>NW_027361738.1:21722500-23147500 GCF_039654945.1 Dendrobates tinctorius | reverse complement strand
TATAATGAGATAAACTGAAAGGTGAAAAAAACATTTAAGCTTTTATAACTGTAGGGAAATATAGTAGATTTTCAATCTTCTATATCACTGTTTTTTAAATTAATAATAATATTAATTGCAACATTTTTATTTGCTTACATTTTTTAATTTTGCTTAAAAATATAAATATTTATACAGTATATATATATATATATATATATATATATAATTCTCAGAAAATAAAGAACCTCATCCACAACTGCCATAAAAGACTTTAAGCTGTCATTGATATTAGAGGGGGCAATACACGGCATTAAGAATGAGGTATGTAAACTTTTGATCTGGGTCATTTGGATGTTTTGGGTTGTTATTATGATTTAAAAAGAGAAAACACAGTAGTTTGACAATAAATGACTTCACCCAACCACTAACCAGGGCCGGCGTTAGGGGCAGGCAGACCAGGCAGCTGCCTAGGGCCCCCGCTCCCCCAGGGGCCCCCAGCTAGCGGCACATCACACAGCTGCTATAGGGCCCCTTAAAGCAGGGGTCCCGCTTTCCCCCAGTGCCGACTCCCCCCGCCACCGCATTGAACTATACCGGCGACTGCCAGTACAGTTCAAAGCAATAATGGAGGAGAGAGCGTCAGCCAACGCTCCCTCTCCCATCATTCCCCGCTCTGCCACTGACACAGCGGGTGCGCGATGACATCATCGCACTCTCACTGTGTGCCGGCAGAGCAGGAGACAGGAGCAGCCAGCAGCGTGGGCACAAGGAGAAGGTGAGAATAGTTTTTTTTTTTTTTTTAATATATCAGTGTGAGTACTGGACTGTGGGGCCATTCTGGGGGGGAGCGGCTATATGCTATGCTGGGCTATACTCTGTGTTGGGCTATATACTATGGTGGCATTGGTGGGCTTTATACCATGCTGGGCTGTATACTGTGCTGGGTTATATACTATTGTGGCATTGGTGGGCTATATACCATGCTGGGCTATAAACTATGGTGGGCGGTATACTATGCTGGGCTATATACCATGCTGGGCTGTATACTGTGCTGGGTTATATACTATTGTGGCATTGGTGGGCTATATACCATGCTGGGCTATAAACTATGGTGGGCTGTATACTATGCTGGGCTATATACCATGCTGGGCTGTATACTGTGCTGGGCTGTATACCATGCTGGACTGTATACTATGGTGGGCTATATACCATGCTGGGCTGTATACTATGGTGGGCTATATACTATGCTGGGCTATATACAATGCTGGGCTGTATACTGTGCTGGGCTATATACCATGCTGGGCTGTATACTGTGCTGGGCTATATACTATACTGGGCTGTATACTGTGCTGGGCTGTATACTGTGCTGGGCTGTATACTATGCTGGGCTGTATACTATGCTGGGCTCTATACTGTGCTGGGCTATATACTATGCTGGGCTGTATACTGTGCTGGGCTGTATACTATGCTGGGCTGTATACTGTGCTGGGCTATATACCATGTGATGCTGGGCTATATACCATGATGGGCTATATACCATGTGGTGCTGGGCTACATACCATGCTGGGCTATATACCATGGTGGGCTGTGCTATATACCATGTGGTACTGTGCTATATACCATGGTGGGCTGTTCTATATACCATGGTGGTGCTGTGCTTTATACTATGCAGCTGAGTTATATACCAAGGGGGTACATTTTACATTATAATCTATGGGGGAGGCTGTGTTATATAATATGGGGGCTTACATTATATTCTATGGGGAGGTGGGCAGTATTTTATTATATTTGGGGCTACATTATATTCTATGGGGGGCTGTATTATATTTATTATATTCTATGGGCGGTGATTGCATCATACTCTATGAGGGGGCTACATTATACTATATGAGGAGGCTACATTGTATTCTATGGGGGGGCAGCATTATCTGTGGGGGCTAGATTATATTGTATGGGGGGTTTATTATATTCTATGGGGGCTGCATTATACTATATGAGAAGGGCTACATTATACTATATAAGGGGCTGCATTATACTCTATGAGGGGGTTGCCATATATTCTATGGAGGGGCTGCATTATATTCTATGGGGGGTTACATTATATTCTGTGGAATAGCTGCATTATACTCTGAGGGGTAGCTGCATTATGCTCTAAGGGGTGGCTGCATTATACTATAAGAGGGGGGCTGCATTATATTCTATGGGGATTACATTATATTGTATGGCGGGGCTGCATTATACTCTGTGGGGTGGCTGCATTATGCTCTATGTGGGCTGCATTATACTGTATTGAGGACTATGGAGAATACATTATATGATGAACTATGGTGTGCATTATACTATGGGAAGTGAATTGTACTACATGGATGACTATGGCGGTGCATTATACTATATGGAGCACTATGAGGAGTGTATTATACTATATGGTGGACTGAGCAGTGTATTTTAATATATGGAGGACTATGGGGAGTGTATTATACTATATTGAGGACTATGGGGAGTGTATTATACTATATGGAGGACTGAGGAGTGTATTATACTATATGGAGGACTATGGAGTACATTATATTATATGGAGGACTATAGGGAGTGTATTATAAAATATGGAGGACTATGGGGAGTGAATTATGCAATATGGAGAACTGAGGAGTTTATTATACTATATGGAGGACTATGGGGCACATTATATTATATGGAGGACTATGGGGTGTAAACTGTAGATGTGCTGCTGATAACATGATACTGTATGGTGATTTGTTAGTGATCCATTAGTGATTGTTCTGTCCCCATCATTCTTTCTCAGACGGTGGAAAGAGGCCGGGAAACAAGTGTTGAGCGACTTCAATATTGTCGATCACACTCATTTAGCGGCCTGAACTTAGCGCATATAAATACAACCGAAATGCTTCTGTGTGATGTGCAATATGTTAGATTTTGGGGCCCCATTTTAATCTTTGCCTAGGGCCCCACTTTGCCTAAAACCGGCCCTGCCACTAACCATGAGTGGAGAAAAAGTTTTGGTGTCATCATTCATATCCTCTGACAAAAGGCCAAGAAAGCAAAAATTCTGCTGGGGTATGTAAACTTTTGAGCACAACATAGTATATATATACTGCTCAAAAAAATAAAGGGAACACTAAAATACCACATCCTAGATGTCTCTGAATGACTATCCCATGGAGGTCTGGATTAGGAATGATACTCAAAATCAAAATGGAAAATCAAATTACTGGCTTATCCAACTTCAGTGGAAATGCCTCATGACAAGGAAAAGATGCTCAGTATTGTGTGTTGTCTCCACGTGCCTGTATGACCTCCATACTGTACAACGCCTGGGCATGCTCCTGATGAGGCGGCAGATGGTCTCCAGAGGGATCTCCTCCCAGACCCGGATTAAAGCATCCGCCAACTCCTGGACAGTCTGTGGTGTAATGTGACATTGGTGGATGGAGCGAGACATGTTGTCCCAGATGTGCTCAATTGGATTCAGGTCTGGGGAACAGGCGGGCCAGTCCATAGCTTCAATGCCTTCATCTTGCAGGAACTGCTGACACACTCCAGCCACATGAGATCTGGAATTGTCCTACATTAGGAGGAACCCAGGTCCAACTGCACCAGCATATGGTCTCAAAAGAGGTCTGAGGATCTCATCTTGGTACCTAATGGCAGTCAGGCAACACCTCCGGCAAGCAAGTGGAGGGCTGTGCAGCCTTCCAAAGAAATGCCACCCCACACCATTACTGACCCACTGCCAAACTGGTCATGCTGAAGGATGTTGCAGGCAGCAGATCGCTCTCCACGTTATCTCTAGACTCTGTCACGTCTGTCACATGTGCTCAGTGTGAACCTACTTTCATCTGTGAGGAACACAGGGCGCCAGTGGCGAATTTGCCAATTCTGGTGTTCTGTGGCAAATGCCAAGCGTCCTGCACAGTGTTGGGCTGTGAGCACAACCCCCATCTGTGGATATCGGGCCCTCAGACCACCCTCATGTAGTCGGTTTCTAACCGTTTGTGCAGACACATGCACATTTGTGGCCTGCTGGAGGTCATTTTGCAGGGCTCTGGCAGTGCTCCTCCTGTTCCTCTTTGCACAAAGGCAGAGGTAGCAGTCCTGCTGCTGGGTTGTTGCACTCCTACGGCCCCCTCCACATCTCCTGGTGTACTGGCCTTTCTCCTGGTAGTGCCTCCAGCCTCTGGACACTACGCTGACAGACACAGCAAACCTTCTTGCCACAGCTCGCATTGATGTGCCATCCTGGATGAGCTGCACTACCTGAGCCACTTGTGTGGGTTGTAGAGTCCGTCTAATGCTACTGTACCACGAGTGTGAAAGCACAACCAACATTCAAAAGTGACCAAAACATCAGCCAGAAAGCATTGGTACTAAGATGTGGTCCGTGATCCCCACCTGTAGAACCACTCCTTTATTGAGGGTGTCTTGATAATTGCCAATAATTTCCATCTGTTATCTATTCCATTTGCACATCAGCATGTGAAATTGATTGTCAATCAGTGTTGCTTCCTAAGTGGACAGTTTGATTTCACAGAAGTTTAATTTACTTGGAGTTAGATTCTGTTGTTTAAGTGTTCCCTTCATTTTTTTGAACAGTGTATATATATAAATATATATATATATATATATCATATATACTTGTGTATAAGCCGAGATTTTCAGCACATTTTTTGTGCTGAAAATGCCCCCTCGGCTTATTCACGAGTCATTGTGCAGAAACCATCGGGGGAGGGGGAGCAGCGGCAGTAACAGATGGCTGGGACATCATACTCACCCTCCTGTGCAATCGCTGAATGACCCCTGCATCCTCCTTTGTCCCAGGACTGGCAGCTTCTTCCTGCACTGAACATGGTACCACTCATTAAGGTCATGAATATGGACGCAACTCCACTCCCATAGGCGTGGCATCCAAATTCATGACCTTAATGAGTGGTAACACGTGACCGCTCAACACAGGAAGAAACTGCCAGCCCCGGCACAATGGAGGATGCAGGGGAATTCAGCGATTGCACAGGAGGGTGAGTATGATGGAAGAAGACGGGGGCTCACGGAGCAGGATGGTGGAGCACGGAGCAGGATGGGGGAGCACAGAGCAGGATGGGGGGAGCATGAAGCAGGACGGGGGAGCATGGAGCAGGATGGGGGAACACAGAGCAGGATGGGGGAACACAGAGCAGGATGGGGGAGCACAGAGCAGGACGGGGGAGCACGGAGAAGGACGGGGGAGCACAGAGCAGGATTGGGGAGCACAGAGGAGCATGGAGCAGGAACTGGGAGCACTGAGGAGGACGTGTTGCACTGAGGAACATGGAGGAGGATGGGGGAGCATGGGGGAGGACAGGGAGCTGAACCATACATTGAAGGATGGTTCGGGGAGCTGAGCCATGCATACTGGGAGGGAGGAGAGCCACACAGAGCAGGACAGGGATGAGGGGACAATGTATACCCGGCTTATAGTCGAGTCAATAAGCTTATCCAGTTTTCCGTGGCAAAATTAGGGGCCTCGGCTTATACTCGGGTTGGCTTATACTCGAGTATATACGATATATATATAGTATTATAGCGTCACATTCACATACAGCCACTGGTGAAATTGTAGCAAGAAAATGTCACAACGATCTCATAATCTAGCTGAAAACTGCTGAAAATTCCTGGCAAACCTGTGTGTGCGTTAAATACATTGAAATCATGAAATTTTCCATTCAATAACTTGTTAGAACAGCCTGACATGGGCAAGTTGACAAGTGTTCTGTTATTCATCTGCCCCAGGAACAGCGTCGGGCTATGCTACTTCCACAATGACTGCCTCCTTTTGCTGTAGTTCATGCCAGTGTAACAGGCCAAATTAACCCCTGTCCAGATTAAACCTGGGTATAGTTTGGTCCAAGCACGAGTATTCCCTGGGAGATAAACCGTCCTAGGCCAAACTATTTTTGGGGTGTAAAATAGCCTAGGCAAACTAGACTCCTCCAGGCTACAATAGACCCCTCTATTTTATGAACCCTTTTAAATGATATTTTAATAGCTTAAAACTGACTTCCCCGTAGTAGGAAGGTATTTGTGCTATTAATTTTGTGATGAAGGTTTTTCTTACAATCCAATGTGACTGGTAGGACAGCAGTCATTACATCTAAGATTACTCCTCTGTTGTCCATTAAGATAAGTGCTTTTACCTTAGAATGCAATTGTAAATTGATTGTATCACTTCACTGGTTTTCTTACCCTGTCTTAGAATGACTTGTGAATCCTTAAACCGTGTGCACCATGTGCTGTGAGGATTCTCCGGTGCCGGCGTCGGGACAGGAGGGGGTGTGACAACAAGTATACATAGATGCAGTCATGTGCCCGCTAGACTGTATCTGGCCTCTCTTAATGCAAGTGTATTGAGGGAGGTCGAATACAGTCTAGTTGGAATGTGGCTGGAAGTATGGAAATCACATACTTGCAGTCATATGACCGCTCACTGCCAGTGCCAGCACCAGAGAATCCTCACAGGGCCCCAGTGCACACAATGTGAGGATTCACAAGTTTGCAGTCACATAGAATAACTGGAGACTTGTAATTTTAGTTGGGACAATCCCTTTACAAATCCATTTGTTCTGTAGAACAGAGAATTTTTAATAAAAAGTAAATTGCAAAGTTGCTTATTTTTACAAGCACGTTGCAATATTACACATTTAACATAATGAGACAACCCCTTTAAATTATAAACTGATACTTGTAAACATCAGTCTTACGTGACATAATCATAAGCCCTCGAGTGAAAAACGAAGAATTAATCTGTTCTTGAAATTCAGACAATTTAATTCTCGCAGAATGTTTTCTGGAGTCTTTTATACTGAATGTATGACAGGAAGTCAGCAACTTAATGAATTTCTGAAGTTCATCCATCGAGGTCTACCCTGACAAAGCTTTAATGCAAAAAGAGTTGTACATGTCATATTACAGACACAAAGCTTTGAAAGGTGGCAGAGTTTACCTATGACCTTGAGAGCGCTTTGTACTTCTGGAGTGCATCTGTCATACAAGCAGGTGAGTACCTTGCAGATTTTACAATAATTAGCCTGAAATGCTTTGGTCAGGAACCTGATCCTTATCCCTTGTAATTTGTATAGAGTTCACTAGGTTGTCATATTTTCTAAATAACCAATGTCAGATCTGGTGTCAATGATGGTGTAATATATTTATTATTTTGGTTTCATACACAGTTTTTTTTAAATAAAATGCATTTTTGCAGCATATTTTCAGCAATATGGAAATACACTATATAGACCAAAGGATTTTTATACTTATACATTACACCTACAGATGTATTGCTCCTAGAAAATTTTAATACCCTGTGCAACTGCCCTAGAAAACAATGTCCACATTTTTCTCCTTTTACATCCACAATACTCTGAGTGGCACCAAAACAATAATGCTTCTTAAGTGCCCACTTAACATTTAACAATGTCCACTGAGTCCCCCAATGAACAGCTCCCTTATACACAGTGTGATGGGCCCACAGCTCCCCTATACACAGTATGATGGGACTAGCGCTCCCGTATACAGAGTATGATGTCCCACAGCTCCACTTTATACAGTAAGATGGGCCCACAGCTCCCCTACTCCCCTATACACAGTATGGTGGGCCCACAATTCCCTTATACAGAATATAATTTCCCCACAGCTCCACTATATACAGTATAATGTCCTCACAAGTTCCCCATATACAGTATAATGGTCCCACAGGGGCCACAGCTCCCTTATACACAGTATGGGGGTCCACATTTCCCCTATACACAGTATGGTGAGCCCATAGCTCCTCTATACACAGTACAGCCTGATTTTTATACCAGGAAAGATCTTTGAACAAATTATTAAACAACATGTCTGCAAGTATCTGGATGAGAATTAAGTGATTAACCAAAGCCAGCATGGGTTTGTAACTAACAAGTCATGTCAGGCTAACTTAATTTCCTTCTATGATGGAATCACTGACTGGGTGGATCAGGGAAATGCTGGAGATATAGTATATCTTGACTTCAGTTCAGCATTTGACAAATGTATAACATCATTCGTATTGAAAATATGACAAAGTATTGAATGGAAAAGGCAACTGTTAGATGGATTCAAAACTGACTTAGTGATCGGATCCAAAGAGTGGTCGTAAATGGCTGCACATCCAGTTGGAAGAATGACTCAAGTGGGATACCACAGGGCTGTGTCCTGGGCCCTGTATTGTTCAACCTCTTTAACCATTTATCAATGGTTTATAGATGATTGCTTAGTATTAAAATTGCACACAAAAAAGCTTGGATGGGCCCACAGTTCCACTATATACAGTATGATGTCTCCACAACTCTCCTATATACAGTATGATGAGCACACAGCTCCCATATACATAGTATGATGGGCCCACAGCTACGTTATACACAGGATGATGACCCTCAGTAGCCCTCACACTGTATAATGGCCCCCATAGTAGAACCTGCACTGCATAATGATGCCTACACTGTATAATTGGCATCAACATTAGTCCCTACACTTTAATGGCCCCCATTGTAGCACTCAAACTGTATAATGGCCCCTGAATTAGCTCACACACTGTATAATGGCCCGCACAGCAGTCCACACACTGTATGATAGCCCCTACAGTAGACCCTGAGCTGTAAAATGGCCCCCACATTAGCTCCCACTGTGTATAATGGCCCACACACTTTATGAGGACCCCCACAGAGGTCCCTACAATGTATGAGAGCCACCCACACTTTATGAGGATCACTACAGTAGTCCTTACACTGTATGATTGCCCCAAAGTTGGTCCTAAACTGTATAATAGTCCTCTCATTAGCCCCCAAACTGTATAATGGCTACTACATTAACCCCCAAACTTTATAATATCCCCTGCATTTGCCCCCAATCTGTTTAATGTCCACTGCATTAGCCCCCAAACTGTATACTGTCCCCCGCATTAGCTCATAAGCTGTATAATGTCCCCCGCATTAGCTTCCATGCTGTATAATGGCTCCCACACTTTATAAGGGCCCGCACAGTAGTCCCTTTAAAGTATGCGAGCCCCCACATTGTTTCAGGGGTCCCTCCACACTTTTTCAGAGTACCCACAGTAAGCCACACATTGTATGAGGGTCTACCATTGTTTATGACGCCCCCATAAGTTTTAATTAAAATAGAAAACATCATACAGTCATGGCCAAAAGTGTTGGCACCCTTGAAATTGTTCCAGAAAATGAACTGTTTCTCCCAGAAAATTATTGCAATTACACGTTTATTTCCTTTGTGTGTATTGAAACAACACAAAAAAGAGAAAAAAAGGCAAATTGGACATCATTTTAAGAAAAAACCCTCAAAATGGGCCAGATAAAATTGTTGGCACCCTCAGCTTAATATTTGGTTGCACACCCTTTGGAATAAATAATTGCAATGAATCGCTTCCTATAACCATCAACAAGCTGCTTACACCTCTCAACTGGAATTTTGGACCACTCTTCTTTTGCAAATTGCTTCAAGTCTTTCATATTGAAGGTGCCTTCTCTCAACAGCAATTTTAATATCTCTCCACAGGTGAGGAGGACATACAGTATATACCAGTATGGGCCCAGGAAGAGGGACATACAGTTAGTTCCATATATATTTAGACAGAGACAAATTTTTTCTAATTTTGGTTCTAGACATTACCACAATGTATTTTAAACAAAACAATTCAGATGCAGTTGAAGTTCAGACTTTCAGCTTTCATTTGAGGGTATCCACATTAAAATTGGATGAAGGGTTTAGAAGTTTCAGCTCCTTAACATGTGCCACCCTGTTTTTAAAGGGACCAATTGGACAGATTAAATAATTGTAAATAAAATGTTCATTTCTAGTACTTGGTTGAAAACCCTTTGTTGGCAATGACTGCCTGAAGTCTTGAACTCATGGATATCACCAGACGCTGTGTTTCCTCCTTTTTGATGCTCTGCCAGGCCTTCACTGCGGTGGTTTTCAGTTGCTGTTTGTTTGTGGGCCTTTCTGTCTGAAGTTTAGTCTTTAACAAGTGAAATGCATGCTCATTTGGGTTGAGATCAGGTGACTGACTTGGCCATTCAAGAATATTCCACTTCTTTGCTTTAATAAACTCCTGGGTTGCTTTGGCTTTATGTTTTGGGTCATTGTCCATCTGTAGTATGAAATGACAACCAATCATTTTGGCTGCATTTGGCTGGATCTGAACACACAGTATGGCTCTGAATACCTCAGAATTAATTCGGCTGCTTCTGTCCTGTGTCACATCATCAATAAACACTAGTGACCCAGTGCCACTGGCAGCCATGCATGCCCAAGCCATCACACTGCCTCCGCCGTGTTTTACGGATGATGTGGTATGCTTTGGATCATGAACTGTACCACGCCTTCACCATACTTTTCTCTTTCCATCATTTTGGTAGAGGTTGATCTTGGTTTCTCCTGTCCAAAGAATATTCTTCCTGAACTGTGCTGGCTTTTTTAGATGTTTTTTTTTACCAAAGTCCAGTCTAGCCTTTTGATTCTTGATGCTTATGAGTGACTTGCACCGTGCAGTGAACCCTCTGTATTTACTTTCATGCAGTCTTCTCTTTATGGTAGATTTGGGTATTGATATGCCTACCTCCTGGAGAGTGTTGTTCACTTGGTTGGCTGTTGTGAAGGGGTTTCTCTTCACCATGGAGATTATTCTGCGATCATCCACCACTGTTGTCTTCCGTGGGTGCCCAGGTCTTTTTGCACAGGGGATGGCAGTCACTGATGTAATCTGTTGTGTGACAAAGCCTCTGCTGTGTGAATGAGACAGCTCTGTGTCACTGATGTCTTCACACAGCAGCAGTTTTGGTGCAGTGTATGTATGAGCACTGTGTCTCTAATGACATGATTAAGAGTGCCTAGCCACTCGAAATGTGTAGATCGATCGCATGCCTTGTAACTCATGCTGGCTTTTAAACCTCATTTCTATTGAGTGAATAAAGAATATTTTTCACTACATCGTGGAGCTGGACAAAGTTTTTTCTCATTGTCTCTAATGACACAAATACTGATGGGAGCAGCCTGTCCAATCAGCAGCTGTAACAGTGTGAAGTGTTGGGGGGTGTATGTATGGAGATATATATGATACTAAGGATTCTGATACTATAAATAAAGGGCTTGTTTGTGTTGTTGAGGAGCCCTTCCTTCATTCCTTCCTAGCTTTTCACTATTCCTTTCTGACCCTGGCATACCTCCAGCCTGTGTAAGGTGTGTACCTATATCCTATCACTTAATGTTTCTAGCAGAAATACATAACCGGTGCACGCGGACCATTCACCTCTGCCAGTGCTGGGAAAGACAAGCTGCAATATATTTATGTATTTTCCCATCACCTCCGGGCAATTTTCTGTTTTTTCTGTTTTTCGTTTCTCCCTCTCCTTCTTCCATAACTTTTCTATTTTTCCGTCAATACAGACATATGAGGCTTGTTGTTGTTTTTTGCAGGACGAGTTGTTCTTTTGAATCATGTCATTTATTTTACCATATAATGTACTAGAGATTGGGAAAAAATTCAAAGTGCAATTACACATTTGTGTTTTGGGTTTTTTATTCACCATGTTCATTATATGGTAGCACTGATATGTCGGTATGATGTCTCGGGTCAGTACTATATGGTAACACTGACGTGTCGGTATGATGCCTCGGGTCAGTACTATGTGGTAACACTGACGTGTCGGTATGATGCCTCGGGTCAGTACTATATGGTAACACTGACGTGTCGGTATGATGCCTCGGGTCAGTAATATATGGTAACACTGACGTGTCGGTATGATGTCTCGGGTCAGTAATATATGGTAACACTGACGTGTCGGTATGATGTCTCGGGTCAGTACTATATGGTAACACTGAGGTGTCGGTATGATGTCTCGGGTCAGTACTATATGGTAACACTGACGTGTCGGTATGATGCCTCGGGTCAGTACTATGTCTGTATGTCTGTATTGACGGAAAAATCGAAAAGTTATGGAAGAAGGAGAGGGAAAAATGAAAAACAGAAAAAACGGAAAATTGCCCGGAGGTGATGGGAAAATACATAAATAACTTGTAGCTTGTCTTTCCCAGCACTAGCAGAGGTGAATGGTCCGCGTGCACCGGTTATGTATTTCTGCTAGAAACATTATAAAGTGATAGGATATAGGTACACACCTTACACAGGCTGGAGGTATGCCAGGGTCAGAAAGTAATAGTGAAAAGCTTGGAAGGAATGAAGGAAGGGCTCCTGAACAACACAAACAAGCCCTTTATTTATAGTATCAGAATCTTTAGTATCATATAAATCTCCATACATACACCCCCCAACACTTCACACTGTTACAGCTGCTGATTGGACAGGCTGCTCCCATCAGTATTTGTGTCATTAGAGACACAGTGCTCACACATACACTGCACCAAATCTGCTGCTGTGTGAAGACATCAGTGACACAGAGCTGTCTCATTCACACAGCAGAGGCTTTGTCACACAACAGATTACATCAGTGACTGCCATCCCCTGTGCAAAAAGACCTGGGCGCCCATGGAAGACAACAGTGGTGGATGATCGCAGAATAATCTCCATGGTGAAGAGAAACCCCTTCACAACAGCCAACCAAGTGAACAACACTCTCCAGGAGGTAGGCGTATCAATATCCAAATCTACCATAAAGAGAAGACTGCATGAAAGTAAATACAGAGGGTTCACTGCACGGTGCAAGCCACTCATAAGCGTCTCATTCACACAGCAGAGGCTTTGTCACACAACAGATTACATGAGTGACTGCCATCCCCTGTGCAGATTAGAAGCTACAGACCCCCATCACTGGCCATCACACAGTCTGTTCTCACTGCTGCCAGCAGCCTGGGACAGTGAGGGAAGGAATTACTGATAATGAGTTATGTATTGTAATCATGGAGTGGCCCAGAATACAGGACGATTTTCCCTCCTCCTCCTCACTAGTTTCACTTTCCATAGCTCACTGTTCAGCGTGTGTCTGGGGGAGGAGCAGCTGGGTGGTCTGCTCTCTGCAGTGAGGCTGCTAGAGGGGGAGGATTTGTTACTGTGTGATGAGGGCTTCTTCATGTGGTCAGGGAGGGCCTGTAGCTATGGAGGGTGGGGTTGTTGCTATAGAGGGCATATTTGGAGTAGAGTAGGAGGTTACGACTAGTTCTTATTTCAATGCCATAACACCCCCCCTTGGACGTTCTGTTCAGAATATCTAAAAAAAGTGCAAACTAGTGACAGAAAGTAAATTACTCATTTTCATAATTCTGCAGCCCAGATATTTACTGAGATTATGTGAAAAGCCCGGACAACCCCTTTAAGGACGGCTTGTTTCACCTGCATGGAGAGCTCCTTTCACCGCATGTTTCCTTCACAGCAAAACCTTCCAAATGCAAGCACCACACCTCAAATCAACTCCAGGCCTTTTATCTGCTTAATTGAGAATGACATATCGAAAGGATTGCCCACACCTGTCCATGAAATAACCTTGGAGTCAATTGTCCAATTACTTTTGGTCCCTTTAAAAACAGGGTGGCACATGTTAAGGAGCTGAAACCCCTAAACCCTTCATCCAATTTGAATGTGGATACCCTCAAATGAAAGCTGAAAGTCTGAACTCCAACTGCATCTGAATTGTTTTGCTTAAAATTCATTGTGGTAATGTCTAGATCCAAAATTAGAAAAATGTTGTCTCTGTCCAAATATATATGGACCTAACTGTATAAACCAGGATTAAAACATAATGGGAGGCAACAAATATGTCCTTATATGATTTAAAAAGCCACAAGGGTCCATACATCTGACCAGCATGCAGTGGAGTGGGGGCCCAGGTGCTAATTACACCACTGGTTACACCACTGGAGTTAACTATTAAGACAATTACTTTTAGGCCGGGGTCAGACATGCTAGAAACTCGAATGAGCCTCGCATGTCAATACCCGGAACTGCCGCCGGCACTCGGGACCGGAGCGTCTGCCTGCATAGAAATACATGCAGCCGCACGCTCCTGTCCGAGTGCCGGCGGGCGTGCCGGGTATTGACATGTGGGACTCATGTGAGTTTCTCGCATGTCTGACCCCGGCCTTAAGATGCTTCTCTCTGAAACTGGTCCAGGACACATTCTTGCAATGTGTGAAAGTCATTTTCAAAGCTGCAACAGGCCTTGGTTTGAGGGCAAAGTGAAACACAGGAGACGGCCTGAGCGTGAACTTATAAGAGCAAGAACTTAGGGATGAAATTGAATGGGAATCTTGACTATAAATAATAATGATGAATCCATACCCAGCTGGGTCTGTTGCTCACAATGGAAGGGTTTAGCAGCAGTGTGACCACAGTCTTAAATGGGTTGTCTGTCACTTTCTAACGATTTCTTTATATGGCCGGAAAGAATGAAATATGTGTGGATAGAAAGTGTGGTTAAGCGCGTGGTTCACAATCTTGTCCTGCCACATTGTCAGTGTCATAGTCCCTCCTTATCTTCTTTGAATATTGGGAGGTACGCTGGAATCACAAGATTAGACTGAGGGAAACATACATCACAGACTAGCAGCTGGTACCTGACTGAGACGTAGATTCCAGTCGAGTCGAGAACTAGCAAAGCGATGATACCCTACAATGTCAGAAAATCCAAAAGTATTGTGATAACCAGATAAATGATATTTGCAAGATTTTGTTAACCTGCCCGATGGAGGGCCTAGCCAGTAGATATATTACTACAATACTTTTGTCTAATTTTGACACAAATCTATGTAACATCACACAGATATTTCTGACTGTAGCACACTCTTGTTATTCGTGTTAGATCACAAATCCTCTAGTAGTTTCATCACCTTCCCACTAGATGCCAGTATAAGCATACGCATAATTAGCTCATGCTTTGACCAGTCTGATAGCTTGACTCATACATTGCTATAATGCACTATATGATTACCCATGCAAAACAGTAGACACTCAGATATTACTGTTCTTGCTGTTCTTGTCATACGCTATGACTGCAATGATTCACCCAGCACAATAATTTTTTTTGTTTTCCATATTGTTTTAAAAAAAAGAAATACAATTGCACATGTTTTTTTTTTTTTTTTAATTCTCCATGTATTTTCCTATATTAGTAAAGAAATCCTGATAACTTGCAGTTTTCTCTCTGTCTATTAAGACTAATAATAGATTACTACTTCCTTTCAGTAGAAATTGCATTTTACTAGTCATCTTATTACTTTAACAGGTACAATTAGGCTGTGTTCACACATTGTTGTCATTTTTTCATTTTATTTTGCTGTGTAGTATCACTGTGATTTTAAAATAACTGTGCCACTCCTACAATGTGTGAACATGGCCTAACAATAACAGCTACAGTATACAGTTGTGGCCAAAAGTATTGACACCCCTGCAATTCTGTCAGATAATACTCAGTTTCTTCCTGAAATTGATTGCAAACACAAATTCTTTGGTATTATTATCTTCATTTAATTTGTCTTAAATGAAAAAACACAAAAGAGAATGAAGCAAAAAGCAAAACATTGATCATTTCACACAAAACTCCAAAAATGGGCCAGACAAAAGTATTGGCACCCTCAGCCTAATACTTGGTTGCACAACCTTTAGCCAAAATAACTGCGACCAACCGCTTCCGGTAACCATCAATGAGTTTCTTACAATGCTCTGCTGGAATTTTAGACCATTCTTCTTTGGCAAACTGCTCCAGGTCCCTGATATTTGAAGGGTGCCTTCTCCAAACTGCCATTTTTAGATCTCTCCACAGGAGTTCTGTGGGATTCAGGTCTGGACTCATTGCTGGCCACCTTAGAAGTCTCCAGTGCTTTCTCTCAAACCATTTTCTAGTGCTTTTTGAAGTGTGTTTTGGGTCATTGTCATGCTGGAAGACCCATGACCTCTGAGGGAGACCCAGCTTTCTCACACTGGGCCCTACATTATGCTGCAAAATTTGATGGTAGTCTTCAGACTTCATAATGCCATGCACATGGTCAAGCACTCCAGTGCCAGAGGCAGCAAAGCAACCCCAAAACATCAGGGAACCTCCGCCATGTTTGACTGTAGGGACCGTGTTCTTTTCTTTGAATGCCTCTTTTTTTCTCCTGTAAACTCTATGTTGATGCCTTTGCCCAAAAAGCTCTACTTTTGTCTCATCTGACCAGAGAACATTCTTCCAAAATGTTTAAGGCTTTTTCAGGTAAGTTTTGACAAACTCAAGTCCTCAGACAGTTCTTTGGTCTTCTTTCTTTTCTCCATGCTCAATGTGGTACACACAAGGATACAGGACAGAGGTTGAGTCAACTTTAATCCATGTCAACTGGCTGCAAGTGTGATTTAGTTATTGCCAACACCTGTTAGGTGTCACAGGTAAGTTACAGGTGCTGTTAATTACACAAATTAGAGAAGCATCACATGATTTTTCGAACAGTGCCAATACTTTTGTCCACCCTCTTTTTTATATTTGGTGTGGAATTATATCCAATTTGACTTTAGGACAATTCTTTTTGTGTTTTTTCATTTAAGACAAATTAAATGAAGATAATAATACCAAAGAATTTGTGTTTGCAATCATTTTCAGGAAGAAACTGAGTATTATCTGACAGAATTGCAGGGGTATCAATACTTTTGGCCACAACTGTATATACACAACACTGGATCCACTATTCACAATAAGTCATGGTCACAGCTGACCTCCTTCCCCTTGTAAGGAGGTGACAGGGACCCTCCTATGCTTCCCCTTCTCTTTGGTCTACTAACTGTGTGCAGTTCCATAATGTTCATTAATGTGAATGTATTTGATGTGTGTCATGTACTGCAATGTAAATGTACTGTGTGTTGTCCATAGGATTAGGGATAGGATAGGATAAAAGGTAGTATAGAACAATAGAGGGGGCATAATAGAGATATAGAATATGAGTGATAGTTTAGATACAGGCAGCATAAGGGTTTTCAGAGGGGAGGAGTTAGAGTAGTGTGGTGCAGAGCATTGGGGATATAGGACAGACACTTCCTGGTTAGGTAGCAGAGCCCAGGCAGCCTTGCCCAGGGCAAGAAGTAAGGAGCAACAGCGAGAGAGACAGTCTGCCAGCCATGGGGATAAAGATACTATGGCAGGAAGGGGCCCCAGGCTGAGAATCGTTTAGTTGGTCACCATCAAAGACAGGACCGTTCCGAGAAGGATCCGGGGTCTACAGCCGGGGCAGGTGAAGCTGAGATGGCAAACCTGGCACCTTTTCCTATTGAAACCGGGCCATGGATGGCAGGAAGCTGGTGGGACTGAAGACGCGGATGGGACAGGGATTGTCCAGAAGCGAGGCAGTAATTGCCAAAAGAGAGATAGAGTTAGCAGGAAGAATAGAGGCTGCCCGGAAGGCAGGGAAAGCTAGTGAGATGCTCCTCTGCGTACACTGTGCTGCATGTGTGATGAATACCCTTCTGCGCAGTAAAGTTAAACTGTTGGAAAAGAGTAATGTCTCGGACATGGTTTTGGAAGCTTGGGAATGCAGATCCGAAATGACAGAAGCCGAGGGGACTCTGACAGTAACAGTGAGTGCACTGCTGCGCACGCTGCACATGCAGCTGAAGGGACATTGTATATTATCTGTGGGGTGCCAGGGTGTGGGAACAGAACAGCCAGTTGCCACGACTACCACCCTGG
This sequence comes from Dendrobates tinctorius, assembly GCF_039654945.1. Classification (NCBI taxonomy): domain Eukaryota; kingdom Metazoa; phylum Chordata; class Amphibia; order Anura; family Dendrobatidae; genus Dendrobates; species Dendrobates tinctorius. Next base: position 23,129,834 of record NW_027361738.1, on the reverse strand, counting down.
CCGCCTCATACCCTCCCTACACAATGACCTCTGCACAGGTCACAGAGCATGACTGGAAAACCCTTAATGAGTCATATCTTGACTATTGCTATCTATGGGTCCAAGTTGGCAGCTCTGAGTGCTGCTAACAAGAAACTCAGGCAAAATGACTGACATCATAAATCTACAATCAGAAAATGTAAAACATTTTAACACATGAGAAAAAAATGTTTTCTTTACAGTTGGTTTTAAGAAATAAAAAAAAATAAGAGGTATGTTCCCTTTAAATGAATTTAAGTGTAAAAAAAATAGACGTCCAGTGTTTTCTTTGTGGTTTTTATTAGTCGTTAGTCAGCCTTGCTTCTTATACACATATTGAGCAATCCTTAAACGATAAAACTGCAAATCTTCAATAAATTCAAAGAAAAGCTCCTCTCATGCTGCACGTTTACCATCCACAAGTTTATGTTTACACAATATGCTGAATATCTTTGTAAATACAGTACTTTGCTTTCCATTTATTCTGCTCCTATTGATTTATATAATGTTTTAATCTCCATTCAGACCATATGACAGACGGAATACTATAAAAAATACTGTGTGATTCCTCATACCATACGGTAACTTGTAGGTCAATTGTCAGTCACATGAAAGTCAGTGACGAGCAAATAAACCACTCAAAAATTCCAAAAGGGAACTAAAAGGTTTCATTTTGGATGTAATATCAAAAAATGCAACATATTACTCATTTTGGCACGCAATAAAGACACAACTTTCTAGAAAGATGTTAATGGGGTTGTCCTGGATAGAAAGGAGAGTCTGCCATTTTTTCTAGAAGCGGACCCTCCCTTGTCCTCAGCTGTGTTTTTATTGCAGCTCTATTCATTCATATACGGCTGGTGGGGCTGTAATAAAAAAAGCAGACTAATGGTTCTAAATCAGGAAACCCTCTTTTACTGGTGAATGTCGTTGGTGGAGTTTTCGCTTTCACAATATATTTCGAAGATTTTACTAGATATTAACTACCTAAATAGAAAACAAAATTTGATATAGATTTTCCTACATAATACATTGATTACCCATAAATACTAGAAAAAAAAAGTAGTCTTGGAAAAAAAAATATGATGGATACAGTACAAAATACAATTCTGGTAACAGTCAAACCTGAAGTAATGTGGCACCTTTTATATAGAAATTTACTCAGTCAACAGGAAAGCCTAGAATAGAGCACTTGACTTTTAATGGAGTTGCCCTTGTAGAGATTATGTCCAGTCTTTTTATCAGTCTCAATAAGTGAACAATTTGTGCTTATTACTCTCGGAGTATATTTTTATAATGTCTAGTGCTCCATTTTACGAAAACAAAACTGCAAATCCCCTGTCAAGGCGCACAGATGATACAATTCTGGCTGCATGCAGCCATCCCTAAGCTTACCACATACTGATTACACAACTACCAGCTAACTAGTAGAACAGTATGCAGTACGTTCCCAAGATCCCCCCTAAAGACAGCTGAAGGCAGACAGAGTCTAATCACTTTTCCCATATTGACCCATCTAAATGTCAGAACAATTCCCACCTTGGAAACCTTCATCTACCTAAGGTTGGGGTCACACGGCGTTAATGCTATAGCATAATGCTTCATCTGCGCTATCGGTGACGGACCCTCGGACGCTGCAGACCGAGTCCAAGGGTCCATCACAGAATTACGGTACATCACTAGCGCATACCGATTATGGCATGCGTTAGCGATGCGCCCGATAATGTGAGTGAATCGCAGAGTTAACGGACTGCGTTACACCGCGGACTGCAATAACGCAGTGTGACCTCAGCCTTAGGAAAATACTGCCGCCAGTCGACGTTTGGCCACTCCTGTGCGGAGCGCTTCATCTCTCCATTACAAAAGGAGTTCCATAAATTGCCAAACATAAGTACACAGCTATATTCAGACACTCCCAAATAAGTGAATGGAAATAGCAATGCCCGTGTGCTGACCTCTCCACGATGAGGCCCATGGGGAGGTCCCGTTATCAACTACTATCAACGTTGTGCCTTTTTTTTTTTACATCCAATTCATTATTCTTTTTGAACCTTTCTTGAAGTCTATTTTATATGTGCTCACCTTTTTTGCTTTTTTTGTTGTTGTTTTCTGCTTTGCGGGTGGAGTTTAGAGACAATGAGATGTTTTCGCCATATTCATCAATTGTAACTCTAAGGGTGTGTGCACACGCTGCGGAATGCTCTGCGGATTTGGCCGCACGGATTTTGTAAAATCCGCAGGTCAATCTGCAGGTCAAAAGACCTGCGGTTTTACCTGCGGATTAGCCTGCGGTTTTGCCCTGCGGTTTTTCATCTCCACAATGGAGGAGATGGCAAACCGCAGCGGAATCCACAGAAAGAATTGACATGTCAATTCTTTCTGCGGTTTTGAAACCGTAGCAAATCCGTGCGGAAAATTCCGCAGCGCCTGCACAGTGAGTTTTTTTCCCATAGGTTAGAATGCTACTGTACACCGCCTCAAAAACTGCTGCGAATCTGCAGCAGAATCCGCAGCGTGTGCACACACCCTTAAAAAGTTTCAGAATTTTGAACAATTCCACTCCAGTCCTCCCAGTGTATTTTTTGAGTGCATCAGTTTTTAGTGCTAGTTTTGGGGTCAAAAATGGCAAAAGCAGTTCAAGACAGAAACATTTTTTTTCTTTGCACCAAATTCATGAATCGCTAGCACCATTTTGATAAATGTGGCACCAAAAGCAGCAACTAATACCGCAAGACAAAAAAGGAAAGTGACTTAGGCTGTTTTTTTTTTTGCGCTGCGTTTTTGCGCATACATTTTTCCCCATATTTAACATGGGTGCGCATTGTCATGCATTTGTACGTGTTTGTATGCGCATGCATTTTTTTGTAGTGTGCGCCCAGGAACACAAAATGCAACCTGTTGCATTTTTGGTGCGTCCGACCTGTCTCAAAAAAACGCATGTGCATAGAATTCACCCCAAAACACATTAAAGTCTATGGGAGTGCTGACGTGCGCATGGTCATGCGCACGTCAGCGTTTAAAAACGCATGCGTTTTTTTGTAAAAACCAGGCGCAAAAAACAAGAAAACGCATTAAAAACGCATGTGTGAAAGTAGCCTTAATAAATGAAAATAATAAATTAAGGCATAAGTTCCAACCTCTATAAAGATTAAGAAATCAATCACCATTGAATGTTTTGTTTTTTTAAATAATGTTAAAGTCATTTACTTAAAATGTCACAGAACTGTCATCCTATACATCAGAATTGTCTTCTACATGTATTCCTGATCATCACATATCAAAGAAACCAAAGCAAACAATTTCTACTGTTACACTATAGCTACAACAATCTATCTATCTATCTATCTATCTATCTATCTATCTATCTATCTATCTATCTATCTATCTATCTATCTATCTATCTACCTATCTATCTATCTATCTATCTATCTATCTATCTATCTTAAGACAGACATCTTTATAAAGACAGAGCAGCCTGCCTTATTTATCCTGATTCTCATGCAGTTGTATACCCGCACTTTTTGATTATTTCGAATAAATAAAGATGCTAAACAGTTGAGTCTCATCAGGCTCACAACTCTCATCATAGAGACCTTAAACCCAAGCTGGAGTGTGTAAGACTCAGCAGCTCGCCCTCTTTATACCGATGTTTGCTCTTCTTTGTGCCGTTGTGTTGAGCAGTTGCCCATTCACGACTGCAGGAGTTGACGTCTCGCACCACCATAGTGTGCTTCTCATTCTGTTTCCATACTTTATCAAGTTATAGTTTGTGCATTCACAAGTTCATAATACTCCCCTCGGTTAGCGAGAAGCTGCTGGTGAGTTCCCTTTTCTATCACCTTCCCGTTCTTCATAACGATAATGAGATCTGCATTTTGGACGGTGGACAGTCTATGAGCAATGATGATACAAGTTCTTCCTTGCCGTGCTTGATCTAGCGCTTGTTGTACAACCTAACCACGACCATAAAGAAAGAAAAAGTCAAAGTTAGACCAAAAGAAATAACCAGTAATGAAGAAAGAGCCTCCTCCATCTCATCCATCCATATTACTATTCAAACCGGCTTATGGGCTTGCAAAAATTTGTAATAAAAAAATGTTTTACCCTTACCTTTTCACTCTCATTGTCCAGGGCTGAGGTGGCTTCATCAAGCAGCAGGACTTTAGGAGAACGGATGAGTGCTCGGGCAATAGCGATTCTCTGCTTTTGACCTCCTGACAGCTGGGTGCCTTTACCTCCAACCGATGTGTTATATTTCTGAAGAATTAATTGTACATAAAGGAAAGAACATATTAACATCTCAACAAAGGATCATGCTTATGAATGCATTACAGATCTGTACAGTTTCTCAAAGTATCCTGTATAATAGGGACACATGGACCCATACTCTACTCTCAGTTTTATGTGGGGGCATACAGAGGTTTTCTTACAAAAATATTGGATTGTATGAGATTGCTCGTAGTGGAGGATTTTTGACCTCCAGAAAATATTACATGGCAGTACCTCTATCACACTGTGGCCATGTAACAGACAAAACCTAAGATAAGAACAAAATGAGCATACACCCTGTAGTAAGTAAATAAATAAATACTAATAGTACATGGAAATAAAAAAAACAGATTATACTTAGCACTATTTTGATCAAAAAAGCTACAAGACATCCCACCGCAGTAAGGTGTACCCCAATTGGGATGGTCCTACCATTAGTATTAAAACCTCACCTTGTCTCAACTCACCTCATGGGGATAGAGCAGACCCAGGCCCGCTCTGCCTAAGGGAAGCTATGGTATATAGATAAAAAGCCTTCCTTTACAGGGGGGGCATGATCCCATTTGTACAAAGTACAAGAAACTACAGCAAAACCAAAGAAATGAGCTGGAACTTAAGCTTTTCTAAGTGCAATTTGGAGAAGAATGTTCACACTGTGGTCATTTAACAGACAAAACCCCTAAGATAAAAACAAAATGAGCATATACCCTATAGTAAGTAAATAAATAAATAGTAGTAGTACATGTAAATAACATATGGCACTTAGTTAACACTATTTTGATGAATAAAGTAAGTACCCTATGTTATCTACATATACTACTACTTCATACAAAGAGAAGTGTGACTCCCCCTTTTTGAGCTAGGCATTTCATCTATATACTTTCCCACTGGCAGGTGTCTGCACAGTCGCGCCTGTGTCCTGCTCTACCCCATCTATAATTAGGTCGGTGGACACAAGGTTTTAATACTAGATAGGACTGTCCTGGTTGGGTACGCCTTGTCACAGTGGGATGGTTTTTTATAATAAATTTGAAAAAAATAGTGATAACTAAGTCCCCTATGTTATTTACATGTACTATTACTATGGCTTTACTTACTACAGGGTATATGCTGATTTTGTTTTTACCTTAGGTTTTGTAACCTAGAATATGTGCACAGCATGGACTTGCCTAGCAACTATGAATTCTCAGTACACTACTTAAAACACTCCAGCTGTTTTTTTTCAGTGCTGGAGTGGTGCTTTAAACGTATTTCCCATGCTACCGGTCATACACCACTCTCTGGCATCTTTACCGTTTTTTGGCACCACTCCAGTCCCGCAGCGCCATCTTGTGAGCTGGAAGTCAGAGACTACATCACAACTTCTCAATGCAAGTCTATGAGCGAGGACAGAACGAGATGTCATCGACTTGTATTGAAGAGTGACCTCCAAAATATTGGAGCTGCTGGCAGTTCACTTTTCGTCAGAGACTGACGGGAGCAACGCTGGAAAACGATGAAGGTGGTGGTGGCAGGTGAGTACGAGACAGGGGCAGGGGAATGTCATTTAAAGCGCCACTCCAGCAGTGCAATAAGAAAACAAAAGGCTGGAGTGGTGCTTTAAATAGAGTGAGGATGTTGCACTTCCTCCATAGTGTGTACGGCCATCATGTTGCAGCTTCTACATGTGTATGCAGCACTCAGAGGGCGTATGTGTGTGCAAGTGAAGATCTTGTTCATACCTTTATGTAAGTGCCTGATCCAAGGAACTAGTCTGATTGCCATATGTGGAATTAGGAAGGATCTTTCCCACTAATATGGGATAAATAAAATCAGTCTCATGGGGCTCTTACCTTCCTCTGGATCAACATCTTAGTGTTGTTAAGGTTGAAAGAAGTCACTTCAAATTCAACCTACAACCTATGTGTTGTATCCAGACTATGCGTTATATAATATGTCACTATTATATGAGCCTTGTATATAAAATCATAAAAGGCACATTGAATTAAAATGTACCTCCACCAAAGTTTACAGCAGGAGCTACAGTCTGAAGAAGGCAAGGCTAGGGCCCATTTTTATTCTTTATGACCCTGATATTTTTTATGTAGTGTGAGAATCATGTGAGAATAGTGGATGAGGGCAGGTATATCTCGCCCAGATTCCTTTCCTATGTGGCCTAGTCTGGTCAGTATCGCACCTGCTTACTAATGGATAATGGGAGGTGGATATAAAAGGATGCAAGGTGGTTGTGTGAGTGTCTCAGCCTGGGAACACAGAGAGCCTGTCTGTGTGAGAGACACACGTGAGTAGAAACAGTGCCCACTGCAACTGTGGTTTGGCTGGACGGGAGAAGCCTGCCAGTTGGTAGTTAGGTTGTCCATTGTTTAGTTAGTGCCGGACAGGCAAGGATTTGTTTTATGTTTTATTTCCTTTTGCATTGCTTTCACCGTTAATAAACCTGACCCAGGGTCAGTTATACACGAATCCCAGCTCTGCGCCTGAGTTTCATGCTGAATGCACGTGACCTTTGACCCCAGCAAAGGCGATCCCGGAGTGTTTTATCACATTGTGGTGGAGAACGCGGGCATCACGTTGCAAGCATGAGCATGGAGGACGTGGTGAAAGCGCTGGTACAGTCCACGGCCGTCCAGCAAGAAGCTAATCGGGTGATGATGGCCCAGCTGAAGGAGTTGGTGGACATGACAGTTACCGATCGTTCGCTTCTCCAGCAGGTGGCGCAGCGCTTGGCAAGCTTACCTGAGCTTAACCTGGAAGCCGAGTTGAGAGTGATTCACGTGAGTCGGTACTGGCAGAAAATGACGACCGAAGATGACGTCGAGGCATACCTGACCACGTTTGAACGGACGGCGGTGAGAGAAAAATGGCCGAAGGCACGATGGGCCGGCCTGATTGCCCCGTTTCTTTCCGGTGAGGCCCAAAAGGCTTATTATGACTTAGAGCCTGAAGCCGCGCAGGACTTTGACAAACTGAAAGCCGAGATCTTGGCCCGGCTGGGAGTGACGACCGCTGTCCGTGCACAGAGAGTGCATCAATGGACTTATCAGCCGGATAAACCACCGCGGTTCCAGATGTTCGACCTGATCCACGTGACGAAGAAGTGGCTACAACCCGAGGTGTTGACAGCGCCAGAGATAATCCAGAGAGTCGTCATGGACAAGTACCTGAGAGCTCTACCGCCAGCCCTGAGGAAGTGGGTAAGCCATGGAAATCCTACGACGGCAGATCAACTGGTGGATCTGGTTGAACGTTACTCCGTGGCGGAAGGACTCCGAGACGACGCTACCCCACCTCGTTCTTCATCATCTCCACGTGGAACCGGTAAGACTGTTCCAGGGAGTAGGGGAGATGGAAAAATCCCTAAGACAGTGGGGGAGGAAAACGGGACTGCCCGCACTGCGAGGCCGAGAGTAACGAACTATGGTCTAAGCAAGGGGCCCGTTAGGTGTTTCCGCTGCCAAGAGATGGGACATATTGCTGCGAACTGTCCGATCACTACTGAACCCATGCAGTGCGATGTCACAGACTCTAAAAACCGCATGTCTATGGTTGCACGGGTAGTGAGTGTGAATGCCGGTCAAAAGGATGTGGAAAAACACTTGTGTGATTTAACTGTTGATGGCAAAAATGTGGTGGCATTTAGACTCGGGAAGTGTGGTGACTCTGGTGAAGGCCAGTCTGGTGTCAGCCCCGACTGGACCATCAGACAAATTTTCTGTAACGTGTGTGCATGGAGACACCTGTTCGTACCTCACCACGGTCATATGCATTACTACTTCCTATGGGTCTGTGCAACATAAAGTGGGACTCGTCCCGGCGTTATTGCATGATGTTATCCTGGGCTGGGATTTTCCCCACTTCTGGCAATTGTGGGAGAATCAGTTGATGCCCTCGGGTAATAGTGTACACGATTCTTCTCCCAGGGCGCGTGTGGGTCCCGAACCCCTGGAAGAGGTCTCCCCGGAAGACTCTGCGGAAGAGTCTGCGGGAAATGACCTGCAGTTCCCGTTTTCAGTCATGGCGGGTGATACGGAGGAGACCGGGGAAGAGGAGGATGCCGACAGCCGTCCACCTCCCCGTTTGCCGGATTTAGAAGTTCAGAAAGATGACTTCCAAAGAGAGCAAATAAAGGATCCTACCCTTTCTCAGGCTAGGACAAATGTAAAAGTGATAAATGGGGTACCCGTAGAACCTGGCTCTAGGCTGGTATATCCTTACATGGTTCTGGAGAATGATTTACTCTATCAGATAGAGAAAAAGGGGGAAGATACGGTGCAACGATTAGTCGTGCCAAAAACCTACCGGCGGCAGGTGCTGGACCTGGCCCACGGACATGTGATGGGAGGTCACCTGGGAGTCCAGAAAACCACCGAAAGGATATTACACTGTTTTGTTTGGCCAGGCATGCATCATGATATTCGTGTATATTGCGAGTCTTGTCCTGACTGCCAAGCCTCTGCACCTAAGCCCCGGTTCTGTAGCCCTTTGGTACCCCTACCTATTGTTGAAGTCCCGTTTGAGAGGATTGGGATGGATTTAGTTGGGCCCCTTCCACGGTCTGCACGTGGACACCAACATATCCTGGTCATCTTGGATTATGCCACTCGTTACCCGGAGGCCATCCCTTTGCGTAACACGGCCACCAAGACGATTGCCAAGGAGCTGGTGCATGTGTTTAGTCGGGTCGGTATACCAAAACAGATACTCACCGACCAGGGGACCCCCTTTATGTCCAGGATAATGAAGGAGCTCTGCCGATTGTTACAAATCGAACCGTTACGCACATCCGTGTATCACCCTCAAACAGACGGGTTGGTTGAACGGTTCAATAAAACTCTGAAGCAGATGCTGAGAAAGGTGATAGACAAGGATGGGAAGAACTGGGACTATTTACTTCCGTATTTGCTTTTTGCCATCAGGGAAGTACCCCAGTCTTCCACGGGATTCTCGCCTTTCGAGTTATTGTACGCCCGACGTCCTCGCGGACTGTTAGACGTTGCAAAAGAAACCTGGGAGGGTCAGGTCACTCCATTTAAAACAGTGATAGATCACGTCACACAAATGCAGGACCGTATTGCGGCTGTTATGCCTATCGTCAAAGAACACATGATACAGGCTCAAGGAGCCCAAAAAAGAATCTATGATAGGGGCGCCAAGATCCGTACGTTTGCACCCGGAGATAGGGTGTTGATCCTGGTCCCCACGGTGGACAGTAAGTTCCTGGCAAAGTGGCAGGGCCCCTTTGAGATCAAGGAAAGTGTTGGTGAAGTAAACTACAAAGTATACCAGGCAGGTAAACGGAAACCTGAACAGATTTATCATGTAAATCTGATAAAGCCCTGGAAGGATCGGTCTGCCTTGTCAGCGGAGCTGGCCCGTCCTGTCTGCTCGCATACCGTACCGGAGGTACGGGTTGCAGAGACTCTCTCGGAGCGGCAAAAGACTGAGGTCAGGCAGTTTCTACTTCACAACCAAGAGTTTTTCTCAGAAAAACCCGGGCAGACTACGCTAATAAAACATGACATCGTAACGGAACCTGGTGTCACAGTTCATGTAAAGCCCTACCGAATCCCGGAAGCGCGCCGTGAAGCCGTTTCCCGAGAAGTGAAGGCAATGTTAGAGTTAGGTGTCATTGAGGAATCGCACAGTGCTTGGTCCAGCCCGATTGTGCTAATTCCTAAACCGGATGGCACCATCCGGTTCTGCAATGACTTCAGGAAACTGAATGCGGTCTCAAAATTTGATGCCTACCCCATGCCCCGGGTCGACGAGTTAATAGATCGGTTAGGAAAAGCCCGGTATATTACGACCCTAGACCTAACAAAGGGGTATTGGCAGATCCCTCTGGTGGAGGCTGCCAGAGAAAAGACGGCATTTGCTACGCCGGAAGGTTTATTTCAGTATGTGAATATGCCGTTTGGACTGCACGGGGCACCGGCGACCTTCCAGAGACTGATGGATCGAGTCTTGAGGCCACATAGGCGGTATGCTTCGGCCTATTTGGATGACATTGTCATTTACAGCTTGGACTGGGAGACTCATCTCCAGAAAGTACAAGCTGTGATTGACAACCTGTGGGAGGCAGGTCTAACCGCGAACCCCAAGAAATGTCACATCGGGCTAGAAGAAGCCCGGTATTTGGGGTATGTAATTGGGAGGGGTGTTGTTAAACCCCAGGTTGATAAGATTCAGGCGGTTCAGGACTGGCCACAACCTGTCAACAAGAAGCAGGTGCAAGCCTTCCTGGGGATCGCTGGTTATTATCGCCGGTTCATACCCAATTTTGCAGCCATCGCTACCCCCCTGACGGATCTTACAAAAGGGAAAGACTCCGTCATGATTAAATGGAGCTTAGCGGCTGAAGAAGCCTTCCATAGCCTAAAACGGGCACTTTGCTCTCAGCCCGTACTGGTGACTCCGGACTTCCGCAGTGAGTTTGTGGTACAAACGGATGCCTCTGATACCGGTATCGGGGCTGTACTCTCACAAGTGAGGGACGGAGTGGAACACCCAGTCCTCTATCTCAGCAGGAAGCTGAATAAACACGAGCAAAGGTATGCAGTCGTAGAAAAAGAGTGCCTCGCCATTAAGTGGGCTCTAGAGGCCCTCAAATATTACCTGGTGGGCCGAAAGTTCAGGCTGATCACTGACCATGCCCCTCTCAAGTGGATGCACTTGAACAAGGAACGGAATAGCCGGGTGACCCGGTGGTTCCTTGCCCTGCAGGCCTACACTTTTACGGTGGAGCACCGCCCAGGGGTACAGATGAGAAATGCAGATGCCCTGTCCCGAGTGCACTGTTTGGCGGGTGTCATTGCTCGACCGGAGTGGTCTGAGCAGAAGGGGGGGATATGTGAGAATCATGTGGGAATAGTGGATGAGGGCAGGTATATCTCGCCCAGATTCCTTTCCTATGTGGCCTAGTCTGGTCAGTATCGCACCTGCTTACTAATGGATAATGGGAGGTGGATATAAAAGGATGCAAGGTGGTTGTGTGAGTGTCTCAGCCTGGGAACACAGAGAGCCTGTCTGTGTGAGAGACACACGTGAGTGGAAGCAGTGCCCACTGCAACTGTGGTTTGGCTGGACGGGAGAAGCCCGCCAGTTGGTAGTTAGCTTGTCCATTGTTTAGTTAGTGCCGGACAGGCAAGGATTTGTTTTATGTTTTATTTCCTTTTGCATTGCTTTCACCGTTAATAAACCTGACCCAGGGTCAGTTATACACGAATCCCAGCTCTGCGCCTGAGTTTCATGCTGAATGCACGTGACCTTTGACCCCAGCAAAGGCGATCCCGGAGTGTTTTATCACAGTAGCTAGAGATTTTGTCCCTTTACTCAATCCCAAGGGAGAAACTCTACAGGGTCTCAGGATGCAAAATAAATCTACCGTAATTGACTAAGGATGCAGAAAATGAATATACACTCACTGGCCACTTTATTAGGTACACCATGCTAGTAAGGGGTTGGACCCCCTTTTGCCTTCAGAACTGCCTCAATTCTTCGTGGCAGAGATTCAACAAGGTGCTGGAAGCATTCCTCAGAGATTTTGGACCATATTGACATGATGGCATCACACAGTTGGCGCAGATTTGTCGGCTGCACATCCCTGATGCGAATCTCCCGTTCCACCACATCCCAAAGATGCTCTATTGGATTGAGATCTGGTGACTGAGGAGGCCATTTGAGTACAGTAAACTCATTGTCATGTTCAAGAAACCAATCTGAGATGATTCGAGCTTTATGACATGGCGCATTATCCTGCTGAAAGTAGCCATCAGATGTTGGGTACATTGTGGTCATAAAGGGATGGACATGGTCAGCAACAATACTCAGGTAGGCTGTGGCGTTGCAACGATGCTCAATTGGTACCAAGGGGCCCAAAGAGTGCCCAGAAAAAATTCCCCACACCATGACACCACCACCACCAGCCTGAACGTTGATACAAGGCAGGATGGATCCATGCTTTCATGTTGTTTACGCCAAATTCTGACCCTACCATCCGAATGTCGCAGCAGAAATCGAGACTCATCAGACCAGGCAACGTTTTTCCAATCTTCTACTGTCCAATTTCGATGAGCTTGTGCAAATTGTAGCCTCAGTTTCCTGTTCTTAGCTGAGAGGAGTGGTACCCAGTGTGGTCTTCTGCTGCTGTAGCCCATCTGCCTCAAAGTTCGACGCACTGTGCGTTCAGAGATGCTCTTCTGCCTACCTTGGTTGTAACGGGTGGCAATTTGAGTCACTGTTGCCTTTCTATCAGCTCGAACCAGTCTGCCCATTCTCCTCTGACCTCTGGCATCAACATGGCATTTCCGGCCACAGAACTGCCGCTCACTGGATTTTTTTTCTTTTTCGGACCATTCTCTGTAAACCCTAGAGATGGTTGTGCGTGAAAATCCCAGTAGATCAGCAGTTTCTGAAATTCTCAGACCAGCCCTTCTGGCACCAACAATCATGCCACGTTCAAAGGCACTCAAATCACCTTTCTTCCCCATACTGATGCTCGGTTTGAACTGCAGGAGATTGTCTTGACCATGTCTACATGCCTAAATGCACTGAGTTGCCGCCATGTGATTGGCTGATTAGAAATTAAGTCTTAACACACAGTTGGACAGGTGTACCTAATAAAGTGGCCAGTGAGTGTATTTCATAGTATAATCCTAATCACATAATATTTACCTCCGGCAGCCCTTCTATGAAGGAATGGATATTGGCAGCTTTGGCCGCTTGTTCTATCTCCTCCATGGGAACTTCGCGAGAGTTGTCCCCATAAGCGATATTTTCAGCAATACTGCGGTCAAACAGCACTGGCTCCTGGGACACGATTCCAATCTGATTTCTTAGCCATTGTAGATTCAAGTCCTTTACTGCACTTTTGTCAAACAGCTAGAAACAGAAAGTCCATATTGTAAAATTTAACATAATTAATAAAATTAATACTAATATATGCATGCCATCTTTTTTTTTTTTTAATTAAAGTTTAATTGGGGTTTCCAAGCTCCAGGTAAATTTCTGCAGTGACTCTGTGCTACAATGCAACAGCAGATTGGTAAATCCTGACAGTGTGCACTGTGCACACTGTCAGGATTCTTCTAATTTGCCAGACTGAGCAGGCTGTCATATGTTTTGTTGCACTGTATAAATGTTTTATTTTTGTGGGTCAGTTGGAAGGTGGGCCGCGGTGCCCTATGGTGCCATTTTATGTATGATGCTGTCACTGAACTAAGGAATGATAATCTTCAGGTGACAGGTACAATAAAAGAGCAGAGGAACGAATATGCTGGGAAAGAGCCTGATGCTGTTTGAGGGCCACATTGCATAGTGACACTGATAAACTTTATTACTAGGTGATGTGAGAGAGAGCCCATATAATCAAAAGGTTTGAGGTAGACTGGACTCTGTGGGGTAGACAGTGGGGTGGAAAATATTTAGGGCCAAAGTAGAATTGCTGCTCTACTGTCAGTGTCAGTGACTGTACAGTAATCCAAAGGGTAAGGTTTCTCCTTCGGAGAGTGACATGTCAAGACTGAGGTGAGGAGACTTTTAAGCCACAATGATCCTCTGTGAAATATGCAAATATGCAAATTGTCTCTTCAGAGAGGATGAGAACTTGAACTCTAGTGCCACTTATTGGAAGTAGCAATCCTAAAAGTCATTATCGACCCTTTAACGAGCCTTGTCACATGACAGGATAAAAGACAAAGGAAAAATCTCAATTTGCAGACACTGTGTTTGAGGGTACTGCTCCTCATCAGTGCAAAGTGTGAGATCTGGTTTGAGAAACCAAACTAGACCTCACACTTTGCACTGATGAGGGGCAGTACCCTGAAACACTGTGTCTGCAAATTGAGATTTTGCTTTTGGCTTTTATCCTAAGTCATATGGCAAGACTTGTTCGAGAGTTGATATTGACTTCTAGGATTGCTACTTCCAATAGGTAGCACTAGAGTTCGAGTCCTCTTCCTCTCTAAAGGGACAATTTAAATGTACAGGGTGCCTGTTGTCCCAAGTATGACTTCTTACAGGAGAGATCCAAAGAGAAAAAAATTGTGTGGACAGTGCCCTTCAGGGCAAGGTCTTGATAAAAAAAAACATGACCCATAAGGTAGGAATGTGATAAAGAGGCAAAACCCTAAAGAGAAAGGTCTCATTCATATGCCTGTGTTGCACATATGTTTCTATCTGCTTTTTTCACAGATAGAACATACGCCCAGGCTCGGACTGGCCCACAGGGTAACAGGGGAATCCCCAGGTGGGCCCCTGTGCAGATATGGGCCCCCAACCCCACTGTATGGATAGTACTTGTCATAATTCACTTGATTTACTGTGTACAGAAAAAAGCAGCATCTCATCATTCATTAACCAAACTACCTAGCTTATAATTATTTAGAGATATAGGACATTTCTGAATGAGAGAAGTGTAATATTTGTATGCAGGTGAAAAGTGGACCCCTCAAACTCAGCGTTACTGGTGGGCCCTTGGCACCCCAGTCCGACACTGCACACACCCATTATAATCTATGGTGCTATTCACATTATGGCGTTTTTTCTTGAACCATATGTCTTTGCTAAAGTCATGAAGGCTTGTCTGTTTTTTCTGGTATCACGGATAAAAAGTACCAATACTATGCGAGATGAGCAGCAGCTGCAATCCCAGGGCAGGGCCAAAGTGGACTGGATACGCAGCAGAGAACACGCATTTTTGACTTATTCTTCTACTCTGTACATTTATGATGAAACTCTGGATTTTTGACTCAATTTCCCTAAATGTATTCACAAAGGTTATTTAACAATTTTAATGACAGTGTCAGATCTTACCACCGCTCCTTGGATTGGATCATAAAACCTCTGGAGCAGCTGGATAGAGGTGCTTTTTCCGCATCCACTGCTGCCCACAAATGCCACTGTTTGTCCTCTGGATACTGCCACAGAGAGCGCTTTCAGCACAGGCACATCCGGACGAGATGGATAGTTGAAGGAAACTTTTGATATTTCCAGATTGCCTTCATATTTTTCCTATTTGCACAGAAAATAAATAAAAATTATAATAATAATAATATAAGGTTTAGTAAACCAGAACCATCTTTTTACACATAATGGCTGTGCTACACTCTGTGTCATTCACTTACCGGTTTCTGTCCTTCCATGCTGTAGCTGTCAATGGACGGCGCAGTGTTGAATAGATGAAACAAATGGGAAGCGGCAGATTTGGCTTTTGCATAATCAGGAGCAAAGGATAATGTTTGTCCTACAGTAATAGCTCCGTACGCCAGGCAGGAAAACACACTGTGAAATATATCATATATTATTTTCATCAGACATTTTATTTTGTTTCTCAAAACATTAGTGTATCCACGTAGTTCAAAGGAATCAAACACGGTAATTCATATTTTTTTTTACTTGTATAAGATATTTTGGTTTATGTTATTTTAGAGTAATAAGGCCGTGTTCACACTGTATTTTCTGCAGTGAGTTCGGAGGGTTCATCTGCATCTGAGTTTTAGGCCATGTTCAGTATTTGGTCAGTATTTCACATCAGTATCTGTAAGCCAAAACCAGGAGTGGGTGATAAATACAGAAGTGGTGACAGGTTCTATTATACTTTTCTTCTGAGCGTTGGCCTCAAGGTTTTGGCTTACAAATACTGATGTAAAATACTGACCAAATACTCAATGTGTGAATGTGGACTTAGGGCTTTTCAGCTGGAACCTCCAAACATGCTGCAGAAACACAGTGTGGACAGAACTTAATAAGAGCTGATATTCACGCCAAGCTCATTTCTGACTATATAGCTGTGTGTACACAGATATACATCACAAAGTGCCCACTACTGCAAATAATAAAAATATTAGAAGTCATGAAGACTGTATAAAAGCACATAGTCACAGGTACATTGAGAAACATTTGATAAATGGGTCCCAAACTGGGCTTGAATACTGTTGCACCTCCCATGTGTTGCACTTGCACGGCTCTAGACGTCTTGAATTTTTTAAAAAGTGAATAAAAAGGGACCAGGGCCTAATAAATACGCTATAAACCTTTCCCTAAATTTATTTATGGCATGAACCTCTGTTACAGATTCTCACTGTCACTTTAAGTAATCTATGAGGTTGATTCTTCAAAGTATTTTACCAGAATTCTGGTGTAACATACTTTGAACAGTCACAATATTTTTGTGCAACATGGTGCTGCATGGTTAAACTCTGTGACTTTCGTTTCTTTTCAAACAGCTCCAACAAAATAGATGCAGTTGGGCAGGAGGAGCCGGAAAAGTTACTCCAGCCGCATAACACAGATGACGATTGCATCGCAATGCTTGGAATGGCAGGTGGCCTGAGCATGACAGGTACATAGAAATACATAATGTTGTCACGTTTGGGTCAGGAGAGCCTCCGGCCAGTCCGAGCATTGCAATGAGATCATCGTCCGTGTTATACAGCCCTCTGACCGTGCCCTTCTGGTGAGGCGCAAACCACTGACTAGATGCGCCAAATTAATTAAGCATCATGCGCTTTTTAATTCATTCAGCTCATGTTATTCCTGCATTACAAAGCGTCAATGAATATGGATCTACAGTTTAGAAAGCATTACTAAATCTGCCCCATTATTCTTTATTCACATTGGAAAATAAAAAAACACAAGAAAAAGCGCTGATACAGGAAGAACTATTTGAAAAGAAAAATGGCAATAGTACTAGTCTAATCGTGGGCACTCACCTTGAGTGCTATCTTTAAAGAACCACACCAGCATATTTTTTAATTCAGCGTTGGAGCAGTGCAGCTAATGAAAGCTCCCTGACCCTAGTATTATACTTATCAGCTGCCCGTTGGAGCGGTGCAGCTAATGAAAGCTCTCTGACCCTAGTATTATACTTATCAACTGCCCGTTGGAGCAGTGCAGCTAATGAAAGCTCTCTGACCCTGGTATTATACTTATCAGCTGCCCGTTGGAGTGGTGCAGCTAATGAAAGCTCTCTGACCCTAGTATTATACTTATCAGCTGCCCGTTGGAGCGGTGCAGCTAATGAAAGCTCTTTGACCCTAGTATTATACTTATCAACTGCCCGTTGGAGCAGTGCAGCTAATGAAAACTCTCTGACCCTAGTATTATACTTATCAACTGCCCGTTGGAGCAGTGCAGCTAATGAAAGCTCTCTGACCCTAGTATTATACTTATCAGCTGCCCGTTGGAGCGGTGCAGCTAATGTGAGCTCCCTAACCCTAGTATTATACTTATCAGCTGCCCGTTGGAGCGGTGCAGCTAATGAAAGCTCACTGACCCTAGTATATACTATTATACTTATCAGCTGCCCGTTGGAGCGGTGCAGCTAATGAAAGCTCTCTGACCCTAGTATTATACTTATCAACTGCCCGTTGGAACAGTGCAGCTAATGAAAGCTCCCTGACCCTAGTATTATACTTATCAGCTGCCCGTTGGAGCGGTGCAGCTAATGAAAGCTCTCTGACCCTAGTATTATACTTATCAACTGCCCGTTGGAGCAGTGCAGCTAATGAAAGCTCTCTGACCCTAGTAATATACTTATCAACTGCCCGTTGGAGCGGTGCAGCTAATGAAAGCTCTCTGACCCTAGTATTATACTTATCAACTGCCCGTTGGAGCAGTGCAGCTAATGAAAGCTCTCTGACCCTAGTATTATACTTATCAGCTGCCCGTTGGAGCGGTGCAGCTAATGAAAGCTCACTGACCCTAGTATTATACTTATCAGCTGCCCGTTGGAGCGGTGCAGCTAATGTGAGCTCCCTAACCCTAGTATTATACTTATCAGCTGCCCGTTGGAGCAGTGCAGCTAATGAAAGCTCACTGACCCTAGTATATACTATTATACTTATCAGCTGCCCGTTGGAGCGGTGCAGCTAATGAAAGCTCTCTGACCCTAGTATTATACTTATCAACTGCCCGTTGGAGCAGTGCAGCTAATGAAAGCTCCCTGACCCTAGTATTATACTTATCAGCTGCCCGTTGGAGCGGTGCAGCTAATGAAAGCTCTCTGACCCTAGTATTATACTTATCAACTGCCCGTTGGAGCAGTGCAGCTAATGAAAGCTCTCTGACCCTAGTAATATACTTATCAACTGCCCGTTGGAGCGGTGCAGCTAATGAAAGCTCTCTGACCCTAGTATTATACTTATCAACTGCCCGTTGGAGCAGTGCAGCTAATGAAAGCTCTCTGACCCTAGTATTATACTTATAAGCTGCCCGTTGGAGCGGTGCAGCTAATGAAAGCTCTCTGACCCTAGTATTATACTTATCAGCTGCCCGTTGGAGCGGTGCAGCTAATGTGAGCTCCCTAACCCTAGTATTATACTTATCAGCTGCCCGTTGGAGCGGTGCAGCTAATGAAAGCTCTCTGACCCTAGTATTATACTTATCAGCTGCCCGTTGGAGCGGTGCAGCTAATGAAAGCTCTCTGACCCTATTATTATACTTATCAACTGCCCGTTGGAGCGGTGCAGCTAATGAAAGCTCTCTGACCCTAGTATTATTCTTATCAGCTGCCCGTTGGAGCGGTGCAGCTAATGAAAGCTCTCTGACCCTAGTATTATACTTATCAGCTGCCCGTTGGAGCGGTGCAGCTAATGTGAGCTCCCTAACCCTAGTATTATACTTATCAGCTGCCCGTTGGAGCGGTGCAGCTAATGAAAGCTCTCTGACCCTAGTATTATACTTATCAGCTGCCCGTTGGAGCGGTGCAGCTAATGAAAGCTCTCTGACCCTAGTATTATACTGATCAGCCACCTGTTGGAGTGGTCCAGCTAATATAAGTTCCCTGACCCTAGTATTATACTTATCAGGTGCTGTCTTCTGCTCCTGGCACAGCTCCGGTTCCATCTTGTGACTGCAACTGCTGACTGACCAGAAGTCAGAGGTAACGGTCACAAGCTCTCAGTGTAAATCAATTAGAGCTTCATTCTGGTCTCACTCTGGCTCATACACTTCCACTCTTCCAACTCTTCTAAATCACCTAGCCATCCAGCAGGTCACAGTTGTGCAGCACGGTGGCTCAGTGGTTAGCACTGTTGCTTTGCAGCACTGGGTTCAAATCACAACAAGGATAACATCTGCAAGGAGTTTGTCTGTTCTCCCTGTTTTGAGTGGGTGTCCTCCGGAGCAAGAGTAAACTAATGCTCGGCTCAGTCTCTGACAGAGTTTAATCCAAGTGACATCAGTATTGTTAGCCCGATTCTCTCGCAGTAGGGAACATACTCCAGTGTGACCCCGGCCTAATAGTTTCTAGTTGCAAATAACTGTCTATATAATATAATAAATAATAAAAGTCTACGTCCAAAACGGTCTGTGATAATAAACTAGAGCAGGAATTTGAGCTCGTCGTCAACTATGGGAATGAAAGAAATCCTGTGGACCGTGGTATTTTCGAAGACTTCTTTTCATTGTAGGCAATTTTAATAGGTGGTCAATATAGATAACTGATGGCACTAAACACATCTGTTCCACATGAAGAAGGCTCGAGTACAATAAAAAGAAGTCTTGGAGTGTATATCACAATCTGTAACATTTCTTTCATTCTATAGTTAACAGTCCGCTCATCCCATGTATCCTTCTCTGTTTTTATTTTATTACTATTATTACTTATAATACACATTTTGGAAAAAGTGCAGCACTAACAGATTGTGCATCGATGCAATGCCAGCCACAATGTGCACCTATGCCGTGCCAGTAACAATATGCCCTAGTCTGTGTGAACTGTTTCCTGCCGCTTAAATAGTTCCTGGCACAGTTTTCATCTCTTAAAGGGAATTTGTCCTCAGGTTTTTGCTACCTCATCTGAAATCAACATAATGTAAGGAAAGAGACCCTGATTCCAGGGATGTATCACTTACTTTACTGTGTGTAGTAGTTGTGATGCAAACAATTTCTTCTGCTGTAGATGGAGGAATGCTCAGAGAGCGGACCCTGCGGAAACCACTGATTGGCAGCTTTCTGTATACTTTATATATTGACAGTAAGCTGCTAATCAGTAGTGGGGGTGGGATTGGACCAGGAGGCACGCTGGCACCTAGTACTCCAGTGATAATCTCCTGCTGATAATGCACTTACACTATTGAAACTATGTTATACAACCTTGTAAGTGACACATCACTGAAATTAGTATCTCAGTCCCTGCATCATACTGCCCTGATATTACTTAGCAACAACCTGCTGATAGAGTCCCTGGCATCTAGAGATCCTCTCCATACAGTGGCAGACACAGTGTGCTCCTCCACAAAGTGCCAGCTGCCATCTTGAAAAATATTCAGAATTGAGAGTCCTCAGTTGTTGACTCTCAATTCTGAATATTTTTCTATCTACTGGCTAACACGGTACAAAGATATATATCTTAGGCTGGTTTCACATTCGCGCTTTTTAAGCGCACGCACGGCCGGGGGTAGCTCCGCCCCCGAGCCGGCTCTCTGCCCGGCGTGCCCGCCCCTTCCTTGTAG
The DNA here is from genome assembly GCF_039654945.1 of Dendrobates tinctorius. Lineage (NCBI taxonomy): Eukaryota > Metazoa > Chordata > Amphibia > Anura > Dendrobatidae > Dendrobates > Dendrobates tinctorius. Next base: position 23,109,093 of record NW_027361738.1, on the reverse strand, counting down.
CGCCGCCTCCTAGCGCACAGCGGCGCCTGCGATCGGCGCACCCTATCTTTAGCATAGGGTGCGCAGATCGTGCGCAGGCCGTGCGCTAGTTGCGCTTTGACCTGCGCTGCGCACTTTTGACGGTGCGCCGTGCGCGCCAAAATCAAACTTTTCGGATTTTGGCGCGCACGGCGCACCGTCAAAAGTGCGCAGTGCAGGTCAAAGCGCAACTAGTGCACGACCTGCGCACGATCTGCGCACCCTATGCTAAAGATAGGGTGCGCCGATCGCAGGCGCCGCTGTGCGCTAGGAGGCGGCGCTACAAGGAAGGGGCGGGCACGCCGGGCAGAGAGCCGGCTCGGGGGCGGAGCTACCCCCGGCCGTGCGTGCGCTTAAAAAGCGCGAATGTGAAACCAGCCTTAGCTGCCATCTATAGAGCCAAGTCACTTAGAATTTATGAACATCTTCTATATTCTCAATCATATAGCAGTGCAAGACTGGACATAGATTCAGGTGGCTATTTATCTTAATGATCATCCAACATAATCCTAATAACAATAATAATAATACTTACAGAAATACTTCCTCTGAGTTCATCCTTCCAATTTCAATCATATAAGCTCCAAAACGGTAGCTTGCTGCATAGGCGAAGTTAATGAACGACTGGCTAAATGAAAAACAGATGCCGTATATTTGGGCCTTCCGCTGAGAGTTCCTAGAAAAAAATACGTTTATAGGCAAGGCATTATTAAGATCCAACAGGCAGAATCACAGATCACGATATTAAAAACAAATAAATATAATTTGTGTAGCTTGGTAAGTGTGGAGAAGCTGGTCATGTACATCACATCCTATAGCTGAATAAAAGGAAAAAAAAAAATCCAGTCTGGTGCTGGCGCTCCCGAAAAAAGTGAAATGTGAGAGATCAGTTTACTTAAAAAAACTTTAAAAAAAAAAGATTTTTATTCTGAAGTGTAACAGTAAAAACAAACCTATAGCTAAATGTTATATTGGTTGCCTGTCTTTCTTGTCTACTCAAGATGACATTATCCATTTTTCCTTGAATATCTGCTATCAGGAGTAAAGGTGCTATTTAGATGGGCAGACTTTTGCCTAAAATACGCATTAATCAATGGTATATGCTGTATGTCAGTTATTGCTGGATTAAAGACTCTTTATCATAGACCGATGCAAACTGTATGGAACTAAGTGGTCATTAATACAATTATTTTCCCCACATGGTTTACCCCGGAAGAAGAATAGGTGAAACGTGCGTTGGGGTGGTGAGACATAGCAATGGACCTGCACTTGCTCTGATTCCAGGTAAAAATATAATCTGCAACCTTGTATTCTTATGGTAGGAGCACTCCATGTATTATACAGGCATGTATCTGCATAAACGAACTTAGTATAATCAAGGGACCTGTATGTACTTATGCACTTAAGCACCTCAATGATTTTGCAAATGATCAAGTGGACCCATATACTTTAGTCAAAAGGCATTGCGCCAAGTAGGTCCATATACAGTGGTTGGACAAAATAATGGAAACACCTAACGTTTTGGCATCATAATCTTCGAACATGTTATAAACATGCAAACCGTGACATATGGTAATGTTTTGTAATTGATTATTTGTGTTATGTGATATGTGCATGTAAATTAACTGTTTGTTTTGCAGAATTGTAAGAACATTGATGAGAACCTGATACCAATGGCAGACCTCTCGGATTTTCAAGAAGGCCAAATTGTTGGTGCTCGTATGGCAGGCGCTAGTGTAACAGAAAGTGCCCGAATGCTTGGCGTGTCAAGAGGTACTGTCTCCAAAGTAATGACTGCGCTTGAAAGAGAAGGAAAAACGTCTGCAGCAAAGCACAGGTCCGGCCGAAAGTCGAAGTTGACTGAGAGAGACCGTCGGACTCTAAAGCGAATTGTGAGAGAGGATCGCAAGACCACGGCTCCGAAAATCACTGCTGAGCTCAATGAACACCTATAGAACCCAGTTTCCATGAAAACTGTTCGTCGGGAGCTGCACAAATCTGGATTCCACGGAAGAGCTGCAATTAGAAAACCGCTGCTCTCAATGACAAATGTTTCCAAGCGTTTAGAGTGGTGTAGAAACCTCCAGAATTGGTCCCTCGAGCAGTGGAAACATGTGATATTCTCAGATGAATCATCATTTCCCCTTTTTCCGATCTCGGGCCGAGTGTACGTTTGGAGACAGCCGAAAGAAGCATTCCATCCAGACTGCCTTCTCCCAACCGTAAAACATGGCGGAGGTTCTGTGATGATCTGGGTGCTATTTCGTGGAGATCCGCCGGGCCAATAATATCCCTTCATGGAAGAATTAACAGCCGAGATTGTTTAGGCATTTTGGGCGACCAAGTGCATCCTATGGTTCAAGCACTGTTCCCGAAGGGGAACGCCATCTTTCAGGATGATAATGCACCAATTCATACAGTTAGAATCGTTAAAGCATGGCAGTAGGAACATTCTAATGAAGTTGAGCAGCTCATCTGGCCCCCACAATCCCCAGACCTCAACATTATTGAGCATTTATGGTCGATTTTAGAGATTCAAGTTAGACGTTGATTTCCGCCGCCATCGTCGCTCAAAGAACTGGAGGGTGTTTTAACTGAAGAATGGGCTAAAATTCCTTTGGAAACAATTCACACCTTGTATGAATCCATACCTCGGAGAATTGAGGCTGTAATTGCTGCAAAAGGTGGACCTACACCATATTAAACTAACTTTTGTTGATGTTTCCAGGTGTTTCCATTATTTTGTCCAACCCCTGTATATGCGAATAGCTATTTCTTTTGCCCTACATTAAGGTCTCCCTCCATTGTATGAGTTTATGCTGTATATCTTTTATCCTGATATTTTCGATTTTCTAATACAGTTTAATCACTCCTTTATTCCGGATTTTTGTTGATCTGGATTATGTGTTAAACATTTTGATACAGAGTGTGACTGTGTGGTAAAAGGTTACGGACTAATATGTACGATTTACATATTGTTGTTAGCAAATTCACTGTTTAGACAGGGAGATGTGCTGCCAGCAATGATTATGTCATCAGCCAACAAAGGACCAGCATTTGCTTGTATGGCAGCAAAACTGTGAGAAGTTAACACACAGCAATGATTGGGAATGAAGGTTCTTACAAACATTTGGCTGATTGTTGTCTCGTCGACTTAAGTAAGGATGCCTCATGCACAAAAGATTGTGGGCCAATCCCACTAAAAGGGCTTTTGTACATATAACTTGCTCAAGTCCTGAAACACGTAAAAGACATTTAAGGGAAATGGCTTTCTAACCTTTTTGAAAATTGGGCTGAAAGAAGCAATATTAATAAAAGAAAAAATGCCGGTAAGTGTTCCTTGCCCATCCCAATTCCCACCACTTTAATGCTGCCATTTTGATGGTCTTTGCCAGACCCAGAAGTGATGATGTCCCATGAACATAGTCATCTGACTGAAGCCACTGATTGGCTGCAGAGTCAGGAGTCCTGGTGGAGACCCCAGAACAGAAAACTATTGGAGATGCCAATAATGTCTGTAAAGCACTGTGTAATTAATGGAATTATAAAAGTGAGTAAAATAAATAAATTACACATGGAAACTTTGCTGTTGAGTTTTCTGGGCAATTTTCAAAAAGAGGGTGTAAAACTCCATTTCAAAGCGGGTGTCAAGTCACTGCTCTAAAAATCTATCCCAGTACCAGAGATCTACTATACAGATCATCTCTCACAATGGAGGATCTGCAATATACATCGCAGTAACTAGCCAAAAATTTCAATGGCCGTTGTGTAATTTTTCATTTCCAGCAGCACTATTGATTACAGGATTAGGGCATCTCGCTAACAAAAAGAGGTTGTATAAACTAGACAAACCTTTATAAAGCTATCAATTTTTAAGTTCAGGAGGACAACACAACTGTGAGTGTAATAATATAGATAAATGTGAATGACTTCTGACCTGTATGGCTTCTGTAAGCTTTCGCTATACATTTCTTCAAATGTTGTTTCTCTGGTCAGTGACACCACCGTTCGGATATTATCCACTGCTTCAGTTGCAATCTATTAATTTTAATAAGAACAGAAAAATATTTATATATTTCCAAATATTCACATTTATGAAATTAGAATCTGCCTTAAATGTACCAAATTGATAAGTATGCTATGTAAAATTTTCATCCATGATTTAGCATGTCAGGCAAATAATTATATGCCATCACTTTTGATGGGTGGTGGTCCGAACTGCTGAAACACCCAAGTTTCAAGAATAAAGGGATTGCAGTTTTGAATTAGCCCAGCGATCCCTTCAAGCAGCTCCTCGAACATTTGACTGCACAATGAACCACAGTATAATCCACTAATTCATCACTTGTGCACAGTGCGTGCCTTGGGAGCAATGTATGAAGATTCTACAACACTAAACCACCATTTCCAAGTGGTGCTAAAGAAATAGCCATAAATAATTTTTAGATATCAGATTTTTGCATGTATACATGAGCATTTCTATTTTGTACATTTAGCAGTCAATAAAATGATGAGCACTTACCTTTCCAGCATATTGAAGCTGTTTTTTATCTCGATTTGCAAAGCCAACAAGTGCTCTGGTCTCAAGAAAGCCAGTGGTCACGAGAATTGGAACCAGGAGTAAGATAAGCAATGTCATTTCCCATCCATATACAAAAGAAACTATGATGCCCACTCCCATTGTTGAAAAGTTTTCAGCGATCAGTCCAAGTCTTGAGCCAGTTGCCTGATTGATTTGACAAATAAATATACTGCATTAAACTGTATTCCTATATAGGATCTATGTAGGCCTAAATAGGGTGTCCAACAATAATTCTAAATTGAGAGTCCTCAGTGGTTGATACCTTTTAATGGCTAACTGAAAAGATGGTAACACATTGCAAGCTTTCAAGACTACTCAGGTCTCTTCATCTGGCTCTTCATTAGTCTAGCCTGATGAAGAGACCTGAGTAGTCTCGAAAGCTTGCAATGTATTACCATCTTTTCAGTTAGCCATTAAAAGGTATCAACCACTGAGGACTCTCAATTCTGAATATTTTTCTATCTACTGGCTAACACGGTACAAAGATATACATCTTTCCTGCAACAATAATTCTATTCTTCATGTGATAGCTGAGTCTGGAGTCACTATTCAAAGTGTCTCATTCAATGAAGAGCAACTACTGAACTGTAGAGATGGGCGAACCCGAACAGCAAAGTTCAGCGTCCGTACCAAACACCTACTGTTAAGGCAAAAACACTGAACACGGACTTCACCAGGAAGTCCGTGTTACTGTTCGGGTTCGCCCCCTGAACACTGGGTGTTTGTTGTTGCGCTGTCACATGCATGACAGCGCGACAAACACCGCTTCTGTTCGGAGGTAAAATCATCACCGCATATCAGACAGCCATGTTTCCCATGCTGTCAAATGACAGTGTGAGCTCACACCTGTGATTGGAGGTATAAAGTTTACCTCCAGTCATTGGTGTCGGCTGAAGGGACTACTGCTCCTAATAGCTAACACCTGCTGCCACTAATAACAGTGAGAGCAGAAGCCGCTGGGAGTATTCATCAGCCAGTAAATAAATAATAAAAAAACAGCGTGGGTTCCCCTGTATTTTTGATAACCAGACAGGCAAAACTCACAGCTGGGTACTGCAACCCTCAGCTGTCAGCTTCAGCAAGGCTGGTTATCAAGAATAGAGGGGTACCCAACACCATATTTCTTAATTATTTAATTTAAAAAATGGCATGTAGTCCCCCAATTTTTGACAACCAGCCAAGCTAAAGCAGACAGCTGGGGGCTGATATTCTCAAGATGGTAAGGGAGCATGGATTTTGGCACCCCAGCCTAAAAGTAGCAGCCTGCAACCACCCAGAAATGGCGCATCTATTAGATTCCCACTTGTCCTGTAGCAGTGGCAAGTGGGGTTCATATTTGTGGGTTGATATCACCTTTGTATTGTCAGGTGACATCAAGCCCACGGATTAGTAATGGAGAGGCATCTATAAGACACCTATCCATTACAGGTCCCAGTGCTTGACAGGATCAAAAGAAGCACCCTATAAGTTTAGCAGTTTTAACACTTCATGTTTTATTTAAAGGTGTAGTGACATCTCCAAGATCCTATCCCAATATGTGGTCGGTGTGATAATAATGATATTATTAGAAATAATATAATATAATTATAATGTAGCATAGTTTTTATGATATGCTATGTCCCTTTCCTCATGTGCAGGACATTGCTGGACCTTAGGTATCCATGGTTATGACCACTAGCAACTAGCTATTTGACCTTCGCTATATCAGTGTTGTAACCATGGATACCTAAGGTCCTGCAATGCCCTGCACATGAGGAAAGAGACATAGCGAATCAGAAAAACTATTTTAAATATCTAATTGGAGGTATTTGCTAATATTAATATTACTACACTTACTACATATTGAGATATGATCTTGGAGATGGGAATATCCCTTTAAGTTTAATTGTTGGGTTGTGGGGTCATTTCATACCAATTCCACAACCCAATAACAAAATTTTAGAAAAATCAATGTTCTGAATCAAATTGATGAAATAGTATGTGTACTTACAGCCTGTATCTGTGAAGCATCTGTGGCCAGTCGAGTTGTTAAAGCTCCAGTATTGTTTTTCTTGTCATCAAACCATGACATTTCCTTAAGACAAATAGTAAGAATATCCAATATAACCACAGATCAACAGATTAGATTCACCTCATTGGATAACATTCATTGTCAAACTAACCTGGCGCAGCATAGATTTAAATGCCATTTGTCTCAGCCGCATGGTGAGGACCTCCCCTGATCTTCCAAACATGAAGCCCTATCAAAAAACACAGAGCATGATCTGTAAAATATACTATACACTGAAAATAATGAATAAAACAGTACAATGTCTTGAAATAGGAACTATCTGAAAACATTACACTACCAAATTTTGGCCTATGCTAAAGTCCTAAAAATTCAGTATATTTTTTGCAACAAGAAAGACATAGATTTGTAATAGTTGTCAACCACACACGCTAATAGTTAAACTTTAATTTTTAGCCACTTTTCCAAAATGGACAATTGCAGATTAAAAGGTATAAAAATTGTGCAATTTGCGATTTATTTGCCTCAGTTTATCCAAAAACTTGCATTTATCGATTTGATACTAAGGTACATGTATTCATTTTGATGAAGTTGCTTATGTTCTTAGGTTTAATCAAGACATTAACCCCTTAGTGACGCAGCCAATTTGCAGCTTAATGAACAGGCCAATTTTTACAATTCTGACCACTGTCATTTTATGAGGTTATAACTCTGGAACGCTTTAATGGATCCCGCTGATTCTGAGAATGTTTTTTCGTGACATATTTTACTTCATGTTAGTGGCAAAATTTCTTCGATATGACTTTCGTTTATTTATAGAAAAAACAGAAATATGGTGAAAATTTTTCAAACTTTGCAATTTTCAAACTTTTAATTTTTATGCCCTTAAATCAGAGAGATATTGTATGTCACAAAAATACTTAATAAATAACATTTCCCACATGTCTGCTTTACATTTGCACAATTTTGGAACCAAAACTTTTTTTGTTAGGAAGTTATAAGGGTTAAAAGTTGACCAGCGATTTCTCATTTTTACAACCAAATTTACAAAACCATTTTTTTAGGGACCACATCACATTTGAAGTCATTATGACAGAAAATACCCAAAAGTGAGACCATTATAAAAACTGCACCCCTCAAGGTGCTCAAAACCACATTCAAGAAGTTTGTTAATCCTTTACGTGCATCACAGGAACTGAAGCAATGTGGAAGGAAAAAATTAACATTTAACTTTTTTTACAAATTGTTTTCTTCAGAACCAATTTTTTGTATTTTCACAATTGCAAAAAGAGAAAATGAACCCCAAAATTTGTTGTGAAATTTCTCCTGAATACACGCCGATACCCCATATGTGGAAGTAATTCACTGTTTGGCGCACAGCAGGGCTTGGAATGGAAGGAGCGCTGTTTGACTTTTTCAATGCAGAATTTGGCTGGAATTGAGATTGGATGCCATGTTGTGTTTGGAGAGCCCCTGATGTGCCTAAACAGTAGAAACCCCCAACAAGTGACCCCATTTTGGAAACTAGACCCCTTAAGTAACTTATGTAGATGTGTGGTGAGCACTTTGAACCTCCAATTGCTTCACAGAAGTTTATAACGTAGAGCTGTGAAAATAAAAAATCATTTTTTTCCACAAAAATTCTTTTCGCCCCCAAATTTTAATTTTTACAAGGGTAACAGGTGAAATTAGATGCTCAAAGTTGTTGCGCAATTTGTCCTGAGTACAATCATACCCCATATGTGGGGGTAAACCAATGTTTGGGTGCACGGCAGAGCTCAGAAGGGAAGGAGCACAGTTTGTCTTTTTCAATGCAGAATTGGCTGGAATTGAGATTGGACGCCATGTCACGTTTGGAGAGCCCCTGATGTGCCTAAACAGTGACAACCCCCCACAAGTGACACCATTTTGGAAACTAGACCCCTTAAGGAACTTATCTAGATGTGTGGTGAGCACATTGAACCCTGAAGTGCTTCACAGAAGTTTATAAAGCTGAGCAGTGAAAATAAAAAATCATTTTTTTTCCTCAAAAATGATTTTTTTAGCCCACTATTTTTTATATTCACAAGGCTAACAGGAGAAATTAGACCACAAAAGTTGTTGGGAAATTTGTCCTGAGTACGCTGATACCCTATATGTGGGGGGGAACCACTGTTTGGGCACATGGGAGAGCTCGGAAGGGAAGGAGCGCCATTTTGGAATGCAGACTTTGCTGGAATGTTCTGCAGGCGTGATGTTGCATTTGCAGAACCACTGATGTGCCTAAACAATAGAAACCCCCCACAAGTGACCCCATTTTGTAAACTGGACCCCCCAAGGCGCTTATCTAGATGTGTGGTGGGCACCCCCTCAAGTGCTTCACAGAAGTTTATAACCCTGACCCTAATTCTAACCCTAACCCTAATATAAAAATGAAAATAAATATGTTTTCTTTATTTCATTATATTTCCCTAACTAAGGGGTTGATAAAGGGCAGGGTTATTTACAATTTTTTTAATTTTGATCACTGTGATAGGGTTTATCACAGTGATCAAAATGTACGTTCAATGAATAAATGAAATCTGCCTTTTGGCAGATTCGGCGGGTGCACTGCGTATGCGCCCGCCATTTTCTTCCCGGAAGAAGATGGCGGCACCCACCGGAGGATGCAGGAGGGACCGAGGACCACCGGGAGGTACCGGGGGGATTGGGGACCCTATTTCTCTCTCCTCTGATGTGTGATCACATCAGAGGAGAGAGAAAGTAAATGCAAACTTAAGGTTTTTTTTGCGATCGCCGTTATATGGTTAATAACGGAGATTGCAAAAACGGGGTCAGTAAAAGCCAACCCAAATCATGTATTCTGGGGTCTCGGCTGCCCCCGACAGCCGAGACCCTGGAGAAAATCCGACTCTGGTGGGCGCTATATATTTTTTTCACAGCGCCGTTAATTAAAGGCGCTGTAGTTTAAGTACCCTTAACTACCGTCGTTAAAACGCGTATCGGCGGTCGTTAAGGGGTTAAAAGTGTTATCTACAACTATGATATTGATGAACTATCCTTAGGATAGTCAGTGATATCAGATTGATGAGAAATTAAAGCCCAGCAACCCACAAGAGTTGGCTCTTACCAACTCTGGCAACAGTTGAATGGAAACAATTGGGAAACTAAACAATTCAGCTACAATTCCTTAAATAGGACCTGATCTGCAGAACCCAGCAATGGCCGCCCTCTACATAGCTGATGGAGCTGTGCTGTTCAGATCCACAACTATTTACGTCCAACTGCTTCCAGAGCGAAGAACAGCTGACCTGTGGGGGTGTTGGGTGTCAGACTATCAATATCATAGTAGTCAGGGCTGCTCTACCATGAGACGTGAAGATAATTTTGCCTCTGGCAGCAGTCCGAGCACAAACTCAACCGACTTTGGCAGAGCTGAAAGAAACTGGTGCATTGCAGCAAAAATTTTGCAACTTTTCAAAGCAATTTATGCCAAAATTCTGGCAAAATTGCTTTGATGAAAAAAGTGCCTATGTGTCTACAGCAGAATACTACAGCAGAGTACAATTTATAGAAGTAATTAAGAGTTAACTAACCTGCAGAAAATATGTGAAGAAAGAAACCACACCAATGACTGTAACAATTATAGAATAAAAATTTATTTCGGATCGTATTTTCTCTGAATCGTTAGTTTCAAATATCTGTTAAAAAAGAAAAGATTAAACGATATCAATGCTATGATTCTGAATGTATAGTAACTATATTACCACTCTACTAGCTTAATTAATTATGGATTTTCTTCATATTTTAATCCTGCTTTCATGGCTTGTCTACACAATTATGTAAAATCATGCTATTTGATTATTATTATCCTAAATATTATGAAAAGTATTTCAATACTGTGTTGACATATTGCAGGAATTTTGTGCTTTTTTGCAGTGATTTATCAAAAATGATGAAAAAAAAGCCCAGTGGGAACTGAGTATTGCATTCTTAACAGAAATATGGAAGATACATGCATAAAATATACTTACGGCTATAACTTTAGCGAATAGTATACTGAAAGCTGGGTGACCTATTCCATTGATCGCTGCCGCAAATGTTCCCAACATAATATATGGCCACTCTGATTTATTCAGTCTTAATATCCGGAAAAATGAAATGTTTGGAAGTTTTTTCTGTGGAAATGAAGTAAAAAGCTATTTGTGTTAATGCCTCCCACTTGGGCAATAAAAATGAAAAAAGCATATACAGAATGGGAGGAATAGGCCTAAGCAACAGCACATGTCAAAAAGACTTGGGTATACTAATAAATCACAGACTGAATATGAGTCAACAGTGTGATGCAGCAGAAAAAAAGGCAAATGCAATTCTAGGATGTATTAACAGAAGCATACAGTCTAGATCACGTGAAGTCATTATTTCCCTCTACTCCTCTTTGGTCAGACCTCATCTGGAATATTGCGTCCAGTTTTGGGCACCACATTTTAAAAAAGACATCAACAAACTGGAGCAAGTTCAGAAAAGAGCAACCAGAATGGTGACCGGTCTGCAAACCCTGTCTTATGAGGAAAGGTTGCAGGATTTGGGAATGTTTAGTTTGCAAAAGAGAAGACTGAGAGGAGACTTAATAGCTGTCTACAAATATCTAAAGGGCTGTCACATTGTAGAAGGATCAACTTTATTCTCATTTGCACAAGGAAAGACTAGAAGCAATGGGATGAAACTGAATGGGATGAGACACAGATTAGATATTAGAAAAAACTTTTTGACAGTTAGAGTGATCAATGAGTGGAACAGGCTGCCACGAGAAGTGGTGACTTCTCCTTCAATGGAAGTCTTCAAACAGAGGCTGGACAGACATCTGACTGGGATGATTTAGCGAATCCTGCTTTGAGCAGGGGGTTGGACCAGATGGCCCAGGAGGTCCCTTCCAACTCTACGATTCTATGATTCTATGATTCTTCTATGATCACAGTTGTTGCTAAAACTGATAACGCTTATATTGTTATCTCAGAGCTATAGCATACATTTACGCTCCTCTAAATTGAAATTGCAACACCAAAAAGGAAAAGTCATGGAATTATGGAAATCACAGGATGGATGGACATGTTAATGATTTGCAAAGGATGCAAAAATGGAGAAAATATTTTCAAGACAAGATAAAATATTATTTGGCATATACAAATCCTGTGAAAACCTTTATATCTGCACAGTTACAAACTACAAGCAAACCCTTTGCAGTCCAATCCTATAGTAACTTTTACCTCCCTTCTCTCTGCCCCCTACATGTACTGTCTGTAACGTCTTTTTTGCTTCTCAAAAGCAAAGAATGGATGAGAATTTGAGATACATGCCTTTCATCACAATTATGTGTTTTAGACATTATTTTCAACTTGCCAAAGAGGAGTGGCTCAGTAGAAATGGGATATGACTTGGCGGGAATGGAGATGTGGCCTGATATGTGACATCATCCACCAAAATGTTGTCAGTTACTACTGTATATGAAGCCAACAATTAGGTAGCACAATCTTAGACAAAAGTGTATATTGATGCATACAATTTATCATCTATCATGAACCACTTGAATAAATCCAGCATGGACATTTATATTAGAGATATATATGTGACTAAGGGACATTGTAACTAGTGATGAGCAAGTGTGCTCATTACTCAAGTTTTCTGACATGCTCGGGTGTTCTCCGAGTATCTTGGACATGCTCGTAAATTAAGTTTTAGCCCCCGCAGCTGCATGATTTGCGGCAGCTAGACAGCCTGAATACATGCAGGGATTGCCTGATTGTTATGAAATCCCCACACGTATTCAGGCTGTCTAGCAGCCGCAAATCATGCAGCTGCGGGGACTAAAACATAATTTCCAAGCATGCCCAAAATACTCGGAGAACACCCGAGCATGCTCGGAAAACTCGAGTAACGAGCTCATCACTAATTGTGACCTCTTTAAACACCAGCGTCAGGGGAGACTGCTACTTTTAAACCAGCCAAAAGCTACGCCCAAAGAAGTTATTCTCTATGAATTGAATGTCCCTTATTATACTCTGAGGTCTCTCCAAACCCCAGAGGATAACAAACATAAGAAGTAAAAATAAAAAAAAATACTGAGACTCACCTTGCGCTCATCTCCTGGACACTCCACTCCTCACTATCACCCGTCCATTCCTTGTCTCATCTTCTACTCACCACCCCCAATGGTTTTGCACAAGCACATGTAAGGTGATGATGTCATGGGCCTCATCAGAGCCGAATGTCCTGACCTAACATGAGATGGATTCAGCACTCGTGGCAGTGATAAGAATATGCACCAAGGACAGAACATCAATAGTACACGTGAAAATAAGCAAGTTTGTAATATATCACGATTAGTTTTTATCAAAATTCTTCTCAATTCTGAGGAAAAATCTGTCTTCAGTGAAGACAGATTGTTACATTACTGAGATAGGAGATGGCGGCTGCTACTGATGAGATCCTGTATAAATAGAAGGAGAAGGAGCTCTGCATCTAGCGCCTCCCTTCTCCCCGTCTACATAGAATCATCAGTAACAGCCGCCATCTCCTATCTCAGTAATGTAACAATCTGTCTTCACTGAATACAGATTTTACCTCAGAATTTAAAATTTTGATAATAACTAATCGTGATATATTGTGGACGAGAAAGAAGCAGATTTCTGTGATAAGATATATCACAAAGTTGCTTATTTTCAAGTGTTTGTTGGCACTTTACAGTTCAGTTGAATCCACGCAGAAGTGAATTACAAAAAATCCCTATTTGGACAAATGCAGGCTTTTGTAATATTCACATAGAATTCAATTCCCATTGAATATATTTGCTTATCTCTACTTGCTATCTCTTCACCTCTTCTCTTTCCTCTTCATTATCTTCTTCCTCTCCATTATCAGATATAGAAAATTTTCCATTGGACATGTTAGAGTATAATCTCTGCACTAGAGGTGGTTTGTCCTGTTTTGCTTCCTCATTTTGTCCAGTTTCGGCCTCTTCTGCCGCTTTTATAGTCTGAAAATAAAGTAAGTTGTGGGGGATGAGATTATTTTGTGGCAATGTCCTGTCTATATCATGTATTGACCCATGAATATAGCGGAAAGCTACCGTGTAAAAGTTTTAAACAAGGGTGGAAAAATACATTTAACGCAAAAACATGATACATCATTTATTGTTGACCCATTCCCTTTAAATTAGGTTAAAGAACGAAATGCAAATGCTCTTATTACTTTACTATGGGCTGTTTCATACAGCAAATCAGATTACAATGGAAAAAAGATAATTTATCACCATAAAACATTAGGAAATCATTGTCACCATGTACTGATTTATGGTTAGTATGTTAGGAGCATTCACAATTAACTAAAGACCACAGGATGGGGACTGATTATATTATGTGATGTGAGATAGTAAACTGTGGGTTTATATCTTTAATTAGACCTGTAGATAAGTGATGCCCAACTGGGGACACTGATGCTTAATATTTTGCTCCCAAGCAAAGGAAAATTTTAATGGTTCAGCTGCCATCTTTAGGAAAGTGATTAAGCATGAGTGCTCCTGAATGCAAAAGTATGATTTATGGCAAATTGATTCACCACAAATCTCCATGTGCTTATGAGCCGGTATAATTTCCCAGAACAAATATGAAATACTTTAAGGTCAACTAGAACTGTACTGAACACCTTTCTAGCATTTAATGAGAACACAACCTTGGAAATATCAACGTGACCTTAACATACCAGGTTAAGAAAAAACATATGGTAACTAGAGTTGAGCGATACCAGCCGATACTTGAAAATATCGGATCGGAATGGATCGGCCGATCTTAAAAAAAGTATCGGTATCGCCGATTCCGATACCGGAAGTCCCATTCAAGTCTATGGGACTTCCGGTATCGGAATAAGAAAAACCCTATTTTTGCCTGGTACAGCCTCTCTGGGGTCTGTACGGGCCTTTCGGGGGGCTGTGCCGGCCTGCCAGGGGGTCTGTGCAGGCTCCGGTGGTCTGTGCCGGCCTGCTGGGGGGCTGTGACGGCCTGCCGGTGGTCTGTGCAGGCTCCGGTGGTCTGTGCTGGCCTGTCGGGGGGGCTGTGACGGCCTGCTGGTGGTCTGTGCAGGCTCCGGTGGTCTGTGCCGGCCTGCCGGGGGGCTGTGCCGGCCTGCCGGTGGTCTGTGCAGGCTTCGGGGGTCTGTGCAGGCATCGTCCGATGGGACTACAAGTCCCATCGGGCGATGCCTGCTACCATGACAGTGATTGACACATTAGCCAATGATGGGACAGTAGTAGTCCCATCATCCGGCTAATGTGTTGAATGTAAAAAAAATAAAAAATTACATGCTACATACATGCTACATACATACAACATGCATACTACATATATACTACATGTAACATACATACTACATATATACTACATGCAACATGCATACTACATACATGCTACATACTACATGCATGCTACATACATACTACATATATACTACATGCATGCAACATACATACTACATATATGCTACATGCATGCAACATACATACTACATATATACTACATGCATGCAACATACATACAACATATATACTACATGCATGCAACATGCATACTACATATATACTACATGTAACATACATACTACATATATACTACATGCAACATGCATACTACATACATGCTACATACTACATGCATGCTACATACATGCTACATACTACATACATGCTACATACATACTACATATATACTACATGCATGCAACATACATACTACATATATACTACATGCATGCAACATACATACTACATATATACTACATGCATGCAACATACATACAACATATATACTACATGCATGCAACATGCATACTACATATATACTACATGTAACATACATACTACATATATACTACATGTAACATACATACTACATACATGCTACATACTACATGCATGCTACATACATGCTACATACTACATACATGCTACATACATACTACATACATAATACATATATACTACATGCATGCAACATACATACAACATATATACTACATGAATGCAACATGCATACTACATATATACTATATATACTACATGTAACATACATACTACATATATACTACATGCTACATACATGCAACATACACACTACATGCTACATACATGCAACATACATACTACATACATACTACATACCACATGCATGCAACATGCATACTACATATATACTGCATATATACTACATGCATGCAACATACATATATACTACATACAATACATACATATAGACATACAGTACATATAACATAGAGTACATACTCACCGTCACTTGTCACATTGATCCCCGAAGCCATTGTCACCTGAGGGATAAATATCAAAATAAAAAACACCAATATACTTACCCCGATCCGCAGAAGTCCACGAGGGTCCCACGTCCATCTTGCGTGGAGAACAGCAGCATCAGCTGATGCTACCGTTCTCTACCAGCTCCAGGAATACAATGACGGAAGGTAAGTATCCTTCCGCACTGTATTCCTCCACCACTTTAAAAAAAAAAAGTCCCTAGTCTCACTTTATGCCATTGCTGCATGGGAAATTCCCACGCAGCAATGGCATAAAGTGAGACTAGGTACTTTTTTTTTTTGTTTTTTAAAGTGGTGGAGGAATACAGTGCGGAAGGATACCTACCTTCCATCATTGTATTCCTGGAGCTGGTAGAGAACGGTAGCATCAGCTGATGCTGCTGTTCTCCACGCAAGATGGACGTGGGACCCTCGTGGACTTCTGCGGATCGGGGTAAGTATATTGGTGTTTTTTTATTTTGATATTTATCCCTCAGGCGACAATGGCTTCGGGGATCAAAGTGACAAGTGACGGTAAGTATGTACTCTATGTTATATGTACTGTATGTCTATATGTATGTATTGTATGTAGTATATATGTATGTTGCATGCATGTAGTATATATGCAGTATATATGTAGTATGCATGTTGCATGCATGTGGTATGTATGTAGTATGTATGTAGCATGTATGTAGTATGTATGTAGCATGTAGTGTGTATGTTGCATGTATGTAGCATGTAGTATATATGTAGTATGTATGTTACATGTAGTATATATAGTATATATGTAGTATGCATGTTGCATGCATGTAGTATATATGTATTATGTATGTAGTATGTATGTAGCATGTATGTAGTATGTAGCATGTATGTAGTATGTAGCATGCATGTAGTATGTAGCATGTATGTAGTATGCATGTTGCATGTAGTATATATGTAGTATGTATGTTACATGTAGTATATATGTAGTATGCATGTTGCATGCATGTAGTATATATGTAGTATGCATGTTGTATGTATGTAGCATGTAATTTTTTTTTTTTTACATTCAACACATTAGCCGGATGATGGGACTACTACTGTCCCATCATTGGCTAATGTGTCAATCACTGTCATGGTAGCAGGCATCGCCCGATGGGACTTGTAGTCCCATCGGACGATGCCTGCACAGACCCCCGGAGCCTGCACAGACCACCGGCAGGCCGGCACAGCCCCCCGGCAGGCCAGCACAGACCACCGGACCCTGCACAGACCACCGGCAGGCCGGCACAGCCCCCCAGCAGGCCGGCACAGACCACTGGAGCCTGCACAGACCACCGGCAGGCCGGTACAGACCCCCGGACAGTCGGCACAGCCCCCCCGAAGGCCCGAACTGACGGCGCATCATGATGCGCACAGACAGCGCATCATGATGACGTCATTTCGGCAGCCAATCAGAGCCACTTTTGTGGCTCATTGCATTTTGGACTTCCGATTCCGGTATCCGATACGAAAAAAGTATCGGTACTCGGTATCGGAATTCCGATACGGCAAATATCGGCCGATACCCGATACTTGCGGTATCGGAAAGCTCAACACTAATGGTAACCCATATTAATCAGCAATTTATTTCACAATATAATGCATTAGTAGACTGTTTTAACTAATACTTATATTGTTATATCTATCCAAAAATGATCCATTCTTGCATGTACGGTATTTGCCTGCCTCCCTGGTGCTTCTTACCAGACAATGCAAATGGATAAAGCTGTGGTTTCACATGTGCTGCTTTAAAAATTATCCTTGCTTGAGGAGTATCAACAGCATTGCTCTTTTGTAAGCGATGAATCAGTAGCTTTTTCACAAGGCGTCCAAAAATTATCCCTTTATTTATGGAACAGGAGCAGGTTAGCTGATTTCTCAACTAGGAGTGAAAAAGGTAGTTTTTTCTACCTCATCTTTTTTAGGGCCTGTGAGAGTCCGATATGCAGCTCTAGACCATGTGATGTGATAACTGGTTGACATTGTGATGCCACGCCTCAAACCATATGGTCCCGTTCTTCCTTCAACAATATGTGAAATAACACTGGGTATTTTTCTTGTGATCTATGTGAGTTGAATTGCAAATTGTTTGAATTTGCCAGGATCTGCAAATCTCAAAACAATTTGATCATTTCTAGTATGTATGTATGATTTTATGTACTGGCTTTTTATGTGCCTGTGGTCCATGCTCGCTTCATGTCATCTTTGCTAAAAAACAGATCTTCTTATATATGTTCTGGAAAGGTTTACTTCATTCAATGAGCCCAACCCTTTGTATTGGTAGATAAAATCTAAGAAGAAAAAGCTTCAATTACTGCTGCTATAAAATTTTATGTAAATGGTATGATATACCAAAAGTATGTTAACGGTTTTTATTCTCATATTGTGAACATACCTGGGCTGTTGCAAGAGAATAATATATTCGCTTTCTTTCCATTAGTTCTGAATGTGTTCCTTGCTCAGCAATAGTGCCATTCTCCACCACTACAATCAAATCTGCTGTCCAAATAGTGCTGAGACGGTGAGCAATAACAATTGTAGTACGCCCTTCAATGGCCTGAAAACAGGTATAATATCTTTATCAGATGATAAACTTTAAACTGCTGTAATATAACTGTAAAAAAAAAGTTCAAAATCATGTGAACTTTGATTATTTTATCTGATAATACATAAACTTATTTACCTTATCTAGAGCTGCTTGTACGACAGACTCACTAGCAGTATCCAGAGCAGAGGTGGCCTCGTCCAGCAGAAGTATCTTAGGATTTCGTACCAACGCTCTAGCAATTGCTATTCTTTGTTTTTGGCCACCACTCAACTGAGCTCCTCTTTCCCCAACAAGAGTTTCAAATTTCTAAAAGAGCAGAAAACCATGGAAAGTATTAGTTGACCTTTCAACACAACCTTACCTTATTAATCAAGTTTTTAAAGAACCACTCAATTGTGTTTTTCTATTATTTCGCTGGAGTGGTGTCACTAATTTAGGCTCCCTGCCCCTAGTATTATACTCACCAGCCACCATCTTCATCTGTCCTCAGTGCCACACTGATCACCTTCTGCAGGTTATGACCGTCCGGATAGCTCCAGTACTTGTTGTGTAATCTGGATGTCACAACTCAATGTAAGGCTATGAGAGCCAAAAAGAGGCCAGAATGAGGCTCTTATAGACTTCCATAGAAAGCTTGTGATCAATACCTCTGACTTCCTGTCAGTGGGTAGTTGCGATCACAGGATGCGGATCGGAGTGGAGCAGTGCTGGGAACAGCTGAAGACGGCAGCTGGTGAGTATAATACTATAATACTAGTGGCAAGGAACTTAGTACCACCACTCTAGCTCTGAAATAAAAAAAACACTGGAGTGGTGCTTTAAAATCAGACTAACCTAGAGCTTATAAACACATGTGGTCAAAATTGTTGGTACCCCTCGTCTAATGACAGAAAAACCCACAATGGTCACAGAAATAACTTGAATCTGACAAAAGTAATAATAAATAAAAATTCTTTGAAACGAACAAATGAAAGTCAGACTTTGCTTTTCAACCATGCTTCCACAGAAATATTTAAAAATAAAACTCATGAACTAGGCCTGGACAGAAATGATGGTAACCCTGAAAATAATGTGACAAAAGGGACATGTTAAATCAAGGTGTGTCCACTAATTAGCATCACAGGTGTCTACAATCTTGGAATCAGTGAGTGGGCCTGTGTAGAGGGCTACAGATACTTACTGTGCTGTTTGGCGACATGGTGTGTATCACACTCAACATGGACCAGAGGAAGCAAAGGAAAGAGTTGAGAAAGAAAATTATAGACAAACATGTTAAAGGTAAAAGTTATAAGACCATTTCCAAGCAGCTTGATGTTCCTCTAACTACAGTTGCACATAGTATTCACATATTTAAGCTCCATGGGACTGCAGCCAACCTTCCTGGATGTGACTGAAGGAGAAAAATTGATGACAAATCAAAGAGACAGATAATATGAATGGTAATAAAAGAGCCCAGAAAACCTTCCAAACAGATTAAAGGTGAACTTCAACTCATGAAACATCAGTGTCAGTTCGCACCATCCGTTGTTGCATGAGCCAAAGTGGACTTCATGGGAAACGACCAAGGAGGACACCATTGTTGAAAAAAAATAATAAAAAAGCCAGACTGGAATTTAACAAATTACATGTTGACAAGCCACAAAGCTTCTGAGAGAATGTCCTATGGACAGATAAGACAAAAATGGAACTTTTTGTCAAGGAACATCAGCTCTGTGTTCAAAGACAGAAAAATGAAGCATATCAAGAAAAGAACACTGTCCCTACTGTGAAACATGGAGGAGGCTCTGTTATGTTCTGAGGCTGCTTTGCTGCATCTGGCACAGGGTGTCTAGAATCTGTGCAGGGTACAATGAAATCTCAAGACTATCAAGGGATTCTAGAGAGAAATGTGTTGCCCAGTGTCAGAAAGCTTGGTCTCAGCCGCAGGTCATGCGTCTTGCAACAGGATAATGACCCAAAACACACAGCTAAAAACACTCAAGAATGGCTAAGAGGAAAACATTTGACTTTTCTGAAGTGGCCTTCTATGAGCCCTCACCTAAATCCTATTGAACATATCTGGAAAGAGCTGAAACATGCCGTGTGGAAAAGGCAACCTTCAAACACAAGACAACTGGAGCAGTTTGCGCTAGAGGAGTGGGCCAAAATACCTGTCGAGAGGTGCAGAAGTCTCATTGACAGTTGCAGGAATTGTTTGATTGCAGTGATTGCCTCAAAAGGTTGAGCAACAAAATATTAAGTTAAGGGGACCATCATTTCTGTGCAGGCCTATTTCATGAGTTTTATTTTTTAAAAGATTCTGCAGAAGCATGGTTGAAAAGCTTATCCTTCTGCCAAGAATCTTAGATTTGGCACAAGGCTTTTAATACAAAGCCAATATTCAATCTATCAGATGCGGAGTAGCACGGTCTTATGCTGAACTTCTAAACTTTACTTTTAACAAGCAGCAAAGCCATTGGGCAAATTCCTGGCACATAGTTTTGATTTACATTTGGAGATGCACATTAGAGGACTTGCCTTTTTACAAACGGCAATTTTTTTTGTTACAAGACTTATCGAGAAATAACCTGATCCCGGATTATCCTACTGCTGGGAGCACCAGCAATTCCCTTGCAGTGCCTCCACAGTAGAAATAAATCATTACATGATGCCCATTATACAAATAAAATTTCCCTTTAATCATAGGCATGCCAGGTCCTACAGAGAGAGTGACACTTCAATACGTCAATCTATGTTTGAACTTAGAGGGGTTGTACCAATTTTTCAAGGCATGGACTATGGACAGTATATTGCTTTCTTATTTCTGACAGTTCTTTTAACACTGAATTGGCGGTGCAGCTTGCACAAGGTTTGATGGAGTACCCAGCTCTCAGACCGCCTGCAATCAGCAAGTTATCATCTATCCTGTGGATGGATGATAATTACTGAGTAGGGTCATCCTCGTTAATAACAGATGTCACCAATAGAGGAGCCCGTCGGGTTTTACATATTATTTCTTGCCATTTCATTGTCCCAGGGAACTGATTTAATTTTAGTTTGTGAACTAATGAATTATGAAATTACTGTAATAATTTGAACTATGACTTATTTAAGAGAAAACCATTTAAAATTAAAAATAGAAAAATCCTTCTCCTTAAAAGTAAAGTTCAAATGTTAGAAGATTGGGATCTTGACTTTTTGTCACTAAATACTTGAAAATTGAAAACAAATCTATGAGCAGTGGCCCATAAATTGCACATACTTACATCGGGCAGTGCCGTGATGAAGTCATAGGCATTGGCTTCCTTAGCTGCTCTCTCTATTTCTTCATCTGTCACATCTAATCTGCCATATTTAATATTGTTCTTTATGGTTGTTGCAAACAGGACGGGCTCCTGGCTGACTACGCCAATCATTTCTCTGTAGTGTCTAACATTCAAGGATCTTACATCATGGCCATCAACCATTACCTAAAGAAGAAAAATAGAACACTGAAATAACTCAAGCCTAAAAAAAAAAATCAAATATCTGAAGAAAAGTATCAAAAAAGTATTTACCATTCCTTCTTGTGGATCATACATTCTCTGCAGGAGTTGCACTGTGGTGCTTTTACCGCATCCACTTTGCCCAACCAATGCCACCGTCTGTCCAGGTTTAACTTTTAGATTAAATCCTTTTAAAACCTTCATTTGAACAGAACATAGTCTATTATGTTTTTTCACAAATACAAAGTCACGCAAAATACGCAAGAATATAACACAATGGAGTAATAGGGCATCTAGCAAAAGCATAAAATGGGATTTACCTGAACCTTTGGTCTTGAAGGATAACAAAAATGCACATTTTTAAATTCAACATTTCCTTTGATATTATCAGGCTTATACCCCTCGGTTGAAAAACTGTTAATTGCAGATGCCTGTGGTTTTAGGAAAGAAAATACAGATACAAGTTAGCGGAATTTGTCATTGTAAAAAAAAAGTTATTGTCTGCGCAAAAGTATTTGTTGAAGTATGAAAAGTCAGGAATCATGTCCTAAACTTCTGCAAAGTTTTCCGGTTTTGTACAAATAGACTGACTGCTACGTAAATGAATATTTACATATATTTCTAATATCCCTTCTGCTCAATTCTTCACCATTTTAAAGTTATTAGTTTGCTTTTCCTAGTTCTGCTCCTAGTTAAAAAACAGGCAAGTCTCACAATCTGAACATCAGAATGATAAATTGCAACAGCTATTAATTATTTACAGGACCGTTTACAGTTTCCTATGTTACAGAATTGCAATGTATCCATCAAAAATGGATGCTAAATTGCGGCTCCTTATGGCATCCGATTTTTTTCATGCACCGATACCCTTGAATGGGCGAGTCTCATCCGCTTTGTGGAAGAATCTAGCGAATGCTGCAATTTATTCATACACAGATTTGGTCAGTAAAAAAAAAATCACTCATTTGCACTGCCAAACTAAATAACAGTGGTACGGGTAGTATCTGTTATTTTCACGGGCAGCCGTCAAACCAAAAATATGGTTGTGTGAATGAGCTCTGTAGGAGAGAGAAAGAGAGGCCCCTGCTGACCATAATAATAATAATAATAATAATAATTTTATTTCTATAGCGCCGACATATTCCACAGCACTTTACATTTCAGAGGGGACTTGTACAGACAATAGACATTACAGCCTAACAATAATCACATAGATCATAACAGATATCAAGAGGAATGAGGGCCCTGCTCGCAAGTATACAATCTATGAGGGAAAAAAAAGGTAGACAGGAAAGGTGGGTGGTAACAGTTGCCTTCATTGTTCGGACCAGCCATAATGTTAAGTGTGTATCAGCACAGACACAGAGGGCTAATAGATGCATAAAGCATGTGGGACCATGATGCGGGGAACCTGGTTATGGTAAAACTTTTGGCTGTGACTGTGCCACACAGGGATAGTTAATTTAATGCATTGAGGCGGCAGGCCAGTCTGAATAAGTGCGTTTTTAGGGCACGCTTAAAATTGTAGGGATTGGGGACTAATTGTATTGACCTGGGAAGTGCATTCCAAAGAATTGGCACAGCACGTGTATAGTCTTGGAGACGGGAGAGGGAGGTTCTGATTATTGAAGATGCTAACCTCAGGTCATCAGTAGAATGGAGGGCACGGGTAGGGTGGTAGACTGAGACAAGGGAGGAGATGTAGTGATGCTGAGCCATGGAGTACTTTGTGGGTGAGGGTAATAAGTTTGTACAGGATTCTGGAGTGGATGGGTAGCCAGTGTAATGACTGGCACAAGGTAGAGGCATCAGTGTAAAGATTGGCGAGGAATATGATCCTGGCTGCAGCATTCATGACAGATTGGAAGGGGATTGGAAGGGGGAGAGTTTGGTAAGAGGGAGACCCATTAGTAGAGAGTTACAATAGTCTAGACAAGAATGAATAAGAGAAACAGTAAGAGTTTTTGCGGAGTCGAAAGTAAGAAAAGGTCGAATTCTAGAAATGTTTTTGATGTGCGGATAACAAGAGCAAGCCAGTGATTGGATGTGGGGGGCGAATGAAAGCTCGGAGTTAAGAATGACCCCAAGACAGCGGGCATGTTGCTGGGGAGTAATAGTGGAACCACACACAGAAATGGCAATGTCGGGCGTAGGTGCATTAGTGGAGAGGAAACACAAGGAGTTCAGTCTTTGACAGGTTCAGTTTCAGATATAGTGAGGACATGATGTTAGACACAGTGTTTAGACAATCGCGGGAGTTTTGTAAAAAGGCAGGATTGATGTCAGGAGAAGAAGTGTATAATTGGGTGTCATCAGTATAGAGATGGTACTGGAAACCAAATCTGCTGATTGTTTGACCAATAGGGGCAGTATACAAAGAGAAGAGGAGGGGGCCTAGAACCGATCCTTGAGGAATCCCAACAGTAAGTGGAAGATGTTGGGATGAGAAGCCAGCAAAAGATGCAGTAAAGGAGTGGTCAGAGAGATAGGAGGAAAACCAGGAGAGAACGGTATCCTTGATGCCGATGGAGAGGAGCATAGTGAGGAGGAGCTGATGATCCACAGTGTCGAATGCTGTAGAGACTATAAGAGCTTATCGAAGAGAGAGACCTACTCAATGACTCTGGAGATGGAAAATGACTCTGTTGTAAAATCTGTCTTCCACTGATCTGTGATGGTTGAGATACTGACCACCACGGTACAAGGTGTGATAATCTGCTATATGTCAGAGCTGCACGGCATTAGAGAGAAGTCCACACAGCCATGAAAGAAGACATTAACCAGGCAGTCTTTTTTTTGTGAAACCCAAATCAAATCTCAAAGTGTTTTCAAATTTATGTAATATCGAGAATGTCAGGAAATGTGAGTGTTCTCTTTCACTGACAGCTAACAAATATCTTAAAGGGTACCTGTCAGCTAAAAGTATACTATTTACTTGCAGACACAGTGCTAATCAGCAGGTAATATTGCTGTGAGCTGTACAGTCACCATTTAATATGCAGTGAGCGGGACTGTAATTATTTACCCCCCTGCGCCTTGACTAACAGATGCATATGCAAGAAAGAACAGACTGTCGGTCAAGGTGCAGAGGAGATATGACAGCGTGCTCACTGTGTAGCGAGTGGTGACCATTGCACTGTCTCAATGAATGGAAACAGGAAGCTGCAGGGAAAATTTAACTTAATTTTTTCCCTGAAGCCGCTGTCCAGGAAGCGAACCAAATGTGGTAAAACTGCTACTTACCTGCAGGTTACCACTGTATCTGCAGCTACAAGTAAATAATGTTTGTGTTTAAAAATGATGTGGAATGCAAATTATATCAGAAGGCTGGAAAATTTTCATATATGCAATGAATAAATCTCAAACCAAAAACTAAAAGATAAACTTCTTCTGTTAGATGTTAGCACCATAGACTTTTATTTATACATAACTGCAGACTTCTGATTCCTTACTGTATCCACATGATGCTATCAGGAGTCTCCTGCGTTGCTGGTGGTCACATGACCACAAGTATGCGACTTATATGCATGCAGCTATATGCAGACTAGACGTGCGCACCCTCACTCAATACAAGTGAGTTGAGCAGGGTTGAACATGTCTAGTCGTAATGTGGCTTGAAATATGCAAGTTGCATACTTGGGGACATGTGATCACCTGTTTTTGGCAACACAGGAGAATCCTGACATAGTGAGGTGTGCCGTAAAGATTTTGAAGTCTGTATTCACATTGAGTGACTGGAGACAACCCCTTTAATAGTGTCTCTTTTAGTATTAAAGCCTAGATGAGACAAATCAAAATGTATAACCATTGCTTTACCTGGTCAATAGTATGGAATATGTTATAAGCAGCTCCTCTGGCCACTGAGAAAGCTTCAAGGTGGGAAGCTGCCTGACCAACACAGTAACTGCTAAGGACAACACAGAATAACACCTGAAGGGAAAAAAATAAAATGAAAATACAGTTTGCAAATTATAACAGAATGCTGAGATTTTTTATGGAATGATCGTAGTATTCATTATGGAAAACTCACCACAAGAACATCTCCAATGGTGTATCCGTATCCTTCTAATATTAAGACTGAGCCATACCAAAATCCAAGTCCATAAGAGGCATAAATAATAAAGTACATAAAACCAACAGCCAACTGAGAGGCAATGGTCTTTTTTATTCCAATTTTTTTGGCTTCTCCCAAATTATTTGTGTATCTAAAATATGAGAATAAAGTATTTAAATAATGTGTTACTTTCGTGTGTGAAAAGTTTTCTATACTTGACCCTACATTACATCTGTACCTTTGTATTTCTTTCTCCTGTCCTCCAAATGCGGCCACAGTTCGTATTGAAGAAAGGACCTCATCGGCTACAGATCCAGCCTTTGCATAAGCTGACAGCTCCTTACTTGTCAGTTGCACCGTCAGCTAAAATTGTGATAAAAATATTATTGCAATCATATTCTATATTGCATATTGAACAAGCATTAACCAACAGCTTCACACCCCTGATAATAAACAAAACAGGGATTCAGGGTGCAAAATTTAAGGGGGTTATCCACTTTATTTTTGTTTCAACAAATGTGTTGGGGCATGATTTTACGACACTTGCTAACATATATTGCAGGTTCTCCTTTCTAAATTGCTGTCCGTTTGTTCCTCACATGGGAATCTTGTTTTCAATTGGGCAAGGCTGATGGTCACATGCTCCTCCAGAACGTGCATAAGAAAAGAGGAGGTCCTTGAAACATCATGCAACAAGTGCAGACAGTTGGTCCCTAATGCAGCGTCTCTGACAATACTTCGGCTAACTGCTTACTTCGGCTATTTTCAGCCTTTAACACTTCTCCGAAAAGGATTGAGTTCACATTGGTGAGAATAACGATGACTTATTCCATAGTGGGCTGAAAATTTTGTCTGTTATAGGAATTAATTTTATAAAGAAATTCTCTTTGTACCAGCTGTCAATTTACATGTTGAGATCTACAGCATTAAGAGGGCTGTAGTGGGACTTTGATGATGAGGGTGTGCATTTTTATATATTAAGGCAGGTCATTATATCAAAAGGAGGCGGCACTATCAAGTAGGTGGCACTTCAAAAAAGAGGAGGCAGGTGCTGAACCTGTAATACAGTACAACTCATTTGATGATAATAGTTCAAGAGAAACAATAGGCCTGATTCATTAAGGCTGGCATTGTACACGCCAGTCTTGAAGAGGTTGGCCACTACTTTTTTTTTTATTGATGGCCTATCCTTAGAATAAGCCATCAATATCTCATCAGTTTAGCGTGACATGTGGCACATAAGTTGTTAGCGACTCCAGTGGTGAACCAAAATTCTCGGATGTTGCTAGAACACAGCAGCACCATCAAAACTATAGTGGCCGCAGCCACTATTCATTATTCACCTGCGGCCCCTATAAAAATGACAGATTTGCTGTGTTCCGGCAGCATCTGAGAACTTCCAAGGACTTGCCTCTAGAAACAGTTATGTTTTGTCAATAATATGTGCCATCCCCAGTCAAGTAAAAGGTGTTAGATTGCAATTCAGACTAAAGGCCCCGTCACACTAAGCGAGATCGCTAGCGATATCGCTAAAGCGTCACCGATTTTGTGACGCAGCAGCGATATTGCTAGAGATATCACTATGTGTGATACTTTCCTCCGACCGGCTCCCCCGCTGGTTATCGCTGATCATGTGAGAACGTCCTGGGCCGTTTCTCGTCGGCCACTTCCTGCTGGCGCCGACGAGCGACACGTGGATGCGGGCGGGAGGACGTTTTTATCGCCGCGTCTGACAGGTAAGTAACGACTGCTGACCGCTGCTATGTCGCTGGTGAGATCTGCCTGTTTGGCAGCTCACTAGCGACCATTTAGCGATGCACCAGCGATCCTGACCGGGTCGTATCGTTGTCGGGAACGCTGGTGCATCGTTAAATGTGACGGTACCTTTATTCAGGGCAACATTAGCATGGACTTGGTTTTTCATTCAGGATAAGCATTAAGACCCCAATACATGCAGACCGGTGAGTAAGAGTCAGATTCTCTTGATTTGCCAGCAGTTGCCTAATTTTTGTGCAACTTTAAGATGTGCAAAAACTTTACAACTTTTCTGGTGAATTTTCTTTGCTACTTTTTGACACTTAAAATGAAGCCACACTTTGTAATTTATCTTATTAGAGAAAAATGTCCCTTTCTCATCTTATTGATCTATTCTTTCTTCCTGAGCTAATCATTCATTCTCAAAAAATGCTCAAATCTGTCTACAACTCTGTCTCCAGTGAAAGGTCAAGTTATACCTGATGATTGTAAAAATCTATAGAAGGAGCTAGAATGAGGCACCAGCAGAACAGCACAAAATAAAACTGCTGAGACTAGGAGTGCAGAGGAAAAAATAGCTTAAAATACAGGATATAAGTCATTTAATGGACAGAAACCGTGCTATTCCTCATGCAAACAGATAACAGCTCATTCTGAAAAGTCACCTGAAAGTTCCTGATTTAGCATTATGATTATTCCTGAAGTAGGTTCATATTAATGCTGTATTACTTTGTGACCCATTTTTAATTTTTTTTACTAAACTTCACAAATTGTTTTGGATATCTTCTTTAGTTGAAATTCTCAGAAATGTCTAAAAAAGTTCAATGTGTCACATACTGTATTAAACACATTAATTTCTCTAGTGCCTAAACCTTGTATTAATTCAAATAAATTTGAGGCTTTACCTTAGAACAAATTGCAGTTGCAATTGTCACCAGGGGACTTGTAGCCAATATGACCAAGCCAAGTTGCCAACCTTTGATTAGTCCAATTAGTAGACCTCCTATGGCAGATGAAACGTTCTGCACAAGATGGCCGACTTTATCTCCTATTCCATCATTGATCTTGTTGACATCTCTACAAAACGATTATTGCAGTAATTAATACATACACTCATGTAAGTGTTTCCAGAAGACAACCTAAGAACAACGGTGCTCTTACTCTGTTAGACGAGTGTTAAGTTGTCCAGATTTCGTAACGTCAAACCAACTCATTTCTTGTGATAAAACTGAATGAAAAAACATCTTCCTCATCCTCCTCGTCTGTCTTGCTGCAGCTAGAACCCAAAAAGCAACTTGGCCGTAGCCACATATCAATGCAGCTGCTCCTATTGCCACGTAGTACAAGGCAAACCTGGTGAAACATAGTAATACCATATTAGAAATAATTATTGCGTCATGACAAAGTGCGGCTAGAAGTCATACACTCCAAAAAACTTACTCTGACATCTGTTCAGGAAGAGGTTTGAATTTATCACATTGAGCTGTGAAAAAGAGAAATTGTGTTGTATTATATTGTATTGAATACAGCTAAAAGGGATTTTTTGCTGAGAGGATAAGTGATAAATGTTAGTCTTGTTGGAGTTTTCTTATTTACAAAGCTATTTAAAGCCCTCTCTGTACATTTTAAATAACTGATGACAAAACGATGGTTCAACGATGGTTCAACTGATTTTTCAGCCAACTGGCTTATTTCTTAGAAAGGATCAGCAATTTGAAATCAGACATGCTGGATCCAAATATCCCCTAACATCCTCTGTTGGAGGTATCTGTACACATTAGACTGTGGACAGAACCCAATGATTTTGGTGGATTTGGACAAGGTTAATTTAGGCTATGTGCACACATCCAGAATTCCCGCAGAAATTTCTGCAGGAATTCCGCAATTCCATGCCGCGGGAAATGCATGAGAAATCTGCATTTGTAATTCCTGTGAAAAACTAGCGTTTTGCAAGCGTAATTAGCTTGCAGAATGCTAGCGTTTTCCAAGAGATCTGTAGCATCGCTTGGAAAACTGATTAACAGGTTGGTCACACTAATCAAACATTGACAAGTGTGACCAACTTTTTACTATTGAGGATGCCTATGCAGCATCAGTGGTAAAAGATAGGATGTAAAAAATAATAAAAAAATAAAAAATATTGTTATTCTCACCTTCCGACGGCCCCCGATCGCCTTCTCGCCTCTCACTACACTCCCGGCATCTTCCGGTCCCAGTAATGCTTTGCGCGAAGGACCTGCGATGACGTCACGCTCGCGAGAGCGCGATGTCATCGCAGGTCCTTCGTGCAAAGCATTACTGGGACCGGAAGATGTCGGGAACGTGGTGAGAGGTGGGAAGGAGATCGGGCGCCGTTGGAAGGTGAGAATAACAATATTTTTTATTTTTATTCTATTTTTTTACAGGATTATGTTACCCAGGGCCTGGAGGACAGTCTCCTCTCCTCCAGACCCTGGGTACCAACCGCACATGAAGCGCTCACTTTACGCATGGTGGGCTTAACCACATGTATAACATGAGCATTTCAAAGCAATCCTATGGTTGCGGAATCCCCGCGATTCGCAAAAAGAATGAGGATGCTGCAGATTTTTCCGCTATGTGATTCCGCAGCAGAAAAATCCGCAGCATTAGCACAGCATTGCGGAATCCCATAGGATTGCATGGGATGCTTTTTTTGCGTTTTTGCTCAAATCTTGCTTTTAAAAAGCCACGAAAATGCAAAAAAAGCTACGTGCACACACAGCCTTAATTTGTATGGGGGCCTTAACTTTTATCTTAATGCTGGCACCCCTTTGCACCTAATGGTGCCCGCTTTGCACACTCATGAATGAGACTGTGATCGGGTGGTCAAGCAAACACACTCAACCTTCATTCTTTAATCTACGGCTCATCTTGCACATGTGCCAAAGTAAAATGAGACCCCTTCCCTGGCCAGATACATGCAAAAAACAATGGAAATCAGAACATGTGCAGAGGGGATCGGTGCTGTATATAACAATACGTACTAAGATGTGTCCAGTACATATACAACCAATTTATTTAAGTTTATAAGATTCTTTTATAAAGTTGTGTGCACAGCTGGCCACCGAATCTCATTTTACTATGGAGCATGTGCAGGATGAGTGCCTCACTACATACTGTATACTCGACCTCGAAATCGGAGTTTCTTCATGTATACGCAAGGGTAGTTATCACTAGGAGGCAATGGGCACTCATTATGATAAAAGTTAAATATTGTTCATATTTAATCATATGAAAATAAACATTATTTTTATCGGGTATGGATTTACTCAGTTCCCATTGAACTATAACATGTCAGAAAATGTCAATATACAGAAAATAGTAATAGCAATAATAAAACTAGCTTGGCCTGTGCAAAATTTTTGCACATTGGTCATTGGGGGGCGCAAGCAATTTCAGAAAAAGCAAGCTGGTTCAAATGTAAATGTATTTCATGAGCTGATGAACACAGACAGGTATTTATATATGTAGACTGGTAACACAATAAATTCTTTTGATAAGTAGAGGCCAAAAAATGTTTTTTCGGTTGAGGTGCCACCTGCAGGTCATTGTGTCTTTCTGCAGGTTTATGAAAATGAATGTTTAAACTGTATTTAGTGATAAAATTGTGAATGTGTGGTTTGTTTGGCTGTTTTCTTTTTGAAGGGAGCAAGGTTACCTTTCAAATGGTGCATCATGTGTGTGTGTGGGGGGCCAAGTAATCAGCGAAAAAGCAGTGCATGTTTACAAATGTGTTGGTAGTGTGCTTTGGGGTACTGTGGTGCCACCTGCAGGTCATTTTTCCTTACAGCAGGTTTATGAAAATGTATGCTTAAACTGTATTTTGTGATCAAATCGTGGATGTGTGGTTTGTTTGGCTATTTTCTTGCTGAAGGGGGCAAGTTTACCTTTCAAATGATTTATCATTTGTGTGTGTGGGTGCAGTATGAACGGAGATACAAAGGAATCACCAAAAAACAGTGTTTAGAACTAATAGAATAGATAGTATAGCTCTTACTTGTGTTTTGGATTGATGAGTTGTGACATACAAGGCTGTCTGTCATTTCACCAAACACAAGGGTCATTAGTGGATGGCATAAGCCATTTACGACTGCTCCAAGAAATCCAGTAATCATGTAGAAAATATCCAGTCGATTTGCATATCGAAACTAACAAGGAAGAGAGGAAACACTTAATAGTTTACGATTGTAGATAGTGGAGAGGCAGAGTGGTATTGTCATCTAAAAGTATATATTGCTATATTGTGGAATTGTTAAACATTTGTTTTAATTGCTTGAATCTTTGCTGCATTATCAATATTGATGACTAATTGAGGTGGACACACTGATGTAGAAGGCTGTGTCTGGGTGTTCGCCTCTAGTAGGTGTAAACATCCAAAAATGATGCTCAAAGAGCAGACATTGACTCTATAGACACCATTAAAATCAATGGCCCTGTCAGCACACCCGAATCCCATCTTGCAGAGGGCTTGTTCCCTTTCAGATAATCTTTGTCCCCAGTTGTAGGTAGCTAAAAGAAAATTGTGCTTTACACACCGTCCCTGGGTGCAGCAATGAGTCTATGGTGCTGTTCCTGGTGTCCGGGATTGTCTGCAGCTCTGACGTCACGTCAACAGCTTGAGAGCCAGTCAGTAAGCTCAACACTTATTTTTAACATATTTATTAATGACCTTGTAGGGGGCATACAGAGTAGAATTTCAATATTTGCAGATGGCACTAAACTCTGCAGGGTAATCAATACAGAGGAGGACAATTTTATATTAAAGGAGGATTTATGTAAACTAGAAGCTTGGGCTGATAAATGGCAAATGAGCTTTAATGGGGATAAATGTAAGGTCATGTACTTGGGTAGAATGAACAAGATGTATAATTCTGTGCTTAATTGTAAAACACTGGGCAAAACTGTCACTGAAAAAGACCTGGGTGTATGGGTGGACGAGAAACTCACATTTAGTTGCCAGTGTCAGGCAGCTGCTGCAAAGGCAAATAAAATAATGGGATGCATTAAATGAGGCATAGATGCTCATGAGGAGAACATCATTTTACCTCTATATAAGTCACTAGTGCGACCACACTTAGAATACTGTGTACAGTTCTGGTGTCCGGTGTATAAGAAAGACATAGCTGAACTGGAGCAGGTGCAGAGAAGAACGACCAAGGTTATTAGGGAACTAGGGGGTCTGCAATACCAAGACAGGTTATTACACTTGGGGTTATTTAGTTTGGAAAATTGGAGGCTTAGGGGTGATCTTATTACAATGTATAAATATATGCGGGGACAGTACAAAGACCTTTCTAATGATCTTTTTACTCTTAGACCTGTGACGGGGACAAGGGGGCATCCTCTACGTCTGGAGGAAAGAAGGTTTAAGCATACTCACAGACGCGGATTCTTTACTGTAAGAGCAGTGAGACTATGGAACTCTCTGCCATATGATGTTGTAATGAGTGATTCCCTACTAAAATTTAATAAGGGCCTGGATGCCTTTCTTGAAAAGTATAATGTTACAGTTTATATATACTAGATTCTTTGATAGGGCGTTGATCCAGGGAGCTAGTCTGATTGCCGTACGTGGAGTCGGGAAGGAGTATTTTTCCCCAATATGGAACTCACTGTTTGCCACATGGGTTTTTTTTGCCTTCCCCTGGATCAACATGTTAGAGCAGGTTATGATAGGATATGGGTTGAACTAGATGGACTTAAAGTCTCTCTTCAACCTTAAATACTATGTTACTATGTTATGTTACTATCTTCCCCAGCAAAGCCACTGAGCTCAGTGCCAAAGTGACATTAGCATTGCAGCCGATACCAAACAGTGCGAGCAGAACCAGAGACTCAAAACCCGACCTGGAGAGGGGGGGGGGTAAAGAACCGTGTATTTTTTTATAAGAAACTGCAGCCAGTTATGACATTCTACTTCAAGGGGACAACCCCTTCAAGGGTCATAGACCTCACACACAGAACTATCCCAAAATTGACCATCAATAATTATCACGTTATAAAATATCATACAATGATGCAACTTTCTTCAGTTTTCTCTTTCAGGTTTTAGCAGTTTGATTAGCTTAATGAAAATCTATGAAATGACACTTGCTGCTCTTTGATGTTTATCTGACAAAAAGCAATATTCACCTCTCACAACAGTGCCGCTCCTACGTACTCAGCTTTGTGCTATCCGCTGGTCTGCTGGCATCAGCAACCAGTGGATGCACTACATGAACCCTGCAGCCAATCATTGACCTCTGATTGGCTGCACCATTCACATTCTATCTGAGCAGAAATTACTCTCTAGAACACTCCAGAATGAAATGCTGCTGACTGACTGATGCGCTTCTGTGAAGCCCCTGCCAAATATTCATGTCAGCAAACTGCCAGGGAGTACGGCATTGACTATGGAGAAGCAGCCCCGGTCTGGGAGATGAGTGTGGTATTTTTTTTATCTTCCCATTGATGAGGGGTCAGCCCCTATAAGAGCAGGACAGGCTGAACTGATAAATGATAATTTTATGTTCAAGATTGACCCTAAACTTTACTCATTTAAGTTCTGACTTTTATTGGATTTAAGAGTCCGGTGGGTGGTTTCAATAAATAAATGAGAGAATAAGGGATTGTGCTTGTAATGATAGCTGTCAATCAGTTTAAATCAATGGAATAAAATTAGGATTCATCTTTTCTTAAAACCAATATCTGTGCAATTCCTCCTGCTTTAAAACACCAATTCTTATAGGACAACATGGTCAGTGGGATAGAACAAGCCTTAACTTTTTAATGGTTCTATTAACATATCTCTGAAAACTGCAACCTTATGAATCTGCTTTGTGTATTGACTTACAATTTCAAATGATCCAACCATATTTGGTTTTTCTTTCGTTTTTTTTTCTCCATCATCACTAGAAAGAAAACATTATACAATTTATTATTCGCTCAAATAGATAGATAGATGATAGATAGATAGATGATAAGATAGATAGATAGAAGATAATAAAAGATAGATAGATAGACAGATAGATAGATATGATAGACAGACAGACAGATATGGATAGATAGATATGATATACCCTGTTTCCCCGTAAATAGGGCGCCCCCCGAAAGTAAGGCATGCTAGGGGGAGCACTGTGCCTGCTAATATAAGGCACCCCCCGAAAATAAGGCATACCTTGTTCTGTGCATGGGGCATGCCATTGTGTCTCGCTCCCGCTGTCCTCGCTGTCCGGTGCCCGCCACTGCAGCCGCACTGTTCGCAGGAGTTAATCACAGTCTCTGAGCTGTGTGCCGATCTCCGCCCTTGAGCCCTGCGCCAATCACAGCGCAGGAACCATGGGCCAGCTGACATCATCCATAGCCTCTCATTGTTCCTGGGCTGTGATTGGCCCAGGGCTCCTGTGCTCTAATTGGCCCAGGGCTCCTGCGCTCTGATTGGCCCAGGGCTCCTGCACCACCAAAGCACTGAAAGCAGCACCGTGGAGGAAACCAGTAAGAAAGTGAAAGTGTGTGTGTGTCTGTGTATGGGTGTGTGTGTGTGTGTCTGTGTAAGGGTGTGTGTGTGTCTGTGTATGGGTGTGTGTGTGTCTGTGTAAGGGTGCAGTGGGATACCGGGATGATGGGAGGCTACAGTGGGATGATGTGGGATGATGGGAGGCTGCAATACTGTACTGTAGAATGATGGGGGCTGTAATGGGATGATGGGAATATTTGGGGCTGCAAAATGATGATGGGTCTGCTACGGTAAAGGAACTGCTGTGGGTAATTTTTATGGTAGCGGTACAGTGTCCAGAAAGTGTTTTGGAGCCATTTTAGAGCCCTTATGTTTTGTGGCCCTGTGTGGGAGTCAGGCAATTACAGTACCATACCATAGTGTGTTACTTCGATTTGCTGTCTGCTTTTCTGCTGAACGGTCTACCGTAAAGTACCGTACTGTAAAAGAAATACCGTAAACAATGGTAATACGGTATATTTTTACCCCTAGACATGAGCGCTAAAAGAAAGAGCTATTCTGTTGAGTACAAGAAAGGAATCATGGAAGAATCATGGGCAAAAATCTTACTGAATTCTGCAAAGAGAAAATGTTGAGTGTCCGATTGGTCCAAAAATGGCGAGCAGATTACGGTAACCTCAGTCAACAAGTGGACAGCGGAAATGCTAAAAAGCGCGAGGTTGGATCGGGTCGGCAACCATTATATTCCGAGCTGGAAGACCGGATCTGTGAGTGGGTTGCTGACAGGAGAGCAAAGACATTGGTTGTGACTAGGGCTCAGATTCAAGAATTTGCCCTTGCAATGGCACCACAGTTTGAAATTGCCCCTGAAGAATTCAAGGCATGACAGCACTGGCTGGATAACTTCCTTCAACGAAGTGAACTGTCTTTGAGAAGATCCACAACACTCTTTAGGCTGGAAGATGCTGAAATTATTTAATGCGCATTTGCATTCAAGACCTTTGTTGATGATGCTGACTTCTCTAAATACAATCTTTCCAACATAATTGCCATGGATGAAACTGCAGTGTTTATGGGCCAAGCATCTCAAGCAACAATTGAACAACGAGGTGCCTCCTCAGTGTACGTTCCCTCCACTGCTTATGAAAGTGCACGTGTTACCTGTATTTTGGCGATGCGTCTGGATGGCACTAAAGTCCCACCTTTACTCATTTCAAAGGGCAAGAAAGACAAGTTTGATTGTGTTTCAGGCATTTATATTCTTGAAACTGAAAAAGCCTGGGCCACACAAGCAGTTAAAAGGAAGTGGGTCAATTTAATGCTGCCGCTTGTTATGCGAGGGAGCCAAAGAGGAATGCTGATCTGGGATGCAGCCAGCACACACATTGCGCCAAAGACATGAAGAACTTCCTTCATGAGAGAAAAATAGATCAAATAATGATTCCTGCAGGAATGACGGCTTATCTCCAGTCTCTTGATATCGCCATTAACAAGCCATTCAAGGACAATTTGCGTGTGGAAATCAATGACTACATTGAAAATAGAATGAAGAGAAATCAACGTGGAAACTTTGTGAAACCTAAACTGCCAGAGATTGTGACTTGGGTGAAGAATTCATGGGAGAAAATCACTGACACTTGCATTGCAAATGCACTACGAGCAGGCTACCTTGACAAGAAGTGCTCATTTAAGGACAGTGCTATTGCTAGACATGAGAGATATGGGCCAATGATTCTGAAAGAAATGGAGTCACAAGAAATTCCACAGGAACTTCAGAGTTTGGATTGTTATGATGATGTTCCAGAAGATGATGACATGGTTGTCATTGAACCATTGTTCATTGTTTTACATGTTGTACATGGAAATACCGTAATTATACGGTACTAACAAGAAATTCTTGATACGATTCACAGTTTATTTGATTCTACCGTTTTGTGATGACTACTGTTCAGCATGCGCTGGTATGTTAATAAATGTTAATTTTTTTGTTAAAAAAAAATTTGTCAATTCTTTTTCTTGAGAAAATAAGACACCCCCCTGAAAATAAGACATGGTGCAACTTTCGGAGCTAAAATTAATATAAGACGGTGTCTTATTTTCGGGGAAACAGGGTAGATAGATAGATAGATAGATATCGGATAGATAGATGGATGGATGGATAGATAGATAGATAAAATGTAAAACTGAAGGTAGCACTCCATATACTTCAATGTGGAAAAAGGTAAGTCTTTATTGAGACCCACATGTCTGGGCTATATATGATACAGATAGATAATCGGATAGACAGATATTGCATAGATAGATATCGGATGAATAGATAGATATTTAGGTTAGATATCATGTGATACTGCATTTTACATATATTTAGTGAACTCTTATGTAACGGGACTTTCAACGTTATTCTTATTGACATCTGGATCCCCGCTGCCTAACTGGGGGAGCTGGCTGTCAATCAGAATGAAGTCAGAAGTCACGCCCTGATGCGTCAGTAGAGACAGCTGAATCCCCGGCAGGAGCAGTCGGTGACCACTCTGTGTCGGGGGAAGAACGGCGCCGTTATTTACGGTATCTTAATTTGACCATATTAATATAATTTTTGTAATCCTTGTAATTCTTTGTACTGTACCTGGTCATGTCTTTTGTTTCTTCTAGTAAGATTTCTGTGTTAGGATTGTTAGTGTTCATCCTTTTGTCAGAGTCTTTAGCGTCCGTCATGATTTCACTTAAGCGAAACAACCAAGAAAACCACTATGTAGAATAAAGAAGAATGAGTTATCTTAAATTAGTCACATTAGTTTGCACATTCTCATAGCTAAATAGTCAGTAATAAGATATCATGAAATTATAGAACTCTGTTACTAGCACTTTATGCATTTATATACCGTAATTAGAATTTGGCTGTGTACACTCATATGAAACTCATCTTACAGATTCTAGAATTTGTCTTATGAGTGTAGTGCATGGCAGTAATATACAAGCAGGACAACCTGGAGACCATTATTTTGGAATACATATAACATATGTACTGTATGTCAAATAAACTACAAGTCAGTTACTCTGTAAATAGTTATGCCGGTGATTCAAATTCAGACCATGATATATTTTGTTGTGATGTAAGCATTATGGAATGTATAAACTTAAAGGGACTCTGTGAGCAGGATTCCCCCACTCCCAAACTATTAATATATGCATGTAGCTCTAGATTAATATGCAAATGAGGCTGAAGAGCTATTTGTAGTTCTGAAGCCTCTGTCACTCTTGCTCTATTCCGCGTCCAGCGCTGCCTCCTCCTGCTCCACTGATGGCTCCTTTGCCTGAAGTCATGCACCATAAAAGCTGTCATGCACTTAAAACAAATAGTTATACTACACAAGAGAATAAATAAATTGACCACATGTCTACTTTACATCAGCATCATTTTTGAAACATATATATTTTTTTTTCTTAGGAAGTTAGAAGGGTTAAAAGTTGATCAGCAATTTTTAATTTTTCCAACAAAATTTACAAAACTAATTTTTTTAAGGACCACATGACATTTGAAGTGACTTTGAGGGGCCTTTGTGGCAGAAAATACCCAAAGTTAACCCATTTTTAAAGCTGCACCCCACAAACTACTAAAAAACATGTTCATGTACAGGAATTAAAGCAATGTGGAAGGAAAAAATGAAAATGTTAATTTTTCCCACAAAAATGTTGCTTTAGCCACAATTTTTTTATTTCCACAAGGCTAACAGGAGAAAATGGACCATAGAATTTGTTGTGCATTTTCTACTTAGTTCACTGATACCCCATATGTGCTGGAAAGGTGTAGTGACATTTTGACTCCACAGGTGTTTTCCAGAAACAAGCATCAGTGGATGTTGCCGAGTGAAAATTGCAAATCTGCCATTGTAGTGCCCAGTACATTTCAGTGCCCAATACATTGTAGTGCCCATACATTCTGACGATCTAGTGCTTCTGGAGACATGCACCCAAAAATTAAGCGGGGTCTCATCGCTAACGAAATGCCAAACATGTGGATGCTAAATTTGGTTTAGAGTAGCATGAAATCCGGGTAAAGTGTCAATGGATGTGCTGATGATGATTACAGACGGATAGACGGTGTACTTTCAAAAGCTTTACGAAACAGGTTTCAGGGCAACGCGTTTCGAAGTCAGCACTGGACTTCTTCATCAGGACAAAATCTACCAAAACTTTATTCTTCGGGTCAGTGCGATTACAGCGA
This sequence comes from Dendrobates tinctorius, assembly GCF_039654945.1. Classification (NCBI taxonomy): domain Eukaryota; kingdom Metazoa; phylum Chordata; class Amphibia; order Anura; family Dendrobatidae; genus Dendrobates; species Dendrobates tinctorius. Next base: position 23,069,629 of record NW_027361738.1, on the reverse strand, counting down.
TACCAGATTTATATCGTTTTTTATGTTTAGCTTTTATCACACACTAAAAAATTGTTCTTTTACAAAACAAAGTTTTTAAATTGCCATATTTTGAGAGCTATGATTTTCCTGTATTTCTGCCAGCAGAGTCATGCGCTTGCTATTTTCATGACGAGTTAAGGTTTTATTTGGGCACATAACATTTTTTTATCACTTTCTATTCCAATTTTTGAGAGGAATGAACAAAAATCAGCCATTCAGGAATTGTTTTCTTCTTAGGGTACCATTACACCTAGCGATGCACCAGAGATCCCGACCAGCGATATGACGTGGTCAGGATCGCTGGTGCATCGCTAGGTGGTCGCTAGTGAGCTGCCACACAGGCAGATCTCACCAGCGACATCGCTGGGGACCGGGGTCGCTACTTACCTGTCAGACGCGGTGATCCTGACGTCCTCCCGCCCGCGTCCATGCGTCGCTCGTCGGCGCCACAGGAAGCCCAGCAGGAAGTGACCGACGAGGAATGGTCCAGGAGCTTCTCGCGCGATCAGCGATAACCAGCGGGGGAGCCGGTAAGTATCACATGTAGCGATATCGCTAGCAATATCGCTGCTGCGTCACAAAATCGGTGACTTTACAGCGATATTGCTAGCGATATCGCAGTGTGTAACGGGGGCTTTAATGTCATTGACTGTGAGGTAAAAGTGATAAGGGAGTTTTATTCTTCGGGTCAGTTTGATTACAGCGATTTGTATAAAATTTTTATCTTTTTAATTGTCTAAATAAAGATCTCTTTTGGCCACCAAGACCTACTTTTTAGCCATCACTCAAAGGGAGATATCTGTAAGCATGGAAGGACAGTCTCAAAAGAAGGAGGTCACTAACATTTGTTTGCTGCAGGTGGTCTTTCTGTAGAAATAGTGAATGATTATTAACCTCATAAAAGGAATCACTGTATGGGGAAAGTTTCAAATAGAGATATAAAATTTTTTGTATGTAGTCTATTTTATTTTACCCCTTCATAAGACACAATAGTACATCCTATGTGGAGCTCCCACACTCAGTGTATGCCGGCCGTGTTGTACAGACAGCATCTGTCTCTACAAGCAGCAACCGGAGCTCGATCCACTTAAATGCAGCTGTCAATCACTGCAGCATTTACGTGCAGAAATGCTGACAGGACTTCTGTTTGGGAATCCATATATCTCCCTCCCGTGATATGATCATGGATTGCTGATAGGTTTCCATGGCAACTTGGTCCCTGCTAGCGGCCCCCAGAATTACTATATTGGTACATTTGTGAAGCATAGCCACAGGCTGGCCTTCGTAGGAGATCATTTCTTTCACTGTAAACTATAAATGGTATCAGACTCAAGTCCTCTATGTGGACTAAAAAAATAAAAAACATAGAAATTTGAATCACCTGCTCTTTACTTCATTACAAATAAAGGTGATAAAAATGTTAAAAAATAGACATATTTGAAATTGCCACATTTTAACAGGTCAAGAGAGCACAAGCAAATTTAAATGACTGCTAAGCAAATCCTCCAAAATAATATGGATAGCTCACCATGCAAAAACAAGCCCTCCTAGACAGAAGAATGAAAATTTTATGAGTTTCAACATTTTTTTTACACATTTTTTAATTTTTTTTTACAACTATACAGTATACATATTTTGTACTGACATAATCGTACTGCCATGAAAAATCTTGTTGGCGGCCTATTTTTGCTATACAATGAACTCAGTCAAAAACAAACCACTAAAAAGACCATGGTTGAATTAATTTTTTTTTCATGGACAGATTATTAACACATTTTTGTAAAATTACCCCCAATCCCATCATACAAAAAGTAGAGTAGACCCATGTTATGGAATCTGCTAGCACTTCAGTCCCCCAATCATGTTACATGGACTTGATTGTGAAAATAAATATAATTTTGAGTTCTGTTTGCCAAAAAAATGAGACTAACATAATTTTTTATAATATTTAAACAGATACACATTCGTTAAGTAATTATTCCTAAAGGGAAACTGTCATTAAGAAAAAATTATCATATTTATAATAGGACTTATTTTATTAAACCTTTGTCACTCCATAGTGACATGTCTGCATTTCAGATCGGTGGCAGTTCAGTGGTGTAAGGCCAAATTCATTACAGTTTTTTTAATTAGGTTTGTATATTTTTTACCTCTTTTTCATTTCTGTCATATTTATTTTTTAATTTGTGCCTTTTATAAAGTCACTTTTTAATGTGTTTTAATTTAATTTACTATTGTGGGTGGAGTTCATGCTTTCTAGATTTTTTAGCCCGATTCATCATTTGTGACTTTCTGAAAAATAGCAAAATTTGCTTCAATACCCACTGGATGATTTTATGTATACCAGATTTTTTGGCGCAATTTTTTCAACATTATGCGAAATGTGCAACTTTATGAAACAAAAAAATCGCCGAAAAGGTTAAAGACAAAAATAAAGAGGATTTTTGATGTTGGCAAAATTCATGAACCATTGTGAAGACTTAGGAGCAAAAACTATCAACAAATGTCGCAAGATAAAAGTGACTTAAAAAAAACACAAATGGTGAATTGAGGCCTATGTCTCGTAGCCCATACAAGAATCTACACTGTCCAAGCAGAGCTGAGCAAAGCCAATGAGGAGGTGAGTGGAGGCAATCAGAAGTGGAAAATCACCTGAGAGAATCTTTACCCCCGTCTAAGTTAATAGTGGGGGCTCTCAGAACTTGGAACGCACCAATCAAAATCTCAGACGTGTTACCGTCATGTCGGAAGCCTTATGAAATAATAGAATAAACACATATAGAACAGTTTGAACTACTACAACTATTATAAGACTGATTTTTATCATAGTTACTATATATTATATACAAGAGATTTATCCTGTTAAAAAAATATTTGCTCTACTGACCTGATTCTAGGAAAGAGGAGTGACTGAGACACTTCATACCAGCTTTTTACTTATATACAGGCAGAATAAGAGATGAGTCATCGCCTAGTTATCTAATGTAATAATTAAACACGCGAAGGGTAAAGGACGATATTGTGCAATCAGCATTCAAAACTCTATGCATTCAGGATTGAGTGAGGTCATATCCTATTACTCGACAGTATAACTGTTATCTTTGCATGGTAAAGATAAAAAGATTAAAAAAAAATTATACAGATGTGTGTTTAAAAAGAACCTTAAGCTGATACATGCTGCCTGATCCATGGGCAGCATGTATCAGCTGTAAACTTCCCTTTAGGCTGTGTGCCCATGTTGCATTTTTTAAGCATTTTTGATGCGTTTTTCGGGGTCAAACCGCATAAAAAATGCTTAAAAGAAGCATCCCATTCATTTTAATGCATTTTGGCATTTTTGTGCCAATGGATGCGTTTTTTACCGCTAAGGAAACGCTTAGCGGTAAAAAACACAGCATGTTCATTAATTTCCGCTTAGGTCTGCGTTTTTGGCTATTTCCTATAGCCCAGAAGACACGCGGAAAAAAACGCACATTTTTTCCGTGCGTTTTCTGGGAAGGAGACCCGTTTCCTGAGCGTTTTAAAAACGCTACTGTGGGCACATAACCTTAAAGGGGTTCTCAGAGAAATTTAATAAAATAAATAAATAAAATAAACACACATTTAAATATTAACCATTTTTCTAAATATCTTCATTTAGCAAAAATGTATGTTTTATCTAGTGCACTCTGTAATAGAGAAAAATTAAAACCATTAAAATATCTCTGTTATGGAGACATATCACCCTCACTTTATGGGACTAATAATAGCTGGGAAGAGATAAACTAACTATAATTGGGGAAGTGAGAGAAATACCCAACATTCAAGCAAAATTTGGTTACAAGGTACAGCTTGCTGTGGGTTTTGTCCATTTTTCTATGGAGTACCTCCATCTGCTAAGCTCTGAAACATTTCCATGATATCAGGAATAGTAATTTTCTTTTGTTATTCCTTTTAATTTTATTTAAATGTAATGTCATGCTGTGACTGTATGTGTTTAGGCAAAGGGGCCCTGCACTGTCCCTAGGACTAGGGCCCTAACTATCCCTGCTCCCAAGGGTACCTCTGATGGTGAGAAGGTTTGGGCCATGTGCCTTACTGTTCTCCTGTTATACCCTAAGCTGTTCCCTCCCTGTCACCCAGGGGGCCTGGGACAGAAATGCTAGTGTACAGTATAAATGCATAAGACAAACATTAGTCAAACCAAAAGACATGACAAGATTTTCATAATGCCCTCCTGGGTTGTTAAAAGTCGTCTTCCACTCATCCCCTTCCTTAATCCTAATCAGATTATGGGCTCCACTGAGATCCAACATGGAGAACCATTTTGCCCCAAATAATCTGATTGAATAAATCAGCAATGATTAGGAGGGGATATGGGTCCCAGATAGTAAACCGATTTGACTAACGAAAGTCGAAAAAGGACACAGACTCCCATCTTTTTTCTTAAGAAAGAACTCCCTCTGCTACAGGTGAAGATGAGGCTTTAATATGTCCCTTGGCAGGACTCTCAGATATATAGTCTTTCATGACCTTTCTCTCAGGACCTGAAAGATTGTATAATCTGGTTTTGGGCAACTTTGCACTTGGAGGAGGCAGTTCTTGACACCCATTTTCAGAGAACACCTCCTCAAAATCAGACATAAAAGATGGAATGTTTTTTTGGGAGACACTAGAGATAAATAATACCTAGGCCATTATTTTTGCAAAAATCACTCCACTTAATTATCTCTCTGGCCTGCCAGTCTATGACTGGATTATACATGGTTAACTAGGGAAGACCCAACACAGTAGTAGTAGGGAGGCATTCCAAAGGTAACAAGAAAGGAGCTACCTGTGAAGAGCCCCTACATGAAGGTTCACCTTATACACTATTTGCATAAAGATTCTCTGACCATGAAGTATTGAGTCTATAGTAAATATGGGCATTGACTTTGACAACTTAAAATAGGAGAGACCATGGATCTGAGTGAACCGAACATCCTCCTGCCCCACTATCAAGTAGCACAGATATTGTCTCAGTTTCTGTACCTATAACCATTCTGCATGTAGGATAAACTGAGACACAACTACGGAAATACATATGCCCAGGTTGTAATCCTCCACACAACCTGGGGTCAGAAGTTTTCTGACAGTTTCTGGTGTTTAGTTATAGATAGACCAACCCCAAGGAAATGACCCTTTTTGCCAGAGTAAAAGCACATCCGTTTTGTGGCAAATCGCAAGAGACCCATATAGTCATGCTCATCGTTATTGGCACCCATGAAGTGTAAGTACTTAATGTAGATTATCTCCTGAAAAAAATTGATTGAGTGAAACAGTTTTTTTGTATAGAGCACTTGTGTTAAATACAAGAGCAAATGATAAATAATTTAAATCAAAACAATGGGAGGGAAAAATAGAAAAACCTAAAGCTTGCTGTGACACTAGTATTGGCACCCTTTACATTAAATTAGTATGGAAACACAATTTGACTCTCCTGTGGTAAATTCCAAATGAGAATCACCTGTGATTAATTGTCGGTGCCCATAAGCCCAGTTATTTGTCACAATAGTCAAGACAAATGAGTTGTCTGAGGACATCAGAACTGCTATTATTAGCAAACACAAGACTTCCAAAGGGTATAAGACCATCTCCAAACACATTGGTATCCTAGTTTCAACAGTGCGCAATGCTATTAAGAAGTTTACCAAGCATGGAAACATCAAAAACCTCCCTGAACATGGGGGAAAGAGGAAAATTAACAAGAGATGTCTTCAAAGGTTGGTACGACAACAAAACAATAAAAAAAGGTAGTGTGCTGTGTACTGATTGGCCAAGATCACCCACAATAATGAATAAAATGTAAACTTTATTATACAAAAAGAATTGCAGCACAAATTGGACAACATGCAAGTTATAAACATAAAAAGAGCCAAACAATGGCTACACATTAACCACTAGACAGTCCATGTAAGGATCAGTCAGTGACCTCCTCCAAAGTGCTAGCTGCAGGCAGACATAATCAAACAAATGAGCCTATAAATAATCAGAATTATTTGGATAAAAATAACTGATATCTGGTATTCTAATGCCCCAAATAACCATGAAACCTAAGGATGTTCTTATAAACCAACAATATTGTGCAAAGTTCAGTACAATATACCCACCCCATATGCAGACTGAACATGAAATAAAGGCAAAAAATATATGGGAATAAAAAAGGTTTCAGGTAATTGCAATGAAAGGTAAAACCATATTTGACTCAGTGATTTTAGTAAAATATGGCCAAAACAGATAGAAGCACTGAAGCCTTCATTAGAGTAAGGCTAAGTGCACACGTACCGGAACTCTCGCGGAAATTACCGCGAGAATTCCGGAATTCCAGTCCGCGGGAAAATCACATTTTAAATTCCCGCGATTTTCCCGCGGAAAAACTAGCATTTTGCAAGCGTATTTAGCTTGCAAAATGCTAGCGTTTTCCAAGCGATCTGTAGCATCGCTTGGAGAACTGATTGACAGGTTGGTCACACTCGTCAAACATAGTGTTTGACGAGTGTGACCAACTTTTTACTATTGAGGCCGCCTATGCAGCATCAGTAGTAAAAGATAGAATGTAAAAAAAAATAAAACATAGTGTTATTCTCACCCTCCGACGTCCCGCGCATCCGATCCCAGTAATCATTTGCGAAAATGCCCGCGATGACGTCAGTTCTCGCGGGATCACGATGTCTCGCAGTAATTCGCGATGACGTCGCGCGAATGACCGCGAGACTTCGCGATCCCGCGAGAATGGACGTCATCGCGAGCATTTTCGCAAAGGACTACTGGGAACGAGAGCGTGAAGAGAAGCGGGAAGGCTGCGCGGGACGCCGGAGGGTGAGAATAACAATATTTTTTATTTTTAAATTCTATTTTTTACAGGGATATGGTACCCAAAGCCCGGAGGACAGTCTTCTCTCCTCCGGACCATGGGTACCATCCGCAATTGTTCTGCTTACTTTCCGCATGATGTGCACAGCCACATGCGGGAAATAAGCGGAACAATGCATTCCTATGGGTGCGGGATCGCCGCGATTCCGCAAATTAATGAGCATGCTGCGGTTTTTACCGCGAAGCGATTCCGCCGCGGTAAAAACCGCAGCATTAGCACATCATTGCGGAATCCCATAGGAATGCATGGGATGCTTATTTTTCGCGTTTTCGCGGCAAAATCGCGTGGCTAAAACCGCCGCGGAAACGCGAAAAAAACACCACGTGTGAACTCAGCCTAATAGTGCAGTACTGCAACCTGTCAGCGGCATGATGGTAGGGAAGAGGACCTTACAACACGCGTATGGCCACCTTAAGCGTGGTTTCCTAAAGGGAAGGAAGGTTGATACGAATCGTGGAAAAAACACCATGTCAAACATCGAAAGACCTGAAGGCCAACCTGGTACAGTTTGACGTACTAAACGCCGCATTCTAAACCAAGCTGAATTTTATGGAAGAAGGCTAAGGAAGAAACCACTGATGAAGAAAAGGCATAATTAGGAATGACTGATTTTTGATAAATAGTACCTTGACACACTACAATCCTTCTGTGAAAATTTTCCGTGGACAGATGAAACAGCAGCAGTTAGTTTACTGACGACGCAATGACGCTTATAAGGAATAGAACACCCTACAAACAGTTAAACATGGTGGAGGATCCATAATGCTGTAGGGTTTCTTTGCTGCATCTGGTATTGGAGGCCTTGACCATATCACAGGAATCATGAAATATTTAGAGCAAAATATCTTACCCATAGTAAGAAAACTTGGTTTGAATTGAAGATCATGGGTCCTTTAGCAAGACAATAACCCAAAGAACACATCTAAAAGTACACAGGAATGGTTAAAAATGAAAAAATGGACAGTTAAAAAATACCCAGCAAGTCCAGACCTCAATCCCGTTGAAAATCATTGGGGTGACCTGAAATCTGCCATTGGGAAAAACAGAACCTGCAAACATTCAAGAGCTTAAACAAACTGCAAGAAAAGGTGGGAGAACCAGTTGAGAAGTGCAAGAAGCTTATAGATGCCTACAAGAAACGTTTGGAGGCTGTCATCAATGCCAAAGTGTGGGCAACCAAGTATTAATTAGGGGAGCCTTTATTGCTGAACATCCTCATCATTCTGTTTCTTCTTTGAACTTGCAACATGTAAGTTTAAAAACAATGTTTTATTGTTGTTTTACTTTGGACCACTAATTAAAAAATACTGAGGATATAACTATGGTAGATTTCCTTTTATTTCTGAAGATATAGTAGTCTATGAAAAAATGAAGGGGTGCCAATAATGGTGACCAGCTTGGAAGGGAGGAAGTCCCCCTTACTGCTTAGGTTCTTCTGAGAACACAGAGAGAACTTCAGGGAATGGGGTCAATACAGGTCTACCGCTGAGGAGTCTATCTATACGTATGGCAAGAGCCATGGCGGCCTTCAGCGATGCTAGAGTTTTGTACTGTGTCAATACATCTTTTAACCTTTCAGACAGGCTCTGATACAGATTAACCTACAGATATGGGGTAAATCTGTAGCTTAATAGCTTTATTATGCTGCCTGGAGCCTACTTGTATGCTGTGGGGAGAAAATTAACATTATTCTTCCGAGAAGATTTCCCATTTGAGTTACAGGGCAGCGCTTGCGCAGATTCAGTCACTGCTCTGTAACCATGCCCCCGGCTTTAGGGCTGGCTGTCAGTCAGGGTCGGGGGTGCAGCTATAGCAGTCGCTCTGTATACTCAGAGTGATGACTGTACCTGCACCAGTGCTACCTACATGACTGAATAGGGTGTGCTGCTGGGGAGAATAAAGTTCATTTTCTCCCTGCTGTGTTAGGCTACATGCAGGCACTGGGTGTTAGGGTTGCACTAAAAATAAAATATAAGGAAGTGCGATCGCAACCTGGGGTCCACCGTGCAGAGATGGAAAACTGCTGCTCAGTAATGGCGGAGCACTCACTGAACACCGTCGGGTTAACCACTGTCCCGGTGTGTACAGGGACAAACTCTGTTACCTCTCAGAGCTGCAGAAACAAATGCCAGAGCCTGTTACTTCACAGGACCCAGCGGAGGGAGAGCTGCTAAATGGTCACAGGGCACTGTCCCAGAGACAAGGGATAGAGTCCTTCTAGACCATCAGCGCTCGGCGCCGTGACTGCGGTGCCAGGAGTGGATACGATTATAGACAAGCGTGCAAGTGTTTACAGTGCCGCTCAGGCAGATGCTGCCAATCGCCCCAGGTTGGGCCAGATAAGCGCACAGGTTGCGCATGGCGCTGCACAGGCCGTGGCTGTCACTTGCCGCGGTACGATAGTGCCCTGCAGTGGGTGACACCATCGGACACTAGTGTGTGCTGAGTACTAGGAGCACAGTGGCGTGAGCATAGTTACCTGTTGGTGCTGGCTCTAACTCTGAATCCCTAACACAAACATAACCAGAGGAAGGGAGTCTTAAGGAGTCAATCACCAGATAAATGTATCCATCATCATACACACAAATAACAATCAGAGTCTATACTAGCGCTTGGCCAAGCGGCCAGGCGAGTCTTTTATAGCAGCGTCCATCTGGGACCTTCCTGAAGGTCCAATCTGAGCTCCTTGAGGACCTGAGCATGTGACCTCCAACCTCCAATGAGAGGTCGTCCCACGGGCATGCTCAGTAGGCTGCAAAAAGGACTTAGCCTCCAGAGCTGCTTGCTGCTGACTAGTGCGGATTGTTAAAGCTGAACCAGAGGTGGAAGCAGCAACCAACCTGACAGCACTAACTTGAGTAAGATGTCGGGATCAACGCCTTTGCTGAGCAGCCTCCTCTGCGGTCGGGACTGAATGGGAGACTGCAGAAGGCAAAGTTAAGGATTCCTCCTGTGCAGAGGCAGGAACCTGATGCCTAACATTGGGTACCATAATAACAGTATAAACCTGCAGATTAACCACATATCTATAAATTAATAGCATTTTTTTTTGTGACAGGGTCCCTTTAATCGCTCTGTTCCTCTTGCTCTGTAAACCGAACCCCTGAAGCCATACACTACCAGTAACAGGTGTCCAATCGGCCTCTATAAACGATTGGAGTTGGCAGCTAGTAGTTCTTTTTGTTATTGTGGAGTTGGCAATGGCCGTACAAGAATATATACAGTATATATACACCACATGTGGAATTGAACATTTATATACCATACCCTCACTGTGAGTTCTTCAATAACCGGCCTAGTAGTAGAAGCAGCCGTGACCTCATGCATCACTCGTCAGTCAATTACGTAATTGTCCTGACGATTGGAAGCAGAAGAGTTTTTTTTCCCCTGACAAACTGGTGATAGACGTGTGATCTGTGTGACCCTCCCAGCTATTATCCTTGACACACTCTGTGAGGATTTCAAAGATGGCAACTGCCAGATATCATTGTGCAGCCCTTCTTAGATTTCAGAAGATACACAGTAGGACAGACTGCGTGAAGCAGGAGACATACGTACTAAAACTGTCAGGCTGTCTGAGATGGATGTCCATTCTCTGTCTTTCATAGAGAGGTGTTTATTTTCTCCTTCAGTCCAGCTCCACTCAGTCTCTTGTCAAGTTGACTGAACGGAGGAATATGTGTTCATGTTGCCTGATCTGACGCTGCTCTGTCTTTTATCTTGACTACAGTAGATGGTCTTCATGCCGTCCATCCTACTGTGTGTCCTCTGAACTACATGACAGGCAGCACAATGATAAAGATGGCATTTGCCATCTTTGAATCCTGACAGAGTGCACTAGATAAAGCATACCTTTTTGCTAAGTAAAGGTATTTAGAAACATTTTTAATATTTAAATGTGTATTATTTATTTTATTATATTTCTCAACGTAACTCTTTAAGTGAATTTACTTTGATAAATTGTTGGTTTATCCACATTCAACCTCCAAATAAGATATTCTTTTCTTTCAGCACTTTAATCTTGTGTTAGTACATACTGTATATAATGTAAATGACAGACATAGCATTCCATTATTGCATGCTTATCTATAGTTGTATGTTTATCTACAATCAAGGGCAAACAGTATGAGCTGACTGTGCAAAAAAACTAAAATCAAGGAGAAAGAACATATTTAACCAGATAAGGATAAATCTACAAAAATTTCACTTTTACAAATTAAAAAGGCAACCTTTTTCAAAAAGTCAGTAATGTCCCTCGTCTTCTCTTTGCCCCAATATTGCTTATCTTACAAAAACATGTCACGAAGTCTAGTCGATTGCAGCTTTAGCAAGGTCACTGCTTTACATTCTTTAAATTGGTGTTCTCAAGTTATTCCATTTCCATGGAAAAGGGAGATGACTTTACGATCACTGGGGGTCTGACCGTTGTGACCTTGAGCGATCTCGAGAACCGTTGTTCTGAGGACCCCTTGCTGAAAGAAGCCATGATGGATCCTGCATACTACCTCTCCATTCACTCTAATGTTAGTTTTGAAGACCAGATGAGCGTTGCGCCCGGCAGTTTGTGGAGGTTCCATTAAGAGTGAATGGAGTAATAGTGTGTATGATCAGCCACCATTCCTTTCAGCCAGGGCTCCTAAGAATTCCAATTACTTCAGATCACTGAGGATCATACAGATTGAACCCCCTGCAAGTGGAAAGTTATCCCCAATTCCATGAATAGGGGATAACGTTCAAACTTGAGAACACCTCGTCAATGCAGTAGATTAACATTTGAGGTCAACAGCATCCTCACAAAATGCCCTTTTCGGTAGTTTCTCCTTACACATCATACTTACTTCATCTGAAGCATAACTTTGCCATACTGCTGACATTACCTGTTTAATGTTACTCTGATCCCACCTGACATTATAGTCCTGAACATTCATTCTGAAAGGAATCTCTCAAAGTGACGCACTCCTCAGTCATAAGAAAAAAAAACAGTCTGTATGCTCATGTTGCTTTCTGAAAGATAACATCATCTATACCTTTTCTTGTCCAAGACGAAAGAAACAAAAACAAACAAAAGGGATGGCACTTACCGCTCTGAAGAAACAAATCCACTCACAGGCAAAAAGCATAGGCTCGGGAGAGACGCGTGAACTGTGGACAACGGCCGCCTCACGCCAACTGCGCTTCAACGGGTCCTGGCCAGGACCCGTTGAAGCGCAGTTAGCGTGGGGTGGCTGTTGTCCACAGTTTACGCGTCTCTCCCGAGCCTATGCTTTTTGCCTGAGAGTGGATTCGCTACTTCAGAGCGGTGAGTGCCATCCCTTTTGTTCTTCTCCATACAACATACCTTTTCTTGTGCACTGACTGCCTGAAAAATTACTGTTTTGATTCATATGCAAATTAGGCTTAAGTGCTCAGGGACTTGTAAAGCAAACCTTCCCAAATCTCTGCTTCCATGGTGCTGTCTCCAGCCAGCTTCTCCCAATACTGATGCAGGTGATTGACAGGTCAAAACAAGAGACCTGGTAATGACCTCTAGCAGCTCTGGGAAGAGCTGATCTGATGGTTATGCATGACTGGTGTAGTTTGTGCCTATAGACCATAGTCTGCCCTTCTAATTTCATTTTCTCTTTAACGGCGTTTCAGAGACAGATATACCGATCTGCATTTGTACAGTCAGGCTCTGATTTAAGCTGCCTGTTATCTGGGCAGCGTGAATTAGCTGACTGGTTCCCTTTAAGAACCTATCCTAAAAATAGGCTATTAATACCAAAGTTCTGGAAAACCCCTTTAAGGGCATAAGGATCTCATAAAGGGGATCCAAGATAGAAGTGTAAGGCTTTATGGGGCTTAACTCGGAGATAATAAATGATCTCTGAAGTTTTATAGATGTTCCCGAACTTGCTATGGCACCTCACACCTGGGGCTCCAACACAAGTGTTTTTGTACTTTATAAATGTGTGACTTATTACATCTCCTTTATACCTGTACAGTGAAGGTGAGTCATGGTTGCCAAGCAATATGATGTCATTCTTCGGTTCCTCACCCAGAGATTACTTAATGTTTATTTGACATGTTCCTTACAATTTGGGATAAGCTCAGGTTAAGCTAAAATGTGTTGTATCATTTGTACAACATTTGGACTTCACACATAAAGTGATGATGAAGGTGATGATAAAGGATCGGGGTGTTTGGTCAAAATGAACCTCAACTTACTGCCTGGTAATTGATAATTTACATTTCTGTCTTGTACTGAGCATGGTACCATGTTACATAATTTTATATTACATCTATATGGCAGGTCAAACCAGGGCAACTCTTAGACAAAGTACGATCTCATTTGAAGTCTCCCTTTTATCGGCTTCATGATGGCGAAATTTGCTGTTATGTAATTTGGTTAATTATTTGTTAGTATCAAATGATCACTGTTTGACACTGTTTGTGCCAGGGTTTTGTACCACCTGGACCTTGGACTGTTCTGCTTTCTTCAGCTATGTGTGGAAACTGTAGTATAAAGCAGTGTTCCTCAACCCTATTCCTCAAGGCTCCTCAACAGATCATGTTTTCAGGATTTCCATAGCACTAAACAGGTGAGGGTATTATAAGTAAGGGATCAGAAATTGCCACAGGTTATCTTTATAGGATATACTCAAATCAGAACCTGATGGGGGGGTTTGTGGCCTGGAGTTAAGAAACACTGGTCTAAAGGAGTATAGAAAAAATGGCAGTTTCCTGTCATTCAGTGATGCCACCGCTCAACACTAAGGTGGAACACACTGAGCTGAGCGTGAGAACCGCTTCCTGTGACCTGGGGTAACCTTAATGACGTCAATGTCATTCAAATGCAGCCATACTCTTGTGGGTATGCTGAGCTTTCTGTGCGGATTTTCACTATAGATTTGCATTAGATGCGGAAAATCAACATGTAAAAAACGCACATGCATTTTTAGCACATTTTTGAGGCGGAAATGCATCAAAAGCGTACTGTATGTAATCTGCAACTACTGTAAGTATGTCAGCATAGTTTTGTCAAAGCCAAATACCAGGATGTATCAAAAGCAAAACAGCTTAATTTACAGCGTGACATACAATAAGAAACAAAAAACACAGAGTCAAAAAAAGCAATAAAAATGCATGTTAAAAAATCGCACACAAAAATCGCAATGAAAAACAGCAAGTAACCTACCATAATTAAAATAATAGGTGCAAAAATTGTGAAGAAATTATGTGGCGTCAAAACTCACCTAAAGCTTATAGTGGGAATGTAGCCTCAGGGAGACAACTAGTTTAATGGCTTCAGCAGTCTTGCAAGAGGTCACACGTTTGCTTGGGCAAAATAAATGCAGTACTCATTAGTGGACTGTCAATTGCAGCAGTGACTTTACTAACACTTGTGACAGTCTGCTGGGAATTTTAGCAGGGCCTTCTTCACACTGCATGATCTCTGTGTTACTCTCAATACAGTATGGAATTGTGAGGGTACAGTTGACTTTACACTTGAGGAAGACTCCAGTCAGGCGTGGAAACACATTGTGGAATAAAATCAGCTTCTTTATATTATTGGGTGAAGGGTCTTAATTCAGTTAGCGCAGCCCAAAATCAGGAATTGTCCTTTCCTTCAATCTTTCTGGTGGAGTTCAATAGGAGGCGGCAATTATTATTGAGCTTTCACAGTAGTGCCTACACAACTCGCTCAAGTGAGCATATTGCATTGATCTATTTCATCTTTAGGTATCAGACTATGGTCTGGTGTGCTCTGTTTCCCTACAGTGTAGCATACTTTTATAATCTTTGCTACAGTATCACTCACAGTTCCCCTCTCTTGGTAGCAATGCCCTGCAATAGCTTGCTTTGCATTCTTCATTTCACTGTATACTACTTTTCATCTTTTACCATGTCACAGTGCCTTAAATATCTGCACCAGTCTCCCAGCCATCTTTGGAGTGACATTATTCTTCACGTTCCATTTCCATTTGTATGATAAATAAGCAACTTAGGTGACCAGCTGGTATCTCAACCTTCTACAGGGTTAATAGTAACCCATAGTACCAAGTGGCCAAAAGTATTGACACCCCTGCAATTTTGTCAGATAATACTCAGTTTCTTCCTGAAAATGATTGCAAACACAAATTCTTTGGTATTATTATCTTCATTTAATTTGTCTTAAATGAAAAAACACAAAAAAGAATTAAGCAAAAAGCAAAACATTGATCATTTCACACAAAACTACAAAAATGGGCCAGACAAAAGTATTGGCACCCTCAGCCTAATACTTGGTTGCACAACCTTTAGCCAAAATAACTGCGACCAACCGCTTCCGGTAACCATCAATGAGTTTCTTACAATGCTCTGCTGGAATTTTAGACCATTCTTCTTTGGCAAACTGCTCCAGGTCCCTGATATTAGAAGGGTGCCTTCTCCAAATTGCCATTTTTAGATCTCTCCACAGGTGTTCTATGGGATTCAGGTCTGGACTCATTGCTGGCCACCTTAGAAGTCTCCAGTGCTTTCTCTCAAACCATTTTCTAGTGCTTTTTGAAGTGTGTTTTGGGTCATTGTCCTGCTGGAAGACCCATGACCTCTGAGGGAGACCCAGCTTTCTCACACTGGGCCCTACATTATGCTGCCAAATTTGTTGGTAGTCTTCAGACTTCATAATGCCATGCACACGGTCAAGCAGTCCAGTGCCAGAGGCAGCAAATCAACCCCAAAACATCAGGGAACCTCCTCCATGTTTGACTGTAGGGACCGTGTTTTTTTCTTTGAATGCCTCTTTTTTTCTCCTGTAAACTCTATGTTGATGCCTTTGCCCAAAAAGCTCTACTTTTGTCTCATCTGACCAGAGAACATTCTTCCAAAACGTTTTAGGCTTTTTCAGGTAAGTTTTGGCAAACTCCAGCCTGGCTTTTTTATGTCTCTGGGTAAGAAGTGGGGTCTTCCTGGGTCTCCTACCATACAGTCCCTTTTCATTCAGACGCCGACGGATAGCACGGGTTGACACTGTTGTACCCTCGGACTGTAGGGCAGCTTGAACGTGTTTGGATGTTAGTCGAGGTTCTTTATCCAACATCCGCACAATCTTGCGTTGAAATCTCTTGTCAATTTTTCTTTTCCGTCCACATCTAGGGAGGTTAGCCGCAGTGCCATGGGCTTTAAACTTCTTGAAGACACTGCGCATGGTAGACACAGGAACATTCAGGTCTTTGGAGATGGACTTGTAGCCTTGAGATTGCTCATGTTTCCTCACAATTTGGTTTCTCAAGTCCTCAGACAGTTCTTTGGTCTTCTTTCTTTTCTCAATGCTCAATGTGGTACACACAAGGACACAGGACAGAGGTTGAGTCAACTTTAATCCATGTCAACTGGCTGCAAGTGTGATTTAGTTATTGCCAACACCTGTTAGGTGCCACAGGTAAGTTACAGGTGCTGTTAATTACACAAATTAGAGAAGCATCACATGATTTTTCGAACAGTACCAATACTTTTGTCCACCCTCTTTTTTATGTTTGGTGTGGAATTATATCCAATTTGGCTTTAGGACAATTCTTTTTGTGTTTTTTCATTTAAGACAAATTAAATGAAGATAATAATACCAAAGAATTTGTGTTTGCAATCATTTTCAGGAAGAAACTGAGTATTATCTGACAAAATTGCAGGGGTGTCAATACTTTTGGCCACAACTGTAAATGAAAAAAGATTTAACAGGCACAAACAATTCAGGACTTAACACTGAGGTTTAAATGGTGTTTGAGTCATTGAAGACCTTGTCCAGGACTTACATTTTGTTGACTTATTGTAAAATAGGACATCAATATCAGATCGAATGTGTATGAGACCCGGCACTCCCAACTATCAGCAACTGTGGTTGCTGGTTATAGATAATGCATACAATGGATCACAGCAGATTTGTACATTGTTTAATGCCCTCTGCCTTGAACTAGACCTTATTTCATATTTAGTTGAATAGGAGAAAATGTGCAGTACCCGGCAGCAATGTGGTAGCCAAAATAGTTAAATAGTGTTTCTTATTCAATAAAAGCATTAAAGTGGTTGCCAGGCCAAAAGGCCCCGTTACACATAACGATGTCCCAGCGATCCCACCAACGATCCGACATAATGGGATCGCTGGGACATCGTTAGGCTGATCGCTGGTGAGCTGTCACATAGACAGCCCCTGCAGCGATCAGCACCAGCGATCAGTGACGCTGGACGCTGGTTTCTAAGGCCTGTTTCACACATCAGTTTTTCACCATCAGTCAAAATCTGCCAAAATTTGAAAATGGCGGATCCGCTTTTCTTGTGGCGGATCCGCCATTTTTTCCCATAGAGATACATTAGTGGCGGATTGTGACGGATGGTCGTCTGTTACGTCCGCTATTAGGCAGAACCGCCAGATTCCTGGCGGATTCTGTCTGAGGTGAACGGACTTTGCAACATTTTTTGGCGCCGTCAAAATGGCGGATCACGGCGGATCCGCCATCGTCCGCCATGTGGTAGAATGGGCGCCTATGGCCGGCGGAATCCGCTAAATCGCACTGAGCATGCTCAGAAAAAAAGATACTTTTCCAGACAGTCCAAAAACTATATAAGGTGGGCTAATTAATCATTGGGCCCAGACATCCGTCACTAGCCAGACTGAGAAGACACATAGCAAGCCAGACAGCACCTGCCCAGCAGCAAGACCCCCAGCTGAGGAGAGACAGAGCCTGATAGCCAGCCATAAAACCTGCTATAAAACCTACCCAGCAGCAAGACCCCCAGCTTCAAGACTCCTGGAGCAAGAGGCCTGACAGCACCTGCCCAGCTGCCCAGCACCAAGCCAGGATGGAGAGGCCTGCTAACAAAGCCTGCAATTGTGTGAGTATTAAACTATTTGTGTGGGGCATGTCTGTGGCTTGTCTGCCTGTGTGTGTGTGGCCTGTGTGTGTGTGGCCTGTGTGTGTGTGTGTGTGTGTGTGGTCTGCCTTCCTGGATGTATGTTCATGGCCTCCCAGTGTTGCATGTCTGTGTGTGTGTATTTTTATTATTCCTTTTTTTCATACTTTAATTGTTTTTCTGTTGCATGCGTACTGAATTTTATTTTCATAGTACTGTAATTTTATTTCCATATTTGCAATTGTGCTGTTATTGTATTGTGTATTGTATGTGGTTTAACTGTGGTGTTGTATGTGGTGTAACTGTAGTATATTTTCTGGATTTTTTTTATTTTTCATTTATTGTGGTATTTAAAATAAAGAGCAGAGTAGCTCCTACTTGTGAAAAAAATAATAATAATAAAAACTGTTTATAAAAACTGTCCGTAGTATTATTTTAAAACCAGGTAAAATTAAGTATGGGTATACGTGCAAAAGTGTTGGTTTTTGGTAAACAAGTGTGGTTATACTCTCAAGTGAGAGATTGAAATTTACACATACAAACACTTGGGTATACTCTCAGTGAGAATTTCACAATCACAGTGTGGTTATACTCTCAGTGAGAGTGTTAGGGAATTTACACACATGCAAACACTTGGGTATACTCTCAGTGAGAATTTCAGGGAATTACACACATGGAGTCACAGTGTGGTTACACTCTCAGTGAGAGTGTTAGGGAATTTACACACATGCAAACACTTGGGTATACTCTCAGTGAGAGTTTCAGGGAATAACACACATGCAATCACAGTGTGGTTACACTCTCAGTGAGAGTGTTAGGGAATTTACACACATGCAAACACTTGGGTATACTCTCAGTGAGAGTTTCAGGGAATTACACACATGCAATCACAGTGTGGTTACACTCTCAGTGAGAGTGTTAGGGAATTTACACACATGCAAACACTTGGGTATACTCTCAGTGAGAGTTTCAGGGAATTACACACATTAATACCAATGAAGATTTTTATTTTTCTCTGTTATTAAAATTCTCTTTATACTTGCAGATCCATTCAGGAAGTACCCGCTAGGGAGCAGCAGAGAACCGCCAGCCAGACCGCAACAGATAGGCAACCATTTCTATTTTCCCTGTAAGTATATTGACCTGAAAGCTTTTTCTGATCCTTTGTATAGTAGCTTTACAAGTGTCTTTATACTTGCAGATCTGATCAGGAAGCACCGCCAGCCAGGCTGCCGCAGAGACCCACCAGCCAGGCCGCAGCAGAGAGCAGCCAGCCAGACCGCAGCAGAGAGCAGCCAGACCGCAGCAGATAGGCAACCATTTCTATTTTCCCTGTAAGTATATTGACCTTAAAGCTTTTTCTGATCCTTTGTATAGTAGCTTTACAAGTGTCTTTATACTTGCAGATATGATCAGGAAGGACCCAACAGCCACACCACAGCAGACCCGCAAGCCAGGCCGCAGCAATGTCTTCTTCTAAGAGCTCCCCCTCACATCATCAGCGAACTGAGGTAAAAATTGTTTTTTTTCTTTACTCTTATTTTGCTTTTTTTTTTTTTTAACCCTACATGCATGTATTATGTTTTCACAGGAAGCTGAATCTGAGGAGCTTCCAGGAGGAGATATGCAGGGTGGAGAAATGCAAGGAGGGGGCGTGCAGAGTGTAAGTTTAGCAGATACGAAAACTCATACATACATACATAATGCTACACCCAACACAAACATTCATCACAGCACACACAATAACTACGCATCCATACAACCCTAAAATTTTTTTTTTTTTTTTACAGTCTTCAGAATCCGGTGCCCGCACTAGAGTGACTCCCAGGACATCCCAGCGTCATCGAGGTGCTGCATCTGGTGGTCAGCGAGCGGTAAGTAAACCTTTATTTGGGTGAATGATTAATGAACCTCATGTGCTTGAATGTAATCATTTTTTTTTTTTTTTTTTTCTTCACAGGTTTCACAGCGTGCTCCCCAACGACATGTGGAAGAGGCTGTTGTAATTGATGTCGACCTCCTCATTGAGGTTGTCCAACCATGGGAGCCGCTGTGGACCATGGCAAACCGCTTACATGCTGACCAACCAACCACCCGACGGCTATGGGATGAGGTGTGTTCGGAGGTTGTAGAGAACTGGGAGGAGCTCGATGCAATTGCAATTTCAGTAACTTATATTACAGCATGTGAAGTGTTGAATACTAACCACTATGTTTTTTTTTTCCTTCAGAGGTGACAGTGTTATCATACGGTGGCGGTCGCTCAGGGATCGCTTCAAGAGGGACTGCAACAAGGAGATGCAGGCCCCGAGTGGATCGGGGGGATGCAGGAGCACCCCGTATAAACATTACAGAGCCCTGTCATTCCTCCGGTCAACGATGGTGAGCAGAAGGTAAATATTCCGCACACCATTTCTGTAGTACAAATGTTTACATCTTTAACCAATTTTTTTTTTTCAGCAATGTTAAATGAAATATAAATATATTAATATTTATTTTTTTCTTTTTTTTAGCACCGTCTGCAACACTCGGGAGCCTGCTTCTGAGTTGCCTCACTCTGGAGGGATCCCTTCAGAGACCGCCACTGGTGACCACATCGAGGTGTCCGACCCCTCTCTACCTTCCCTCTTGTCTCGTCCCTCTATCCCCTCCACCAGCACTGGAGCAGCAGGGCAGACTTCATCACATGAAGCTGCTGGTGACAACTTACAGTACCCTTTACCCCACCCCTCTGACACTGCCGCAACATCTCGACCAACTTTTGGTTCTGGCCGGCAGCATCTGAGAGGTCAGGAAAGGATGACCTTCTCTGACTGTTTGAGTCTGAACTCATCCGTCCAGAATGGTTTCCACATTTATGGACAACAGTTAGCTTCTTGGTTGAACATGATAAATCAAAGTATCATGGAACTCAGAAGCTACAAGGAACGGATGAATGCAGAGTCAAACCAGACGCCGAGAGGTATTTTTTTCAGTCAGTTTCCGGCAAATGGAAGGTTTAAGTACTCACCAGCAGATGCATGTGATGCAAGCCTGTCACAATGCTCTAGTGGCTGTACTCTCCGAAGCAACCCATTCTACACATGCACCTATTCCATCACATCCTCCCTTTGTCCATCCTCCCTCTGTCCATCCTCCCTCTGTTCACCCTTCCCCCGTCCATCCTTCCACCATCCATCCTTCCACCACCATCCATCATCCTACCACCATCCATCCTCCTACCACTCCCTCTCCTTTCTCTAGTTCCCCATTCCATTCATCCCAGTACCTTCCTTCCCCATTGCATTATACCCCAATGCCCTCACCATACCCACCCCCACACATACCTTCAATGTTCCCACAAACCTCCTCTGTCCATCAACTCCCGTCCCAACCTCATGTTTTCAACCCCCCTTCCACTTCTGATCCTCACCAACTCCCTTCCCTGTTCTCCACCCCCCCCTCGATGTGGTCAACCCTGTTAACCCCTCCGATGATATCTCCACCCAACAATATCGGCATCTGTAATGTACTCAAAAAATGTTATTTATGTAATTTTATAAAAAAAAATTAAAACAGTTTTCTCAAAATTAATAAAACAGTCTATAATTTTGAAAAAAAAATTGCAAAATAAATATGTTTCTTTTTCAAAAGAATTTTATTGTGTATTTTCCTTTTTTTCTTAAGTTCTTGGTAAAAGGTTGAAAGTACACCGGTGGTGTACAGATACAAATACACAACACATGGTAACATTTCAAAGTACACCGGTGGAGTAAAGGTTCAAAAAACACAACACTTTGTAAATTACACTGGTGGTGTACAGGTAATAAAACACAACACTGTTATTACCCACAATTTGTGTAAAGGTATCAAAACTAAAAAAGGAAAAATTACTAAAGTTTTTCTTATCCAATAAAGCAACCTTGGTAAAAAAAAAAATAAAATTATACCTTGTCATCTTGCCAGTCGACTCTTCCTTCTGGTGACAGAAAATAATCCGCAAATTTGTCCCTCATTCTTGACACTGACCCAGTACTCTGAACAGTTGGCTGCTGATAACCCCACAATGTGGTTTCACAAACATTTTCTTCCATGGAAAGTGCAAAGTTGTGCAGGATGACACATGCCTTCACCACCTCATCCACAGTGTCAGTTTTCATTTTTATGGCCATCAACAGCACTCTCCATTTTGCAGTTAAAATCCCAAAAGTGTACTCCACCACTCTTCGCGCTCTGGTCAATCGATAGTTAAATATTTTTTTCCCGTGTGTCAATCCATGACTACATATGGCTTGAGAAGATGTTTGGACAGCTGAAATGCGTCGTCACACACAAATGGCATTGGTGGGCCTGTTGTTCCAGGGAGTGGTCTTGGAGGTGGGAAATCAAAATTGTCTCCATACAAACGATGGCCCATTGTGGACATCTTGAAGACCTGAGAATCATTTGAACGACCACACGCACCAATGTCCACGGCAATAAATTTGCATTTTGCGTCTGCAATGGCCATAAGTACAATTGAAAAGAATTTCTTGTAGTTGAAAAATTCTGATTCAGATCCAATGGGTTTCACAATCCTAATATGCTTCCCATCCACGCCACCAACGCAATTTGGAAACTGGCAGATTTGTTCAAAGTTGTCCGCAATCTCCAGCCACCTCTCCTGTGTTGGCTGTGGGATGTAATCCTCGTGTAGACAATCCCACAACTTCCGGCAGGTCTGTTGGACGATTCCAGATATTGTTGAAATCCCAAGCCGGAACTGGTAATGGAGGGAGGTGAAGGATTCTCCAGTTGCCAGGAATCTGGTAAAAAAAGGGAAAAAAGTAAAATTAATACAAACTACAAGCCATAACATAACAATAAAAGTCTGCAGAATCTGAAACATTTAAAAAAATAGATAACTTACCGAAGGGTCACCATCAAACGCTCCGCCGGTGAAATAGAAATGCGCATGTATCTCTTCTCCGGATTTGCGCTCCAACGCACTCCACCAAAATCTCGAACAGGTCCTGTCTCATGCGCACATAGTTGAAGAACTTGTCCAGGTTATCCCTCAATTCAAGATACAGTGTAGAAAACACGCCAAGGGTAAAACTCTGTGCATTTAGTGAGGGAGTAAATTAATCAGTTTGGTATCATCTTCTATGCACAAGTGTCATCTGTGCTCAAATGCCAAAATGAACTGGTACATTTTGAGTCTTGATTTAAATGTGTCCAGAAGTGATTTTTCTCTGAGTGACCTAGATAAGGATTTACAGAATGTGTGGGCTACAGATTATTTATTGCTTTAAAGGTCATCAAGCAAATTTTAAAAGCTGTTCAAGGGCAACCGGTGTGTTTCATGGGGTCTATGGGTAAAACATTATAGTAATCCAGCCATGAGGTGTGGAACAATGATGACAGATCTCCTAGTGGACTTAGATATCTCAGTTTGGCAATGTTCGCTTGGTGGAAAAATGAAAACCTAGAAATGGCTGATATTTGGTTTCTGAGTAACGATTTCCTAGTCAATAGTCACAGTGAAATAACATACTTAACCTTTAAAGAATTGTTTTTCCCAGAAATAAAGTTATAGGTTTTTATTATGCCAACAGGCTTTGGCCTCTGACCAAGAGAACTTCAGTACTGTGTTGAAGGCTCAGTTTTAGCCATCTAGCATTCATCCATTCTTGTGGCTCAACTTCGCTGAGATTTATAACAAGAGATGGGTCATTGACTTCTGCATGAAATGTCACATATATATTCATGGACAAGATCTGGAAAATTCGCTTCTTCATCTAGCTCCTTCTCACCCTCCCATACACAACTTCTTGCTGAGCAAAGGGAATGCAACCGAAGAGACTCACTTAGACATTTCTCACCCCGTTTCTGCCACCTTCCTGTACTCTGCCAGGCTTTGTCATCCCGGAAAAGTCAACATATTGTTGTCTTTATAACTGGGGTGTGGCAAAAAATAGATAAATTAATAAACCAGTATAATCTGGTTATTAACTGTTTAGTGACCAGGAAATGTTCAGTTTTTAAGATTTTGATTTTTTTTCCTGCCCTTCTTCCAAGAGTCAAACATTTTTTATGTTTCCATTGAAATAACCATATTAGTTTTTTTCTTTGCAAGATGAATTGCAGTTTTTAATGACACTTTTCACTTTCCCATATAAGGCATTGGAAGATGGTAAAAAGTGATGGCTTCCCTCATCGTTTTTTGGGAATCATATTTACGGTATTCATCATGGCATGACATAATTATTCTTCAGGTCAGTATGACTACGACAATACTGAACTCCTAAAAAGTTCAGAACTAAAAAAATTAGTTTGTGCTAATATTTTCTGAGACCTGTAAGT
Source organism: Dendrobates tinctorius (assembly GCF_039654945.1). NCBI lineage: Eukaryota > Metazoa > Chordata > Amphibia > Anura > Dendrobatidae > Dendrobates > Dendrobates tinctorius. Next base: position 23,045,527 of record NW_027361738.1, on the reverse strand, counting down.
TTCTTATTTTTCCGTCAATGGAGTTGTGTGAGGGGTATTTTTTTGTGCCTTTAGCTTTTTTATTGGTACCATTTTGGACTCGTGGTATTTTTTTAAATCTGTTTTTGCTGCATTTTTTACTGCATTTTTTATAGGCACTACAAAGACTAAAAATTGCCTATTCTTACATTTAACTCTTTTTCTACTTTTAGGTGCTAAATGTATGGGTAAAACATTATATTTTGATAGATCTGACTTTTATCGGCGAAGTGATACGAAATATGTATATTTTTTATTTTTATTTCTTTTTTTAATGAATTAATCTTTTACGCTTTTTTTTATTTTTCAAACCCTTTTATTTTACTATACTTTTTAGTTCCTGTTAAGGGAACTTGTACTTGCGATAGTTGGATCGCTAATACTGTACAATAAACTGCAATACATATAGCGAAAATAACATCTTCCTATCCACAGAGTGAGCTTCATGAGATGACCAAGATGGTAATTATAAGGATCTTCAGGAAACCCCCGGCTGCCAAGAAAATACATTGCTTCACCGTGATTGGGTCACAGGCAGCCAATGAGAGTCTGTACACATGTGCATTGGCGATCGCAGCATTTATATAGTTAAGAGGCTGCAATTGGAGCTCACTGCAGCCGTGGCTTTTATAAGAAGATGCTGGCTATGTAGCACTGTGGATGTCTGTCAGGCTCAGTTCCTGACCCTGCTCCATATATCACATGCAAACACCTGCTGCAAATTTACGATATGGGGTCATGATTGGATAAATGAGTGGGGAGATGCCATATGTGAAAGACATCTCAAAGACTTCCCCTTCTAAGAAGATTACACTGTATGTCTATAACCTTTCCTTTTCTCTGTATTTTATAAAATATACTTCATGCTTAACAATGAAGAAATCTGCAATATTGCAGTTCGAATTTTCTAGATGTGAACCTCTTTTTTCACAATAGTTCTCAGTTCATGCAGAGCAAATTGCAAAAATCCATATTTTTGAAAATACTAATTTTTATAAAATGGTGTCTACTGTTAAAGATCCATTCAGTAAAGTATAGAGAGTGTCTTATACTCTAAACGACCCAGTGATTTCAGTGGACACCCCGTAATGCTTTATTTCATCTATGGAAGACTTATAGTAGCAATGACCACATGATGCTGTATTAATTTAGACAGTAAAGCTAATATTTGGTGTACTAGCAGCCTGGTATCTACCGATCTGCTTATTATTTGGGAAAAACTATTTAAACTTGCCTAACAATTCTGCACATGGTGTATATTAACAACTGTAACGGTTTCCACACTAAAAGAATGTGAAAGTGCTTCTAAGCAGGGGCTTAGCGATTGTGGTCGCAGAGGTCGCAACCGTGACTGGGCCTATGTGAGAGAGGAGCCTGCCGACGACAGCGCAAACTTCAACTGGATGTACATCTTTGGGTGCACATTCAGCTATTGTATTGCGACGCAAGGGTCCATTCACTGCAAAACTTGCTGCCCGCCAATGAAAAGCTAGCAGCTGACGTCAGCCTACACGTGCCTGGGGTCGCATGGCAATGAAATAATACGCTCCCATAGCTTGCACGCTGAAGTCAGCTGCCGGCTATATAAGAGGACATCAGGTGTGTAAAATCTTTTTTTCTTCTATGCATTAAAGAACAGCACCAGAATGGGGGGCATATATGCCAGGATGGGAAATATATATACCAATATAGAGCTTAAGGTAAGGGACATATATACCAGGATGGGGAATTATATATACCAGAATGAGGCCGAGGATAATTGACTTATATACCTGGATGGGGAACATGAATAGCAGTATGGGACCAGGATAAGTAATATATATACCAGGATGGGCCCAGGATAAATGACATGTATACCAGGATTGGGGATATATATGCCAAGATGGAGCCCAGGACATGGGGAATATATTCCAGGATGGGGGATATATGTACCAGAATGGGGCTCAGAATAAACAACACATATACCAGAAAGGGGTCCAGGATAAGGAGCATACATACCAGGATGGGAAATATATATACCAGGATGGGGAGCCTATATAACAAGATGGGGAACATATATGCCAGGATGGACGACATATATATAGACGTGGAGGGGGTCATAGGAGGGCAACAACCCAGCAGCAGTACCACTACCACCTCCTCTGTGCAAGGAGGAACAGGAGGAAAACAGAAACAGACTTCATAAGGGTCTATCAGAAACAGACTCTATGAGGGTGTTATGAGGGCTCGACATCCAGAAGTGGGTGTTGTGCTTACAGCCCAATTCCATGCAGGGTGATTGACATTTTTTAGAGAACACCAAGCTTGTCAGATTTGACGCTGGTGCCCTGTGCTCTTCATAGATGAGAGCTGGTTCACACTGAGCACATGTGAGTCTGGAGACGCCATGGAGAACCTTCTGCTGCCTGTAACATCCTCCACCATAACTGGTTTGGCAGTCGGTCAGTAATGGTGTGGGGACATTTTATTAGGAGGGCCACACAGCCCTGCATGTGCTATCCAGAGTTACCCTGACTGCTTTTAGGTACCAGGATGAGATACTCAGACCCATTGTGAGACCATATGCAAATGCAGTGGGACGAGGGTTTCTTCTGAAGCATGACAACACTAGGCCTCAAGTTACTGAAATGTGTCAGCAGTTCCTGCATGATGTAGGCATTGATCCTATGGACTGACCTGCCCATTCCCCAGGCCTGAATCCAATCGAGCACATTTGGGACATCATATCTCATTCCATCCACCAATGCCACATGGCACCACAGACTGTCCAAGAGTTGACTGATGCTTTCATCCAGGTCTGGGAGGAGATCCCTCAGGAGAACATCTACAACCTCTTCAGGACCATACCCAGGTGATGTAGGGATGTCATACAGGCACGTGGAGGCCACACATACTATTGAGCATCATTTTCTTTTCTTAAGGCAATTCTACTGAAATTGGATCAGCCTGTAACTTGATTTTCCACTTTGATTTTGTGTATCTTTCCAAGTCCAGACCTCCACGTTGATGATTTTTATGTTTTATTGTTCTCAATGCATTCTACTATATAATGAATAAAGATTTTCAACTGGAATTCTGTGATATCTAGGATGTGGTATTTTAGTGTTGCCTTTATTTTTTGAACAGTGTATATATATACTAGGATGGGGACAGAATGAGGGACATATATACCAGGATGGGGACAGAGTGAGGGACATATATACCAGGATGGATACATATAAACTAGGATGGGCCCAAGATGGGGATATATACCAGAAGGGAGCCCAAGATGGGGTCATTACTACATAATGGGGGAGAGGGATACAACTCATATGTCCTTACAGGATTTAGAAAGCTACAAGGACTCATATATTTGACCAACATATGGGGGGTGAAAGGGGGGTTAGGTCCAAATTTTGCAATGAAATCCAAGAAAATATATATAACCCGGCGATGAAGAATCTGCTGCACCTTCATAGGTCTTGTATATAAAACTTCAGTTTTATTGGAAATATTTAAAAGATATAAAAGAGCACAGTTATATGCAGTCAGATCAGCCAGTGGACATCTAGAACTAACATGTTTCGGCCGGTGACAAAGGCCTTAATCATGGTCTCACTGAACAGACACAAATAGATATTAAATAGCCACAAAGAGCAAGTCCATACAGAGGCTAGGTTCAGAGCAGGAATTTCAGCTAAAATTTTTCTTTTTTCTTGTTAAGCTGCAAATTTTGCAATCGGGCCCTTCTAAGAAAGCATAGCAGCACTCATGTCAACTCTTTTTGCTATTTAGAGTCCACTGGTCATCTAACTATTGTCAATTTCTGACTAAACAGTCTACAAAGTATCAGGACTGATCCGACACAGTGCATTGCTAGTGCTGCTGCCATTTAATTCCATTGATTCAGTGATCACATCACATGTAGCCCTACTTGTTACTTTTTATGCCTACTTGCCAATAGACTCTTGGGGGGCTAAACAACAGTCCATCGATATACATTGTGATGCTAAATGAGATCAAGCACTAATTTATGATAGAAATGCTACTAGTGTTGATCCAGCTTTATATACCAGTAATGATATTCTACATTTTTGACTATACTATGTTAATATTAATTCATTGTATTTAATGATTTCTATTACAATGTATTATATATCGAGTCCAAGCAGAAAGGGAAGGTTTACTCATGCTGCAAATTAACACAAGTTCAAAGTGCTATCAGAGACACGTTATTCATTAACTGCAATAAGAACAGGTAACCTTAAGTGGCTCCTGTTGGTGAAAGTACTGTATGATGGAAGCAATGTCATATACTGATTTTTACTACTGGACAAGGCTAGAAAAGGATATTTCAGGATACTTATATTGCAATGTACATACCTGTTTTGCCAAGTTGTAGTGTCACTAATTCAGGATTAAAATTGTAGAATTGATTTCCATATTTTCTACTGGGAATGAACATTCCTATCAACACTCTTTCCCACCCAATATTGCAGTGTGAACCGACTGGTGATCATATGATGAATGACTCAAAGGGTCATTTGCCTGGTGAAATAACCATTTGGCTGGTTTAAAAAAAAAAATCATTTCCGGTAGCACATTATCGTTTTTCTCGGCAGCACATATCTTGTTTACCTAGGACAGTTTATGCACACAGAACGATGTAGTACTTATAGGTGCAATCGGCCTGTCTAAACAGAATATTAAATGACCTCCGATCAGCAAGCAAGTAGCTGATTGGCAGTCATTTTACACCACAAGTTGGGTGGTGTAAACCCACCCTCGAATACATGGAAGATCTGTTTATATAGATTTTTCAGGAATTAATACTATTGTATGGCTACTGACATTTGGATTGTAAATGACCCCTTTCCTTCTTGAATTATTTAAAGAGGTTGAAGACTACTTGGACTCCCCCTTCTCGATCTGAATAAAAACACTTTTACTCACCTCGAGTGCCGGCGCCGTTCCAGCAGTGATGACACTCACATTCTCAAGGTTTACATGATCTTGTTACGTCACATGAGTCCTGCACCTAATTAGCACTGACATCCCTGTTTCCCACCTTTGGATGTATAAATAATCAAGAGGTTGTCAGTGGCCAGCCGCAGTTCCCATTTCCTCTTGATTACTTATATGTCCAAAGTCGATATATGTCAATGTCAGAATCAATAGTCTTGATGTACCCAAATAGAATGACCACCTATAATAAGCACCTAGGGCAGTGCTACAAGTTGAACAATAGCAATTTTTGCAGTGATGTAGGAATAATATCCTGGTAGATAACAAAGGACAAAGCAGAGCCGAGGCCAGCTAAAACAGGAAAGGCTCCAAAAACAGACAAAGGTATAAGAATATTTATAAAAGCTTTTAAGCAGAGGAAAAATGTTAACCAAGGGGACAGCACATTACTTATGATAAAAAAGAAGAAAATAGATAACTTGTGAAAATAATTGAAATTAAATGATCAATGGAAACATCACATATCTTCCTTCAGGTTTTTGTACCATTTGCTATGGGTTTCTGATTATTTCATTAACGGATAGTGCAGATTCAAGCTCTATTAAGGATTTGTCTTGTTTTCATTACATACAGCCTTTGGGCTATTTTAATTGCTTCTAACATTTGCTTTAGCTTATCTATATATATAATTGCCTTAAATTGTCTGTCATCCACTTCCGTCTGGATGTCCCCGAATCCCACAATCCACTGCGCTGCACCGGAAGTACGCCGACCGCCATTTTGGAACACCCAAGTGATGCCGCTCAGATCCAGGACGCAGCTGCGATCCCGACCGCCGCTCGGATCCAGGCCGCCTCTGCGATCCCAAGCGTCGCTGCGATCCCGACAGCCGCTGGGATCCCAGATGCCGCTGGGATCCAGGCCACCACTGCGATCCCAACTGCCGCTGGGATCCATGCCGCCGCTGCGATCACAAGGTTGTGAAAGGGGTGTAGCGAGGGGATATAACGAGACGGGTATAATGAGAGGGTGTAATGAGGGGGTGTAATGAGAGGGTGTAATAAGGGGGAGTAATGAGAGGGATGCCGTCGCCGGACCCCCGCCAGGACCCAACGCCTGACTACTCGTGACGGATCCCGCCGCTGTCTGCCCACCCACCTCCGTGCAGTCACAGCTGGCAGGAAAGACCGTGGCTTGAGGCCTGTGCTGGAGATTGGGTGCGGCCACCCTCTGGTGGCGCCGCACACCATCTCCAGCACAGGCCGCAAAACACCGTCTTTCCTGCTGGATGTGACTGCATAGAAGTGGGTGAGCCGCCATCCCCAGCACCACAAAGCTGCCCCCGTCGTGATGTTACTGCCCTCCCGATGCGATAGCATAGGACACACATCTAGTATGTTAATAAACATTGATATTATATGGGTGATCCCTTCGTGTGTATAGTTCTCTCCTTCCTTTCGTCACTTGCAGTCACTTGGTATGCTATTGGTTGATCCCTTTTATTTTGATGTAGTAAGAAAAAAGTTTAAAGCCTCAATATCAGAACCATTCACGATGCCACTCCAAGGAAAACTGCTGACCCATGGTAAAATATGAAAAAAAAAGTCTATATTGCAGCAAGTGGAAAAAATATTCAAAACTTTATTTCAAGACATAAAATTAAAGTTCATGGTGGTAGATGGAGTAATGCACAGATAAGTTTCTGGCACGAACTGCCCTTGATCACTGATTAACTCTCAGTTACTCTCAGTAACTCTCAGTGATTAAGGGCAGTTTGTGATAGAAAAACGTCTGTGCGTTACTCCATCTACCACCATGAATTTAAATTTTATGTCTTGAAATAAAGTTTAGAAGATTTTATCCACTTGCCAACATTTGGATTTTTTTCTTCCCCTTTTATTTTTGTGGTGCACTCTAATTTGTTTAAAAACTACTGTTTCAGCACAGGACACGGCTCAAAACGGAAGGAGCGCCATTTGAATTCTGGAGCGCAATTTAGGTTGAAATAAATTGCAGACGCCATGTCACATTTGAAGAGCTCCTGACATGCCAAAATAGCAGAAACCCCCACAAATGACCCCATTTTGGAAAGTATAACTCCTGAGGAACTCATCTGGTGGTGTAGTGAGCATTTTTAGCCCTTAGGTGATTCACAGAATTGTATAACATTGGGCTGAGTAAATGAAAAATTACCCTTTTTTCTACTAAAATATCACTTTGGCGCAAAGTCATTCATTTTCAAAGGGATGATAGGAAAATATTAATGGTACAATTTGTTGTGAAATTTCTTCAGAGTACATCAGTACCCCATATGTGGTTGAAAACTATTTTTGAGGTACAGTGCAAGGTTCAGAGGGGAAGATGCAAAATATCGGAGTTCAGATTTTGTTGGAATGGTTTGAGGGTGCCATGCTACATTGACAAAGCCCCTGATTTGCCATAATGACAGACACCCCTCATAAGTGACCTCATTTTGCAAACGACACCTCCCACTGAAATAATCTAGGAGTTTGTTGAGACCATATGTGCCTCATAGAATTTTATACTATTGGGAGGTGAAGAAAGAATAATTACATTTTACCACTAAAATGTTGTTTTAGCTCAAGTTTTTAAATTTTACAAGAGCTAGTTGGGAGAAATGGACTTCACAGTTTGTTATGCAATTTCTCCTGAGTGCGTCAACACTCTGCATGCAACCAGGAAATACTTTTCAGATACAGTGGAAAGCTCAGAAGGGAAGGATTGCCATAATATAGTGCAGATTTACTATTATGAATTGCGGATGCCATGACCCACTGGAAAAGCCCATGAGATGCCAGAACAACAGAACCCCCATAAGGGACCTCATTTTACAAATTGCACAATGAATTCATCTAAGTGTTCAGTAATCATATTGATACCGCAGATGGGTCATAGAATTTTATACCATTGGGTGATGAAGAAAAATAATTTAATTTTTACCATAAAAATATTTTATTAGCCCCAGATTTAACATTTTCACACAGGTAAATGGGTAAAAATGGAAACAAAAATTGTCACACAATTTCTGCTGATCGTGACAATACCACATATATGGATGTACAGTACTGCTTAAGCCACATGGCGAGACTTAGGAGAACAGAACAGAACGCTATGTGACTCTAGGAGAACAAAATATCGTAGAATAGCTTGCTGACTCCATATACAGAGTCCCTAAATGCCATAAGAGCAGAATCCCACCTCAAGTGACCCCATTTTAGAAATTACACCTCTCTGGAAATTTATTTACAGTTGTAGTGACTAGAGTTGAGCGACTTTAGTCGGATTGGGTTTCATGAAACGAAATTTGTTTCAGATGAAACTGGTCCGACTAGGGCAAAAAAAGTCGGAGTTTCGTCCGAAACCCAACCCCAATGCAAGTCAATAGGAAATAAAAGTTAGCATTGAGCAGATGACATTCATCCACTCAATGCTGACTTTTATTCCCCATGAGGCAGCAGAGTTCTTCTGGACTCCATCTGGCCTCTGTTCAATGGTGTCCTTCTTTTCAAAGGTGAACAAAACTGTGGACTGCGTTTTTATACACGCTTAAAAAGATGGACACTGCTGAATCATAGGCCAAACAATGTCCACAGTGTATCCATCTGCCTCATTATAGGGAATCTTCCGCCGAGGGTTCCATCAGAATCACGTATTTCATAAATTTACACTGAGTGTAAGCGCTCAGTGTAGAGCGCAGGATAAATGTGAGCCAAGCCTTACTGCGATCTTTGGGAGACAGAATAAACAAATCAACAGCCGGGCAAGAATCAATTTTATTTATTTTTCTACTCGGCTCCTCGTGCAGTGTAAGTGATTAGACGGCTTTAAATAAAAAAAAAATGTGTGGGGACCCCTCTATTTTTGACAACCAGCTTTGCTGAAGCTGACAGTTGAGGGTTGCAGTCCACAGCTGTCAGTTTTGCCTGGCTGAGTATCAAAAATGAAGGGGAATCCTCAACATTTTTTTTCATTTATTTATTTATAGCGCAGGCGCTGGCTGATGAATACTCTCATCAGCCGCTCCTGCTCTCACTGTTATTAGTGGCAGCAGGTGTATTCTGATGGGGTTAATAGTTCCATCAGCTGCCGCCTGCTTTCATTGTTCTCACTTGAATACAACTCTCATCATTCTCCCCTACTCACGCTGATCGCCGGCAGAGCAAGGGAGAATGATGAGAGCCATTTTCAGCACCCAGCCCTGGGGAACAGCACTTACTGTACTGCTGCTTCTCAGGCTCCGGTACATGTCACAATGATGACATCCCAGTGTGTCATTCATGTGCGGGATGTTTTGCAGGCTGTGCTGCCGGTAAAAAACAGACATGTCTACATGTGGGTTACCCGGACACTGTCCATGGAAACACACTGACATGTGCACAGACCCATTGTAGGTGTGTAAGTGTATCTGGTACGTGTGGAAACTGTCACCACACATATCGGAGACAGGGACGTGTGAAAGAGGCCTAAGGCAAATTATTCTGAAACACCAAAGTGGCCACATGGGATACATCTTGGACAAGGGCAGATGCCTCTCAGGCCGGTACTCAAGCAGCTGCTTATTTCCACTTTGGTGTCTGTCTGTTGCTTTAGCAGCTGGCACTAGCCTTTAAAACATGAATTATGGTGTTGCAGACGATGCTGCATAAACCGTGCGTGGTTCTATCTGCCAGACTGAGGTCACAGAGCGTGGGTGATCTGCTGGAGAGGATTTCCAGGCAGAAGTATGGTCCAGATGGGAAACAAGCCACACAGCAGAGAGGCGAACACTGTGTGACTGGCTACCTGCTCCAACCCTGGGATGTAAAAGCATCCCCAATATAGGTATACAGTACGCAGCATAATTGAGTACACCCCCTTTGAAAAGTAAGATTTTAATCAATATCTCACTAAACACAAGAACAATTTACAAAATTTTGACAATATTGACTTTCGTCAAATTTTTTTTAACCCACAACATGAAAGTAAGGTTAATACTATATCTTTCATTACAAAATCTTCAGTGCAAAGGTTCACTCACACTGGTGTATAAATCCGACAAGGGACAAGTGCAGTCTGATAAAAAAAATCGGATTGCTCTCCGACCAATGTTATACTATGAAGCAGTGCAGATCTGCTTGTTTTTTCTCACCTCTATTCAGCATGAGAAAAAAATTGCAGCATTCTGGGACTTTACTCCAAAATTGGTACAGTGCCGGACAAAAAACACATGCCTTACGGACCATCAGTATGACATCCGATTTTTGCAGATACATTACAGTTTTATAGCATAGGTAGAGCCAGAGTGGGACAAAAAAAGCAGCCCTGCCACACAAACCCCATCAACCCACAAACTATAACACTCCCCTAAGTATAATAAAAGAAAGAGATAGAATCTGTATGGGGTAAACCTCACCTCCTGCAGATATGGTGCCAGGCCCCAATGCGCGTTTCGGTGTAATGCCTTCGTCTGACCCCTAGTGGTGATGTTTACTGTACTTACCTCCTGCCATATCCTATAGTTGTGGTGCCACCTGTCGGTCGCACACTTTTTTTAATCTAATTTAATGTTTTTTCTATTCACTTCAATAAAGGTTTACCATTTTTATAAGATTCTTGTGTTCTTTGTGCACATTTTTTTCTGTAGGTTTTCATCTATTTTTGTGCTGAGCCATTCATATTTTTTCCATGTATATACTCTGGCACAGTTCTTTGTTTTTTTTATATACTTTTTCTATATGTGCTTGTTGCTTCATTTGTTCCTGTCTATTTCATGCACTGTAAAACTATGGTATTGCATTATATTGTACAGTTGGTCATTTGATCATAGTTTTTTTTAAAGAATAGAATTCCCAAAACAGATATGAAAATAGCCTAAATGTGCTTTTGTGAGAGGGACGAGGGCCGTAGTCGTGGCTTGCAATGATGGCTGCTGCAGTGCACCCTGGCCCTCCGTCACATGCATACAATGTCCCCTTTATAGCGTACCTTTCTTCCCACTTTGTGATGTCAGGGTCCTCTCTAATCTGCTGAGGATTTCCTTCTGGCGGATTCATACAAAGAGAGACAGAGTCCAGTTCCAATTTAAAATAAACAATTTTACTTGGTTCCATTCTCAGTATGTCCAGCTCAGTCACAGAAACCACATAGAGTTCATCACAGAGTACATCCTTTCCTTTCCCTGTGCTTTTGCTCACTTCTTTGAGAATTTCCCAGGGTCGTACCGACTCGACCAGTACCTCAGCATTCCTTTTGGCCAGCCTAACTAACTTCAGGAGTTCCCCTGTCATAGGGGCATCTGCCAATGTAGTTAGCTGCCTCATTTTGGAGCTGCCCTGCATTCCTTCTCTGCTGTGACCTTCAGCGCATAGGTCTTGGATGACCTGGCTACTTGCTTAAACGTTGCGTTGCCAACTGTTTTTTTCTGGCTCTCAGGCTCTACTGACTCAATTCTGGAAATTCTCCTGGCTTACCCACAGTTGGCTCCTCCTATGCTAATTAGTTCCTATTAATCTATTTTATCCTGTTGTATTCTAATATGCCCCCCTCTAATGGCTTATCTGCATATTACGCTTTCCCTATCTGTACAATAGAAAGCATACACAGTTTATCAATACATTATAAAACACCATAAATATATATACTGTAACGTTCCACCATGTGAGTGGACGGGGATTACTCTCTTGGCAGGTCTTTGGGTCTCAGGGTTAAAATTAAGCCATTCAATTTATAATTTAGACAGTTCCAGCAGCCATTACACTGTCTGTTAAACCTTCAGCTTTAACACATGGATGCAGACACAGTCTCTCACTGACCCTGGTCAGTATAACACGGACACCTGTCCGTTACCTGCTGGTGTCGGCCACACAGGTTCCCGGGTACCTCTTATCCACAGAGGCACCCTATAGCCACTTCTCACACAGTCTTTCACTGACCCAGGTCAGCATAACACATGGTTGTCAAGACCGTTACCTGTTGGATTGTCCAGACAGGTTTGCGGATCCCTCTTGTCCTCAGAGGCATCCGATAGATATCAGATCACACACAGTCTCTTTCTGACCTCGGTCAGTATCACACAGTTTTCAAGATCGTTACCTGTTGGCCACGCAGGTTCCCAGATCCCTCTTACCGCAGAAGCATCCTGTACACATTTCTCTCAGACCCCGGTCAGTATCACGCGGTTTTCAAGACCGTCCACTCCTTTTGGCTCAGAGTCGCCGACACGGCTTCCCCAGGCTATACGGCGTCCGAGCCTGGAACATGGAAGTCTGTCTGGGCTGACAGACTCCAACACTCTCTCTCACATGTGCAACACACCTGCCTTAGATAGCTGTAACCACTCCCAGTTACCTTGCACAAGGCTAGTCACATGATCATGACCTCACAGGTCCTGCAGATTCACAACCACCGGCACCTCTGGGCTACATCACAGGGAGCTACCATCTCTGTGACACATACCTTCCATTAACCACTTGACCTCCAGTCACACCACAATACATTATACATATAACATGGACCAGCACTTGTCAGGGCTGTAAGACACATGAGCAAGGGGAGTGGGAACAAGTCAGTTTTGGTACACCCCTTACACTTTTATACTTCCTGATTGTTTTAGGTATGTTCTCTTCCCAATAATTGGCCAGTGTAATTAGGTTGTCAATCACCCGATTAACAAGTAAAATGCTTATTCGTTGGATTGAAAGATTTTTAAGATTGATGGAAAATCATCATTGTTGGTCCACATCGTCCTGTGTAAACAGTGCTGTGAACAACGATGGAAGCCTATAGACACAGAATGGTCTGTTACTGCCCTCTTACAGAACGTTCTGTTCTTATGGGAAGTGCAGCCTGTCTAAATGCACTATTATATGCCTGACCTGCATGTTTATAGCCGAGTGACAGTCATTTAATGACGCAAGTCTTAGAGTGTTAGCCACCCTGCTACTCACATTATACTCTCGCTTTAGCAGATTGTTCCATAAATAACAAATAAGATATCCAAGGTTCCGCTCTGCTGAGCCATGGACTGAAGTGGTCGGACATAGCCACCTACAGTGGGTAAGGAAAGTATTCAGACCCCTTTAAATTTTTCACTCTTTGTTTCATTGCAGCCATTTGGTAAATTCAAAAAAGTTCATTTTTTTCTCATTAATGTACACTCTGCACCCCATCTTGACTGAAAAAAACAGAAATGTAGAAATTTTTGCAAATTTATTAAAAAAGAAAAATTGAAATATAACATGGTGATAAGTATTCAGACCCTTTGCTCAGTATTGAGTAGAAGCAAACTTTTGAGCTAGTACAGCCATGAGGCTTCTAGGGAATGATGCAACAAGTTTTTCACACCTGGATTTGGGGATCCTCTGCCATTCTTCCTTGCAGATCCTCTCCAGTTTTGACAGATTGGATGGTGAACGTTGGTGGACAGCCATTTTCAGGTCTCTCCAGAGACGCTCATTTGGTTTAGGTCAGGGCTCTGACTGGGCCAATCAAGAATGGTCATAGAGTTGCTCTGAAGTCCCTCCTTTGTTATTTTAGCCATGTGCTTAGGGTTATTGTCTTGTTGGAAGGTGAACCTTCGGCCAAGTCTGAGGTCCAGAGCACTCTGGAAGAGGTTTTCATCCAGGATATCTCTGTACTTGGCTGCATTCATGTTTCCTTCATTTGCAACCAGTCGTCCTGTCCCTGCAGCTGAAAAACACCCCAATAGCATGATGCTGCCACCACCATGTTTCACTGCTGGGATAGTATTGGGTAAATGATGAGCAGTGCTTGGTTTTCTCCACAAATACCACTTAGAATTATCACCAAAAAGTTCTATCTTAATCTCATCAGACCAGAGAATCTTATTTCTCATAGTTTGTGAGTTCATCATGTGTTTTTTGCAAACTCTATGCGGGATTTCGTATGTCTTACACTGAGGAGAGACTTCCGTCGGGCCCCTCTGCCATAAAGGCCCGACTAGTGGAGGGCTGCAGTGATAGCTGACTTTGTGGAACTTTCTCCCCTCTCCCTCCTGCATCTGTGGAGCTCAGCCACAGTGATCTTGTGGTTCTTCTTTACCTCTCTCATCAAGGCTCTTCTGCCACAATTGCTCAGTTTGGTTGGAAGGCCAGGTCTAGGAAGACTTCTAGTGGTCCCAAACTTCTTCCATTTAAGGATTATTTTAAGGATTAAGGAACCTTGAGTACAGCATAAATTCTTTTGTAACCTTGGCCAGATCTGTGCCTTGCCACAATTCTTTCTCTGAGCTCCTTGGCCAATTCCTTTGACCTCATGATTCTCATTTGGTCTGACATACACTGTGAGCTCTTATATAGACAGGTGTGTGCCTTTACAAATCAAGTCCTATTAGTTTAATTAAACACAGCTGGACTCCAATGAAGGAGTAGAACCATCTCAAGGAGGATCACAAGGAAATGGACAGCATGTGACTTAAACATGAGTGTCTGAGCAAAGGGTCTGAATACTTTTTTTTTTATATAGCGCTAACATATTCCACAGCGCTTTACAGTTTGAACATATTATCATCACTGTCCCTGATGGGGCTCACAATCTAAATTACCTATCAGTATGTCTTTGGAGTGTGGGAGGAAACCGGAGTGCCCGGAGGAAACCCACGCAAACACGGGGAGAACATACAAACTCCTTCCAGATGTTGTCCTTGGTGGGATTCGAACCCAGGACTCCAGCGCTGCAAGGCTGCAGCGCTAACCACTGAGCCACCATGCTGCCGTGCTGCTGAATACTTATGACCATGTGATATTTCAGTTTTTCTTTTTTAATAAATTTGCAAAAATTTCTACATTTGTTTTTTTTCAGTCAGAATGTGCATTACTTGGAAAAAAAATATTTTTTTTAAATTTACCAAATGGCTGCAATGAAACAGAGTGAAACATTTAAAGGGGTCTGAATACTTTTAGTAACCACTGTATGTTTGTGTTTGACTTTCTTTTTGCTGAGTACATATTTCTTTATAAAAGTATAGTAAAATGCAGTATTTTTTTTCTCTTTTAAAAAAAACATAAATGGTCCACCAGTTGTAAAAATGGTTGGACATATAGGACATGAGATTATTACAATCTTTGGCTCTGCATAGCACTAAATTTGAATATGTTTTGTGTGTGTGTAAGTGATACTTTGTACCAAAATAATGACACACATTAACAAATCTTGCAAATTTTACAATTCCTCTTAGCAGGACTGACTTCAAGTTTATGCTGCCCCTTTGAGCAACAAAATCCCAGTGGGCCCCTTATTGGTTCCAATTCACCTTCAAAGAACTGACATTTTTTTTTACTTTTTTGATGACAGAGTTGAAAAAGGGCTTTTTCTGTGTGGGATAAGGTGTAATTTTTTTTACTACTATTTTGTAGTCCATGTGACTTTCTAATCTCTTTTCATTCAATTTTTATTTTGGTGGAGGCAAAACGACCAATGATGAGTGATTCCGCCATTGATTTTGTATTTTTTATTTTTCACTATTCAACGAAAGGCATAAGCATTAGCTTTTATTTAGTTTCCCGGTAAAAGGTGATATGAACTTTTAGATATATTTTTTAATTTATAAAAGTATTTTTCGCTCCTCTGTACATTTTTGTATTGGTCTTACTAGAGAATTTGAATCTGCGATCACTTGATCAATTTTGCTGTGTATTATAAAATTATCGATCTCCTATAAAGCTCAGCTGCAATAATGTTCCGGTAGGGGCGACAGGTTGGAAAGGACATTCGCCCATCTTTTCAACCACATTAATGCCTCAAATGACAGTGGCACCTAAGAGGTTAAACTGCTTTGATATGAGTTGTCTGTAATCACAGCACTTAGACTCCGGTGCCGGTTGTGTAACACAACACCGGCACCATAAATACTGTAGAAGGAGCCACATGCAGCACAGAACAATATCATCATGGGAAATCTGGGCCTCAGGACTTGTTTCCCTTCATCAGGTGCCTCTTAGATGCACTTGTTTTCTAGACACTTTTCAAAACTGTTTTGTAAGGTACTAAAGTGTCTAAAACACAGAATAAATTTGGATTGTGGCGTGCTGTACTTCGTGTCAGAATTCTGGGGCATTTTGCCTAATGATGAAAGTATTAAACATTTTCAAATGAAGGACAGGAATAAGGCCGGGATCACACATGCTAGAAACACGGCCGAGTCTCGCATGTTAATACCCTGAACTGCCGCCGGCACTCGGATCGGAGCATGCAGCCGCATAGCAATACATGGAGCCGCACGCTCAGTTCCCGAGTGCCGGCGGCAGTGCCGGGTGTTAACATGCGAGACTCGGCAGTGCTTCTCGCATGTGTGATCCCGGCCTAAGGGCTCATACTCACTTGCGAGAGACTTGCATGATTCTCTAGCGATATCGCTATGTGTGATACTTACCTCTTACCTCCCCCCGCTGTCTGTCGCTGATCGAGCGAGATCGTGCAGCTCCATTTCTCGTCGGGAGCTTCCTGCTGGCGCCGACGAGCGACGCGTGGACGCAGGCGGGAGGACGTCAGGATCGCCGCATCTGAAAGGTAAGTAGCGACCGCTGCTGCATCGCTACATCGCTGTGAGATCTGCCTGTGTGGCAGCTCACTAGCGACCATTTAGTGATGCACCAGCGATCCTGACCTGGTCGTATCATTGTCGGGATCGCTGGTGCATCGCTAAATGTAAAGGGGCCTTTAGCCTAAAAATGCAAATTGAGCTGCTTACTCCTGCAATCAACCACAAGCTCTACAATCTGGCTTATACTGAATGTGGCCTGCTATTACTGTATATAGAGAACTTGGCTAGAGGCCTTAAAGGGAATTTGTCAGCAGGTATTTGCTATGTGATCTATGACCACCATAATGTAGTGGGAAAGAGCCTGATTAAAGGGATGTGTCACTTACCAGGCTTTGCTGTGTCACTTACCAGTATTTTATCAGCAAGAGATTATCAATAGAGGACAAGCTACCTGGTGCAGGGTAGTCCGGCCACGCCCTCAGCACTGATTAGCAGCTCTCTGAAAGTATACAATGTGCACAGAAAGCTGTGGGCAGTGTTAATAAATGAGCTCTGCCAGATCTGCTGCAGAAGAAAGTGTGATTCCATCATAACTGCTGCACCCAGAAAACTAAGTGACGCATCGCTGGAGTCAAGGTCTCTGTCCCTACCTCACACTGCGGTCAGGTTACAAAACAAAAACCTGCTGACAGATTTCTTTTAATGGCTGTTTATCTGTGGATTGTTATTAATTCTACTTTTTAAGCACCTATAATTTTTTAGTCAATCAGCAACTGTAGTCCAACAGTCATACCTATGCAGCTTGAGAGCCCTTTTTAAATTTATCACTCAAAAGTAAGATGAATATTGCATGACAAGTGATTCCCCATGAATTTTGTTCCTAAGTAACATAGTAATTGTATATTGGTGTCAGTGGCGTAGCAACCGTTTGTGGCGCCCGGGGCGGTCGAAAAATTTGCCGCCCCTTTGGTCGTTGATAATCCGGATGCATCTGAAAAGACCACACTACACTCAAAGATGTCTGCTGTTATTATTTCTAAATTTATAGACTTTCATCTTCTTGATGATGTTGGATGAAGACCTAATGGCTTTTTTATAATAATTTTTAATAATGTGACAGAAAAAAACAGAAAGTACAAATTATTTTCGAAACTTGGGTTTTGTTTTGTTTTTTTCAGGTTTTTCAATAAAAATAAAACATTCTAAGTATATAATAATATGCAATCATGTGTCCTTTTTTGAATACACTTAAAAACAGATAAAAAAAATTAGAAGGCTAGCACAAAAATGGGCATCAAAGTGGGCTATGAGGTATGGTATTGAAGGGGTTAAATGGCTTTGGGCCACTGATCTAACACCTGATATACATACCTAGTGATGCCCCACATGAAATTCATGTCACTCCAGCCTGGCACAAATGGGTTCTGGGCATCAGAACTTTGATGCCAGTTCAGGTGTTAGATCAGTGGCCCAAAGCCATTTAACCCCTTAAATTTAGCTGTTACTTATTCACATGTGTGAAAATTGGTTCTCTGCCCACTTTGATGCCAGTTTTGATGGCCATAACCCATTTGTGCCAGGCTGGATTGACATGAATTTCATGTGTGGCATCACAAGGTATGTAAATCACGTGTCAGATCAGTGGCACAAAGCCATTTAACCCCTTCAATACCATACCTCATAGCCCACTTTGATGCCCATTTCTGTGCCAGCCTTCTAATTTTTTTATCTGTTTTTAAGTGTATTCACAAAAGGACACATGATTGCATATTTATTATATACTTTTATTTTTATTGAAAAACCTGAAAAAAACAGAAAATAAAAAATAGCCGAATAAGAAACCAACTTCAGCATTCGTCAATCTCCAGGACTCAGGCCTGAGGCTGTCAAGGACCAGGTTGACCGGGCGGTGTGTGGCAGGCCGCAGGCAGGTCACGTGTCTCCCTCGTCCTCCCCTCACAGATATCACGGGCAACCCGGCAGCGCTTCCCGCCGTCCCCCTCACTCACCGGCTCCTGTGTCCCTCCCGGGATCCGCTCTGAGTCCTGCTGCGCCGGCTCAGCGCGAACACCTCCTCCAGGAGCAGACGGGTCTCTGAGTGCGCCCGCCGCCAAGCACCGGCTCAGGAGCGGACAGCAGCCGAGGCTCCAGTCCAGCAAGCCAGGTACTAGAAGAATTTGAAAGCGCCTGCACTGTGCGCCTCCG
Organism: Dendrobates tinctorius; assembly: GCF_039654945.1. NCBI lineage: Eukaryota > Metazoa > Chordata > Amphibia > Anura > Dendrobatidae > Dendrobates > Dendrobates tinctorius. The sequence continues at coordinate 23,026,860 of NW_027361738.1, read as the reverse complement.
CGGAGTCCGCGCTGTTCTCCCACAGGCCACAGAGTGACAGAGAAGAGGAATTGAATTGCTGCCGCGCCGCGCCGCCCCCACACACGTGCCGCCTGGGGCGGACCGCCCCCTCCGCCCCCCCACGCTACGCCACTGATTGGTGTATCATTACTTGGTCTATAAGGCAGTTCCCTGTGATTGTTAACTTTTTCTTGCTGTTTTGTAGTAGTATTTTTTCCTATGTGATATTAATATAAAAAAAGTATTGTATTGTAGTATTCGAAAAACAAAATGAGATTCTTGTAAACTAAGACATTAGTGAAATTTGCTTCACCAATCTCCTGTCACTACAGTACAGACACTTTTAGCGCCTCCCACTGGTCTCTATACTTCCTGCTCCATCTGAATAGACATGTGATTGCTACGGCCAAACATTGGTTTCAGTGGTCACATAACCATCCGGACAGAGCAAGAGGAACAAAGACCAGCTGGGACTTGGGAACTTAAAGGGAAAGCATTGTTTAAATTATTAGTTCATAAATCAATAGTACATGTGAAAATAAGAAACTTTGTGATTGATCTTATTAGAGAAATTACTTTCTTTCTCCTCCTGGACTGATATTTTATTCTGATCTTGGTGAATACAGATTTTACTATTACTGATATAGGAGATGACAGTTGGTGCTCATAAAGTTCTATGAAGAACTCTGTAACTGTAGTTTAAGGAGAACTTGCAGCACTTGCAGGTGGGTATTACTTATTCATTAAAAAAAGACAGTTGTAAAGTCATTTAAGTGGCCAGAAAACATTTTTAAGGATGCCCTAATCCCACCACTTGAACCCCCACCTATCATAAGAATGAGGTACTTATGTCTTTCCTAAAGATGTTGTCTTGTACTTTTAGATTGATTGGCTATCCTTAGAAGAGAACATAAATATTTGATCAGTGGTGGTATCATAACTGGCATCCCCACTAATTTGCTGTTCCCAGAGGCGGCATCAAATGGATGTAGTTAGTTGACGAAATATGGAACAAAGCTACACAGCTCTGTCAACTGTATAGTGGCCATGGATGGGTGCGGCACATCCACCTTCCATGGTTTCGCATAGGGGGTGGATGTTCAGTACCTGACTGTGGCCATTATCCAGTCGACACAGCTAAGCTGTGCTGTGCAATTCCGCAACTGAACATATCCAGCCGTCGCCAGCATTGGTAACAGCTTATCAGTAGGTGTGTCACGTGTCGCACCCACAAAGATGTGATACACAGATCTTGTACTGAAGACCTATCCTGAGGATTGGTCATCAATATAAAAGTCCAGTGCAGCCCCTTTAAATGGAGCTGCTGTCACACGTGAATGTTGTCACTACATTTAAAGTCAAGGAGTCAGTTGGAGATACTCAGTTTAGCACTTGGCTTGGGGCAGCACGGTGGCTCAGTGGTTAGCACTGCAATCTTGCAGCGCTGGGGTCCTGGGTCCAAATCCCACCAAGGACAACATCTGCAAGGAGTTTGTATGTTCTCCCAGTGTTTGCGTGGGCTTCCTCCGGGTTCTCCGGTTTCCTCCCACATTCCAAAGACATACTGATAGGGGATTTAGATTGTGAGCTGCACAGTGATGATAATGAAACTGTAAAGCACTGTGGAATATGTTAGTGCTATATAAAAGTAAATATTATTATTATTATCCTCATCCACAATGAGTAGACGTCCATTCAAATAAGGACACAGAACCCCTCCTCTGGTAAATCAGTGATGTCAGTGATTGGGGTGGCCACTTTTCACCTGCATACAAGCCTTAAGGGCCTGTCACACTAAGAGATATCGCTAGCAATATCGCTATAACTAGTGACGTTATAGCAATATTGCTAGCGATATCTCTGTGTCTGATACTTACCTACGACCGGCTCCCCCGCTGGTTATCGCTGATCGCGCGAGAACGTCCAGGACTGTTTCTCTTCGTCAGCTTCCTGCGGCGCTTCCTGCTGTAAGGATGAGCGACGCGTGGAGCCGGGCGGGAGGACGCAGGATCGCCTGGTGTGACAGGTAAGTAGCGATCCCCGTCCCCAGCGATGTCGCTGGTGAGATCTGCCTGTGTGGCAGCTCACTAGCGACCACTTAGCGATGTACCAGCGATCCTGACCGCGTCATATCGCTGGTCGGGATCGCTGGTACATCGCTAAGTGTGACAGTACCTTTACACTACCCTTGTTCACAAATTTACCTATATCTCTATATGATAATAAGCTTGGTAGTTTGGTTAATGAATGATGAGATGCTGCCCTTGTCTGTACAGGGTAATCAAAGTGAATTATACCAAGTACTGCCAATACAGGGTGGTTGGGGGCACGGATCTGCACAGGGGCCCACCGGAGGATTTTCCTGTTCCCCTATGGGCCAGTCCGAGCCTGGTTGTTGGGTCCCCAGCAATCAGACACATAACCTATCCTCAGTATGAGTATTAATCATGGGACAAGGCCACCATAGTAGTAAAAATTCAAGCAAACGTCACAGAACACAGGTCTACGGTGGCAGGAGTTTAGCATTTGGCATGTCAGAGGTCTATCCACCATGTGTGATACTGATAGCAGACACAGTTGGTCTTAGTAGGAACTGGATGAAAACTCCTGGGCTAAATCATTGGAGCCGGCATTTCTGCATCAGTGTACAGGAAATTGCTGCTTGATTGCATCATATTTCTCACTGCGGCTTTATGTTCATTATCTCTGCCAGTATTGCAGCTGAACTATATGCTACATAGTTTAACTTCTTCTTTGCCATCCTCTTACCCCTGAGTGTACGGCTCTTCCCCTTCTCCTCCTCATCATCTTCATCCTCCGGTTAGCTGCCATCCTGATGTCTACGGTATACAGTACTTTCCCAGCCGTGTGTGCGATTTAAGCAGTCAGACAAGAAAGGAGGAGCTGAGCCGTGTCTCGGAGTCTAATTTCATTTACCAAAACTCGACGCGTGGCTCTGATTCATCTTCATAATCCAAATGCAAACACGTGACACCGCTCTCAGGCTGACACAGCTCCTGGACAGGGTTGCCAACTTGACTGTGGATTTTTTTCCGATCAGCTTATTACAACGTCAAGGACAGACAATATTTTTTACATTTACACGTTAGAAAACCATAATAATTTTTTATAATCACGGCATAAGCGATAAGTGTCTGCAGATCAGAATTCTGAGAAGAATGGAATAAATGGCGCCATAATAATAAATAACAATAATAAGACATCAGATGCTTTCACTGTGAACTGTAAAATGATAAGAATTACAGTCAAAATATCCTGTAGAAGTTGTTTTCGGCCACAAAAAAAATCACAAACGCCTTACATTTTTTTTACAGACGGGACAAAAAAGTCCTGTCTGTAATTTCTGGATGGTTGGCAAACCTGCTCCTGGTATCACGTATATTATACTACGACACACATGGAGAAGAAATGGAAATATAGAACCAAGATCGGCAGCACATATACTAAAATTGGAACGATACAGAGAAGATTAGCATGGACCTTATACAAGGTGATATGTAGAACTAAGCCAGAGACAAAAGTTTAGTTTACTACCCTAACCCTGTATCTATACACTATGGTCAAGGCAAAGTGTCCTATTAGTGCCCCCTGGTACGCAGCAGATGGGACATGCCCTGGAACATCGGCCAGCAGCACCTCTCACTGTGCAGTTTATATATAGATATTTCGATGGATAATATTTTTTAGTTCTATAGCACTAACATATTCTGGAGCACTTTACAATTGAGAATGGACATGTACAGACAAAATCAGACATTACAAAGTATTACATAACTCAACAGATACGAAGCGGAAGTGAAGGCTCTGCTCGCAATCTGTGAGGAAATGAGACACAAAAAGTAAAAGGTAAAAATAAAGCTCTTGTCGTGTAAAGTTCAGCCATCAGTATAATAACTAGGGGCATTCAAATAACGAAAGAAAAATCCAACACCACAAAAATCCCAAAACTCTTCTTCACTGCTGTCAATAGAAAACACTCCAGTCGGTGAATGTAAAATGCCATGGGAATGGATAAAACAGCGCCGCATACAAGTGTTTTGCTGTGCATTAACATACCAGGCAACCGCCCCCTCCATACATTGGTAGGCTGTGAGCGGTTGTTTTATATCGGTATTCATGCACCTGTGTTGCCATCTTAACTATATGGGTCCACTGCACCCTGATAGTGCATTTGTCTGGAGGCCTATACGGGTAAACCTCTTTGCTCTTTTTGCTGTTTCATATTATTGGTGGACTTTCAAGTCCTCTTTTTGTGCTGTATTAGTCTTAGGATTAGTGTTAGGTACCCGTAAGCGTGGAGATCTTTGACGTAGGTTACGGGCTCACGTATTTTGGCCAAAATATCAGCTAATACTCCACATTATTAATGTATTTTTTAATGTGTTTTTTGCACTTATTATTCAGGGTGCAGTTGGGCCCATCTGGTCTTGTAAACTGCGGTGTCTGTTCACATGGCATGCATTTTGATAGCGCTGGGCCAGCCCGCCTGAGCTAATAGAAGGGTGTCACTACTAGGCTGGCCTGGATGCTGTGCATGGCCTTAGTGTGAACAGCGCCGCATACAAGTGTTTTGCTGTGCATTAACATACCAGGCAACCGCCCCCTCCATACATTGGTAGGCTGTGAGCGGTTGTTTTATATCGGTATTCATGCACCTGTGTTGCCATCTTAACTATATGGGTCCACTGCACCCTGATAGTGCATTTGTCTGGAGGCCTATACGGGTAAACCTCTTTGCTCTTTTTGCTGTTTCACATTATTGGTGGACTTTCAAGTCCTCTTTTTGTGCTGTATTAGGAATGGATAAAACAACTAGTTTCAGGTAGTGAAACCCTTAATCATGTTGATTCAAATAACAATGTGGCGCCCCTGCAGGTCCAGTGGCCACAGAGGTACTGCACCTCATCCAAAGGTCTAGTATCTCACGACTGGGTAAAATGGGGCACTTTACCACACTCCTAACACTGCACTCAACACACACACTAGTTAGTCAGGGCATCTGGGTGTACCCTTTGGGAGGATGGTCTCGTCCCAGACTGGCTAGGAAAGGGTGTTGGGGGGTTACTGGGGAAGGTAGGTAGAAGGGGAGGGGCTTAGAAAGTGGAGTGATTTAGAACAGCCAATCATTGACAGCGAGTGGGCGGAGCTTAGAGAAAGAGTGGGAGATTTGAAGGCAGTTGGGAGAGTTCCCTCAGGGGAAGAGCAGGTGGAAGGATGCACTTGGAGAAGCTCCTGTCAGGAGGAGCTGCTGGATAGATTGGCTTTGAAGGGAAGCTCCCTGAAGGAAGGAGTGGTTCTTCTAGAGTCCCACGTTGATAGCCGTCAGGTGGGGGAAGAAATTAGGTCGCAGAAGGGTCTCAGCCCCTAGCCTAGCGAAGTGAACAATGAACTTAACTAGCAAGCTGACAGTTGTGGTTGCTGTATGGGTCACAGCGAATCCCACAGTTACCTTCCCAGAAAGGCAGCCACATAGGATCAAGAAGCTGCCTGAGTGACGAGTTCTGACAGGATCCGCGGCAGCTAGCCTGGGACACTGACTGTGAAGGTGCTGGGTAGGAGAGTGGAAACCAGCACAGTGAGACGGCCTAGGAAGGAATATACTGACAGGGAGGGTTGGAGGGGTGTACTCATCTACCCGGGAGTTTACTGGACCCCTGACCTGGAGGATTCAGCACCGAAGTGGGCGTCTGTGTGCACCAGACAGTGAGTAAAGCCCTTTTGAACGGCATTCAACTGAGTCCTTGTCTCCTTTCAACATCCAACACTCAGCCCTGCTACATCCTCCATTCTGCTTGTCACCATCACCCCTAAAAAACAATTCTCAACAGCCCTGGGACTATTGCTTTACCTGTGGAGAGCCATTGTCACCTCAGTTGCATCACACCAACAGTCTCAGGAGAACAACACCGCAGCGCTGGTCACCTCTGACAAGAATACCACAGGTTGCGTCACGTATTCATCTATAAACCTTTATTCCCAATTTATTACACTTCAACAACAAACAACATTCCTTTTTCATTTGACCGCCTGGGGCCACAGACTGGGTCGCGGCCACTGTGCACCGTCCCTCATTGAAGTCGACGGGCCTGGTACCGAGTACCCCACGGCCCCCGGGGCGCATCAGATGCATGAACCAGTCACCAGCCATTATCTATACAAGTACTGATGCAAAGTGTGTGGAAGATAGAATAGGGGATAGTTATAGTTAGATTAGTGAGATGAGGTATTTGCCTAATTCATGAATTATGAGTTTCTAAAATGGCACAAAAAGTTGCACAACTCCACACCCGTCATGCTCTGGTGCATTTTGACACAAATTTTATGCTATTTTGCAAAATGTGTGACTTTTGCCACCAAGAACAGCTAAGGACAGCAAAAAATACCGTTTTTTACTTAATGCTAAATTCATATATCATGTATCGCATTTTGAAGAATTTGCGTCACCTATCATTAAGGGATTTGTGGCAGCTCTGGGTCTGCTGCAATCTAAATGTAGTTTTTTTCCCTTTGGTCCAGCAAGAGTTAATGTCACTCTCTTGCAGGCTGGTCAGCTGATGTTGGCTGGTAACCACTCCCACTTCCCTTTAAATAGTGACATGACTCATCAGCTGATCGTCAGCTATAGAATTACTTCTATGTGGACCAGCTAGGTGTGTGGAGTTCTCCTTTGGCTGTGGTATTGCCACTAGTGATGAGCGAGTATACTCGTTGCTCTGCTTGGGTGATCTCCGAGTATTTGGGCATCCTCGGTGATTTAACTTGTGTCGATGCAGCTGCATGATTTGCTGTTGCTAGACAGCTTGAATACTTGTGTGGATTCCCTAACAAACAGGCAATCCCTAAATGCATTCAGGCTGTTTAGCAGCCACAAATTATGCAGCTGCGTCGACACATACTAAATCTCCGAGCACGCCCAAATACTCGGAAAACCCAAGCAATGAGTATACTCGCTTATCACTAATTGCCACTCTTTTCCTGATGCCATTTTATTTCCTGTTTTGGTGCTTAGCAGCAGATTATGAGCTACCGTATTTTTCGGACTATAAGATGCACCGAACCATAAGACGCACCTAGGTTTTAGAGGAGGAAATTAAGAAAAAAACTGACACAAAAAATGTTGTCAATTCTGTACTTAATATATCCTGATACATATTGTCCCCTCATCCCCATCCTGATACACATGGACCCTCATCCCTATCCTGGTATGTATGGCTCCCTCATCCCTGTCCAGGTATGCATGGCCCCCTTATCCCTATCCTGATATACATGGCCCTCATCCCCATCCTGGTATGCATGCCTCCTCATTCCTAGTCTGGTATGCATGGCCCTCTCATCCCTATCCTGGTAGGAATGGTCCCCTTCATCCTTATCCTAACAGGAGTGATCACCCTCATCCCTATACTGGTATGCAGTGTCCCCATCTCATCCAAGCATGCTTGGCCCCATCCCTATCCTGTTATACAGGGCCCCATCCTTAACCTGGTATGATTGGCCTCATCCAAGTCCTGGTATGCATGGCCCCGTCCATATCCTGGTATGATTGGCCCCATTCCAGTCCTTGTATGCATGACCCCATCCTTATCCTGGTATGATTGGTTCCATCCTTATCCTGGTATGATTGGTTCCTTCCTTATCCTGGTATGATTAGCCCCATCCTTATCCTGGTATGATTGGCCCATCCTGGTCCTGTTATGCATGGCCACATCAGAAAAGATTATAAAAAACAAACCATTACTCTTATCTTTCTCCGCTCCCTCACAGCGTTCTGCTACAGTGCCAGAATACTCACCAGGATTGTTCATCAGAGATTGCGGTGAGTATTCATTCCTCTTCAGTAGCGTGCAGTGTCAACCGCCAGCTTCCTGCTGCTGCTGGCGGTTACGTGTGCCGATACTTAAGAGAAATTAATATTCAGAATATTCATTTCTCTTAAGCATCGGCACACGTGACTGCTGGTAGCAGCAGGAAGCTGGCAGATGATACTGCATGATACTGAAGAGGAATGAATATTCACCACTCTCTGCGATGAACAGTCCCGGTGAGCATTCCGGGACGGGAGCAGAACGCTGCGAGGGACCTGAGGAAGGTAAGTGTAAAGGTTTTTTGTAATCTTTTCTGATGGGGCCATGCATAACAGGACAGGGATGGGTCCAATCACAATCATACCAGGGGATAAGTATGGGACCATGCATACCAGGAATGGGATGGGGTCAATCACACCAGAATAAGGATGGGTCCAATCATACCAGGAACAGGATGGGGTTAATCATACCAGGATAACAATGGAACCAATCATACCAGGATGTCAGAAAGAAATGAATATCCATTGCCCTCCAAGCCCATGGAATGCCGTGTATATTCATTTCTCTTTAGCAGCGGGCACAGGAGTTAGCTGGAGCTGCCGGCTCCTGGCTCTGTGACCCGCTGCTCTGCCGAAAACTCTCCCCCACCCCCCCACCACAGCCAGAGCCGATACATCCAGACTATAAGATGCACCCCCCCCTTTTCTTCCACATTTTGGGAGGAAAAAAGTGCGTCTTATAGTCCAAAAAATACGGTAAGTTGTATTCTTTCTGCCAGTCTCTTGTTTGTCTCTTTCCCTGTGTATTATTACCTGCAGTGGCAAGGCTAGTGTCCTTACTGGCCAGTGTACTAGTCAGGGTTAGTAGAGGTGACAACAAGGTCCTAGGTGCATGACGGCGGTGAGAGGAAGGATTTGCATAGGGCGTTAGGGGAGCTTAGGGACAGGCACAGGTTGGTGTCAGGAGATGTCCCATCCCCCTCTCCCTACCCTTAGGGCCTTCCTCTCCCTTTATCATCACCTTGTACGTATATGTTGTGTCGTGTGTTAGTAAAAACTTGGCTCCAAAAACGGCAAAGGATACCACAAGACAAAATATAGTGACCTATAAAAATAAACGCAGATGATGAATAAAGGCCAATCCCCCTAACAACATCCGCCATACCCAAGGGCGGACACTGACAGCGTGGGGCTCCTGTGCTAGAAATGTGTTTGGGCCTTCCCTCCTTTTATTACAACCAAGCTATAAATACAGGTGCCTCTCACAAAATTAGAATGTCATTAAAAAGTTAATTTCTTTCAGTTCTTCAATACAAAAAGTGAAACTCGTATATTATATAAAGTCATTACAAACAGAGTGATCTATTTCAAGTGTTTATTTCTGTTAATATTGATGACTATGGCTTGTATCCAATGAAAACCCAAAAGTCATTATCTCAGTAAATTAGAATACTTTATAACACCAGCTTGAAAAAGTATTTTAAAATCCGAAATGTTGGACTACTGAAATGTATGTTCAGTAAATGCACTCAATACTTGGTCGGGCTCCTTTTACATCAATTACTGCATCAATGAGGCGTGGAATGGAGACGATCAACTTTGATAGAAGCCTTCAGCTCGTCTTCATTGTTGGGTCTAGTGTCTCTCATTTTCATCTTGACAATACTCCATAGAGGTTAAGGTCAAGCGAGTTTGTTGGCCAATCAAGCACAGTGGTACTGTGGATTTTTAACCCCTTTACCCGCAAGGGTGGTTTACACGTTCATGACCGGGCCAATATTTACAATTCTTACCACAGGTCCCTTTATGAGGTAATAACTCTGAAACGCTTCCATGGATCCCAGTGATTCTGACACTGTTTTTTCAGTCATGACATATTGTACTTCATGTTAGTGGTAAAATTTCATTGATATAACTTGCGTTTATTTTTGAAAAAAATGGAAATTTGGCGAAAATTTTGCAATTTTCCAACTTTGAATTTTTATGCCCTTAAGTCACAGATATATGGCACAAAAAATAGTTAATAAGTAGCATTTCCCATATGTTTACTTTACATTAGCACAATTTTGGAACCACATTTTTTTTTTGTTAGGAAGTTATAAGGGTTAAAAGTTGACCAGCAATTTCTCATTTTTGCAACACCATTTTATTTTTATGGACCACATCACATTTGAAGTCACTTTGCGGGGTCTATATGATAGAAAATACCCAAAAGCGACACCATTCTAAAAACTGCACCCCTCAAGGTGCTCAAAACCACATTCAAGAAATTTATTAACCCTTCAAGTGCTTCACAGGAATTTTTTGAATGTTTAAAAAAAAATGAACATTTAACTTTTTTTCACAAAAAAATTAATTCAGGTCCAATTTTTTTATTTTACCAAGGGTAACAGGAGAAATTGGACTGCAAAAGTTATTGTGCAATTTTTCCTGAGTATGCTGATACCTGATATGTGGGGGGAACCACTGTTTTGGCGCATGGCAGAGCTCAGAAGGGAAGGAGCGCCGTTTGACTTTTTCAATGCCAAATTGGCTGGAATTCAGATCGGACGCCATGTCACGTTTGGAGAGCCCCTGATGTGCCTAAACAGTGGAAACCCCCCACAAGTGATGCCTTTTTGGAAACTAGACCCCCAAGGAACTTATCTAGATATGTGGTGAGAACTTTGAACCCGCAAAGGCTTCACAGAAGTTTATAACGTTCAACTAAAAAATCATATTTTTTCTACAAAAATGATCTTTTCACCCCCAATTATTATTTTTCCAAGGGTAACAGAACCCAAAAAGTTATTGTGCAATTTGTCCTGAGTACGATGATGCCCCATATGTGGAGGTAAACGACTATTTGGGCACATGGCAGAGCTCAAGAGGGAAGCAGCGCCATTTGACTTTTTTGGCTGGAATTGAGATCGAACGCCATGTCGCGTTTAGAAAGCCCCTGATGTGCCAAAACAGTGGAAATCCCCCACAAATGGCACCATTTTGAAAACTAGACCCCCCAAAGAACTTATCTAGATGTGTGGTGAGAATGTTGTCCTCCCAAGGGCTTCACAGAAGTTTATAACGTACAGTCGTACAATTAAAAAATCATATTTTTATTTTTCCAAGGGTAACATGACCGTAAAAGTTATTGTGCAATTTGTCCTGAGTACGCTGACCCCATATGTGGGAGTAAACCACTATTTGGGTGCATGGCAGAGCTCGGAAGGGAAGCAATGCCATTTGACTTTTAAGGCTGGAATTGAGATTGGACGCCATGTCGCGTTTGGAAAGCCCCTGATGTGCCAAAGCAGTGGAAATCCCCAACAAGTGACCCCATTTTGGAAACTAAACCCCCCATGGAACTTATCTAGATAGGTGGTGAGAACTTTGAACCTCCCAGGGCTTCACAGAAGTTTATAACGTACAGCCGTAAAATTAAAAAATCCTATTTTTTCCACAAAAATGATCTTTTCACCCCCAATTTTTATTTTCCCAAGGGCAACAGGACCCCAAAAGTTATTGTGCAATTTGTCGTGAGTACACTGATACCCCACATGTGGGGGTAAACCACAATTTAGGCGCATGGCAGAGCTCGGAAGGGAAGCAGTGCCATTTGACTTTTTTGGCTGGAATTGCGATCGGACGCCATGCCGCGTTTGGAAAGTCCCTGATGTGCCTAAACAGTGGAAACCCCTCACAAATGACACCATTTTAGAAACTAGACCCCGCAAGGAACATATCTAGATGTGTGGTGAGCACTTTGAACTCCCAAGGGCTTCACAGAAGTTTATAACGCCTGGGCGTGAAAATTAAAAAATCATATTTTTTCCACAAACATGATCTTTTAGTCCTCAATTTTTTTATTTTGCCAAGGGTAACTGGAGAAATTGAACCCCAAAAGTTGTTGTCCAATTTGTCCTGAGTATGCTGATACCTCATATGTGGGAGAAAACTACTGTAGGGGCACACGTCGGGGCTCGGAAGGGAAGTAGTGACGTTTTGGAATTCAGACTTTGATGGAATGGTCTGTGGGTGTCATGTTGCCTTTGGAGAGCCCTTGATGTACCTAAACTGTGGAACCCCCCACAAGTGACCCCATTTTGGAAACTAGATCCCCCAAGGAAATTATCTAGATATGTGGTGAGCACTTTAAACCCCCCAGTGCTTCATAGAAGTTTATAACGCCCGGGCGTGAAAAGAACAAAATCATATTTTTTCCACAAACATGATCTTTTAGTCCCCAATTTTTTTTATTTTTCCAAGGGTAACTGTGGTGCCCCTGAGGGTTCAGTCGCCACAGAGGTACTGCACCTCCTCCTGAGGTGTGGTACCCCACCATTCAGGTAAGGTGGAGACACCTGACCACACTCCAACACCTGCATCCCACAGAACATAGTAGTGTAGCAAAGCACCCTTTGGTGGTTCCCTGCTTGGAACACGAAGTGTGCTGGGAGGCAGGTGGAGTTTAGTTGGCACCAAAAGAGCGGGAAGAGTTTAGGATTTGGTCAGTCTGACAGAGTCAGTGGAAGAGTGAAGATCCCCTGAGTGGGATGGATGAGGGAAGTGCTGCAGCCGACCTCAGTGACCTGAGTCCGCTGGCACATGAGAGGAACATTGATGGAAAGCCTGACTCTCTCATAAGAAGGAAGGATTAGTACGGAACGTGAGGAGAGGAGGACTAAGGATTAGGGTTAGAGCAGAACCCTTCCCAAGTTCACAGCGCAAGGCCGGGGTCCGGTCCCCGAGGTTGTATGGATACTAATTGTCCTTCAGCAGAAACCGGAGGAATAGAAGTTGTCACCACTTTATTCCCACACCAGACTTGGGGGCACAACAGCAACGAGAGAAAGCCGGGACTTAATAGCAAGCAGTCCCCAAAGCAGGCTACAGCTGTCTGCCGTACAAGTAGAGTTCATAGGAACATCTGACAGGAAGAACTCCAGTGTAATTCAGTACTGAGAGTACTTCACTATAGGCGCAAAAGGGAGATGTTCAGAAAAGGCACATATGTTGGCGGAGTGTTGGAAGGGAGTACTTCATCTTGCCTGGAAGTTGGCTGAGCCCCGGACCTGGAGGACACAGCATGGATGCTGGCACCTGTATGCACCACAGACTGTGAGTAAAGCTTTGGAACTACATGCCCTGTTGTCCTCCGCTTATTCCTGCGCCAACCCACTCAGCACTGCTACATCTTTGTGCCCAACACTGCACCATCCAAGTGTCTCCCCTCGCCGTCACTTTATCTACTCTGCCCTGGGACTACAGCCCTACCTGTGGAGGGCCACACAATCATTGCCGCACTAAACCATCTGTCCCAGAGTATCTGCTTGCAGCGTCGGCTTAACATCTCCATTGCCGAACACCACAGGTGGCGTCACGAATCATTCACTCATAAACTTTCTTCCATCACATTCTACCCCTTTTTACACTGACCGCCTGAGGCCATGGACCGGGTCATTGCCACTGTGACATCTCCCATTGTAATCAACGAGCCCGGCACCGAGTACCCCACGGCCTCTGGGGGCGAGTCAATTTTTGGCGTCACGAACAGGATGACAAAGCCCGGTGCCACCGGGTTCTGTGTGCGTGAGTTGTATTGGACTTAAACCTTGCTGAAAATGTGCAGAATAACCAAATTAATAGACTGTAAAATGGACTCTCAAAATGGCCGCCGGCACGGTGAAGAAGGACGTGACAACATGGGTGGTCCTAAGAAAAGACCGCGAACTGTCCTCGGCCTCCCCTGCCTGAACTTCTATGCAACTGTAACATGGCCCACCCTCCGAGAGGCTCGGATACTGGCCTGGTATGGAGGAGTAGGAAGAAGACGCCACCCCCAGAAGGAGGAGCGAGAGCTGGTGGCGGGAAAAGAGCCCAAGAAGGAAGAAAAACGCTAGAACGCCATGATGGAAGATGGACGGAGGCCAGGAGAATGCAAGGGAGAGAGATCACCTGCTCCCAAGCCGCCCCTGTGGGGCATACGGCCGCTGCGATACCATCTACAGCGCCCACCTCCAACCCGATGCTGCCACTGGATGCGGCCTGCCAGAAGGAGGTATTTGAGAGTCCCGGAGCAAGCGGTAGAGTCAGGGCTGAGGCCCTATTCGGACTTGGCGCAGCCGTGCAGGTCCATCCCAGAGGCCTTGGCAGGCGCCGATCCGGCAACAGCTTTGACTCAGCTGCCGGCCACTTATCAGGCAGCCCCGGAGGTGGTGGCAGCCATCATCTGCCCCCTGTGCTCGCGCAGGAGCCCGAACATCACCGAGAATCACCAGGTAGGATCATTGCCCCTGCTATGATCCTGGTATTGGGGACTGCTCCCATGGACAGAAATGGGCCCGTGATTGCTCGAATATCGAGTGGCAGCACCCAAATTGCGCCGTGTCAGCAGCAACCGGCAACAGCACTGCTAACTGTGGTACCACCTGAACCTGGGGAACAACATCCATTGGTATCAGCTGCAACTCCTGCAGAATCATTGGCAGCAGAGATACCACCAGCAGCAGCTGAAATGCTACCCTCACAGGCAGCAGTTACTCCCGTTGCCATTCCATCTACACAGGCGGATGCCAACCTCACTTCCTGGGAGAGGGAATACATGCAATTTGTGGACAGTCAGCAAGAAGAGGATGCCCTTCAGTTCTTCCCTGGAAGCAGCCAAAGCGACCCGCTTCCACCACCCCAGGAGGGGACCAGCATTAATGATAACTAACTAACTGTTACCCAGGATGGTATAGGCACTGTTATGCCTTTTTCACTTTTTTGGTTTTGTTCATCATGTTATTACAGTTTGCCCAGTTTCCTTGGCAGCCTTTTATACTTGAACTGTGAGATCATGGACAATGAATGATCCAGGACTGTCCTGTAAATAGTTGCACCTCTTTAGGTGCCCTCTCTTGGCTTTACATAGGTTTTCAATAAAGAAGAACTACCTCATCATGGAGCATTGCTCCAACCCAAGGACACTGCAAGAAATCCCGATGGGGAGCGGTGTCCAGCACGTGCAAGAATTATTGATGCTTTAATGTGAAGTATTGTATGACAGGTTTTATATAAAGCTTACCTGATAGTAGTATTTAGGTATTTGATTAGGACTTTAATAAAAATGTAAAATTTTGAATAAAGATTTGAATGCAGGTGACGAACCAGGCATCAGCGGTTGTCACCTATGGTCTAGCAGAGACAGTGAAAATGTGAAAGACAAAGAGAAGAAAAATGTGTAGATGATAATATTTGAACTGGTAGTGAGTTTACTTCCATAGCACTTTAAATTAGGTAATATAACTTTAAAATTAGGTAGTATGTTAAAAATTAGGTAGTATGTTAAGTTATAGACAGTATGTTAAATTGTTATGCAATGTTCAAGAATCAGTGCCTCCCACATTGGGAAGTTTAGATAAGTATTGCTCATTAAGCATTCAAACATTTTTTGTATGTTCCTTTGTTTGTCTAACTTTGTTTCACTTGCAGCCTGCAGATGTGCTGTGTTTAATGGGGGGGTATGTGGTACCCCTGAGGGTTCACTCGCCACAGAGGTACTGCACCTCCTCCAGAGTTGTGGTACGCCACCATTCAGGTAAGGTGGAGACACCTGACCACACTCCAACACCTGCATCCCACACAACATATTAGTGTAGCAAAGCACCCTTTGGTGGCTCCCTGCTTGGTACACGAAGTGTGCTGTGAGGCGGGTGGAGTTTAGTTGGCACCAAAAGAGCGGGAAGAGTTTAGGATTTGGTCAGTCTGACAGAGTCAGTGGAAGAGTGAAGATCCCCTGAGTGGGATGGATGAGGGAAGTGCTGCAGTCGACCTCAGTGACCTGGGTCCGCTGGCACAGGAGAGGAACATTGATGGAAAGCCTGACTCTCTCCATAAGAAGGAAGGATTAGTATGGAACATGAGGAGAGGAGGACTAAGGTTTAGGGTTAGAGCAGAACCCTTCCCAAGTTCACAGCGCAAGACCGGGGTCTGGTCCCCGAGGTTGTATGGATACTAATGGTCATGCAGCAGACACCGGAGGAATAAAAGTTGTCACCACTTTATTCCCACACTGTTGTGAGTTCATTTTCCCCTTCACCATTGAGGTCTGATGAACTCCCTCTTCTGGTGAAGGAAGGTAGTGAGGCTGTTAAAAAGCACCCGAGCAGAATGATGATGACTGGGTGACTGGGATTGCTGACTGGATATAAGGCAGCCGACGCCCTTCTGCCTTGCGGGTGATTACTCTGAGGGATTCTTGGAGACCAGTCTGATTCCTGCTCCTCAAAAGCTAAGTTTTCTGCTCTACTTTTTGCATTTGTGTTTTGGTTTTGTTTTGCCTTGTTTTTCTGGATTTCTGCCTTTCCCTGCTGGGTGAGCTGAATTCCTTTTTTGCTCTGTCTTCAGATAATACCTGAGTACTGATATAGTCTTTTTGAAGCCTAGCGTCTTCAGGGCTTTTTTCCCTATCAGTCTGTTGGCTCTTGTTTTTGAGAAGGTTTTGGCGGATTGCAGACAGCAGCTTTTCTATTCTGTCCTATTTAGTTAGCTTGGGCCCCATCATTTGCTCAGCCTATCTTTCTATCTGTGTGAGTGTTTTTTCATCTTGCTTCACCGTCATTATATGTTGGGGGCTGCCTGTTGCTTTGGGGTCTGCTCTGGGGCAGTTTAGATTTCCCTTTCTGTCTTTAGGCTATGTAGTTCTCCGGCTGTGATCGAGGGGTCTAGGGCACCGTAGGAACCCCCCACGGCTACTGCTAGTTGTTGTTGTTAGGTTCAGGGGTCTGCAATCCGATAGCTGCCAACTTCTCTGGTTTTCTGGACTTAGCAAGTATTTCTGTTTTTGCCTCCTACGGTGACTCATTCATAACACCACACCAGACTTGGGGGCACAGCAGCAACGAGAGAGAGCTGGGACTTAATAGCAAGGAGTCCCCGAAGCAGGCTACAGCTGTCTGCCGTACAAGTAGAGTTCATAGGAACATCTGACAGGAAGAACTCCAGTGTAATTCAGTACTGAGAGTACTTCACTATAGGCGCAAAAGGGAGATGTTCAGAAAAGGCACATATGTTGGCGGAGTGTTGGAAGGGAGTACTTCATCTTGCCTGGAAGTTGGCTGAGCCCCGGACCTGGAGGACACAGCATGGATGCGGGCTCCTGTATGCACCACAGACTGTGAGTAAAGCTTTGGAACTACATGCCCTGTTGTCCTCCGCTTATTACTGCGCCAACCCACTCAGCACTGCTACATCTTTGTGCCCAACACTGCACCATCCAAGTGTCTCCCCTCGCCGTCATTTTATCTACTCTGCCCTGCGACTACAGCCCTACCTGTGGAGGGCCACACCATCATTGCTGCACTACACCATCTGTCCCAGAGTATCTGCTTGCAGCGTCGGCTTATCATCTCCATTGCCGAACACCACAGGTGGCATCACAAATCATTCACTCATAAACTTTATTCCATCACACTCTACCCCTTTTTACATTGACCGCCTGAGGCCATGGACTGGGTCATTGCCACTGTGACATATCCCATTGTAATCAACGGGCCCGGCACCGAGTACCCCACGACCTCTGGGGGAGAGTCATAACAGGAGAAATTGGACCCCAAAAGTTGTTGTCCAATTTGTTCTGAGTACACTGATACCCCATATGTGGGAAAAAATTACTGTAAGGGCACACGTCGGGGCTTGGAAGGGAGTAGTGATGTTTTGGAATGCAGATTTTGATGGAATGGTCTGCTGGTGTCATGTCGCGTTTGGAGAGCCTCTAATGTGCCTAATCTGTTGAAACCCCCCACAAGTGACCCCATTTTGGAAACTAGACCCCCCAAGGAACTTATCTAGATGTGTGGTGCGCACTTTGGACCCCCCAGTGCTTCACAGAAGTGTATAACGCCCGGGCGTGAAAAGAACAAAATCATATTTTTTCCACAAACATGATCTTTTAGTCCCCAATTTTTTTTATTTTCCCAAGGGTAACAGGAGAAATTGGACCACAGAAGTTTTTGTCCAATTTGTCTTGAGTACACTGATACCCCATATGTGGGAGAAAACTACTGTATGGGCACACGTCGGGGCTTAGAAGGGAAGTAGTGACGTTTTGGAATGCAGACTTTGATGGAATGGTCTGCGGGTGTCATGGTGCCTTTGGAGAGCCATTGATGTACCTAAACTGTGGAACCCCCAACAAGTGACCCCATTTTGGAAACTAGACCCCCCAAGGAACTTATCTAGATGTGTGGTGAGCACTTTGAACCCCCCCAGGGCTTCACAGAAGTTTATAACGCCCAGGCGTGAAAAGAACAAAATCATATCTTTCCACAAACATGATCTTTTAGTCCTCAATTTTTTTATTTTGCCAAGGGTAACTGGAGAAATTGAACCCCAAAAGTTGTTGTCCAATTTGTCCTGAGTATGCTGATACCTCATATGTGGGAGAAAACTACTGTATGGGCACACGTCGGGGCTCGGAAGGGAAGTAGTGACATTTTGGAATGCAGACTTTGATGGAATGGTCTGCGGGTGTCATGTTGCCTTTGGAGAGCCCTTGATGTACCTAATCTGTTGAAACCCCCCACAAGTGACCCCTTTTTGGAAACTAGACCCCCCAAGGAACTTATCTAGATGTGTGGTGAGCACTTTGAACCCCCAAGGGCTTCACAGAAGTTTATAACGCCCGGGCGTGAAAATTAAAAAATCATATTTTTTCCACAAACATGATCTTTTAGTCCTCAATTTTTTTTATTTTGCCAAGGGTAACAGGAGAAATTGGACCCCAAAAATTGTTGTCCAATTTGTCCTGAGTACGCTGATACCCCATATGTGGGAGAAAAGTACTGTATGTGCACACGTCGGGGCTTAGAAGGGAAGTAGTGACGTTTTGGAATTCAGACTTTGATGGAATGGTCTGTGGGTGTCATGGTGCCTTTGGAGAGCCCTTGATGTACCTAAACTGTGGAACCCCACACACGTGACCCCATTTTGGAAACTAGACCCCCCAAGGAACTTATCTAAATGTGTGGTGAGCACTTTGAACCCCCCAGGGATTCACAGAAGTTTATAACGCCCAGGCGTGAAAAGAACAAAATCATATCTTTCCACAAACATGATCTTTTAGTCCCCAATTTTTTTATTTTCCCAAGGGGAAGAGGGGAAATTGGACTCCAAAAGTTGTTGTCCAATTTGTTCTGAGTACACTGATACCCCATATGTGGAAGAAAACTACTGCAAGGGCACACGTCGGGGCTTGGAAGGGAAGTAGTGTCGTTTTGGAATGCAGATTTTGATGGAATGGTCTGCTGGTGTCATGTCGTGTTTGGAGAGCCTCTAATGTGTCTAATCTGTTGAACCCCCCCACAAGTGACCCCATTTTGGAAACTAGACCCCCCCAAGGAACTTATCTAGATGTGTAGTGAGCACTTTGAGCCTCCCAGTGCTTCACAGAAGTTTATAACGCTCGGGCGTGAAAATAAAAAAAATCAAATTTTTTCCACAAACATGATCTTTTAGTCCCCAATTTTTTTATTTTGCCAAGGGTAACAGGAGAAATTGGACCACAGAAGTTGTTGTCCAATTTGTCGTGAGTACACTGATACCCCATATGTGGGAGAAAACTACTGTATGGGCACACGTCAGGGCTTGGAAGGGAAGTAGTGACATTTTGGAATACACATTTTGATGGAATGGTCTGCTGGTGTCATGTCTCGTTTGGAGAGCCTCTGATGTACCTAAACTGTTGAAACTCCCCACAAGTGACCCCATTTTGGAATCTAGACCCCCCACGGAACTTATCTAGATGTGTGGTGAGCACTTTGAACCCCCAACTGCTTCACAGAAGTTTATAACGCCCTGGCGTGAAAATAAAAAAAAATCATATTTTTTTTCACAAAAATGATATTTTGCCCCCAATTTTTTATTTTCCTAAGGGTAACAGGAGAAATTGGACACCAAAAGTTGTTTTGCAATTTGTCCTGAGTAGGCTGACACCCCATAAGTGGGGGTACAACACTATTTGGGCGCATGGCAGAGCTTGGAAGGGAAGGAGCACCGTTTGACTTTTTCAACGCAGAATTGGCTGGAATTGAGATCAGACACCATGTTGCGTTTGGAGAGCCCCTGATGTGCCTAAACAGTGGAAACCCCCCAATTCTAACTCCAACCCTAACCCCAACACTCCCCTAACACTAATCTCAGCCCTAACCCTAGCCCAAACCCTTGCACTAACCCTAACCCTAGCCCTAACCCTAACCCTAATGGGAAAATGGAAAGAAATATATATATTTTTTATTTTATTATTTTTCCCTAACTAAGGGGGTGATAAAGGGGGGTTTGATTTACTATTTATGGCGGTTTTTATGTTTGGCAGCTGTCATACACTAAAAGACGCTTTTTATTGTAAAAATAGTTTTTGCGTCACCACATTTTGAGAGCTATAATTTTTCCATATTTTGACCCACCATGTCATGTGAGGTCTTATTTTTTGTGGGACGAGTTGATGTTTTTATTGATACCATTTTCGGGTACGTGACATTTTTTGATCGCTTTTTATTCCAATATTTGGGACGCAAAATGAAGAAAAACCAGTGTTTCATGAATTTCTTTTGGGGTTGAGTTTACACCTTTCCGAGTGTGGTAAAATTGATAAAGCGGTTTTATTCTTCGGGTCAGTACGATTACAGCGATACCTCATTTATGTCTTTTTTTTATGTTTTGGCGCTTTTATGCAATGAAAACAATTTTATATAAAAAATAATTATTTTTGCAATGCTTTACTCTGCGAGCTATATCTTTTTTATTTTTTCACTGATGATTCTGTATGGCAGCTCGTTTTTGTGGGACAAGATAACATTTTCATCGATACCATTGTTATTTATATCCGTCTTTCCGTCTTTTTGATCGCGCGTTATTGCACTTTTTGTTCGGCAGTATGATAATAAAGCATTGTTTTTTGCTTTTTATTTTTATTTTTTAAGGGGTTCGCTAAAGGGGTTAACTAATGGGACAGTTTTATAGGACGGGTCGTTACGGACACGGCGATATCAAATATGTTTGCTCTTATTGTTTTTTTTATTTCCAAAAAATGAATTTATTAGGGAATATTTTTTTTATTTATTTAGCTATTTTTTATAAATTATTTTCACACTTTTTTCCTTTTTTTTTACTTTATTACATTCTCCCAGGGGGGGACATCACTGTCATGTGTCAGATTGCTGATCTGACACGTCACACAGCGCTGTGTCAGATCAGCGATCTGACAGGCGCTGCACAGGCTTTCCTCACCCTGCGCTCTGCAGGTACTGAGGAAGCCGCCTCCCTGCAGGCCACCCGAAGGCCCCCATGGCCATATTGGATCCGGGGACCTGCAGGCAAGGAGGCCCCCGCAGCAGCGCTGCACATCGTGCTGCTGTGGAGGTCGCAGGGAAGCACGGAGGGAGCCCCCTCCCTGCCAATGCTTCTCTAAACCCCTGGTACACTGTGATCATGTTTGATCACAGTGTGCCAGGGGTAAACATGCTGGGGGCGGTCCGTGGCCGCCCCTGACACATAGTGCTGGGTGTCAGATGTGATAATCAGCTGACACCCGGCCGCGATCAGTGACGCTCCCCGGGAGCGCCGCTGATCGCGATGACGTACTATCCCTCCTCCGGTCATAGGGTCCCGGGTCCCGTGGATGAGATAGTATGTCAAATGTCAGAAAGGGGTTAAACCAGGTATTGGTACTTGTGACAGTGTGGACAGTTGCAAAGTCCTGATGTAGAATGAAATTTCCATCTCCAAAAAGCTTGTCAGCAGAGGGAAGCATGAAGTGCTCTAATATTTCCTGGTAGGCCGCTGTG
The DNA here is from genome assembly GCF_039654945.1 of Dendrobates tinctorius. Lineage (NCBI taxonomy): Eukaryota > Metazoa > Chordata > Amphibia > Anura > Dendrobatidae > Dendrobates > Dendrobates tinctorius. Next base: position 23,005,236 of record NW_027361738.1, on the reverse strand, counting down.
CTGATTTTGGTCTTGATAAAACACAGTGGACCTACAACAGCAGATGACATGGCTCCCTAAACCATCACTGATTTTGTTGAAAACTTCACACTAGACCTCAAGCAGCTTGGATTGTGGCCTCTCCACTCTTCCTCCAGACTCTGGGAACTTGATTTCTAAATGAAATGCAAAATTTACTTTCATCTGAAAGCAACACCTTGGACCACTGAGCAACAGTCCGGGTCTTTTTCTCCTTGGCCCAGTTAAGATGCTTCTGGCGTTGTCTATTGGTCACGAGTGGTTTGACACAAGGAATGCGACACTTGTAGCCCATGTCCTGGCTATGTCTGCATGTGGTGGCTCTTGAAGCAATGATTCCAGCAGCAGTCCACTCCTTATGAATCTCCACCAAATTTTGGAATGGCCTTTTCTTAACAATCCTTTCAAGGCTGCAGTTATCCCAGTTGCTTGTGCACCTTTTTCTACCACACTGTTTCCTTCCACTCAACTTTTTACACGTAGACCTGTGATAAGTAATAGGGGGCATCCTCTATGTCTAGGGGAAAGAACGTTTTATCATAATCAGATGCAAATTCTTTACTGAGAGAGCAGTGAGACTATGGAACTCTCTGACACATATTTAAAGGGAATCTATCACCCCTTTTTTGAGATATCATATAATGATATCATTCAATTGTGTGTCACATAAGGATTCTCTTAGTACTTTTGCTTCCCCTTGACCCCGCACCTTTCATGCATAAATACCTTTTTTATATCGGTTCAGATGTATGTAAACTGCCGCTGCCTGGTCTGGTGGGCGGGGCTTATTCAACTGCTCCCCCCTCCCTGTCTTGCTCTATGCATTTCTTCTTGTGTAGAACAAGACAGGGAGGGGGGAGCAGTTGAATAAGCCCCGCCCAGCGGACCGGACAGTGGCAGTTTACATGCATCTGAACCGATATAAAAAAAGTATTTATGCATGAAAGGTGCGGGGTCAGGGGGAAGCAAAAGTACTAAGAGAATCCTTATGTGACACACAATTGAATGATATCATTATATGATATCTCAAAAAAGGGGTGACAGAGTCCGTTTAATGGTTGATTCACTACTAAAATTCAATAAGGGCTTGGATGCCTTTCTTGATAAATATAATATTCTAGGTTATGAAAACTAGATTCTGTGATGTGGCGTTGATTTAGGAACTAGTCTGATTTCCATATGTAGAGTCGGGAAGAAATTTTTACCCCAATATGGAGCTATTAATGTCTGTCTCATGTTTTTTTGCCTTCCTCAGATTCAACATGTTAGGCAATAGGTTGAACTTGATGGACTTAAGTCTACCTTCAACCTCATAATATCAATGAAACTAATGTATTAAAAAATACAAAAAGCAAATCCCCCCGAAAATGTCAGAATTTGCAAATTCATTGTACTTGGAATTGTTTTCCCATTATCCAGTACACTATTTAGTAAAATGTATGGTTTCATTCAAATATACAACTAGTTTTGCAAAAAATATGTCTATGTGGACAGAAAAATAAAAAAGTATTGGCTCTTGGCAGAAGAGGAGGAAAAAAACTAAAATGCAAAAACAGAAATTGGCCATGTCTTGAAGCTGTGAATAGACTTTACATTATTATGAACATCTAATAGGTGCCGTTATATTTTTTATATTTTATATTATGAGTATGACATCTTTTACCACCACATAGATTTTCCAAATATTGGCACAGTAATGCTTTTATGAAATATTTTAACATGAAGCCTTATTATTTATAATGTCTGACCTTGCTGTTCTGCAATAAGCGTTACATAATTGGTGACATCATAATCCAAAGCCTGTTTAAACAGGGCAGAACTTGTTTAACATTAACTGTAGGATTAAAACATGACATCAAGATTGGCAAGTTATCCTGATTGACCTACTTAAAGAAGCACTCCTCCTCCCATCAACGTTTTTATCCTCTTAATATATTGCAATCATCATATTATATCAGATAGGAGAACAAATAGGAGCAGCGGATTCAAATAGTTAAAAGATTTTTATCATCATTTTATTAAGTAACAATAAGTATATATAATGTACAAAACAGCATTATAGCAAAAAAGCACAGGACACAAAAGGGATGGGGGTAAGTAACCCATGCAAAAATGCCCATGCCCATGAAACATATAAAAATTACAAGCCACCCTTAAAAGGAAGAGAATAGGCCAAACATAGCAACCGCCATAAAAATATTCCCAAGTGGGGGGAGTTGCGCTGCCAGCATGGGGCGCTTACCAAGAGGCTATGCATGGGCACCCAGGAAGAGGATGAGAAGTCCCTGACACGCGTTTCGCATCCACAGCTTGAGAAAGTGACCAGGTGTGGACGCCAAACGCGCGTCGGGGACTTCTCATCCTCTTCCTGGGTGCCCATGCATAGCCTCTTGGTAAGCGCCCCATGCTGGCAGCGCAACTCCCCCCACTTGGGAATATTTTTATGGCGGTTGCTATATTTGTCCTATTCCCTTCCTTTTAAGGGTCGCCACACTATGTGGCTTGTAATTTTTATATGCTTCATGGGCATGGGCGTTTTTGCATGGGTTACTTACTCCCATCCCTTTTGTGTCCTGTGCTCTTTTGCTATAATGCTGTTTTGTTCATTATATATACTTATTGTTACTTAATGAAATGATCAGGGGCTGGCTGGCAAATTTTAGCCTGGGGGGCAAACACAATGCAGTGGCCCATTGTGACGCAGGCCGCGGCCCTTCTGTCACCCCTTTTTTCGAATATGAGCTGCCGGCACTGACATCAGGGGCTTATCTACAGCATTCTGTAATGCATTCTGTAATGCTGTAGATAAGCCCCCGATGTAATCTGAAATATAAGAAAAATTAGTTATATTATACTCACCCAGGGGCGGTCCGGGTCCGATGGGTGTCGCGATCCAGTCCGGCGCCTCCAATCTTCTAACGGTGATGTCCCCTGCTTTCCTTCCTGTTGTGGCTCCTGCGCAGGCGCACTGCTCTGCCCTGTTGAGGGCAGTGCGCCTGCACCAGAGCCATGACAGGAAGGACAGAAGAGGACGGCATAGCATGAAGATAGGAGGCGCCGGACCGCAACACCCATCGGACCAAGACTGGACAGTCCCTGGGTGAGTATAATCTAACATATTTTTCTTATTTTTCAGGTTACATCGGGGGCTTATCTACAGCATTACAGAATGCATTACAGAATGCTGCAGATAAGCCCCTGATGTCGGTGCCGGCAGCTCATATTCGAAGAAAGGGGTGACAGATGTCCTTTAAGGTTTGGGTCTCCTGTAGTAGCACTTGAGTATAGCACATGTGCATCAGAGGTACACCTTCTAACAACCCATTTCATAAAGATGGTTGAGGAACAATAAATACTTATCAATAGAAAAAAGGCTCTGTTAGTGTATCACCACTGAAAACATAAGTAAGTGCTCAATTAACAAATTTATTTCGCTCATTTGCTTCATATCAGCGTGTCAGCCAGGGGTCTACAGTATACCATAACATTGATATCAGCACAAATCCTGCCTTGCTGCAGGTCCAGCTCTCTGAACCCTCGGCACGCTACACCACCACTATCAGTACATGGTAATACTACCGTAATTTTACTAAATTATTGGTAGTGTTTGTAGTAGTGCCTATACAACCAGCAGATATCTCAGGCCCATATTCTCAGCATGGTTATATATATATATATATATATATATATATATATATATATATTTAAGAAAAAAAAAATTAAGAGACCACCACATCAAATCCCTGTCATGGCCAGCCCATTCTCCAGACCTGAACCCCAGACCTCTGGAATGTATTCAAGAGGAAGATGGATAGTCACAAGCCATCAAACAAAGAAGAACTGCTTACATTATTGTACCAAGAGTGGCATAAGGTCACGCAAAAGCCGTGTGAAAGACTGGTGGAAAGTAGAGTTGAGCGAAACGGGTCGAAAAAATTCAAAAGTCGCCGACTTTTGGCAAAGTCGGGTTTCATGAAACGAAACCCGACCCTAGGATGAGGTCGGCCACGAGGTCGGCGACTGACGCGCCAAAGTCGCGTTTCAAAAGTTTGTTTTGCGCTCTTTTTCAGCCAATCAGGATCCACGGACACTGTGGGCAACGTGATGACATAGGCACGGGTCACCACCATCTTTCAGAAGGGCATGCAAGTGATTGGCTTGCTTTGGTGGGCGTCACAGGGGGTATAAAAGGACGTGCACGCCGACCGCCATCTTACTTCTGCCGATCTTAGTATAGGGAGAGGTTGCTGCTGATTCTGTAGGGAGAGCGTTAGGCAGGGAAGAAGACAAAAAAACTGCTTCTGCTGCTAGCGATTTGGCCTGCACAACACACAAGTCACTGTGTGTGCAGTGCAAGGGGAGGCTATATAGTGGTGTATCAGTGGTGTTGGTTGTTGGGCTGCCTTTTAAGGCTTCCTGACATGCTGGCATTGCTGTTTACCCACTGCTCCGCAAACTGCTTTTTTAAAAGCAATCCAATCTCCCTTATCCTCTCGTCACTTTGGTCACAGGCAGCTGTGCCATCGAGCGTGTCACATAGCGCTCAGATATCAGTGGCCCGCACACAATCCACAAGTGTCCAGTGTCCAAAAGTGTAAGCAGAGATTCAAAATCTCCATTATCCTCTCGTCACTTTGGTCACAGGCAGCTGTGCCATCGAGCGTGTCACATAGCGCTCAGATATCAGTGGGCCGCACACAATCCACAAGTGTCCAGTGTCCAAAAGTGTACGCAGAGATTCAAAATCTCCATTATCCTCTCGTCACTTTGGTCACAGGCAGCTGTGCCATCGAGCGTGTCACATAGCGCTCAGATATCAGTGGGCCGCACACAATCCACAAGTGTCCACTGTCCACAAGTGTACGCAGAGATTCAAAATCTCCATTATCCTCTCGTCACTTTGGTCACAGGCAGCTGTGCCATCGAGCGTGTCACATAGCGCTCAGATATCAGTGGGCCGCACACAATCCACAAGTGTCCACTGTCCACAAGTGTACGCAGAGATTCAAAATCTCCATTATCCTCTCGTCACTTTGGTCACAGGCAGCTGTGCCATCGAGCGTGTCACATAGCGCTCAGATATCAGTGGGCCGCACACAATCCACAAGTGTCCAGTGTCCAAAAGTGTACGCAGAGATTCAAAATCTCCATTATCCTCTCGTCACTTTGGTCACAGGCAGCTGTGCCATCGAGCGTGTCACATAGCGCTCAGATATCAGTGGGCCGCACACAATCCACAAGTGTCCACTGTCCACAAGTGTACGCAGAGTTTCAAAATCTCCATTATCCTCTCGTCACTTTGGTCACAGGCAGCTGTGCCATCGAGCGTGTCACATAGCGCTCAGATATCAGTGGGCCGCACACAATCCACAAGTGTCCAGTGTCCAAAAGTGTATGCAGAGATTCAAAATCTCCATTATCCTCTCGTCACTTTGGTCACAGGCAGCTGTGGCATCGAGCGTGTCACATAGCGCTCAGATATCAGTGGGCCGCACACAATCCACAAGTGTCCAGTGTCCAAAAGTGTACGCAGAGATTCAAAATCTCCATTATCCTCTCGTCACTTTGGTCACAGGCAGCTGTGCCATCGAGCGTGTCACATAGCGCTCAGATATCAGTGGGCCGCACACAATCCACAAGTGTCCAGTGTCCAAAAGTGTACGCAGAGTTTCAAAATCTCCATTATCCTCTCGTCACTTTGGTCACAGGCAGCTGTGCCATCGAGCGTGTCACATAGCGCTCAGATATCAGTGGGCCGCACACAATCCACAAGTGTCCAGTGTCCAAAAGTGAACGCAGAGATTCAAAATCTCCATTATCCTCTCGTCACTTTGGTCACAGGCAGCTGTGCCATCGAGCGTGTCACATAGCGCTCAGATATCAGTGGGCCGCACACAATCCACAAGTGTCCAGTGTCCAAAAGTGTACGCAGAGTTTCAAAATCTCCATTATCCTCTCGTCACTTTGGTCACAGGCAGCTGTGCCATCGAGCGTGTCACATAGCGCTCAGATATCAGTGGGCCGCACACAATCCACAAGTGTCCAGTGTCCAAAAGTGTACGCAGAGATTCAAAATCTCCATTATCCTCTCGTCACTTTGGTCACAGGCAGCTGTGCCATCGAGCGTGTCACATAGCGCTCAGATATCAGTGGGCCGCACACAATCCACAAATGTCCACTGTCCACAAGTGTACGCAGAGATTCAAAATCTCCATTATCCTCTCGTCACTTTGGTCACAGGCAGCTGTGCCATCGAGCGTGTCACATAGCGCTCAGATATCAGTGGGCCGCACACAATCCACAAGTGTCCACTGTCCACAAGTGTACGCAGAGATTCAAAATCTCCATTATCCTCTCGTCACTTTGGTCACAGGCAGCTGTGCCATCGAGCGTGTCACATAGCGCTCAGATATCAGTGGGCCGCACACAATCCACAAGTGTCCAGTGTCCAAAAGTGTACGCAGAGATTCAAAATCTCCATTATCCTCTCGTCACTTTGGTCACAGGCAGCTGTGCCATCGAGCGTGTCACATAGCACTCAGATATCAGTGGGCCGCACACAATCCACAAGTGTCCACTGTCCACAAGTGTACGCAGAGATTCAAAATCTCCATTATCTTCTCATCACTTTGGTCACAGGCAGCTGTGCCATCGAGCGTGTCACATAGCGCTCAGATATCAGTGGGCCGCACACAATCCACAAGTGTCCAGTGTCCAAAAGTGTACGCAGAGATTCAAAATCTCCATTATCCTCTCGTCACTTTGGTCACAGGCAGCTGTGCCATTGAGCGTGTCACATAGCGCTCAGATATCAGTGGGCCGCACACAATCCACAAGTGTCCAGTGTCCAAAAGTGTACGCAGAGATTCAAAATCTCCATTATCCTCTCGTCACTTTGGTCACAGGCAGCTGTGCCATCGAGCGTGTCACATAGCGCTCAGATATCAGTGGGCCACACACAATCCACAAGTGTCCAGTGTCCAAAAGTGTACGCAGAGATTCAAAATCTCCATTATCCTCTCGTCACTTTGGTCACAGGCAGCTGTGCCATCGAGCGTGTCACATAGTGCTCAGATATCAGTGGGCCGCACACAATCCACAAGTGTCCAGTGTCCAAAAGTGTACGCAGAGATTCAAAATCTCCATTATCCTCTCGTCACTTTGGTCACAGGCAGCTGTGCCATCGAGCGTGTCACATAGCGCTCAGATATCAGTGGGCCGCACACAATCCACAAGTGTCCACTGTCCACAAGTGTACGCAGAGATTCAAAATCTCCATTATCCTCTCGTCACTTTGGTCACAGGCAGCTGTGCCATCGAGCGTGTCACATAGCGCTCAGATATCAGTGGGCCGCACACAATCCACAAGTGTCCACTGTCCACAAGTGTACGCAGAGATTCAAAATCTCCATTATCCTCTCGTCACTTTGGTCACAGGCAGCTGTGCCATCGAGCGTGTCACATAGCGCTCAGATATCAGTGGGCCGCACACAATCCACAAGTGTCCAGTGTCCAAAAGTGTACGCAGAGATTCAAAATCTCCATTATCCTCTCGTCACTTTGGTCACAGGCAGCTGTGCCATCGAGCGTGTCACATAGCGCTCAGATATCAGTGGGCCGCACACAATCCACAAGTGTCCAGTGTCCAAAAGTGTACGCAGAGATTCAAAATCTCCATTATCCTCTCGTCACTTTGGTCACAGGCAGCTGTGCCATCGAGCGTGTCACATAGCGCTCAGATATCAGTGGGCAGCACACAATCCACAAGTGTCCAGTGTCCAAAAGTGTACGCAGAGATTCAAAATCTCCATTATCCTCTCGTCACTTTGGTCACAGGCAGCTGTGCCATCGAGCGTGTCACATAGCGCTCAGATATCAGTGGGCCGCACACAATCCACAAGTGTCCAGTGTCCAAAAGTGTACGCAGAGATTCAAAATCTCCATTATCCTCTCGTCACTTTGGTCACAGGCAGCTGTGCCATCGAGCGTGTCACATAGCGCTCAGATATCAGTGGGCCGCACACAATCCACAAGTGTCCACTGTCCACAAGTGTGTGCAGAAATTCTAAAACTCCCCTGTCCTATAGACACCTTGTACCTTGTTTTACATTACTATATAGTTTGTTGGATTTTGTCTACATTTCTACCAAAAATGAGGAAGGCTGGTGGAAGAGGCCGTGGAATTGGGCGGGGGTTGGCAGCTGGTAATGATGGTGTTGGTGGTGGATCTGATGGTAGTGGCAAGAGCAAAATAGGACCGAATGCAGGAGGTGCTGACCCTGCGTCATCGTCTGGCTACATAAGGACTCGAACGCTTAGTTTTCTAGGAGTTGGCAAACCGCTTTTAAAGGCAGAGCATCAGGAAAAAGTTTTGTCTTACATTGCTGACTCAGCCTCCAGCTCTATCGCCTCCTCTTCTTCAGTTGTAAAAAGTAAAAGCACTGAGTCGTCATTGGAGGCTCATGTTCATGAACCACACCTTTCCTTGTGTCCTTCACCCCAACCAAGATTGAAGGATGACGCAGGCCATACTACTGATTACTCCATGGAGCTGTTTTCACATACCATGCCTGGATTATCAAGTCAAATGGTGAATTACCCAGGCCAAGATGAATCTGACATGGAGTGCACTGATGCACAGCCGCTGATGGATGATTCTGCTGGTACATTCACTCAGAGCACTACATTGTCCTCGCAGTGTACAGAGCCAGATTTTGACCCTGATGAGACTCAGGTGCCCCTTCCCGCACACTATACCACCATACACGGTGACACAGAGAAAGGTGCACATGACATAGAAGAGGAGGTGATGGATGACCCAGTTGTTGACCCAGATTGGCATCCATTGGGGGAAGAGGGTGCTGCTTCCAATAGCTCAGATGAGGAGCATCCACAGCAGACATCGACATCGCAACAGCTGTTATCTGGCAGGCCCGGAGCACTCCAAAGACAGGTTCCAAACATCAAAAGAGTTGCTGGACAGCTTGTCCAGAGGGTCAAAAGATCACAGCGTGCTAGGCCGCAAAATGTCTGCCAAAGTAGGAAGAGTGCAGTGTGGCAGTTTTTTGAACAAAATCCTCATGATCAGGCCAAGGTTATCTGTAAGAAGTGCGCAAAGACCTTTAGCCGAGGGAAAAATCTGAAAAATTTGAATACCAGTTGCATGCTTAGACATTTAACCAGCATGCACTTGCAAGCGTGGACACAACACCAAACCTCAAGTGCCACATGTGCAACTGATCACAACGAAGGTAGTCAGCAACGATACATTGTTTCCCCCACTGTAAGCCCACCGGTTAGCACAGCAGCAAATGTTGAGGTGTCGTTGCAAGGCCACAGCAGTCAGGGAATCCCACTGTTATATCAATGAAAGACTGATTCTAGGCCATCAGAAAGAACAACAACTCCATCACCATCATCAACCCTCTCTCAGTCCGCCCTGTCCACCGCTACTTCCACCATATGCAGCTCTCAAGTCCAGCTCACCCTCCCAGACACTATGAGTAGGTCAAGAAAGTACTCAGTCTCTCATCCGCGTACACTGGGTTTGAACGCCCACATTGCCAAACTAATCTCGTTTGAGATGATGCCCTTTCGGTTGGTGGAAAGCACAGCTTTCCGCGAACTCATGGCCTATGCAGTACCACGCTATGACCTACCCAGTCGCCACTTCTTCTCTCGCAAAGCCATCCCAGCCCTCCACCATCATGTGAAAGACCGCATTGTCCATGCACTCAAGCAGTCAGTGAGCGGAAAGGTGCACCTCACAACTGATGCATGGTCCAGTCGGCATGGCCAGGGCCGTTACGTGTCCATCACTGCGCACTGGGTTAATGTGGTGGATGCAGGGTCCACAGGGGACAGCGGTGGTGGGACAGTGCTGCCTAGCCCACGGTATAGGAAACAGTTGGCTGTAGGCGTTCGACCCTCCTCCTCCTCCTCCAGAAGCGACAGCTCGTCCACAGAGCGCAGTCGTACGAGCACTCCATCTGCAGCTGCCACTGTTGCACACGATGTGTCCCCCTATCGAGCAGCTAGTGGAAAGCGTCAGCAGGCTGTGTTGCAGATGATGTGTTTGGGCGACAGACACACCGCCGAGGTGCTGGCCGAGTACTTGAAGCGACAAACTGAGTCATGGCTGGGCAGTGTACATCTTGAGGCAGGCAAGGTAGTTAGTGATAACGGCCGTAATTTTGTGGCAGCCATAGCCCTTTCAAAACTCAGCCACATACCTTGCTTGGCTCACACCTTGAACCTGGTGGTGCAGTGCTTCCTCAAAAATTATCCGGAGTTAACAGCCCTGCTCCAGAAGGTGCGAAGACTGTGCGCGCACATCCGCCGGTCGCCTGTACACTCCGTTCGTATGCAGAAGCTGCAGCGATTGCTCCACCTTCCCAACCACCGCCTCATTATCGACATTGCAACAAGGTGGAACTCCACCCTGCACATGGTGGAGCGGCTGTGCGAGCAGAGGCAGGCCATAATGCATTTGTGGGAGGATACACGGCCAGGCACTTTGAGAGCAGACATGGAGTTGACAGGCGTGCAATGGTCGAAGCTGAAAGACCTTTGTAAAGTCCTTCAGTGTTTTGAGGAATGCACACGGCTGGTAAGCGCAGACGACGCCATCCTAAGCATGAGCATCCCACTTATGCGTCTGCTCATGCAAACTTTGACGCACCTTAAGGAGCAGGCGTCTGCAGCCAATGTTGATGAGGAGGAAGAGGAGGAGGGAATCCTTGATGACATTCAGCCATTGTCTGCTCAGGGACCTCTCCTGGACGAGGTGGAGGAAGAAGAGGAGGAGGGGGAGGAGGATGATGGGGCTGATTACTTAGGGGAGGAGGATGCATCTCGTTGGGCAAGTGAAAATGTTGGCGTGGCAAGGTCTGGTACAGGGTTTGTGCGTGACTGGAGGGATGTGGATTTGCCAGAAAGTGCTCCTCCACCCAGCTCTCGCAGTGCATCATTGACACCGGGAACATTGGCCCACATGTCAGATTATGCCTTGCGGATCCTAAAAAGGGACCCCCGCATTGCCAAAATGATGAACGATGACGACTACTGGTTGGCCAGCATCCTGGATCCACGCTATAAAGGCAAATTACAAAACATCATGCCACAGGAGAACCTTGACCTAATATTGGCTAATAAACAAGCAACTCTGGTAAATCGGTTGCTTGAGGCATTCCCAGCACACAGCAGCGGTGATGGTTCTCACACGAGCCGTACGGGCCGGGGGCAGCTTGGCAGAGGTGTTCGTGGTGCACACAGCAGAAGTGGCGTTGGAGACAGGGGTTTCATGACAATGTTGTGGACTGATTTTTCAAATACCGCTCACACAACTGGTAATACTGCATCGATGGAAAGTGACAGGAGACAGCAGTTGTCAACTATGGTTACAAACTACTTTTCCTCCCATATCGATGTTCTCCCACACAGGTCATTCCCCTTTGACTATTGGGCCGCTAAACTGGACACCTGGCCTGAATTGACACAATATGCCTTACAGGAGCTCGCTTGCCCAGCTGCAAGTGTGCTATCGGAAAGAGTCTTCAGTGCAGCTGGATCAATCCTGACAGAAAAAAGGACCCGTCTGTCAACCCAAAATGTGGATGATCTAACCTTCATTAAAATGAACCATGCATGGGTTTCCAAGGATTTTGTCCCACCTTCCCCTGATGACACATAGGGTGACAGAAAAATGGCTTGCTTTGGTCCACCTCTTCCTGGTACTTCACCTATTTCGCCTTTTGCATCAGTTGAATGTCCAACATCAACATATGCCACTTTCTAAAACTCCCTAACTGTGCTGCCTCCCCCCCCATGGCCGGGGTCACCACCTAGCGCACGACACCGTGCGAGTGCCGTTGCCCTGGACAGGTGGGTAGGCCGACTCTTGGGCGCGGGCACTGGCACAGGGTCCCTCATAGTGCAATCAAGTGTATCTGACGGTGGTGGTGCACACCCGCTGTCAGACACACCGCTGTACTATGAGGGGCCCAGTGCCAGTACCGACACCCACGTGTGGGCCCCCCTTGCTTGGCCAGGGCCCCAGCATTTGCAATCTTTACCTCTCCCTGCTCCTCCGCTGTGTAATCTGGGCCATCAAATCCATACTGTGCCTGACACCGTCTGAGCCTGCCTCCTGAGACATATATTTTGAATGTGTACGCTATCCATACATGTTATCCAGGGATACGGTACCCTTTCTAACCTTTGTGCAATGACGTGCAATCCATACTGGGCCTAACACCGTCTGAGCCTGCCTCATGCTGTATAGACATATATTTTGAATGTGTACGCTATCCATACATGTTATCCGGGGATACGGTACCCTTTCTAACCTTTGTGCAATGACGTGCAATCCATACTGGGCCTAACACCGTCTGAGCCTGCCTCATGCTGTATAGACATATATTTTGAATGTGTACGCTATCCATACATGTTATCCGGGGATACGGTACCCCTTCTAACCTTTGTGCAATGACGTGCAATCCATACTGGGCCTAACACCGTCTGAGCCTGCCTCATGCTGTATAGACATATATTTTGAATGTGTACGCTATCCATACATGTTATCCGGGGATACGGTACCCCTTCTAACCTTTGTGCAATGACGTGCAATCCATACTGGGCCTAACACCGTCTGAGCCTGCCTCATGCTGTATAGACATATATTTTGAATGTGTACGCTATCCATACATGTTATCCGGGGATACGGTACCCTTTCTAACCTTTGTGCAATGACGTGCAATCCATACTGGGCCTAACACGGTCTGAGCCTGCCTCATGCTGTATAGACATATATTTTGAATGTGTACGCTATCCATACATGTTATCCGGGGATACGGTACCCCTTCTAACCTTTGTGCAATGACGTGCAATCCATACTGGGCCTAACACCGTCTGAGCCTGCCTCATGCTGTATAGACATATATTTTGAATGTGTACGCTATCCATACATGTTATCCGGGGATACGGTACCCTTTCTAACCTTTGTGCAATGACGTGCAATCCATACTGGGCCTAACACCGTCGGAGCCTGCCTCATGCTGTATAGACATATATTTTGAATGTGTACGCTATCCATACATGTTATCCGGGGATACGGTACCCCTTCTAACCTTTGTGCAATGACGTGCAATCCATACTGGGCCTAACACCGTCTGAGCCTGCCTCATGCTGTATAGACATATATTTTGAATGTGTACGCTATCCATACATGTTATCCGGGGATACGGTACCCCTTCTAACCTTTGTGCAATGACGTGCAATCCATACTGGGCCTAACACCGTCTGAGCCTGCCTCATGCTGTATAGACATATATTTTGAATGTGTACGCTATCCATACATGTTATCCGGGGATACGGTACCCTTTCTAACCTTTGTGCAATGACGTGCAATCCATACTGGGCCTAACACCGTCGGAGCCTGCCTCATGCTGTATAGACATATATTTTGAATGTGTACGCTATCCATACATGTTATCCGGGGATACGGTACCCCTTCTAACCTTTGTGCAATGGCGTGCAATCCATACTGGGCCTAACACCGTCTGAGCCTGCCTCATGCTGTATAGACATATATTTTGAATGTGTACGCTATCCATACATGTTATCCGGGGATACGGTACCCCTTCTAACCTTTGTGCAATGACGTGCAATCCATACTGGGCCTAACACCGTCTGAGCCTGCCTCATGCTGTATAGACATATATTTTGAATGTGTACGCTATCCATACATGTTATCCGGGGATACGGTACCCCTTCTAACCTTTGTGCAATGACGTGCAATCCATACTGGGCCTAACACCGTCTGAGCCTGCCTCATGCTGTATAGACATATATTTTGAATGTGTACGCTATCCATACATGTTATCCGGGGATACGGTACACTTTCTAACCTTTGTGCAATGACGTGCAATCCATACTGGGCCTAACACCGTCTGAGCCTGCCTCATGCTGTATAGACATATATTTTGAATGTGTACGCTATCCATACATGTTATCCGGGGATACGGTACCCCTTCTAACCTTTGTGCAATGACGTGCAATCCATACTGGGCCTAACACCGTCTGAGCCTGCCTCATGCTGTATAGACATATATTTTGAATGTGTACGCTATCCATACATGTTATCCGGGGATACGGTACCCTTTCTAACCTTTGTGCAATGACGTGCAATCCATACTGGGCCTAACACCGTCTGAGCCTGCCTCATGCTGTATAGACATATATTTTGAATGTGTACGCTATCCATACATGTTATCCGGGGATACGGTACCCCTTCTAACCTTTGTGCAATGACGTGCAATCCATACTGGGCCTAACACCGTCTGAGCCTGCCTCATGCTGTATAGACATATATTTTGAATGTGTACGCTATCCATACATGTTATCCGGGGATAAGGTACCCTTTCTAACCTTTGTGCAATGACGTGCAATCCATACTGGGCCTAACACCGTCTGAGCCTGCCTCATGCTGTATAGACATATATTTTGAATGTGTACGCTATCCATACATGTTATCCGGGGATACGGTACCCTTCTAACCTTTGTGCAATGACGTGCAATCCATACTGGGCCTAACACCGTCTGAGCCTGCCTCATGCTGTATAGACATATATTTTGAATGTGTACGCTATCCATACATGTTATCCAGGGATACGGTACCCTTTCTAACCTTTGTGCAATCACGTGCAATCCATACTGGGCGTGAGAACGGCTGGCGAGCTGTTAAGCAAGCTACAGCACCTGTCCAGATAAGTACAGGGATTCCCTAGCGAGGAGACTTATTTGATTGTTTTCAATGTTGGGGCAGCAATTTTTGGGGAGCGCTATACTCTGGAGAATGATAGATGGGGCCCACCATACACTGGAACATTCCAAAGGTGGACATCAGACACTGGAGCAGCATTTACAGGGCCCATTATACACTAGAGCATTAGAAATGGGGCCCATTATGTTTGGAGCATTATTTGGGCCCATAAGACAGTGGAGCTTCATCCATGGGGACCAACATATACTGTAGCATTATGTGGAGCTCATCATATACTGTTTCAAACATTATATGGGACCAATGATTTTGTATGGAGAAATAGATGGGCCTCGTCATGAGATGTAAAAAGTGAGGTATTTTTCATTGTACTATACCGCTATTTCTCTGCCGTATCGGAGCATGATGAGTTGTGGTATGTGTTAAAGGGGCGCTCTTTCGCCCAGGGCACATGAAAACCTGCAGCCAGCCCTCCCCCCCCACAAATTTAGCCAAATAACCCCCATTTTTCAGTGCGTAACTTGTATTATGAAGTTAATTAAGGTTGACAAGCTTAAGTAAGAAGAATTGATGCTTTTGGCATTCAAATGGGCACTGTAGGTGTGTTTCCTGTCCTCCTCTCACTGCCGACTTTTATTCCCCATTGACTTACATTGGGTTTCGTGTTTCGGGACGACCCCGACTTTTCCCTATAATCGGACGATCTTGCTCGACCCGACTTTTGGAAAAGTCGGGTTTCACGAAACGAAACGCGACCCTAAAAAACCAAAAGTCGCTCAACTCTAGTGGAAAGCATGCCAAAACGCATGAAAGCTGTGATTTAAAATCATGGTTATTCCACAAAATATTGATTTCTGAACTCTTCCTGAGGTAAAACATGAGTATTGTTGTTTCTAAATTATTATGAACTTATTTTCTTTGCATTATTTGAGGTTGGCAAGCACTGCATTTTTTTTCTAATTTTGACCATTTCTCATTTTCAGAAAAAAATATACAAAATTTAGTGCTTGGAAATTTGTAGACTTGTTGTCAGAAGTTTATAGAATAAAAGCAATTTACATTTTACTCAAAAATATAAAGAGAAAAATCAGACAAACTGGAAATTTTAAAGTGGTCTCTTAATTTTTGCCAGAGCTGTATATACTGCATATATATTCTTTACAATCAGCTATAGTGTGCTATGCGCTACAGTATTGAAGCACCCTCAGGGATAGCACCCATTTGTCAAATAGGGATAATATTGGACATGGACACCACTTACCGCAGGGCGCAGGCACTGGGCAGCAGGGACTGGAGTAGGAGTGGGACTCAGACTGGCCTGTGGGCGGTGGCACACTGTAACCTAGAGGGTCACATCCACATTATAGAGGGTCGCATTCATATTACAGAGCTTGAAATCCACATTACAGAGGGTCACATCCACATTACAGAGGGTCACATCCACTTTACAGAGGGTCACGTCCACATTATAGAGCAGACCTGGGCAAAGTGCGACCCGGTGGCTACATCTGGAACGAGACAGCTGTGAGGCTGGAAATCAGAGGTCCACGGGCCGCACGATATCCGCCTGGCCTCTCGCTGTTCCCATGTACGTTGCGGCTCTGCTGACTCCTTTGATGGAGGATGGGCCTCCGGCCACTTCCTCCACGAGTGTGTGAAAAAGCTGACACGATGAAATGACATCATCGCGTCAGCTGTGTACTCCGGAGAGTCCGCGCACCGGAGGCAGGGAGAGAAGCACAGTGACAGGGAACGGGACGAGGTGAGTATGTGTTTTTTTTCCATATGTGTATGGGCCATTTGAGTGGGCATGGGGAAGCTATGGGGGTGACGACATGGTGCTGCACACCTGGGGTGGGTGACGACATGGTGCTGCACACATTGTGTGGGTGACGACATGGTGCTGCACACCTAGGGTGGGTGACGACATGGTGCTGCACACCTGGGGTAACATGAGGGGGTGATATGGTGCTGCTGCTGCACATGGTGTATATAGGGAGGTTGTGTGGGGCTCATGCAGTGTATATATGTGGCGCCCCTGAGGGTTCAGTCGCCACAGAGGTACTGCACCTCCTCCTGAGGTGTGGTACCCCACTATTCAGGTAAGGTGGAGACATCTGACCATGCTCCAACACCTGCATCCCACACAACATAGTAGTGTAGCAAAGCACCCTTTGGTGGCTCCCTGCTTGGAATACAAAGCGTGCTGGGAGGCGGGTGGAGTTTAGTTTGCACTCAAAAGAGCGGGAAGAGGATAGGATTTAGTCAGTTAGTCACAGGAGTCTGACAAGGTCAGTCTGTGAAAGGAGATCCCCTGAGTGGGATGGATGAAGGAAGTGCTGCAGCCGACCTCAGTGATCTGGGTCCGCTAGCACAGGAAAGGAACATTAATAGAAAGCCTGACTCTCCATAAGAAGGAAAGAATTAGTACGGAACGTGAGGAGAAGAAGAGAACCAAGGATCAGGGTTAGAGGAGAACCCTTCCCAAGTTCTAAGCGCAAGGCCGGGGTCCGGTCCCCGAGGTTGTATGGATACTAATGGTCCTGTAGCAGACACCGGAGGAATAGAAGTTGTCACTAGAGTTGAGCGAAACGGGTCGAAAAATTTCAAAAGTCGCCGACTTTTGGCAAAGTCGGGTTTCATGAAACGAAACCCGACCCTAGGATGAGGTCGGCCACGAGGTCGGCGACTTACGCGCCAAAGTCGCGTTTCAAAAGTTTGTTTTGCGCTCTTTTTCAGCCAATCAGGATCCACGGACACTGTGGGCAACGTGATGACATAGGCAGGGGTCACCACCATCTTTCAGAAGGGCATGCAAGTGATTGGCTTGCTTTGGTGGGCGTCACAGGGGGTATAAAAGGGCGTGCACGCCGACCGCCATCTTACTTCTGCCGATCTCAGTATAGGGAGAGGTTGCTGCTGATTCTGTAGGGAGAGCGTTAGGCAGGGAAGAAGACAAAAAACTGCTTCTGCTGCTAGCGATTTGGCCTGCACAACACACCAGTCACTGTGTGTGCAGTGCAAGGGGAGGCTATATAGTAGTGTATCAGTGGTGTTGGTTGTTGGGCTGCCTTCTAAGGCTTCCTGACATTCCTGCATTGCTGTTTACCCACTGCTCCGCAAACTGCTTTTTTAAAAGCAATCCCAATTTTTTTTTTTTGTCCTGAGAAGAAAAAAAAACTGCTTCTGCTCCTAGCAATTTGGCCTGCACAACACACCAGTCACTGTGTGTGCAGTGCAAGGGGAGGCTATATTGTGGTGTATCAGTGGTGTTGGTTGTTGGGCTGGCTTTTAAGGCTTCCTGACAGGCTGGCATTGCTGTTTACCCACTGCTCCGCAAACTGCTTTTTTAAAAGCAATCCAATCTCCCTTATCCTCTAGTCACTTTTGTCACAGCTGTGCCATCGAGCCTATCACATAGCGCTCAGATATTCATTGGGCCTCACACAATCCAAAAGTGTCCAGTGTCCAAAAGTGTGTGCAGAGATTCAAAATCTCCCTTATCCTCTAGTCACTTTGGTCACAGCTGTGCCATCGAGCCTGTCACATAGCGCTCAGGTATTCATTGGGTCTCACACAATCCAAAAGTGTCCAGTGTCCAAAAGTGTGTGCAGAGATTCAAAATCTCCCTTATCCTCTAGTCACTTTGGTCACAGCTCTGCCATCGAGCCTGTCACATAGCGCTCAGATATTCATTGGGCCTCACACAATCCAAAAGTGTCCAGTGTCCAAAAGTGTGTGCAGAGATTCAAAATCTCCCTTATCCTCTAGTCACTTTGGTCACAGCTGTGCCATCGAGCCTGTCACATAGCGCTCAGATATTCATTGGGCCTCACACAATCCAAAAGTGTCCAGTGTCCAAAAGTGTGTGCAGAGATTCAAAATCTCCCTTATCCTCTAGTCACTTTGGTCACAGCTGTGCCATCGAGCCTGTCACATAGCGCTCAGATATTAATTGGGCCTCACACAATCCAAAAGTGTCCAGTGTCCAAAAGTGTGTGCAGAGATTCAAAATCTCCCTTATCCTCTAGTCACTTTTGTCACAGCTGTGCCATCGAGCCTGTCACATAGCGCTCAGATATTCATTGGGCCTCACACAATCCAAAAGTGTCCAGTGTCCAAAAGTGTGTGCAGAGATTCAAAATCTCCCTTATCCTCTAGTCACTTTGGTCACAGCTGTGCCATCGAGCCTGTCACATAGCGCTCAGATATTCATTGGGCCTCACACAATCCAAAAGTGTCCAGTGTCCAAAAGTATGTGCAGAGATTCAAAATCTCCCTTATCCTCTAGTCACTTTGGTCACAGCTGTGCCATCGAGCCTGTCACATAGCGCTCAGATATTCATTGGGCCTCACACAATCCAAAAGTGTCCAGTGTCCAAAAGTGTGTGCAGAGATTCAAAATCTCCCTTATCCTCTAGTCACTTTGGTCACAGCTGTGCCATCGAGCCTGTCACATAGCGCTCAGATATTCATTGGGCATCACACAATCCAAAAGTGTCCAGTGTCCAAATGTGTGTGCAGAGATTCAAAATCTCCCTTATCCTCTAGTCACTTTGGTCACAGCTGTGCCATCGAGCCTGTCACATAACGCTCAGGTATTCATTGGGCCTCACACAATCCAAAAGTGTCCAGTGTCCAAAAGTGTGTGCAGAGATTCAAAATCTCCCTTATCCTCTAGTCACTTTGGTCACAGCTGTGCCATCGAGCCTGTCACATAGCGCTCAGATATTCATTGGGCCTCACACAATCCAAAAGTGTCCAGTGTCCAAAAGTGTGTGCAGAGATTCAAAATCTCCCTTATCCTCTAGTCACTTTGGTCACAGCTGTGCCATCGAGCCTGTCACATAGCGCTCAGATATTCATTGGGCCTCACACAATCCAAAAGTGTCCAGTGTACAAAAGTGTGCGCAGAGATTCAAAATCTCCCTTATCCTCTAGTCACTTTGGTCACAGCTGTGCCATCGAGCCTGTCACATAGCGCTCAGATATTCATTGGGCCTCACACAATCCAAAAGTGTCCAGTGTCCAAAAGTGTGTGCAGAGATTCAAAATCTCCCTTATCCTCTAGTCACTTTGGTCACAGCTGTGCCATCGAGCCTGTCACATAGCGCTCAGATATTCATTGGGCCTCACACAATCCAAAAGTGTCCAGTGTCCAAAAGTGTGTGCAGAGATTCAAAATCTCCCTTATCCTCTAGTCACTTTGGTCACAGCTGTGCCATCGAGCCTGTCACATAGCGGTCAGATATTCATTGGGCCTCACACAATCCAAAAGTGTCCAGTGTCCAAAAGTGTGTGCAGAGATTCAAAATCTCCCTTATCCTCTAGTCACTTTGGTCACAGCTGTGCCATCGAGCCTGTCACATAGCGCTCAGATATTCATTGGGCCTCACACAATCCAAAAGTGTCCAGTGTCCAAAAGTGTGTTCAGAGATTCAAAATCTCCCTTATCCTCTAGTCACTTTGGTCACAGCTGTGCCATCGAGCCTGTCACATAGCGCTCAGATATTCATTGGGCCTCACACAATCCAAAAGTGTCCAGTGTCCACAAGTGTCTGCAGAAATTCAAAATCTCCCCTGTCCTATAGACACCTTGTACCTTGTTTTACATTACCATATAGTTTGTTGGATTTTGTCTACATTTCTACCAAAAATGAGGAAGGCTGGTGGAAGAGGCCGTGGAATTGGGCGGGGGTTGGCAGCTGGTAATGATGGTGTTGGTGGTGGATCTGATGGTAGTGGCAAGAGCAAAATAGGACCGAATGCAGGAGGTGTTGAGCCTGCGTCATCGTCTGGCTACATAAGGCCTCGAACGCTTAGTTTTCTAGGAGTTGGCAAAACGCTTTTAAAGCCAGAGCATCAGGAAAAAGTTTTGTCTTACATTGCTGACTCAACCTCCAGCTCTATTGCCTCCTCTTCTTCAGTTGTAAAAAGTAAAAGCACTGAGTCGTCATTGGAGGCTCATGTTCATGAACCACACCTTTCCTTGTGTCCTTCACCCCAACCAAGATTGAAGGATGACGCAGGCCATACTACTGATTACTCCATGGAGCTGTTTTCACATACCATGCCTGGATTATCAAATCAAATGGTGAATTACCCAGGCCAAGATGAATCTGACATGGAGTGCACTGATGCACAGCCGCTGATGGATGATTCTGCTGGTACATTCACTCAGAGCACTACATTGTCCTCGCAGTGTACAGAGCCAGATTTTGACCCTGATGAGACTCAGGTGCCCCTTCCCGCACACTATACCACCATACACGGTGACACAGAGAAAGGTGCACATGACATAGAAGAGGAGGTGATGGATGACCCAGTTGTTGACCCAGATTGGCATCCATTGGGGGAAGAGGGTGCTGCTTCCAATAGCTCAGATGAGGAGCATCCACAGCAGACATCGACATCGCAACAGCTGTTATCTGGCAGGCCCGGAGCACTCCAAAGACAGGTTCCAAACATCAAAAGAGTTGCTGGACAGCTTGTCCAGAGGGTCAAAAGATCACAGCGTGCTAGGCCGCAAAATGTCTGCCAAAGTAGGAAGAGTGCAGTGTGGCAGTTTTTTGAACAAAATCCTCATGATCAGGCCAAGGTTATCTGTAAGAAGTGCGCAAAGACCTTTAGCCGAGGGAAAAATCTGAAAAATTTGAATACCAGTTGCATGCTTAGACATTTAACCAGCATGCACTTGCAAGCGTGGACACAACACCAAACCTCAAGTGCCACATGTGCAACTGATCACAACGAAGGTAGTCAGCAACGATACATTGTTTCCCCCACTGTAAGCCCACCGGTTAGCACAGCAGCAAATGTTGAGGTGTGGTTGCAAGGCTACAGCAGTCAGGGAATCCCACTGTTATATCAACGAAAGACTGATTCTAGGCCATCAGAAAGAACACCAACTCCATCACCATCATCAACCCTCTCTCAGTCCGCCCTGTCCACCGCTACTTCCACCATATGCAGCTCTCAAGTCCAGCTCACCCTCCCAGACACTATGAGTAGGTCAAGAAAGTACTCAGTCTCTCATCCGCGTACACTGGGTTTGAACGCCCACATTGCCAAACTAATCTCGTTTGAGATGATGCCCTTTCGGTTGGTGGAAAGCACAGCTTTCCGCGAACTCATGGCCTATGCAGTACCACGCTATGACCTACCCAGTCGCCACTTCTTCTCTCGAAAAGCCATCCCAGCCCTCCACCATCATGTGAAAGACCGCATTGTCCATGCACTCCAGCAGTCAGTGAGCGGAAAGGTGCACCTCACAACTGATGCATGGTCCAGTCGGCATGGCCAGGGCCGTTACGTGTCCATCACTGCACACTGGGTTAATGTGGTGGATGCAGGGTCCACAGGGGACAGCGGTGGTGGGACAGTGCTGCCTAGCCCACGGTATAGGAAACAGTTGGCTGTAGGCGTTCGACCCTCCTCCTCCTCCTCCTCCTCCTCCAGAAGCGAAAGCTCGTCCACAGAGCGCAGTCGTACGAGCACTCCATCTGCAGCTGCCACTGTTGTACACGATGTGTCCCCCTATTGAGCAGCTAGTGGAAAGCGTCAGCAGGCTGTGTTGCAGATGATGTGTTTGGGCAACAGACATACCGCCGAGGTGCTGGCCGAGTACTTGAAGCGACAAACTGAGTCATGGCTGGGCAGTGTACATCTTGAGGCAGGCAAGGTAGTTAGTGATAACAGCCGTAATTTTGTGGCAGCCATAGCCCTTTCAAAACTCAGCCATATACCTTGCTTGGCTCACACCTTGAACCTGGTGGTGCAGTGCTTCCTTAAAAATTATCCGGAGTTAACAGCCCTGCTCCAGAAGGTGCGAAGACTGTGCGCGCACATCCGTCGGTCGCCTGTACACTCCGTTCGTATGCAGAAGCTGCAGCGATTGCTCCACCTTCCCAACCACCGCCTCATTATCGACATTGCAACAAGGTGGAACTCCACCCTGCACATGGTGGAGCGCCTGTGCGAGCAGAGGCAGGCCATAATGCATTTGTGGGAGGATACACGGCCAGGCACTTTGAGAGCAGACATGGAGTTGACAGGTGTGCAGTAGTCGAAGCTGAAAGACCTCTGTAAAGTCCTTCAGTGTTTTGAGGAATGCACACGGCTGGTAAGCGCAGACAACGCCATCCTAAGCATGAGCATCCCACTTATGCGTCTGCTCATGCAAACTTTGACGCACCTTAAGGAGCAGGCGTCTGCAGCCAATGTTGATGAGGAGGAAGAGGAGGAGGGAATCCTTGATGACATTCAGCCATTGTCTGCTCAGGGACCTCTCCTGGACGAGGTGGAGGAAGAAGAGGAGGAGGAGGAGGATGATGGGGATGATTACTTAGGGGAGGAGGATGCATCTCGTGGGGCAAGTGAAAATGTTGGCGTGGCAAGGTCTGGTACAGGGTTTGTGCGTGACTGGAGGGATGTGGATTTGCCAGAAAGTGCTCCTCCAACCAGCACTCGCAGTGCATCCTTGACACCGGGAACATTGGCCCACATGTCAGATTATGCCTTGCAGATCCTAAAAAGGGACCCACGCATTGCCAAAATGATGAACGATGACGACTACTGGTTGGCCAGCATCCTGGATCCACGCTATAAAGGCAAATTACAAAACATCATGCCACAGGAGAACCTTGACCTAATATTGGCTAATAAACAAGCAACTCTGGTAAATCGGTTGCTTGAGGCATTCCCAGCACACAGCAGCGGTGATGGTTCTCACACGAGCCGTACGGGCCGGGGGCAGCTTAGCAGAGGTGTTCGTGGTGCACACAGCAGAAGTGGCGTTGGAGACAGGGGTTTCATGACAATGTTGTGGACTGATTTTTCAAGTACCGCTCACACAACTGGTAATACTGCATCGATGGAAAGTGACAGGAGACAGCAGTTGTCAACTATGGTTACAAACTACTTTTCCTCCCATATCGATGTTCTCCCACACAGGTCATTCCCCTTTGACTATTGGGCCGCTAAACTGGACACCTGGCCTGAATTGGCACAATATGCCTTACAGGAGCTCGCTTGCCCAGCTGCAAGTGTGCTATCGGAAAGAGTCTTCAGTGCAGCTGGATCAATCGTGACAGAAAAAAGGACCCGTCTGTCAACCCAAAATGTGGATGATCTAACCTTCATTAAAATGAACCACGCATGGGTTTCCAAGGATTTTGTCCCACCTTCCTCTGATGACACATAGGGTGACAGAAAAATGGCTTGCTTTGGTCCACCTCTTCCTGGTACTTCACCTATTTCGCCTTTTGCATCAGCTGAATGTCCAACATCAACATATGCCACTTTCTAAAACTCCCTAACTGTGCTGCCTCCCCCCCATGGCCGGGGTCACCACCTAGCACACGACACCGTGCGAGTGCCGTTGCCCTGGACAGGTGGGTAGGCCGACTCTTGGGCGCGGGCACTGGTACAGGGTCCTTCATAGCGCAATCGAGTGTCTCTGACGGTGGTGGTGCACACCCGCCGTCAGACACACCGCCGTACTATGAGGGGCCCAGTGCCAGTACCGACGTCCACGAGTGGGCCCCCCTTGCTTGGGCAGGGCCCCAGCATTTGCAATCTTTACCTCTCCCTGCTCCTCCGCTGTGTAGTCTGGGCCGTCAAATCCATACTGTGCCTGACACCGTCTGAGCCTGCCTCCTGATGTATAGACATATATTTTGAATGTGTACGCTATCCATACATGTTATCCGGGGATACGGTACCCTTTCTAACCTTTGTGCAATCACGTGCAATCCATACTGGGCCTAACACCGTCTGAGCCTGCCTCCTGAGACATATATTTTGAATGTGTACGCTATCCATACATGTTATCCGGGGAAACGGTACCCTTTCTAACCTTTGTGCAATCACGTGCAATCCATACTGGGCCTAACACCGTCTGAGCCTGCCTCCTGAGACATATATTTTGAATGTGTACGCTATCCATACATGTTATCCGGGGATACGGTACCCTTTCTAACCTTTGTGCAATCACGTGCAATCCATACTGGGCCTAACACCGTCTGAGCCTGCCTCCTGAGACATATATTTTGAATGTGTACGCTATCCATACATGTTATCCGGGGAAACGGTACCCTTTCTAACCTTTGTGCAATCACGTGCAATCCATACTGGGCCTAACACCGTCTGAGCCTGCCTCCTGAGACATATATTTTGAATGTGTACGCTATCCATACATGTTATCCGGGGATACGGTACCCTTTCTAACCTTTGTGCAATCACGTGCAATCCATACTGGGCCTAACACCGTCTGAGCCTGCCTCCTGAGACATATATTTTGAATGTGTACGCTATCCATACATGTTATCCGGGGATACGGTACCCTTTCTAACCTTTGTGCAATCACGTGCAATCCATACTGGGCCTAACACCGTCTGAGCCTGCCTCCTGAGACATATATTTTGAATGTGTATGCTATCCATACATGTTATCCGGGGATACGGTACCCTTTCTAACCTTTGTACAATCACGTGCAATCCATACTGGGCCTAACACCGTCTGAGCCTGCCTCCTGAGACATATATTTTGAATGTGTACGCTATCCATACATGTTATCCGGGGATACGGTACCCTTTCTAACCTTTGTGCAATCACGTGCAATCCATACTGGGCCTAACACCGTCTGAGCCTGCCTCCTGAGACATATATTTTGAATGTGTATGCTATCCATACATGTTATCCGGGGATACGGTACCCTTTCCAACCTTTGTACAATCACGTGCAATCCATACTGGGCCTAACACCGTCTGAGCCTGCCTCCTGAGACATATATTTTGAATGTGTACGCTATCCATACATGTTTTCCGGGGATACGGTACCCTTTCTAACCTTTGTGCAATCACATGCAATCCATACTGGGCCTAACACCGTCTGAGCCTGCCTCCTGAGACATATATTTTGAATGTGTACGCTATCCATACATGTTATCCGGGGATACGGTACCCTTTCTAACCTTTGTGCAATCACGTGCAATCCATACTGGGCCTAACACCGTCTGAGCCTGCCTCCTGAGACATATATTTTGAATGTGTACGCTATCCATACATGTTATCCGGGGAAACGGTACCCTTTCTAACCTTTGTGCAATCACGTGCAATCCATACTGGGCCTAACACCGTCTGAGCCTGCCTCCTGAGACATATTTTGAATGTGTACGCTATCCATACATGTTATCCGGGGATGCGGTACCATTTCTAACCTTTGTGCAATCACATGCAGTCCATACTGGGCCTAACACCGTCTGAGCCTGCCTCCTGAGACATATATTTTGAATGTGTACGCTATCCATACATGTTATCCGGGGAAACGGTACCCTTTCTAACCTTTGTGCAATCACGTGCAATCCATACTGGGCCTAACACCGTCTGAGCCTGCCTCCTGATGTATAGACATATATTTTGAAGGTGTACGCTATCCATACATGTTATCTGGGGATACGGTACCCTTTCTCACCTTTGTGCAATCACGTGTAATCCATACTGGGCGTGAGAACGGCTGGCGAGCTGTTAAGCAAGCTACAGCACCTGTGGTTTGCACATGTAAGTTTTTCATTTTTTCAGGAATGACAGTTAGGCCTAATTCCGGAACTGTGGTTGACCTGCACTTACTGGGAAATCATTGTTCGCGGGTAATAATTGTAATCAGTGATCCCCATCACTAACGTTGTTCAGCGGGTTATCTGCACCTGTAAGCGACAAACGCTGGCCTTTTCAGTGTAGCGCACATGCAGCCACGGACATGTAAGGGCATGACACACCAGTTATTGGCCAATCTCATGTGCCAGAGCCTCACGTGTCCCTCTAGTAAGCCGGACTCGGACCGCGGGGCATGACGGAGTCTCGTTCGTTAATGGAATTAAGCTTGCAATGTGTGCATCTGTTCTGTAGCTGGCATTGTTGAGGTTTCCCAGGTGGAGTCGAATTTAACCGTAGGCTCCACTCCTGGTGGTGCCCTTCTGGACATTCCTTTAAGGTTCAGCTTTGCAACCATACTGCCCACGTAAAACAAACACTTTGCCTTCATGAACGCTGTTTGGAGGGTCATGACTCGTGGGAATAACGCCGCCCAATCAGTTAACCTGCTAGAGAGATCCTTCGTTGCTCCCAAGCATGACATCACACTCCCTAGGAAGAAGGTAATGCCACTCCTGGGGGCGACACAAGTGCACTGATGCCCAGCCACTGCTCGATGAATCTGCTGGTACATTGACCCAGACCAATACATTCCCCTCGCACGCTACACGACCTGAATCTGACCCTGATGAAACTCAGGTTACCCTTCCCATATACAGTTCCATCTTACACGGTGACAAAGAGGAAGCTGCAGATGAAAGTGCAGGTTCGGCCCACCCGCCATCAGACACACCACCGTACTATCAGGGGCCCTGTGCCAGTGCCGTCGCCAACGAGTGGGCCCCCCTGCTTGCCCAGGATCACAGCACTTGCAAAGTTGAAATACTGTGCAGTGAGATGGAAGATGGGGACGACGAGGAATCCAGACAAGTACAGGGATTCCCTAGTGAGGAGACTTATTTGATTGTTTTCAATGTTGGGACAGCAATTTTTGGGGAGCACTATACTCTGGAGAATGATAGATGGGGCCCACCATACACTGGAACATTCCAAAGGTGGACATCAGACACTGGAGCAGCATTTACAGGGCCCATTATACACTAGAGCATTAGAAATGGGGCCCAGACTGTTGTGACCCAGGAATAAAACCAAAATGGCATTTCCTCTGCCCCACTTAACCATAATAAACAGACTCAGAAACCAAATGATGGGTGAAGGTCGGTCACAGCTTTATTGAATGTTTTCTTAACAATCATTTTAAAGGCACTTTACTTCTCTTAAGAACGCGCTCGCTACCAAATGCCCTGCTCTGTATTCGCAGGCAAGTCGGCCAGCGAGCCGTAACTTTGTGCCAATCCTTGTTTCACCGCCGCTGTGACTTGAAAACTATAATAAACAGAACAAAATGAACATTAGGAAATCATCATAACAAAAAAGGGGAGGGAGGGTGGGACAAGCACCTCCGGGATCCGGTCAAAAGGAAAGAGGGAGGGTAGCCACGGATTTGGTGCTATATAACCCCCAGGAAGGGGTTGTGCTAATCCCTACCCAATCCCATTAGCCCCCATACATAATACTCCGCCCCAGCATGACATGGGTGGGCGAGTTCAACTTTAACCCATAATGGAAGGGGAGGGGAGGAAAGGCACCACAGTCAGGGGCACTCTCCTTAATCAGTATAGTGCCCACCAGACTGTTGTGACCCAGGAATAAAACCAAAATGGCATTTCCTCTGCCCCACTTAACCATAATAAACAGACTCAGAAACCAAATGATGGGTGAAGGTCGGTCACAGCTTTATTGAATGTTTTCTTAACAATCATTTTAAAGGCACTTTACTTCTCTTAAGAACGCGCTCGCTACCAAATGCCCTGCTCTGTATTCGCAGGCAAGTCGGCCAGCGAGCCGTAACTTTGTGCCAATCCTTGTTTCACCGCCACGGAGGATCCTGTTTTAAACAGGACTCCGACCCCCACCCATCAATAGCAAAGCTTGCTCCACTCCATCTTGCAGACCGGATAAGAAAATATCGAGCCCGATGTCATTCAGATGAACCCCGTCAGGCCTTAGCAGGGCGCTGTTATCCCCTTCCAGTTGCCTGTGTCGAATGACCACACCAAACCTCTCGCGTACAAACCGAGAAACACGGGCATTGATTGACCTCCTCGTGCGCTCGACTGCCATCCCATCACGAGCCCCTTGCCAAACCGCCCTCGGGACAATCTCAGACCATACTAGCACCAATTCCGGAAAAAAACTATGAAAGCGTTCCATGTCAGCTCGCATCATAGTTAAAAGTTCCGCCATCTTATACGAGCAAAGATCGTTACCCCCCGCATGCAAGATCAAAATAGTCGGCCCCCGAGCCCCTCTCGCGATCAAACAACCTCGGGTAACACTTGCGGCCACTGCAAGCCCCTAATGCCTCTCCACATGAAAACGACGTCCCGGAATCCCAGATGCCGTCCTCCTGGGCGACACTCGGCCCGCTGTGCAGCCCAGAAAATATAGGAGTGTCCCAGCAACCAGACAGTCGGTCTGACGGAACCTGCAGGAAAAGAAAATTTTAATACAACAAATCCGGACGAATATAACGAGCAAAACACGCCGATCTCCATCTCCCTATCCTCTGGACTTCGGCATCAGGAAGGCCCTCCTTGGCCGCCTCCGTAGCGGCCCCAATGCGGAACGAATGAGTGCCATACTCACCAGCGGGAACTCCCAGCCCCTTCAAACAGCTGGTAAACACAGTCTGGAATTGATACCTGGTTAAAGGTAGGTAATCTGCATGCGTGAAAAAGAAACTACCCCCTTTTCTAACTACCAAGTATGCTTTAAGCAACGCGACCGGACACATTGACGAATTGGCAGCATGCAGCAAAACCCAAGAACCCCGACCCAACGGATCCGTCTTTGATTTTCGAATTCTCACCCGCACCGAGTCCTCCAAAAAGACCACATCCTCAAACCGCAAACCACACCCCAAATCGAGCTTTGAACGCGGAACCAACTCCCCAACCCTTAAGGCTCCGAAAAAAGCTAAACCAAAAGCAGC
This sequence comes from Dendrobates tinctorius, assembly GCF_039654945.1. Classification (NCBI taxonomy): domain Eukaryota; kingdom Metazoa; phylum Chordata; class Amphibia; order Anura; family Dendrobatidae; genus Dendrobates; species Dendrobates tinctorius. The sequence continues at coordinate 22,975,793 of NW_027361738.1, read as the reverse complement.
GGACACAAGGGCTGCTTCAAAGACTGAACTACACACCTGATCCGCAATTGCAATAAGTCGACTAAGGAGAGCTAGGGACACCGGACGCCGACACTCAGTACTAGGCTGGACCCTCCTCCAACCCTTCATAGCCTGCCTAACAATAAAACATTTCGTAACATCAGACCAGCCTAACAGCTGAAAATGAAAAGCAACACCAGACAAACGTTGCTGTGCTGACGCACCCGACAAACCCTTACTATTCAACTGACACAAGAACTCAATCGTAACTTGTAATCGCGAATTCTCACACACCTGAACCGGTCTGCTACCTGCCAACTGACACCACTCCAACCATGCCTTACCATACGCTTGCCACGTCGACTGGGACACCGAGGAACGAACAAGGGACATCAACTGTTCCCGATCACGTCCCACAGAATCGGCGGGCAACTGCAAACCTCCGGAAGGGCATGGAGACCAAGATCCAAGAAAACCTGTAAATCAAAAGAGTCAGAAGAGTTAGCAAACAAACCATCAGGGCCCTGTTCAAGTTGAGCCCGAAACCAAATGTTGAATTGCAAACAAAGCAGAGCCAGTCTACGAAGAAGAGCCAAAACCTGCGGGGACCTGGAAGACATGTGGTTAATACAGCGAACCACCCCAGGGTTACTTGACCTAAAATGAATCTCCTGATTACACAACAAACTACCCCACAACTCAATCGAAACGACGATTGGAAAAATCTCGCAAAGGGTTTTGTCATGGCCAAAACCCGACCTGGCCCAAAAATCCGGCCAAACCTCGCGACACAGTCGATGCTCAAATCTTGTCATGAAACCCACAACTCCGTCCTCCGATGCAAACAAATTTAAGTCATGCGCCGTCCGGCACGGTAACATGAAGCAAGTGTGACCGTTGAATGTTCGTAAAAAAGAAAGCCACACCTCCAAATCTGCCTTCATGGCTCTTGTAACCCGCACCCTGTGGTGTGGGCTGGAGGCTCCTTTCGTAGCCAATGACAGTCGTCGTGAGAACGCCCTTCCCACCGGCATGACTCTGCACGCAAAAACCAACAACCCCAACAGTGATTGCATCTGCAAGAGGGTAACCTTTCGAACTGACAGGAAACCCTCAATCAGAGAGACCAATTTTTGAATCTTCTCAGCGGGTAGTCGATACACCATCGCTATCGTATCAATTTCAATGCCCAAAAAAGACAAAATTTGAACCGGGCCAATGGTCTTTTCTGGTGACAAAGGAACACCGAATTTCTGCGCAATTGACTTGAACGTGGAAAGAAGCTTATCACACACATCCGAGGAATTCGGACCAACAAAAAGGAAATCATCCAGATAGTGAGTGACAGACCGCGTTCCCGACTCCCATCTCACTACCCATTCTAAAAAAGAACTGAAAAGTTCAAAATAATAGCAAGAAATCGAACATCCCATGGGGAGACACATGTCAAAATAAAATTCCCCATCTACCTGACAACCCAACAGATGAAAACAATCCGGATGCACCGGCAACAAACGAAACGCCGAATCGATATCCGACTTGGCCAACCAAGCACCATCCCCTGCGATCCTAATCAAAGCCACAGCCCTATCAAACGATGCATAGGATACTGACGCATCGTCGGGAGAAATACCATCATTCACCAAAAACCCCTTTGGGTGCGACAAGTGGTGAATCAAACGAAAGGAACCAGGATCCTTTTTCGGGACCACCCCCAAAGGTGACACCCTAAAATCCTGAAAAGGCGGGGATAAGAACGGACCGGCCATCCTACCCAGCGCTACCTCCTTCTGCACCTTCGCCAACAAAACATCCGAGTGATCACGGGCAGACTTCAAATTTGCCGAAAAACCGGGGGACCTATGCAATTTAAACGGAATGAAAAAACCTTCCGAAAACCCAAAACGCAGCTGACCCGCTGCCTCCTTGTTAGGATATCGGTCTAGCCACGGCTCCATCGCGACTACGCTCACCGGTGTCTTTCCTCTCATTTTGCTGTGGCTTGACCGGTAGCTTTCCCGCAGGACGGGAACACTTAGAGGCCGGGTGGGAGCCTCCACAGGCCGAACACTCATGCCGGAATTTACAAAGGCCATAAAACCTACAGTGTCCCTCATTGAACAACCAACAGGCACCGGGTCTCCGCACGACCACTGAACTGGAACCCGTTGAGCCTTGTCCAGCAGCCGCTGATGGAAAGGGATACTGCTTCTGAGTCATCATAAGATGCAACCACACCTCAGTCGCCTTAACCCCCCAGCCAATGTCTGGATGGAGGGCTAACCGTCTCCTGAATTCCTCATCATACCTCCACCACGCAGACCCACCGTGAGCCTTGTATGAATTGTAGATCATATCCTGATAGATAAACAGCTCAGAGCAGCGACCCGGGTGCTGCTGACCCATAATGCAACCCAACACAGCGAAAGCTTGCAACCAATTATTCATAGTTTTCGCCACCTTTTGGCGCACTCTCTCCGAAAACCTCTCAACCGGTCTCCTTTCCTTGTCCACAGTGTGTTGATCCACCGACACCAACGACCAAATATCTACATAATCATTGCTCCAAATCTTCTTCTTAGTGTCGTCATCTATGTGCGATCCCAGCGCACTAACCCCGCAGAACATGGTATCCTTATACACCCCCGCTAGCGGGGCGTCCACCTTATGACACTCCTTTGCTGTACCAGCCGTGGAGGGCAATTGCCCGATCAACGCTCTCAAGACAGATATCATAGCAGCATTATCCATACTTGAAGAACCCAATAGGGAACACTCACCCGGATTGACCGTTGGAGGAGGGACTCCCGCAGATGGAGGAACTCCAGCTCCCGGATAACCCGCCGTACTGTTGATGCCATAACTTGTAGCCTCAGGGGTTGCGCTCGACTCGACCAGGCTGTAAGTCCTTGAACGAGCCCTCGACTCCCGACGCTCGGGAGGAGGGCCTCGAACATGCTCGGGACTCGCAGACGCGCTGGACACCTCTGACAACGAAGATGGATAGCCACTAGAGTTGAGCGATACCATCCGATACTTCAAAGTATCGTATCGGATGGTATCGGCCGATCTTTAAAAAAAGTATCGGTATCGCCGATTCCGATACCGGAAGTCCCATTCAAGTCTATGGGACTTCCGGTATCGGAATAAGAAAAACCCTTTCCTGCCCTTGTACAGCCTCTCTGGGGTCTGTACGGGCCTTTCGGGGGGCTGTGCCGGCCTGCCAGGGGGTCTGTGCAGGCTCCGGTGGTCTGTGCCGGCCTGCCGGTGGTCTGTGCAGGCTCCGGGGGGCTGTGCCGGCCTGCCGGGGGGCTGTGCCGGCCTGCCGGGGGGCTGTGCCGGCCTGCCAGGGGGTCTGTGCAGGCTCCGGTGGTCTGTGCCGGCCTGCCGGTGGTCTGTGCAGGCTCCGGGGGGCTGTGCCGGCCTGCCGGGGGGCTGTGCCGGCCTGCCGGGGGGCTGTGCCGGCCTGCCGGTGGTCTGTGCAGGCTCCGGGGGTCTGTGCAGGCATCGTCCGATGGGACTACAAGTCCCATCTGGCGATGCCTGCTACCATGACAGTGATTGACACATTAGCCAATGATGGGACAGTAGTAGTCCCATCATCCGGCTAATGTGTTAAATGTAAAAAAAAAAAAAAAAAAAATTACATGCTACATTCATACTACATACTACATACATGCTACATTCATACTACATACTACATACATGCTACATTCATACTACATGCAACATACATACTACATATATACTACATGCATGCTACATATATACTACATGCATGCTACATACATACTACATGATACATACTACATATATACTACATGCATGCTACATACATACTACATATATACTACATGCATGCTACATACATACTACATGCTACATGCATGCTACATACATACTACATGCTACATGCATGCTACATACATACTACATACATGCTACATATATACTACATACATACTACATATATACTACATGCATGCTACATATATACTACATGCATGCTACATACATACTACATATATACTACATGCATGCTACATACATACTACATGCTACATGCATGCTACATATATACTACATACATGCTACATATATACTACATACATACTACATATATACTACATGCATGCTACATACATACTACATATATACTACATGCATGCTACATACATACTACATGCTACATGCATGCTACATACATACTACATACATGCTACATATATACTACATACATACTACATATATACTACATACATACCACATACATACTACATGCATGCTACATATATACTACATGCATGCTACATACATACTACATATATACTACATGCATGCTACATACATACTACATGCTACATGCATGCTACATACATACTACATGCTACATACATACCACATATATACTACATACATACAATACATTCATACAATACATACATAGACATACAGTACATATAACATAGAGTAACATACTTACCAATACTTGTCACATTGTTCCCCGAAGCCATTGTCGTCTACGGAATAAATATTAACATAACAAACCACAAAAATACTCACCCACGATCCGAAGCAGTCCACGAGTGTGTCCCACGACGATCTTGGGTAGAGAACTGCAGCATCAGCTGATGCTGCCGTTCTCTACGGGCTGCAGGAATCCAATGACGGAAGGTAGGTATCCTTCCGCACTGTATTCCTCCGCCACTTAAAAAAAAAAAAAGTCCCTAGTCTCACTTTATGCCATTGCTGTGTGGGAATTTCCCACACAGCAATGGCATAAAGTGAGACTAGGGACTTTTTTTTTTTTAAGTGGCGGAGGAATACAGTGCGGAAGGATACCTACCTTCCGTCATTGGATTCCTGCAGCCCGTAGAGAACGGCAGCATCATCTGATGCTGCAGTTCTCTACCCAAGATCGTCGTGGGACACACTCGTGGACTGCTTCGGATCGTGGGTGAGTATTTTTGTGGTTTGTTATGTTAATATTTATTCCGGAAAGACAATGGCTTCGGGGAACAATGTGACAAGTATTGGTAAGTATGTTACTCTATGTTATATGTACTGTATGTCTATGTATGTATTGTATGAATGTATTGTATGTATGTAGTATATATGTGGTATGTATGTAGCATGTAGTATGTATGTAGTATGTATGTAGCATGCATGTAGCATGTAGTATGTATGTAGCATGCATGTAGTATATATGTAGTATGTATGTAGCATGCATGTAGTATATATGTAGCATGTATGTAGTATGTATGTGGTATGTATGTAGCATGTAGTATATATGTAGCATGCATGTAGTATATATGTAGTATGTATGTAGCATGTATGTAGTATATATGTAGTATGTATGTAGTATATATGTAGCATGTATGTAGTATATATGTAGTATGTATGTAGTATATATGTAGCATGCATGTAGTATATATGTAGTATGTATGTAGTATATATGTAGCATGCATGTAGTATATATGTAGTATGTATGTAGTATATATGTAGCATGTATGTAGTATGTATGTAGCATGCATGTAGCATGTAGTATGTATGTAGCATGCATGTAGTATATATGTAGTATGTATGTAGCATGCATGTAGTATATATGTAGCATGCATGTAGTATGTATGTGGTATGTATGTAGCATGTAGTATATATGTAGCATGCATGTAGTATGTATGTAGTATGTATGTAGTATGTATGTAGCATGCAGTATGTATGTAGTATGTATGTAGTATATATGTAGTATGTATGTAGCATGCATGTAGTATGTATGTAGTATGTATGTAGTATGTATGTAGTATATATGTAGTATGTATGTAGCATGTAGTATGTATGTAGTATTTTTTTTTTTTTTTTTTAACATTTAACACATTAGCCGGATGATGGGACTACTACTGTCCCATCATTGGCTAATGTGTCAATCACTGTCATGGTAGCAGGCATCGCCCGATGGGACTTGTAGTCCCATCGGACGATGCTTGCACAGACCCCCGGACATCAGCACAGCCCCCCGGCAGGCCGGCACAGCCCCCCGGCAGGCCGGTACAGACCCCCACAGGGTGCACAGCCCCCCGGCAGGCCGGCACAGCCCCCCGGCAGGCCGGCAGAGACCCCGGGCAGTCCACACAGCCCCCCGGCAGGCCGGCACAGCCCCCCGGCAGGCCGGCAGAGACCCCCGGAAGGCCCGAAATGACGGCGCATCATGATGCGCACACACCGCGCATCATGATGACGTCAGGCCGTCAATCAACTGAACTTCCGATTCCGATGCCGAATTCCGATATTGAAAAAATATCGGAAGTCGGTATCGGAATTCCGATACAGCAAGTATCGGCCGATACCCGATACTTGCGGTATCGGAATGCTCAACACTAATAGCCACGTCTCGAGGACCAGGGACGACCACGGGAGGAACCTTTGTGGCCGGAGCGCCTAGATCTTTTATGACGCCGCTGCGAAGCATGGCGCCCATGGCGACGCAACTGCGGGGATGAAGAATAAGAGGAGGAGGAAGAAGATCTCCGGCATCTACGCCTGTCCCGCCTCCCCCTCAAGGGACCGTCATCTACAGGAGCAGCAGCCACTGAAACTTCCCCGCTACCACCAGGTACGGCAATAGCCGGAGCCGGGCCGTGAACGTCCTCATGAGCCCCCTCTCTATGCGGCGCAGGAGCGAGCACCCCGGCACTCAGCGTACCCGACCCCCCCAGAGAAGGGGACGGCTGACTAACCCTAGCGACAGGTGTCTGTGATACACAGACCTGCCCCCGCTCCTCCACCCCAAGCACCAAGGGCCGCTCCGGCTGCTCGCTAATCTGCTCCCCTGCTGAAGCAGAGGAGGTCGCACTGTGCCTACCCCCCATAATTACACTCGCCGCCCCGGTCCGCTTAACCCCCCTGGGCTCCCCACCCTTCTCCCCTGCTGATAGCAACGTGGGCACCCGCCCCGAGGCCACTACGTCCCTGCCCCCCCGCCGCGATGCCGCGCTGCACCTTCGCGCGCTTCTCCCACATGCAGGAGCCCCTGCACAGTCAGCGCCGCCAGACCGGAAGTCGGGGGGCGGTGACTTCCGCCCAGCCGCGCGTCGCTGGGAAGCACCGGCCAACGCCGGCGAAGCGTCGCGCAGCCGCAGAGGAGGGCGGGTTTCCCGGGCGGACCGCCTGCCTCCCCGCGACCCCGCCGCCGCCGGCTGTTCTTGCCGCGACCCGGAGGCGGCGGCCGGGCCATAGCGCCATGAAGACGCGTCAGGACCGGGCACCCCATCAGAGGCCGGGGCCTGAGAGGCCGCCAGGTGAGCGCCGATCTCCGCCAGGATGCCATGTAGCCAGGGCTCTCCCTCCTGTAAGACCCGCAGGCGCAATGCCTCCAACAGCGGGTCACTCATAATGCCGCCAGACAGTGCTTGTGACAAGCACCTCCGGGATCCGGTCAAAAGGAAAGAGGGAGGGTAGCCACGGATTTGGTGCTATATAACCCCCAGGAAGGGGTTGTGCTAATCCCTACCCAATCCCATTAGCCCCCATACATAATACTCCGCCCCAGCATGACATGGGTGGGCGAGTTCAACTTTAACCCATAATGGAAGGGGAGGGGAGGAAAGGCACCACAGTCAGGGGCACTCTCCTTAATCAGTACAGTGCCCACCATTATGTTTGGAGCATTATTTGGGCCCATAAGACAGTGGAGCTTCATCCATGGGGACCAACATATACTGTAGCATTATGTGGAGCTCATCATATACTGTTTCAAACATTATATGGGACCAATGATTCTGTATGGAGAAATAGATGGGCCTCGTCATGAGATGTAAAAAGTGAGGTATTTTTCATTGTACTATACCGCTATTTCTCTGCCGTATCGGAGCATGATGAGTTGTGGTATGTGTTAAAGGGGCGCTCTTTCGCCCAGGGCACATGAAAACCTGCAGCCAGCCCTCCCCCCCACAACTTTAGCCAAATAACCCCCATTTTTCAGTGCGTAGCTTGTATTATGAAGTTAATTAAGGTTGACAAGCTTAAGTAAGAAGAATTGATGCTTTTGGCATTCAAATGGGCACTGTAGGTGTGTTTCCTGTCCTCCTCTCACTGACGACTTTTATTCCCCATTGACTTACATTGGGTTTCGTGTTTCGGGACGACCCCGACTTTTCCCTATAATCGGACGATCTTGCTCGACCCGACTTTTGGAAAAGTCGGGTTTCACGAAACGAAACGCGACCCTAAAAACCAAAAGTCGCTCAACTCTAGTTGTCACCACTTTATTCCCACACAAGACTTGGGGGCACAGCAGCATCTATAGTGAGTCGGGACTAGGTAGTGAGGAGTCCCCGAAGCAGGCTACAGCTGTCTGCCGTACAAGTAGAGTTCATAGAAACATCTGACAGGAGGAACTCCAGTGTAACTCAGTACTGTGAGTACTACACTAAAGGCACTAAGAGGGAGACATTCAGAAGAGGCACATATGTTGGTGGAGTTTTGGAAAGGAGTACTTCATCTTGCCTGGAAGTTGGCTGAGCTCCTGACCCAGAGGACATGGCACGGATGCGGGCTCTGGTGCCGTGACATGTCCCATTGAAGCTCATCGGGCCCGGTACCGAGTACCCCACAGCCCTGGGAGGGCGACCCATATAGGGAGGCTGTGTGGGCCTCATGCAGTGTATATAGGGAGGCTGTGAGGGGCTCATGCAGTGTATAAAGGAAGGCTGTGTGGGGCTCATGCCATATATATTGATGGAGGTTGTGTGGGGCTCATGCAGTGTATATAGGGAGGCTGTGGGGGGGCTCATGCAGTTTATATAGGGAGGCTGTGTGGGGCTCATGCAGTGTATATAGGGAGGCTGTGTGGGGCTCATACAGTGCATATAGGGAGGCTGTGGGGGGGTTCATACAGTGTATATAGGGAGTCTGTTGGGGGGCTCATCGGGCCCGGTACCGAGTACCCCACAGCCCTGGGAGGGCGACCCATATAGGTAGGCTGTGTGGGACTCATGCAGTGTATATAGGGAGGCTGTGAGGGACTCATGCAATGTATAAAGGAAGGCTGTGTGGGCTCATGCCATATATATTGATGGAGGTTGTGTGGGGCTCATGCAGTGTATATAGGGAGGCTGTGTAAGGCTCATGCAGTGTATATAGGGAGGCTGTGTGGGGGTCATGCAGTGTATATAGGGAGGCTGTGTGGGGCTCATGCAGTTTATATAGGGAGGCTGTGTGGGGCTCATGCAGTGTATATAGGGAGGCTGTGTGGGGCTCATACAGTGCATATAGGGAGGCTGTGGGGGGGTTCATACAGTGTATATAGGGAGTCTGTTGGGGGGCTCATACAATATACAGACGGGGTTGTGCTTGGGTTCAAATGATATATAGGGGGAGTCTGCATACTTAATTTTGCTCAATATATTAAATTCTGATACAATTAATATAAATAAAATTATCAATAGTATAAGAATAAAATATCAATATTAATATTGAGAAGAATTAATTTTGGCCTATTGGTTCGGCCTTCCACGATAGTCATGATCTCTCGTGTGGCCCCACAGGAAAATTAATTGCCCACACATTATAGAGGGTCACATCCACATTACAGAAGGTCACATCCACATTTTAGAGGGTCACATGATGTGACCCTCTAAAATGTGGATGTGACTCTCTACAATGTGGATGTGGCCCTCTACAATGTGGATGATGTCACCCACATCCACACCCTGGCCTCATCCACATTTTAGAGGGTCACATGACTCACATCCACATTTTAGAGGGTCACATCCTCATTACAGAATCTGTAATGTGGATGTGGCCCTCTAAAATGTGCATGTGGCCCTCTAAAATGTGGATGTCACCTACATCCACATTTTTGAGGGTCACATGCACATTTTAGAGGGTCACATCCACATTTTAGAGGGCCACATCCACATTACAGAATGCCCTCTAAAATGTTCATGTGACCCTCTAAAATGTGGATGTCACCTACATCCACATTTTTGAGGGTCACATTTTAGAGGGTCACATGACTCACATCCTTATTTTAGAGGGTCACATCACATCCACATTTTAGGCTACTTTCAGATTTGCGTTTGGAGGTGCAACGCAGGGCCGCCGCTAAGCTCCGCCCCCGGCGGTGCTTCCTCTGGTCAGCTCCTCCTCTGATCGCATGACTCTGCATGCGATCAGCCGCGTACCCTAAAGTTAGCATTGGGTACGCTGGTCGTGTGCTGGTACACTTTTTCCGGCGCTTGCACCCTTTCGGCGCAGCGCCGAGTGCACAAAAATGCAACACGGCACGTTTTTGTGCGCTCTGCGCAGCGCCAAAAGGGCACAAGCACCGGCAAAAGTGTACCAGCGCACGAACAGCATACCCAACGCTAACTATAGGGTACACTAATCGCATGCAGCATCATGCAGTCAGAGGAGGAGCTGACCAGAGGAGGCACAGCTGGGGGCAGAGCTTAGTGGTGGCCCTGCGCCTCTGAACGCAAATCTGAAAGTAGCCTTAGAGAGACACATCACATCAACATTTTAGAGGGCCACATCCACATTATTGATGTCTGTGGCTGTGGATAAAACACATTTTCCCATACTTGCTGCTGGAGGAGCCTGCCTGGGCTGGAGGACACACGTCGGGACCCCTGTGTGAGGTGAGGTAAGTAGCAGCGATTGATTTAATCAGCAGTGCACTGACTTGGTGGAGCGAGTGGACTGTGGCCTGGCTAAGGCTGTCACTGTGTGAGCAATGGCGGCTGCTCTCTGCCTCTTCACTCAGATCTGGCTGGGGTTCAGAGGCGTGCTTACGTAGCACGCTGTACATGACCCGCCTGCCTCTCTGAACCCTGGCCAGATCCTCCAATCACAGTGTGCCACTGGCTGCCACGTCACTGCGGTCTCAGCCTGCAGTCTGTGCAGTGAGTGAGTACCACCCACCTGCCCGGCCCCATGCACCCCTCCCCCATGTGTCTGCAGACTTTACTAGTGCTATGTGTGCGGCCCCCCTGTGTCAGTTAATGCTATATGCACGGCGGCCCGCTCACCTGCCCGGCCCCCCTGTGTCTGCTAATGCTATGAAAATGTCACATAACATTAGCAGACACAGGGGGGCCGGCCGGGCCGCCACACACACATAGCCTATGTGTGTGTGGCGGCCCGCCCACCCTCCCGGCAACCCTGTGTAAGCTAATGCTATGTGTGTGTGGCGGCCCACCCACCCGCCCGGCCCCCCTGTGTCTGCTATTGCAGCCGCTCTCCTCCTGTCTCTTCTGACATGGCCGGCCCGCGGCCGCCATGTTTGCTGTGATGCTGACTGACTCTGTCATAAATATGTATGTACACACACGCTGCGGGGCAGGCGAGTGGGGCGGCCCTGTCTTTTGCCAATTAACCGGGACGGGGGGCAAATGCCTCCCTGACACCCGGCCCAACCCGCCCCTGGAAATGATGATAAAAATCTTTTAACTATTTGAATCCGCTACTCCTATTTGTTCTCCTATTTGATATCATGTATATGGAGTGGAATATTTACTAATATGGCTGTACTTTTTTACATATGTCCGCCATTCCTTTCTACTAAGATATTTGGCACATTTTCTGTTCTAATCATCATATTATATAGCACTGTGTACTTACAATTGCTCATTTTGCCTTTCTACCTAGTTAATTTTTATCTTCTCCACTAGGTCTATATGACATAATGTGATTAAAAAACTAACTGGATCCTTCTAATCACTATGTAGAAACAGGAAGTCTACTTTCCCTGCATGAATTATCATTAGAACTAATATTCTTCATCAATGAAATGTCCCTGCCAGCCCAGCTCCACCCCCTCTTCAACTCCTGACCCAGTTGCTCCACTCCTCTCCCTGCCGAAGACTTTGCAGTAAGGTAGAATTGTAGTTCTAATGATGACTCATGCAGGGAAAAGAGACTTTCTGGTTCTACATAGAGCTTAGAAGAATTCAGCTAGTCTGTTTTTAATCGCTTGATGTCATAGACCTAATGGAAAAGAGATGAAGTAACTGGGTAGAAGCGCAAAATGAGCAATTGTAAGTACACACTGCCGTATAATATGACTTCAATATATTAAGAGGATACAAACTTTGATTGGAGTGCTATTGAGGTAAATTTTTGAAACTGTCTAAATCAAAAGATGTCTTGCATATTGAAACCAATCAATGTACAGTTTGCATTCTTCATAGTGCTCTTGAAAAGTTGAAAGCTGCAATGCGATATGTTACATGGCTATGCCCCATCACCTATGGATTCTGTCATGTCCCATGATTTAGAATGATACAGACAGTACTGCATTTAATTATATAATATTGTTGTTTTTTATTGCTGGGAATAGATCTGTCTCTTTTAGAGGTTGTCTCCTCCCCCCTCGCATGTGACTCTCATTTCTGTAACCCTTCCTTCTTTTCCATCTTTGAGTCTATCTCCATCTTGAGGCACACGTTTTTACAGCTCTGTACAAGGAAAGTCTCTTTTTACCTACTGTAACTGCGCATTATGCTAGGATTCAGCCGAGAATAAACCTTCTACTGGACCCTTCAAACGTGCTCTTTTCCAGTCGAGTTTAAGCTATCTGCGGACATCATTAAACATGAGTAATGATAAACAGACGCCATGGGATGGCAGTCTGAGCGCTCAACACTTACAGTTTGGCCATGAGGCAGAATAGATTCCAAGTGCCTAACTATGATCTGGATAGTTGGTACATGTTAAAAAAATAATAATTTTCAAATTATCAGTCGGCAAAGCAGATCGATGTAAATTGTCAGTGTGGGAGCCTATGGAGAAACAGTAAGTAAACAGGTGGTACACAGAAAGCAAAAATAATTGGCAAAAGTCTGCAATGGGCTGAAATGTCTTGCGTGGATTTCAATTAAATGAAGCATTAACCAACACGTGAGGGCCGGGGTTTCCTTCTGTTTACTGAACGGATTGCCGACTATTTGTATTATATTTGTTGATCATTGTAGTCTTTGAATAAAGGTGTCAGTTTGTAAAATTGTTATAGACAAACAAAAAGCTTCACTTTTCTCACTTCAAAACAATTAAACAGTTGGCAACAAACTTCTAGTTCATGTTTTGCCCTAAGGCAGTGTTCACACACAGCATTTTTTTAGCGGTATTTTTAGTGGTTTTTCCAATAAAACCGCTAAAAATAAGCTGCCCATTCATTTCTATGCATTTTGCACTTTTTGTGCATATTGATGCATTTTTTTACCGCGAAAAGACCGCATTGCGGTAAAAAACGCAGCATGCTCATTAATTTCGCAGATTTTTCCACGTTTCTGTCTTGTTCTATGCGATTTGAAAACGCGCGGAAAAATGCATAAAAAACGCACGTTTTCTGCGCAAAAACCGCGCAGAAAACGCACAAAAAAACGCGCGGTTTCTGGGAGGGGAGTTTTTCAGCAGAAATTTTCTGCTACGTGTGCACTTAGCCTAAAACTAGAGATGAGTGGCTTGGTACGTGCAGGATTTAGTAGGAGTAAAATTTCCTGAAATTTATAGTTCCACTTGAATTAGAACATTCTATGACTCGATTCATAAGGATTAGGGAAAAAAAAACCCCAGCACTATATTACACACTGCTGGAGAGTCAGTGAACATGCTAATATTGTCAGGCACAGGCAAGCGGGCTTTCCCATAGTGCCATGCAGATGATGTGGATTAGCCCAGACCTGGGCAAACTGCTGTCCATTGTCCAGACTGGAACAACCAGAGGGCTGGATATAGTCCGTTGGTCGCAGTTTTCCCTGGTCTGGGCTAAACCATGTCATCTGCAGGGCCATGACAGCTGACTGGCTTAAACAGCAGCCCATGGATTAAATCATGCCCACCCCACCCACCAACCATCTGCTGCCCGCTGGCACTGCTATCTGTATTATCAGGATGCAGACAGCAGTGAATACATTGTGGAGTATGGGGCCACAGGCTCCACCTTCCAACAATCAGCGAGTGAGACAGTAGACGCGATTACATAATTTCATTGAGCTGCTGCAGAGACTCAGTGCACAGGAGACAGGAGCAGAGCATCGGGGGAATGGGAGTGAGCTGAGTATGTGTTGTATATGGAAGTTGTGTGGGCTCATACTGCATATAAGTAGGATATGTGTTGCTCACACTGTATATATAGAGGCTATGTGGGGCTCACACTGTATATATGAAGGCTATGTGGGGATTATACTGTATATTGGAGACTGTGTGGGGGGCTCGTACTCTATATAGTGAGGCTATGAGGGTCACATGCTGAATATCATAGGCTATGTGTGGCATATGCTGTATATAAGAGGCTCTGTGGGGCTCTCGCTATTTATAGGGAGGCTATGTGGGACTCATACTAAAAGTAGAAAGTTATGTGAGGGCTCATACTGTATATAGGAGGCTATATGGGAGGCTCATACTGTATGTAGTGAGGTTATATATAGGGGAACATGCTGTATGTCAGAGGCTATGAGTGGCACATGTTGTACATCAGAGGCTGTGTTGTGCACATGCTGTATATAAGAGGATATATGGGGCTCACGCTGTATTTAGTGAGGCTATGTGGGGGCTCATTCTGTATATAGGAGGCTATGTGGGGGCCCATTCGGTATATATGAGGCTATGTGGGGCTCATACTATATATAGGAGGCTATGTGAGGGATCATACTGAATGTAGGAGGCTGTGTGGAAACTCATACTGTATATAGAAGACTATATGGGGATCATACTTTATATAGGAGAATATGTGATGGCTCAAATTGTATATAGTGAGGCTATGTGGGGGCTCATACTGTATATAGGGGCTATGTTGGGGCTCAAATAGTATATAGGAAGCTATGTGGGAGCTCATATTGTATACTATATATAGGGGGCTGTTTGTGGGTTCTTACGGTATATAGGAAGATGTTTGTTGGCTCATACAGTATATAGGGGGCTGTGTGTTGGCTCATATGATATATAGTGGATGTCAGCATACTTCTTCTAAATATTAAGTGATAGAATTAATATTAATATAAAAAATTATAACTAATATGATAATATTAATATTAAGTGGAATTAATTTCAGCTTATTGGTTTGGCCCTCCATAGCAATCAAGGTCTGTCCTGTGGTCCCACGACAAAATTAATTGCCCACCTCTGGTCTAGCCCAAGAAATCAGGGGCAGCTATTACAGCCATAAAATATTGGGTCTGACCAAGGTACTCCATTTTAAGCTTGTACTGTGTAAGTGGGTCGCCCTCCCAGGGCTGTGGGATACTCGGTACCGGGCTGGCAACTCAGAGGGGAAGGTGTCACAGCAGCGGTGACCCGGTCCGTGGCCCTGGGCGCCCAATGTAAAGAGGGGAATTGAATGGTGGAAAGTAGTTGATTAAATGAATAGTTCGTGACGCCACCTGTGGTGTTCGGCAATAGAGATGTAAGCTGACGCTGCAGACAGATCCTCTGGGACTGATGGTGTGGTGCAGCAATGATGTTATAGCCCTCCACAGGCAGGGCTGTAGTCCCAGGGAAGAGTAGGAGAAGTGACACGTAGATGGTGTAGTGTCTGGCGCAAGGGATATGGCCGTGCTGGGCAGGTTCTCGCAGGAATAAGTGGAGGACACCAGGGCATGTAGTTCCAAAGCTTTACTCACAGTCTGTTGCACAAACAGGTGCCTGCCTCCGTGCCGTGTCCCTGGATCAGGTACTCAGTCAACCTCCAGGCCAGATGGAATACTCCTTTCCAACACTCCGCCAACATGTACCTTTCTGAACGTCTCCTCTTATAGCGCCTTTAAATGAAGTACTCCTAGTACTGAGTTACACTGGAGTTCCTCCTGTCCGATTTTCTTATGAACGCTACTTGTACGGCAGACAGCTGTAGCCTGCTTCGGGGACTCCTTGCTACTAAGTCCCGGCTCACTATCCAGTTGCTGTTGTGCCCCCAAGTCTTGTGTGGGAATAAAGTGATCACTACTTCTATTCGTCCGGTGTCTGCTGCAGGACCATTAGTATCCATACAACCTCAGGGACCGGGCCCCGGCCTTGTGCTTAGAACTTCTAGGAAGGGTTCTCTTCTAACCCACGCCTTCTGTTCTCTTTTACTCCTCACGTTCCGTACTGATCTTCCTCTCTATGGAGAGTCAGGCTTTCAGTCTATTTTGCTCTCTCTCCCTTTCCTGTGCCAGCAGACCCAGGTCACTGGGATCTGCTGCAGCACTTCCATCCATCTATCCCTCTCTCCGGGGATCTTCTGCTCTCCAACTCTTCCCTCTCTTTGTAACGTAAACTAACTCCACCCACCACCCAGCACGTTTCGTGTTCCAAGCAGGGAGCCACCAATGGGTGCTATGCTACACTCCAAGCAGGGAGCCGCCGAACGTGCTTTGCTACACTACTTTGTCGTGTGGGGTGCAGGTGTTGGATTGTGGTCAGGTGTCTCCACCTTATCTGGATGGTGGGATACTACACCTCAGGAGGAGGTGCAGTACCTCTGTGGCGACTGAGCCTCAGGGGCGCCACATAAGCATAAAAGCTCAGAGCACACAGCATAGGGAAAGAAAAAGGCCCACATTGTGGTGTACTATTTGAATGCTGATGTACCAAGTTGAAAATAGGAGTGATAGTCTCAGTCTGTAAACACTAATCCAAGGATTCAACTGATATATATGGATCTGCTGTAGCTGTAAAGTAATTTACTGTGGGACTGTGAATTAATAGAGCTGTTATATGCAGCAGTAACAGCACCTTAATTGCTGCATTTTTTCCACATAGTGCAGGCAATGAGGGACAGTATTAATCCCCTCATTGCTAGAGATGGGCTAATGCTAATCAGACTCTGATCAGAGTTAGATCCGATTTTCTCGGAGGTGGGCAGAAAAAAAAAGCTTCTCCATTATGTTAATCTATGATGATTGCACCAAAATTGCATGACATCTGAGTGCGGTCTGATATTTTTCATGGGCCCATAGACATGAATGTGTGAGTGTCATCTGATTCTTGGAGGCAAATCGTGCATGCTGCCATTGTTTTCCTAGGACCCCTCTGATTCCTCTTCAGCTGAGACTCTTCCAGCCTCACTGCACTAAAGCACCTACAATTTCCCAATAATTTCATTGTCAACTTCTGATCACACTCTCCATGGGTCATTGATGCAGTTTTTCACCTCTTGTCTAATGGATCTCCCACTTCAGCTTTCAGTACACCCCCCTCTCCTCGAGTGAATGGACTGAATAATGAGCAAGTTCATGATGGCCTCCAGCACCAGTTATGGATCCGTGAAGCAGAATGATGGCTTTTTTTGTGCCCAGTACATGCTAAAACTAAATTTCTAAAAGTTTGCAATGAAAATCTACCAACGCTAGATGTCATTATTTCAACATTTGTACAAGATTGATTCAAAAAATACGATCAACCCAAACCTATATTTACAAACGTGTACGTAGGATCACATAATGTTCTTGGCCCAAGACACTTTGAAAACTCTACTTGGATGGAGCTGGGAATCAGTGACGTATGTCCATTGTGTCCCCTGCACAATTTCCTCTTTGTTTTTTCAGATTAGGAAAATGAATCATGCATAGTTTCTTAATGGAAATAAAGCATTGCTGAGGTTATGTAAGGACAAGCCAAGACTAGCGCACAATGATTCATCACAGCCTGTCTGCCATGACTGCTCAGAATAAAACTGTGCTCTGAGTTCACTACATAGTACATGTGCTGTTTCGTAAGGTCTGCATTTGACATAACACGCTTTAATATTATGTTATTGGCTGTTTTCCCTCTATCTGGATATCTTTGACATGCAGATTGTTGGATGGTCTAGAAATTATGGTAGTTGGTTACAAGCTTAAAAGGAATTTGTCACCAGAAAATGACCTACTATCTAAATCAGAATTTTAGTTTAAAAGTTTTTTTGAACCATTTAGATTATATACGTTTTTAAACTTCTCATAAAACTATCTACATAAAAAAATGAAATCAGAAATCTTGAAATTTTCACCCTGCCAGCTAGGCCTAATATTAGTCTCATATTTCCTGTACTTTTCAGCAGCCACATGTACAGAGATTTCTAGGCATGGTCTAATTAGGGGAAAGGGCATCGTGTCAAGAGATGGAGGAGACGAAATGTGACCAGCACCCACTAACAATGGTAGATTATTAGTTAGCTATTGTGTATGAAAGTATTTATTCTCATTGTAATATTGTCTGTACAGATAATGAGACTGTTGAAAAAATGTATTACATTTCTAAAAAAATACAAAATGTTAAAAAACATACATTTTTATCAGAAAAACTTGATTTAGACTGTAGGTCATTTTCAGATTACACATTTCCCTTAAAAATGGCACTTCGGTGAGAGGAGAACCTGACTCTACACATATGTTCTCCTTCAGCTCATCAATGTTCAAATCTTCTCTATGTAAGGCCTCCTTCACACGTCCTGGTGATTCATGTACTGGAAAAACCAGTAGTGGTGAAATCCATGGTCTGTGTCCATGTGAAATCCGTGTGCAATCCATGTGACATCCGTATGTTGTTCATGTCAGTGTGCCACATATGGAATTAAATGCAGAATAGAAATTACATTACAGAGTTTTTTGTATTAAAGATATTCAAAGATAGAGATAGATAGTGATGAGTAACATCATAGATGATAGATAAATAGAAAGATAGATAGACAGATAGATAGATATATGCCAGTATGATTTCGAATCAGTGCTGTGCATGCTTATTTTTTGTACTTTTTTAAACAAATAATTGAATAAAAAAATGGCATGGGGTCCCCCGTAATTCTCATAACCAGTTGAGGGAAGGTCCAAAGCTGGGGGCTGATGTTAGTATTTTGGGAAGGAGCCAATAGCCATAAAGGTTACCAGGCTATTAATATCATCTCACAGCTGTTTGCTTAGCCCTTACTGGTTATTATAGGGGACACCATCCAAAATAAATGATTTGGGGTCCCCCCTATATTTACTAATCAGCAAAGGCTAAACAAGACAGCTGTGGGCTGATATTAATAGCCTAGAAAGGGGCCATGGATATTAACCCCTTCCCAGACTAAAAACATCAGCCCTCAGCCACCCCAGAAATAGCACATCCATAAGATGTGCCAATTCTGGCGATTAAACCCATTCTTCCCACTTGCCCTGGTGCTGTGGCAAGTGAGGTAATAGTTGTGGGGTTCATGCCAGCTGTTTTTTGTTCGCTGACATCAAGCCCATGGGATAGTAATGGAGAGACGTCTATGAGACACCCCCATTAATAACCCCATAGTCAAATGTAATAAAGACAGAGACAAAGTAAAGTACTTTAATTTAAATAAACACACAGACTCTTTTATTTGAAATAAAAACTCCCCAACCCTCTTTTACCCATTTAGTCACCAAAAATTAAAATAAAAAGGCAAAGTTATACTCACCTCTCCCACGATAATCCATTAATGGCCATGTCCTGCGACAATCCAGATGGTTTGGATAGTGGTCACATCACTGATGGAAACTTCTATAGCGAAATTAATTCCACAGCGATTTATAGACGTCATCATCACTGTCACCATTGGAGCTTACAATCTAAATTCAGTATGTTTTTGGAGCATGCGGAAACTGGAATCTCACGCCAAAACAGGGAGACATATAAACTTTTTGCAGATTGTAATGCTGCTGTGCCAGTGCCCCTGAATTGTGTCCCCATCCCCCTCCTTGCAGAGATGCTGGCTTACTCACCGCCCCAGCCATGCGGCATGGTCCCCGGCGTTCTTCTGCTTCCTGTCACTTCCTGGACTGTGTGTGCACACTGCAGTCCTCTCTTCCTGTTCTTAAAGGGGCAGTACGCGCATTATGCTAAATGCTCTCAGCTTGTAGATGAAAAGCATTTGGCTTAAGTAGTATACCTGCAAGATGTCCCCCAGCCAATAGCTGGGAGACATCTTGTATAAAAGACTCCCTATTCCCTAGGGAGTCACCAAGCTATATAGTGAATCATTAGTTAGTAAGGTGTACTGCTAGTGAGTTGTGAAGTCCCCTGGCCTGGGTATGACTAGAGCCTGAACATTCTCCACTGGTCCCGGTGTGGCCAATCCTAGGTCCGTAGTCCCCTGGTCCCGGTGTGGCCAGTCCTGTAGCCTCTTCCCCTGATCACGGAGCAGCCAATTTCTGAACCTCATCCTTTGGTCCCACAGCGGCCAGTGTCTGAACCTTGTCCCCTGGTCCCAGAGCGGCCAGTGCCTGAATCCTGTTCACTGGTCAGACAGTGCCTGAACCTTGTCCCCTGGTCCCGGAGTGGCCAAGGTGTGAACCCTGCCCACTGTTCCTGGAGCAGACAATGCCTGAACCCTATCCTCTGGTCCCAGATTGGCAAGTGCCTGAACATTGTCCTCTGGTCTCGGAGTGGCCAGTCCTCTTCCCAAAGTCCCCTGATACCAGTGCGGCCAGAGCATGAACATTATTCCCCGGTATATGAATGGCCTAACTCTGATCCTGAATCCTAGACCGTTGTGTTTGAATTAAGCCCTAAAGTAGCGTCAGCGTACCTAACTCCTGGGGTCAGCAGCTGCAGTACCTAGTTCTGCCCAAGACTGGTACCTGTGAAGAGGAGGATGAATGAACTCATGGAGATCAACATCCGACACTGCGGAGACACCATCACGTGTTTCTCAACGCAGTGATTCTAGAGCACTGCCCCCATCCCTTATGGGAAATATGCAAAACATGCAAAACAGAAGCCGCGGAGACACCATCACGTGTTTCTCAACGCAAGCAATGACCAGCCAGGTCTTTGTCCGGGAAGGAACAACCACGGGAAGGGCAGTCTCCAATGAAGGAAACCACCTATGCCAAAACATGGTATCCATCCACATACAGCTGTTTCGGGGTATTGCCCCTCATCAGTGTGGAGTAGGAAACTGGCTGGTAGGAGCAATGCCTAGTAAAAAGACTATGAAGAGGAGGATGAATGAACTCATGGAGATCAACATCCGACACTGCGGAGACACCATCACGTGTTTCTCAACGCAGTGATTTTAGAGCACTGCCCCCATCCCTTATGGGAAATATGCAAAACATGCAAAACAGAAGCCGCGGAGACACCATCACGTGTTTCTCAACGCAAGCAATGACCAGCCAGGTCTTTGTCCGGGAAGGAACAACCACGGGAAGGGCAGTCTCCAATGAAGGAAACCACCTATGCCAAAACATGGTATCCATCCACATACAGCTGTTTCGGGGTATTGCCCCTCATCAGTGTGGAGTAGGAAACTGGCTGGTAGGAGCAATGCCTAGTAAAAAGACTATGAAGAGGAGGATGAATGAACTCATGGAGATCAACATCCGACACTGCGGAGACACCATCACGTGTTTCTCAACGCAGTGATTCTAGAGCACTGCCCCCATCCCTTATGGGAAATATGCAAAACATGCAAAACAGAAGCCGCGGAGACACCATCACGTGTTTCTCAACGCAAGCAATGACCAGCCAGGTCTTTGTCCGGGAAGGAACAACCACGGGAAGGGCAGTCTCCAATGAAGGAAACCACCTATGCCAAAACATGGTATCCATCCACATACAGCTGTTTCGGGGTATTGCCCCTCATCAGTGTGGAGTAGGAAACTGGCTGGTAGGAGCAATGCCTAGTAAAAAGACTATGAAGAGGAGGATGAATGAACTCATGGAGATCAACATCCGACACTGCGGAGACACCATCACGTGTTTCTCAACGCAGTGATTCTAGAGCACTGCCCCCATCCCTTATGGGAAATATGCAAAACATGCAAAACAGAAGCCGCGTAGACACCATCACGTGTTTCTCAATGCAAGCAATGACCAGCCAGGTCTTTGTCCGCGGCTTCTGTTTTGCATGTTTTGCATATTTCCCATAAGGGATGGGGGCAGTGCTCTAGAATCACTGCGTTGAGAAACACGTGATGGTGTCTCCGCAGTGTCGGATGTTGATCTCCATGAGTTCATTCATCCTCCTCTTCATAGTCTTTTTACTAGGCATTGCTCCTACCAGCCAGTTTCCTACTCCACACTGATGAGGGGCAATACCCCGAAACAGCTGTATGTGGATGGATACCATGTTTTGGCATAGGTGGTTTCCTTCATTGGAGACTGCCCTTCCCGTGGTTGTTCCTTCCCGGACAAAGACCTGGCTGGTCATTGCTTGCGTTGAGAAACACGTGATGGTGTCTCCGCGGCTTCTGTTTTGCATGTTTTGCATATTTCCCATAAGGGATGGGGGCAGTGCTCTAGAATCACTGCGTTGAGAAACACGTGATGGTGTCTCCGCAGTGTCGGATGTTGATCTCCATGAGTTCATTCATCCTCCTCTTCATAGTCTTTTTACTAGGCATTGCTCCTACCAGCCAGTTTCCTACTCCACACTGATGAGGGGCAATACCCCGAAACAGCTGTATGTGGATGGATACCATGTTTTGGCATAGGTGGTTTCCTTCATTGGAGACTGCCCTTCCCGTGGTTGTTCCTTCCCGGACAAAGACCTGGCTGGTCATTGCTTGCGTTGAGAAACACGTGATGGTGTCTCCGCGGCTTCTGTTTTGCATGTTTTGCATATTTCCCATAAGGGATGGGGGCAGTGCTCTAGAATCACTGCGTTGAGAAACACGTGATGGTGTCTCCGCAGTGTCGGATGTTGATCTCCATGAGTTCATTCATCCTCCTCTTCATAGTCTTTTTACTAGGCATTGCTCCTACCAGCCAGTTTCCTACTCCACACTGATGAGGGGCAATACCCCGAAACAGCTGTATGTGGATGGATACCATGTTTTGGCATAGGTGGTTTCCTTCATTGGAGACTGCCCTTCCTGTGGTTGTTCCTTCCCGGACAAAGACCTGGCTGGTCATTGCTTGCGTTGAGAAACACGTGATGGTGTCTCCGCGGCTTCTGTTTTGCATGTTTTGCATATTTCCCATAAGGGATGGGGGCAGTGCTCTAGAATCACTGCGTTGAGAAACACGTGATGGTGTCTCCGCAGTGTCGGATGTTGATCTCCATGAGTTCATTCATCCTCCTCTTCATAGTCTTTTTACTAGGCATTGCTCCTACCAGCCAGTTTCCTACTCCACACTGATGAGGGGCAATACCCCGAAACAGCTGTATGTGGATGGATACCATGTTTTGGCATAGGTGGTTTCCTTCATTGGAGACTGCTATTCCCGTGGTTGTTCCTTCCCGGACAAAGACCTGGCTGGTCATTGCTTGCGTTGAGAAACACGTGATGGTGTCTCCGCGGCTTCTGTTTTGCATGTTTTGCATATTTCCCATAAGGGATGGGGGCAGTGCTCTAGAATCACTGCGTTGAGAAACACGTGATGGTGTCTCCGCAGTGTCGGATGTTGATCTCCATGAGTTCATTCATCCTCCTCTTCATAGTCTTTTTACTAGGCATTGCTCCTACCAGCCAGTTTCCTACTCCACACTGATGAGGGGCAATACCCCGAAACAGCTGTATGTGGATGGATACCATGTTTTGGCATAGGTGGTTTCCTTCATTGGAGACTGCCCTTCCCGTGGTTGTTCCTTCCCGGACAAAGACCTGGCTGGTCATTGCTTGCGTTGAGAAACACGTGATGGTGTCTCCGCGGCTTCTGTTTTGCATGTTTTGCATATTTCCCATAAGGGATGGGGGCAGTGCTCTAGAATCACTGCGTTGAGAAACACGTGATGGTGTCTCCGCAGTGTCGGATGTTGATCTCCATGAGTTCATTCATCCTCCTCTTCATAGTCTTTTTACTAGGCATTGCTCCTACCAGCCAGTTTCCTACTCCACACTGATGAGGGGCAATACCCCGAAACAGCTGTATGTGGATGGATACCATGTTTTGGCATAGGTGGTTTCCTTCATTGGAGACTGCCCTTCCCGTGGTTGTTCCTTCCCGGACAAAGACCTGGCTGGTCATTGCTTGCGTTGAGAAACACGTGATGGTGTCTCCGCGGCTTCTGTTTTGCAAGACTGGTACCTGGCAACCACTTGCTGCACAAGCCTGACCATCACCACTAGAGACTCCAGTAAACACCAAGGTAGCCACTTAGTTATGCCCCTTCCTGAGTATACCCGTCCCTGTGGCAGAGTGGGTCCACAAATCCACATGCGCCACGGTTGGGCGCAACAGACTGCTCGACCCAACCATCGCCAAAACACAGAAGCTGTCCTTGGTTGAACCAAGAACCCCAGAGCAGCAATGCAACATTGAGCCACCATGCTGTCCCTTATTATCAGATATGCCGGAAATTTATCTCTCCTGACATCTTCTAATGAAGGATACTTGGAGTCCCCAAAATATTAGACCTCAATTGTCAGTTGCTGTTGGCAGATCAGTGAGGCCTTTGTTAGAGCCTCAGCTGGCATAGTAAAGAGATCAGGTCACACAGGTAATGGCGTGGTAATGATCTAACAAGGAAAGTCACCACCCTGTGACTAAGGGTACCGTTACACTAAGCGATGCACCAGTGATCCTGACAATGATATGGCTCGCTGGTGTATCGCTATGTGGTCGCTAGTGAGCTACCACACAGGCAGATCTCACCAGTGACATAGCAGCGGTCGGGGGTCACTACTTACCTATCAGACGCGGCGATCCTGACGTCCTCCCGCCCGCGTCCATGCGTCGCTCGTCGGCGCCACAGGAAGCCCAGCAGGAAGCGCCTGACGAGAAATGGTCCAGGACGTTCTCGCGCGATCAGCGACAGACAGCGGGGGAGCCGGTCGGAGGTAAGTATCACATGTAGCGATATCGCTAGCAATATCGCTGCTACGTCACAAAAACCAGTGACGTTACAGCGATATTGCTAGCGATATCGCTATGTGTAACGGGCCCTTTACACCCAGATCACTTCTGACCTCAGCATTTAATATAATTGATACAGTATGTGTGACAAAATATCTTGTCTTACAGCTCACACTGCATAGTTTAATGTCTTAATTATTTTTCACTAGATTGCATCAACATACATCTATGCATAACAAAAATTCTTAATAAATATAATTCTGGATTAATTATTCAACGGCTCATATACAAACAAAAAAAAAAAATCAATCCTTAAAAGATACTTTAGTGACCAATCATTAAAAAGTTTTCAAAACTTCAAAAAACAGGCAAACAAAAATAGGCTTATTGCTGATTTTCAAAATCCAGCCACAAACACTAGAGAGTCGTTCCAATGTCAGGTAGAGGGTCACAAACCTATTTGTCCCTATAGGGCCCTATATCTCTCTCCTACCTGACAGCGGAGGTTGGCACCCTCTTGATACGCAAATGGCGCCCCCGCTCCTCGGCGGCTCTCCCTAATCACCCTGTTGACTCCTATCTAAATAACATCAGCTTGGAGTACAACAGATGGCCGGGGACAAAAATATAATAGATAATAACCCCATGCCACAAACCACCAAGACAAAAATGTAAGGAACAGTAACTGGAAAAAACTCTAATTTTTGGCAGATTTGTAAACATTTGCTTTGGGAGGAAAAGGGGTCTAAATAACCCTATTTAGGTGTCTCCCTGCCTGACAGCGGAGCTTTTACACCCTACGTTACTCTGGTGCCCCCGCTCCACGAGGGCTGGCCCTTACTGACCCCTACACTTCTCACCCAGAAAGAGGAAAGAGGGTGTCAGAACATATGGCCAAGGGAGACAGGGGTAATAACTTAGAGTTATCCCTGAAAAAATCCCCCCCAAAGACAAAAAATGTTTTAATAATAATAAAAAAATATATCTGCAAACCGATGTATGCAGTGTACGGGATAATAGTGCATTAGCAAAGGCAGTTGCAAGTAAAGGGGGTAAGATATCAATCAGAACAGATACACAATCATTTAAATGTTCTGAAGCAGCATTAATGTACATTTCTCACATCACAGAACGCTGCTATTACCTCTAATCCCCAACAACACATTTTTCATATTGCATCATGCCCAAAACAATGAGCCATTGATCGCTCAGGCTCAAAACTGCACTGTCCCAAAAAAAAAAAAAAAATCAGCAAATTAACAAATATGTAAGAACTTAGCTCATGGCCACTGAAAAATCACCTCAATATATATAGTAGGCGGGGTGATAGTACTTTGACAAAGGCAGTTTCAAATAAAGGGGGTATGGTATCAATCAAAACAGATATACAACCATCTGAGTATTCTTAAACAGCATTAATAAACATTTCTCAAAACACCAACCGCTGCTATTACCTCTAATCCCCCATAACAGCATATTTTCATATTGCTTCATGCCCAAAAACAATAAGCCATTGATCACCCGGCTCACATTGCACTATCCCCAAGTATTAAATCAACAAAATTGACAAATATGTAAGAACTTAGCTCATGGCCAATGAAAAATCACCTCAAAGGCGGTTGGTGATTTGAGAAATGTTTATTAATGCTGTTTAAGAATACTCAGATGGTTGTATATCTGTTTTGATTGATACCTTACCTCCTTTATTTGAAACTGCCTTTGTCAAAGTACTATCACCCCGCCTACTATATATATTGAGGTGATTTTTCAGTGGCCATGAGCTAAGTTCTTACATATTTGTTAATTTGCTGATTTTTTTTTTTTTTTGGGATAGTGCAATTTTGAGCCTGAGTGATCAATGGCTCATTGTTTTGGGCATGATGCAATATGAAAAATGTGTTGTTGGGGATTAGAGGTAATAGCAGCATTCTGTGATGTGAGAAATGTACATTAATGCTGCTTAAGAACATTTAAATGATTGTGTATCTGTTCTGATTGATATCTTACCCCCTTTACTTGCAACTGCCTTTGCTAATGCACTATTATCCCGTACACTGTATACATCAGTTTGCAGATACATTTTTTTATTATTATTAAAACATTTTTTGTCTTTGGGGGGGATTTTTTCAGAGATAACTCTAAGTTATTACCCCTGTCTCCCTTGGCCATATGTTCTGACACCCTCTTTCCTCTTTCTGGGTGAGAAGTGTAGGGGTCAGTAAGGGTCAGCCCTCATGGAGCGGGGGCACCAGAGTAACGTAGGGTGTAAAAGCTCCGCTGTCAGGCAGGGAGACACCTAAATAGGGTTATTTAAACCCCTTTTCCTCCCAAAGCAAATGTTTACAAATCTGCCAAAAATTAGAGCTTTTTCCAGTTACTGTTCCTTACATTTTTGTCTTGGTGGTTTGTGGCATGGGGTTATTATCTATTATATTTTTGTCCCCGGCCATCTGTTGTACTCCAAGCTGATGTTATTTAGATAGGAGTCAACAGGGTGATTAGGGAGAGCCGCCGAGGAGCGGGGGCTCCATTTGCGTATCAAGAGGGTGCCAACCTCCGCTGTCAGGTAGGAGAGAGATATAGGGCCCTATAGGGACAAATAGGTTTGTGACCCTCTACCTTACATTGGAACGACTCTCTAGTGTTTGTGGCTGGATTTTGAAAATCAGCAATAAGCCTATTTTTGTTTGCCTGTTTTTTGAAGTTTTGAAAACTTTTTAATGATTGGTCAATAATACATCCATGCATATTTACATATCCAATATACAGTATATATATAAAGTTTTTGAGACATTTTTGTCTTTAAAGATTTACAAAAACAATATGGAAAATGCATGCAGAAAGGCGTGTGTTGTATTTTCATGTTGGTGTGGTTGAAATCGGAGTTTTCTGTTTAACAAAAAAGTATTTTTTACCATTTGCTCATATCTAATCACAAGAATGCATGTTCATGTTATTTTTATTTTTGTAAATATAATTTAATGCAATTAACATTTTGAGCAGGCAAGTATAAGGCAAAATAGTACAAAAATAACACGTATAACATTATGTTCTTCAATTCTAAGCATTAGATAAAAAAATAATAATAAATGTGGCTTGTTTATTAGTGCATACCTTGGAAAATCTACCTATAGTCCACTTATCATATGTTACATAGAGGAGTTACGTAAAGCTTAAATAAAAAGTTTTTATTTGGAATGCCCATTGGCGTTCTTCTAGCAGCATCTAAGCAAACTTTTAGGTTTTAAGGCTTCAGATTTATGTTGTTTTTCAGCAGTTCAGAGCATTTCATCTAAATTATAGCTTGCGCATTTACTAGTTGGAAATATGCCCCTCGCTTAGTGAGAAGCTCCTGGTGAGTTCCTATTTCTATTACTCTTCCATTCTTCATGACAATGATAACATCTGCATTCTGGACTGTAGATAGCCTGTGTGCGATCATGATGCAAGTCCTTCCTTTCCTGGCTTGATCAAGTGCCTTTTGTACAATCTGAATACAAGAGCAAATTTTGGTTTTAATTAATAGAATTACCGTAATAAGAAACAACAGTAAGGATATGTTCATATTAGGATTTCTTTGGGCTGAAAAATCCACTTAAAAGGCACTGAATATTGATACGTCTTTTTCAGGTGGATTCCACCTGGATCCCACCTGATAAAGTGCTGCAAAAACACCGCAAAAAGTGAACATATTGCACAACAACGTAAAAGTGACATTGTGAACACAGGCTTATATGTTCTCTGCGTATTATTCACAGATAGAACTCGTACCATTATAATCTATGGGACTGTTAACATGTCCACTTTTTTTTTTTTTGCTGACTGTTTGTCCAAGCAAAAATAACGGAGATCTTTCTGTTTTTTCCGATATCATGGTTGAAAGGTACCAGCACAATCCATGGGTCTGTGAAAATCGTGTACAGCACTCGGATGGCAGCAGTGTGCACTCTGTGTGGTGCTTGTGGCTTACATTGTAATAGACAGAAGTTTTGTCATTTATTTATCCATATGGGAAAACCATGATGACACACTTATGATAAAATCTAACACATAGTTTTTTTTATAAGGGATCCTCCTCCATTGCTCTGGACCTGAACAACAAAGTTCTAAACATCCCTGAACATAGCATTTTCATATTTGGCTTGATCTTTACCTCGTCTTTATACATCCCTGCCTTCCCTAAAATCTTCCTGTCTGTCATCTCTGATTGAACTCTGCCTTCCTTGACCCATGCCAGTATAAATACTATATTTGTGTTTTCTACTACCCTGTACTGTAAATTGAAGTCTTCTGCCCATCTACAAGTTGCTTTGTCCAACTAGTGGAGGTGAACTGACGAGTCCACAATTCAATCCAGAGAATCCCTTTGACGGTAAACCCAAGAGCAACCTATATCAAGTCCATTGTCAACCCAGATGGTCCACTAATTTCCAGGCAGGCCTTCGCCACATACAATCTTCTATATTAATGAAGCACTCCACCTATCAAAATTTTTATCCTCTTAATATATTGCAATCATTATATTATACAGCACTGTGTTTTTAGAATTTCTCATTTTGCCTTTCTACTCAGCAAATTCTTTTCTCTTCTCTGCTCTATGTTGAAACGAAAAAATCTCTTGTCCCTGCATTTACCATTCCCTGTTGTGAAATCCCTTGCTCTGACTTCTGAGTTGGAGCTCCCTCTGGTGGTAACTGGAAGTAGTGGAGCTGGCCAGGTTGATGGAAGTTTGCCACCTGGCGACGATAATTGGGAACCTGGGATTACTGGCTGGGAGCATATAATTGAGCAGGCTTCCCTTAGTGATTGCTGGTGATTTCCTCCTTGTGCATTTGGAGTTTTTTTGCCTCCTGCCTGATCTGCATGGTTCAGTTAAGTGATTCTTTTGCTAATCCTTTGCATCTAATCTGGTTGTGCCTTTTTTTTGCTTTCTGCTTTGTTGCAAGGTTTCAGAGTACTCCCTGCTGGGGGCAGCACTGGGCCCCCCTCCATATGTTACAGCTTGTGTCAGTTTGTTCAGTCCCCTGTTATATCAGTATCTTTTGCTTTGCTTCCAGTTCACACCAGAGTGTTGATCTAGCGGGGGTGAGGTCGTGTGGCCAGGTTTTTTGTATATCAGATGTATTGGATTTTTTTTAGGGTTTTTTGTATGATTGCAGACAGTGTCTTTTCTTCCTGTCCTGTCTAGACAGCTTGGGCCCCATCGTTTGCTCAGTCTATTCTCTTCCTGTGTTTGTTTCTCATCTGGTCTCACCGACAATATATTTTGGGGGGCTGTCTATTCCTTTGGGGATCTGCTCCGGGGCAGTTTAGATTTCATCTTTCTGGCTTTAGGCTTAGTTAGCTCTCCAGCTGTGCCGAGGCATCTAGGGCATCGTAGGAACGCTCCACGGCTACTGCTAGTTGTGTTGATAGGATCATGGGTTTGCAATCCGCTTAGTTACCAACCTCTCTGGTTTCCTGGTGGCTTAGCTTGTTCCTGCCATCCTCCTTGGTGACCCATTCACAAAAATTCCCCTCTTTAACTCCTGACCCATCTGCTCCCTCCTCCCCCTTCAAGGGACTTTTGCAGTGACTCATGACTCATACAGGGAAAATTGACCTCCTTTTGCTACATAGAGCATAGAATGATTCAGCTAGTCAGTGTTTAATCTTATGATGTCATAGACCTAATGGAAAAAAGAATACTTAACTGGGTAGAAAGGCAAAATGAGCAATTGTAAGTGCACAGTGCTATATAATATGATTGCAATATATTAAGAGGAGAACAATTTTAATGGGAGAACTTATTTAGTTCACTTTTATAACTTCTGATAAATACTTATAGTACCTGTACTATTTGTATACTTGTAAAAAAGGAATGGAATTATAAGTAGATTTTACCTTTTCACTCTCATTATCCAGCGCTGAGGTGGCTTCATCAAGCAGCAGAATTTTTGGAGAGCGGATAAGTGCTCGGGCAATAGCGATTCTCTGCTTCTGTCCCCCAGAGAGCTGAGTGCCTTTACCTCCAACCGATGTGTTATATTTCTATGGATAGCAAGCATTTTGGAAAATGTAATGAAGACGTGATATGACAGATGAGAGACAACAGATACATGCATGGAATCCCTTATAAAAGCATGAAATACAGCTAACATGTCCATATATCACAAGCATGAATTGCTCCTATTAAGAATTACATTTGAAGGAGAAACATTTTTCACGATTATGATCACAGTCATTGGGGTTTTTACCTCTGGCAGGTCTTCTATGAATGAATGGATATTTGCAGCTTTCGCAGCACGCTGTATTTCCTCCATAGGCACTTCCCGGGTGTTGTCTCCATAGGCAATGTTCTCCGCAATACTACAGTCAAATAGCATTGGCTCTTGGGACACAATTCCAATTTGTGATCGAAGCCATTGCACATTGAAATCTTTTATATTAGTGTTATCGAGCAACTAAAAAAATCCACAGAAGATGCACACAATTCAGATCCTGATTGCCTTGTAGTCATCAAAAGATTAAAGTGATATTACCACTAAATAGATTTAACACCTATCCACATGTGAAAATATGAATTAATCCAGAATTGAACCAGAAGGGAACAGAAGGTAACTGGAAAGAGTCACTGTAAACAATGTTTTTGTTTGTCTCCACTCTGACCCCTATAATCCTTCACTTTCTGCTAACCCCACTAATCCCTACACCAAGCAAGGAACTGTTCATCTCTTCTTCAATCCTTCCAATCCATCTCGCCTCTTCCTCAGATCTGTTCCTCAACATACAATCCTCTGTCTCCAAACACAGACAGCCCCCTCATGCTCTCTCCTGCTCCCACCTGCTAACACTCTCTCTACTCCTCCTCACTGCCGGCGATATCTCTCCAAATCCTGGTCCTCCTCACCACATTCCCACAGTCATTTCTACCTCCCATCCACGCCCAATCACAACTTTCCGTAACCACTCCAACCTTATACACATTCGCCCAGCCCCAGCTTCCCCAGTCCCACTAACAGGAGCTCTGTGGAACGCTCGCTCTGTCTGCAACAAACTTTCTTTCATCCATGATCTTTTTATTACTAACAAACTTTCCTTCCTCGCCATCACCGAAACCTGGCTCACCTCCTCTGACACAGCCTCTCCTGCTGCACTCTCATATGGTGGATTCCACCTTTCCCACACCCCCCGCCCCAGCTGCAAGCATGGTGGAGGAGTTGGTTTTCTCCTGTCAGATAACTGCTCCTTCACCCCAATCCCACTGCCGCCCTCTGTTACCCTCCCTTCCTTTGAGGTGCACTCTGTGCGAATCTACTCCCCCTCCAACCTCCAACTAGCTGTCATATACCGCCCTCCAGGGTCAGCCACCACCTTCTTTGACCACTTCACCATCTGGCTACTTAATTTCCTTTCCACTGATATCCCCACTATCATCTTGGGCGACTTCAACATCACCATTGACACTTCCCTCACAGCTGCCACTAAATTTCTATCTCTCACTTCCTCCTTCGACCTCACTCAATGGTCTTCTGCAGCCACTCACAAAGATGGCCACACACTAGACCTCATCGTCACCTGCCTCTGCTTCCTATCTAGCCTCTCTAACTCCCCTCTTCCTCTCTCTGACCACAACCTACTTACATTCTCTTCCCTCTCCTCCACAGGTCCACAATCCCCACCTCAAAAACTCGCACACCCTCGCAGAAATCTTCAAAACCTCGATCTACACTCACTGTCTGAATCCTTCCTCCCTCTTACAGACATAAGTTCCCTACACAATGCGGATGCTGCTGCCGCTCTATATAACACCACAATAGCTGTAGCTTTGGAATCAGTTGCCCCCTCTCAAACATACCAAAGCTCGCAAAATCAACAGACAGCCCTGGCACACCAGTCTGACCAAAGAACTGAGGCGGGCTTCCAGGGCTGCTGAGCGGAGATGGAAAAAATCCCACTCCAATGAGGACTTCATCACATTCAAACAGTCCCTCACTACTTTCAAGGCCACACTTGCTGCAGCAAAACAAACCTACTTCTCATCCCTCATATCCTCCCTGTCTCACAACCCTTAACAGTTATTCAGCACCTTCAATTCTCTCCTCCGCCCCCCAGCACCTCCTCCCTCTCCACTCATCTCAGCTGAAGACTTTGCCTCATTTTTCAAGGAGAAGATTGAAAACATTAGAGACAGTTTTGGTTAACAACCCCCAGTGCCCTTCCTCCTACCTGCCCTGCCCTCCTCCCCCAAAACCAACTTCTCCGCCATTACAGAAGATCGACTCTCCACTCTACTCTCAAGATCACATCTCACTACCTGTGCACTTGACCCGATCCCATCCCACTTCATCCAAAACCTCACCACAGTCTTCATCCCAACCCTAACCCTTCTCTTCAACCTATCACTAACAACTGGTGCTTTCCCCTCAAGCCTTAAACATGCCTCAATCACACCTATCCTCAAAAAGCCCTCTCTTGACCCATCCTCTGTATCTAGCTATCGCCCTATATCACTTCTCCCCTATGCCTCAAAACTACTGGAACAACATGTCCATCTTGAACTATCCTCCCACCTCTCTTCTTGCTCCCTCCTTGACCACTTGCAATCCAGCTTCCGGCCACACCACTCCACTGAAACTGCCCTAACTAAGGTCACCAATGACCTACTAGCCGCCAAGGTGAAGCGACACTACTCTGTCCTCCTCCTCCTTGACCTGTCCTCTGCCTTTGACACAGTGGACCATTCCCTATTACTACAGACCCTCTCATCTCTTGGTATCACAGACTTGGCCCTATCTTGGATTGCGTCATACCTAGCAGACCGGACATTCAGCGTCTCCCATTCACACACCACCTCCTCACCGCGCCCCCTATCTGTCGGAGTCCCACAAGGTTCAGTCCTAGGGCCCCTGCTCTTCTCCGTTTACAACTTCGGCCTCGGACAGCTCATAGAATCATGGCTTTCAGTATCACCTCTATGCTGATGACACACAGATCTACATCTCTGGATCAGATATCACCTCCCTACTAAACAGAATCCCTCAATGTCTGTCTGCTATTTCATCCTTCTTCTCCACTAGATTTCTAAAACTTAATATGGACAAAACAGAATTAATCATCTTTCGCCCATCTCACGTGACCCCCCAACGGACCTATCCATTAAAGTAAACGGCTGCCCATTCTCTCCAGTCCCACAAGCTCGCTGCCTTGGGGTTATCCTTGACACTGATCTCTCTTTCAAACCACATATCCAAGCCCTTTCCACTTCCTGCTGACTTCAACTCAAAAATATTTCACGGATCCGTACATTCCTCAACCACGAATCTGCAAAAACCCTAGTCCATGCCCTCATCATCTCCTGCCTTGACTACTGCAACCTTCTGCTCTGTTGCCTCCCCTCTAACACTCTTGCACTCCTCCAATCTATTCTTAACTCTGCTGCCCGTCTTATCCACCTGTCCCCCGCTATTCCCCGGCCTCTCCCCTCTGTCAATCCCTGCACTGGCTCCCCATTACCCCAAGACTCCAGTTCAAAACCCTAACCATGACATACAAAGCCATCCACAACCTGAGTCCTCCATACAACTGTGACCTAGTCACCCGGTACATACCTGCACAAAACCTCCGATCCTCACAACATCTCCTTCTGTACTCCCCTCTTATCTCCTCTTCCCACAATCGCATACAAGATTTCTCCCGCGCATCTCCCCTACTCTGGAACTCTCTACCACAACATATCAGACTCTCGCCTACCATGGAAACCTTCAAAAAGAACTTGAAGACCTACCTCTTCCGACAAGCCTACAACTTGCAGTAACCACCGATCCACCAAACCGCTGCACGACCAGCTCAACCCTAGCCTACTGTATCCTCACCCATCCCGTTGTAGATTGTGAGCCCTCGCGGGCAGGGTCCTCTCTCATCCTGTACCAGTCATGACTTGTATTGTTTAAGATTACTGTACTTGTATGTATTATGTATACCCCTCCTCACATGTAAAGCGCCATGGAATAAATGGCGCTATAATAATAAATAATAATAATAATGATAGGTGATTACTGTGGATCTCATTGTTGGTGCCTCCACTCTACCATTTTTTAAAATGAAGATCCCAAAGTCCCTTCTGTACTTCCATGGGTCAATTGCGAGTGGTTGTGCACAAGTGGGACCACCATACCCATAAACTATGAATAAAGATAATAAGGTCATGCATGTGTATTAAAGGGTTTTTACTATGTGCCTAAAAGCTAAGAGCCAGGTATTTGCTACCTACCTGCAATGTTTTGTCCGGCGCCGATCTCTGCCAGCCCAGAGCAGTCACGGACCGCTCCTGTCAGAAATTCAGCAGCTTTTGTTGATGTTACATCGACAGAACAACAGCTTTTCTTTCACTCTGCTTTATTGATGGGGCATGACTGCCTATGTCATGCTGCCTAACTACAGGGAGCCGGCTGTCAATTAGCATGATGTCGACAGTCACACTCTATCAACAGGGCACCCTGGAAAAAGAAAACCTACTGTGTTGATGCTGAGCAGCTGAATCACAAGCAGGAGCGGTCAGTGACCACACTGTGCCCACGCCGGGCAGGGCAGGAAGTTATCAACTACCTGCTTGTTAGTTTTTAGGTCCATAGTAAGAAAAAAAATAGTTCTGTATAACCCCTTTAACTTTGGAACCCCAGTTCCTGAGATTGGCGTTTATCCCAGCTATCCCATCCGTTCATCATATTTGTACTTCGTCGAAAAATCCTTAAAAAAATCAGACATTATCTCTTAAACATAAAAATCCAGCATATTTGACTACTTTAACTTTGTATCTTATGATGTAGATTTTTTTGCAAAATAATCTTACCACAGCTCCTTGACAAGGGTCATAGAACCTCTGCAAGAGTTGGACAGATGTGCTTTTCCCACATCCACTGCTGCCCACAAATGCCACAGTTTGCCCACTGCGTATAGTAACAGATAGATCTTGTAGTACAGGCACATCCGGACGAGATGGATAATGGAACAATATCTGTTGCAGCTCTAAATTTCCTAACAAATTATCCTAAAGTGAGTAAAAAAGAAAGAGACAAATACCTTAAAGGGAACCTGTCAATAGATTCATGATGCTCAAACCACAAGCAGCATGAATCAGCCTGCAACTTTTCACAGCATGAATACTTTCAAAAACCGGCAAGAGACTATGGGCTCAATTTGTCATTTGTGATTTTCTTTTATTTCTTTTCTTTGTTTGTCCTGTTGTATTTGCTGACATTTTCTGTACCAAATTCATAAAAAAATGTTCATGGATGGTTCATGAATTTTGTGCAAAATAAAAAATGCTTTTTATTTTTGTCTTTACCTCGCATGCTCCTCTAAAATGTTGAAAAAATTCAACTAAAGTTTCAGGTGTACAGTAAATCACCCCAGAAATGGAGACTGGAGCACATTTGCAACATGTTTTGTGTCTTTTCGAAAAGTTACAAATAACGAATCAGGTAAAAACAATTAAAATCCTAATGTAAAATTGACTAAAAAAGGCAAAAATGGCAAGATTAATATGATGCAAACAAAAAGCACAAAATAAAAAGAAAATCAACCAAAAAACAGGTGTAAAAGCAATAATGAAAAATTCACATATTTTTAGCTGGACTAGCTTACAGTTTATCACTAGCTTTTCTCATCAGATAGATAACAAGCAAACAATCAAATGCAATCATGTAATTTATTCTCTAATAAATGCTTACTGGTTTTTGTCCTTGTAAACTGTAGCTGTCAATAGATGGTTCTTTATTAAACAAAGCGAAAAGATGGGAGGCTGCAGATTTGGCTTTGGCATAGTCAGGAGCAAACGATAATGTTTGTCCTACTGAGACAGCTCCATAGGTTAAAATGAGGAATACACTGTTCGAAAAGACAAAACAACAAAGTATTAAGGGTTCGACTGTATGTTGTAATATTCATAGCACCAATCCAGTATTTTTTACTCTGGAGTGGTGCAACTAACGTAAGTTCCCTGCCCCAAATCGTATGCTTAACCATCTTCATCTATTATCGGTGCCACTCCTGTTGGTCTCCCGCAGTTTGTGACCTGTCAGATCACACCAGTGTTTGCTGAAGTGACCCGGAGGTCACTTTTCAATGCAGGTCTATGAGACTGTTGTTCTGGCTCTCATAGACTTGAATTGAGGGTTTTTGACCGTTACCTTTGACTTCCGGTCACTAAGAAGTTGCACTCACAAGAAAGCACCATGGTACCGGAACAACATCGAGAAGAGCTGAAGAAATTATATTAGTAGCACTACTCTAGTACTGCAATAAAAAACACACTGGAGTGGTGCTTTAAGTATATTCCCAGACATGTTTTAGAGTCTTTTTGACAAGTTAATATTGGGATGACATACATTTAAGCAAAACTGAAGAAATGTGCCTGCCTATTTCTTGGATTTTGCTTTAGTTTCTTGTACTTCATACATACAAGGATGTGGTTCCCCCTTTTTGGGCTGTGCATTCTGTCTATATAGCTTTCTGTAGGCAGGCGTTGATACAGTCAGGTTTGAGTCCTTCTCTGTCCTCGTCTATTGTGAGGCTTGCTGGCACGTAGCGAGGTAAACTACAAGAGTTAGGCTACTTTCACACTAGCGTTTTTTTGCGCTGCGTTTGGAGCGCAAATGAAACGCATGTCAAAAGCGCATGCAAACGCTGGTAAACGCTGCATTATTTTGTAGCATTATTGTGCTCATAACAATAAAAAATCGCAGCGTTTTTATGCGTTTGTAAGCAATTTTCATGCGTTTGCATTTTTTATGCACAATTAACTGGAGAAAAAATCCTTGAAAAATTCTTGCAACACACTCCACCAATGGGACACCAGTGGGTGTGTCTATGGAAATTCTTTATATAGACCCAGTTTACACCTGAATTCTTCACATTTGCTTGCATTTGACTTGAGAAACATGGATCTGCGCTGGAAGAGCTTTTACTTTGACTTGGATCTGGACATGAGGACGGCTCAGGCTTATGCCGTTGCTTGCCATGAACAGAGGGAGAGAGAGAGGCAGCGAAGATGGCAGCAGCGGCGTATGTGGATACATCCCATTATGGAACTCCGGGAGAGCCGTGGAGCGTACCACACCCTCTACAGCGAGCTCCAGGCAAACCCGGACAAATTTACGGATTATATCTGGATGACCCAAGAAACATTTCACTATTTGCTTGTTCGGGTAAAAGAAGTCATCCGGAGACAGGACACGCAGCTCTGGCGTGCGATTACTCCTGCGGAACGGCTCCTGGTCACATTAAGGTACATAGTTTTGCTAAACCAATGTCTGCTGAATTTTCTTGCTTGTGACATGTACTCTTCAAAATCTGGCAGAATTACAGTTCTGCCATGTCGGTAACTACAAGCTGCGTTAATTTTTGGATGCCATGTATTGAAGCAAATGCTGCCGATTTTTTTTTGTTGTTGTTTTAATGTAACGTGTGTAAAAAATTACATAAACACAAATATTAATTTTTGTTGTTTTCTTTCTGTCACAGATTCCTGGCTACTGGACAGACCCTCTCCTCACTGCACTTCCAGTACCGGATTGGAATCTCCACGTTGTCTGGAATTGTAGCGGACACCTGCCGGGCTCTCTGGAACGTTCTCTGTCCCGAATTCATGCCCATGCCAACCGCAGAAGAGTGGTTGGACATTGCTGAAAGATTCTGGACTGTATGCAATTTCCCTAACTGTTTGGGAGCGGTGGATGGGAAACACATCAGGATTATCAAGCCCAAA
Source organism: Dendrobates tinctorius (assembly GCF_039654945.1). Taxonomy (NCBI): domain Eukaryota; kingdom Metazoa; phylum Chordata; class Amphibia; order Anura; family Dendrobatidae; genus Dendrobates; species Dendrobates tinctorius. The sequence continues at coordinate 22,937,338 of NW_027361738.1, read as the reverse complement.
AGAACAAGCTCTGAGTTCTTTAACTGCAAAAAGTACTTTTCAACTGTACTGATGGCCATTGCCGATGCAGACTGTACGTTTATTGCAGTGGACATTGGGGCATTTGGCCGTGGTAATGACTCCCACGCTTTTAAGACATCAGACATGGGCAGGAAGTTGTATGGCAACAACTTCAATTTCCCCATGTCACGGCCTCTTCCCAACACCGAAGGTCCGCCACAGCCATTTGTAATGGTTGGTGATGAAGCGTTCCAGATGTGCCAACACCTCCTCAAACCCTACTCCAGCCGGGACTTGGACCAACAAAAAAGAATTTTCAATTACAGGCTGACCAGGGCCACGAGAACAGTAGAGTGTGCCTTCGGTACACTTGTATCTAGATGGCGCATTCTTGGCACAGCTATAAATCTGAAACTGGAAACAGTGGATGAGGTGGTCAAGGCCTGTGTTGTTCTACATAACTTTGTACTTCCTCGAGAGCATCCGAACTTTGATCTTGATGATGTTGATCCTAATCCATTGCCTGAATTTACACAGCACCCTCTCAGGTCATCTGTTGAAGTTGGCCAAATGAGGGACCAATTTGCGGCCTACTTCAACTCAGATGTAGGACGGGTGGAATGGCAAGAACAAATGGTTTAAAAAAATTTGTCTTGCATGTGGTTTGTATGTTAATAAAAAAAAATTGTTTTGATACCTGTACTGACTGCATTCTCTGTTTTACACTGCCAATACCATTAGCAAGTAAGAATAAACAGGGGAAAAGGATACAAACACACGATATATTTATATATAATATAATAATCTCATTAATATATATGGTAGTATAAATAGATATAGAAAAGTGTGGTTGAACCAATCCCCCAAACAAGGGATGGCAGACCATCCGGTATAGATAGAAAAAATAACTCAAAGATGGATGGGAATGAGAAATCCCACAGGTTAAAAAAGATACAACATGAATGATGATAGAATAATAATAATAAATGGCACAATCTTTTAAAAATAAAAATGCCTTTATTGAAATATTGGCACAACAATTAAGTGCATTAAAATTATATATGTATATATATAATAAAATAAAATATAATATATTAAAATATACAACCACGTTAGAAATGTGTTTATGGATAATGGAAAAACCAATCCATAACGAAAAGGCTTAATTAATAATCCAGGTACAAAAGTGCATATATATAGTGACACAAGGATAATTACATATATATTTAATAAATGTGCCCAAAGTGCAAAGGTGCAGCTGTGCAAGGAATTCAAATCGCCCTGAGGCGTGTGCAACTAAACACAAAATGTAAAATACCTGTAAGCCAATTAACGCTATGTGAGGGACGCGTTTTATACAACTCACATAGCGTTAATTGGCTTACAGGTATTTTACTGTTATGAATGAGTCACCGTAGGAGGCAGACACAAAAATAGCAGCTAAGTCCAGAAAACCGGAGAAGTTGGCAACTATCAGATTGCAGACCCCTGAACCTAACAACACAACTAGCAGTAGCCGTGGGGGGTTCCTACGGTGCCCTAGACCCCTCGATCACAGCCGGAGAAACTAAATAGCCTAAAGACAGAAAAGGAAAACTAAACTGCCCCAGAGCAGACCCCAAAGTAAAAGGCAGCCCCCAACATATAATGACGGTGAAGCAAGATGAAAAAACACACACACAGATGGAAAGATAGGCTGAGCAAACAATGGGGCCCAAACTCACTAAAATAGGACAGGATAGTACAGCTGCTGTCTGCAATCTGCAAAAACCCTGAAAAGACATAAGCCAACAGGCTGATATGGAAAAAAGCCCTGAAGCAGCTAGGCTTCAAAAACTATATCAGCACTCAGGTATTTTCTGAAGACAGAGCTAAAGGAATTCAGATCACCCCAGCAGGGAATGACAGAAATCCAGCAAAACAAAAACAACGTACAAATGCAAACGGCAGAGCAGAAAACTTAGCTTTTGGAGAGCAGGAATTCAGACTGGTATCCAAGGATCCACAGAGAAATCACCCGCAGAGCAGACGGGCGTGGACAGCCTTATATCCAGTCAGAAACTCCACTCAGCCAATCATCATCATTAGACCCAGATGCCTGATAATCAGGCTCACTATCTTTCTTTACTAGAAGAGAGAGTTCATCGGGCCTCAGTGGTAAAGGGGAAAATGAACTCACAACATTTTGCATTTTGTGTTTAGTTGCACACGCCTCAGGGCGATTTGAATTCCTTGCACAGCTGCACCTTTGCACTTTGGGCACATTTATTAAATACACTCACTGGCCACTTTATTAGGTACACCTGTCCAACTGTGTGTTAAGACTTAATTTCTAATCAGCCAATCACATAGCGGCAACTCAGTGCATTTAGGCATGTAGACATGGTCAAGACAATCTCCTGCAGTTCAAACCGAGCATCAGTATGGGGAAGAAAGGTGATTTGAGTGCCTTTGAACGTGGCATGATTGTTGGTGCCAGAAGGGCTGGTCTGAGAATTTCAGAAACTGCTGATCTACTGGGATTTTCACGCACAACCATCTCTAGGGTTTACAGAGAATGGTCCGAAAAAGAAAAAAAATCCAGTGAGCGGCAGTTCTGTGGCCGGAAATGCCATGTTGATGCCAGAGGTCAGAGGAGAATGGGCAGACTGGTTCGAGCTGATAGAAAGGCAACAGTGACTCAAATTGCCACCCGTTACAACCAAGGTAGGCAGAAGAGCATCTCTGAACGCACAGTGCGTCGAACTTTGAGGCAGATGGGCTACAGCAGCAGAAGACCACACTGGGTACCACTCCTCTCAGCTAAGAACAGGAAACTGAGGCTACAATTTGCACAAGCTCATCGAAATTGGACAGTAGAAGATTGGAAAAACGTTGCCTGGTCTGATGAGTCTCGATTTCTGCTGCGACATTCGGATGGTAGGGTCAGAATTTGGCGTAAACAACATGAAAGCATGGATCCATCCTGCCTTGTATCAACGGTTCAGGCTGGTGGTGGTGGTGTCATGGTGTGGGGAATTTTTTCTGGGCACTCTTTGGGCCCCTTGGTACCAATTGAGCATCGTTGCAACGCCACAGCCTACCTAAGTATTGTTGCTGACCATGTCCATCCCTTTATGACCACAATGTACCCAACATCTGATGGCTACTTTCAGCAGGATAATGCGCCATGTCATAAAGCTCGAATCATCTCAGATTGGTTTCTTGAACATGACAATGAGTTTACTGTACTCAAATGGCCTCCTCAGTCACCAGATCTCAATCCAATAGAGCATCTTTGGGATGTGGTGGAACGGGAGATTCGCATCAGGGATGTGCAGCCGACAAATCTGCGCCAACTGTGTGATGCCATCATGTCAATATGGTCCAAAATCTCTGAGGAATGCTTCCAGCACCTTGTTGAATCTCTGCCACGAAGAATTGAGGCAGTTCTGAAGGCAAAAGGGGGTCCAACCCCTTACTAGCATGGTGTACCTAATAAAGTGGCCAGTGAGTGTATATATGTAATTATCCTTGTGTCACTATATATATGCACTTTTGTACCTGGATTATTAATTAAGCCTTTTCGTTATGGATTGGTTTTTCCATTATCCATAAACACATTTCTAACGTGGATGTATATTTTAATATATTATATTTTATATTATTATATATACATATATAATTTTAATGCACTTAATTGTTGTGCCAATATTTCAATAAAGGCATTTTTATTTTTAAAAGAATGTGCCATTTATTATTATTATTATTATTATTATTATTATTATTATTCTATCATCATTCATGTTGTATCTTTTTTAACCTGTGGGATTTCTCATTCCCATCCATCTTTGAGTTATTTTTTCTACCATTAGCAAGTAGCCAGGTGTATCAGTGAATTTATGATGCTGTGTTTTGTGCATCATGATTTCACTAATACTCCAGAGTAGGTAACTATATAGATTATGTGGTTATTTACAAGGTATATCTATAGTTCCTTGCATTTTTTAAATGAGAACAATAGATATACCTTGCACTCAACACCATCCTCTATAGCAAGGGCTTTAAAACTTTACTCCTAATGTCAAGCAACATATCATGTTTAAATTTTTTTTGAACTCCAATGTAATTACTAAAAACATGCTATGTTGGTTTGGTTTGAATACTGTAGTTAGGGAAACCAACTCTATTCAGTTTGCAATACACCAGATATCTCGATTACTGACGTTTCTTTTGTCAGTCTTGGAGATATGTTTTGTCAAAGAAACCAATCTACATCTTCACCAACTCCACAAGGTTCAACAACTGATCATGTTGTAATGAAATCCATAGTTGCTAAAAAATTTTCAAACAGAGGATTCCATACAACATGATCTTTTGTTGGACCTTGAGGCCTGGAGTTGGGGAACCCTGCTGGATGCACTCTGTGCAATATTCCTAGAATGTAGAGACTGTTCTGGAAAAGGAAAGTCATGTAGATTATACCTATATGACTTGTCTTTTCCACAGCAGTCTCTACATTCTAGTAATATTGAACACACTAGATCCAGCAGGGTTCCCCAACTCCATGCCACAAGGTTCAACAACTGATCATGTTGTAATGAAATCCATAGTTGCTAAAAAATTTTCAAACAGAGAATTCCATACAACATGATCTTTTCTTGGACCTTGAGGCCTGGAGTTGGTAAATCCTGCTGGATCGAGTGTGTGCAATATTTCTAGAATGTAGAGACTGTTGTTGAAAAGACAAGTCATGTAGATTTGGTTTGTTGACAACACATATCTCCAAGACTGACAGAATAAACATGTCTCACACAAGAAACAGTAATGGAGATATATGTTGTTGCAAAAACGCTAAGTGTACGGCGCAGTGTGTGTAGTCGGCGATAGACACAGTAACCATTCCAAATTGTTTGAAAGCACAAGTGCACATTTATTTTGTAACAAAAAAGAGCCAAAAAAAACTTTATTAGGAATGACGTTTGGAGGAAGAATGGGAGACTTTGGGTGTATGGAGAGACGAGGAACGACTGGAGGTAGAGGAAGGGGTTCTAGTAGAAGGGGCGACAAGAGTACTGGGGGAAGGGAGCTCTGGAATGGACATTGAGCCAGCTTGAGACACATTAGGAGGAGACGGTGGATGGACAAACAAAGTTTTTTTTTTCTTCTTCTTTGGTGCAGAAATATCCTGCCCGGACCGACTTGCAGCCTGTGACCACCTTACTTTTGTTGACCGCCTGGTGACGGTGGACTGTGGCGTTGCCTGTAAAATAGGGAATGCGGATCACCCCTTTGCTGCTCTGTGGTGGCTGTGGCGGTGCTGCTAGAAGTGGCGGTGCTCCTAGAAGGAGAGAAATTTGGGTCGGTGCTCTGAGCAGGAGGCTGCCTGTCTGGGATCTCATCAAAAGTTCTTGGGAGACTCAGAGGAGGAGAATTGGTGGCGGTTATGTTGACATGAGGAGTGGTGGTGGTGCCCCTTTGCTGCGGAGTGCTGGTGGTGCTCCTTTGCTGATGAGTGGTGGTGGTGCTCCTTTGCTGATGAGTGGTGGTGGTGCTCCTTTGCTGCGGAGTGCTGGCGGTGCTCTGTTGCTGCGGAGTGGTGGCGGTGCTCCTTTGCTGCGGAGTGCTGGCGGTGCTCTGTTGCTGCGGAGTGGTGGCGGTGCTCCTTTGCTGAGGAGTGCTGGCAGTGCTTCTTTGGTGTTGACTGGTGGTGTCGGTGGCCCAAGCAGGTTCTGTGGTGGTTTGACTCCAAGCTGGTGGTGCTGTGGCGGTGTTGGTGCTCCATACAGGAGCAGCGCTTGCCATAGTGGTGGTGGCGGAGGAGTGTCCAGCAGCACTCAGACTTGAGGTGGTGTAGTGATGTCCGGCTTCGCTGGGAATGCAGGTGGCCGTGCAGTGGTATGTAGCAGAAGTCGGTAGTGTGGTTAAGCGAGTCAGTGGTGGAACTGTTGGAAATGACACCACTGACTGCTGAACATACCGATTCTGCTGCATAGCCTGCAAGTAAGCAGTGTTGCAGGCCTGTAACACACTCAGCTGTTGCTCAGGACTAAAGTGTTCCGCCATGCCCTGTTCAATTTGAATGAAAAAATGGTGCGCTGGCCTGTTGAGGTCGGCCTCCAGACGGTCAAGGCGCTGCTTGACAGAGTGGAAGCGGTGTTCCATGTGGTTAAAACCACGTTCCAAGTGGTTAAAACCACGCTCCATCAGGGAAAAACCGCTTTCCGTTCTGGCGGCCAGCGCCTTGAGGCTGGCCTTAAAGGCCTCGCTCAAGTGCATGAACTCGGGCATGACATTCCTGTCCAAGGCCCTCTGCCGCTGGCGGGTAGTGCCCGCATAACCAGTGACAGAGACCAGTGACAGGGGAACACCTGATGGACCAGCTTCCTGGTCACCAGCTGTCTGTGTTGCTGACCTGCAAGATGCTTCCTGGCTGTCGGATGGCTGGGACGGGTCCGAGGTCGATCGATGAAGAACCGCTCCCGGGACAGGGTCAGGTTGCAGGGTGCTGCTCCAAGTGCTGTGGAAAGAAAGGGAAAACATGAGTATCATTAATGTACAAGAAGCATCACCTGTGGAATAGAAAAGCACATAGTAATAACAAACCCCCCAAAAAAAACAACTTACGCTCTGCTGGCAAGGACCGGTCTCAGGAAAGCCAACTCACGATGATAGCAGTACTTTCTTCTGCGCCTTGCTGCAGAACCACTCCGAACCTGTCCCTCAGCACGAACATCAGTGTTGAAGCGGTCCTTCATCGAGCGCCAACGTGTGCGGATTTTTTGCACTGTTGGTAAAAAAAAAAAAAAAAAAAATTAAAAATGCACTACTTTAACGTCATTCTCACCACACACACCTTATTGAACTTTGAAAACAGTCACTGCTGCAGCACCAATAAAACACCACCACCGTCAGGTCCACAAAACAATGCAGCAGTTGAAGGCACAAATCAATCACAGTTTTCCACCAGGCATTGGTGTGTTTAATGCAAGAATATATCTTGCAAAAAACACATCAGCACCATCAGGTCCACAAAACAATGCAGCAGTTGAAGACACAAATCCATCACAGTTCTCAACAAGGCATTGGTGTGTTTAATGCAAGAATATATCTTGCAAAAAACACATCAGCACCATCAGGTCCACAAATCAATGCAGCAGTTGAAGACACAAATCAATCACAGTTCTCAACAAGGCATTGGTGTGTTTAATGCAAGAATATATCTTGCAAAAAACACATCAGCACCATCAGGTCCACAAATCAATGCAGCAGTTGAAGACACAAATCAATCACAGTTTTCAACAAGGCATTGGTGCTTTTCATGCAAGAATATATCTTGCCAAAACACCACCACCTTCAGGTCCACAAAACAATGCAGCAGTTGAAGACACAAATCAATCACAGTTCTCAACAAGGCATTGGTGTGTTTAATGCAAGAATATATCTTGCAAAAAACACATCAGCACCATCAGGTCCACAAATCAATGCAGCAGTTGAAGACACAAATCAATCACAGTTTTCAACAAGGCATTGGTGCTTTTCATGCAAGAATATATCTTGCCAAAAAAACACCACCACCTTCAGGTCCACAAAACAATGCAGCAGTTGAAGACACAAATCAATCACAGTTTTCCACCAGACATTGGTGAGTTTAATGCAAGAATATATCTTGCAAAAAACACATCAGCACCATCAGGTCAAAAAATAAATGCTGTATCACAGAGCATCTTTATACTTACTGAACGGCCTTTTGGAAGCTGCAGAGGTGCTGTCCCAGCCATCCATCAGCGCTGCGGCCACCTCATTCCAGAGCTGCCGGGTCACCACTGTGTCTTTGTACTGCTGGTCATGGCTGTCCCACAACGGGATGCGCTCCTCAACGAGGTGGATGAGGTGCTCGTTGTCTATGTAGACTTCGTCATCCCGCTTTGGAACCTAGAAAAAAATATATAGAATGTTTAGAAGTATGGAAAAGATACAAAAAGAAACAGAAAAGAAGCAAAAGAAAGAAAGACAGAAAAAAAAAAATATATACTCACATTGCTTCTCCTCGCCACAACTTGACTACGCTGCTCCCGCTCAGAATCCTCAGACCGCTCCCGCTCAGACCGCTGCCGCACAGACCGCTCCCGCACTCCATCTTCACTGCCCGTGTCTGATGTCTGTAAAGAAAGAAAAAATTAAAACACATTTCTAGAGGAAGCTATACTTACCAAAAGGCAGCAAGACTCTCACCTCACGATCAGCTTGGGCCAGTTCTTGCCGAGATGGCGAATAGACCGATCCAGAAGAAGATATGCTGAAAAGAAAACAAAAAATACATTAGTACATAATACATTGTACAGGACACACAGACATTATTTTTAAGAATACTCACATTTTGGCTCCTGAAGCTTGAGTCCACAGGTGGAAGGCTCTTGGAGGTGCTTGTCTGGTCTCTGCAAGGCTGTATGTAGAGTAATTGTCTGACCCTGAAGACACCTTCTTTTATGTACACTGCTCCAAAACAATGTTGCTTGTTTAGGGGGGTTCTAGACAAGTGTCTAGACATTGTTTACTCAAATCGCGTGCGTGCACAAGGCGCTGACGTGCGCGGTGCCAAGCGCTCGTCAGCGACCACATAAACTGTAATTGTATTTTTGTGCGCACATCGAGCGCACACGTGCGTGCGCGATTTTTTTAACGATGCCGCCGGAAAAAAATGCAACATGTAGTGTACGGCGCGTCTGGGCGCACACCTGTAAAATGCTCAGCGCACGCTAAACGCTGAAGAGCGCGTATATTCGCAAGACCCTGCGATCACCATGTTAAAGATAGGGGGACATTGCGCGTGCGCCTGATAGCGCACGATGCGCTGCGCGATCGAACGCCAGTGTGAAACCAGCCTTAGAGATCATCCTGATTGTGTACACCTTGTTGTGTGGGATGACTTTTACACTCTATTGATCAAAATAGTGTCAACTAAGTTTCCTGTGTTATTAATGTGTACTATTACTATAACTTTTTATTTATTTACTGCAAGGCATATGCTCATTTGTTTTTTCCTAGGCTCAGACATACATTTCATTAGTTGAGTCAAACTTGATATCACTCCTGAACAGATTTAAAACTTCTATGTCAAAGCATTTGCTCATTGAACCACTTAAAAGAGAACCTATCATCAGGATTTGATATCCCACGCCAATGGAATGTTTGTAAAGGTGTATTAATGCTAATGAAATCCTAACCTTTCTTATAGTTGATATTTTATACTAAAGAGTTACAAGTACAGTGGGGTGGGCACTGCACTTACAGTCTAACTCTTCTGCCCTCTTACCTCATTCCCTGGAGGAGGGGATGTCGCTGGGAGGAGAATATCACTGGAGTGAGAGAGGCTTCAGATCTACCATAGTTCTTCAGCATCATTTTCATATCCATTCAAACAATGATTTCTCAGTAACAGACTGGCCATGTAAGGATATTACTGTACTAGTCTCTGTAGGTGCACGTAGCTTTTTCAAATGGTTTGGGGTGGTGGTGACAGATTTCTCTTAGAGAGGGCATGTCCATTTTTGTAAATACTTACTTTGCACATTAGGCAACCATTTTGGAGCATCTTTTCTTCTAGAAGAAATCTGAAGCAGATTTTTCTTTCCTTGAAAAGTTACTAGATAGCAAGGGCTAGATCATAGATACGTAAACTTGACCTTACTCTTGTACCATTCAGTATGAGCACGGACTTCCTGAAGAGTTGGCTGATCTTCTAGGCACATATCAAATCCTCCCCTGAACTTTGGAGGAAGTAATGCAGTGGAAAAGGCTGAAGGAGGCATGAAATTATGAATGGGAGTGGAAGAGTTGAGGAGGGGTCTGAAAATGGGGGATTGCTACAGGTGATAATTTTTGCATGAAGTGTGGGGTAACATTTTTCCAAATAGCTAGATTTGCAGGTCATGCTGCCCTATGCACTAAACCTAAATATTCTCCTGTTAAAATGATTTCCCAGGATCAGAATGGCTACCTATCCTTAGTGCAGGTCACCAATATTAGATCATTGAAGTTCCATCTCTTGACACTCACCTCCATCAGATATTTGAAGGGTCAATGGAGCTTGTGCAAGTGCCGCTTCCTTTTCAATTTTTACTTTGTGGCATCTACCTGCACATTGTAGTAGCAGCATGACTGGGCATTGCAATGCTATCCCATTGAAGTGAATTGCAGAATTGTATAATGCAGCCTGCCCTTCTCTATTAAGTGACCAGCATGCAGGTAGATGACACAAGGTAAATATCGAGTAGGTGGCACTACTGACCCTTCCAACCCCTCTGACAAGTCATGCAGATCTTTCATACGAATGACTGGCAGTGTGCCGAGATTCATTCCACCAATCTGTTTTGATGGTTTGTCCTAACAACAGACCCTCAATATTCAGAGAGCTCCTTTGAACCCTTCCTGAGAAATAACACTCCTGAAGGAAACTGTTTGTATAGTTCATGGCAGAAATGGATGTGCTACACAGCCATTATCTGCCTCTAACAGCAGTGAGTGGCACTGAGCTCTGTTTGTAGTTGGTAACCACTTAAATGCCATGAAATATAGAGTACAGTTTCTCGCACCCATCACACCACCAGCAAAGCGATAGCAGAGTGCCAGTGGGTTGTCCATGGTAGCTATTATGGTATTTCTACCAAGTTTCCGGATGGTGTTCATAGAATGTCATGATTTTTACTATATCCTGCAATGCTGTAGCATGTCAATATACAGTAGAAGCAATCATATGCCCGTAGGTATCTGTCCCCGAAGGACTCACCCACCTTTTCTTAAATTAAAAATAAAAAAATGTAAAAAAAAATAAAAATATGTAGTATACCTGCAAACATAAAAGTCTAGCAAAATATTACATTAATTAATAAACACCATTATGAGAGAAAAAAATGAAAACGGCAGTTTTGCAGTTTCTTTGTTGCGGCATATCCTCAAAAATAACACAATAAGAGGTGATCAAAATGTCATATATCTCCTACCATATCTATCGCTTTCATTTTAAAAGAGCGGAATATGAAACGAAACTGCCCGGTGGTTTGTAGTTATGTGCAACAGCAAAGGTAATTTTTCTTTTACACATTTGTCCCAGTATTTCTGGACATCAGAGCATACAGCACATAATTAGGATTTTCTTCAACAGGGATATGCAAATTGTCTCTTTAGACAGGAAGAGGACTAGAACTCTATCGCCACCTATTGGAAATAGGAATCCTAAATGTCAGTATAAATGTTAATGAGCCTAGTAGTATGACTTAGGATAAAAGCCAAACCAGAATCTCAATTTGAAGACACTATGCTTCGGCATGTTGTCCCTCATCGGTGCAAAGTATGAGATCTGATTTGGCTGGGTGAGAGGTTTTGGACTGGGGTGTAAGGGGCAACGTTTCTCCTTGTGCAACTCATCACTCTCCACAAGGAGAAACGTTACCCCTTAGACCTTCAATAGGCAGAAAGATTTAGTTTGGTACCCTCTCCTTATACAGTTGTGGCCAAAAGTATGGACACCCCTGCAATTCTGTCAGATAATGCTCAGTTTCTTCCTGAAAATGATTGCAAACACAAATTCTTTGGTATTATTATCTTCATTTAATTTGTCTTAAATGAAAAAACACAAAAAGAATTGTCCGAAAGCCAAATTGGATATAATTCCACATCAAACATAAAAAAGAGGGTGGACAAAAGTATTGGCACTGTTCGAAAAATCATGTGATGCTTCTCTAATTTGTGTAATTAACAGCACCTGTAACTTACCTGTGGCACCTAACAGGTGTTGGCAATAACTAAATCACACTTGCAGCCAGTTGACATGGATTAAAGTTGACTCAACCTCTGTCCTGTGTCCTTGTGTGTACCACATTGAGCATGGAGAAAAAAAAGAAGACCAAAGAACTGTCTGAGGACTTGAGAAACCAAATTGTGAGGAAGCATGAGCAATCTCAAGGCTACAAGTCCATCTCCAAAGACCTGAATGTTCCTGTGTCTACCGTGCGCAGTGTCATCAAGTAGTTTAAAGCCCATGGCACTGTGGTTAACCTCCCTAGATGTGGACGGAAAAGAAAAATTGACAAGAGATTTCAACGCAAGATTGTGCGGATGTTGGATAAAGAACCTCGACTAACATCCAAACAAGTTCAAGCTGCCTTGCAGGCCGAGGGTACAACAGTGTCAACCCGTACTATCCGTCGGCATCTGAATGAAAAGGGACTATATGGTAGGAGACACAGGAAGACCCCACTGCTAACCCCGAGACATAAAAAAGCCAGGCTGGAGTTTGCCAAAATTTACCTAAAAAAGGCTAAAACGTTTTGGAAGAATGTTCTCTGGTCAGATGAGACAAAAGTAGAGCTTTTTGGGCAAAGACATCAACATAGAGTTTACAGGAGGAAAAAGAGGCATTCAAAGAAAAGAACACGGACCCTACAGTCAAACATGGCGGAGGTTCCCTGATGTTTTGGGGTTGCTTTGTTGCCTCTGGCACTGGACTGCTTGACCGTGTGCATGGCATTATGAAGTCTACCAACAAATTTTGCAGCATAATGTAGGGCCCAGTGTGAGAAAGCTGGGTCTCCCTCAGAGGTCATGGGTCTTCCAGCAGGACAATGACCCAAAACACACTTCAAAAAGCACTAGAAAATGGTTTGAGAGAAAGCACTGGAGACTTCTAAGGTGGCCAGCAATGAGTCCAGACCTGAATCCCATAGAACACCTGTGGAGAGATCTAAAAATGGCAGTTTGGAGAAGGCACCCTTCAAATATCAGAGACCTGGAGCAGTTTGCCAAAGAAGAATGGTCTAAAATTCCAGCAGAGCATTGTAAGAAACTTATTGATGGTTACCGGAAGCGGTTGGTCGCAGTTATTTTGGCTAAAGGTTGTGCAACCAAGTATTAGGCTGAGGGTGCAAATACTTTTGTCTGGCCCATTTTTGGAGTTTTGTGTGAAATGATCAATGTTTTGCTTTTTGCTTCATTCTCTTTTGTGTTTTTTCATTTAAGACAAATTAAATGAAGATAATAATACCAAAGAATTTGTGTTTGCAATCATTTTCAGGAAGAAACTGAGTATTATCTGACAGAATTGCAGGGGTGTCAATACTTTTGGCCACAACTGTATCTACATACATTGACAGAGTAGATTGTTGCCAAACTCCTGACCCCAAGGACCCCAGCCACATTACCTGACCACGATCTCATAACCATGCTCCTAAGAAGCCTAAAATCAGGAATTATGGCATCAAACCAGTGGACATTCACATTACAGTACATGTTGATACTTACAGCATCACGTCTTCCACATTCATCCTTCCCACATTCATTAAATAAGCTGCAAAGCGGTAACTTGCTGCATAGGCAAAATATATAAAAGACTGACTGAATGCAAAGCAAATCCCATATATCTGGGCCTTTTTTTGTGAATTCCTACACAGCAAGATGAAAAGAAAAAAGATGTGATGCATTAATGGTATCGCAGCGGAAAGACGAGAAGATATGAGCCATACCTGATTGGCAGTAGAGATAAATATGTAGAGCTCAATTTTAGGATCAGTCAGTTTCCTAAGGAATTACATAGCTGGTCATTTTTATGGGGAGGTTCTGTCAGATTTTTTTCTATTTTTTTTTAATAATTTTTTCTCCCTTTCTTTTCCAACGCTCATTGATATTTTTTTTTTGCATTTATAGTCGTTTTATTCACATTGCTTGGATTAGTTGAAGTCCCAAAGGTCAAGTCAAGCAAGATAACAAACCCTTTAAATTACAAAATGAAATATGTCTTCAGCTAACAACAGGAGAAGCCTGCAAGAGGATATATAGCCTTCACTCACTTACTTCTAGCATTTTAATTCTGCATTAATAGCAGGAACAAATGAGACGAAATTTCATATTCAATTCAATTAGTCTATTATGGAAAATAGAATTTAAAGGGAATCTGTCACCAGATGTTGGAGGCCTATGTAAATGGGAAAAGCCGATAATCATTACTGCGCATGCACCGGTACACTATGTCCCGGAACACAGCGAAATACCTCTGAGACATAGTGTACCGGCGCATGCGCAGTAATGATTATCGGCTTTGCCCGCAGTCGGGCAAAGCATACTGCGCGTGCGCAAAGCAAGATTGCTTTGCACACACGCAAACTATGGAGAAGACCTACTCTAATGCAAGAGAAGATCGCGGACGGGGGCCATGGATGGGGTGGAGAAAAAAGAAGAAACACCGCCCATCGGACCAGACCCAGGCCATTTACATAGGCCTCCAACATCCGGTGACAGATTCCCTTTAATGCTTTATATAAAAATATGGGGATCTATCTGTTATAAGACCCTCACACATCACCAATTTATCTAGTATTTTCTTCACAATCTGTAGAAAAAAAATTATAACAGGAAAATGAATACTTTTTCTTTCCTAAGTACAGTATTTAAACCCAATTTTGGCTTCAAAATATCACTGATATAATGAAAATGACCAAATCTGCAATTTATTAATAAGCCCTAACATGTTTTACAACTTTCTGCATGTTCAGGTAACACCTGATTTCATCCACCAATTTGTGATACATTTCTTTTTATCTAAGTGAGTTCTATGCTTAAATATTATTTTAGCATTATTTGAATTTACTATTTTTACATTATTTTTTTCAGAATAACTGGGGCAATCTTTGTAACACTTTAGCATAGATAGAATGCATAGACTTTTGTAATGATCGGAGATACCAGACCTGTACGGTTTCTGTAGACTTTCAGTATAATGGCTCTCAAAAGTTTGTTCTCTTGTTAGGGACACAACTGTCCGAATATTGTCTACAGCTTCAGTTGCAATCTATTGATTTAAAACATGGAGGAGAAAATATATTAAAAAGTCATGTAATACAGGATTCACATTTAATGGGAACCTGTCAAGTGAAAATGTTATCTGATCTGCAGGAGGTATGTTATAGAGCAGGAGGAACTGATTATATTAATATATATTTTTGTGGGAAAATTTTCCGTAGACTTGCATTTTATTCATTGAAATCTGGGGGTGTTTTTCTGCATATGACTCCAATGGGAGGTCCTAATCATTGATTGAGTCTTCCCTGTATCACTGTGCAAGCAGATACAGCTGTCAATCACTGAGTAGGACCGCCCACTGGACTCATACATACAAACAACCAACAGAGGTTTCAAGGAATAAAATATAAGTTATATTGAATCTTTTATAACAAACCTATACATCTTTCTGCTCAGCTTTTCCTTCTCTAGACCATGGTGTCCACAGATATACAATGTGACTGGTTCCCTTTAAGGAAACGGACCACACATATTTAGGCCAGATATTCATGGTCTGAGTATGGGCTTCGATGTCATGACCTGAATTCAAGAGTCTCATATATGCTCAAGAGTCTCACACATGAGACTGCTGAGTTTGAGTCAGGAGACCAACTGTCCATCACTGGACCATTAATGTCTGTCATCTCAAAATGGCCTCATATTGGTTACAGTTAGTGTTGAGCGATACCACCCGATATTGAAAAATATCGGATTGGATCGGCCGATCTAAAAAAGTATCGGGTATCGCCGATTCCGATCCCGGAAGTCCCATTAAAGTCGATGGGACAGAAATATCGGAATTAAAAAAAAGGGGGGAAGAGTGTGGGTGGTGCGTGGGCGGACACTGTGCGTGTCTGTGTGTGCGGATGGGGCCTGTGCGGGCTGTCGGTGGTCTGTACGTGCCTCTCGGGGGCCTGTGCCGGCTGCCGGTGGTCTGTACGGGCCTCTCGGGGGCCTGTGCCAGCTGTCGGTGGTCTGTGCCGGCTGCCGGGGGCCTGTGCTGGCTGCCGGGGGTCTGTACGGGCCTGCCTGGGGCTTGTGCCGGCTGCTGGGGGTCTGCACAGGCCTGCCGGGGGCTTGTGCCGGCTGCCAGGGGCTTGTGCCGGCTGCCGGTGGTCTGTATGGGCCTCTCGGGGGCCTGTGCCGGCTGCCGGTGGTCTTTGCCGGCCTGCCAGGGGTCTTGTGTCTGTGCAGGCTTCGTCCGATGGGACTACAAGTCCCATCGGGCTATGCCTGCTACACTGACAGTGATTGACACATTAGCCAATGATGGGACAGTAGCAGTCCCATCGTCCGGCTAATGTGTTGAATGTAATAAAAGAAAAAAAATATATACATACTACATACATACTACATTCATACAACATATATACTACATTCATACAACATACATATATACTACATACTACATACATACTACATATATACTACATTCATACAACATACATACATACTACATACAACATACATGCTACATACCACATTCATTCAACATACATACATACTACATACAACATACATGCTACATATATACTACATTCATACAACATACATATATACTACATACTACATACATACTACATATATACTACATTCATACAACATACATACATACTACATACAACATACATGCTACATACTACATTCATACAACATACATACATGCTACATATATACTACATTCATACAACATACATACATGCTACATACTACATACATGCTACATATATACAACATTCATACAACATACATACATACAACATACATGCTACATATATACTACATTCATACAACATACATGTATACTACATACTACATACATACTACATATATACTACATTCATACAACATACATACTACATGCAACATACATGCTACATACTACATTCATACAACTTACATACATGCTACATACTACATACTGTACATGCTACATATATACAACATTCATACAACATACATACATGCTACATATATACAACATTCATACAACATACATACATACTACATACAACATACATGCTACATATATACAACATTCATACAACATACATACATACTACATACAACATACATGCTACATACTACATTCATACAACATACATACATACTACATACTACATGCATGCTACATATATACAACATTCATACAACATACATACATGCTACATACTACATACATTGTTATGAATGAGTCACCGTAGGAGGCAGACACAAAAATAGCAGCTAAGTCCAGAAAACCGGAGAAGTTGGCAACTATCAGATTGCAGACCCCTGAACCTAACAACACAACTAGCAGTAGCCGTGGGGGGTTCCTACGGTGCCCTAGACCCCTCGATCACAGCCGGAGAAACTAAATAGCCTAAAGACAGAAAAGGAAAACTAAACTGCCCCAGAGCAGACCCCAAAGTAAAAGGCAGCCCCCAACATATAATGACGGTGAAGCAAGATGAAAAAACACACACACAGATAGAAAGATAGGCTGAGCAAACAATGGGGCCCAAACTCACTAAAATAGGACAGGATAGGACAGCTGCTGTCTGCAATCTGCAAAAACCCTGAAAAGACATAAGCCAACAGGCTGATATAGAAAAAGGCCCTGAAGCAGCTAGGCTTCAAAAATTATATCAGCACTCAGGTAATTTCTGAAGACAGAGCTAAAGGAATTCAGATCACCCCAGCAGGGAATGACAGAAATCCAGCAAAACAAAAACAACGTACAAATGCAAACGGCAGAGCAGAAAACTTAGCTTTTGGAGAGCAGGAATTCAGACTGGTATCCAGGGATCCACAGAGAAATCACCCACAGAGCAGACGGGCGTGGACAGCCTTATATCCAGTCAGAAACTCCACTCAGCCAATCATCATCATTAGACCCAGATGCCTGATAATCAGGCTCACTATCTTTCTTTACTAGAAGAGGGAGTTCATCGGGCCTCAGTGGTAAAGGGGAAAATGAACTCACAACAGTACCTCCCCCTTGAGGAGGGGTCACCGAACCCTCAACCATGCCACCAGGGCGATCAGGGTGAGCCCGATGAAAGGCACGCACCAATCTTTTGGCATGAATATCAGAGGCAGAGACCCAGGAATTATCCTCCTGACCATAACCCTTCCACTTAACCAAATACTGGAGTCTCCATCTAGCCAGACGGGAATCCAGTACCTTCTCTACCTCATATTCCATGTTACCTTCAACCAATACAGGGTCTGGAGGTGCCACCCCAGGAACAACAGGTTCAACAAACCTCTTCAACAAAGACTTATGGAACACATTATGGATTTTAAATGTGACAGGAAGAGCCAAACGAAAAGAGACTGGATTAATAATCTCCAAAATCTTGTAAGGTCCAATAAATCTAGGCTTAAACTTAGGAGAAGCCACCTTCATAGCAATATTTTTTGATGATAACCACACCATATCACCAACCTTAAACTGGGGACCAATGGTCCTATGTCGGTTGGAAAACCGCTGGGCCTTTTCCTGGGAGAGAGATAACTTATCCACCACTTGGTCCCAGATCTGGTGCATTCTCTCCACCACAGTGTCGACACCTGGGCAGGCAGAGGGCTCCACCTGCCCTGAAGAAAATCGAGGATGAAACCCAAAGTTACAAAAAAAAGGTGACATCAAAGTGGCAGAACTAGCTCTATTATTTAAAGCAAATTCGGCCAAGGGCAAAAATGAAACCCAATCATCCTGATCAGCGGAAATAAAACATCTCAAATATGACTCCAAGGTCTGGTTTGTTCTCTCTGTCTGCCCATTAGTTTGAGGGTGAAAAGCAGAGGAGAAGGACAACTGAATTCCCAGCTTGGAACAGAAAGTTCTCCAAAATCTAGACACAAACTGAACCCCTCTGTCAGATACAATGTCCTCAGGAATCCTGTGCAAGCGAACCACCTGTTGCAAAACAGGGGTACCAACTCAGAGGAAGACGGCAACTTAGGGAGTGGTACAAGAAGGACCATCTTAGAGAATCTATCGCAAATCACCCAAATAACAGTCATTCTCTGAGAGACAGGCATATCAGAGATAAAATCCATTGAAATATGGGTCCATGGCCTCTTGGGGACAGGCAAAGGCATCAACAACCCACTAGAGTGAGAACACGATTTAGACCGGGAGCAAGTCCCACAGGACTGCACAAAATTCCTGACATCACGAGACAAGGAGGGCCACCAAAAAGACCGACTCACCAAATCTCTAGTACCAAAAATACCTGGATGACCAGCCAAAGCAGAGCAATGAACTTCAGACATCACTCTCCTCTTCCACTGGTCAGGAACATACAACTTTCCACTGGGACAACGCTCCTGGATCTCTTCCAGAGCACGTCTCAAATCGGGCGAGATGGCAGAAAGAACTACCCCTTCGCCTAAGGCTAGTTTCACACTTGCTTTTTTTTGCAGCGCGTTTTTCCCGCAAAAAAACGCATTGAAAAAACGCATACAAAAGCATACAACTGCTGCGTTTTTTTCAAGCATTTTTATGAGCATGCATGAAAAAAATGCAGCGTTTTTATGCGTTTGTATGCATTTTTAGTGCGTTTTTACCGCGTTTGCGTTTTTTTCCAACATTAGGTGGCCCCTCACACTAACCCAAACCATGACTTTACTAACCCTAACCCTGACCCTAACCCTGACCCTAACCCTAACCCTAACCCTGACTCTAACCCTTAACCAAACCATACTTAACCCTAACCCAAACCCTAAACCCTAACTAACCCTAACCCTAACCCTAACCCTAGCCCTAACCCTGACCCTAACCCTAACCCTAACCCTTAACCAAACCATACTTAACCCTAACCCTAACCCTGACCCTAACCCTTAACCAAACCATACTTAACCCTAACCCAAACCCTAAACCCTAACTAACCCTAACCCTGACCCTAACCCTAACCCTAACCCTAACCCTGACCCTAACCCTGACCCTAACCCTGACCCTAACCCTTAACCAAACCATACTTAACCCTAACCCAAACCCTAAACCCTAACTAACCCTGACCCCAACCCTAACCCTGACCCTGACCCTAACCCTAACCCTAAACCCCCTTAACTAACCCTAACTCTAACCCAAACCCCTAAATTCCATGGTTAACAAAAAAAAACGCATGTGCAAAAAAAGCATACATAAGCATGCCAATGCGCACATATGCGCACCCATAGACTTATATTGGGTGTCTTGCTGTAAAAAAACGCATTGCGCGCGCATGCGTTTTTTTGAGGCAAGTCGGACGCACAAAAAATGCAACAGGTTGCATTTTGTGCGCCCGAGCGCATACCGCAAAAAAACGCATGCACGGTAAAACGCGTACAAACGCATGTGTATGCGCACATAAGCGCATCCCATGCAAAGTATAGGAAAAAAAACACGCATGCGCTATTTAGCGCTAAATTACCGCGAAAAAAAATGCAAATGTGAAACCAGCCTAAGATGGTAGCAGGTTTGGTCACCACAGGAGAATCAGCAAAGAAGCTCCTAGAGAGGGCGTCTGCCTTGACATTCTTAGTTCCAGGAAGAAAAGAAACCACAAAATCAAAACGTGTAAAAAACAAGGCCCACCTAGCCTGTCTAGGGTTCAAGCGCTTAGCCGACTCTAGGTAAATCAAATTCTTGTGGTCAGTGAGGACCACGACTTGATGCTTAGCTCCCTCCAACCAATGTCTCCACTCCTCAAATGCCCATTTCATGGCCAACAGTTCCCGATTCCCCACATCATAGTTACGTTCAGATGGAGAGAACTTTCGGGAAAAGAAAGCACAGGGATTCATTTTAGATGTTACAGGATGCTTTTGGGACAAAACAGCTCCTGCACCAATCTCAGAAGCATCCAACTCTACCTGGAACGGAAGTGAGACATCAGGTTGCCGCAAAACCGGGGCGGAGGTGAATCTTCGCTTCAGCTCCTGAAAGGAAGAAACAGCCTCTGGAGACCAATTTAACACATCAGCACCCTTCTTAGTCAAATCAGTCAATGGCTTGGCAATACTAGAAAATTTTGCTATAAATTTCCGATAAAAATTAGCAAAACCCAAAAACTTCTGAAGGGCCTTCAAAGAAGTGGGCTGAACCCAATCGTGAATGGCCTGTACCTTGGCCGGGTCCATTTCAATAGTTGACGGAGACAAAATAAATCCCAAAAAAGAAATCCTCTGTACTCCAAAAAGGCATTTAGATTCTTTGACATACAGGGAATTCTCCCTCAAGATCCGGAACACAGTCCGAATATGTTCCACATGAGAATCCCAATCCTTGGAGAAGATCAAAATATCATCCAGATAGATAATCAAAAATTTATCGACAAAATCTCGGAAAATATCGTTCATGAAGCACTGGAAGACAGAAGGGGCATTAGTGAGCCCAAAAGGCATCACCAGGTACTCAAAATGTCCCTCCGGAGTATTAAACGCCGTCTTCCATTCATCCCCATGCTTAATGCGAATAAGATTATACGCCCCCCTGAGGTCAAGCTTGGTAAACCAACAAGCACCTTTAACTCTAGAGAATAGATCCGAAATCAGGGGTAACGGATACTGATATTTAACAGTAATTTTGTTGAGGGCACGATAATCAATACAAGGTCTTAATGATCCATCTTTTTTGGCTACAAAAAAAAAAACCGGCACCTAAGGGTGACGAGGATGGTCTAATATGACCCTTCTCCAACGCCTCCTTAATATAGGATCGCATAGCCTCGTGCTCGGGTACAGATAAATTGAAGAGCCGACCCTTGGGGAATTTACACCCCGGGTACAGTTCAATTGCACAGTCATAACTTCTATGAGGAGGCAGAGACGCAGACTCATTCTCACTAAATACATCATAAAAGTCCCCCAAATAATCAGGAACATCATGCGACTGAGGAGAGGTGGAAAACACCGGAGCCTCACTAAAGGCACACCGACAACCCCAACTCACCACAGACACAGATTTCCAATCCAAAACTGGATTATGAATTTGCAACCAGGGAAACCCCAGAACAATGGTATCATGCAGATTATGCAACACCAAAAATCTGCAATTTTCTTGATGGTCTGGGGCGACCCGCATTACCACCTGGGTCCAAAACTGAGGTTTATTTTTTGCCAAAGGAGTAGCATCAATCCCCCTCAAAGGAATAGGCGTCTGCAGAGGTGTCATCGGAAATCCACTACGTTTAGCAAAATCCAAGTCTATTAGGTTTAGAGCTGCTCCCGAATCCACAAAAGCCTTGGCGGAAAATGTGGACAGGGAGCAGATCAGAGTAATAGCCAGAAACTTAGGTTGAACACCACCAACAGAAAACGTGTGTGCAAAGCGTTTCTCTCGTTTAGGACAGACAGAAATAATATGCGAGGCATCTCCACAGAAAAAACACAACTTATTACGCCTTCTGAACTCCTGACGCTGCTCTCTGGACAAAACTCTATCACATTGCATAGGCTCAGACACTCGTTCAACAAGTGGCAACACCACTCGTGCAGTTTTGCGTTCGCGCAAACGCCGATCAATCTGAATGGCTAATGACATAGAATCGTCAAGACCAGAGGGAACAGGAAATCCCACCATAGTATCTTTTACGGCTTCTGACAAACCCTTCCGAAAGAGAGCAGCCAAGGCATTATCATTCCATGTAGTAAGTACCGCCCACTTTCGGAATTTTTGACAGTACGATTCTGCAGAATTTTGACCCTGGTTCAATGCCAGCAGGGTCTTTTCAGCCTGATCAATGGCATTAGGTTCGTCATACAACAACCCCAAGGCTTGAAAAAATGCGTTCACATTAGTCAGAATAGGATCATCAGGTTTCAAAGAAAACGCCCAATCCTGGGGATCGCCACGCAGCAAAGAGATGACAATTTTAACCTGCTGCGCGGAGCTCCCTGACGAGTTAGGCTTCAAGGCAAAAAATAATTTACAATTATTTTTGAAATTCAAAAATTTAGACCGATCCCCAAAAAATACATCAGGTGTGGGAATCTTTGGTTCAGCAGTATGAGAATGAGCAAGGTAGGCGGGAATTCCCCGCACTTTCGCAGCGAGCTGCTCCACACGATCAGACAATTGCTTTATCTCCTTAGAGAGAAAAAAAAATCCCCCTACGGCCTCAGAGATATAGAGGAAAAAATATACACACTTTTTTTTACAATTCTTTCCTGCTATTGAGTACCCTAGGATCTGCGGTTCGGCGGGTGATTCTGTTATGAATGAGTCACCGTAGGAGGCAGACACAAAAATAGCAGCTAAGTCCAGAAAACCAGAGAAGTTGGCAACTATCAGATTGCAGACCCCTGAACCTAACAACACAACTAGCAGTAGCCGTGGGGGGTTCCTACGGTGCCCTAGACCCCTCGATCACAGCCGGAGAAACTAAATAGCCTAAAGACAGAAAAGGAAAACTAAACTGCCCCAGAGCAGACCCCAAAGTAAAAGGCAGCCCCCAACATATAATGACGGTGAAGCAAGATGAAAAAACACACACACAGATAGAAAGATAGGCTGAGCAAACAATGGGGCCCAAACTCACTAAAATAGGACAGGATAGGACAGCTGCTGTCTGCAATCTGCAAAAACCCTGAAAAGACATAAGCCAACAGGCTGATATGGAAAAAGGCCCTGAAGCAGCTAGGCTTCAAAAACTATATCAGCACTCAGGTATTTTCTGAAGACAGAGCTAAAGGAATTCAGATCACCCCAGCAGGGAATGACAGAAATCCAGCAAAAACAAAAACAACGTACAAATGCAAACGGAAGAGCAGAAAACTTAGCTTTTGGAGAGCAGGAATTCAGACTGGTATCCAAGGATCCACAGAGAAATCACCCGCAGAGCAGACGGGCGTGGACAGCCTTATATCCAGTCAGAAACTCCACTCAGCCAATCATCATCATTAGACCCAGATGCCTGATAATCAGGCTCACTATCTTTCTTTACTAGAAGAGGGAGTTCATCGGGCCTCAGTGGTAAAGGGGAAAATGAACTCACAACAATACATGCTACATATATACTACATTCATACAACATACATACATACTACATATATACTACATACAACATACATGCTACATATATACTACATTCATACAACATACATATATACTACATACATACTACATATATACTACATTCATACAACATATATACATACTACATACAACATACATGCTACATACTACATTTATACAACATACATGCATGCTACATACTACATACATGCTACATATATACAACATTCATACAACATACATACATACTACATACAACATACATGCTACATATATACTACATTCATACAACATACATATATACTACATACTACATACATACTACATATATACTACATTCATACAACATACATACTGCATACAACATACATGCTACATACTACATTCATACAACATACATACATGCTACATATATACTACATTCATACAACATACATACATGCTACATACTACATACATGCTACATATATACAACATTCATACAACATACATACATACAACATACATGCTACATATATACTACATTCATACAACATACATATATACTACATACTACATACATACTACATATATACTACATTCATACAACATACATACTACATACAACATACATGCTACATACTACATTCATACAACTTACATACATGCTACATACTACATACATGCTACATATATACAACATTCATACAACATACATACATGCTACATACTACATACATGCTACATATATACAACATTCATACAACATACATACTACATACAACATACATGCTACATATATACAACATTCATACAACATACATACTACATACATGCTACATACTACATTCATACAACATACATACATGCTACATGCTACATGCATGCTACATATATACAACATTCATACAACATACATACATGCTGCATTCTACATACATGCTACATATATACAACATTCATACAACATACATACATGCTACATACTACATACATGCTACATTCATACAACATACATACATGCTACATATATACTACATACAACATACATGCTACATATATACTACATTCATACAACATACATATATACTACATACATACTACATATATACTACATTCATACAACATACATACATACTACATACAACATACATGCTACATACAACATTCATACAACATTCATGCATGCTACATACTACATACATGCTACATATATACAACATTCATACAACATATATACATGCTACATATATACAACATTCATACAACATGCATACATGCTACATACTACATACATGCTACATATATACTACATTCATACAACATACATATATACTACATATTACATATATACTACATTCATACAACATACATATATACTACATGCATACTACATACATACTGCATACAATACATTACAGACATATAGACATGCAGTACATATAACATAGAGTACATACTCACCAATACTTGTCACATTGTTCCCCAAAGCCAGTGTCATCTATGAAAAAATATGAAAATAACAAACAAGCCATATACTCCCTGATCTGCAGAAATCCACGAGGGTCCCATGCCGATTTCCCGTGGAGAACAGCAGCACACATACTACATACAACATAAATGTAATGTAAAAAAATAGTCCGTAGTCTCACTTTATGGCAAAAGCTGTGTGAGAAAGTTCCCAGGCAGGTTTTTGCCATAAAGTGAAACAAGTGACTATTGTTATGATGAGTCACTGCAGGAGGAAAAAACAAAATACCAGCTAAGTCCAGAAAAACCAGAGAGGTTGGCAGCTATCGGATTGCAGACCCCTGAACCTATCCACAACAACTAGCAGTAGCCGTGGGGGGTTCCTATGGTGCCCTAGACCCCTCGATCACAGCCGGAGAACTATATAGCCTAAAGACAGAAAGGGGAAAAACTAAACTGCCCCAGAGCAGACCCCAAAGCAATAGGCAGCCCCCAACATATAATGACGGTGAAGCAAGATGAAAACACTAACACAGATAGAAAGATAGGTTGAGCAAATGATGGGGCCCAAGCTAACTACATAGGACAGGATAGGAAAGCTGCTGTCTGCCATCCGCAAAAACCCTATCAAAATGAGCCAACCGACTGATAGGAAAAACAGGCCCTGAAGTCGCTAGGCTTCAAAAAGACTATATCAGCACTCAGGTATATTCTGAAGACAGAGCAAAATATCAACAGATAAGAGACAAAAATGGAATTGCGCTCACCCACAGCAGGGAATGGCAGAACTCCCAAAAAACAAGGCAAAACAAGAACAAAACTGAAGAGTACAAAGCAGAGCAGAAAAACTTAGCTTTGAGATGCAGGAATCAGACTGGTCTCCAAGAATCCAGCAGGAAATTCACCAGCCAGGAAGACGGGCGTCGGCAGCCTTATATCCAGTCCTCAATTCCAGCCACCCAGTCATCATCTAGCTGCCCAGGTGTTTGGTAATCAGTCTCACTACCTTCCTTCACTAGAGGAGGGAGTTCATCAGACCTCAATGGTGAAGGGAAAAATGAACTCACAACAGACTATTTTTTTTAAAGTGGCAGAGGAATACAGTGCGGAAGGATACCTACCTTCCGTCATTGGATTATTGAAGCCCCTAGAGAGCGGTCGCATCAGCTGATGCTGCTGTTTTCCACGGGAAATTGGCGTGGGACACTCACTCGTGGATATCTGCGGATCAGGGAGTATTTGGTGGTTTGTTTTTTTCTAATTTCTTTCATAGATGACACTGGCTTCGGGGATCAAAGTGACAAGTGATGGTGAGTATGTACTCTATGTTATATGTACTGTATGTCTATATGTATGTATTGTATGAATGTATGAATGTATTGTATGTAGTATGTATGTAGTATGTATGTAGAATGTATGGTTGTATGTATGTAGTATGTATGCAGTATATATGTATGTTGTATGAATGTATGAATGTATTGTATGTAGTATGTATGTTGTATGAATGTAGTATATATGTATGTAGCATGTAGTATGTATGTTGTATGAATGTAGTATATATGTAGTATGTATGTAGTATGTATGCATGTATGTTGTATGAATGTAGTATATATGTATGTAGTAAGTATGAATGTAGTATATATGTAGTATGTATGTTGTATGAATGTAGTATATATGTAGTATGTATGTAGTATATATGTATGTTGTATGAATGTAGTATATATGTAGTATGTATGTATGTTATATGAATGTAGTATATATGTAGTATGTAGTATGTATGAATGTAGTATGTATGTAGTATGTATGTATGTATGTTGTATGAATGTAGTATATATGTAGTATGTATGTAGTATGTATGTATGTTGTATGAATGTAGTATATATGTAGCATGTATGTTGTATGTAGTATGTATGTATGTTGTATGAATGTAGTATATATGTAGTATGTATGTAGCATGTATGTTGTATGTAGTATGTATGTATGTTGTATGAATGTAGTATATATGTAGTATGTATGTAGTATGTAGTATATATGTATGTTGTATGAATGTAGTATATATGTAGCATGTATGTTGTATGTAGTATGTATGTTGTATGAATGTAGTATATATGTAGTATGTATGTAGTATGTAGCATGTATGTTGTATGTAGTATGTATGTTGTCTGAATGTAGTATGTATGTAGTATGTAGTATATATGTATGTTGTATGAATGTAGTATATATGTAGTATGTATGTTGTATGAATGTTGTATATATGTAGTATGTATTATGTATGTATGTATGTTGTATGAATGTTGTATATGTAGTATGTATGTTGTATGTTGTATGTATGTATGTTGTATGAATGTAGTATGTATGTAGTATATATGTAGTATGTATGTTGTATGAATGTAGTATATATGTAGTATGTATGTTGTATGTATGTTGTATGAATGTAGTATGTATGTAGTATGTAGTATGCATGTAGTATGTATATATATATATTTTTTTACATTCAACACATTAGCCGGATGATGGGACTACTACTGTCCCATCATTGGCTAATGTGTCAATCACTGTCAGTGTAGCAGGCATAGCCCGATGGGACTTGAAGTCCCATCGGACGATGCCTGCACACACACACAAGACCACCGGCAGGCCCACACAGACCACCGGCAGCCGGCACAGGCCCCCGGCAGCCGGCACAGACCACCGACAGCCCGCACAGGCCCCCGACAGCCCGCACAGGCCCCCGAGAGGCCCGTACAGACCACCAGCAGCCGGCACAGACCACCGACAGCTGGCACAGGCTCCCGAGAGGCCCGTACAGACCACCGGCAGGCCCGCACTGACCGCGCATCATGATGCGCACAGACCGCGCATCATGATGACATCATTTAAGCAGCCAATCACAGCCATGCCAATAGTTAACATGCCTACATGCCTAACAGGATGTGCCCACACTTCTGAGGATTCCCATTGGCTGAATCAAATCTAGCGGGCTCATTGCATTATGGGAACTTCCGATTCCGGTATCCGATATAGAAAAAATATCGGTACTCGGTATCGGAATTCCGATACAGCGAATATCGGCCGATACCCGATATTTGAAGTATCGGAATGCTCAACACTAGTTACAGTAGGTGCAAATGGTTTTCTACAGGGGATCACTGTTATGTGATCTACTATAGTTATAATTCTGTATAACAATGATAGCGTCATTTTATAACATTGTATAAAAGTAATTGCAATTGGAACTAGTTGGAATTAACCAATATTTTTAGCATGGAGCAGTGAAGTTAGCACAGAGAGCAGAGACGTCCTTTACACTATTAGTAAAATAACAGTTACAAAAACCTTTCCAGCGTCTTGAAGATCCTTCTTGTCGCGATTAGCAAAGCCGGTAAGTGCTCGGGTTTCTAGTAGACCAGTAAACACAAGGACTGGAGTCATTACGAGAACCAGTAAAGTCATTTCCCAGCTATAAATAAAAGCAAGTGTAACGGAAAGTCCCATATTGGCAAAGTTCTGTGAAATTAAACCAAGCCTGGATCCGGTAGCCTAAAAAAATTAAATAAATGTTACTCACTTTTTTCTAGAAAACAAATAACAGCAGTTATATGAAAAATGTAATAAAGACAAATGTGTCATCTATGTAGGATGGATGGACTGCTAACACATTTAGAGTTAAAGAGGATCTCTCACTTGCTCAAAAAATTGAGTTAAGTACCTTGTAAAAATCCCTGAGCTCCCCAAGATTCTGCTGTTCTTTTTCTTTTTGCGCTGTGTCACTCCATTGCAGAGATATTCACATCTGTTTCTTCTGGAGCACAATATGTGAATATTTTGCTTTGCAGTCTAACTGGGTGTTTCTGTGAGGGACGGACAGGGCTGTAGTCGTGGCCACTAACATCTGCAACAGTGTGCCCTGGCCTCCCATCACATATACATGCTGCCCATCACTCAGCATACCTGCAGCGCCTTTCACAGCTCCATCAGGGTCCTCTGTACGTTTCTGGAGGACTTCAGGATCCACTTTAGAAATAACGGAGTCTCAGTCCAGTTCAACTTTAAACGCAGCAACTTTACTGAGACTTGTACACAGCATATTCATATTCTTTCTAGCCTCATCATCAGGGTTCACAACATACGACTTCTCTTCTGTCCCTTTCCTTCTCTCTCTGTCACTAAGCCTGCTTCCAGGGCAGACCATGCCAAACGGTCCCACAACATCTTCAGTGCCCAGCCTCACTCCAATTGGGTGTTCCCTCTGCCATTTCGCCCCAGCTCTGAGGGCATCAGCCCACAAGATAAGCTGCAACATGTTAAGAAATGTGCCTGTACTGCTTAGTGTTCACTAGCAACTGCAGACCCACTTATACTGCAGTGCTAGTACTGCTGCTGTAGATCCCTCTGTAACAATCCTGGTCACGGATGTTATATGCTGGGCCTTTGGCTTGAGCTGATCATTGCATGACATGGTGTCGCCAAGGGCCAGCCAGCCCTCCTGAGCTAATGTGCGCCCTCACCCCGACTGACTCCTATAAGAAAGTCCTAACTTATCCCACCTTGCCCCTCCTATGTTTAACTATCTACACACTGGTTCCCTTATGCCTACTATATTATGTACAGAACTATGGTCTCTGTGCCCCCATCTAGTGGCCAATCTGAGGTAATACTCCCCTTTAACATAATACCCTCATCTAGTGGCTGACCCAGGGTAACTCACTTTCCCTACTTAACAGTGAATGTACGCAACACAATTTAGTAAATACACAGCAGTAACGCACATATATACAACATATTGTATAAATAGCGTTATACACTGTCATGAGAACAAGGGATGCTTGCACGATCTCGGCACATCCCTTACATTTCCTCACAGTTTTCCCTAATGGTGAATGGTTTTACCACTCCCATCCAGATGCTACCAATAACAGCTCAGCTGCGTCCAACACTGATGGACTGCTAGATCAGCTTCTGAGCTGTGATAAGCAGCATTTGGGAGGGAGGGGTAAACACACATTCCCCCACAGAATACCCTGAAGAACTTCCCAGTTGGACTGTAAAGCAGAGACTTCACATAGTGTGCTCCAGAAGAAACAACTGTGAATATCTCTGCACTGGATCAACACAGCACAAGACGGGTAAGAGCTGCAGAATCAGGAGACCTCAGATATTTAACAAGGTTTTTAAGTGAAATATCCTCTTTAATACAAATGAACATTATCATCTTGTCTAAAGTACTACAATACAATACAATCTGTCATTTGCAGTGGAGGAGTGGCTAAACATGTATCAAGGTAAGAAAATAATTTAACATTTCTATTATGTTATAGACATAAAGGAAATCAGAAAATACCTGAACCCAGGCATGCTGCATGCTACAATTGTTTAATTTCCTGCCTTTCAAGGTTAATCTGCCACTCCCTAAGAATGTTAACTACTATACACAAATAAAGTCACAAACACTGGACCTCACACGGTGATTGCTACATGCTCCAGGAACAAAAAATAAAGGGTTCTACAAACAGATTCGTGGACCACATTTAGTATTGTCTGCTTAGGTTTACATAAGAAACAACTAGCGAGATTAAAGGGACCATGTCAGCACAGAATGACTGTTCAAGCCAAGTGCAAGCGCTTGCTGCTTCACAACGGAGACAAAAATGTAAATACACCTTCACGCCTGCTTGTTTTCCCTCAATTTTATTTACATAAAATGCTCAGAGAAGACATACAAAGTCAGCAGGATAAGTTATATGACGCCCAGCATCAATTATATTATTTAAATGATGAGCAAAATGCCTGTACTTGGCTTGAACAGTCATATTATGCTGAGAGAGTCCCTTTAAAGGGAATCTCTCAGCTATAAAAAGGGTATTTACCTGCAGATCTGCAGATATTGTAGTAATCTTTATGTAGATGCCATTTCAAACATGTTTGACTGCCTAACTGGAACAGCAGCTGCAGGGAGAAAATAAGTTATAGTCTCCCTGCAGCTGCACTCTACAAGTCGTGAGGGTGCTACTGGGGGCTGTAGTAGTCAGCTCTTAGTACACAGTGAGCGAAGTATAATCACTCCCCTGCTCCCTGACTAACAGCTTGCTCTGCAGCGAGTGTGCAGACCATATTGTTAGTCAAAGTACATGTGAAAGTGATTACAATGTGTTCTAAGAACTGATTGTTACAGCCCCCAGTAGCGCCTCAATGACTGTAAGTGTGCAGCTTCAAGGAGAATATCCTTTCATTTTCTCCCTACAGAAACTCTTCCAGTTAGACAGCCAAACATTTTTTTAATTGGCAAATACATTTTTTTAAGTTTACAAGTTCCCTTTAAAGTACTTTATGACAGATGTGATCAAGTCACAACTCATGTTTGAAACCTCCTTCTCCAGAGATCTCATAGATCTTTTACCGATCATAATATTATATATATACGGTACATGATAGGCACAAATTGGGTATATTCCCACAATCCAGGACTAGAATGTTTGTTGCATCCAAAGCGCTGCCTTCTATTGAACGCAGGTAAATCCCGCAAGAGTTCACTGAACCGTGTGGATTCACAGTGTACAATACATTCTATTGAGGTCATTTGTGCAGCGGAAACTAGGGTCTCCGCAAGAGAAATTCACATGCTGTGGTCATGAAAGACACGCCGCATAACAGTCTCCGGGGGTGACCCACAGGCGCAGATGCACACATAGTGGACATGAGATTTCTAGAAATCCCATCCACTATGCTGCTACATCTGGCCGCTGCAGGTTGACGCTGCATAAATACGCAGTGACAAACCCACAGCAGGTCCTCATCAGTTCCTGGATGACTCATGACTGCTCATATAACATGAAGTAATTGTTGATATAGACGTGTTAATGTTTTTCCTCTCTGTTCTACATTTTGTTTGGTATAAACCAGTCTTATACAGTGCTGTGCAAATTAATTGGGACAAAGCATTTTTTTAAGTAAAATCGTAAGTTAGCTACCAGTCAGTGATTCAATGATTCAAACCAGTTTTAACTGCTTTGAACAGGTGTGAGTGCCTATTCAAAGCGGTTCAAACTGGTTTGAATTACTGACTGGTAACTAACTTACGATTTTACTTAAAAAAATGCTTTGTCCCAATTAATTTGCACAGCACTGTCGTTTCATATTCAAGGTTTCATACTTGGCCTAATATTGTCTTATCTCATATGCAATGTTCTGAGAAAACTGTGTTATGGGTACATGATAAATAAAAGTTATTATAACATATTTGTCAGAGAGGGGCAGCAGGTGGAGATTTCCAAATGGGAACTACATTGTTTGTAAAAAGCTAAGATAAGAAGTATTCACAGAGAAATAAACAGAATTGTTTTGCTTACAACAAGTGTGTATTCTTTTCTTTGAGAGCTTGTTATTTGGAGGGCCAAGTCTCCCCCTTCACGACGGGACACATTTTCGTTTCCATTTTTTTCCTCCCCTTCTTCCCAGAGCCATAGCTGTTTTATTTTTCCGTCCACATAGACATATGAGGGCTTGTTTTTTGTGAGACAAGTTGCACTTTTGAATGACATCATTCAGTGTTCAACATAGTGTACTCGAAAATGGGAAAACAATTCTATGCGCGGTGAAATTGTGAAAAGAACACACAAATCTGACATTGTTTTTTTTAAATTTTTTTTCACA
This sequence comes from Dendrobates tinctorius, assembly GCF_039654945.1. Classification (NCBI taxonomy): domain Eukaryota; kingdom Metazoa; phylum Chordata; class Amphibia; order Anura; family Dendrobatidae; genus Dendrobates; species Dendrobates tinctorius. Next base: position 22,904,442 of record NW_027361738.1, on the reverse strand, counting down.
GTGTACAATTTGTAGTAAAAATGACCATGCAATATGATTCTCCTCATCAATATGATTCTCCTCATCAATATGATTACGGCGACACAGAACATGTCCAGTTGTTTTCAGAATTCTTTTTTCACTACTAAAATTATAAGTTTTAAAAAAATAAAAAATTTGGAGTTGCGTCTCCATTTTCCTAGACTCGTGACATTTGTATTTGCTTGTTACAGCATTTTTTTGTGAAATTGCGGTGACCAAAAAAATGTAATTTTGGCGTTCTTGAATTTTTTTTTTTTACGATGTTTACTGATCAGGTTGTTTTTATATTTTGAGTGATTATACTTTTATGAACACAGCAATACCAAATATGTGTATTTTTTAATAGCTTTATTTTCACTGGATGGAAAGAGGGTGATTTGAACTTTTATTTATTTTTTATTTTTTTCATTTTTTTAAACTTTTTTTTCACTTTTTACTGATTTTGCTAGCCCCCTTAAGCTGGAGTCACACATAGCGACTTACCAGCGATCCCGACAATGATATAAACGTGTCAGGATCGCTGGTAAGTCGCTGTGTGATCGCTGGAGAGCTGTCAAACAAACAGCTTCACCAGTGATCAGCACAGCGATGCCGAGCACCCGGCATCACTGTGTTCATTAGTGCTGATGCCATATCCCTGTAAAAAAATAGAATTAATATAAAAAATATTGTTATTCTCACCTTCAGACGTCCCGCGCTGCCATCCCGCCTCTCTCCACGCTCCAGTCCCAGTAATCCTTTGCGAGAATGACCGCAAAAATGTCACGGTCTCGCAGCAGCGCGACGTCTCGCGGTCATTCGTGCAAAGGATCACTGGGACCGGGAGCGTGGAGAGAGGCGGGATGGCAGCGCGGGACATCGGAAGGTGAGAATAACAATGTTTTTAAATTATTTTTTTTACAGCTGATCGCTGGTCTCCCGCCTGTCACATGTAGTGATGCGTGCTGGCCAGCGGGAGACCAGCGACGAAAAATATGTCCAGAGGTTTCTTGCAGTGATCAGCGATACCGGCAGGTGGGCCGGTTGCTGATCGCTGTCACACACAGCGATCTCGCTGGTGAGATCGCTGTTGTGTCACAAAAGTTGTGACTCAGCAGTGATCTCGCTAGCGAGATTGCTATGTGTGACTCCCGCTTTAGGGGGAACCTCAGCATCGCTTCATATAGCAGAAATCACAGTCTCCTTTGAAGCTCTGCCACAGGCACGGCTTCAAAGAAGTTCTGTAATGACAGTCACGGTGGTCATCAGTTGATCCCCGGCTGTCATGACAAGGAAGTAAGTACCAGCGCGCTCGTTGGTGCAACTTAACTGGTTAACGGCAGCTCCTGGCTACAGCTGCGATTGTTAGCGGAAGATCCTGGCTGTAATTCACAGCCATCACCTGCCGGGTGAGCTCTCTCCATACACCTGCTTCCGACTTGCACCAGATATATGCGGCGCATGTCGTGAAGGGGATTATTTGGCCTCACTGGTGATCCTGTTATCTAACTATAGTAGGAACAAAAACAGCTACAACATGTGTAATGCACATAAAACGTGGGGGGTTACTCATTTATTTATCAAGATATATCAAGATTTATGTTATGTAGTAGAATTCAGCATTGAATCTCGAAAAAAATTTGAAAAAAGTGAACAAAGCGTGCTAAAAGTATGGCCCAAGTCTAAATTCTTAGTTATTGCCTTTGGATAATCCCTATAATTTATGACATTTTTAATCCAGAGTATAAAATGTGCAGAGTTAATTACAAACGAAAAAGAAATCCAAAGTGTAGAAACCTGAATGTTACGTACAGTTTGAATCTGAGAAGCATCAGTAGAGAGGCTGGTTGTTAAAGCTCCTGTGTTATTTTTCTTGTCATCAAACCAGGATATTTCCTAGCCAATAAAAAAAAAATATATTGATGTTATAACTCGTACAGAAGGAGATATTGAACCTTCCTGTTGACACTAACCTGACGCAACATTGCTTTGAATGCCAAATGCCTTAGACGCATAGTGAGAACTTCTCCTGATCTTCCAAACATGAAACCCTGATCAGTAAAAAACATCAATTATTTAAAGAACAATATATTTAAAACAATCAGTAATTCTACAATGATAAAATTGGATTAAAAAGAAAGTGTCACATTGTCCTATCTGTGGACAGCATGGTATAGAGAAGGAGAAGTTGAGCAGAATGATATAAAGTATGTCAGAAAAGATTTAGTATATCTTGTATTTTATTCATTGAATTCCTTGGTGTTTGTATGTATATGAGTCCAGTGGGTGGTCCTACACAGTCATTGGCAGCTATTTCTGCATATACAGTCATACTGGGAAGACTGTCAATCACTGAGTAGGACCGTCCACTGGACTCATGCATACGAACATCAGGCATTTCAATGAATAAAATGCAAGTTTTAATGAAACTTTTCCAAAAATGTATATCAAGTTGATCAGCTCCTCTTTCTTTTTAATATCCTACCTGCAGATCAGGTGCCATTTACAATGTGACAGATTCCTTTTAAGACAATATAATACTAATAATAATTAGCAGAAAGTGCACAAACCAATAGATTATATAATAAAAACATAAAGGAAAATCTGAATAAAGGAATCGTGAAAGAAATTTTTTTTAAAACAAATGTCTGTGCAGCCAGCCACTCTCAACCTCCAGCATTTCTTCTTTAAACTATATCCTCAGCATTCCACATTATGAACTGAGACTATTATCCTACATTGAGGAGAGACAGACAATGCCATGCAGTGAACTATTAAGTGGCAGATCACTGAATCTCCAGCACTTTACAGTATTTAAAGGGAATCTGTCAGTAGGTTTTTGCTATGTAATCTGAAGACAGAAAGTGGTAGAGGTTAAAACACAGATTTCAGCGATGCCTCTCTTATCAAGCTCTGTGGTTTTGTTTGCTTGCAATGATTTCTTAAGCACCAGGACCTTATCATTGCTGGGACAAACAAGCACCTCCCTTCCTATGGAAATTATATACAGAGCCTGGTGTGGACGGGGTTAGTCCCAGAAAGCTGCCAGTCATAGCAGTCAGCTCTGTGTGGTTTGTTCTCTGTGCTTTGTGCTCTGAATTGAGACATTCTGATCATCTGTTGCCGGACCCTGGATTTGCCTATTGATTACCTGTTTGTCTTACCCCTTTTTCCTTGATGTACTCTGTCCTTGGAATTCTGACTCTGGTCTGTAACGTGACTATGCCTTTGTCTCTTCCCTCTGTTTATAACATACCCTCTTTGCTCTTGGCCTCAGACTCCTTGACTATCCTGACTCATGGCTTGTCTGTGAGCAGTGATTCTGTGTCACAGATTCACCTTCATTCCACAGCACTGAGCATGATCTCTCTGCTATAAAGAGCGAGATTGAGCACCACATCACACTATTCAGAGTAGAAAGTTCACTTTCTATGCTATGGAGTGATGAAGTGCAGCTAGGCATGCTGGGAACTTTAAATCCGGATGCCTTCCACTGATTTTTCAACAGAAAATTGGTAGTTTGCATACCAAGCACCAGATTGCATGGTAAAATAAATTACTTTGACTAATGTAATAAATTATATTTAGATAGTATGTTATTTTTGTCATTACTAACAAGCTAAAATAGAAAGTAGTGTTGAAATCTGGTGAAAGATACTTTTTAAATACAAAAAACTGGGTTTATAGAAAAAGATCATCAACTTACCTGTAAGAAGTAAGTAAAAAAAGACACAAAACCAAGTACTGCAAACATTATGCAATAAAAATCGGATTCTCTTTTTATTCTATCCGGATCATCATATCGAAAGAGCTGTCAAAACAGGAAAAGTAGTTATCATCCAGGAAGTGAAAACAGAGGAGAAAGAAAGCCTCAGCATATAGGAGGAGATCAGAAAGTTGGGTGATACTAAAACATCCTGCTTATGGATAATATGGTTGGCAGGTATCTTTTTTGCTGCACAGCATCGCTACATTATAATTCATTTCCAATTCCATTGATTATTTAAAAGTAACTTTACAATTTTGTCATAATTTGATTTATTCAAAGGTTGTAAAAGAAATCCAAATGTAATCCGTTTCACATCACGTACATGAGATTTATTCATCCCTATGTCTTCTTACATCAAAAGGAAGATGAAACATGACAACTACCATTGATCTCCTGTACATCATGTGATTGGGTGGCGAAACGTAGGTTGATCTGATGCCTGAGTTTGCCTCTGGAACTTTGATTCTTAAATGCTTTTACCACTGCAACTTTTGTGAGTAAGACAATAAAGCCAAATTCTTGCACATTCTCTGGCTCTATCCCACTCATGTCTTTGATTCTTAAAGTTTCTTTACAGAGATAGGAGGAGAAATGCTAGAAAGAGCAAGGCAGAGAAAATGGCATTCAACCGGGATGATTGTAAACATCCATTATTGGGTGGCAAGTAGAGACCCCTGGAATTCTGTATTCCCCATTGTTTATTGAGTTGCAGCCCATAAGACTGTTGTAATATTGTAAGAAAAGGAAGCATAATGACTTTGCCTTAAACGTTTTGTGGCTTCTCAAAAAAGTTGTTGATTCACCTCTGGGCAAAAAAACTGTGGTTGTGGTTTTTTACACTCATTCTTTGATTATTCCAGCCATCACTTTTCATTTGTCTCATGCTGTCATCTGTAGAGAACTGAGACCAATTAGGTCTTCTATGTAAAAGCTAGAAAAGCATTCTCCAATACTCTGTAGAATCAAGAGGGTCCAATGACAAACTCAACTCTTCCTTAAGAAGAAGAGCATGCATCCTGTGTTTCTCTTTACATGGTTACGAGATAGGAGGATATCAAGATGTGTGGGCTGCATGTGCAGGATTAATATGGTCCAGAGAGTATCAACAAGTCTTTTTATTCACACCAATGCATTTTGGGTTAGAAAAACAAAGTGTGGGGGGCGTGGCCTATGCTCAGGACGATGATGGACGTCTGAGCGGTGAGCTCCTGCATATACAGCCACAAAAGCGACTCCAGCGCAATTAAAAAGAAGATATTTTTTATACATTTACATTTTATATACATTATACATTTACAAATGTCCCAGGACCTTCTTTAGATCCACCTCTGAAGATTTGGAACCCCTGCGTCCAAGCCTGCCTAGCCTGTGAGAAGCGGTGACTGAAGCGGTAAAAATGGCGGGAGCAGCTGATTCAAATGCGGCAAGAGTCTGGGAGTCCCTTCACTAAGCGGTGACGTCACCGTCAAAGAGCGGGAACCGCTTTGAACAGTAGCCGCTGCAGAAGCTGTATCCCGTGGCCGCGGTGAGTCCAAAACCTCCAACGCTCACCAGTTGAGAAAAGGCTGTACATCAGCGCTGAGAAGAGGGGAAGAAAAAGCGCGGGAAGCGGCTGTGAGGCGGCACCATTACAGCGCTCTGCAGCAAAGGAGATCAGCCTGACAAGCAGAGATCGGGAAATAACCATTGACGCCGCAGCCGGAGGAGCGGCATAGGAAGGAGGCGGAGGAGGAGGCGCGGCTGGCGGTGGTGACAGGACGTGACGGGCGAAGATAAGAGCGGTGCTACAGGCGAACCGCTGAAGGCAAAGGGGAGTCCATTACTCCTGAAGAGAAATCGGCTGGGAAGAAAGAGTGGCGGGAGACGTCTTAGAGGAAGAAAGAAGAATGTCGGTGTATTGAAGTTATCTCCGGGACAGAAGATTCAGCAAAGGAAGCTACTTTAACCTAAAACAATAGCCCTGTTAGGGCTGCATAAGTAAGAGAGCTTAAATCCTCTGTGCTGCAGGGGATCAGTCTTAATATTGGTGGCCATTTGGAGGGGAGGGTGATTGCCTTCATTATTGCGGGTATTGGGGATACTTGAGGGCTTTAACATATATTTATCGGGCACATTTTGTTTTTTCTTTTTATGGATGATCTACCATACAGAAGGTTTATATATAAATTAGAATTGCCCTGGTCCTATAATTTTAAAGGGCACAGTATATGTGGAATTTTTATAACAAGAAACAGTACATTATTTGATCGCCGCATAAATACCCATATATGGACTCTGTAGCAGGAACCTAGAGTGGGGGATTTGGTCTATTGGGAATCTTATATACCGTTTCAGGTAACATTCGATCCTCTGGATTAATTAATTCTGCAAAGTAGTGTCCTTGCTTACCCACACTACTAAAGACTGAACTTATTCGATACCCATTAATTTTACCGCACAGTGGTATTTGTGACCTTGAAGCTAAATTTTGGGAGACAACTACAGGTCATAAGACATTTATTACCTAAGAAGTATTGCCAAGAATTTTTTACCAAGCTTTTATCTTAGAGATACTACTACCCTATTCCGCCTGCTGTTTAACCCTGCACAGTGTCCTTACTATATGCAATGTTAAATTATTAGCTATAGTTTATAAATATTAATATATACTAGACCAGTACTAAACAGTCTGGTAACTGAGTCATATCTACTATTTTGAGGGCCAAAATCCCCTCAATTTTTCTGAAGTGTACGCTACCAGCGGATGACAGGATATTATAATTCCGGTAATATAGCATAGTTAGACGTATACAGTTTTAAGACATTACTTACTACCGACAAATTTATAGGACCTTGTCTACACATAATTGGTGATTCTTTTGTCATTTGGCGCACTAATTAGCATACTTGATCTAATCAAACAGTATGGCATCTGGTAACCTGAGATATAAAGGACAATCAAATAGCACCCAAAATAAATGGGGTTCCACAAAAACGGGACACAACAGAGGCTCCTCTGATTCAGTAAGTCCCCACAAATCCAGATCTCCACTTGAGAGACCTGAAGACAGATATAAACCCTCATTAAAAGACACAAATTCTTGTCATGGCAAATTAACACAAGAGAAAAAAGTACAAAGAGACCTGCTCCCTGAGCGTAGTAAATCTCTGAAACCTACTGTGAGAACTAAAAATGACACTCAACATGTCGATCCCAATATTACATGTGAAGACAATATGGACTCTTCCCAGTCTCACAAACGTAAGACCCTGGGAAAGGGCGATAAGGCTAGTGGAGTTTCTGTTTTAGATTCGGATAGTACCTCAGAGGAATTGTCTCTTAACGGGAGTCCCAATAGACCCCTACAAAAAAAAGGGCGTTTAGTGGCCGCACTTTTGGAAGGTCCCTCCATGAACACGATTAACTACGAATCTTTCTTTGATTCAGAGAGACAAGTATCGGAAGGGGTCCTTGCCAATTTCTGTAAGGCATTAAAAGATTCCATTACTCTGGGCTTTGAGGTTCAAAGAAACCTCATACAAGAGGTTAGCGACAAATTTACACACAGGTTTGAGGTCAATGAGACCAAAATAACGAAGCTGGAAAATGAAATTGAGACATTAGCCCAACAAAATCTAGATCTGGGAGAACAAGTTAAATCTCTCCAGTCCAAAACGACTGACTTAGAAGACAGAAGTAGACAAAATAATCTTAAAATTAGGGGCATACCAGAGACGATAATACAGGAGGATCTTTCTAATTACGCCAAAACTATGTTTAAAAAAGCAATCCCTTCACTGTCAGATATTCATCTGACAATCGACAGAATACACAGGCTACCAAGTCCAAAAGGCATACCCCCAGACAAACCTAGAGACACCATTCTGAGGTTATTATTCTTTGATACCAAAGAAAAAATTCTAAAATTTTTAAGAGACAAACATACTTTCCCAGTCCCGTATGACAACATAAAAGTTTTCTCGGATTTTTAAAAAAATACTATGGATGCCAGAAGGGCATTCAGGGAAATTACTACCACACTAAGAGACCTAGGACTCACCTATAGATGGGGTTTTCCCACCAGGGTCATAGTTTCATACAAGGGCAGGAATATCTCCCTGATTAATCCTGATGAAGGTCGGGACTTCCTAGCCTACCTTCAAAAAGATCTTAAAGATAAAGGTTGACCTGAGACATCAAATTTCTTTAAGGTCTTTATTTTGGAGAGAGTATCACATTTAAGCTAAAGAAGTTTTATGTTATATTTCTTACATAGTGGTTGTTCTTGTGGGAACCGGGTTACCTTTTTTTCCCCGCTTTCAGGAGATAGCCACAATAGGTGGCTCCCTCCAGGAGTTCTCCGTATAGTAGCTCTTTTTTCTCTAACTTTTAGTGATTAAATTTAGCTTTTTTCTTTATTTCCTTTATTTTGTTCTTGTTTAAGAAACCAGACTCCAAGTGGCTCCACACTAAATGGATATCAAACTTCTTTCTTATAATGTGAGAGGTCTTAACAGTCCATTTAAAAGACACGCGTTGTGGAAAGAAATTAGAAATTACCAGGCAGATGTAATCTGCTTACAAGAAGTAAGACTAGCTAAAGATAACCACCCGTTCTTCCAGAATAAAAATTATTCTAATATTTTTAAGGCTTTGAAACCAACCAAAAAAGCGGCAGTAATTACTATTGTTAGTAACAAAATATCATTTAAGTTGCAGTTGGAAGAGGTAGATCCAGAAGGAAGATTTCATATCTTGGTATGTGATCTCAATGGTACTACGTTTACGATAGTTAATATATATGCCCCAAATAGTAAACAGCTTCCCTTCTTCAATAAACTAACCAAGAAAATTGAAAAGGTCAGGAAGGGAGAGTTGATTTTGGTGGGAGACTTTAATTTGGTGCCCAATAATGACCTGGATGCATCATCCCAGGCACGTAAATCATGCCCATCGTTAGGCAACTGGCTCTCCAACAATGAATTATATGATGTTTTCCGTTGCCTCAATACTTCCTCTAGAGAGTATACTTATTTTTCCGAAACCCACCAATCTTCTTCTCGAATAGATCTTTTTCTTACCAGTGTCTTCTCTCTTTCTAAATTTAAAAAACATTGAAATTCTCAACAAAACTTTTTCAGATCACTCCCCAATAAGGGCAGAATTTGACACAGGCCCTTCAACATCTAATACATATTTGTGGAGGACCAATATTTCACTGCTTAAGACTAATAAATTTAGGGAAATCATTGATAAAGCACTCAATAATTACTTTGCAGATAATGCCACAGAACACATTGACCCATTTATTTTATGGCAAGCCCACAAAGCTGTAATCAGAGGGTGCATCATGCAAGTAGCGGCTAGAAACAGGAGAGAAAAAAGGGAAAAAATCTCAAATCTACAATCACAAATTAAACTACAAGAGGACCAGCAAAATAGTCTAGCAAGCCCATCACATACCACCCAAATGGAAATATTAGACTTAAGGCAGCAATTGAAAGCATTACTTATTTTAGATTATGACGCAGCAATAAGAGCCACTAAAGCCACTTATTATACCTCTACAAATAAACCCACACGTTATATGATGAGAAAAATACAAAGGGTTAGGATTTCAAGAAGAATTAACAAGATCTGAAACATAGCAGGACAACTGCAGTCACATCCGCAAGACATTGCTGATGTTTTTGCGAAATTTTTCCGAAGTCTTTATAACTTGGATCAAGAGCCTGGGTACCCTTCTCTCGACCAAACTGCTATAAATACATTTCTGACCGGTTTAAATCTCCCTCGTTTAAATGATTCGGATCTAGATACACTAAACAAACCCATCTCCATGGAGGAAATTGAGAAAACTATCGTAAATCTCAAACCTCTGAAATCACCCGGTCCAGATGGGTATGCTAACAAGTATTATCAAATATTTGCCAGAACCCTTACCCCCTTTTTAAAGGACCTTTACGATCAAGTAGCAATTACTGGTTCCTTTCCAAAAAGCATGTTGGAAGCAACTATAGTTTTATTACCCAAAGAAAAGGGGGACTCAGTGAATGTAAAAGATTTTAGGCCCATTTCCCTAATTAACGGGGATATTAAAATATTCTCCAAAATACTAGCTGAAAGACTTAAACATATTCTTCCCAAATTAATTAACACAGATCAGATGGGTTTTATTGTGGGTAGACAAACTGCAGATGGTACAAGAAGAGTCATTAATCTTCTCAACTTAATCAAAAAAACTAGCATCCCATCTCTTTTTGTAGCCTTAGATGCCGAAAAGGCGTTTGACAGACTTAATTGGCTTTATCTTCAAAATGTTATGTCTAAATTTGGCTTTGACGATCACTTTGTCTCTAAAATTTTTTCTCTTTACTCTAACCCAAATGCCAGAATTTACCTAAATAATTACTTGTCCAAATCCTTTAACATAACTAGTGGGACTAGACAAGGTTGCCCCCTCTCTCCCTTATTGTTTGCAATGGCAATGGAACCTCTAGCAGAAGCAATTAGGGCAAATCCATTAATCACCGGGTACAATACTAAAAATCGTTCCCATAAAGTAAGCCTATTTGCGGATGACCTATTCTTATCCTTAACCAACCCTATTAAATCTGTCAAAACCTTAATGGAAATAATAGAACAACTTTCCAGAATATCCTGTTTTAAAATTAATAGGGGGAAATCTAAAGTAATGCCATTTAATGTACTGCCAGAAGAAGTTAAAGAAATCCTGGATTCTACTAACTTTCAATTGGAAACTCAAACCTTGACTTACTTAGGTATAAACATCACAAATAATTTCAATCAGATTGTGCCTAGTAATATTGAAGGTCTAATAAAGGCCATTTCCAAAGATTCCAAACATCTTGAAAGTTTGAACCTTACTCTGATGGGACGTATATTGGTGGTGAAATCTATCATACTACCTAAGATTCTTTATATTTTTCGTTCAATTCCTCTTAAAATTAATGAAAAATTCATAAATAAAATACAAGAATTAATTAAAATATTTGTCTGGGGCAATAAAAAACCAAGAGTAGCATATACTATTCTTTTCAAAAGTAAGAAACACGGAGGTTTAGCTCTACCTAATATTAGGGCCTATTATCAGGCGATTTTGATAAAAAATAGTCAACAATGGTTCAAATCTGAAGAGCAGCCTACCTGGATGGATCTTGAATTAGCAAGTAGTCACTATAAACCGCTACAAAATACATTCTCTAGTCATATATTAGAGCCTAAAACTAAGCGCCACTCTAACTCAATTGTACATGCCATATTGGACGCATGGTCGAAATTTGCTAAATTAAAAAAGAATAAGAATAGAACTATATCACTAAAAAACTGTCCTCTTAAACTCCTTGAGGCAATGTTTCAGTTATCCATACCCAGGATTTGGTTTGATTTACAGATTAAGAAAGTAGGAGATATATGGGACGGTAGTAGGGTGCTCTCCTTTTCCGAGATCAAGGAGAAATACCATATGCCTTCTGGGGAGTTTCTCTCTTATCAGATCTTGAAGGATAATCTGCTACTTCTGATACGTAGAAGATCTTTGAAATTAGGGATTGTGGCTTTACTAGTCAATCACGGTAATGCCAAATTGAACTGGACCTGCAAAAATATATATAGTCGCTTCAATGGGGACTCCATTTTTATGAAACATGTATACATGGAAAGATGGGAGATTGACCTAAGAAAGAAGTTTAACCCAGAGCAATGGGAATTCGCCATAGAACATACCTGCAGGGCCATGGTTTCTATGTCATTGCAAGAATCCTTCTATAAAGTTCTAGTCCGATGGTATTTCACGCCAACCAGACTAGCTCACATAGGGGATGGGATGTCTTCTCAATGTTGGAGAGGGTGTACTTTTCCTGGGAATTTGTTTCATATCTTTTGGAGTTGCCCCAAATTGCAAAATTTATGGATTGAAACTAGAGAACATATTAAATTGTTATCATCTGATCTTGTCGAGATCTCCCCCCAGATAGTAATTTTGTCCTTGGACATGGAAGAGGTGGATACATCCATCAGATATATTATGATACATATATTTACTGTAATTAAGAATCAAATTGCTTGCGGTGGAAAAAGACAGAAGTACCCACATTCTCAATTATTATAGACATTCTGCGTTCACAAAGTCTCATAGAAGAACGATTTGCATTTAATAACAATGCCTTACATAAATATCATCTAAAGTGGGCAGTGTGGAACTCAATTTACATGTAAAGTTATTAGTCTGTTGTATTATATACTTGGAGTCTGGTCTGAAAGTTATATGCTCTAGTTTCAATGTGGAGTTCTCTATTTTTTATTTCTTCCCCTGTTCCTCATGTTTGTTATCCCTGTCTTTCCTTTAATTTATGAAAAATTCAATAAATATATTTGAAAAAGAAAAACAAAGTGTGAATGTAAAACCTTTTTTAAAACGTTCTCATTAATCCCGCAACCCACACATCATGATAACCTCTGATCTGATAAATTGCTACCTGGAAGAAATTTTCCTCAAGCCAGGAGGCTATAGCAATTGCATATTAGGCTTCTATAGGTGTTGGGTCCTCACGCAACCATCACAGGTGAGCGCTACTATCACTCTCACCACTACTCTGCTCCTTACGGTGCTGCCCTATCGGTGCACTTCAGTCCCATTCACAATTCCTCACTCTTTAAATGATTTCATTATTCTCCTTACTTCAAGATGGATAGGATATTCTAATCTAAAGAAAATATGTTTTGGTCACATGTTAGCTTTAAGGTAGTTATATGGATATGTTAACCACAATAGTATTATTACTAGTAGTATTATTCTTTACACTGTTACCAAGGCTAGTGAAACATTTTCTGCCATTGTACTTGGATCTCATAATTTACTTACAGCAATTATTTTGGCAAAAAAGATGCAAAATCCCGGTTGAGTTCCGCCATTAATTATTGATGCAAGAATCCCAACCAAAATATAAGGCCATTCAGACTGGTTAAGCTTCAAAATTTTAAGGAAAGAAACATTGGGAACACTTTCCTGGAAAAAGAAAATAGTTCAGACACAATATTATCTTTCATAATCTTATATTTGTGGAATTGCCAGGGATTACTAAAACTTAATTTGAATCTACAATAAACAGCACAAAAACATGATAAAATATCCCTTAGAAACTCTAAAGACCATACCAAACACCTTCCATAGCAATCAGTTGAAAACTTGTTCAGCCAACAGCTATTCATGCCGGCAATATCCCCTATTTTAAACTCTTCCTTCCCTCCAACTTTATCTGTCATGGGAGAATAGAGAGGTCCCCATACACATAAACTTGTTGGTCCCTCCGACTTTGCTCCTGTGTGCATGGCCCCCTTTACAATGATGCTTAATGATGGTCAATTACTAATGGGTCCTGTGAAACATTGGGTTTAATAGAAATGAATAGGATCTGTTAATAAATCAGTAATTAGCCTTAACGACGTTGCCCACTACAAAGACATCCCTTTTTCAATTACTATGCTCCCCCATGGACCATAATAACAGCCATTCTCACCTCTGGTGCCAGCACCATTCCAATAATGTTGGTGCTAGGTCTCCAAGGACATTGCTATGTGATGTGAGCCCTGCAGCCAATCAGCGGTGCCTTCACTCTCACTTGCTTCAGAAGTAACTGAAATCCAGAGGAAGTCAGAGATCACCAGTATTTCTCACTTCTTGCAGATGTCAGTTTCATGCAAAGGAAGTGAGAGTGAAGCAGCCACTGACTGGCTGCAGAGATCACATGACAAAACAATTTCACACAAGTGTCGGGGGACCTGGTACCAACATCATTGGAAAGTGACCAGCAGTGGAGGCCAGTATTATTTTCCATAGGGGAGCAAAGCATGATAATTAGAAGGGGTTATCCAAGTAGTGGACAACCCCTTTTAAGCTGGTTTAAACAACTATATTACAACTACATTTTAATATCAGTTTTGTGGCAATTGACAAACCACCCTAAATTCTACTAATTATACTAAAGCAAATAAGAATCACCATAAAGATATATAATAATCCAATGCTAATTTTAGATGGGTCAATAATTCCTAAACTATGAACGCTCAATCCCAACTATTAGGCCATCTAAGCAGGATGACGCTAACAATTATCCGACAAACGAGCAACCCACTAGTGTGTTTTTATGTGCATTCTTAATAAAGTCTGTGCAATATGTATTCACTATTTTTTCAAGGTAGGATTTGAAGGTTTTCACGAATAGTATCCTCACCACTGAGTGCAATGTATTATTGTGGCATCATTTTTAAATCTGAGCAATGTTAAAACATTTTTAATGGCGGGTTTGAGACTAGTTTAAGACAATTGTCTTAGCGTTTGGATTCAAGGGTCTGTCCAGGACTTAACAATGACTTTTTAATTCCCAGAGTGTTGTAAAAATAAAATAAAAAAATACAGAATTTCACCTCTTGGATGTGTGCCGTTTCTACGAACACAGCACTGTTTCCCCCACCTGTTTCCTGGCATTAACAGTCGGAGGGAGGTGATCGGCTGCAGCCTTCACATTTTGTTTGTGAGGAAGAAACAGTGATGTCTACACCAGATGTTGCTGCCAAGAGGTCGCGGGAAACACAGTTCTGAGTATGGTGGATTACAGTTGGTTAAGGAGGGGAATATCTATTTTTTTAATTTTAATAACACTCTGAAGCTATTCAGAAAGGAACGTAAAGTACTGGATAACCTAACCCCTTTAAATAAGGATCCATATGGCATGCTAGCAATTGAGGTGATAATGAGCTTGTTAGTGAATGGCCTCCATTAGTACTGTAATTTGTAGTGTAGCTATTTTGTAATTGTAATTATATTTTACAATACAATATAACATTACTTATTTTGTGTTAAATTGTAAATTGTAAAACGTAGATATTTAGATATTTAAAGGAAATCTGTCACCAGGTTTTCCCCATTTAAAGTACACCTGCACCTTTAAGCCCTCTTTTACAGCATTTCAATATGTTGTATATATGTCCTCAATTCCCTATGCAAGGCACAAAAAAGATCTTTTAATAAAGTTACAAATGAAGTGTCTGGTCCTAAGGGCATCTCTATCACGATCCGGCACCTCTTCTCTTCTTGCGATCGCTGTCCTCCTTCTTGCTTCATGTAGATGACATATCCTAAGTCTTCCACACAGTGGCTTCCATCGGGCTACTGCTCAGGCGCACTTCTCTCTGCCCTATCGAGGCCAGAGCAAAGTACTCTAATGCATTTGCAGGGAAAGGGCAAAGAGCGCCAATGACTCATAGGTAAAGTCGGCGCATGTGCACTTCAATGCTTTGCTCTGCCCTCGGCAGGACAGAGAGAAGTGCGCCTACGCAGGAGCACATTGGGAAACACCGTGTGGATGATGTACGTCATATCATCCACATGAAGCAAGGAGGGGGGAAGATGATCATAAGAAGAGAGGAGGTATCGGATCAAGACCAGAGACGCCCATTTGTAAGTATAGTAAAAGGTATTTTTTATGCCTTGCATAGGGGATTGGGGACATTCATACATCATATAATATGCTGTAAAATAGGGCTTAAATGTGCTGGCCATACTTTGGGGAAAACCTGGTGACAGGTTCCCTTTAAGGTCTTACCTCTTCCTCATTCTCTTCTTCATTTTCATCTTCTTCCTTTTTCTCTTGTATGTTGTTTTTTATAGGGGAGTTAGGGCACTTTATCGATAATTGCTTTTTGGGTATTCCATTTACTGACTCTTTTATTTCATTGCTGTCTTCTGTTCCTTGTATAAACTGTTAAAAAATAGCATAAATCATCAAGCCACTGACTCCTTGCCATTTTAAAATGTCTCCTTCAGAGTCTGCAACAATCTATGTTTTTACATTTCTGACATGCACACCGTTCACTGTACTTGCGAACAAATCATGCAACTTAATTTTAGTGTATTGCGTGCCATGATTGCAGATACTGATGGTGTGGACATATTGCCTGTATGTCTGCAGTACAGTGTCCATTATCAGGTATGAGAATCAGGTATCAGACAGAGTATTTCTGATGTCTGATTTTGATATATGATCATGTCCTAAAATGGACACTGTACTGCAGCCTTTTATTCCTATTCTTTACATTATCAACAAAGCTTCCCACTGTGTCCCAAACTTTGTTTCTGGTCTGATTCTGGCACCACAGGTGATCTCTGGTATATAATTCAGTCTGTAAAAGTCTCATATGGTACTTTGATGCATGAAATCAATATTTGTACTATTTCGTTTGATGGGACTACTTCTTTATTATTTAACTTCCTGTATTACTTCACAACATTACTTCACCTTTTTCTGCTAAGGGCCATTTAGATATTTCTACCATACTTGTGGGGCACAATAAAGAAAAAAGGATGGTCAGTTTATCAACAACATGGGTGTGTTCTCCCAGGTATAGACCAGAGCCACGCATGGATCAGGGCAGAGCAGCCACAACAGAGACAAACATGGAAAGGTTTGATCCAGCGAAAAGGCTGTACATTTTGTGTATACAAAATGTAGCTTTTATTGCACCATTTAAAAAACAAATCCAATCTGTGTTTGGGCACATATGTGGCACCTCAGAGTCAGGTTGCCACGGTGACATTGCCTCCCTCTTAGGGGTCATGTCATGCTAGAAGGCAGGGGGTCTCCATGCCAGGTAATACACAACATGCATCACAATTCCTGCAGCAGGCCAGAGGGGGGAGCTCTAGACCTGAATTCAGGGGAGCTGTTCTCTCTGGTCGGGAGGAACAGTCAGTTAAGTCTGTTTGACTGTTGGTTGGTGGAGAGGGAAGGGACAGGAGCGGAGTCAAGGGCTCTTGGGAATTGAAGCTGTGTGGAGCTGACCCCGGAACAGAGCACTGACAAAAAGGACGCCAGAGTCCTTGGCTGGGCGGGTGCTGCATATACCGACAGCCGAATCTGGAGGGCAGGGGACTGCAAGCTCCCTGGCCACACCGAACACCCGAAGGCACGGCAGACCAAGAGCCTGGGGCTGACAATGAGAAGTCAGTGCCCGTGATAGGCTAACGCTGTCTGCCATACAGGTTAAAACCAACACGCAGAAGAGGGCTGCAGCTTAGCTACAGGCAGCAGGGACCCAAAAAGAGAGCGCAGCAGGAAGGTCCCCAACCCCACCTGGAAGGGTGGACCCCCTTAATGCCTCCAGGCAAGCTGGACTCCTTCTGTCATCTGTAACTAGTACCCCAGATTGCATTTTCATCTACCAAGAAGTAAAACGTAAAGAAAAGTGCACTTCTCTGTGTCCCTTACTTATTCTCTGCACCCCAACATTCATCACCACCTAAATAGCCAAAAATATTTACCCTAGGGCCCCGCTCTACCCATGGGGAGCTGTGCCATCTTTGCTGCGTCACCATTGGCCCCAGTGGACCTGAACTGCAGTGCCGGCCACCATTTGCCAAACACCACGGGTGGCGTCACGACTCAATATTATATAACTTTCCCCCATTTTTGACACAGCCAGGGCCACGGAAACAGATCACGGCCCCGTGACCTCCCCCAAAGAACTGTCGGGCCCGATTCCGAGTACCCCCTGGCCCTGGGGGGCATGTCACATATACACATGAGGTACCAGAAGAAAGACCATCGCGTTTCGATTTGCATCTTAGTCATGATCTACACCATGAGTAAGACGCAAGTTGAAATGCAGACTGGAATTGTTTTTTGAAGTGCACAATAAAAGCTACATTTTTTATATAGAAAACTTTCAGCTTCTTTGCTGGATCAAACTTCTCCATGTTTATTATCCTTTGGGGGCAGTACAAAACATTCACTAACTCCACCCACAAAGTACATCTTGGCACTGGCACTAGTGTCAGGCTATAATCTTTCATTGCACGTGCCCCAGCGTTCAGTAGTGAATACTGTGTGCGTGTGCTCATAGACCACGAAGAAACTGAAAGGCTGGCGGCCATCCAAACACAGTCATCGACCCAAACACTGCTGTCCCTGGGAATCTGTCCGGGGGCTGGAGAGAAATGGTCATCGCGGACCGGAAATGACCATCGGACCTGAAGTTCCCTCCCAAGTAAAAAGTAAAAAGTAGTCGGAAGCCATACATGACCTACACCACTGATTTTAGATTTTGCTTGCGTAGATTCAATCGATTAGCAAAATGGCCGAGTCTACTGTACCTGTGCTGTTGCAAGGCCATAATATATCCCTTTTATGTCCATTAATGCTGAATGAGAACCTTGCTCAATCACTGTGCCATTTTGTACCACCACAATTAGGTCCGCTGTCCAAACTGTACTGAGTCTATGGGCGATCACAATTGTTGTCCGTCCTTCACTGGCCTGAAAATAATGCAATCAATATAAATATAACTTAGACTACCCAACCTTCATCAAATGCTATTATTGTGGTTCACAAAATGTTCATCCTACATACCTTATCTAAAGCAGCCTGCACAATTGATTCACTTTCAGTATCTAGAGCAGAAGTGGCCTCATCCAGGAGAAGTATCTTAGGATTTCTCACTAAAGCTCTGGCTATTGCTATTCTTTGCTTTTGGCCACCACTTAACTGTGCCCCTCTTTCTCCGACAAGAGTTTCAAATTTCTGAAATGGAAACGATTAAAAAATATGTAATGCAAAACAAAGAAAGAATCTCTTAAACTTCACAAATTATGGTAATTGAAGTCTTAAGAGGTTGTTACCACTGTCCCTGAACACATAATGTACTGGACACATGATGTAATAGTGGCAGTAGAGCCTAATAAGTTTTTTTTATCTTTTTTTAAATTTTGACTCTCCATTAAAAGTATTTGGTACCTGATGTGTTAACTTTTGTTAAGTTCAAGTGGGTGTTATCATCAAACATTTTACACAAGGGGTGTGTACTTCTCCCTGCATGAGTCGTCCATTCATAAGCAGGCAGAAACACAGCAGAAAGAGAACATGCCCCCCACCAAAGCTTAGGTTTCTCAGTGTGTGAGAAGTAAGAATACAGATCTGACCTCTGATCTAACCCCAATGAGGTTATTAGAAAGTGATGAAAAATTAGAGCTGTGATGGCTCACACATTTCAGATATGGTTCCCATTGGGGTGAAGGGTAACACAACTGAGTTTAGTTATGTCACATTACACTCCTATCAACTCTCCTTTCCTCATAGTACTGTCAGCTTTGCTATACTGCCCCTCTCCTCATGCCTCCTGTCTAGAGACATGTCACACCTATGTCTGCTGTGCACAAAGGATCATTTGGGCATATCAGACATATAAGTGATTACTGACACAGCTCTGGACTGGCAGTGTGGGAAGGAGGGGCAGCACAGTAGAGCTGACAGTGATTGGGAGCCACACAGCTTTAGAGTGACAGTGAGAAAAGTGATGCTGTGTATAGGAAATTATGATTCTACACGATTGATATGATCAATAATAATAACAGCAGCTCAGTCAGGAACTGAGAGGGAGGGGGAGGGATGTGAGCAGCTAACTGCTGAATAGAAATAAATGGGCTGGATAGAGCTGATTAGTGTGTTGAGGGTAAACTCTCCTGAAATGTAACTACTGCCCACACTCGGACTGGGTCTGGGCAGGCATTGGTGGTCAGGCCCCAGAGAAGCCCTGTGAAAAATAAAAGCTCTCGTTGCCAGAGATTGGTAGCAAATAAAAAAAACAAGTTAGTTGAAAACTTGCTTATTGTCATGCTGTCTAAATAATTAAAGCAATTTAATATCTTGAGAATGTCCCTTTAAGTCGAGGAAAAACACACCAAACCCTCTTAAAGTTCATAAATAAATACAATAAATAGTACAGATCTGAATACCCTTGTAATCCTGTGAGTCACACACAGCTGTTATTGACATAGGTGCGAATGGACTGAACATCAGGTTGACATAATGTATTTGACACTCTACAATCTACAATTAGTGATTTATCAAACCTATTCTTAGAATACAATGAATTCCTAAAATATTGAACTACTGCACCCCAATTAGCTTTTACATGGGTATCTCAGTAACCTTCAATAACATTGCGCCGGTTACAACTTTGCCGGTTAGGGTACCGTTACACCTAGCGATGCACCAGCGATCCCGACCAGCGATATGACGCGGTCAGGATCGCTGGTGCATCGCTAGGTGGTCGCTAGTGAGCTGCCACACAGGCAGATCTCACCAGCGACATCGCTGGGGACGGGGATCGCTACTTACCTGTCAGACGCGGCGATCCTGATGTCCTCCCGCCCGTGTCCACACGTCGCTCGTCATCACAGCAGGAAGCGCCGCAGGAAGTGGCCGACGAGAAACGGTCCAGGAGCTTCTCGCGCGATCAGCGATAACCAGCGGGGGAGCCGGTCGGAGGTAAGTATCACATGCAGCGATATCGCTAGCAATATCGCTGCAACGTCACAAAATCGGTGACATTACAGCGATATTGCTAGCGATATCGCAGTGTGTAACAGGGGCTAGTTTCCCAGCTGCACACATTTCCCCAATCTCATCATTTTTATTTTTGTGTTTTAATTACTTTTATGGAGTACAATCAAAAGTAGTGTAAAAATCTAAGCGTTCAACACCCACTGCTGCGCCCCGATCTGATCTTATTTCCAGAGTCGTGCAATGTGCATGCAATGTATCTACGGTATATATTCAGCTTTTCCAGGCACTGGATTGCATCAAGTTCTATTTTATCATCCTAAATGCTGCCATTGATTTCTTACCTCAGGCAGTGCCATAATGAAGTCATAGGCATTAGCTTCTTTCGCTGCAGCTTCAATTTCCTCATCAGTAACATTTTCTCTCCCGTATCTGATATTTTGCCTAATAGATGTTCCAAACAAAATAGGCTCCTGGCTGACCACTCCGATAAATTCTCTGTAATGTCTTACATTCAGAGATTTTATGTCATGACCATCGACCATTACCTACAACAAAACAGCAGGCAATGTTTGATTTAATGGAGCAACATAAAAAAGCTTTTTTTTCAATTTTAATTTCTCAATAATATAATAATTCTCCAAATCATAATATAAACAATATAAGGGGACGTTGATACCACCTCTATTAAGCTTGCATGAAGCGACGACTCATTACTATATGCTTAAAGACAGAGAAAACCGAGTCTATGCTATTTTACAAAAATGATAGCAGGGGTATATTTACCAATGACGAGATGTGTTATTTGTAGCAAATTGGTATGGACTGGTTTGTTAAAACTTAACTTTTAATCATCCTTTATATAAAAACAATAATGTCAATAAAAAGTGCCATACAAAGTGCTCGTGCATAAGTGCATATAAAATATCAGACTATTCAATGCCGCCTGAAATAGCCCATTCAGGACAATATAGCAATTGTTATATCATATTGTGCCTTAATTTCAGCAGCCACACCTCAAAATGTAGCATGCATATTAGGCCTCAGTCCCTAAACCCAGATATCACAAAGACAGCCTATAGCTCCTCATAGAAACTGTCCTTTTAGGGTAAGACTGTTCCCTATGCTCTATATATGTCCATAAAGAACATTAAATATATCATTGAGTGAGTCACTGTACAAATATCAAACACCCTCAGAGCACAGTGTATAGGATCTCCTTTTATATCACTGCCCACATAACTCCTTTCTGGTGTATGAAATAGACATTGTACTTATCTCAGATATCGTTGTTTTTCATAGCGATACCCAAATTCTGCTCACTACGAGGGGGCTCCACACGTCAGCATATCATGAATCGCTGGGTAGCTCGATTCCCTCTGAATATCTCCCAACACGTTTCATCTACCACAAATTCATCAGGGGAGTAGTGGCATTTAGTCAGGTGGCATTGCGCGCCATATCGCGTTCTAATTACCTTTTATATATATTCAGAAGTCCCGCGGTCTTTCCCTATTTCCGGACACCGGGACTGGCACTTCCGGTTTTCACCTTGCTTAGTCTCTTAGCCGCCTCTCCTGCCCAACTTCCTGGGCATGTCTAAGGGCCAGAGACGTCACATCCGGTGACGCGTCATAGCCAGATCCTATGCCCCACTTCCTGGGTTCGTCCTAGAATCGGCGACGTCACGTCCGGTTTAAACAGCGATGTAAACACATCGCGTTCATGTGACTCGCCCGTGCCCATGGCAACCAGACACTATTGTGCGTGTCTAGCTAGGGCATTCAGCGTCTCGCTCCATAGAAAGGGGCCCAGGCTGGAAACATCATACATCCACTCTCAATTAAGTATATTCAATATTAATAACTTAGAGGCGTGTATAATTTAGAGAAATCAGCCAAACTATATTCTGTCTTTTGCTGATGAACCCATATAAGGGACATTTTCAGTACATTCCTAAATCCAAAATTTTTTACACCATGATCAAGATGCAGAACGTATGCTTACACTTTTCAGAGGCAAGAACATTATCAGCATATATTTGTCAAAATGACATATTAGTCAATAGATGTTGCATGGTATACAATGGACACCACGGACCTTTTTTTGGAAAAATAGAAAAGGATGCTCACTAGATCTTACCCTAATGTACCCTCTCTATATATCACCTACCTAACGCGGAGGTTGGCACCCTAGTTCCTGCGCAAGTGGCGCCCCCACTCAACGGCGGCTCTCCCTATGCTTTGATGGCCCTATTAAAGTCCTCCCTACAAGAAGGAAGAATAGGTAAGGAGTTCATTAAGTCCCTTAGGATGTACTGTTCGTAGGGAGAAGATCCAGAAAGTTTCTCTTTGAAGAATTCGCTTATCCCAGTCTCCTCCCCTTTGGTTTTTTGGGACTTTTTCGATGCCTATGAAACTGACGGCCTTAACATCCCCATTGTGGGCCTGATTGATGTGATTCGCCACCGGTGTGTCTCGTTTGTTTATGATATCCCTGTGGTGCTCTCCTACTCTTACTCTGAGCTCTCTCTTTGTTTTACAAACATATTCTAGATTGCATCTACAGGTAATCTTATACACGACTCCAACCGATCTACAATTGATGAATTGATGTATAGGAAAAGTCTTTCCTGTGACACTGCTGTGGAATATTTTGTCCTGTGTGATTTATGCGCAATATTTGCAGTTGCCATACTTATAACACCCTTTAGGTTGGGTACCCAGCCAAGTAGGCCTAGAGTTAGTGTATGAGGAAAAGTGGCTATGGACTAATCTATCCTTGATGGAGCGACCTTTTCTATACGTAATTTGTGGGGTTCCAGGTAAAATCCCTAGAAGGTCTTGATCCATGAGGAGAATTGGCCAATGGTGTTTCATGATTTCCCTCAGGTCATTGGCTCCATTGGAGTATTTCGTTATAAATCTGATCGTCCCTTCGTCTGTGTTTTTCTGCTTTGGGATTAAAAGCTCTTTTCTATCCCTGACTACGGTGGTCTTATATGCCTCCTTGAGAATATCATCCGGATAGCCACGCTCCAAAAACCGAGATCTCAAATCATTGGCTTGTTCCCTGAAGTCTCTATTATTAGAGCAGTTCCTTTTCATTCGTAGGTACTGCCCCTTTGGAATGCCTTTTCTGAGTGGAGCTGGATGGCTAGATTCCCACCTCAGCAGAGAGTTAGAGGAGGTGGGTTTTCTAAAAGTCTTAGTTATTAACTGGCCATTCTCCCCTCGTTCAATGCTGATGTCTAGGAATGATAGCTTATGCCTGTCTACCTCAAAGGTGAGTTGAAGACCTAGGTCATTCTTGTTCAGTCCCCTTACAAAATTACTGAATCCCTCCTTGTCTCCTTTCCAAATTACGAACACATCGTCGATGTAGCGGAGCCAGAGCACAATATTGTCCCCTGCCACATCTGTGTGCTCTCCAAATACGATGTTTTCCTCCCACCAGCCCAGGAGCAAGTTTTCATATGATGGCGCACATGGGCTGCCCATCGCGGTGCCCCTGAGCTGGTGGAAGTACTCTCCATCAAACAGGAAAAAATTCCTAGTGAGACAAAATTCAAGGGCCCTGATGACAAACTTGTTGTGTTCCGAATATTGGATACCCCTAGTTTTTAAATAGTAGTCCGCAGCCATTAGACCTTTTTCATGGGGGATGGATGAATATAAGGCCTCTACATCGATTGAACCCGATATCATATTGGTGTCCAAATCAATGTTGTCAAGTTTCACTAAAAGGTCCGTGGTATCTCGAATGTGTGAACTTAAGGAAATGACAAATGGTCTTAAGATTTGGTCCACATATAATCCCAAATTTTGTGTTAGACTCCTGATCCCAGAGATGATGGGTCTTCCTTTTAAAGGGACCAGACCTTTATGCACTTTTGGTAAAGCATAAAAGGTTGCAACAACTGGATGCATTGGTGTCAGAAATTCCTTCTCATTCTTATCGATTATTTTAGAATGAAAAGCTCCATCAATTAGTCCCTTCAGTTCTTTCCCTCAGAGTAAGAGTAGGAGAGCACCACAGGGATATCATAAGCAAACGAGACACACCGGTGGCGAATCACATCAATCAGGCCCACAATGGGGATGTTAAGGCCGTCAGTTTCATAGGCATCGAAAAAGTCCCAAAAAACCAAAGGGGAGGAGACTGGGATAAGCGAATTCTTCAAAGAGAAACTTTCTGGATCTTCTCCCTACGAACAGTACATCCTAAGGGACTTAATGAACTCCTTACCTATTCTTCCTTCTTGTAGGGAGGACTTTAATAGGGCCATCAAAGTATAGGGAGAGCCGCCGTTGAGTGGGGGCGCCACTTGCGCAGGAACTAGGGTGCCAACCTCCGCGTTAGGTAGGTGATATATTGAGAGGGTACATTAGGGTAAGAGCTAGTGAGCACCCTTTTCTATTTTTCCAAAAAAAGGTCCGTGGTGTCCATTGTATACCATGCAACATCTATTGACTAATATGTCATTTTGACAAATATATGCTGATAATGTTCTTGCCTCTGAAAAGTGTAAGCATACGTTCTGCATCTTGATCATGGTGTAAAAAATTTTGGATTTAGGAATGTACTGAAAATGTCCCTTATATGGGTTCATCAGCAAAAGACAGAATATAGTTTGGCTGATTTCTCTAAATTATACACGCCTCTAAGTTATTAATATTGAATATACTTAAATGAGAGTGGATGTATGATGTTTCCAGCCCGAGCCCCTTTCTATGGAACGAGACACTGAATGCCCTAGCTAGACACGCACAATAGCGTCTGGTTGCCATGGGCACGGGCGAGTAATTAGAACGCGATATGGCGCGCAATGTCACCTGACTAAATGCCACTACTCCCCTGATGAATTTGTGGTAGATGAAACACGTTGGGAGATATTCAGAGGGAATCGAGCTACCTAGCGATTCATGATATGCTGACGTGTGGAGCCCCCTCGTAGTGAGCAGAATTTGGGTATCGCTATGAAAAAAAACGATATCTGAGATAAGTGCAATGTCTATTTCATACACCAGAAAGGAGTTATGTGGGCAGTGATATAAAAGGAGATCCTATACACTGTGCTCTGAGGGTGTTTGATATTTGTACAGTGACTCACTCAATTATGGACATATATAGAGCATAGGGAACAGTCTTACCCTAAAAGGACAGTTTCTATGAGGAGCTATAGGCTGTCTTTGTGATATCTGGGTTTAGGGACTGAGGCCTAATACGCATGCTATATTTTGAGGTGTGGCTGCTGAAATTAAGGCACAATATGATATAACAATTGCTATATTGTCCTGAATGGGCTATTTCAGGCGGCATTGAATAGTCTGATATTTTATATGCACTTATGCACGAGCACTTTGTATGGCATTTTTTGTTGACATTATTTGTTTTTATAATAAGGATGATTAAAAGTTAAGTTTTAACAAACCAGTCAGTACCAATTTGCTACAAATAATATTTTACAAAAATGCAAAAAATTTTTTTATTGATCATTAAATATGACATAAAATGTACGTATATGCAAAAAAAACCACATAATAATTCAGTGAGCAGACAAAAAGTAAATAACAAATAGACATTAAGCTGATAGTGACCAAAATTACCTAGATCATAGCTAAAACAACTGCTACCACAATATAGGCATAAAGGAGGCAAAAAGTGACGCTGCTAAGAGTCAAATTAATCTTATAAGCACATCATGTTTCCCAGCATAGTGCAAGGGAAGGGGGGCGCGCCTAATATAAAGCCCCACAAAAATCCGTGCATCCCATATGTCCCTCAGTAACAATCTAGTGATGTACTATATTCAGTAATTAATTTCTCAATGTAGAAAATTGTAACTAAAAACCCTTATCCAGGAATTAAATAAGAGTAAAAAGTTATTACCGATCCTTCTTGTGGGTCATAAAGTCTCTGGAGAAGCTGCACTGTGGTGCTTTTTCCACATCCACTCTGTCCAACCAGTGCCACAGTCTGTCCTGATTTAACTTTTACATTTAACCCATTTAAAACCTTAAAAATAAATTAGTTTTAGATTATTGTATTATATAATAAACACAAAAAAAGTTTGAGCAATTTAGAATTTTTTAAGAGGAAATGTAAAAGCCTTAATATATATTGTTTATGTGTCCATGTTGAAATACATTAAAACTTAATGTACAGTCCCATATTTTTATACTTTATAACCAGCTGCCAATCGTCTAAAAGAACAAAAAAGTAACACTCATCTTTCCAATCCCAAGACGCTCCCGTGCCAATGTTTGCATGGTGCCCTGACAGTCTCCGTCTGTAGCAATGTCTTATCGACATAAATGAGATTACTTCTGTGGCCAGTTATTAAAGAGGTTGACCTATCAATAAGATATTTTGCCTGAATCGCTGGGGGTACAGCTACTGGTACGGTTGAGCCCCCAACGGGCAGTGCTATTACTTAGCATTGTACTGTGCACAAGATAAGTATGGCTGTATCCAGGCACTCAGAAAAAGAAACGCAGAGAGAGATTCTGAGGATAGTATTCTTTATTATCAATATCAAAAAGCTTGTAAGTAAAAGAAAAAGGCAAAGAACTGAGGAGCCACATTACAGCAGAAATTTAAGCCCAGACAATCGGGCTGTGGCACCATGGAGTCACTGTGCCGGACAGAATTTAGTCTAGGCTTAAAACTAGACAAGAGGTACTAAAAAAAGAGGTGGGAGAAGGGGAGCACTGATCCACGTGAGCTAACTAGAACTTCGCTAAAGCATCCTTAGTAATGACCCCTGTAAGAGTTTCTACTATGTATTGGGATAAGGGCACCTTGGGTCCTCTGTTCACTTAAAGTGAATAATGGCAATTATGGAAGTAGCCAAACTATAATTTGTTTTCACAAGCGATAAATTAAATTGGACAGATGTAAAGTTGGTGCTTTAAGCAGAATGTGCCGCGGAATGTAACCATCTTTTGATGAAGGATTGTAATAGTCAATGATTTTTGGTAATCTGTGGCAGTAGAGTTGGATTTCTGATCTTCTTTTGTAACCAAAATGATAATATCTCCTTAGTAAAAGATTCATTCTGTTGCCCATCCTTATTCAGATGTCTTGCCCACAATAGGACGAATGATGCCATTACCAGAGGTAAGGCTTTTTCAGACATAGTCAGAAGAAGTGCACTTACTAACAGGAGGCTGGCTCCTAGTCCACCTCTAACATTGCACAGTACGTTATGTCTCTCAGCATGCATTTCCCCTAGACATTGTCTCTAGTCATCAGTATGCCTTGGTAGCTGAATAAAGATCCGAGGACAAAGGGAAGTGTTTCCCAAAAAATGTATTTACAGTTGTTCTCTGAAGCCAAACTATCAGATGCACTGATGAGCCCAAGTCCTTTTTACCATAATATTGTATGTGTATGCTGTGAATATATATATATATATATATATATATATATATATATATATACACATCATAGGATAATCCTTGCTTCCTTTGCTGAACTGCGCTTTATTTAATCTAGCCTTGCTGAGGACTGTTTTAGACCACTGTGTACACAGGACAAGGCCATCCCGATATAATGATGTCATATTGGATAGAGATAAAGTCTGTTTGTATCCAGCCTTGACAACAGGTTATCTTTTATGTATGTGAATTCTTGTTTTTTATTGTTGTAATTAAATCAATTTT
This sequence comes from Dendrobates tinctorius, assembly GCF_039654945.1. Taxonomy (NCBI): domain Eukaryota; kingdom Metazoa; phylum Chordata; class Amphibia; order Anura; family Dendrobatidae; genus Dendrobates; species Dendrobates tinctorius. Next base: position 22,876,668 of record NW_027361738.1, on the reverse strand, counting down.
TTATAGGAAAAAAGCCACTAATTTTCCCTTTTCAAACCGAAGACAAGGCAAAAGTAAATACAAAGTATTAAAACCTCCTAAAATATAATATTAGGGTTCAGTTTCTTTCTCACTTTGCACAACAGGTCCACAGGTACAAAGCCAAATCAAGTCATATCATGCACTGAATACAGTTAGACCAAAATGCTAATTATTCAAATTGCAATCATTTAAGATATGCATGTCTGTTAGGCCCTGTGAAAGCGAGGTGGCTATTTGTGTGAATTCTTAAACAATAGCCTGTAGTTTGCAATGAGAACCCTCTGGTCGCAACGGTCAGAGCTTTAATTTAAAAGCCAGTTATACTGGTTTTGCTACCAGTTCTTTGCTTGATGTGATTTTGATAAAGGGTTACTCCCAAAAAAGGGTTACTGCCAGCAGTTACATAAACAATTAATGGAGAAAAGACTGAGCCTGTGCAACTCTTGCTCCCTGCTTGACAGGGCTCTCTGCATTCGGTAACATATTAAAGAGGACCTTTTACCAAATTTTTCATTTTGAACTGGACACGCAATGAATAGGAGCTGCAGAGTAGAATAAAACATTTTTGTTTATTTTTATTATTTTTGCCTTTTCGTTGTGGAGATGTTAACAATCAAAGTATTTTGCACTTAAATTGTTTTTTTTTTCAAGTCCATATGAGCACAACCGGAGAGATTTCACTGAAGGTGGCTACTTTCTCTTTTTGACATTGACTAATCATAAGCAGGCAGCAACACCCTGGCAAAGGAAGAGCATGCCCCCACAATAGTAATGACAAACAGGCTGCTCTCCTCGCTGCATGAAGTGTTGAAGCACTGCAGATCTTAGTGTAAGTAACTGACAGCTTTCAGCTCTCATCTCTGGCAGTGTCATTATTAACACTTTTAGCAGCTCTCCTCTCATAGTGTTGCTAATCCTGCCAATCACACCAAGGTATTCACATACAAGGGGAAAAACAACTCCCACTATGCTTAGAAGAGACATAAAGGCACAGTCTGCTGTGGGGGAATGCGCAGTACAGCAGATTTGACAACACAGCTCTTGCTTTTGGTAATGCTAATATGTATTTGGTCCAGCCAATAAAACATATTTGAATTTGAGAGGAGAGCTACTAGAAGTGTTTGTAATGATAATCAAGGTCAGTCTGCTGTACTGCCCTCCCCCCACACTGACTGTCAGAGATGAGATCTGTCAGTTATTCACACTCAGGTCTGCTGTGCTCCAGCACAAGTCATCATTCTGCAGTGAGGATAGTGGTTTGTCAATGCTATTGGTGGGTCATGCTCAGCTTTTCCCCAGTGTTAATGCCTGCTTATAATTATTTTTCATCAAAACGAGGAAGAGGTACATACCCCCAGTGGTAACTCTCCACTTATGCCCTGTTGGACGTTAAAAAAAACTGTGTAGGTTCAAAGTACTTTGACAGCTAATATCTCCGCAACAGAGAGGTCAAATAAAAAAAACAAAATAAAGCAAAAATTTATTTTATCCCACTCTGTAGCCACTATAACATTGTGTGTCCAGTTCAATGTGAAAAAAATAGTGAAAGATCGTGTATAAGGTATGTGCCCACATTTCTCTTGGTCTATCGCTTTTCTTAAATATTTTTCTAATGTAACGCCCTTTGCAAATACATTTCCAAACTGATTTAACTGTGAGACAAGAAAGTTATGTAAGGTATTTCCTGTCACAATAATTGTGGCCCCAAACTCTCTTATTTGAAAATAGCAGACGTGATCATGGCTGACCATCACTCTCCATGAGAGTCATGCGCACTCCCACTCCATTTACACAGAAGAAGGATTTGTGGGGGTCTCAACAGCTGGATCCTCACTGATCTTACATATATAATCTATTTTGTGGATAGATGATAGATTTTATTTAAGGAACAACCGTTTTAACTGCAGAGAGCAAACGTAATGTCAACACCTCATAGCTGGAGCAACAGGGGATCAGGTAGACATTAGAACAGCAAGTGATTAGTAAAATGACAGGTAATAATTAGTGATGAGCGAGTATACTCGTTACTCGGGGTTTCCCCGAGCATGCTCAGGTGGTCTCAGAGTATTTTGCCGTGCTCGGAGATTTAGTTTGTGTCGAAGTAGCTGCATGATTTATGGCTGCTAGCCAGCCTGAATACATGTGAGGAATGCTTGTTTGTTAGGGAATCCGCACATGTATTCAGGCTGTCAAGTAGCCACAAATCATGCAGCTGCATCGACACAAAATAAATCTCCGAGCACGCCCAAATACTCGGAGGGCACCCGAGTGTGCTTGGGGAAACCCGAGTAACGAGTATACTCCCTCATCACTAGTAATAATCCTATAATTTAGGTCATTGGCAGCTGTTTATACAAAATGTAAGGGTTTGAATATAAATGATTCTGACAAGAGATGGAACATGAACCAGAGATGTAGAACACTGGTAACTGACACATCTCTGACTGACAACTGCCAAGTGTCACAGATAATATTATAATTAATAAGGCAGCTTTTGCTCCTTTAAAAAGCTGGAGATTCGTATAAAGTGATGCAAACATTTGTAATTGTTCTTACCGGGACATTTGGTCGAGATGGATAACAGAAATGAATATTTTTAAATTCCACATCTCCTTTTATAATATCTGGTTTGTATCCTTCTATGGAAAAGCTGTCAATAGCAGATCTCTAAAAATGATATAGAAAGAGTATTATTTTGTTTGCGAATGTGGAGTATATAATCAAAATTATATAAGAGAAGAATCAAAGTTTAAAGATGCAAAAATAGAGATGGATACTATCAAATTGATGACTACGGTGATTATAGATCACAAACCAGGTTCCTCTATCTGGTGATAATAGGGAAAGTGGTGGCTTCCAAGAACACAACCTTTAGAAAAAAGCTGGTGTTTCCCAAATAAAGGGTTCATTTTACCCTGAAGTCTGTAGCTTGAAGATTTTGTTTTTTTACTACATGTCACCAAGTCTCAAGCTATTTTTTTTTTTATATTTTATTCTCCTTCAACTTGGTGGCCACCAACCCACCATTAATTAACATGACCATGGTGCAATGGTGGCAGAAAGGATCAGGGTAGGGGTTTGGGTGTGGGGGAATTAAAACAGAAAACACCAGTGTCAGCATGGAGGCTTCCAATATAAATAATACGGCTTTATCTAAAGTGATGGAAGAATCATTTTGCCAGGTTTGAGATTTGCAATTTAGATAATCGGTGGAAAAAAAGTTTTCGAAAGATTCACAAATGTTAATTTAGTACAAATCACTATCCATTTTATAACAAGGGTTTTCTTTAGAGATTCTTCAAGTAGTTTTAAGTTTGGCTTTAGACATTTTTGCAATTGTTGTGTTTGAATGGGCTAAGTTCATTAGTGAGAAAGGGTTTTCGACATGGTTTTGGCAGTGTATTCTATGAATCAATGCTTTTTAACATTTGACAAACTAAACTTTTTTGTCCATGCCATTTTATACTCTAGTTTTAGTTTATGCATGCTTCTGATTTACCTTGTCAATGACTTGAAATATACCATAGGCTGCACCTCTTGCAATAGAAAATGCTTCAAGATGAGAAGATGCTTGACCAAGGCAATAACTGCTGATGACCACACTGAAGAAGACCTGTCAGAGAACATGTGTTTTACCACTAATAGCAAAAAACTCTGCAATCATCAAATTGTAAAAGTATGTGCATATGTTATGGTCATTACTATTCATGGTTTACATAATTAAAATGTCAATAATAATAAAACTGATTACAATACATCCAATGTGAACTAAACAATTATTTTAAAGTGAACCTGACAGGTGATAAATGCTGCACAATCCGTGGGCAGCATGTATCAGGCACTGGCTGATCTCAGCCAGGTATGTTTGAATCTGAAATTCTGTTACGTTCCAGAGAAAAGCATACTTTTAAAGCCATCAGGGACCAAACAGCACTGGAAACTAGTCAGACAGGTAGGTCCCAGGCGGCTTTTCCTCACCAGCTGCACTGGAATCACAGGCCTGCCTATCTAGTCACCAACCTCGGGTGGAGCTCAGGTAGAGCTTCTCTTGCCTAGGAACCTAGGAGTGGAGAAATAAATCGAGAGACACAGGTTGCTTGTCTATCAAGAAAATCTCATCCTTTATTAAGGTGGGAGCTTGATCTTTTATAGCAAACCAGAAGAGGAAATGAACAAATATGGACAATTCTGTAACATTGTGTAACAATTGACAAAAATGGAGGAGAGCTTACACAATAATTGGCAAGAATGATAGCTATATAATGAGATGTCAACTATATCATGAGTTATGAGATATATTTAATTGGAGGTGACGTGAACACATGTGGGGGTTTTGGCATTTCCCTTATGTCAATTTAACAATTCGTAAGTTTGGTATCTCCATAATCCTACTGACCTGGAGAATCAAATTACCAGATCATTTTTTATCACACAGTGAACAATGTCAAAACTACATCAAAAATCAATGTCAGATTTGTTTTCACCATGTCTTCATTTTCCCCTTAATTTTCAGTACAACATATAGTAAGGTGAATGGTGTTATTCGAAAAGACAACTCATTCTACAAAAAAAGAAGCCCTCTTATGAATTTGTGAATGAAAGAAAAAAAGAAATGACTCTTGCAAGAAAACGAGTAAAAAAACTAAACCACAAACACAAGAATGGCTCCAGTAGGAAATTTTGGACACCTTATGAGGCATTTATTTGTTTAACATAAATGCACATATTTTATAGTTTTTATAATTTATAAATTTTGCTATTGTGTTTCACTGTACTAAGCTGGATGTAGAGTGATATAACTGAGAATGAGCTCCTTCTGACAGCTGAGCTTGTAATTGTTATCTATCTAGTCCTTTTGGCTGATCTATGACCACTAGTGATGAGCAAGTATTGTCGTTACTCGAGATTTCCCGAGCATGATCGAGTGATCTCCGAGTATTTGGATGTCCTCGGAGATTTAGTTTCTGTCTCCATAGCTGCCTGATTTGCAGCTGGTAGACAGCCTGAATACATGTGGGAATTTCCTAACAAACAGGCAATCCCCCCATGCATTCAGGCTGTCTAGCAGCCGCAAATCATGCAGCTACAGTGACAGAAACTAAATCTCCGAGCACATCCAAATACTTGGAGATCGCCCGAGCATGCTCGGGAAATCTCGAGTAATGAGTATACTCGCTCATCACTAATGACTACATCACAGATGAGCTGAACATACAGGAGTTCAGAAGAAAAAAAGATGAGTCACAAATTGTGCATTCATAACAATCTCACCGATGGATTTAGTTTAAGTTTACCTTAGTTTCATATGATGTTTCAGAATAAACTGAAGAGGAATAAGTCTTTTTTCTGGCCATTAAATGACTTGTATCCTATATTTTTCACCAGTTTTCCCTTAAAACATATCACAGCAGTACTGAGTAATGTAGCTGTGAATACAACTCTGAGGTGACATAGAACACTTAGCAGAATGCAGCGGCATCATTGGTTTTTGCTTCTCTCTCACTATGCTCCTCTTCCTCTCTCCCCTTTCCACATACTTCAACAGAAATTGTAATCTGATTGCTCAGAAAATTGGTAGTCAATTTTGTCATAAGCAAGATGGATTTTTGACATTTTTTTAAGTTAATGTTGAATTTAGAGGGGATGAGAAAAAAGTGGCTCATAAATGGAGAAATAAGCATATTTCTCTGGGGGATTAAAGCCAAACATTTCACATTGTTTAGTAAAACTCGATGAAAAAATAATTTCTAACCAATAATTCATACATCTATGTAAACAAAAATGTGACGTGTTCAGATCTATCAATATCTTTAGGATAAGGATATTTTTGGCCTTCAAGACTAGACAGATTTTTCATCTTGGCAAAACAGAATCCACATCTTTTATTTTTACATCACTGTACTACAGCTATATTTTTCTAGATGTTTTGAAGTTCTTTCCTTAGTAGTTTGAGATTTGTATACAATGGAAGATTTTTCCTTCCTTTTTTAAAAAGCTTAAAGGGAACCTGTCATGTGAAAAAAATGCTATTAACCTGCAGATATGGGGTTAATCTGCAGGATGATAGCTTTCTGAACCTGCCCCATGCCTTTACTTAGACCCCACTGCTAGGAGGAAATTAACTTTACTCCTCCCAGCAGCATTCAGTTTTCAGTCACGGGGGCAGCTCCATTGCTAATTTAGTCACCACCCTGCATTCAGAGAGCAGCTACTGCAACAGCTCTCCCTGCACTGACTGACAGCATTAGCAGTGGCTGTCAGTCCCTGCAGTGGGCGTGGATACAGTCGCCGCTTTCTATACACAGAGCAGTGACTGAACCTGCGCCACCACAACTATGATTAAAATCCGAATGCTGCCGGGAAGAATAAAGATAATTTCCTCCCAGCAGCAGGGGTTCAAGTGCAGGCGCCGGACAGATTCAGAACACTATTAACCTGCAGATTAACCCCATATCTGCAGATTAATAGCATTATTTCATGTGAAAGGTTCACTTTAAATTCTGTGCTTTTCTTTCTTGCCTTAGTGCCTAAAATAAGTTTTTTATATTTAAGTGTAATATATAATGCATGACATTAGAATTATAGTGTTACAAAACACATGAAGGGTGTATTAAAATATGTAAAAATATCTGTTTTTTTAACATTTGGTTTTTAACAATATTTTATTCAATTTTGTTGTTATATTTTAAAAATATATTCCCTAAAAACACTTACCACAAGGGCATCTCCAATTGTATATCCCTGATTTCCCAAAACAAGAATTGTACCATACCAAAATCCTAGCCCATATGAGGCATAAACAATTAGATACATAGAGCCAAGGGCAAGCTGGGATGCAATGGCTTTCTTGATGCCAAGTTTTTTGGCCTCTCCCAAATTATTTGTGTATCTAAAAATGAAAACAATGACATATGAAGTACAACATATATTAGCTTCATGTCTCTCTTAGCACTAATAAAAACACCTTATTATTTCTTTTTCTTGTCCTCCGAATGCCACCACTGTCCTTATTGAGGAGAGGACCTCTTCAGCCACTCCTCCGGCTTTGGCATAAGCTGAGAGCTCCTTGCTTGTCAGAGACACCATCATCTAATTACAAAGTGAAAGATCATTTCTATAGCTTCACAGTATAACATTAGTTTAGAAGATGTATGCAGAACAAATACAAATATTTTTAAAAGATCTGGAAAAACATATCTGTAGGAAAAAAATTGTAAAGGAGCATGTTTCAAGTTAAGGATTTGATTTCCTAATTATGGAGTTTTGCCCACTAAATATTTATGTCATAACACAGGATATGACATAAATGACTGGTAGGTCAGGGTCAACTTGATCCCTAATCACCTGGAAAAGTACGGCATCTAGGTGAAGTTTGGCTAAAGAATTGGCCACCCCATGTCATCAATATTCCAGTTTGAGGGAAGTAAAGAGGTGAGCTAGTTTTCAAATGGCAAATGACTGTTAAAGGTTTTATTGAGTATATATCACTGACCATTAGGCTAGGGTTAAATGATGACTATGCTCAGGGCTGTATTTGCCATTAGGCACCCGTGGGCACGTGCCTAGGGCACCAGGATTACGTGGGGCAGCACCTGAGCAAGTTTTCAAGTAGTTTTTTTTTTAATTAAGTCCGGGGTTGGCCCGCCCCCTGCCCGCCCACCACATTATCCCGGGCCTGCCCGCCCACCCACCTCATTATCCCGAGCCTGCCCGCCCACCTTATTCTTCTGGACCTGCCCGCCCACCTCTTTCTTCCAGGCCGCCCACCTCATTCTTCCGGGCCTGCCCGCCCATCCACCTCATTCTTTCGGGCCACCCGCCCACCTCATTCTTCCGGCCCGCCGTCCCACCACATTTTTCCGGCTGCTGCAGGGGTCTCGGATTCCGCGCCCATCCATGGTCTGGCTCCTCCGATTCTTCTACTGTATCAAGGTGCGCGCGTGTTTAGGGCAGTGACAGCCCGGGCTCAGGAGGGCTGGGAGTGTCAGGTGATGAGGCCTGGATGACAACGAGCGTGGTGTGCTGCAGCCTGCAGGCAGGGGAGGAGGGTTGCAGTGACCGCACCTGCCGGCCTGTGTGACTGTGTACCGGGGTGATGCATCCCGTGTGATGCATGGTGCAGGCAGGGGCCTCTGATCACTTGTCACTGCTGTGTGGCTGGGGACATAGGTGAGTGGCAGGCACTGATGTCATCCAGCGCCACTGTCGGTGCTGTATTTGGTGGTCGCTGCCAAGAGGCTGTACATGATCATATAGGAAAGTGTAAACCCCCTGATCTCTGAGGAATGACCCCTGTCCCACCACCCCCAGCGTGCATCCCCCACCATCCCCAACGTACATCCCGCTCCTCTCTGCCTCCCCCAGCGTGCGTATCCCTCCTCCCCACCACCCCAGCGTGCGTCTCCCTCCTCCCCGCCACCCCCAGCGTGCGTCCCCCTTCTCCCTGTCACCCCCAGCGTGCGTCCCCCTCCTCCCCGCCACCCCCAGTGTGCGTTCCCCTTCTCTGCGTCACCCCCAACGTGCGTCTCCCTCCTCTCCACCACCCCCAGTGTGCGTCCTGCTCCTCCCCACCACCCCCAGCGTGCGTCCTGCTCCTCCCCGCCACCCCCAGCATGCGTCTCCCTCCTCCCAGCCACCCCCAGCATGCGTCCTGCTCCTCCCCGCCGCCCCCAGCGTGCATCCCCCTTTTCCCTGTCACCCCCAGTGTGCGTCCCCCTTCTCCCCATCACCCCCAGTGTGCGTCTCCTTCCTCCCCGCCACCCCTGCGTGCGTCTCTCTCCTCCCCGCCACCCCCAGTGTGCGTCTCCCCCCTCCCCGCCACCCCCAGCGTGCGTCTCCCCCCTCCCCGCCACCCCCAGCGTGCGTCTCCCCCCTCCCCGCCACCCTCAGCGTGCGTCCCGCTCCTCCCCGTCACCCCCAGCGTGTGTCTCCCTCCTCCCTGCCACCCCCAGTGTGCGTCTCCCTCCTCCCCGCCACCCCCAGCGTGCGTCCCGCTCCTCCCCGCCACCCCCAGTGTGCGTCTCCCCCCTCCCCACCACTCTCAGCCTGCGTCCCCCTTCTCCCTGTCACCCTCAGCGTGCATTTCCCCATCCCCAGCACACATTTCCCCTCCGCGATACACTGAGATTCATCGGCCTGTGACATAACATAGGGGCCAGAATGTGCTCGGCTGCGGGGTCCGGTGCTGGTGTTTGTGTTTTTCATTTTTACCTGATAATTAATCTGCAGAGATTCCCTAATGATGAGCACTGTGCCTGCAGGAGCTCCCAGCGGGGGGCGCCATCTGTATGGCCTGCACCTCAGCAGCCTGTGCGGCCAGGAACACTAGTGACACGTGAGGGGCAAGGATTGATCAGTGTCCTTGTACCTGGAGCCCTCATTATTATAGGAATATTTAAGTTAATAAATTGTTTTTGTAAAGCTTAAGGGTAAGTTCACACAGGGCGTTTTTGCAGCATTTTTTTGCTGCGTTTTTATGCTATTTTTCAGCTGCTTTTTCCATTACCAGCAAAGCCTATGAGATTTCAGAAATCTCATATACACATAGATTTTTTGTCATCAGGATTTTATGCTTTGCTCTGTGTTTTTTGACATAGAGCATGTCACTTCTTTCAGCATTTTTCCAGCATTTTTCACCCATTGACTTGAATGGATGGTGAAAAATGCTTCAAATAAGCTGGCTGACTTTTTTTGCAGCGTATTTGAAAAAAGCGATGAAAACCGCGCCAAAAACGTACCTAACCTACATTTTTGCTGCAGCTTCTTTCCTGCCAAGAAATCAGGTTTTGCTGCAGAAAAGAAAGCAGCAAAAATGCCCAGTGTGGACTTAGGGATGAGCTAGCAAGGTGCAGGGACAGGTAGTGAAGGCTACTTGCGGACATGTGCGGGATGGGGAGCGAACGGGTAAATTTATGTGGACACAGTATGAGTAGCGATGGAAAAATGTATGTGGACACAGTATGGGAAGTGAGGGTGATGGGATGTGTGCAGACACAGTATGGGGAGTCAGGGGTATGTGTGAGCAGACAGTATAGAGAGTGAGGGGCTAAATATATGAGGAGACAGTATGGTGAACAGGTGGGATGTCAGAGGAGACAGTATGAGGAGGGAGGGGAATAGTATGAGGCGACAGTATATTGCAGATATTTTCATTTAGGAGCATTATAATGACACTTCTATCTTTAAGGGCATCATGTGGAGAGTTGGTGCAGAAGACCGGAGAAGATGGAAGTCTGCAGAGATGGCTGTGGATGATAAAACTCATTATGGGGTCTGGACAAGAAGAAGAAAGGAAGGAGGATGACTAAAGAGACGACATCATCTATAAGGTACCTGGATGGATGTAAACATTATTTGTGAAACTGACTTATTCTCTGTTTTTTATTTAGGTTAGGAACATTAAAGGGGTTGTCCGGGTCTGTGATGAGTCTGCAGTGATTCTATGTGACTGCAGACTTCTGAATTCTAACAGTGCTCACTGAATGCTGTTAGGATTCTCTCTTGTCGGTAATTTACATACATGCGGTCACATGCTGACTAGACTTGTGTGGCCTCACTCAATGAAAATGAACAGAGTGAGGCCGGGCACGTCTAGTAGGAATGTGGCCAGAAGTATACAAATCACATACTTGTGCTGACATGACCATGTACTCTTGCCACCGGCATGGGAGAATCCTAAAAGTGTGCAGTGCATTTGGGTCGCCCTGCAAGGGCAGTGGGGTACTCGGTACCGGGCCAGTGTCAGCGGGATGTGTCACAGCAGTGGTGACCCGGTCCGTGGCCCTGGGCGCCCAAGTAATGGGGGAATGGAAATAGTGGAATGTAGTTAATGGAATAGTTTGTGACGCCACCTATGGTGTTCGGCAAGTGAGATGTTAAGCCGACGCTGCATGCAGATCCACTGGGACTGATGATATGGTGCAGCAAAGATGTAAAAGCTCCCCACAGGTGAAGCTGTAGTCCCAGGGCAGTGTAGATGTGGCTGGCACGGGGATGTAGCAGTGCCGGAAGGGTAGGAAGCAGACAAAGACACAGCGGGGTGCAATTTCTGTACCTTTACTTGATAAATGCAGTCCAGGGTCCTGATTACAGATGGTAACGGAGCAGGCTAGCCTGGAAGCAGCTCAGGATTCTCTCTCAGCAGAAGGGCTGTGCAGTCTCCTTCCTAGCGCCTATTTGGATGAAGTACTCCTAGTACTGAGTTACACTGGAGTTCCTCCTACTTCTCTTATTGTCTCTTAGAACTACCTCGTATGGCAGACAGCTGTAGCCGTATTCCTCTCTTGGCTCACTCCGTGCTGTTGTGCCTCCGAGTCTTAGATGAGAGTAGGGCATTTACAGCCTCCTACTCCTCTGGTATCTGTTGCAGGACCGTTAGTATCCGTACAACCGTGGAGACCAGGCTCCAGTTCATGTGCTCTCGCTGTGAGGGAGCTCTCCTTCCTCAGCTCAACCTCCAGCTTCTCTCCACACGTCTGCACATGTGGACCTCCTCACACTAACTGACCACTCCTTCCTCTTGGCCCTCAGAGAGCACTCCTCCCCTTAATCCCAGTTCAGAGTTCCCCCTGCTGGCCTGGAGTGGAACTGTGTTGCATGCATAGGTTAACTGCGAGAGAGACCCTTCACTGCTTCCAAGCATGACCTCACCCTCCCTAGCAGTTTTGCACTTGTGATGAGACTAAAAAACACTGCTAGCAGCATTTTTATTCCGTTACTGCAAGTACTGCATTTGCCGAATCGTGGAAAAACCGCAAGTGCCGCACATGTCCGCAAGTCCCATAGGGAATGAATGAGGCCGAACGCAGTGTTGCCATAAGTAATTCGTTACGTGGCAGATGTGGAAAAACTGCCAGATCTGCCGTGAATGGCAAAAATCGCTGATGTGAAAGTAGCCTAAGTCACTGCTGACATTGTCTGCATTAGTCATACTCGCCAATGGGGGGAGGCAGCACGAAAAGTGCCTAGGGCAGCACAAACTCTAAATACGGTCCTGACTATGCTAATCATGCTCTGACCAGAGTCTGATTAGAGTTTGATCGGAGAGTGATCAGAGTATGATCCAAATTTCTCAGAGGGGGAGAAAAAAATAAGTTTCCCTACCTTCTCCATTCAGTCTGTCCGTGAAAATGGGACAACACTTGAATGGAATCCTAGTGTGGTCCAATGTTTTCCACTGACCCATAGACTTGAATGGCCGAATATCAGAGGCAAGCCATGCAAAATGCAATATTTTTCCTAGGACGACTCAAGTGTTCCGATTAAAGAGTTGAACACCTGCATGGCCTCCCTGAATAACATGGAGACGAGTTCTCTCCGTCAAAGTGACTTATCTGATATTATGATCATGAGCACGAACCCTTATGGTAAAAATGTAGTAATTACCTTTGAACAAAATGCTGCCGATAATGACATTAGTGGACTTGTAGACATATACACTAACGAAAGCTGCCACCCTTTTACCAATCCAATTACTAATCCAGCTATACATGTTGAAGAGTTTTGCAAAAGGTGGCCAACCTTGTCTCCAATCCCATCATTGATTTTATTGATGTCTCTAGAGAATAAGAAAAAAGATGTTAACAAAGGCAACAAAAATGTCAACATTAAAAGTATCTCTGTTACTCTTACTCGGTGAGATGACTGCTAAGTTCTCCACTTTTGGTAACATCGAACCAACTCATGTCTTTGGATAATACTGAATGGAAGAATGTATTTCGTATTCTTCGTGTCTGTCTTGCAGCCGTTAGAACCCAAAATGAAACTTGTACATATCCACAAATCATTACCGCAACTCCTATTCCAACATAGTACAAGGAGAACCTATAGAGAAAAGTAATTGCAGATAAATAATACGCAGGTACTGCGACACACACCTCAATATTGGAGTGGCCAAGACATTTGACTTCGGACTGCTCAATCCCATAAAAATCAAACTTTAGTGAGACAGATCCAAATTCTGTGCATTGTTATTAATTCCCTAAATTTATTTTGGAAAATAAAAGGTACATCATGGTTGTCGTCCGTTTTATTGTAGTTTCTGAACAGCTTAGCCAACAAACAAGGCCAACAAAACTTGCTCACCAACGATCTGACACAGTTATTAATAACAGGAAAAATTGGAGCAAATTGTATCACAAATGTACGCCTGCTGATGGGGGACATAGATTTACATTTTTTTACTTAAGGAAGTTGTCTGGTCACAGCATATTGATGATGTACAAATTAAAAGGAGCTTTGACTTGCAGCTCCACCGAAAGTATTTTCATCTAGCAGAGCAAATAACAGCTGATTGATGGGGATTCCAAGTGTCGGACTCCACCAATCTGACCCCACCTATCCATTGGATAGGTCATCAATATATTAAGACTGAAAACCCCCTTTAATCACAGACAAAAATGCACCCAATTTCTAAAATATTTATAAATTTGGTGGATTTTTATTCGGTACAAAACAATTTAGATGAATCTCTCCAATATGGCTCAGAATAGTGATATGAATATATTACCATTTACTATATGCTGAAAATGATGAACCATATATTATAGACTGTATAAGCAATAAATATAACAGCCATGAATAAAATGAGACATTTTTTGAAACATAGTATGTAAATTAATAGACAGATGGCAAGTCTAAAGTCAATCCTTGAGTGCTTCTGACAGGCAAAATTTTCAACTATTAATTTCTAAGTCTAAAAAAATAGCACAGAAGCAGATAGAAACATGGAAGGGGTGAAGAAGTAGAAAAATATGTTGCATTATAGAGGCATTTATGTAATAAAGAAAGAGGAATCCAGCTCCATGGAAATACAAAACTTTTCTTTATTGGTGTGAATAGAAACGCTTCAGTGGGTGAATTTAGAATGCCATGGTAATGGATAAAACAACTAGTTTCAGGTAGTAAAACTCTTGAACACACCAATATAGAAGCGTTTGCATTTCTGTGGAGCTGAATTACTCTTTCTTTGCAATTATCCACGTCTAAGGCACGGACCCTTCCTCTGCTCTAGATCTTCAAGCAGTGCATGCGGGTAAGGTGGACTTTATCTTTCCCCACATTTATGTAGTAACTGCTTTGAGGATATTTAATTGTACTGCTATTTTGTGATAGGCACAAAGGTATAATACATTTTCTGTGGATCTTATTAGTAGGTTGGCACTACTTATTAGCACTAAAAAAAAGTCTACAGCAATGACTGGTACTTTGATGAAGTCTATATTGTCTGCATCAATTAGTCATTATTGTGACTCCCAAAAAAGCTGTTCTTCCTTTTTAATTCATTAGCTTAAAATTCCATTTGCAGACTAACTTTTTTGCATGGATAATGAGCACAAAACAGAAATCATAATGGTGTAGCAACTATGGAATGTGCAATGACTCCCCCGGTATAGAGCATAGCAGATGGAATGTGATACTTTCAAGAAAAAGAGGATAATGATGACAATTGGACATTGTCAGCCACAAATCTCCTTCAACTGGTCACCACCTGATTACTCATGCTGAATGCTGAAGAACATTGAAATGTCCTTGAGAGGAAGAGAGCTGTAGGTTGTAGACGCTGAGAAGGAGGAGTGTCAAATTGGAGCCAGTAAAGTTTCATCAGGCGAGTGACTGGGTGCGGTGCAAAATTCACTGCTGGGGATGCAGGTCAGGAGCAGAGGCACCGCAGACCAGGAGCTGCAGGCTGAGACCTGAAATGACTAGTGAGTGCTAAGATGGAGGTGGTTTGAATAGCAGCATGTGGAGAGAATTGGGACAGTAAGAGCTGTAGAGGGAGCCAGATTTGATCAGATGAGTGTGGTGTCTGTAGTTAAATACTAACTGCCCAAATGCCATCCCAGTGGAGAGTAATAATTAAAGAGGGTAGTAAAAAGATGGAACTGAACATGGTTCACAGAGACTCCCACTATGATATATATTGGGGAAGAGCTGAAATAGGATAGGGTATAACTTCTTGATAATTGGGGTCCAACCACTGAGACTTCTGGTAATCGCAAGAATGAGGTTCTGAGACTTGGGAACCAAGCTTGGAAGATTCCCATCTTCAATGGAATGGAAGTGCACAAGCTCAACCTCTGCACTATTACCATTAGTTGTCTTTCCGGTTGTCAGAAATAGTCAAGTCTCCAAGAATCATCAGCATGATAGGAATATGAGCCAAGAGGTGAGGAGTCTCCCTGCAAGAGGTCAAAGTTACTAAAAAGTTTGTTCAAGTGTTGTGCCTCTCTCTCGTTGGTAACTGATATGCTTAATTTGCTTCTTCACAAAAATCAATATTGCATACACAGTGTCCTTTCTGCAGCTTTCAGTTGACCACACACATTAGATTAATATGGTTTGGATCCAGGATGTAATTAGACCTCTGCTGTCAGAGAAAAGAAAGCCCTGACATATTAGATTTCAACAATTATTTAATTTCACAAAAGATAAGTACATCTCTGTGTGTCTCTAAATGAATTGAGGAATTGGAGAAAATGGCTGTCAGTAAGACAAGCATACACTTCTATAACAGATGTTAAGAGGTAAATATCCACAACTTACAGTGCCATCTGTTCTTCTATTGGTTTGAAATTTTCACAATTAGCTGTAAACAAAAAACATGACAATATACATATCATAATTATAATATAATTAGCATAGTTATGCTAGATACAAATTGCAAATGTTAACACTAAACCTAAACATTAAAGGGTTATTCTTAAGTTGTCTCCGGGCATCACACAGTTCTGCAGTGTCATATCTTCCTGGTTTCTGGCAGGACAAGAACTTTCCCTTAAGTGACAATTCTGGTGAGTAGCAGAGCTGTTGTGTTAGTGGAACTGTAAAGCTCAGCACAAATTCTGCTGTAACACTTTCAATGGTCAGTGATTTATTTTGAGTCTACACTGTTATCACAATATTTGCACATAGAGATGCATTTGCATTTGAACAAGCACATGGCTTGTGACATGGAGAGCCACAGTTGTGATTCAACAGGATTGATAAAGACAGCAAGTCGGGAGCTGAAAGGGAGGGGGATTGAGGTAAGCAGCTAACTGCTGTTTATTAGTTATCGGGCTTCAGAGAGGCGGCTGGTATGTTAGGTGATACCTCCTCTCCTGTAGTGCACACTCTCGGCCAGAGTCTGTCCAGGCACTAGTGGCTGAACTCCCAAGCTGTACACAATGAAAGAAAAAAGTGCTCATTGCAGGGGAATCAAAGCAGATCAAAAAGTCAATTCAATTGCAAACTTCCTTAGCAAATTAATAACTTGTGAATACCCATTTAATAAAAGATGTATATCTTTTTACCATGTTAGCCAATAGATAGAAAAATATTCAGAATTGAGAGTCCTCAGTGGTTGATACCTAAGTGGTTGACACTCTCAGTGCTGGAATGAATGTGTTGCATGGATTTATGTCTTTTTACATCAATTAAGGAATTTGCTTTCAAAACCTGGTGGGGGCATCACAACACATTAGGAGACCCCAATCAGAGGACTATAAAACATCCGGACTCCTTATCTATGCACTGGTCCAATATTTATGTTTCTCCCTCTCCCATATTGATAGTTCTGCTTCACGTCACTTGTCTTATCTATTGCATTTTTTCTGTATTGTGCATAAATATGTGACTCTTCAGATTTTGTATTAGTCTAGCCTGAAGAAGAGACCTGAGTAGTCTCGAAAGCTTGCAATGTGTTACCATCTTTTCAGTTAGCCATTAAAAGGTATCAACCACTGAGGACTCTCAATTCTGAATATTTTTCCATTTAATAAAATGCATTGATAGTAGCCTTTTTGGAGAGTTTGGCATATAATAAAGAACTATGCCTTGTCAACTTTTCTTAGCTCAATTTAGAAATATCTATATTTGAAGAAGTGAAGCAATACAGTACATTTCTTTAAAAACATTTTTGCTCTCAATGTTAGCTTTAATGTTCTTACATGAATTTTGTTTTGATGAGTTGTGACACAAGATACTGTCGGTCATTTCACCAAACACAATGTGCATTATAGGAAGGCAGATCCCATTGCAGAGTGCACCAAGCGACCCAATGATCATATAGAGCACATCCAGCCCATCTGCAAATCGAAACTAAAAAAAGGAATCAGATATAAAGGAAATAAGATTCAAGTTTAGTATGTCCAATGCTATAAACCAATAAACCAATCCAGTAAACCAAGCATGCATGTGAGACTTGTAAAATGTGAAAGTCTACTGGAATTAAAGACTCTGATAGTATGATTTGCAAATTTTGCTAATTTTCTGAAATTCCTGACTTGTAAAGTTGTGGCATTTCATTAAGATTTAGTGTTATGTTTCCTTCAAGTATCTATACCCAGGCAATGGTGGAGATTGGAGTACCAGCTAATATGTGTCCCTCCAATGGTTTGCGAAAGTATCCACCCTCTTTGGCAGTTTTCATCTTTTGCTACCTCACAACCTGTAATTTCACTTTTTTTGAGGGTTTGCACCAGTTCACGTAAATAACATGTCTACAACTGTGACTTTTTTTTTTTTTTTTTTTTTTTATTGTGAAGAAACAATGAATAGGACAAAATAACTGAAAACGTCAGTGTGGATAACCATTCACCTCCTAAAGTCAGAACTTTGTAGAGCCTCCTTTTGAGGCAATTACAGCTGCAAGTCACTTTCGACAAGTCTCTAAGAGCTTTCAAAATCTTGCCACTGTGATTTTTTTTGTGATTGTTATTTTCTCAAGTCAAAAATACTTTTGCAAGCTACTGTACGTACAAATTAGTTGGTACTCCAACTTCCACCATTACCTGGGCATAGATACTCGATGACTACATTATATTTATTTGTATATACCCACCATATCTCTTAATGTTGATATGTTTACTGTATATCTAATTTATGATTGATGCCTTTTATTATTGGGTTTCCACAGTAGTTTGCAAACCAATTTGTCATTTTCTTTGTATGTTGGGATTTTGTACATGTCCTTTTTAATGTTTTGTCTAGTTTTTGTGTATTTTGTGTCTTTTTTTGTTTGCACCAAATTCATTATTCTAGTGGTGAATTTCTTTTAAAGTTTATTTTGTCTGTGCTTGCCTGTTTTTTATTTTCAACTTTCGTGATCCCAGATACTTTTAATCAAAAAGTAGCAAAATTTGATGCAAACCCTCCTCCCACGATGTTATTTTGAGTAGGCCAGCATTTTGGTGCAATTTTTGCATTATTCTGTGAAATGTGCGAGTTTTTGCACGAAAAGGTCGCAAAAAACTGGTCAATACAGAAAAAAGACCATTTTCGCTTTGCACCAAATTCATGAATTGCTTGTGGCATTTTAAAGAATTTGACTCCAAAAACGGCAGCTAATACCACAAGATAAAAAAGGAAAGTGGCTTAAAAAAAACTCGCAAATGATGAATCAGTGCCTATATTTTCTTCTGGTGGATCCAAGGAACATTAGTCCAACAGTGATTATGCCTGTTCAATCATAGACCACAGAACACATTGTTTGTTTTCAACCCTTCCTAAATTTTCTTTAAAGAATACTTTGAAAATGTTGCACTTAAAGTAAAACGGGATTTTAATGTGTTGTAAAGTGATTAAAGTTGAAACTTACTAATATACTTGAATTAAGAAAGCTCAATTGAACTTAAGATATCAGGTCTAGAGTTGAGCGACTTTGCCTTTTCTTGGGTCGAGTCGGGTTTCATGAAACCCGACTTTCGCAAAAGTCGGGTCGAACGAAATCGGCCGATTTTTGTGAAAAGTCGAAGGCCGACTGAAACACGAAACCCAATGCAAGTCAATGGGGAAGCAAAGTCGGCAGGGAGTGGAGGCCAGGAAACACACCTACAGTGTGCTTTCGAATGCCAAAAACATCAAATCTTATTACTGAAGCTTTTCAACCTTAATTTACTTCATAATACTAGTTACGCACTGAAAAATAGGGGTTATTTGGCTAAATTTGTGGGGGGGTAGGGCTGGCTCCAGGTTTTCATGTGCCCTGGGCCAAAGAGCGCCCCTTTAACACATACCACAACTCATGATGCTCCGATACGGCAGAGAAATAGCGGTATAGTACAATGAAAAATACTTCACTTTTTACATCTCATGACTGATATCCATTTTAAATTCTCCAATAGCTCCAAAAACGGACAGTATCTTACTCCATACAGTATTATGGCCACCGCATAGTGCGCTATACAGAGTAATGAGGCCCATATATTTCACCATACAGAATCATTGGTCCCATATAATGTTTGAAACAGTATATGATGAGCTCCACATAATGCTACAGTATATGTTGGACCTCATGGATGAAGCTGCACTGTCTTATGGGCCCAAATAATGCTCTATATATAATGGGCCCCATTTCTAATGTTCTAGTGTATAATGGGCCCTGTAAATGCTGCTCCAGTGTCTGATGTCCACCTTTGGAATGCTCCAGTGTATGTTGAGCCCTATATATCATTCTACAGAGTATAGTGCTCCCCAAAAATTGCTGTCCCAACATTGAAAACAATTAAATAAGTCTCCTCAAATAAGTCTCCTCACTAGGGAATCCCTGTACTAGTCTGGGCATACAGACGTGATGTCATTGCGCTCTCTGATCAGAATATCACTGTCAGGAAACGCGGAAGACGTCATGGCGGTGGAGCAGGGAGAGGTAAGTATTTCAACTTTGCAAGTGCTGTGATCCAGAGCAAACAGGGGGGGCCCACTCATTGGCGACGGCACTGGCACAGGGCCCCTCATAGTATGGTGGTGTGTCTGATGGCGGGTGGGCTGAACCTGCACTTTCAGCTGCACATTCCTTTTTGTCACCGTGTAAGGTGGTACAGTATATGGGAAGGGTAACCTGAGTTTCATCTGGGTCACATTCAGGCTGTGTAGAGTGCGAGGGAAATGTAGTGGTCTGGGTCAATGTACCAGCAGAATCATCTAGCAGTGGCTGGGCCTCAGTGCACTTGTGGCGCCCCCAGGAGTACGGTCGCCACAGTGGCATTACCTTCCTCCTAGGGAGTGTGATGTCATGCTTGGGAGCAACGAAGGATCTCTCTAGCAGTTAAACCAACACACAACACATTTCCCACTCCAGGCCAGCAGGGAGACCTCTGAACCTGACTGCTGAGGAGCTGCTGTCTGTGGTCAGGAGGAGGTAAGTTAGGGCAGTCTGTGAAGGGAAGGGGAAGTGTGTGGACATGAGAAGGGGAGCTGGAGGATGAGCAGAGTTAAGGCTCACTCTTAGCTTGAGCGCATGGTCCAGATTCCGGTCTCCGAGTTTGTAGGGACACTGATGTTCCTGCAGCAGAAACCGGAGGAAGTAGCAGCTGTAAATGCTCTATACCCAACTAAGGCTCGGAGGCCCCAGCAGCGACGTGTGTGAGCCAGAAGGAAAAGGCTACGGCTGCCTGCCATACGAGAAAGTTCCAAGAGAGAGTCAACAGGGGGAACTTCATTGAACTCAGCACTGCGAGTACCTCAGATAAGCGCTAGAACGGAGGCCACACTACCTATCTGCAGAGAGAGATTTCCAAATTGGCTTCCAGACTGACCAACTCCTTCTCCATCTGTACTCTGGGTCCTGGATGGCACTTATCAAGTACAGGTAAAGGAACTGCATGACTGTGTCTGTTCTCTTTCTCCTGCACCTGGCACACGGCTCTGCTACATCCTGCACTGCACACCATCTACTAACTCTTTCATGTGCCCTGCGACAATGGCCATACCTGTGCAGGGCTTCTACATCTTAGCTGCACCACAACTTCTGTCCCAGAGAAGTGCCACTGCAGTGCTGGTCAATCTACTCAGAAACCACAGGTGGCGTCACGTAGCATTCACCTATAAACATAATTCACCCCTTTGCATGGATGCCCAGGGCCACTGAACGGGTCACCACCAATGTGACACATCCCAGGGAGACACCGTCCCGGTACCAATTAACCCCACTGCCCTGCCTGGCCACCCACACTCCATGTCAGATTCATCTTGGACTGGGGAATTCACGATTTGACTTGATAACCCATGCATGGTATGATAGAAAGAGCTACATGGACTAATGTGAAGTGTGGCCTGCTGCATCATTCACTTTGGGTGGGGGTGCAGGAGGCAAGGAAAGGGGTTCTTCCTGACCAGGAGCCAGCACTTGACGACTCAGTCCTTGCATTTTTTGAAACTTCAGAAGAGGAGGGCATATTTGCTGGAGTCTGTTTCGGCAATGTAAGCCCAAACCAGTTCCTCATGCTCCGGCTTTAAAAACGATTAACCTACTCCCAGAAAAGGTAGCCTTCCAGGCATTCCGTAGACAGACCATGATGCAGGCTCAACACCTCCTGCCTTAGCTGCTATTGTGCTTTTGCCACTACCAGCAGATGCACCACCACCATCAGCACCAGCTGGCCCCCCCACGCCCACGTCCTCGGCCTCTTCCACCAAACTTCCAAATTTAGCACAAAATAGACACAAAATAACATCACATATATGGCACTGTATCAGAAGCATACAGCTCTATTCAGTCAAAGGATAATTGTCCATCTTCATATATATTCCATCAGTCACACAGAGACACTCCCAGGCTCAGTATGGATTAGACAAGAATATAAAAAGTAGGCAAAGTGTACAGTATCATCAGATAGCAGGTTTATATAGCATAGTTTAAACATTAACAATGTACGTCTATATATCAGGAGTAGTGTTGAGCCACCCCGCTAGTGTTTTGGTTCGTCAAACAGGAGGCAAGTTCGTCGAATGTTCGTCGAACCACACTGAAAACAATGGCAGGCAAACACAAACACATACTAACACATACAAAACAATTACAAAACACCTTAAAAGGTGTCCTAAAGCCGACAAAATGCTCAGAAGCCAAAAATAACATATGGAAAAGGGCAACTACATTTACAAAAGAGGTGGAGGAGTAAAAGGAGGAGGTGGAGGAGACACAGATCAAGGCTTGTCATGCCCTTATGAAGTCAAGAAAGTCTGGACTAAAAATGTAAAAACCAAACCCAAAAAAACAAAATCTGAAAATGAACACGATCATATACCGTCGTACTTCCCCCCGATAAATTATGGCAACTGGCGATCGGGTGGCGTTATTCCCATGAACCTCCAAACAGCGTCCATGAAGCCAAAGTGTTTGCTTTCCGGGGGCAGTATGATTGCAAAGCTGAACCTTAAAGGAATGTCCAAAAGGGCACCACCAGGAGTGGAGCCTGTGGCTTAATTGGACTCCACCCGGGAAACCACAACCTTGCCACCTCAAAAAAAGATGCACACATAGAAAGCTTTGTCGCTTGTGTGTGTGTGGTGTGGTATGTCCGTTTGTAGTTGTGCTAACGATTTGTCAGCTTTATTCCGTTAACGAACGAGACTCCGGCATGCCCCTGCGGTACGCATAAAGCTTAATAGAGGTATACGCATGGCTCTGGCACGCGCGATCGAGCAATAACAGGGCTATCATGGCCTTCCATGTCCGGGGCTACATGCGCGCTACACTGAAAGGACCATATTTTGTCGCTTACAGGTGCAGATAACCCGCTGAACACCGTTAGTGATGGGGATCTTGGATTCCAATAATTCGCCGTGAACGATGATTTCCCAGTAAGTGCAGGTCAACAGCAATTCCTGATTTCGGCCTAACCGCCATTCCAGAAAAAATGCAAAACATTACGTGTCCAAACAACAGGTGCTGTAGCTTGCTTAACAGCTCTGCAGCCGTTCTCAGGCCCAGTATGGATTCTACAAGATTCGAGAAAGTAGATAAAGGGTACAGTTTCACCGGATAACACGTGTATATGTTGCATAGTTTACACATTAAAATCCTATGTGTATCGATCAGGAGGCAGGCTCAGACGGTCTCAGGCCCAGTATGGATTAGACCAGATTATACAAAGTTGAGATAGGGTACATTATCACTGGACAGCAGGTATATAGAGCATAGTTTAAACATTTAAAATCTCTGTGTTCTCTGCATGGATTACACAACAATCTAAAAACTAGAAAAAAGGAAATGTATTTCAAGCGTACACCATGATACACTTTTGGTGGTATTTTTAAATCTTCATTTATATTTCTGTCTCAGTAAGACAGCCCAGACTCTCTGCAATAGGAAATTAGATGCATACAATTATTTACCTAAAGTCTAGTGATTGCAGAAATCTACGAATTACTATTCACGGGAACAACTTCCATCACAATTCTCAGAGGCGATGCTGATTCTCAATTAATTAGTGTGTGGACACAGCAAAAACCTTTCTTTGTGAAGAAAGTGTTGCTGTATCGCAGTACCGTTGATCCCATCGCCGTTACTCATGTCCATCCAATTTTGATCACAGGGAGAGATGTAAACATGGTGCTCACTGCCTATCATGATCTGTCACGTAACTTTGGAGTGCAAAACACAGAATCCACAGGCCGTAGGCGATTCAATTGGATTGGCATGAGAGGGAGGGCACATTTAAAAATGTGCGCTGGAATGTCACACGTCTGTGGGTAGGAAAACTGTTAAAGTTGATGAGAAACCACCACTGCATCTCATTGTGAGTCGACGTCCATAAGAAATGGAAGCCATTGATCATCTGAAGCTGGATCCCGGCCAGCGGGACAGGGCATAGCTACGTCTTAACCATCATCTTCTATCAGTTCACCAAATTTGAAGTGCCAGTCCCAGTGATGGATTTGACAGCCCAGACTACACAGCGGAGGAGCAGGGAGAGGTAAACACTGCAAATGCTGGGGCCCTGCCCAAGCAAGGGGGGCCCACTCGTGGGCGTCGGCACTGGCACTGGGCCCCTCATAGTACGGTGGTGTGTCTGACGGCGGGTGTGCACCACCACCGTCAGAGACACTTGATTGCACTATGAGGGACCCTGTGCCAGTGCCCACACCCACGAGTCGGCCCACCCACCTGTCCAGGGCAATGGCACTCGAACGGTTGCATGCGCTCGGTGGTGACCACGGCCATTGGGGGGAGGAGGCTGCCCAGTTAGGGAGGTTTACAAAATGGCATATATTGATGTCGGACATTCACCTGCTGCTAAAGGCAAAATTGGTCAAGTCCCAGGAACAGGCGGACCAAAGAAAACAATTTTTCTGGCAACCTATGTGTCATCAGGGTAAGGTGGGACAAAATCCTTGGAAACCCATGCATGGTTCATTTTAATGAAGGTTAGATCATCCACATTTTGGGTCGACAGACGGGTCCTTTTTTCTGTCAGTATTGATCCAGCAGCACTGAAGACTCTTTCCGATAGCACACTTGCAGCTGGGCATGCGAGCTCCTGTAAGGCATATTGTGCCAATTCAGGCCAGGTGTCCAGTTTAGCTGCCCAATAGTCAAATGGGAATGACCTGTGAGGGAGAACATCGATATGGGAGGAAAAGTAGTTTGTAACCATACTTGACAAGTGCTGTCTCCTGTCACTTTCAATCGATGCAGTATTACTAGTCGTGTGAGCGGGACTTGAAATATCAGTCCACAACATGGTCATGAAACCCCTGTCTCCAACGCCACTTCTGATGTGTCCACCACCAACACCGCTTCCAAGTTGCCCCCAGCCCCTACGGCTCGTGTGAGAACCATCACCGCTGCTGTGTGCTGGGAATGCCTCAACCAACCGGTTTACCAGAGTAGCTTGTTTATTAGCCAATATTAGATTCTCCTGTGGCATGATGTTTTGGAATTTGCCTTTATAGCGTGGATCCAGGATGCTGGCCAACCAGTAGTCATCATCGTTCATCATTTTGGCAATGCGTGGGTCCCTTTTTAGGATCTGCAAGGCATAATCTGACATGTGGGCCAATGTTCCCGGTGTCAATGATGCACTGCGAGTGCTGGGTGGAGGAGCACTTTCTGGCAAATCCACATCCCTCCAGTCACGCACAAACCCTGTACCAGACCTTGCAAAGCCAACATTTTCTCTTGCCCCACGAGAAGCATCCTCCTCCCCTAAATAATCATCCCCATCATCATCCTCCTCCTCTTCTTCCTCCACCTTGTCCACAACAGTTCCCTGACCAGACAATGGCTGACTGTCATCAAGGCTTTCCTCCTCCTCTTTCTCCTCATCAACCTCGGCTGCAGACGCCTGCTCCTTAATGTGCGTCAAAGTTTGCATGAGCAGACACATAAGTGGGATGCTCATGCTTATGATGGCATCATCAGCGCTTACCAGCCGTGTGCATTCCTCAAAACACTGAAGGACTTTACAGAGGTCTTTCAGCTTCGACCACTGCACACCTGTCAACTCCAAGTCTGCCTTCAAAGTGCCTGCCTGTGTATCCTCCCACAAATGCATTTCAGCCTGCCTTTGTTCGCACAGCCGCTCAACCATGTGCAGGGTGGAGTTCCACCTTGTAGCAACGTCAATAATTAGGCGGTGCTTGGGAAGGTGGAGCAATCGCTGCAGCTTCTGCATACGACTGGAGTGTACCGGCGACCGGCAGATGTGCGAGCACAGTCTTCGAACCTTAAGGAGCAGGCCAGTTCAATCCGGATAATTAGTGAGGAAGCACTGCACCACCAGGTTCAAGGTGTGAGCCAAGCAAGGTATGTGTCTGAGTTTTGAAAGGGCTATGGCTGCCACAAAATTCCGGCCGTTATCACTAACTACCTTACCTGCCTCAAGATGTAGACTGCCCAGCCATGACTCAGTTTGTCGCTGAAAGTAGTCGGCCAGTACCTCTGCGGTGTGTCTGTCGCCCAAACACATCATCTGCAACACAGCCTGTTGACGCTTTCCACTAGCTGATCGATAGGTGGACACCTCGTTTGCAACACTGCCAACTGCGGATCCAGTGCTCGTGCGACTGCGCTCTGTGGACCAGCTTTCGCTTCTGGAGGAGGAGGATTGAACGCCTACAGCCAACTGTTTCCTATACCATGGGCTAGGCAGCACTGTGCCACCACCGCTGTCCTCTGTGGACCCTGCATCCACCACCAGCTTGAGTGCATGTACAATGCGGCCTTTCACATGAAGGTGGAGGGCTGGGATGGCTTTGCGAGAAAAGAAGTGGCGACTGGGTAGTTCATAGCGTGGAACTGCGTAGGCCATTAGTTCGCGGAAAGCTGCGCTTTCAACCAACCGATAGGGCATCATCTCTAACGAGATTAGTTTGGCAATGTCAGTGTACGCGGATGAGAGGATGAGTACTTTTTTGTCCTACTCATAGTCTCTGGTAGGGTGAGCTGGACTTGAGAGCTGGATATGGTGGAAGTAGCGGTGGACATGGCCGACTGAGAGAGGGTTGATGATGGTGAAGGAGTTGGTGTTCTTTCTGATGGCCTAGATTCAGTCTTTCGTTGCAATAGCAGTGTGATTCCCTGAATTATTTGCCCTTGCGACGACAACTCAACATTTGCTGCTGGTGGTGTGCTAACCGGTGGACTTACAGTGGGGGAAACAATGTTGCGTTGCTGACTACCTTCTTTGGGAGCAGTAGCACATGTGGTACGTGAGTTTTGGTAGTCCATCCACGCTTGCAAGTGCATGGTGGTTAAATGTCTTAGCATGCAACTGGTAGTCAAATTTCTCAGATTTTTCCCTCAGCTAAAGGTCTTTGCGCACTTCTTACAGATTACCTTTACCTGATCATTAGGATTTTGTTCAAAAAAGGGCCACACTGCACTCTTCCTACTAGGGAAGACAGTTTGAGGCCTTGCACGCTGTGCTTTTTTGACCCCCTGGCCAAGCTGTCCTTCAATTTTTTGGGTTTTTGTAACCCAATTTTGGACTGCTCCGGGCCTGCCAGATAACAACTGTTGCAATGTCGATGCCCGCTGTGGATGCTCCTCCTCCTCTTCTGAGCTATTGGCAGCGGCACACTCTACCCCCAATGGATGCCAATATGGGTCAACAACTGGGTCATCCATCACCTCCTCTTCAATGTCATGTGCACCTTCCTCTGTGACACCGTGTATGGTGGTATAGTATGCGGGAGGGGGCACCTGAGTTTCATCAGGGTCAGATTCTGGCTCAGTACACTGCGAGGACAATGTAGTGCTCTGAGTGAATGTACCAGCAGATAAATCTAGCAGTGGCTGTGCATCAGTGCACTCCATGTCAGATTCATCTTGGCCTGGGTAATTCATGATTTGACTTGATAACCCAGGCATGGTATGTGAAAACAGCTCCATGGAGTAATCTGTAGTGTGGCCTACCGCATCCTTCAATTTTGGTAGGGGTGAAGGACACAAGGAAAGGTGTGGTTCATGACCATGAGCCTCCAATGACGACTCAGTGCTTTTATTTTTTAAAACTTCAGAAGAGGAGGCGATAGAGCTGGAGGCTGAGTCAGCAATGTAAGCCAAAACTTGTTCTTGAAGCTCCGGCTTTAGAAGTGGTTTACCTACTCCCAGAAAAGGGAGCCTTCGAGGCCTTGTGGAGCCAGATGATGACGCAGCCTCAACATCTCCAGTATTAGGTGCTATTTTGCTTTTGTCACTACCAGCAGATCCACCACCAACACCAACACCATCATTACCAGCTGCCAACCCCCGCCCACTTCCACGGACTCTTCCACCACACTTCCTCATTTTTTGGAAAAATTTACCCAAATTTACACCAACTCTCTGGTACTGTAAAACAAGGTACAAGGTGTATATAGTACTGGGGAGAATTGGAATGTCTCTACACTTCAGGACACTGTGGGATTCAGTCAGGCCATGTTTATTTAACACCGCAATATGACAGGTAGATTCTCTATGCTGTTAGAAGGGTGTATAGAGGACTGTGGAGAATTGGAATGTCTCTACACTTCAGGAGACTGTGGGATTCAGTCAGGCCATGTTTATTTAACACCGCAATATGACAGGTAGATTCTCTATGCTGTCAGAAGGGTGTATAGAGGACTGTGTAGAACTGGAATGTCTCTACACTTCAGGACACTGTGGG
Source organism: Dendrobates tinctorius (assembly GCF_039654945.1). NCBI lineage: Eukaryota > Metazoa > Chordata > Amphibia > Anura > Dendrobatidae > Dendrobates > Dendrobates tinctorius. The sequence goes on along the minus strand of NW_027361738.1, from coordinate 22,848,793 downwards.
ATTCAGTCAGGCCCTATTTATTTAACACCTCAATGTGACCGGCAGAAATTGCCTAGTGTATGACAAACTACAAGGTGTATACAGAATTTGGCAGAACTGGAATCTCCCTACAGTGTAGGTCTGTAAGAACGGAACAAATCCTCAACTTATCCTTACAGGGTCACACACAGCTTCACTGTGGCCATGATAACAGCCGTTACACGGCACTGAGAGAGGAGTGTGTACGTACACCGCTGTCCAGTGTAGGTAAAATTGTCAAGCTCCGTGTTTTAGTGTACGGACTGACACACGCTGTCTCTCTATAGTTTTGAATGTAATCAACCACCAAATATACTAAACTGTTTGAAAACTAGACAAAACTATAAGGTGGAGGTCTGTAAGAACGGAACAACTCCTCGACTTATCCTTACAGACTCACACACAGATAGTTTCACTGTGGCCGTGATAACAGCCGTTACACGGCACTGAGAGAGGAGCGTGCACGTACACCGATGTCCAATGTATGTAAAATTGTCAAGCTCCGTGTTTTAGTATACAGACTGACACAAGCTGTCTCTCTATAGTTTTGAATGTAATTAAACAGCAAATATACTAAACTGTTTGAAAACCAGACAAAACTATAAGGTGGAGGTCTGTAAGAACGGAACAACTCCTCGACTTATCCTTACAGAGTCACACACAGATAGCTTCACTGTGGCTGTGATAACAGCCGCTACACGGCACTGAGAGAGGAGTGTGCACGTACACCGCTGTCCAGTGTATGTAAAATTGTCAAGCTCCGTGTTTTAGTGTACGGACTGACACACACTGTCTCTCCATAGTTTTGAATGTAATCAACCAGCAAATATACTAAACTGCTTGAAAACTAGACAAAACTATAAGGTGGAGGTCTGTAAGAACGGAACAACTCCTCGACTTATCCTTACAGAGTCACACACGGATAGCTTCACTGTGGCCGTGATAACAGCCGTTACACGGCACTGAGAGAGGAGCGTGCACGTACACCAATGTCCAATGTATGTAAAATTGTCAAGCTCCGTGTTTTAGTATACAGACAGACACACGCTGTCTCGCTATAGTTTTGAATGTAACTAAACAGCAAATATACTAAACTGTTTGAAAACCAGACAAAACTATAAGGTGGAGGGCCTGACAGCGGTGGTCCTTGCGTGTCGGGCTCTGAGTGATGGGCCGGGGTCATCATGTGGCATCGCTGGGTTTGAATACTAAATTGCCTTTTTTTTATGGCAGCGAATTACAGTTCGGCATTCTGGTTGATTATTTGTGTAAATTGCTTTTCGCTCTCGCTTTACTACAAGCCAAGCACTTACATCTTGGTCTGTAAGAACGGAACAACTCCTCGACTTATCCTTACATAGTCACACAAAGATAGCTTCACTGTGGCAGTGATAACAGCCGTTACATGGCACTGAGAGAGGAGCGTGCACGTACACCGCTGTCCAGTGTATGTAAAATTGTCAAGCTCCGTGTTTTAGTATACGGACTGACACACGCTGTCTCGCTATAGTTTTGAATGTAATCAAACAGCAAATATACTAAACTGTTTGAAAAGCAGACAAAACTATAATGTGGAGGTCTGTAAGAACGGAACAACTCCTCGACTTATCCTTACAGAGTCACACACAGATAGCTTCACTGTGGCCATGATAACAGCCGTTACAAGGCACTGAGAGAGGAGCGTGCACGTACACCGCTGTCCAATGTATGTAAAATTGTCAAGCTCCGTGTTTTAGTATACGGACTGACACACGCTGTCTCTCCATAGTTTTGAATGTAATCAAACAGCAAATATACTAAACTGTTTGAAAACCAGACAAAACTATAAGGTGGAGGTCTGTAAGAACGGAACAACTCCTCGACTTATCCTTACAGAGTCACACACAGATAGTTTCACTGTGGCCGTGATAACAGCCGTTACACGGCTCTGAGAGAGGAGCGTGCACGTACACCGCTGTCCAGTGTATGTAAAATTGTCCAGCTCCGTGTTTTAGCATATGGACTGACACACGCTGTCTCTCCATAGTTTTGAATGTAATCAAACAGCAAATATACTAAACTGTTTGAAAACCAGACAAAACTATAAGGTGGAGGTCTGTAAGAATGGAACAACTCCTCGACTTATCCTTACAGAGTCACACACAGATAGCTTCACTGTGGCCGTGATAACAGCCATTACACGGCACTGAGAGAGGAGCGTGCACGTACACCGCTGTCCGGTGTGTGTAAAATTGTCAAGCTCCGTGTTTTAGTGTGCGGACTGACACACGCTGTCTCTCTATAGTTTTGAATGTAATCAAACTGCAAATATACTAAACTGTTTGAAAACCAGACAAAACTATAAGGTGGAGGTCTGTAAGAACGGAACAACTCCTCGACTTATCCTTACAGAGTCACACACAGATAGCTTCACTGTGGCCGTGATAACAGCCGTTACACGGTACTGAGAGAGGAGCGTACACCGCTGTACGGTGTGTGAAAAATGAACACTCAGTAACTCACAAGGACAAAACAATAAAATGTGGATTGCTTTGAAAAAAGCAGTTTGCTCAGCAGTGGGCACACAGCAATGCAGCTACCAGGTAGCCTTAAAAGGCAGCCTAATAATCAACAGAGCTGATGCACCAAAATATAGCCTCCCCTTGCACTGCACAGTGACTGCTGTGTTGTACAGGCAAAATCACTAGCAGCAGAATCAGTTATTGGTATCTTCTTCCCTGCCTAACACTCTCCCAACAGAATCAGCAGCAGCTCTCCCTATTCTGAGATCAGCATGAGTAACATGGCGGTCGGCGTCCCCACCCTTTTATACTCCCTGTGACGCCCCACAAAGCAAGCCAATCACTTGCATGACATCTCCAAGATGGTGGTGACCGCTGCCTATGTCATCACATTGCCCACAGTGTCCGTTCTTCCTGATTGGCTGCAAAAAGGGCACTCAAGCATCTTTTGAAAAACGACTTTGGCACGAAAGTGGCCGACCTCATGGCCGATCTCACGCTAAGGTCGGGTTTCGTTTCATGAAACCCGACTTTGGAGAAAGTCGGCGACTTTTCAATTTTTTCGACCCGTTTCGCACAACTCTAATCAGGTCTACTTCTGGCTATAATCCTCAACATATTTTAGCTTATTTTCAACAGTAGCATATCAGGACCATGCATCAAAGAGACTGTCTGACTGGATTATATCAATAAGTAAGGGCCCCATCACACATATCGACTCACCAGCGATCCCGACAACGATATGAACTTGTCAGGATCGCTGGTATATCGCTACATGATCGCTGGTGAGCTGCCAAACAGGCAGATCTCACCAGCAATCAGCACAAGCGACGACGAACGCGCACGTCGCTGTACACCTTAGATACCAGCATACCAGCTCGCTGGTGCAGGGAGCTCGTTTGCAAGGTAAACAGCGGGTTTCTAAGCGCCGTGCGGTGCTTAGAAACCCGCTGTTTACCTTGGTTACCAGCTCGCTGCACCAGCGCGCTGGTATCTACGGTACACTGTGGGTTTCTAAGCGCCGCGTGGCACTTAGAAACCCGCTGTTTACCTTGGATACGAGCTGGGAGCTCGCTGATCATTGCTTTCCCGCCTGCCAAACGCAGTGATGCATGCTGGCCAGTGGGAGACCAACGATCCGGGGGGCCAGTCGCTGATACCTGTCACACACAGCGATATCGCTGATGAGATCGCTGTTGCGTCACAAAACTTGTGACTCAGCAGCGATCTCGCTAGCGATCTCTCTGTGTGTGACGGGGGCTTAAGCCATCCCCCTTCTCGGATACTGCTGCAACTGAAATGATTCAGTCATTGTGCGTCCTTCATACTCCTCATTGTCACCTTCTCTTGTGTCAAAACACAACCGAAAGTGCAATTCTTGAGACCATATTGAATTCATATTTTAAGATAGGAATAGCTTTCTTAACTCAAGAAAATTATTACATATAAGATTTTTTTTCACTTGACAAACATTAGATCAGTTTTCTTACAACAGGACACCCCCTTTAAAGGTGTTCTATGCACTTTATACATAAAAGTATTTGTCCTTAAAATATTATATTAGAGTAATAATAAACTGTCATACACAACTGACGTACAATTGTACATTTTTGTGTGTCTGAATATTGCTTATTACTATCCAGTTTACAAGATTTATATATTCACATATATTCCATAATATAATGGTTTACTTACAATTTTGATGGGACCAACAGCCTTTGCTTTCTCTTTGCTCCCATTTTTTTCATTTTCCTGCCTTAAAACAAGGAAAGTACAAATTAAAGAGGTTATCCAGTAAAAAAAAAATATAATCTTAACAATGCTTTGAAATTTGAATTTGCTGACTTGCCGTAAAAATTTGATTAGAAGGGAATAAATTTCAATACTGGAATGCTGGTAATTAGTCACAAAACACTTGTGGGGGAAAGAAGAGAGAGAACCTTACACTCACAGAGGTGTGAGAGAGGTCTGTGCTGACCATAACAGCTCACAATGTACAGAAGAGACAACCTTGCTGATCATAAGAGCTTACACTCTACAGGAGAGAGAGAGAATCCTCCTGAAGATTAGCGTTTACATTCTACAGGAGAGAGAGAATCCTCCTGAAGATTAGAGCTTACACTCTACAGGAGAGAGATGGCCCCACTGCTCATAAGAGCTTACATTCTACATGTGTGAGAGAGAGAGAGAATCCTCCTGAAGATTAAAGCTGACACTCTACAGGAGAGAGAGGACCCTGATGACCTTAAGAGCTTACACTCTACTGGAGAGAGAGGACCCCACTGATCATAAGAGCTTACACTCTACAGGAGAGAGAGGACCCTGCTGACCATAAGAGCTTACACTCTACAGGAGAGAGAGGACCCTGCTGACCATAAGAGCTTACACTCTATAGGAGAGAGAGGACCCTGCTGACCATAAGAGCTTACACTCTACAGGAGAGAGAGGACCCTGCTGACCATAAGAGCTTACACTCTACAGGAGAGAGAGGACCCTGCTGACCATAAGAGCTTACACTCTACAGGAGAGAGAGGACCCTGCTGACCATAAGAGCTTACACTCCACAGAAAAGAGATGGCCTGTTGGAATTTGTTTTAATTTTGTTTTCAAGACATATTTTACATACTAGAGAAGGCCTGTTTATGTCTGAATACATAATACATACGCATTTTGTTTTTGTCTTTCATCCAGTAAGGATTCTGTTGGGTGAATGTTGTTGAGCTCTGTATCCCCTTCTTTGATATCATTCCTTTTCTTGCTTCCATTGGACATCCATGAAAACCACTGCAGAATATAAAATAACTGATATGATACAAGCAAAACATTGTAATATCATTGTGATCTATTATTAATTTAACAGATAAAGGAAAACGTTAACAGCCGTTAATAAAAAATGCTACCAACTATCCTGAGGTCACTTTTATACTTCCAACAGGACATGGACACAGTGATACCTGAAGGTGAAAATGTACCACCTCTAGAAACCTTACATCAGGGGAAATTTGGAGTGATGTAAAAAAAGCGTTATTTAGAAAAAGTTGCATTTCATTAATCTGTCTAAAACATCTGCATAAGCAAAGTTGTCAAGGAAATGTTTTTAAACAAGGCAGCGATTTATCATTTGCATTTTTTTTAAGATGATTTTCTTTTTTCTTGTCTTGTGATATTTATTGATGTATAATGCGCCAGATTCGTCAATATGGAGCACGCAGTTAATGAATTTGGCTCAAAATAAAAAAAGGACTTATGTTCTATTACTAATAATTTTTCAAAATTGTGAAAAAGATGCAACTGTTTGATTTAAGTGCAGAAAATCACTCCGGGACTGAAGTGGAGCTATGCCAAATTTTGCAACTTTTTTAAAAGTCGCAGTTGATGAATCGGACTCAGGTGCAAAAGCAATGATGAATCGGATCAATAACTTAAAAAGAAAGAGAAATTTAAAAGTTGCTCAAACACATCAAGAATAAGGTGCAAACACTAAAACCACTAAAAAGGAACAAATTTCTCTAGAAAATTGAAGAAACAACATTGATGAATCATTGTTTTAGGATTCTATAGCTTGCAAATGTTTGTTTAATTTTAGGCCCCCTTCACACATCCTGATGTTTCCTGTACAGAAAAAACAATACTGGTGAGATTTATGGTCAAGTTGGAAGAGCAAGAGGGAGAGGTCAATATCTGTGGCCCCTTCCCATGCTATTAATATCAACCCATTGCTGTCTGCATAGCCTTTGCTGGTTAGAATTTATAGGGGGACCCCAAAATATTTTTTGGGAGCTCCCCCGTAAGCTAACCTGTAAAGGCTAAGTGTGATGTCAGCGGGATCCCATGGTAAGGTCTCCCCACATGTACCAATACAAATGTGATATATTTTCATGCCTCTGGGTGCTGGAATGGGTCGAGACCCAGTCGGGCGCTCACCATGTTCTGGCGATCTCGGAAATATAACCGGTGTGTCGCCAGGACATATGATAAGTCCAATTTCTCCTTATCAAATCCTAGTTGCCTGAAGAAAGCAGATCACATGGGTTGAATAAACAGGGGGTCTCCCTGTAAGAGCTGGATTCTAGCTAGTTGGTGGGAGGGTGAATTTTAAGTTAGCAGCTGAAAGGCGGGACCACCTGTGGAGCCAGTTGTCATCTACCAACTACACAAGTTTACAGGATGATTGAACGCTACCATTACCCTCTTACATCCTTCCCACCTCCCCATTTAGAGGGCAGTAGGAGACAGCACTTTCTGATGTTCCCCCACAATGCACACCCATTCACATCCTCCACTCATCAAGATAACCCAAATTCATTACCATGGTCATGGCTCGTCTTGTAGCTAAAGATAAAGTGGTACTGCTGGAGGTCGTCCTGGCAGTTCCAAAAAAACTGCTCAGTCGCTCAGCTGTTGGACGGTGGTGAGCTCCAATCCTCTGGTCCATTGATCAACTGCTCTCAGTAGGGCCCGCATGTGATTGGCCCAGCTGTCTGCAGGACCCGCTGCATACTCCGGAGCTCCTTCATGTATGTCTCAGGGGTCAAGTTGTACTGCTAATCCATAGCCTGCTTGATGTCCTCATAGCTCAGGGTGGTCTCACTGGGCAGGTAACCAAAGATTTCTTTGGCATTATCCCTGACGTGAGAGGTTAAGAACCGGACCCACTGGTCCTCAGGCAGATGTTACTGATGGCAAATTTTTTCAAATGTCAGCAAGAAAGTGTCCACTCCTTTGTCCAGCAGGGAGAAGCCCTCCCCCCGTAACTTTAGGACCTGGATCTCAGGCGACTCGCAAGTTGCTGTGGTCTGCAGCTGGAGCTGAAGCATTTGATGCTGGTGCTCACAGTCCTGCTGATGTTCTGCAGCTTCCTTGTGACATGCTGCTGCTGCCTTGTGATGTTCTGATGGTATGAGGGTCTTGTAGGTGGCTTTATCTCCAGCTGAGAGGCTGGTCAGGGCAGCTTGCAGGGTGTCAACCGAGCTTGCCTGGCTGGGGGGCTGGGTAGGTGGTGAACGGCCCACTGCAGGACTAACTGCTGGCGACTGGCTCCTTGTGGAGCCTTGGCTTGACTCCTCCTCTATTTGAGCAACATCGTCTTCAACCTCCTCCCCAACGTTCGTAGCATTGACCATCCTTGCAGTCTTTGGTTACTGACACAGAGCTGCAACCTTATGCACCTACACACCTTACAGTATTTGCATATTGACTGTCTAGTGCTGAGCTGATCTTAAGACCCCAGCAGCAAAATGCTACTCCTAGTAGTCTGGAAGTATGGGTCCTACATTCACACACACTATTATCTCAATCCCACCATGGCTGCAACCACTTGTGAATGATACGCACCTCGCCACACCTCATGACATTGGTAACCTGGGAGGACGGTTTTAAACAGTATGTATGTGGAAAACCTAATCCTATGGGACTGAAAAATTTTGTGTTGGAATCGCCCTCCGGGGTGATGCTTGACTTCCGAATCTATTCTGGAGGGGAGACATTTAAAGATGTTGATGTTAGAAATGGATTTGCAGGCAAAGCTATTATCTGCCTTCCTCAGTCAGCACCACCCGGCAGTGTAATCTACGCTGATGGATTCTTTTTTTCAGTCCCTTTAGTAGCTGCTTTATGAGAAAAGCAGTTATACTATACAGGAACTATTGTAGCCTGTCGAGCAAAGATTCAAACAACAAAACTTCCATCTGACAAGCAGCTGAAAGACAGAGGCAGGGGAAGTGCTGATGAAGTAGTGTAAGCTGATAACAAAGTGAGTATTGTTAAATGGTTTGATACCAAGTCTGTTACGTTGATTTCTTCCAGTAACAGCATTCAGCCAGAAACCACGTGCAAACGATCGTCAAAGAAAGACCAAACATTCACTGATATCAAATACCCTGCTGTTGTAAAGTCATACAACAACAGCATGGGTGGTGTCAATTTGCAAGACAGAATGATTAGTTACTATCATACCAAAAGCCATACTAAGGCCGGTTTCACATTCGCGCTTTTGAGCGCAGCGACGGCCTGCGCACGGCCGCCACTAAGCCCCGCCCCCTGCCCCGCCTCCACCGGTATCTCCGCCTCCGGGCGCATGACGCTGCATGCGTCGTGCGTCCCCTATCTTCATCACAGAGGGCGCAGGCCGTGCGCAGTCTGCGCACAGTCTGCATTTGGCGGCGCATGCGTCCTTTTGACGGTGCGCCGAGCACAACCAAAATGCAACAGGTTGCGTTTGGCGCTGCTCGGCGCACCGTCAAAAGGACGCATGCGCCGCCAAACGCAGACTGTGCGCAGACTGCGCACGGCCTGCGCCCTCTGTGATGAAGATAGGGGACGCACGACGCATGCAGCATCATGCGCCCGGAGGCGGAGATACCGGTGGAGGTGGGACAGAGGGCGGGGCTTAGCGGCGGCTGTGCGCAGGCCGTCGCTGCGCTCAAAAGCACGAATGTGAAACCGGCCTTAGAAGTGGACTGTTAGATGTGTCATACATTTCCTTGATGTTGCAGTGGTAAATTCTTGACTGCAGTACTGCCAAGACAGAATCTTGGAAAGACATCAAAGATCTACATGACTTCAAATTTGGAATTGGACAGGCTTTGATAGAGTCCAGTGCACCATCAGTTCATAGCTCGGAATCTTATCAAGAACAAGACCATCAACCACCAGTCAAGCGTCGGGTTCATCCACTCCCATCTTAGCAAAAGCGCAACATGCCCTGCATCTTCCAGAAATGTTTGCAAGACGCAAGTTCAGTCCTAGGTGTAGAAACCAGGGGTGTGGTAAAAGAACTACAGTGCAATGCATGACTTGTGATGTGTTTGTGGCGCCCCTGAGGCTCAGTCGCCACAGAGGTACTGCACCTCCTCCTGAGGTGTGGTGCCCCACTATCCAGGTAAGTTGGAGGTTCCTGACCACGCTCCAACACCTGCATCCCACACAACATGGTAGTTCAGCAAAGCCACATTGCAGCTCCCTGCTTGGAGCGTTGCAGAGCACCTTTGGTGGCTCCCTGCTTGGAACACGAAACGTGCTGGGAGGCGGGTGGAGTTAGAATACATAAAAGAGTGGGAAGGGTTAGGATTTGGGAGTCAGTCATTCGGAGAGTCACTCAGAGAGGAGTGAGGAAAGAAGATCCCTGAGAGAGGGATGGAGGAAGGAGGTGCTGCAGCAGATCTCAGTGACCTGGGTCTGCTGGCACAGGAAAGGAAAGAAGGAGAAAGACATTGAACTGAAACCTGATCTTCCATAAGAAGGAAAGACTAGTACGGAACGTAGGATTAAACGGGAACAGAGGACGTGGGTTAGAGGAGGAACCCTGCCTAGAAGTTCTAAGCGCAAGGCCGGGGCCCGGTCCCTGAGGTTGTATGGATACTAATGGTCCTACAGCAGACACCGATGGAGTAGTGGGCTGTAAATGCACTACTCCCATCTAAGACTTGGGAGCACAACAGCAACCTTGATAGTGAGCCGGGACTCAGGAGTAAGAAGTCCCCGAAGCAGGCTACAGCTGTCTGCCGTACAAGTAGAGTTCTTGGGAACATCTGTCAGGAGGCACTCCAGTGTAACTCAGTACTAGGAGTACTTCACACTTAAAGGTGTTATAAGAGGAGACAATCAGAAAGGCACATGTTGGTGGAGCATTGGAAGGGAGCATTCCATCTGGCCTGGAGGTTGATTGAGTCTCTGACCTGGAGGACACAGCACGGAGGCAGGCACCTGTACGTGTACTACAGACTGAGTAAAGCTTTGGAACTACAAGCCCTAGTGTCCTCCATTGATTCTTGCACCAACACACCCAGCAGCGCTACATCTGGGAACCAGCTTCTACACCGCTTGTGCCTCTCCTCTACCCCTACATCTACACTGTCCTGGGACTATAACTCCACCTGTGGGAAGCTTTACCATCTTAGCTGCAACACACGACCAGCCCCAGAGGATCTGCACGCAGCGTCGGCTCAACATCTCACTTGCCGAACACCACAGGTGGCGTCACAAACTATTCCATTAATTACATTCCACCATTCAAACTTCCCCTATTAATTGGGCGCCCAGGGCCACAGACTGGGTCACTGCTGCTGTGACACATCCCACCGACGCCGGCTCGGTGCCGGGTACCCCTTGGCCCTGGGAGGGCGACCCCAGCTTGGTGTCACGAACAGGATGACGAGACCCGATGCCATTGGGTTCTGTGTGCCTAAAACTTAAAGTTTTTGAAGATGTGCCGAAGATCCAATTTAATAGACTGTAAAATGAACATTAAAAATGGCCGCTGGCGTGGTGAAGAAGGGCGTGATGACATGGGAGGTCCTAAGAAAAGACCGCGAACTGTCCTGGGCCTCCCCTGCCTGAATTACTATGCAACGGCAACATGCCCACCCCCCGAGGGGTTCGTATACTGGCTTGGTATGGTGGAGCTTGAAGAAGATGCCGCCCCAAGAAGTAGGAGCAGAAGCCAGTGGCGGGAAAAGAGCCGAGACACGAAGAAGAACGCCAGAACGCCATGATGGAAAGGGAAAAGGAGTCAGAAGAACAGGGAGAGGGGAAGCCACTCTCCCCCAGGCTGCCCCTGTGGAGGCTACGACCACTGATACATCCCCTGCAGTGCCCGCCACCACCTCACTACCAATATTGCCATTGGATGAGCCCCGTCCAGCAGAGATATATGAGGTTCCGGAAAAGAATGGAGGGCCAGGACCGCGTCCCCGTCTGGACCGGGCGCGGTTGCACAGGCCTCCACCGACGGCCCTGGCAGAAATCGGTCTTGCCCCTACCCGAATCCAGCTGTGATCCACCCCATCGGCAACTCCAGGAGTTGCGGTTGCCGCTGTCCACTACCAGGTACTGGAACCGCAGCTGGGAGCGCAAGGCATGATTACCGCTCCAGGTCTGACCCTAGTTTTAGGAGGGGAACCCATGAATAGGAATGGCCCCATTGACCTCCGCCGGCAACCCCCGACTGCGGTACCGCTGGCTGAGGTCCCGATGGACACAGAAGAATCGGACTCCGAAGTAGCAGCGTCAACACCGGCCGAGTCGCTGACCACAGCCAAAGTGCCATCGGAGGTAGCGGATATGCTGTCCCTGCAGGCAGTTGACATTTCCATGGCCCTTTCAATTACCCCGACCAGTCCTTATCTCTCCCTTTGGGAGGTAGAGTACATGCAATTGGCAAGCAACCAGCGACAGGATGAAGACACCCAAAGTCCAGAAACCCCAGGAGGGGACAACAATTAGTCAAGATGCTTCTTTAAAATAACTCTCGTTACCCAGGAGGGTATTTGCACCGTTGTGCCTTTTGTTCCTTATTTTGACCATCATGGTTTAGTTTTGTGTTATGAACGGGTAGCCGAGGAGGAAATAAAAAACAATCAAGCTAAGTCTCACAAAACCAAAGAGGTTGGTAACTATGCAGACTGCAGACCCCCGATCCTAACACGCAACTAGCAGCAGTCATGGAGCGTTCCTACGGTGGTCCTAGACGTCTCACCACAACCGGAGAACTAAATAAGCCTAAAGCAGGAAAAGAGGAAAACTAACTGCCCCAGAGCAGACCCCAAAGGAGAGACAGCCCCCCACATGTATTGACGGTTAATCAAAATGAAAACACAAACAAAGGCAGGAAAATAGGCTGAGCAAATGATGGGGCCAAACTAACTAGAAAGGACAGGAAAGGAAAGATACTGTCTGCAATCTGCCAAAAACCCTACAAAAATGTCCAATACAACTGATAGCAAAATGAACCCTGAAGTCACTAGACTTCTCCCACTATATCAGCACTCTGAAATATTCTGAGACAGAGCAAAAAGAGGCCAATCCAATAAGGGACAAAAAAGACAATTTAGCAAATAAGTGTGGAAATTCAGCACAGCCCAGCTGGGCTGGCTGACCACACAAAAAACTGAAATGACCAACAAGAGCAAGTGTGAACATTAGCAAAAACAAACTTATCTTGGGAAGACTGGAACAGAGCTGAGTCCTAGACCTGAGAAGCAGACTGAATCAGCAGCACTAGGGCGTCGGCTGTCTTATATCCATTCTGATCCTCCAGAGATCCAATCGTCATCTTCCTCACCAGGTGGCAGATCACTACCACTTAAGCCAACCTCTCTACCTCCTGTCACCACCAGAGGGAGAACGGAAGGGGAACTCTCAACTGGTGGAGCAGAAAATGAGCTCATAACAGTACCCCCCCTTGAGGAGGGGTCACCGAACCCTGATCCAAGCCACCAGGCTGATCAGGATGGGCCCGTGAAAAGCACGAACCAATTTATTGGCATGAATATCAGAGGCAGAGACCCAAGAATTATCCTCCTGGCCATAACCCTTCCATTTGATCAAATACTGGAGTCTCCGTCTAACCAAACGAGAATCCAATATTTTCTCTACCTCCTATTCCATATTGCCTTTAACCAACACAGGGTCTGGAGGTGCCGCCACAGGAACTACTGGCTCAACAAACCTCTTCAACAGTGATTTGTGAAATACGTTATGGATTTTGAAAGTAACTGAAAGAGGCAGTCGAAAAGAAACAGGATTAAGAATCTCCAAAATCCTATAAGGTCCAATAAATCATGGCTTAAATTTTGGAGATGCAACCTTCATAGGAATATTCTTAGATGACAACCAAACCATATCACCCACTTTAAACCGGGGACCAATGGTCCTCTGCTGGATGGAAAAACGCTGGGCCTTTTCCTGATAGAGTGACAATTTATCCACCACTTGGTCCCATATCTGCTGCATTCTAACAACCACAGTGTCCACACCTGGGCAGGACAAAGATTCCACTTGCCCTGAAGAGAATCGAGAATGAAACCCAAAATTACAGAAAAAGGGTGACATCAAGGTGGCAGAACTAGCTCTATTGTTCAGCGCAAATTCAGCCAAGGGCAAAAATGAGACCCAATCATCTTGATCAGCAGATATAAAACATCTTAAATAAGACTCCAGGGTCTGGTTTGTTCTCTCAGTCTGCCCATTGGTCTGGGAATGAAACGCAGAGGGGAAGGATAACTGAATTCCCAGATTGGAACAAAAGGCTTCCCAAAATCTGGAAACAAACTGGACCCCTCTATCGGACACAATGTCACAGGAATCCCGTGTAACCGAACCACCTGTTGTAAAAACAAGGGTACCAACTCAGCGGAAGATGGCAACTTTGGGAATGGTACAAGATGGACCATTTTTTAAAATCTATCACAAATTGCCCAGATAACAGTCATTCTCTGAGAGACAGGAAGATCAGAAATAAAATCCATTGAGATATGGGTCCATGGCCTCTTGGGCACCGGCAGGGGCATCAGCAACCCAGTAGAACGAGAACAGGGTTTAGACCGAGAACAAGTCCCACAGGACTGTTCAAAATTCCTGACATCACGAGATAAGGCAGGCCACCAAGACGACCGACTCACCAAATCTCTGGTACCAAAATTACCTGGATGACCAGCCAATGCGGAGCAATGGACTTCAGACATCACTCTCTTTCTCCACTGCTCTGGAACATACAATCTTCCCATAGAGCAATGCTCAGGTTTATCCTCCTGAAATTCCTCCAGGGCGCGTCTCAAATCGGGCGAAATGGCAGAAAGAACTACCCCCTCACCTAGGATAGTAGTAGGCTCGGTCACATTAAGAGAATCAGCAAAGAAACTCCTAGAAAGGGCATCTGCCTTAGCATTGTTAGTGCCCGGAAGAAAAGAGACCACAAAATTAAAACGCGTGAAAAACAAGGCCCATCTAGCCTGTCTAGGATTCAAGCGTTTGGCCGACTCCAGATAAGTCAGATTCTTGTGATCGGTGAGGACCACAAATTGATGTCTAGCTCCCTCCAACCAATGTGTCCACTCCTCAAATGCCCATTTCATGGCCAACAATTCCCGATTCCCCACGTCATAGTTGCGTTCAGATGGGGAGAACTTTCGAGAAAAGAAGGCACAGGGATTCATCTTAGAAGTCACAGGATCTTTTTGGGACAAAACAGCTCCTGCACCAATCTCAGAAGCGTCCACCTCCACTTGAAATGGAAGTGAGACATCAGGTTGCCGTAAAACTGGAGCTGAAGTAAACCTCCGCTTAAGCTCCTGAAATGCTGAGACAGCCTCAGGAGACCAATTCAGCACATCAGCTCCCTTCTTGGTCAGATCAGTCAGTGGTTTGACAATACTAGAAAAATTACCTATAAATTTACGATAGAAATCAGCAAAACCCAAAAACTTCTGAAGAGCCTTCAAAGAAGTAGGCTGAACCCAATCATAAATGGCCTGTACCTTGGCCGGGTCCATTTCAATAGTCAATGGAGATAAGATAAATCCCAAAAATGAAATCCTCTGTACACCAAAGAGACATTTCGATCCCTTAACAAACAGGGAATTCTCCCTCAAAATCCGAAACACAGTCAGGACATGTTCCACATGGGAATCCCAATCACTAGAAAAGATCAAAATATCATCCAGATAGATGATCAAAAACTTATCCACAAAATCTCGGAAAATATCATTCATAAAGGACTGGAAGACAGAAGTGGCATTGGAGAGCCCAAAAGGCATCACCAGGTACTCAAAATGTCCCTCCGGAGTATTAAACGCCGCCTTCCATTCATCCCCATTCTTGATGCGAATAAGATTATACGCCCCCCTGAAGTCAAGCTTAGTAAACCAGCAGGCACTCTTAACTCTGGAGAATAAATCAGACATCAGAGGTAACGGGTACTGATATTTAACCGTCATCTTGTTAAGGGAACGATAATCAATACACGGTCTTAATGAACCATCTTTCTTGGCCACAAAATAAAACTCAGCACCTAAAGGTGACGAGGATGGTCTAACATGACCCTTCTCCAACGACTCCTTAATATAGGATCGCATAGCATCATGTTCGGGTACAGATAAGTTAAAAAGCCGACCCTTGGGAAATTTACACCCAGGCATCAACTCAATTGCACAGTCATAACTCCTATGAGGGGGCAAAGACGCAGACTTACTCTCACTAAATACATCAGAGAATTCAGCCAGGTAATTAGGAATATCATGAGACTGAGGAGAGGTGGAGGAAACAGGAGCGTTCCTAAGAACACACTGACAACCCCAACTCACCACAGACACAGATTTCCAATCCAAAACTGGGTTATGAGTTTGCAACCAGGGGAACCCCAGAACAATAGTATCATGCAAATTATGCAGCACTGAAAATTTGCAATTTTTCTGGTGGTCTGGGGCAACTCGCATTATCACCTGAGTCCAAAACTGAGGTTTATTCTCCGCCAAAGGAGTGGCATCAATACCCCTCAAAGGAATAGGCGTCCGCAGAGGCGTCATGGACAAACCACGTTTAGCAAAGTCCAAATCCATCAGATTCAGAGCTGCTCCTGAATCCACAAAAGCCTTAGTGGAAAATGTAGACAAGGAGCAGATCAGAGTAATTGCCAAAAGGAACTTAGGTTGTATACTGCCCACAGCAAATGTGTGTGCGAAACATTTCTATCGTTTAGGGCAGACAGAAATAGTATGAGAGGCGTCTCCACAGAAAAAACACAGCTTATTACGCCTTCTAAACTCCCGATGTTGCGCCCTAGACAAAACCCCATCACATTGCATAGGTTCAGACATTTGTTCAAAAGGTGGCAACACCTCTCGTGTAGTTTTGCGTTCACGTAAACGCAGATCAACTTGAATGGCTAATGCCATAGAGCCATCCAGACCAGAGGGAACAGGAAATCCCACCATAACATCTTTTACGGTCTCTGATAAACCTTTCCGAAAGAGGGCTGCCAATGCACTATCATTCCATGAAGTAAGGGACGGCCACTTTCGGAATTTTTGACAATATAACTCTGCAGGATCCTGACCCTGGTTTAATGCCAACAGGGTTCTCTCAGCTTGATCAACGGAATTAGGTTCATCATACAACAACCCCAAGGCCTGAAAAAATGCATCCACATTTTTCAGAATAGGATTTTCAGGTGTCAGAGAAAACGCCCAATCCCGGGGATCGCCGCGCAGCAAGGAGATGACAATTTTAAGCTGCTGCGCCGAGCTTCCCGATGAGCTAGGCTTGAAAGCAAGAAATAATTTCCAATTATTCTTAAAATTCAAAAATTTAGACCGATCCCCAGAAAACACATCAGGAGTAGGGATCTTGGCTTCAACAGCATGTGACTGAGCGAGATAGGCGGAAATTCCCTGCACTTCAGCAGTGAGCTGCTCCACACGATCAGACAATTGCTTAATCTCCATTAAGAAAAAAAAAACCTCCTACGGCCCCAGAGAAAAAGAGGAAAAAGTGCATATAAAAAAAAATTCTGACACTTTTTTTTTTATTTTTTTATTTTCTCTTTTTCCTGCTTTTGAGTACCCTAGAATCTGCGGTATGGCTGGTGATTCTGTTATGAACGGGTAGCCGAGAAGGAAATAAAAAACAAACAAGCTAAGTCTCAGAAAACCAAAGAGGTTGGCAACTATGCAGACTGCAGACCCCCGATCCTAACACGCAACTAGCAGCAGTCGTGGAGCATTCCTACGGTGGTCCTAGACGTCTCACCACAACCGGAGAACTAAATAAGCCTAAAGCAGGAAAAGAGGAAAACTAACTGCCCCAGAGCAGACCCCAAAGGAGAGACAGCCCCCCACATGTATTGACTGTTAAACAAGATGAAAACACAAACAAAGGCAGGAAAATAGGCTGAGCAAACGATGGGGCCAAACTAACTAGAAAGGACAGGAAAGGAAAGATACTGTCTGCAATCTGCCAAAAAACCCTACAAAAATGTCCAACACAAGTGATAGCAAAATGAACCCTGAAGTCACTAGACTTCTCCCACTATATCAGCACTCTGAAATATTCTGAGACAGAGCAAAAAGAGGCCAATCCAATAAGGGACAAAAAAGACAATTTGGCAAATAAGTGTGGAAATTCAGCACAGCCCAGCCGGGCTGGCTGACCACACAAAAAACTGAAATGACCAACAAGAGCAAGTGTGAACATTAGCAAAAAACAAACTTATCTTGGGAAGACTGGAACAGAGCTGAGTCCTAGACCTGAGAAGCAGACTGAATCACCAGCACTAGGATAGGGCGTCGGCTGTCTTATACCCATTCTGATCCTCCAGAGATCCAATCGTCATCTTCCTCACCAGGTGGCAGATCACTACCACTTAAGCCAACCTCTCTACCTCCTGTCACACTAGAGGGAGAACGGAAGGGGAACTCTCAACTGGTGGAGCAGAAAATGAGCTTATAACAGTTTTGTTTTTTCCAGTTGTTGCCCAGTTGTATTGGTAGCTTCACCACTTGAACTGCAGAGACCATGAACACTGAATGGTCCAGAACTGTTATTGTATATAGTTTGCTCCTCTTTAGGTGCGCTCTTTTGGTTTTACATAGAACTCTCTCTTCTTGAAGGAAGAATTACCTCAGCATAAGGACATTTCCAGACCTGTTGGCCGGACCTGTGTCTATTATTTGCACTTATTGATAATGGTTAATATATTTTTGAAACAGAAAGCTAGAAAGTCATAATGCTTAATGACAGATTTTATAGTGAATGCTTTACAAATGTCGAAATTTAATAACGGTATACTAAAGAAATTTTGAAGTCCAAATGCCTTGAATGTGAATAAAGAATTGAAGTTACAGGTGATGAACCAGACACCAGCAGTTGTCATATAAGAAAGTAAGAGAAAGTGTAGAGTAACAGAACAGAGATGTGTTGCTAGAAAAAGGTGAATTGATATTGAGTTGCTTCCAAAGCACTTTAAATTAGGTAGCATAATTTTGAATTTAGATAGCTAGTTAAAACTGTTTGCAGCGTTCAAGAGACCATGCCTCCCACATTGGGAAGTTTAGTATAAGAAATGTTTATTCAGCATTACAAAGAAAAAAATTTTGTATGTTCCTGTATTGTCAACTTTGTTTGCCTTGCAGCCCGCGGACGTGCTGTGCTTAACGGAGGGGTATGTGGCGCCCCTGAGACTCCGTCGCCACAGAGGTACTGCACCTCCTCCTGAGGTGTGGTGCCCCACCATCCAGGGAAGTTGGAGGCTCCTGACCACGCTCCAACACATGCATCCCACACAACACGGAAGTTCAGCAAAGCCACATTGCGGCTCCCTGCTTGGAGTGTAGCAGAGCACCTTTGGTGGCTCCTTGCTTGGAACATGAAACGTGCTGGGAGGCGGGTGGAGTTAGAATACATAAAAGAGCGGGAAGGGTTAGGTGTTATGAATGGGTCACCGAGTAGGAAAGAAAAACAACAAGCTAAGTCTCAGAAAACCAGAGAGGTTGGTAACTATGCAGATTGCAGATCCCTGATCTTAACCACACAACTAGCAGCAGTCGTGGAGCGTTCCTACGATGGTCCTAGATGCCTCGTCACAACCGGAGAGCTACATAAGCCTAAAGCAGGAAAAGAGGAAAACTAACTGCCCCAGAGCAGACCCCAAAGGAAAGACAGCCCCCCACATGTATTGGCGGTGAAAAAACATGAAAACACAAGCAAAGGCAGGAAAATAGGCTGAGCAAACGATGGGGCCCGACTAACTAGAAAGGACAGGAAAGGAAAGCCTCTATCTGCAATCTGCCAAAAAACCCTACCAAAATAATGTCCAACACGTCTGATAGCAAAATTAACCCTGAAGTCACTAGACTTCTCCCACTATATCAGCACTCTGAAATATTCTGAAACAGAGCAAAAAGAGGCCAATCTAATAAGGGACAAAAATGCAAATTGGCAAATACAGATAAATAGGAGTGGAAGTTCAGCATAGCCCCAGCAGGGGCAGGCTGACCACACAAGAAACTGAATTGACCAACAAGCGCAAGTGTGAACATTAGCAAAAAACAAAGCTTAACTTGAGAAGACTGGAAGAGAGCTGTAGTCCAAGACCTGAGAAGCAGACTGAATCACCAGCACCAGAATATGGCGTCGGCTGTCTTATATCCAGTCTGATACTCTAGAGATCCAATCGTTATCCTCCTCATCAGGTGGCAGATCACTACCACTTAAACCAACCTCACTACCTCCTGTCACCACCAGAGTGAGAATGGAAGGAGAACTCTGAACTGGTGGAGCAGAAAATTAGCTCATAACAGTTAGGATTTGGGAGTCAGTCAGTCGGAGAGTCACTCAGAGAGGAGTGAGGAAAGAAGATCCCTGAGAGAGGGATGGAGGAAGGAGGTGCTGCAGCAGATCTCAGTGACCTGGTCTGCTGGCACGGGAAAGAAAAGAAGTAGAAAGACATTGAACTGAAACCTGATCTTCAATAAGAAGGAAAGACTAGTACGGAACGTAGGAGTAAACGGGAACAGAGGACATGGGTTAGAGGAAGAACCCTGTCTAGAAGTTCTAAGCGCAAGGCCGGGGCCCAGTCCCCGAGGTTGTATGGATACTAATAGTCCTACAGCAGACATCGGTGGAGTAGTGGGCTGTAAATGCACTACTCCCATCTAAGACTTGGGGGCACAACAGCAACCTTGATAGTGAGCCGGGACTCAGTAGTAAGAAGTCCCCGAAGCAGGCTTCAGCTGTCTGCCGTATGAGTAGAGTTCTTGGGAACATCTGTCAGGAGGCACTCCAGTGTAATTCAGTACTAGGAGTACTTCACACTTAAAGGCGCTATAAGAGGAGACGTTCAGAAAGGCACATGTTGGCGGAGCGTTGGAAGGGATCATTTCATCTGGCCTGGAGGTTGATTGAGTCTCTGACCCGGAGGACACAGCACGGAGGCTGGCACCTGTACGTGTACTACAGACTGTGAGTAAAGCTTTGGAACTACAAGCCCTGGTGTCCTCCATTGATTCTTGTGCCAACACACCCAGCACCGCTACATCTGGGTACCAGCTTCTACACTGCTTGTGCCTCTCCTCTACCCCTACATCTACACTGCCCTGGGGCTACAGCTCCATCTATGGGGAGCTTCACCATCTTGGCTGCAACACACCACCAGCCCCAGAGGATCTGCATGCAGCGTCGGCTCAACATCTCACTTGCCGAACACCACAGGTGGTGTCACGAACTATTCCATTAATTACATTCCACCATTCAAACTTCCCCTATTAATTGGGCGCCCAGGGACACGGACTGGGTCACCGCTGCTGTGACACATCCCGCCGACGCCGGCCCAGTGCCGGGTACCCCACGGCCCTGGGAGGGCGACCCATGTTCTCGTGCTTGACAGCTAAACAAAATTGTTTTTGCAAAATTTCATGAGAAGTAGTGTGTTTAAACTGATGATGGTGATAACAATAATCACAGTGTATGATTTAATCCTTGTACTCAAGTAATTTGGTAACTGTTTAAGTTTTTAAGCTGTAAACTTTAGAATAAGTGAATGTTATTATGCTGCACATTCAAACATTGTATCCGAGTAGAATACAGTGATGCACGCACTTAGATACCCGATATTTACCTTGGATACCAGCTCCCAGCGCGAGCACGCAGGTATCCAAGGTACACAGTGGATAACTAACCGACGCGCTTGCTTAGTTACCCGATATTTACCTTGGATACCAAAGTCCTCGCTGCTCCTGATTGCTGGTGAAATCTGCCTGTTTAACAGCTCACCAGGGATCATGTAGAGAGGCACCAGCGATCCTGACAAGGTTGCATCGTTGTCGGGATCGCTGATGCATCGTTTAGTGTGACAAGACCCTAAGTTACCAGTAGATGAAAGGTCTGGCTTTTAGGGGAAGGAGCTGCCACATGGGAAATTTGTTTCTTGACGTCTCCCCACATGATACGTCGTTGTGACCTCCCCAAAGAAAAAAACACTAGGCAATGCTTTACATGAGCATTTAACCCTCTGAGTCACTCCCCTCCTGCCTTCTGGGCTGAACCTAAAACCCCTTCCCTTGCCTCTGCAGCTGCAAATTCCAAAACTTTTGAAAGATCTTAACGCCTTTCTGGACTGTCTTAGGGCGGTGATTCTGGCACCATCAAATCCAGATAGGCCCCTGCTACGTCTTAAGACCAAACACAGCTTAGCTATCTGGTTTCTACTGGCTGTTCTAGGTATCTCCATGACCCTGGCTGCTTTAATGGGTCGAGACCCAGCTGGGTGCTCGTCATCACTGGGGATCTCAAAAATATAAATTAGTGTGTGACCAGGACATACGATAAGCCCATTTTCTCCTTATGAAATTCTAGTTGACTGAACAAAGCAGACCGCATGGTTTGAATCCACAGCGGGTCTTCCTGTAGGAGCTGGATTTCAGCTAGCTCGTGGGAGTGTGAATTCTGATTTTGCACCTGAAAGGTTGAACCACCTGCAGATCAAGGTGTTTTCTTACAGCTACTTACACATGCTTATAGGACTTGTCATCCTTCACACTAAGCAAACAGCTGTGTTGTTATGAATAGCCTGGTAACTTTTTGGAATATTGTCCCCTTTCCCAGGTTAGTAACATCAGCCGTGGTCTTTCCCTTTGCTGGCTATGAAAATTATGTGAGAGCCCACGCCAATCTTTCTATTTAATTCTTAAGTTTACATATGATGTACACAGCGGGTGATGACTACAACTCCCATCATTGTTGCCTGTTGATCTCAGGGAGACCTGGCAACAATGATCAGAGCTGTCTTCAGCACCAGGCGCCTGGAAACAGCGCAAACTGTACCGCTTTTTCCCAGGCGCCAGTATGTAATCCATGTGTCATCACTGTGCACTTGTGCAGCATGCATTTTGTCGTCGGCGCACGTACCAAACTAAGGCTGGTTTCACATTAGCGCTTTTGTGCACAGCGCACCATGCGCATCCATGCGCATGCATCATGCGTACCTATGTTTAACATGGCGTATGCATGGTCCTGCGTTTGCATGCGTTTGTCTGCATTTTCGTGCTCATGCGTTTTTTCCAGGTGTGCGTCTAGACGCGTCAGATTTAACATGCTGGATTTTTGGGTCCGCCCAAAGGCATAAAAAAACACATGCGCACGCTAGCGCATGGAATGCGTCAAAACAACACATTACATTCTATGGGAACGCAGGCGTGCAAATGGACATGCGTACGCCTGCGTTTGCGTACGCATGCGTTTTAACAGTAAACATGTCTAGACACTGGTTTAAACCACCCCCTACACAAAGAAACATTGTTGGGTGGAGTCTGTTTCAAGGATTTTTCATGGATTTTACTCCTGTGAAATGTGACACCTAGAGAACTCATGCGCATAAAAACGCAAACGCATGCAAAAACGCATGCGCGGTTTTGCATGTTTTTCTACTTGCGCACAATGCGCTGTGCACAAAGACGCAAATGTGAAATTAACCTAACATGTCTGTGGGTTTTTCACATGGACATATGGTCATTGTGAAAAACCTGTCATGTACGCACCACCATTGAATAAAATGGGTGTGAGTTTGTCCGTATTTGCGGTCCTTAAAAAACAGACTGTTATATGGTCACAAAAAGCAGACATGTGAAGGGGGCTTTAGGCGGCATTCACATGCAGCGGTCATACTGTGACTTTTGACAACAGCACCCCTGTGCCTCTTTGGCCTTTCTACTGTTTCACAGAAAGGTCACTTTATCTTGCAGGGAAACAGCTGTTTTACTTGCAAGATTAAGGGATTGTGCAGCGAAACACTGGAAAGACTGCAGTAGCATATGGCTGCTAAAAAGTAGTAGCATGAATGCTACATATGAACACAGCCTGCCCTTAACTATTATAAGGATGGAAATTTGTTTGGATTTGATTTTAATAACGAGCAATCACTCATTCTATTAATTACTTTAATTTATTAGCCTGAACTCACTCTAGCAAAAGTGAACACAATATTTCATGTGTGATCCACATATTGATTTTTATAGATATGAAACTATCTTCATCAAGTGTGTCTGTGATGCATCACACGGTCTTGTTTCACTTGCGTGCCACTGCTTTCCAGTTTGATCCCTCACCTTTTCAGTGGTAGTTTTACATAGTGTGCTGAAGTGTCATGGTGACAATTTCTTTCTCTTCCCATAATTAATAATTAGTAATGCATAATCTTACATTTATTGTATAATCCTCATGCATTATTTCTCTTCCTTCCTGCCTTCTGCGTCTCCAAATTATGTTGTAATTTAACACTGTCCTTATCAGTGGTAACAACTTAACGGTCTTCAGAATCCTTTCCCAAAAATGTTACCCTAAATGCCCTTGACATATAAAAGTAAGCACCAGGCGATGGTTGAGCTTATAAATAGTAGACTGTTGAAATGATGCTTAAATTAGAGCTGGAACTTTGATGAGGATAGAGAAAGGGAAATATAGTTTGGTACACAGTACATTGAGTATTTGCAGCAGGTTTTTCTATAGCAAAAACAAAGTGTTCGCAGTGACAAAGCTGAATAAAATATGCTCGTTATTGATGCATTTTTTTCCCATTCATCTGAATGGGTGAAAAATACTGCAAAAACATTGCAAGAAATGACATACTGAAGATTTGAAAAATTTCTTTGATGGTTCAAAACTGCAAGAAAGAATAAGCAGCGTGTGCATGAGGTTTCAGAAATGTCATTTACTTTGCTGGTACTTTGCATTTTTGCCCCTTTTTTCCCATGGAAAAAAATAAGTGTTTTATTGTCTATTCATGCAAATGGCTCAGTTTTTACACGTTTCGCCTCACTCACTCTCAAATTCAAGTGGGGTTTAATAAAATTAGTCGTTTAAGTCTCATACTGGCATGCTAGATTTGGCATGCCACTCTCCACAAGGAGAAACCTAACCCAATAGAATAAAATTAGTCCTAATTGTAAATGCCCTTACATTTACTTTTTTGTGCCCTGAGGTCTCTCCAGATTCTAAAGCATAAGATACCAGGGAGAGGGAAGGGGTGAAAGAAAAAAAAATCCATTATAATCATTTGTAATAGGTGATCACTTGTCTTTACATCGCCACTGCGGCCACTCTTTAGTTCTTCTGGCACTGCTTATGGGCAGTAAGGCCAGTGATTGGCCAAACGCAGTCAAATGGGTTGGTGACACGTCTTTTCTGGCAATGAAATGCATTGCCCACCACTTGAAGCACATCATTAACGTCAATAAAATGTGTTACCTCCATGTCATGCAAGTCATTGACTGCATCATGCATATCCCTCACATAACTGTGTGAGGCCAATCAATGATTGTCAGAAGAGAACACCAGTAGAAACAAAGACTGTAAAGGGGACATGCAGCAAAAGCTGTATAAGTACAGGTGATGGTGAAACATCAGATTGCACTTTGACCAATGCTATTCTAGTGGGCCGTGCACATGACGAGAAAAAAATTGGACAGAACCTGTCTGAGAAAAAAAATCGCAGCATGCAGGAGTTGGATTTGATTACACTGCATTACTATAGCCAAATTGATTCAGAGATTAAAACAGTTCAGCTTAATTAATTTTGTAGTGCTGAAAACAAATATGATGCTTAAATTTGCTGGTGGAGCAGAAAATGAGGTCATAACACCCGGCTGGGGCTGCGCTAAATTTCCACTCTTATTTATCTGTATTTGCCAATTTGCCTTTTTGTCCCTTATTAGATTGGCCTCTTTTTGCTCTGTTTCAGAATATTTCAGAGTGCTGATATAGTGGGAGAAGTCTAGTGACTTCAGGGTTAATTTTGCTATCAGACGTGTTGGACATTATTTTGGTAGGGTTTTTTGGCAGATTGCAGACAGTGGCTTTCTTTTCCTGTCCTTTCTAGTTAGTCGGGCCCCATCGTTTGCTCAGCCTATTTTCCTGCCTTTGTTTGTGTTTTCATCTTGCTTCACCATCAATACATGTGGGGGGCTGTCTTTCCTTTGGAGTCTGCTCTGGGGCAGTTAGTTTTCCTCTTTTCCTGCTTTAGGCTTATGTAGCTCTCCGGTTGTGACGAGGCATCTAGGACCATCGTAGGAACGCTCCACGACTGCTGCTAGTTGTGTGGTTAAGATCAGGGATCTGCAATCTGCATAGTTACCAACCTCTCTGGTTTTCTGGGACTTAGCTTGTTTTGTTTTTTTTCCTCCTCGGTGACCCGTTCATAACAGCAGTGGCTGGCTGACCACACAAAAAACTGAATAGACCAACAAAATCAAGTGTGAAAACTTAGCTTTAGATGACTGGAACAGAGCTGAAAACCAAGACCTGACAAGCCAGAAGGAATCACCAGCACCAGAATAGGGCATCGGCTGTCTTAAATGCAGTCTGAGATTCCTGAGGTCCAATTGTCATCCTCATTATCAGGTGGCAGATCTCTACTGATTAAATCAGCCTCACTACCTCCTGTTACCACCACAGGGAGCCTGGAAGGAGAACTCACAACTGGTGGACCAGAAATTGAACTCACAACACCCACCATTGGGGAAGAAACGCGTAGGAAGCTTTTGTCTATTTTTCCACTTATCAGTGGGGGTGTCCACTACAGGATCCACTTGGGGCCTGTCCTTGTTAGGACAGGAGTAATGCTGGGGCACGACAGGGAGTGTAGGGGAATACTTTACACTAATACTGTTTTTTACAAGAGCAGGAGCCTTCATAATTTTGGGTCCACATGCCAAGAAAATATTAATAAGTTGCAAACTCAGGTGTTGGGTCAGCAAAAGTAAATTATTGAGTTACAGAGGCAACTTCTGGATTTGTGCAACTCTCCCCCGGAATCAAATGTATGCATGCTGCTACCCGCAAAGTTCAGTGGTAGTCGTTATCATTACCGTGGATTCCTAAATAAAAGCAGTATCTATTTTTAGATGCAACCTTCTCCGTTTACAAGTGACAGGAAAAAGGTTCTGCTCATCATTAATCTCTTAGATCCTACACAAAAAAAGGAGTAAATGCATCCAAAAATTGTAAAATTATCAGAAAGATTTTATTTAAATAAATATCCCCATGAATGACAGACTAATGTAATATACAGACTCAGAAACACAAAGCATACTCCAAAAGCTCATGTGTGAAGGTCACAAAGAACACTGTTATAACAGCATGGGCATAGGCAAAAAGACCTCAATGGGATTAATATCTAAATGAAGAGAATGACACCCTAACAATTAAATCACAGAAAGTGCATAGTGCATATAAAGTGCTTAAAGAGGGATATCAAGTGAAATGTTAATAGCCTTTAGATCATTGTCACTCTCATATGCATACCCATTATAAAGACCCCAATAAGGAAATCTGTGTCTTACCCATAGGTAGCTGCCAGTGTATGTGTCCAAATACAGCCCCGACGCGCGTTTCGCATGGGCTTCCATGGGGGGCCATGTCTGTGTGTGTTGGGAGAGCGTTTTTATATCCATACAGCAGCTGCGTAATAATCAGCGCCATTACCGGCGCATGCGTGCTGACTTACAGGCCCATATAGTGGATCTTCTCCAGCCGCTCACGTGACTCGGGAGGGAGAGGGAAGTCCCTCGTGATGTCAGCACCTCACCGCGTCACTGTCGGCAGCCAAGAAATGATGCACCATGGGTCCTGCCGCACCAGGCATGGGCAACGCTGAAACCGCCATCTTGAATGTGGGCACACATAAGGGAAAATGTAATGCAGCTAAAATATGTGCTGATAAAGTGCAAATATACTAAGTATGATACCACAGGGGTAATATAAAGTGCCTAAGAATATAATATAACATAATATGTAAAATATTAAGAATAATTTTAAATAATGCAAATATATATGTGCAGGGTGAAGATTATATACTACTCCACAATAGTAAATATAATATAATCACTCACAAAAAATAATAATAACAATTATTAACAATTTGAAAAAAGTGTGAAACAAAAATAATAATAATGAAAATATATAAAAAGCCGCATATAGGAGAAATATGTTCAAGACAAGATCCAGCATATCCATCCATCGTAGTGCAGAAAAGACTTTTCAGATGGTGAACCCATCAGTCATTAATTTCTTGACTGATGAGGCTCATGCATGGGCGTCACCTTATGTGGAAAATAATTATGACCTCCTTAACGACTTAGTTTTTTTCATCACAGCTATGGATCAAGTGTTTGATGACCTGAATCATTGTGATACAGCTGAAACCAAATTGCATAACCTATGTCAAGGGCGTCGCTCTGTAGCTGAATATACTGTACATCCGAATTCTGCTGCTACGTGGCAGACACCGCATGGCATTTAGCTTCCCAGAAAAGATAATTTCACCTATGATTATCAGATCTAACAAATGATGAGCTTGCAATGGTCGAGACCCCTGATAATTTAGAGTACTTTATTCAATTGTGCATCCGAATTGATCAGAGACTCACTGAACGAAGAAAGGAAAGACTGCGAGTATTTGAAAACCACCCTAACCACTCCTTTACTCAATCCGCATTAAAAAACCAACAGGAAATTAAAAGTGTGCCTGAACCTACGCAAATTGATGTCATCTGCAGTAACCACAGATCGACCAAACCGCTGCACGACCAGCTCTACCCTCGCCTACTGTATTATCACCCATCCCTTGTAGATTGTGAGCCCTCGCAGGCAGGGTCCTCTCTCCTCCTGTACCAGTTATGACTTGTATTGTTTAAGATTATTGTACTTGTTTTTATGTATACCCCTCCTTACATGTAAAGCGCCATGGAATAAATGGCGCTATAACAATAAATAATAATAATAATAATAATCTGAAAACTTCTCTCTGCAGTAGAGAAGGAGATGTGACGTACAGAGAATTTTTTCCTCTATCGTGGGTGCTCTGTACATTTTGCCACTAATTGTGTTAATAAAAAGGCCATAGCCTTCACAAATGCCAAAACTGCAAGCAATTTGGACCTGAACAGCTAGAACCAGTTATGACGGCCATCTCATCTGTGATGCAGGATAAGGGCAAAGAGTAATAGCCATCTTCTCATTTTGTCGTTCCCATACAGGTCATAATTGGGAGCCAAAAAATACAATGCTCTGCCATGCTTGATTCTGGAACAGGAGGGAATTTCATAGACTTACAATGCACACTTGATAATAACATTGGAAGTAGGACTAAATCAATGCCAATCAATGTGAATCAATATGGAAACTGTGGATGGATCACCTTTATTGTCTGGACACGCTACTCACAAGACAATTGAACTTGAAATCTGTATTGAACCGAATCATCATGAAGTGGTTAGTTTTCATCTTATGTCATCTATCAATTTTCCAGTTATTCTAAGAATTTCCTGGTTTTCAATCCATAACCTGGCTATCAACTGGGCACTGAGGACCATTACCGCTCCCACTGAGTACTGTAAGAACAATTGCCATGCTAATGTACCTGTTTACAAACAAATTCAAGTGTCCAAGATTTCTCATCATAATAATGATAAACTACCACCTCAGTACCAGTAGTTTATAGAGGTCTGCAGTAAAAAGTAAGCCAATTAACTGCCTCTTCATCGTTCTTACGACTGTCCCATTGAATTGCCTCCTGGAGCATCCATTCCGTTTGGGCAATTGTATAATTTTTCTGAGCCAAAATTGAAAGTACTAAAAGAATATCTAGATGAAAATTTAGAGAAAGGCTTCAATCAATCTTCTTCCTCACCAGCTGGAGTACCCTTGCTTTTTGTAAAAAAGGACTCAACCCTTTCACCATGCATTGATTATAAAGAAATAAATAAGCTTATTATTAAAAATTGCTACCCACTCTCTTCAATTCCTGAGTTGCTGGAGAGACTGCGTTGTGCCAGAATTTTTACAAAACTTGATCTAATAGGGGCTTATAATGTCATACGAATCCCCCCTTGAGATGAGTGGAAATCTGGATACACAAAGTACTGTTGCTTTCTGTTTGAGTGGGATAGTTATGCAAGAGAATATCAGTACAATAAAAGAGACTGGCCTCTCTGACATTCACTTCAGCCAGGGAGCAAAAATGTCCTGCATTTAGCACTTGTTGACCAACTTAAGATTTTGTTACCACTATTGCATATGAAGTTGGATCTAATGAAGAACTTTGTTAAGGCAATGGATAAAAATGCAAAAACACTCAAGTATCTCATAGACAAGGTTCCAAGTTGAGTGAAGCAAAGATAAAGGAAGGAGTCTTTGTTGGACCTCAGATTCGTAATCTTCTTAAAGATGAGGATTTTCTATTTTTATTGCAGGGCAAGGAAAAGGCTGCATGGGTAGTATTCGGATTAGTGGTAACTAATTTTTTGGGAAACTCAAGAGCAGATAACTTTGAAGAGATTGTGGAAAATCCCAAAACATATTAGAATCTTGGCTGTAACATGTCTTTAAAGATTCATATCTTGCATTTACATATAGGCTTTTTTCCACCAAACTGCGGAACAGGGAGTGACTAGGAGGGTGAAATGACATATTTCATCAAGATATTGTGGCTATGGAGAAAAGATATCAAGGAAAATTGAACCCACCAATACTTGCAGATTACTTTTAGACAATTGTAAGAGATGATCAGATGCACGAGTACAAGAGACAAGCAAAAAAGAGTTGACACTCAATAAGGATCAAATTTTGTCATGCAATATTTGTAGTGCAATAGTGTTTGGACATGCTTTAGTTATTTGAATTGTTTCTAAGTTTCCTCTAAATATATTTCAGAAAATTGCCATACCAAAATATTCTGTATCTTCATATTTGCAAAAATGGTAATGTTTCAAAGTACTCGAACTTTATGCATTAATTATAAGTAGCAGTAAAACAAAAACTCTTTGATATCATAGAAATAAGAGCCAACTAAAAATTTTCATTGTCAAATTTGAATTCAGGAGGTCAAAATCATTAAGAAATGGATAATTTCATAACTGAACCTGACAACTTTTGAAAATATGTAGAACAGTGTTATCAGATCGCACTTGGCCCTGCATGTAAAAATGGCCGTGGAAAAAATCGGACAGCAATTGGATTATATCTGCGTGTAGTCTGATCATGTACTAATAGATTGAACAGAATGGAGAATTTTTTATTTTTATTTTATTTTCTCATCTGAGAAAATTGGATCACAATTTTATCTCACTCTGATTAAACTCTTATCAGAGTTTGATCAGAGTGTTATTAGCATAATTGGCCCAATTTTCTTGGATAAGATATAATACTGTTGTGTGACCCTAGTCTTTAAGGGCCCCGTCACACATAGCGATCTCGATAGCGAGATCGCTGCTGAGTCACAAGTTTTGTGACGCAACAGCGATCTCACCAGCGAGATGGCTGTGTGTGACAGCGATCAGCGACCGGCCCCCCTGCTGGCATCGCTGATCGCTCTTGGAAAGCCCTGGACATTTCTTTGATTGCTGGTCTCCCGCTGGTCCTCACGCATTGCTGCGTGTGACAGGCGGGAGACGAGCGATCAGCTGGTAACTAAGGTAAACGCAGGGTTTCTAAGCACCGTGTGGTGCTTAGAAACCCTCTGTGTACCTTAATTACCAGCGAGCTGATGCAGGGAGCTGGTAACTAAGGTACACATCGGGTTTCTAAGGGACGCACATCCCTTAGAAACCTGATGTGTACCTTAGTTACCAGCTCCCTGCATCAGCGCGCTGGTAACTAAAGTACACGCATGTGGGGGTGCACGCATCACAGAAGCAAAGCGTCACGAAGATAAGCGTCGGGATACAGCAGTTATTACATGGCACAGAACTAAAATCCATCTTCTCTCTTCATACAGGTAAAAATTCCCTCTGCTTGCTGTCTTCTGCAACATATTCAAATGGTACAACTTCCCACCTCTGATTGCTGTCTCATCTGCTGCAATAGACTCTAATGGTAAAAATTCCCTCTGCTTGCTGTCTTCTGCAACATATTCAAATGGTACAACTTCCCACCTCTGATTGCTGTCTGCTGTGTCATCTGCTGCTTTACCATTTAGAAACATATTTTATTGTGTCTGCTAATTCATTGTTATAAATCATTTGGTGCATTGTACTTAAAACTCACTGTTGCATTTCCATGACTGGGATCAGTGTAGATCTTATCTGGTGGAGGTGTTAAAATAGATGTTGCCAGGCTGAATGTCTTTGATCATCCCAAAAAAAAAAATAAATAAATAAAAACCCTGGTGTGCTGACCCCAGCTGCCAAATTATCCTCAACCAGTTCCCACAATCCATCTCTTCTGACCCTGCAGTCTGGACTATAAATTTAGAACCATCCATAGGGGTGCACGCATGTGGGGGTGCACGCATCACAGAAGCAAAGCGTCACGAAGATAAGCGTCGGGATACAGCAGTTATTACATGGCAGTTAGTCAGGGCAGGAGTCAGGTAACCCACACTCTGCTGTCCCTTTTATCCATGTGCCTTATTCCTATCCTCCTATGTTCTCTTGCAATCCACTTTCACCGACCAATCCCCCCTCCATCACAACTCATATACATCAGCTCCTCTCTCTTTCCTTCTCCCATGTACAGCTCCCATGCACTTCTCACCTTCTTAAAAAACCTCAGCCCATCTTGCCCAAACACACTGCACAAAAAATCTTCATACAATTCCAAAAACTACATGCTCTTTATCTTCCTGCTCCTACTGATTTCAGGGGACATCTCCCCCATCCCCGGTCCACCATCCCCCAACCTCAACCCCTACCCTACCTCACATCGAAACCTTAATAATCTTACTAATATTATTTGCACTCCTTCATCTCCTTCTTTCAATTGTGCCCTTTGGAATCCACGGTCTGTATGCAACAAGCTTCCTTTCCTACACAATTATTTTCTGAAAAACTCTCTGAATCTGTTGGCCCTCATGGAAACCTGGATTCAGGATTCTGACACTGTCTCTCCTGCTGCCATTTCCCATGGTGGCTTACAATTCTCCCATTCCCCGAGACTGACAAACAGACCTGGTGGTGGAGTCGGCATACTCCTGTCCCCACAATGCACTTTCCAGGTCATCCCCCCAGTTCCATCACTCTCATTCCCTTCTTTTGAAGTCCACACCATCAGGCTCTTTCGTCCCCTCTCCCTCAGAGTAGCGGTCATATACCGGCCCCCAGGCTCACCCACCCACTTCCTGGACCATTTCTCTGCCTGGCTGCCGCACTTCATGTCCTCAGAACTACCAACCCTTATCCTGGGAGACTTCAACATCCCCATTAACAGCCCCACTTCCACATCTGCATCCCAGCTTCTATCACTAACCACTTCTCTAGGCCTCTTTCAGCTCTCAACCTCTGAAACACACAAAGACGGTAACACCCTGGACCTGGTTTTCGCCCGGCTCTGCTCAATCTCCTACCTAGATAACTCACCGCTTCCCCTCTCTGACCACAACATTCTCTCCTTTACACTCACAAATCCTCGCTCACCCCAGCACCCTCCTACCTACCATTCAGTCAGAAATCTACAAGCCATTAACCCTCATACACTTTCAGACTCCCTACACTCATCATTGTCCCCAATCTCTTCTTTGTCCTGTCCTGATCTGGCTGTACATCACTTCAATGACACTCTTAGAAGCACCCTTGACCAAGTAGCTCCCCTCACCCTCAGAACCTCCAAAAACAGAGTGAAACAGCCCTGGCTCACATCGCAAACTCGATTTCTCCAGCGATGCTCTAGGTGTGCTGAACGCTTATGGAGGAAAACACGCACACCAGAAGACTTCATACACTTCAAATTTATGTTAAGGACATATAACTCTGCCCTTCACCTCGCCAAACAGACCTACTTCACCACCCTGATCTCCTCACTATCCAACAACCCCAAGAAACTTTTTGACACCTTTCACTCCCTCCTCAGGCCAAAAGCACAAGCCCCTATCACAGACATTTGCGCTGATGACCTTGCCTCCCACTTTATAGAGAAAATAGACAATATCCGTCAGGAAATCCGCTCCCAATCACAAAATTCAGTGACTCCCATCCCTCCCTGCATTTCCCCTGGCTCACTCTCCACATTCGATCCCATCACAGAAGAAGAAGTCTCCAGGCTCCTCTCCTCTTCTCGTCCGACTACATGCACAACCGACCCCATTCCCTCACATCTCCTCCAGTCTCTCTCTCCAGTCGTCACAACTCACCTAACTACAATCTTTAATCTCTCCCTCTCCTCTGGCATCTTCCCCTCCTCCTTCAAACACTCTATCATTACTCCATTACTAAAGAAACCCACCCTCGACCCATCCTGCACAAACAACTACAGACCAGTCTCCAATCTCCCCTTCATCTCTAAACTCTTGGAGCGCCTGATATACTCCCGCCTTACCCGTTACCTCTCCACTCACTCCCTCCTAGACCCTACACAGTCCGGTTTCCGCCCCCTACATTCGACAGAAACTGCACTCATCAAAGTGACCAATGACCTTCTGACAGCAAAACGTAATGGTGACCACTCTCTGCTCATTCTTCTCGACCTTTCTGCAGCTTTCGACACTGTTGACCATCCTCTCCTACTCTCTAGGCTCCAGTCACTAGGCATTAAGGACACTGCTCTTTCCTGGTTCTCCTCCTATCTTTCCGACCGCTCCTTCAGTGTTCTGTTTTCTGGCTCCACTTCATCTCCTCTTCCTCTCGCTGTTGGGCTACCTCAGGGCTCAGTCCTTGGCCCCCTTCTCTTCTCTCTCTACACGGCCCCAATTGGACAGACCATCAGCAGATTTGGCTTTCAGTACCATCTTTATGCTGATGACACAAAACTGTACACATCATCCCCTGACCTTACCTCCGCTGTACTACAGAACGCCACTGACTGTCTGTCTGCAGTCTCCAACATCATGTCTGCTCTCTATCTGAAACTCAACCTCTCCAAAACTGAACT
Source organism: Dendrobates tinctorius (assembly GCF_039654945.1). NCBI lineage: Eukaryota > Metazoa > Chordata > Amphibia > Anura > Dendrobatidae > Dendrobates > Dendrobates tinctorius. The sequence continues at coordinate 22,814,651 of NW_027361738.1, read as the reverse complement.
TCTTCTGCTCCCACCATCTACCAACCTCCCTAAATCTGACATTTCCCTCTCTGTGGGTGGCACCATAATAACACCCCGACAGCAGGCGCGCTGTCTGGGTGTTATGTTTGACTCCGATCTCTCCTTCACCTCCCATATACAATCTCTTGCCCGCTCGTGCCGCTTACACCTAAAGAACATCTCTAGAATCCGCCCTTTTCTCACCATGGAAACAACAAAAACTCTCACTGTCGCCCTGATCCACTCACTCGACTCTCCCCTCTCCAGTCTATCCTTAATGCAGCAGCCAGGGTTGTCCATCTGGCTAATCGTTACTCAGACGCGTCCGCTCTTCGCCAGTCGTTACACTGGCTGCCAATTCATTACAGGGTACAATTCAAAGTACTTGTTCTCACTCACAAAGCTCTCCACAGTGCGGCACCCCCTTACATCTCCTCCCTCATTTCTGTCTATTGGGCTAACCGACCGCTGCGCTCTGCAAATGACTTTCGACTAACCTCTGCCCTAATCCGTACCTCCCACTCCCGACTCCAAGACTTCTCCCGTGCTGCGCCAATTCTCTGGAATGCTCTACCCCAAGATATTAGGACCATCCACAATTTGCATAGTTTTAGGCGCTCGCTCAAAACACATTTGTTCAGAGCGGCCTATCACATTCAGTAATCAAAGTCATGTTATGTTTGTGTGTGTGTAGCCAATACACTATCTCCATCTAACCCCCTGAAGGTGACTGGACCATCATTGTAAATACATCATTGTAAATACAAACCTGTGCTTTGTATCTCCCCCACCTCATTGTAGATTGTAAGCTCCCACGAGCAGGGTCGTCTTATTTCGCTTTAATTATTGTATTGTTAACGTTGTTACTTATGACTGTTGTGTTTGAAACTGTTTAACTGTAAAGCGCTGTGGAATATGTTGGCGCTATATAAATAAAGATTATTATTATTATTATTATTATTATTACACAGCGACGCCGGGCGCTTGTCGTCGCTGGTGCTGATCGCTGGTGAAGCTGTCTGTTTGACAGCTCACCAGCGATCACATAGCGACTCACCAGGGATCCTGACACGTTGATATCGTTATCGGGATCGCTGGTGAGTCGCTATGTGTGACAGTGTGTTGAGGTTGAACTGACGGACAGGTCTGCCTGTGGAGAAAGGCAGAGGGACAGCGCAGTTTAGGCTGAGATACAGAGAAAGGGGTGACATGTGGTAGTTTGACCATTAGAGGGCAGTGGGGAGTGTAGGAGAGAGTGCCATGGGTCAAGGTAACTGCCATTGGTCAAAGGTAACTGTCAGGTGATAGTGGGCAGAGCTACCAGGACTGGGAGTATAAAAGGCTGAGGGAAGGTTCTGGAAGGTCCAGTCAGCCAGGGGAGCTCACTAGAGAGGAGGATCTGCCGTAGAGAGAAAAACGATAAAAGCTTTCAGAGAGTAACTGACAGTAGAGACGGTCACGGGGGGTGACCCAAAAGGACAGTAGCCACAGACGGAGACAGTCTGGGGGTACCAAGTGGACGGTGTACTTTGAAGGGTGAAACGCTGTGGTGGAAGTGCCTAGGGCAGCCACGGTGGGAAGAGCCACAAAGGACGCCACGACGGTGAAACTAAGAAGTGAAGGTACCCGGGTCTGTGAGCAAGAGAACAGTGAAATTCCTGTGATGAAGTGCGGTGGTCATCAGAGAGGCGGCCAATAAAAATGGATCTGTTGAATATAACTCCTGTCTCTGTCTCGTGTCTGTCGGCGGCAAGAAGTGGGTTACCCCCCATTCCTGTTGGATCAGCGCTCCCCTCGCCTATCCTACAACGGTACCCTAAGACTGCTCCTGCGGTTTATGACTGCTCCTGCCGGTATTCATTGACTGCTAGTTCTGGCTGTGCTGTGTCATTTCCAATAACATCAGTAAATCCATCAAAGTAGTAAGAACAAACCTACCTAGCAAAACTCTGTTACTCTCTTCCAGCAATGTTCTTTTATTAGCAAACAGCGCAGCATAATATAAAAAGATTGACCTAATATGTTGTGCACATGTTCATTTTTGGTTAAGCCTATATTCTTTCAGGGAACTTGAATATTTATTGAATGTGAACTCACTTTAAGCTGGCACATGTAAGCAGGGTTTACTCTAGGTTTGTTGGGACTCTTACATGATCGAATAGCAGGGGTCTATATTTAGCCCTTTTTTTCAAGTGCACAAGATGCTCAGCTAAACTTTTTTTAGGGCCCTTGTGCTCCTTAGGTGTGAGGATTATGATATGGTGAATGTCATATGCTGATACTGAACTGTTTTTTTTTTACTAAAGCCAGTGGGCATACAACATGATACATATGATGTTACACATTATAAAGTCACTTTAATGTTTGGCATCCATTTAAAGATACGAGATGCTGATAAATCTGAACAATGGGTATCAATCATTGGACAAGTTTTACTTTCATGATTGTAACTTTATATCATATTTTATTTATTCAACTCTCTACAGTACATTGGTTCCACAGTGCATTGATTTCTTAAAAGCTTTTGTTTGGAAACCACTTTGCTATTATAGGGAATGCTCTAACCCTTTAGTGACCATTAAATTGCTTTCTGCACTATTCCTGTGTCATTTATTGAATTCTGGTTAGATTTACCATTATTATATTGAACTCTTGTTCTTCCATATTATAATAGTTCCTAATTCCCTTATTAAATTCATACTCTGTGTATATTTTTCTTTACCAGCCAAATAAATTTAGTTTTTCTAACATAGATTTAAAATCCAAAAATATTAAATAAATATTAAAATAAAACAAATGTTAAAATAATAAAAACTTTTAATGTAAAACAGACCGACCGCGCACTGCTCATAGTTGTGCTTTACATCACACTGTGCCTGCTCTGTCTCCTAGGCTCCCATATCTAGTGCAGGAACTAACGCTTTAGAATGTAAGATGATCCTAGTGATGGTTTCCACACCAATGCTTTGTAGTATCATATTTTTTCGACTATAAGACGCACTTTTTCCCTCCAACAATGTCTAGGAAAATGGGGGTGCCTCTTATAGTCCACATGTAACGGCTCTGGCTGTTGTGGAGAGGTGGGACAGTGGCATCGGCGGAGCAGCAGGTCACAGAGTCAGGAGCCGGCTGCTGTGGCTAACTCCTGTACCCGCTGCTAACGAAAAATGAATATTCACTGCATTCCACACCTATGGGCTTGGAGGGCAATGAATATTGATTTCTCTTTAATAGCATCTTAGTATGATTGGCCCACAACCCCGGTCCTGGTAGGCATGGTCCCATCAGAAAACATTAAAAAAAAAATTACAAGGGAACTTGTTCCCTTATCAAAGCAAAGGAAAAATGCGCGTTGGGCACACGCAATGAGTGTTGGATTAGTACTTTGGTCAGTCCTGTCTTCACTGATTTTGCAACATTTACTTCATGTTTTATCATTTTTTCTATTTCTTTGGGCAACTGGCAATCTTAAAACACTTGTCACTATATGAATTTACCTTTTGTTCTTAAGATTATTGTCAGTTCCCAAGATTCCCCCTCTTTTATGCACTTGGCACTTTGTTTAATATTCTGCCATGCCAAATTTGATTTTGCACATTACGAATGTGGCACTTTATTGCATTTTTCATGCATTGATGTCAGAACTCTTCACATGTACTAAAAGTATCATGCTACTGGTAGCTTCATAATAATTAATTTGTTTGTGAAAATCCCGACTTTCTGATTAATTAATTTTTGGGACTGATCCTAGTTTACATAATATAGTTTCAGGTTTATAATAAATTTTGAACCTCTTGACTCTTATTAATTTTTCTTACTTTATCTGGCTATTCATTATTTTTTTCATTATATAATGAATGATTCAAAAATTGCGTTAAATTTCTTCTTAAACCCACCTCCTGTGCTGTTTTAATCATTTTATCTTGTTAATTTTTTTTTAAATAAAATTTCATGTTTTTTGTTATTCTGATGTAATAAAATCGATTCACTTTTTCTTTAATGTGTGTTGGGCATCATGTTTTAGGTTCACATTCAGTGATTATGTCATAAATGTACAAGATTGGAAACTCCCTTTAACAAAGTTGCCTAGTGACGCAAAGTATATTGGTGACAACTTATAGATTGGTGGGAGTCCCACTGATGGGGCCTGCACAGATCAACCAAAGGCACTTTTATCCCTGTCACTATGGAGCGGCACTGTGCATGCCCGATCACCTCTCAACTCATTCCCTATGCCAAGTGCTGCACTCTGCTTTTTCCAGTAGTACCCTTATATAATGAATGGATGGGTGGTTGGACATGCAGAATGCTGCTTCTTTTTAACGGGCATCCAGGGGATAGGTGATAACATGAATTTATGAAGGATCCTGTCAAACTAACCTGATCAGCTTCTATGAGGATGTAAGCTCTCAAATGGACCAAGGAGAGTCATTGGATGTCATTTATCTCGACTTCTCTAAAGCATTTGACACTGTCCCACAAAAAAGATTGGTAAGTAAGATGAGAAAGCTTGGGCTAGGGGAAAATGTGTGTAGATGGGTAGGTAGCTGGCTTAGTGATAGAAAGCAAAGAGTGGTTATTAATGGTGCATACTCAGATTGGGCCAGGGTTACTAGTGGGGTACCACAGGGGTCTGCATTGGGCCCCCTACTATTTAATATATTTATTAATGATCTAGTGTATGGCTTACACAGTAAAATATCAGTATTTGCAGATGACACAAAACTATGTAAGGTAGTTAACACAAAGGAGGACAGTTTGCAACTACAGACAGATTTGAGTAAATTGGGAGAATTGGGCTGAAAAATGGCAAATGAGGTTTAGCACAGATAAGTGTAAGGTAGTGCACATGGGAAGGAGAAACAGATGCTACAATTACTTACTAAATGGGAAACTGCTGGGGAAATCAGACATGGAAAAAGACTTAGGAATCTTGGTCAATAAGAAGCTAAATTGGAGTGCCCAGTGTCAGGAAGCTGCCACTAAAGCAAATTGGGTCATGGGAAGCATTAGAAGAGGTCTTGGGACACGAGATGAAAACATAATTCTCCCTCTGTACAAATCACTCGTCAGACCACACTTGGAGTATTATGTACAATTTTGGACGCCGGTGCTCAAGAAAGACATTACTAAACTTGAAAGGGTTCAAAGGCGGGCTACTAAAATGATAAATGGAGTTGTTTCACTACAATACCCAGAAAGGTTATCAAAATGAGGTCTATTTACTCTAGAAAAGAGAAGACTTAGGGGAGACCTAATATATATGTACAAGTATATCAGAGGGCAATACAGAGATCTCTCCAAGGAACTGTTTGTACCAAGGACTGTGACAAGAACAAGGGGGCATTCTCTTCGTTTGGAGGAAAGACAATTTCTGCACCAGCATAGAAGAGGGTTCTTTATGGTAAGAGCAGTGAGGCTCTGGAATTCTCTTCCTGAGGAAGTGGTGATGGCCAACTCACTGAATGAATTTAAGAAAGGATTGGATGCTTTTCTTGTGAGTAACAGTACAGAAAGTTACGAATAACATAATATTATAGGTAGATGGTTGACCCAGCTCAGGGGAAGGAATTTTTTCCCTATGGAGAAAATTGGCTTCTACTCTGTGGGTTTTTTGCCTTCCCCAGGATCAACAATGCAGAACAGCTGCACTAAAAATAGGCTGAACTAGATGGACATAAGGTCTTCCTTCAGCCTTCAAAACTATGTTACTATGTTACTATGTAACTAGAAAAGTAGATTGATCTGCGAAGGATCAACTTATAGCCACATTTCTTAAAATTAACAGGTCCTCTCAAATTTGAACATCCTAAAATTTGATTCATTATGATCCACAAACAAAAAGAAAAAATGCCCAGCATTAATTCACATAATGCTGAAGACTCAGAGTGTGGGCTATTGGTGTCAGCCGTGACTACGTGGGCTTCAGCATAATGATCTGCAGCTATCACATTACACGTTTTTGCGCAGTTTATTAGGAAGGCTATGACAAGCAGTATAAAACATTGTCCAAGGAGAGCTATTTTCTGCTTTTACAGTGAAGGACAAGAGGTAAGAGGACACAGTTTATTACCCCTATGAATAGAAAAATGCCTAATCTGTTTGTGATGTACTAGTTTCTGTATTCAAGCAGAATGGGGTAATTGATGGTTTTTCAGTATAGCAATTTGAGGTAAGTGCATTCAATGCAAATCGAATATTTGGGGAAAATGCAGCAAACTGAACAAATTTGAATTTCAAAAGAGCAACTCATCACTAGTTATAGCTTATCTTCACTGGCAACCCCTCTAAAGCCCCCGTTACACACTGTGATATTGCTAGCAATATCGCTGTAAAGTCACCGATTTTGTGACGTTGCAGCGATATTGCTAGCGATATCGCTGCATGTGATACTTACCTCCGACCAGCTCCCCCGCTGGTTATCGCTGATCGCGCGAGAAGCTCCTGGACCATTCCTCGTCGTCACTTCCTGCGGCGCTTCCTGTGGCGCCAACGAGCGACGCATGGAGCCGGGTGGGAGGACGTCAGGATCGCCGCGGCTGACAGGTAAGTAGCGATCCCCATCCCCAGCGATGTCGCTGGTGAGATCTGCCTGTGTGGCAGCTCACTAGCGACCACCTAGCGATGCACCAGCGATCCTGACCGCATCATATCGCTGGTCGAGATCGCTGGTGCATCGCTAGGTGTAACGGTACCCTAAGGCTTTGCTCACATCTGTCTTTTGCTTAGCATCGGAGTTATATAAGTAGAGTATTCACTGGCATATACACTCACTGGCCACTTTATTAGGTACACCATGCTAGTAAGGGGTTGGACCCCCTTTTGCCTTCAGAACTGCCTCAATTCTTCGTGGCAGAGATTCAACAAGGTGCTGGAAGCATTCCTCAGAGATTTTGGACCATATTGACATGATGGCATCACACAGTTGGCGCAGATTTGTCGGCTGCACATCCCTGATGCGAATCTCCCGTTCCACCACATCCCAAAGATGCTCTATTGGATTGAGATCTGGTGACTGAGGAGGCCATTTGAGTACAGTGAACTCATTGTCATGTTTAAGAAACCAATCTGAGATGATTCGAGCTTTATGACATGGCGCATTATCCTGCTGAAAGTAGCCATCAGATGTTGGGTACATTGTGGTCATAAAGGGATGGACATGGTCAGCAACAATACTCAGGTAGGCTGTGGCGTTGCAACGATGCTCAATTGGTACCAAGGGGCCCAAAGAGTGCCAAGAAAAAATTCCCCACACCATGACACCACCACCACCAGCCTGAACCGTTGATACAAGGCAGGATGGATCCATGCTTTCATGTTGTTTACGCCAAATTCTGACCCTACCATCCGAATGTCGCAGCAGAAATCGAGACTCATCAGACCAGGCAACGTTTTTCCAATCTTCTACTGTCCAATTTCGATGAGCTTGTGCAAATTGTAGCCTCAGTTTCCTGTTCTTAGCTGAGAGGAGTGGTACCCGGTGTGGTCTTCTGCTGCTGTAGCCCATCTGCCTCAAAGTTCGACGCACTGTGCGTTCAGAGATGCTCTTCTGCCTACCTTGGTTGTAACGGGTGGCAATTTGAGTCACTGTTGCCTTTCTATCAGCTCGAACCAGTCTGCCCATTCTCCTCTGACCTCTGGCATCAACAAGGCATTTCCGGCCACAGAACTGCCGCTCACTGGATTTTTTTTCTTTTTCGGACCATTCTCTGTAAACCCTAGAGATGGTTGTGCGTGAAAATCCCAGTAGATCAGCAGTTTCTGAAATACTCAGACCAGCCCTTCTGGCACCAACAATCATGCCACGTTCAAAGGCACTCAAATCACCTTTCTTCCCCATACTGATGCTCGGTTTGAACTGCAGGAGATTGTCTTGACCATGTCTACATGCCTAAATGCACTGAGTTGCCGCCATGTGATTGGCTGATTAGAAATTAAGTCTTAACACACAGTTGGACAGGTGTACCTAATAAAGTGGCCAGTGAGTGTACTTCTGACATACCTATGGGGTCTTGGAAAAAAGTATGACCCAGTGAATAAGCTATTGGTCGAGTTGTATGAATAGTGGCTTGTTTCTGTTTTTTGTTAGCTACAGTTTTTTTTATACTGCTGATGTATAAATGAACTCTATAAAAATAGTTATTTTTGGATGTACTAAAGTGAGTAAGTAATACGAACTTCACTGGCAATGCTGAATTGTAGGGTCACTGTTATTCCCAATTAATGGAATGTTAGTAAGGGTTAATGTTAATATCATAGATGTCATGTCTCCTGTTCACCTATAAGCTGGAAGTTCTAACGTTACCATTTGTTATGATTAAGGGCCTCGTGACAGGGGCTTGAAATGTGTAAACCTAGTGGTGGTTTTTGCTTGTGCTTTAGATTTACAATTGATAGAATACAATTTTTGTTGTTTACAATTAAACTGAATGTGTACTCGAACAGCTCCCTTTGCAACTGCATTAATCATGGCTGACACAGTACCTTCTCCAGGCACTGCCAGAACTTGCAGTATTGCAGCAACAATTAGGTAGAGGGTTGAGCAGTTTTAGTTTGAGTGTTATACCCAACAAATCAGACAGGGTGAGAGATTTCATCAAGATATTGTGGCTATGGAGAAAAGATATCAAGGAAAATGGAACCAACCAATGCTTGAAGAATACTGTTGAACAACTGTAAGAGATGATCAGATGCAGGAGTACAAGAGACAAGCACGTCATGTGATTGCGCCCTCTGGGTGACACTGCGCAAGCGCGGTGGTATGCGGCGCGTGTCACGTGATTGCGCGATGTCCGGGACACGGCGCGTGCGCGGAAAAAACAGCGCCTAGCATTTGACGTCATCTTGTTGACGTTTGCAGGGGGAGGAGAGGGAAGTCTCCGGCTCTTGTGCAGGATAAGTAAATAAAAATAACTGGCTACTGGGGCTGGCGCCTAAAAAATGAGGGTGTTGATTGGCAGTTATGATCATGTGGAGTCATATTTGTACCGCTGTTTCTGATTGGCACACTATTGCTATGGTTATTTGGATGCATGACATCGATTGGTGGGCTTTCTTGTGGACTTTGCATTTATATTTGGATTAATTTTGCTACATTTATATTAATGATACAATGTTTAGTAAAATTTTCATGATATTATGTTGATTTACATGTACAAATATCTGATGGATGTAATTCTATGTATTTATTGTAATTATACAGTATGTAATGGGTGTTACCGAAGTGGTGATTGGATGGGCCACACCATAAAAGGTTACCATTTGAACTACATGTTGTACTTGAAAAAGGCCACAATATGGCTGAAACGTTGTATTTTTTCACTGGCATAATAAATCTTTGACACGATTTTTCACCTGAATGGGATGCTGCTCTCTTTCTTTTTATTAGACATTTGTGTTCACTTGGGTTCGTGAACTTGGAGCTTGCATCCATAATATTCCTGCTATGCTGTCGGCTGTCTTTTGAAGCAAAAAAGAGTTGTCACTGAATGAGGATCAAATTTTGTAGTGCAATTTATGTAACTGTTTAAACTGTTTATAATTTGCAATAGTGTTTAGACATGCTTTAGCTATTTGAATTGTTGCTAACTTTCCTCTAAAAATATATAAAATGCCATAACAAAATATTCTGAATGTTTATATTTGTAAAAATGGTAATGTTTCAATGTACTCGAACTTTTATGCATTAATTATATGTAGCAGTAAAATGAAAACTCTTTGATATCATAGAAACAAGAACCAACTAAAAATTTTCATTGCCAGATTTGTATTCAGGAGGTCAAAATCATTAAGAAATGGATCATTTCATAACTGAACCTGACAACTTTTGAAAATATGTAGAGCAGGGTTATCGGATCGCACTTGGCCATGTATGTAAAAGTGGCCGTGGAAAAAATCGGACAGCACTTGGATGACATCTGCATGTAGTCTGATCATGTACTAATAGATTGTAGAGGATGGAGAATTTTTTATTTCTATTTTATTTTATCATACGTGAAAATTGGATCACAATTTAATCTCACTCTGATTAAATTCTTATCAGAGCTTGATCAGAGTGTTATTAGCATAATTGGCCTGATTCTCTTGGATAATATGAAATACTGTTGTGTGACCCTAGCATAAAGCCCCGGTCACACATAGCGATCTCGCTGGCGAGATTGCTGCTGAGTCACAAGTTTGGTGACGCAACAGTGATCTCACCAGCGAGATCGCTGTTTGTGACACTGACCAGCGATCGGCCCCCCTGCCGGGTATCGCTGATCGTCCTGGAATGGCCTGGACATTTTTTTGATCGTTGGTCTCCCGCTGGCCAGCATGCATCGCTGCGTGTGACAGGTGGGGGAGACCAGCGATCAGCGTGCTGGTAACTAAGGTAAAAGTTAGGTCTCTAAGCGGCGCGCAGCGCTTAGAAACCTGATGTGTACCTTAGTTACCAGCGCGCTGATGCAGGGAGCTGGTAACCAAGGTACACATCGGGTTTCTAAGTGTGGCGCGCTGCTTAGAAACCCGATGTGTACCTTGGTTACCAGCTACCTGCACCAGCGCACTGGTAACTAAGGTACACAGTGGGTAACTAAGTGACATGCGTTGCTTGTTACCCTCCTGTCGCTGGTGCTGATCGCTGGTGAAGCTGCCTGTTTGGCAGCTCACCAGCGATCATGTAGCGACACACCAGTGATCCTGACAAGGTCATATCGTTGTTGGGATCGCTGGTGCATCGCTATGTGTGAAGGGGCCCTTAGACTGCTCCTGCTGGTATTCATTGACAGCTAGTTCTGGCGGTGCTGTGCCATTTCCATGACCATCAGTAAATCCACCCAAGTAGTAAGAGCTAGCCTACCTAGCAAAACTCTGTTACTTTCTTCCAGCAATGTTCTTTTATTAGCAAACAACGTAACATAATATAAAAAGATTGACCTAATATGTTGTGCACCGTGTTTATTTTTGGTTAAGCCTATACTTTTTCAGGGAACTTGAATATTTAGTGAATGTGAACTCACTTTAAGCTGGCACACGTAAGCAGGGTTTGCTCTAGGTTTGTTGGGACTCTTGCATGACAGAATAGCAGGGGTCTACATTTAGCCCATTTTTCAAGTGCACAAGATGCTCAGCTAAACTTTTTTTGGGACCCTTGTGAACCTTGGGTGTGAGGATTATGATATGGTGTATTTTATTTTCTGATGCTGAACTGTTTTTTTACTAAAGCCAGTGGGCATACAACATGATACATATGATGTTACACATTATGAAGCAACTTTAATGTTTGGTATCCATATTTTAAATGTACGAAAAACTGATAAATCTGAACAATGGGTATCAATCTTTGGAAAAGTTTTGCTTTGTTGATTGTAACTTTATATCATATTTTAATTATTTAAACTCTCTACAGTACATTGGTTTCACAGTGCATCGATTTCTTAAAAGGTTTTTTTGGAAACCACTTTGCTCTTATAGCGAATGCTCTAACCATTTAGTTACCACTAAATTGCTTTCTGCACTATTCCTGTGCCATTTATTGAATTCTGGTTACACTTACCATTATTATATTGGACTCTTGTTCTTCCAGATTCTTATAATAGTTCTTAATTCCCTCATTAAATTCATAATCTATGTATATTTTGTTTTACCAGCCAAATAGAATTAGTTTTTCTAACTTAGAATTAATATACAAAAATATTAAGTTAATATTCAAATAAAGCAAATCTTAAAATAAAAAAAAACGTTAATGGAAAACAGACTGGCCGTACACTGCTCATAGTTGTGCTTTACATCACACTGTGCCTGCTTTGTCTCCTAGGCTCCCATATCTAGTACAGGAGCCAACACTTTACAATGTAAGATGATCCTAGTGATGGTTTCCATACCAATGCTTTGGATTATGTTCTTTCTTCTAATGCACAGTTATAAGCAGACCTGCTACTATTCAAATTATTCCTATATAAAATGGCATGCACTTTATCAGTTTTTCCAGAAAATTGGGAGAACTCTTTAGAGGGTTATTCCTATCACATACAGGTGCACCTCAGAAAATTAGAATATCATCAAAAAGTTACTTTATTTCAGTTCTTCAATACAAAAAGTGAAACTCGTATATTATATAGAGTCATTACACACAGAGTGAGCTATTTCAAGTGTTTATTTCTGCTAATGTTGCTGATTATGGCTTTCAGCCAAGAAAACCCAAAAGTCATTATCTCAGTAAATTAGAATACTTTATAACACCAGCTTGAAAAAATTATTTTAAAATCCAAAATGTTGGCCTACTGAAATGTATGTTAAGTAAATGCACTCAATAATTGATCGGGGCTCCTTTGGCATCAATTACTGCAGCAATGCGGCATGGCATGGAGGCGATCAGCGTGTGGCACTGCTGAGGTGTTATGGAAGCCCAGGTTGCTTTGATAGCAGCCTTCAGCTTCTCTGCATTGTTGGGTCTGGTGTCTCTCATCTTCCTCTTGACAATACCCCATAGATTCTCTATGGTGTTAAGGTCAGATGAGTTTGCTGGCCAATCAAGCACAGGGATACTGTTGCTTTTAAACAAAGAATTTGTAATTTTGGCAGTGTGGACAGGTGCCAAGTCCTGATGGAGTGTGAAATTTCCCTCTCCAAAAAGCTTGTCAGCAGAGGGAAGCATGAAGTGCACTAAAATTTCCTGGTAGGCGACTGCACTGACTTTGGTCTTGATAAAACACAGTGGACCTACATCAGCAGATGACATGGCTCCTGAAACCATCATTGATTGTGGAAACTTCACACTAGACCTTTGGAAATCAAGGTCCCAGAGTCTGGATGACGTGTGGAGAGACAGTCAATCTAAGCTGCTTAAAGTCTAGTGTGAAGCTTGGATAGGGGTTGTGAGTGACTGTCACAACCATATCAGGTGAGAAAATCCCTTTTTTATATGTTCCATTGTATACCAGATGAGACCCTATTGTGCTATTTGTCATTCCACTTTTTACTTAACTCATACATGTACAGTATGGCACATTCCCCGAATATGTCATAAATGTACAAGATGGGAAACTCCCTTTACAGTAGTTGCCTAGTGAACCAAAGTAGATTGGTGATAACTTATAGATTGGTGGGGGTCCCACTGATGGGGCCTGCACCAATCAGCCAAAGGCACTTTTATCCCTGTTACTATGGAGTGGCAGTGTGCATGCCCGATCACCTCTCAAATCATTCCCTATGCCAAGTGCTGCACTGTGCTTTTTTCGGTAGTCCCCTTGGAGAATGAATGGATAAGTGGTCGGGCATGCAGAATGCCACTTTTTTCTAAAGGACATTTAGGGGATTGGTGATAACTAGAGATTAGTAGATTGATCTGCGAAGTATAAACATTTCTTAAATTTCACAGGTCCCATCAAATTTGAACAGCCTGTAGTTTGATTCATTATGATCCACAAAAAAAGAAAGAAAAAATGCCCAGCGCTAATTGACATAATGCTGAAGACTCAGAGAGTGGGCTAATGGATTCACCAGTGGCTGCGTGGTCTTCACCATAATGCTCTGCAGCTATCACATCACATAAGGCTTGCTTCAATCTATTTTTTTGCTTACCATAAGCATCGAGTATTTCCTGGCATATGCTTCTGACTTATGTCTATAGAGTTTTGGAAAATGTATGAACAAGTAAACGAGCTATTGGTCGAGTTGTATGAATATTGCCTTGTTTTTGCTTTTTTTTGTTAGCTACAGTTTTATTATACTGCTGATAAATCAATTAATTCTATAAAAATAGTTATTTTTGGATGTACTAAAGTAAATATGTAATTCTAACTTCACTGGCAATGCTGAATTGTAGAGTTGCTGCTATTCACAATTAATTAAATGTTAGTAAGGGTTAATAATAACATCACAGATGTCATGGCTCCTATTCACCTATAAACTGGAAGTTCTAACTTTACCATTTGTTATGATTAACTGCCTCTTGACAGGTGCTTGAAATGTGTAAACGTAGTGGTGGATTTTGCTTGTGCTTTAGATTTACAATTGATAGAATTGGATTACGATATAATCTCGCTCTGATTAAACTCTTATCAGAGTTTGATAACAGTGTTATTAGCATAATTGGCCTGATTCTCTCAGATAAGATGAAATACTAAAGGGCCTGTCACACTAGGCGATATTGCTAGCAATATCGCTATAACGTCACTGTTTTTTGTGACGTTATAGCGATATTGCTAGCGATATCGCTATGTCTGATACTTACCTCCGACCGCTCCCCAGCTGGTTATCGCTGATTGCTCGAGAACGTCCTGGACCGTTTCTAGTCGTCAACTTCCTGCTGGGGCTTCCTGCTGTGGAGACGAGCGACGCGTGGACGCGGGCGGGAGGACATCAGGATCGCCTCGTCTGACAGGTAAGTAGCGACCCCCGTCCCCTGCGATGTCGCTGGTGAGATCTGCCTGTGTGACAGCTCACTAGCGACCACTTAGCGATGCACCAGCGATCCTGACCTCGTCATATCGCTGGTTGGGATCGCTGGTGCATCGCTAAGTGTGACAGTACCTACGATACGATCTTGTCAGGATCACTGATGCATCGCTACATGATCGCTGGTGAGCTGCCAAACAGGCAGACTCACCAGCGATCAGGACCAGCGAGGATGCTCGTATCTAAGGTAAATATCGGGTTACTAAGCGGCACACGTCACTTAGTTATCCGATGTGTACCTTAGAAACCTGCGTGCTCGAGCCGGGAGCTGCGAGCATGCAGGTTTCTAAGTTACACATCGGGTAACTAAGTGACGTGCTGCTTAGTAACCGGATATTTACCTTAGATACCAGCTCCCAGTGTGGCGCCCCTGAGGCTCAGTCGCCACAGAGGTACTGCACCTTCTCCTAAGGTGTGGTGCCCCACCATCCTGGTAAGTTGGGAACTCCTTTCCGCACTCCAACACCTGCATCCCACACACAGGATAGTTCAGCACTGATCACATTGCGGTTCATGCTTAGAGGGTAGCAGAGCACCTCTGGTGATTCCTTGCTTCATAACACGAGATGTGCTGGGAGGTGGGTGGAGTTTAGATTCATATAAAAGATGGGGAAGGTTTAGAATTACAGAGTCAGTGACAGAAGGTCGGCGGAGTAGGAAGCCACTCAGTGAGTAGTGGGGATCCCTGGAAGAAGGGATGGAGGAAGGAGTGCTGCAGCTGCCTCAGTGACCTGAGCCAGCTGGCACGGGAAAGAGAAGAGAAGGAGAAAGATGTAGACCTGTAACCTAAGCATCCATACGAAGGAGAGACAAGTACGGAATGAAGGAGTAGAGAACAGAGAGGAGGAGTGGGTTGGATAGGAACCCTGCCTATAGGTTCTCAGCGCAAGGCCGGGGCCCGGTCCCCGAGGTTGTATGGACACTTATGGTTCTGCAGCAGACACCGGTGGAGTAGTTGGCTGTAAATGCACTACTCCCATCCAAGACTAGGGACACAACAGCAAACGGATAGAGAGCCGGGATCCAGGAGGTCCCTGATCAGGCTACAGCTGTCTGTCATACAAGTAGAGTTTTGCAGGAACATCTGACAGGAGGAACTTCAGAGAACCATGGTACTGGAGCTCTTCACGCTAAAAGGCGCAATAGAGGAGTTGTTCAGGAAAGGTACATGTTGGCGGAGTGTTGGAGAGGAGAGCCCTGACTTGCCCGGGAGGTTGATTGAGTCTCTACCCCGGAGGACACGGCACGGAGGCAGGCACCAGTGTGTACCACGAACTGTGAGTAAAGCTTTGAAACTGCAAGCTCTGGTGTCCTCCATTCATCCGTCACTAACACCTTCAGCGCTGCTACATCTGGGTCCCAGCATCTACACCATCCTGCACTTCTCCAGATCCATTGCACCTACACTGCCCTGGGTCTACAGCTCCACCTGTGGGGAGCTACACCATCTTTGCTGCATCACACCATCAGTACCAGTGGATCTGCAAGCAGCGTTGGCTTAACATCTTACTTGCCAAACACCACGGGTGGCGTCACGAACTTTCCATATAAACTACATTACAAACATCGTAGTACAAAAACTTGGCACTCAAAAGAAAAATTGATTTGACAGTTCCTTTATTGTAAAAGGCATCCAGTTAAATATACTTCTTTTACTTCTTTAAACGTTTTCGGTCATACAATTGACCTTCATCAGATACAGAATTTTTTCACAGTTGGTTTTAACTAGAATGAGTTTACAAGAAGATAAGACAGTATGGTTAGTGAACAAATAAGTATATAACAAATATCTGAGCAACAGGATGCTGATAATGACCGTATGAACATCATGTAAAGTTTAGACGAAAGGTCGATGACTAGATAAATACTGAAATAGCGAATCCTGAGACAAGGTTCAAGTTAGCTTAGTGAAACTCCACAGGTTCCATGGGCGGTGATAGAGAGTCCGTGCTGTGATGGTATGTAAGGAACATATGTAAAAGACGTGCCCTAGGAGGTTGAAAACAAACAACAAGTGTGACACTGGTCAATAAAGGATACAGTGAGATTCGTGGTCGGCTGGTGCTACTGGATGTGCAATACCACATGAAAGGTAATAGCCGACTGGAATGAGTGCCAAGACAGGTACCTGAGAGGAAGTGTAATGGAAAATTCCATATATTATTATTAAAGAACCGCTGTCATAAGTAGGCACTATTCAGTACTGGAAAAAAAAAAAAAGACTGTGAGTGACTATGGCACATAAACATAAACATATTGGGCGATCTTATGTGAATGAGGAAGGAGACTCTAGCTCTCCCAGACAACATTAGGGCACTACTATTGTACCAACTAGTGCCTTTTTGCTTATGCTTTCTTCTCTTTCAATTTTAGCACCCAGTTGTGGACATTCATGCCTGTCACAAACAATACAGGATAGTTTCCTGAATATATTACAGGTGATTTTACACTTCTTAATACAGTGTTCACCTCACATCCTTTGTCCTCAGGGCTACTCATACCTTCTACATGTTTCAATTGCAGTACAAATTTCTGGACACCCACACCAATCATTGGATCTACTGGTCCCTGTATAACCCAAGGTGTCAAACCCGTGGGTCTGGTGATTTCCTACATGAATGGGTAATTTAGTTCACATTATGTGCATATCCTCAGCCTATCTCAGTACACACATTTATACTCTTTTTTATCATCCTCAGTGTCCTTTCATCCTCAGTAGCTGCTGGTTCCCAGACGTCTGTTTCTCCATATTATTAATGAATATACCCAGGTATTAATTGACTGTTTTGGATTTTTTCTCCTTCCTCATTCACATAACATCGCCCAATATGTTTATGTTTATGTACCATAGTCACTCACCGTCTTCTTCTTTTTTTTTTCCAGTACTGAATAGTGCTTACTTATGACAGTGGTTCTTTAATAATAATATATGGAATTTTCCATTACACTTCCTCTCTGGTACCTGTCTTGGCACTCATTCCAGTCGGCTATTACCTTTCATGTGGTATTGCACATCCAGTAGCACCAGCCGACCACGAATTTCACTGTATCCTTTATTGACCATTGTCACACTTGTTGTTTGTTTTCAACCTCCTAGGGCACGTCTTTTACATATGTTCCTTACATACCATCACAGCACGGACTCTCTATCACCGCCCATGGAACCTGTGGAGTTTCACTAAGGCCTCTTTCACACTTCCGTTTTTTACAATCAGTCACAATCCGCCAGGTTTTGAAAAAAAACGGATCCTCAATTTTTTTTGAGGATCCGTTTTTTTCCCCATTGACTTGCATTAATGGCGGATTGTGACGGATTGCTGTCCGTTGCATCCATTTTTTTTGAGGATCCGCCAAAAGTTGCTGTCCGTCACCATCCTCAAAGATTTCAAAACGGAGCTTGTAACGTTTTTTTCTGTGGCGGATCCTCCAGACACTGATTTAACCCGAAATTCTTTCTGGGTGCCGGACAGAAAAAAAAAAATTCTCTCTCTCTCTCTCTCTCTCTCCTCTCTCTCTCTCCTCTCTCTCTCTTCTCTCTCTCTTCTCTCTCTCTCTCTCTCTCCCCTAGCCAGCGATTCCTTTAAATTTCGTCATTTTCAGGATCCGTCTCAAAACGGATCCTGTGCCATCCGTTCACATCAGTTGACAACGGATCCGCTTGTCCGCCTTTTTGGCGGATTATAACTGATGCAAAAAACTGAAGTGTGAAAGAGGCCTAAGCTCACTTGAACCTTGTCTCAGGATTCGCTATTTCAGTATTTATCTAGTCATCGACCTTTCGTCTAAACTTTACATGATGTTCATACGGTCATTATCAGCATCCTGTTGCTCAGATATTTGTCATATACTTATTTGTTCACTAACCATACTGTCTTGTCTTCTTGTAAACTCATTCTAGTTAAAACCAACTGTGAAAAAATTCTGTATCTGATGAAGGTCAATTGTATGACCGAAAACGTTTAAAGAAGTAAAAGAAGTATATTTAACTGGATGCCTTTTACAATAAAGGAACTGTCAAATCAATTTTTCTTTTGAGTGCCAAGTTTTTGTACTACATTGTTAGTTGGCTGGATACCCGACTTGTGCACCTCCCTCCACACTGAGTGCCGTGTTTTTTCTATTTTACATTACAAACATCATCCACCATCGACATTCCCCATTACTTGGGCGCCCAGGGCCACGGACCGGGTCACCGCTGCTGTGGCACATCTCCCCCTGACACTGGCCCGGTACTGAGTACCCCATGGCCCTGAGATGGGGCGACCCACCAGCGCCTGCTTATAGCGCTGGGAGCCTCGCTGATCGTTGACTCCCGCTGCCACACACAGCAATGCGCGCTGGCCAGCGGGAGAGCAACGATCTAAAAATGGCCCAGGACGATCCTGCACGATCAGCAATACCCGGCAGGGGGCACACACAACGATATCGCTGGCTAGATCGCTGTGGCGTCACAAAATCAGCGATCTCGCTAGCGATTTCGCTGTGTGTGACGGGGCCTTTAGACTGTTCCTGCTGGTATTCATTGACTGCTAGTTCTGGCAGTGTTGTGCCATTTTCATGAAAGTCAGTACAATGTTCTTTTATTAGCAAACAACATCACATACCGTATTTTTCGCTTTATAAGACGCACTTTTGTTCCCCCAAATTTTGGGGGAAAGTAGGGGGTGCGTCTTATAATCCGAATTTACGGGGGAGGGGGGGTGTATATATATATATACTGCAGGGTCCAGGGGAGGTGGGGGCAGCTTTGGAGCGGTGCTGTGAGCTGGTAAAAGCTGCCGGAGGGAGCCTTTGATCTCCTGCTCCCGCTCATATAATATGCACTGCCGCTGTCCATCACCATGGTGCTGAAACCGCACCACGGTGACTGGCTGGGGGAGCGGCGCATATTATAGCTGCCTGCGCCCTCCTTTGATCGCACATGATCCCCTGTGTTAGATATCTCCCCCATGCTGCTGCCCATAGTAAAATAAAAAACTCTTTCCTTACCTCCTCCAGCGCTGATCTCCCAGTGTCTCGGCTGCCGCTGTCATCAGGCACGCAGAGATGATATCACTCTGCTGTGCTGATCACATGACCGGCACTGAGAACCAGGAAGTGGAGGAGGAGCTCAACCACACTGAGGGAGACACGAGGAGGGACAGCGCTTAGAAGGTAAGGAAAGAGTTTATTTTACTAAAAGCAGCAGCATGGAGGCGATATCTAACACAGGGGGCCGTGTGTCAGCCACAGGGGGCCGTGTGTCAGCCACAGGGGGCAAGTGTGTCAGCCACAGGGGGCCAGTGTGTCAGCCACAGGGGGCCAGTGTGTCAGCCACAGGGGGCCAGTGTGCCAGCCACAGGGGGCCAGTGTGCCAGCCACAGGGGGCCAGTGTGTCAGCCACAGGGGGCCAGTGTGTCAGCCACAGGGGGCCAGTGTGTCAGCCACAGGGGGCCAGTGTCTCAGCCACAGGGGGCCAGTGTGCCAGCCACAGGGGGCCAGTGTGCCAGCCACAGGGGGCCATGTGTCAGCCACAGGGGGGCCGTGTATCAGCCACAGGGGGCCCGTGTGCCAGCACAAGGGGGCTATATTCAATATAAGGTGGCCATATCCAGATTAAGGGGGCTAATTTTAGGATGGGGGGGCTATGAGGGACATATACCCTATATGATTTGTTAGACGGACACTGGCATTATAAGACGGACCCCATTTATTAAAAAATTCTCTATTCCTTCACCACATTTGGGGGTGCGTCTTATAATCAGGTGCGTCTTATAAAGCGAAAAATACGGTAATATAAAAAGATTGACCTAATATGTTGTGCACATGTTCATTTTTGGTTTTGCCTTTTCTCTTTCAGGGAACTTGAATATTTATTGAGTGTGAACACACTTTAAGCTAGCACACGTAGGTTAGGTGGGGCTCTTGCATGACAGAATAGCAGGGGTCTACATTTAGCCCATTTTTTCAAGTGCCCAAGATTCTCAACAAAATTTTTTTGGGGCCCTTGTGAGCCTTGGGTGTGAGGTTTATGACATGGTGTTTTTCATGTGCTGATACTGAACTGTTTTTGTTACTAAAGCCAGTGGGGCATACAACATGATTCATATGATGTTACACATTATAAAACCACTTTAATGTTTGGTATCCATATTTTAAAGGTAAGAAAGGTTGATAAATTTGAAAAATGGGTATCAGTCTTTGGACAACTTTTATTTTGTTTGATGATTGTAACTTTACATCATATTTTATTTGTTTCAACTCCTCTCTACAGTACCTTGGTTTTACAGTGCATTGATTTCTAAAAAGCTTTTTTTTGGAAACCACTTTGCTATTATAGTGAATGTTCTAACCCTTTAGTGACCACTAAATTGCTTTCTAAAATAAAACTTTTGTTTTTTTCAATTAAACTGAATATGTGCTCAAACAACTCCCTTTGCTACTGCATTAATCATGGCAGACAAAGTATCTTCTCCGGGCACTGCCAGAACATCCTGTATTGCAGCAATAATTTGGCAGATGGTTGGGCAGTTTGCCCAAGTTATCTCCAACAAATCAGATAGGGAATAACGTACTGATCATTGAGGGTCCAACTTCTCTGACCCCATTCTGGGTTCCCAAGAATGGGGCTTTGAAATCCCAAGATCAGGGCTATGTAGAGCCCTGTCTTGAATGTAGTGTAGGTGCAATTGTTCATCCTCCAGAGAAAGCCAAGAACAGCTACACTTAAAATACTGTGTACAATTTATATTGCATAGAGAGATAGATAGAAGAAAAGCCGGTAATACATCTGCCGGGTTCTGTAAATTCACTGCAGGAGCTGGCAGGATAGAAGAGATGGTTTACATACAGTAAATACTAATGGAATAGGTAGATATATAGATGTCAGTGACAAATACAATTAGCACAGTGTGTGCAAATTACATGTATTTAATGAATAAAAGATTATTTTTCCGAAAAAAATGACAAGTTTTCACGGTGATCTGCTGTGAAGACACTGAGCATGAACTGCTTTCACCTCACCACTATTCAATAAGGAATATATTCTTGGACTTTGAGTGCGCTGCCAGACGAATTCAATAACCACACAAGGTTAAAAAAGTTAACCCTTTAATCCCTACGCGTTTCGAAGCGTGACGCTTCTTCTTCAGGGGTAGAGCAGAAGAAGCATCACGCTTCGAAACGCGTAGGGATTAAAGGGTTAACTTTTTTAACCTTGTGTGGTTATTGAATTCGTCTGGCAGCGCACTCAAAGTCCAAGAATATATTCCTTATTGAATTGTGGTACGGTTCCGTTGTGGACCGTTGGACGTGCAGCAGGCTGACTCACTATACAAGCTTTATTTTATCTTTGAGAAGGTGAGTTTAACACATTCATGAATTGAACATTTTACCCGGATAAGACCCTATTGCGCTTTTGTTTCAACCTTCTAGTGAAAATTCACCTCACCACTGGCATTTCCCAGAGTCCAGAGGTCAATGCAGTTCAGGCTGTGAGGGAGTGCAGCTTCAGTGACATCACTGCTGTCACTGTAGCTCTGCTCCCAGCATCTCCTCTTTCACCAGTGGTTTTCAGCCGGGTCGGTCGCATCTTGGCACCGTCCAGGTTGAAAACTATATATAGTTTTCCCACAGATATGGATTACTGCGTGGGACAAATGATGGACAGATATGGTATATTGTTGGTTTATTATTTTACTTTTATTACAAGATATCAAAGGCTTCACAGGAATTAGGTGAGGTCATAAGTATGGTTTAATTAAGAATATTAAAGGTGTCTTCTGTGTCTTTATTTCAATGAAAGGATTTTTTACTGGGTGTTTGTGCTTTCTTTACAATTTGACTCTGGGGATAGTAATAGGGGTGTCTTATTGACGACTCTCCATTACTAACCTTGGGACTTGATGTCACAAAGGTGACATCAACCTCCACAACTATTACCCCTCTTGCCACCGCTACAGAGCAAGTGGGAAGAGCAAGGCTAAGTGCCAGAATTGGCGCATCTTAGAGATGCGCCTTTGGTGGGGCGGCTGAGATGTAACCGATGCGTAAAAATCAGACAGCACTCGCATGGTCCTAGTGCTGTGCGATTTTTTACTCGCATCCATTAACTTACATTGGTAAGTCTTGTCCGAGATGCACTGCAAATCGCACCATGCTGAGATTTTTTTCGCAGTCCAATTTCAACTGAGAAAAAAAAATCATAGATGAGATGTAACTCATTGAATAACATTGGTCAGAGAGCAATCCGATTTCTTATCAGATTGCACTTGTTCGTTTTTCTTGCAAGTGAGTATGAGCCCTTATTCTAACAATGGTGACAAAATAGCATCTTCTACGTCTAGAGGAAAGAAGGTTTAATCATTATCACAGATGGCGATTCTTTACTGTAAGAGCAGTGAGACTATGCAACACATTGCCACATGACATTGTAGTGGTTTGTTCACTAAAAAGTTACACAGAGGGCCTGATTGACTTCGCTGTAAATTTTTTTTTTATAGTTTATGCGTAGTACATTCTGTGATGATCAAGGGAACTAGTTTGATAGGTGTATGTGGAGTCATTGCCTTGTTTAGTGCATTTATTTATTTTCAGCACAACATATCCATTTGTATTTTTTTTACTTACAAGTTCAGTGAATATGGATAATAAGGGATTTATATGTTTTTGTTATCATCTACTGGATATGCTCAGTTCAATGGGGTTACTATAGTTGCTGCAATATTTGACCATTAACCTCAATGGGATATTCGGTACTTTTTGTTCACACATGTTGGTGAATTATCATCAGTTCCTATGGTATTCTGCCTATAAATGGCATGCACAATCTCTATATACAGTATCCTTCTATCAACACATGTTTCTTTGGAACTTTGCCTTTGTGGCTATTTTCTACTTGGTGTAGCAAAAGGGTGTTATCTTATCACGGACACACCCTAGCCTAAATCATCCACCTTTTTAAATGCTTTCAATCATGTTCTTGACTTTTGGATATGGGACGGACCCCCACTCTATCGTAAAACAACCATAAGTACAGTAAACCTAGACACTGAAATAAATACACAAAACATATTATTTTGGTTGTCAAAATGGCCACAGCTTTATTTAAATCACAGGATTAAAATATTCACAGTAGGAATCAGGTGATGTGCTAGTACATTGGAATTCACAAGTACTGTGATATTCCCAGCTGTCCGACATACAGCACCAGGACAGACAGCCATAAAGGGACGACACGCACTGGGGGCCATTCAAGCAGAGCCAGTAAGCTTTCAGGGCACAAATAATCCTATTATCCTCACTCCTGTGCTTAACCACTGTGCCCACTCCTGATTGACTTTACCATTACAACATCCTAGAGGCTGGCCACCAAAGACGAGCCTGCTCACCACCATGAGGTTTTAAATCCTCTATTAGCTAAAATAAGTCCACCTTAACTTGTCTGGAACTTTCACCTGACTCCTAAACAGCAAAGCTGTGATGGGTTATAAATTCCAAGTCACATATGACACTTTTAGTCTTTTTTTTAAATAAATCACTTTTGTAAACTTATAAACTAGAAGTCCCTGCAAGAGCATTAAGGGGACTAAACTTGGCAAACCTCCGACTCACAAAGAGTCATTCTACAGCATTCAGGAGAGGAAAAAACCCCTGTGGAGGAAACCTCTAGGGAACCATGGCTGAAGGATTGCCCTTCTCTTGAGCTTAGAGGTTAATGCTAATGTTAACTCTTTATAGCCATGATAAAATTGGACCAGATACAAGATATACAATGGCTAATTAAACAAATATAATAAATCATTCATCATTTATACTAGCAACGGTTAAAGAAAATGTTTTACGACAGTGATTATAACAGGGCGGGGGGGTGGTGGTGGATGATGTTTCCTCCAGTTCATCCAGTGAGAGAAAGAGGGAGAGAGACAGAGTTACCTCCTCTATATAAGCCCCACCCTCCTCACAGTAACACACCAGGCACAGATATACTGTGATCCTTCCTCTTAAAGCAACATCAGTCTTGCCTAACGTATACACCGGTATACATACAAAGCTGCAGGAGTTAAAGGTCCACCCCTCCCAAAGTCATGTCCTCCTCTGCTTAGTGCACTGGTGGTTTCTTTATATGGCGTCCTATATCTGAATAAAGATTTATACTTTATTGGTGATCCTCACCATATTTTGCACTCTTTTTTGACTTTCACTACTCATAGGATGCAACTGGGATGCAATTAATGCAATTTGGATGACACCTGAGAAAAAAAATAGCCCATTACTCTCAGATGGGAACTGTCACATGTATGTGTTAATGTGTAAATGTAGCCTTACCCAGGCTGCTACCAGACAAGTAATTTCGAGATGGTTGAAAACCCGAATCTACCCCTATCCTCCCTGAGCTCTTTAATCAGATTACCTTTATTAAACATATGGAATACTTTTTTCCCTACTTTACATCAAAGGAGTGGATGGGGGTACATATCTCACAGGAGGGTCTGGTGTCCTATATGTATCACAGTAAGGGCTGGAAGCCCATATACATCACAGGAGAGGTGTCAGGAGTGGCGGAAGGCACTAAATAAAAATTATAAATAAAGTGCCTTCGCCACCCGGGGTCCACCGTGCGGCAGATGGTAAGACCGCTGCTAGGAGATGGCAGAATATAAGGCGATAGAATGCACGGGGTTATTACGTCACCCTGGTGCACTGGGCAAGCTCAGTTAAACTCACAGAGCTGCCAGCATAAACGGAAATAGAAAAGCGCTGAGTCTGTTTAACTCACAGGGACTCAGCGACACAGACGCGGTAAATGGTCACAGGAGAGGTGAAGGCTGACGGCACCAACTCCGTCTAGACCTATCGTATACGTCTGTGGCAGAGACGTCGCAACTGCGGACGTACACTGCAACTGCAGCGCGGCAGGAACGTAGCCGCAAAGAGGATGCTGCTATCAGGCAAGCGCAATACTGATGCTAGGCTGCTGTGGCAGGGATGCAATGGCGCGCTGGCGCTGTAACTGACTAGACTGACACTTTGTCATCATTCGTATTAACCAAGGGAAGGGGTTTCTTAATGAGTCAGTCACCAGTCCATGCATCCATCACCATACACACACAGCATAATATGCTACATTAGCGCATGGCGGAATGGCCATGCGCACTTTTTATAGTGCACGGGACCTTCTGAAAATCCCCAGGAGTCCAGGAAGAGCCAATAGGATCCGGAGCGGGACCTGAGCACCTGACTCCCGAAGTCCAATAGGAGCTCGTCCCGTGAGCATGCCCAATAGATGGAATAAAGGACTTAGCCTCTGGAGTCAGTTGTTGTGAGACAATCTCCTCAGCAATCCCTTCTGCTGCAGCAGAAGGGCAAGAGACTGCAGCATGTGAGAATCTGGGTTTCTGTATAGACGTGTCAGAAACCAGATTCCTAACATTACCCCCCTCCTAGGGCCCCCCCTCCCTGAACCTTCCGATCCAACACCCTGTGCCTAGCGGTGGCACAGGGCTCAAACTCGCCTATAGACGAGCTTGGTGTCCTGGTAGGTGACATGGTAACCCGGGACACATGGAAGGTACCAGCGGAGGCAAGGTCGCCCAGTGTCAGGAGGAAATCTGGGAAATGGCAGGAGCAGAAGTGGCCGTGGCACGCCGCCGTGTATTGACGGTCGTCTCCCCACTCCGCCTAGAGAGGCTATGCCGAGCACAAGAGGTACATGCCTGAATGAACCTCTTAACATCCCGAGTCCTATGAGGCCACCAATATGCTCAGGCTAAGAGCTTCGATACCTGCATGTAGTCTCGGTGGTGAGACGCATTGGACGCATGCGCCCAAACGAGTACCTGAGCCCTAAGATAAGGAGGGACAAAGGTCTCGACAACCGGCTCAGACTCAGACCATTGCGGGGAGCTGGCTTCCGGAGAAACCGCACATACGTGGTGACAACCGCAAACAGATTCCTGGTCTGAGTCCGTATTAAGATCGGTACGAGACACCTCCATGGGCTCAGGAGGTAGGACCTCTGGCTCAGGTGGCTCCAGCGGCTCGAAAAATTTGGGAAGCGGAGTACCCTTCCGTTTTGAGTGAGCACGCTCTAAGCCGCGCTCCAAAAAACGGAGGTCAATGCGCGAGGAGATGGAAATCAACTCTTCCAAGGGCCTTGCCCGACAGTAGGGATATAATGAATGCCACCTTGGTCCATTCCGTAGGGAATTGTGCAGCCAGCAGCTCCAGATGGATCGAGCACTGGCTGATAAAACCCCTACAGGAGGCGCCATCCCTGGAAAACTTATCGGGCAATGGAAGGCGTGTAACTGTCGGCGCAAGGGTGGACATAGACAAACGTGCTACTGCATCAGTTAACGCCTGTACGGCAGCATCAGTAGCTTGTGCAGCTGAGAGAGACTTCTCAAGGGCGGCCACTCGGTCGCTGAGCTGCTTAATGCATTGCAACAGTTGCTGCTGATCTGCCATCCCTAGCCAGACCCTGGCGCTAGTGTAATGTTAGGAGTGGCGGAAGGCGCTAAATAAAAATTATAAATAAAGTGCCTTTGCCACCCGGGGTCCACCGTTCGGCAGATGGTAAGACCGCCGCTAGGAGATGGCAGAATATAAGGCGATAGAATGCACGGGGTTATTACGTCACACTGGTGCACTGGGCAAGCTCAGTTAAACTCACAGAGCTGCCAGCATAAACGGAAATAGAAAAGCGCTGAGTCTGTTTAACTCACAGGGACTCAGTGACACAGACGCGGTAAATGGTCACAGGAGAGGTGAAGGCTGACGGCACCAACTCCGTGCAGTGCGGCAGGAACGCAGCCGCAAATAGGACGCTGCTATCAGGCAAGCGCAATACTGACGCTAGGCTGCTGTGGCAGGGATGCAATGGCGCGCTGGCGCTGGTGCTGTAACTGACTAGACCGACACTCTGTCACCATTCGTATTAACCAAGGGAAGGGGTTTCTTAATGAGTCAGTCACCAGTCCATGCATCCATCACCATACACACACAGCATAATATGCTACACTAGCACATGGCGGAACGGCCATGCGCACTTTTTATAGCGCACGGGACCTTCCGGAAATCTCCAGGAGTCCAGGAAGAGCCAATAGGATCCGGAGCGGGACCTGAGCACCTGACTCCTGAAGTCCAATAGGAGCTCATCCCGTGAGCATGCCCAATAGATGGAATAAAGGACTTAGCCTCTGGAGACAGTTGTTGTGAGACAATCTCAACCAGCAATCCCTTCTGCTGCAGCAGATGGGCAAGAGACTGCAGCATGTGAGAATCTGGGTTTCTGTATAGACGTGTTAGAAACCAGATTCCTAACAAGAGGTTGGAGGCCTATATACATCACAGGAGGTATGCCATGATTGTGCTACATTTTGCTGGGAACTCTGGTAGATTTGAGATAGAAGATCTCGGCGATTAACTGAACACAGGTCCTCTTTAAATCTTCATGGTAATTCATGAGTTAACAGGTTTCTTCTAGCATGGAATGGGTTTAGAGTTCCCCATGGTCTATTTTATCTGTGCTCCTTATTGGAACTACACTCTAAAATTATTTAAACCTGTGTCTGGCATCTCTCCACGTGAACAATAGAATTTTCATTCTGTTTCTGGCTGCATTGGAGAAAGTGTTCTGGAGAGTCGCTCTTGTCATTTTGAGATTGTTGTATGCAGGTTTGTTGTGCTTTTCTGCCTCGGTACTGTGCTTCAATCTTCCCTTTGTATTTTAACCTGTGTGTCTGTCGTTTGATTGTGCCTTGGTTTTTCCCTGTCTGTCCAGCCAATTTACCCCTTTTACTCCTGCCATTTTCCTCACTGGGGGATGGTAGGATCTGCATAGGATTTTTCAGCATCACAGAGACATACAAGAATTGGGCATCTCCACCTTCAGGAGTAACCTCGGAGGTTAAGGATAGTATAGGGTCCCTCTTCTCCATCTTTCCTACGGACACAGGGTGACAAGGGATTCAGGGCCTATATACATCACAGGAGGGGCTGGAGACTAATATACATCACAGCAGGGGCTGGGGGCCTGTATACATTACAAAAGCGTCTGGAACCTAAATACATCACAGGAAGGGCTGGGGGCCTATATACATCACAGGAAGGGCTGGATGCCTATATACATCACAGGAGGGACTGGGGGCCTATATACATCACACAAGATGCATGGACTTCCGCTGTTATTGTCATTGGTGATCTGGAGCGTGCAGACTGCACCCACAAAGCAGGTCCTAACTTTACTACACATGCAGTGGCACTTAGTAGTAAACATTGTATGCGCGTGCATGTAGTTTCAGTGATGAGTAAAGGGCCAGTGGACACATGCCCGAGCACCCCTTTTTTCATGCATCCATAGACAATGTGTGAACCCTATAGCTGTGACAGAGTGGGAAATGCTTGATGTTCGGGCTCTCCATTCATTTGAATGGGGTCCTGGTTCAGGTTCGAGTACCGTTTTGGTACCCGAACTTATCTTTTATTAGATGTTCAGCTGAACTCGAACATCCACGGGTTCACCCATCACTAATCATGAGCCCTGGGTTGTCCTTATACATTACAACATGCTAGACTTCACTCAAGCACAATTTTGACTCCTTACATTCTTGTTTCTGGCTGTCAAACCGACTATTGCATATTCAGGAAATAAACAATGTATACCTTCCCATGAGTCAATTCCAGAATGGACAGATTTATGGTAAATGAAAAATTATCCTGCATTATATTAGACAACTATGACAAATTTGTTCAGATCTGGACACCATGGATCAAATATGCTTACCTACGTTGACCTACCTTCTACTTTGTCTTAACATAACATGCCATCCATTCAATTTATCCTTCAATTATTAGCATTTTGCTTGGTGCCTGCCCCCTTCTTTTGTATTTTAATTGCACTTACTTTCCTTCTGGCCTATATCCTCTCTTTTCTATTGTTTTTTTCTCCCTGTTACATTTTGTTATAACTAACTCAATCCCCGTACATGCAAGAACCCTTCATGATCACAATTTCAGCTTGACTCTAATTCATTTTCTGGTTCCACAGCCACATGAGTTACATCAGACATCCCTATAGCCATGCTATCTTTTATCTTTTACTGTCGCTGATGTCATGTTACTATTTGAACTTTTTATAAATTCACTAAAAAGTTTGAAGTAAGAATAGTGATTTTAATTATGCAAGAATAAAAGCTGTTTTCTATTTTAATCCTCATTAGGAGGAAGAAACTCATGAAGGTTGATAGAACTATGTACGAGTTTCAATTTAATGCCCTGATTAATTATTGACCTCAAGCGATTTATTGTCCAATGGTAACAATAGATATGACAGATGGTGGAAGGGAAGCAGAATGGTGAAGTCATTGGTATTATTCAATATTTCAGAAACACTATCCAAATAGAAATGAATCATTTGATAAAGCTACTCATCTAAAAATCTTTGTGTCTGCAGAGGCAGTATTAATTTCCTAATAAAGACTTTGCTAAAAAGGGACATTAAGATAAATGGACAATGTTTTGAATTATTTGCAGACATTTTTGCTCATAAATAATAACTAACTGAAAAACAATAACATTTGTACAATTCATGAGAAAACACTTCACCCAAAATGTATTGTATTCAGGATTGTAGGGTGTGTGGGTATGGTTGCCACAAGCCACGATTTACACTTAGATGTCTGTGAAAGTAATTATTTTTACCAACGGGTTCCATTAGTCTTACTTTTTAAAGCCTCATTCAGATGTCTGTGAGTCACATACGTGGTTTTCATAGATAGAACATGTTCCTATTGAAGTCTATGGTCCTTTTCACATATTCATGTTTTTTGTGGACCATGTGTTTGCAAAATAATCACAGAGACATGTCCGTTTTGATCGGGATTAGGGATCAAAATTGTCCATAGAAGTTTTTGGGTCCGTGAAAATTTTTGACAGCACATGAATGACATCAATGTGCAAACAGTAGGCTTTCCAATATTAACAATATAAAGGGCCATATAAGCTTTGCATTTTTTGGGGGGCAACAGAGTGCCATAAAAAAGCGCATTACCAGCCTAAACAACTGTGCGATTAGAAAGATGAGGTATATAATCGCTGATTGCCACGTGCACACGATGAATATTTTGTCACTATTTTACCTCAGTATTTGTAAGCCAAAATCAGGAGTGGGTGAGAAATACTGAAGCGGTGACGTGTTTCTATTATGCTTTTCCTTTGATTGTTCCACTCCTGATTTTGGCTTAAAAATAGTGAGATATTTAGAGTAATTTCTTTATTAGAATATATTTTTATGCTAGCCAACATATTGTTAATTTTTGTTAATTTTTTTGTGTAAGATATACAGTTATTCTGACTTGAAATCTTTGTTTTTCTGTCTTACTACTTGAAACTGTGTATCATGGGTTCTCTAATTTTTATGTTGCTTCCCGGTTTTTCCTTCCCTTCCCTTCCCTTCTTCTTTATCCTAAAATTCTTTAAAATTAATAAAAACTATTTGAAACAAAAATAGTGAGGTAAAAAACTCACAAAATCAAGGTCTGCTGGTGCCTTACTGATTTACTGCAGGGTTTTTTTTAACAATTTATGCAAATAGGACAAAAAAAATCACACAAAACCAGCATGTGAAAATCACTCAGAACCTGGAATAAGCATTAACCTAATGTGTAAATTGTCTTGAAAATAAATACAAGTTCTCACAAAATTAGAATAGAATATCATCAAAAGGTAAATTTATTTAAGTTTTTCAATACAAAAAGTGACACATATATTATATAGAGTCTTTCCAAACAGAGTGATGTATTTCAAGTGTTTGTTTCTGTTAATGTTGAAAATGGCTTACGGCCAATGAAAACCCAAAAGTCATTATCTCAGTAAAGTAGAATACTTTATGACACCAGCTTGGAAAATGATTTTAAAGCCCGAAATGTTGGCCTCCTGAAATGTATGTTCAGTAAATGCACTCAATACTTGGTTGGGGCTCTTTTTCCATCAATTACTGCATCAATGTGGCGTGGCATGGAGGTGATCAGCCTGTGGCACTGCTGAGGTGTTATGGAAGCCTAGGTTGCTTTGATAGCAGCCTTTAGCTCATCTGCATTGTTGGGTCTGGGGTCTCTCATCTTCTTCTTGATAATACCCCATAGATTCCCTATGAGGTTAAGGTCAGGCGAGTTTGCTGGCCAATCAAGCACAGTGATACTGTTGTTTTTAAACCATCATATTGGTACTTTTGGCAGTGTGGACAGGTGACAAGCCCTGCTGGAGAATGAAATTGCAGTCTCCAAAAAGCTTGTCGGCAGAGGGAAGCAGGAAGTGCTCTAAAATTTCCTGGTAGACAGCTACGCTGACTTTGGTCTTGATAAAACACAATGTATCTGCACCACAGATGACATAGCTCCCACCATCACTGATTGTGGAAACTTCACACTAGACCTCAAGCAGCTTGGATTGTGTGGCTCGTCACTCAGTCTCCAGACTCCGGATTCTTGATTTCCAAATGAAGTGCAACATGAATTTACAGTTCTTTTTCTCCTTGGCCCAGGTAAGACATTTCTGGCGTTGTCTATTGGTCATGAGTGGCTTGACACAAGGAATGCGACACTTGTAGCCGATGTCCTGGATAGGTCTGTGTGTGGTGGCTCTTGAAGCAATGACTCCAGCAGCAGTCCACTCCTTGTGAATCTCCCCCAAATTATTGAATGGCCTTTTCTTCACAATCCTTTCAAGGCTGCGGATATCCCAGTTGCTTGTGCGCCTTTTTCTACCACACTTTTTCCTTCCACTCAACTTTCCATTAATATGCTTGGATACAGCACTCTGTGAACGTCCAGCCAGATTCTTTAGCAATGGCCTTTTGTGGCTTACCCTCCTTGTGGAGTGTGTCAATGACTGCCTTCTGGACATCTGTTAAGTCAGCAGTCTTCCCCATGATTGTGGAACCTACTGAAATAGATTAAGGGACCTTTTTAAATACTTAGGAAGCCTTTGTAGGTGTTTTTGTTAATTATTCTAATTTGCTGAGATAATGGCTTTTGGGCTTTCATTGGCTGTAAGCCATAATCATCAACATTCACAGAAGTAAACAGAATAGATCACTCTGTTTGTAATGACTCTATATAATATATGAGTTTCATTTTTTGTATTGAAGAACTGAAATAAATTAACTTTTTGATTATATTCTAATTTTGTGAGAAGCACCTGTATATCCCAGACTGAAGTGTAAAATCTTCCTCCATGTTAAGCCTTGCCACCTTTAAATCTTGGTCAATATTTTTGGGTGTAAAAGGTGGCAACCATACGTGGGGTTCGAAAGCACAATTTTGACAGAAATTACACTCATGCTTAAACTGAGCTCAGTATATTTTAGGAAATGCTTGTCTGGGACCTCTGCTATCTCTGCCTTTTTTTTGCTGTCGGTTGTCCATGTTTTTCTCTGATGATTTTGGAATAAGTTCATTGGAGTGCAACCTTTTGGCGCTGGATTTTGTATTACTGATTTTATTTTGAATTGGTTGAGTCTAAGGCCATGTTCACACTACAATTTTGCAGTGGATCTTGGGATTCAGTCTAAATTCCACCAAAAATGAATCAAACCGCTGATGGGGTCAATACAACTGTAGTTCAAATGAACTTTGTGTGTGTTTTATTCTTTTTACATGTCCCTTTGTTCAGACGGCACAGAAATGTAGTCTGCTAGAACAGCGCGAAAAGGCCGTTGTCAGCTTGTGAACACTCTTGCCACTCTACTCTGACCTGACATGTAAATATGTGTCAATAAAGGAGTAATATTTTATCCTGTTGAGTGCGACCTTTTCTACATATGGATTCAATACTACATTTCTATGCCCAACTGAATAAACAAACAAATTCAGAGAAAAAACACAAATGGAGCTTTGTTCGTGTGATTCCAGCCTATGACCTCCCTGGTGGTTCTCCTGAACCCTGTTTTTAAGGGATATAGATTCAACCCCTGGATGCACTTCAGAAACTCAGGCCCTGATTCATCATGACTGTTTTTTTTCACACCAGTCTTGATGATCAGTTGAAATACACTGTATTTATTGGTATATCAGATAAAAAAGAAAATCTTTAAAAGAGTGCAATAATACAAATAAATGCTTGAAAAGGGTATGGAACAAGGCTGAGTGACCCCCGAGAAACCAAGATCATTAATATAGCAGGTAAACCAGGTAAGTACAAAACTGATTCTGTAAAATAGAAATGGCCACATAAAGTGTCTAGTAACAATACAATCCAAGTGGGTGGAGAAACTTATACACAAGTGGGGCAATTAAAAAAATACAATATTATAAGTGTACAATGGCGAAGCACTAATGTGACAGATAATGATGTTAAAGGATACTGCATATAGACCCATGCATAATGCAAGAAGTGGTTAATAATAGAGTACAAATAAAGGGTCAAAAGGGATTAATCCACAAAAATTTAAGGCGGTGTGCTAAAGTGCAAATGCATAAGAGGTAGAAACATTCAAATAAATAGTTGCAAATGCAGCAAAGAAATCCAAAAACATAAGTAAAAAAAATGAATGAGTGGAAGTGCTGCCAATACCTGTGTGGATGAGGTTGCTCAGGAGGGAAAACCCCAAAGCGCGTTTCGCTGTACAGCCCTCAATGAAGTGACAGTGAAACGCGCATCAGAGTTTTCCCTCCTGAGCAACGTCATCCACATAAGTATTGGCAGCACTTCCACTCATTCATTTTTTTACATATATTTTTGGATTTCTTTGCTGCATTTGCAATTATTTATTTGTATGTTTGTACCTCTTACGCACTTGCACTTTAGCACACTGCGCCTTCAATTTTTGTGGATCATTCCCTTTTGACCCTTTATATGCACTATATTATTAACCACTTTATGCACTGGTCTATATGCAGTATTCTCTAACATCAATATCCATCACATTAGTGCTTCGCCATTGTACACTTATAGTATTGTATTTTCTAATTTGTCACACTTGTTAATAAGTTACGCCACCCACTTGGCTTTTATTGTTACTAGACACACTTTATGTGGCCTGTCATGAATTACCAGGGAGGATATATTCGTATATCCCACCACTGCCACCAATTTGTCACATACCCGCTTTTCAGCACATGACTTGGGGTTGTGCCAGCAAGAGTTAATCTATCTCCTGTCACTCAGTCCAGCATTCAACCTCTGTTCTATGCTGCAGTGGGAGCATAAATCACAACCCGACACAGACCACACACTCCGCTCATACATGCTGCCACCACTCACCGAACACAGGGGTGATGAGTCCTAGAAGTACTACTACTACTATATGCCAGTCACCAGGAGTACACACTCTAAGGCTATGGATTCTTTAGAGTGACAAGGTTCCGACTTATTAAAGTTTTAAGCTTTAATATAAAAGGTACAGTGCTTACAATAAAAAGGATATAAAAATGGAAATAAAAAGTGGCTTACAAATATGCAAAAACAGTGATAAAATAAAAGGGAGAAAATTTACAGAAATATCAAACTCTGCAGTCTGGTATTCTGTCCCCGAGGGAGGGGGGAATATGAAATGGAGCACAACAGCTAGGCTGCCCCTCACTGTGAACAGGTTTCTATTTGTACAGGCCTAATTTATAGATTAACTTGGAGATCGGATTTCTAGACCAACCTCTCATGTTAATATTCTAATCCTTGGTTTGTGACAGGACCATGGTTATTTTACCAATGAATACATTCTTTTTTCTTTCAACACTATTTGTGTGACCTTTCTCATAGATAGATAGTGTCAGGCTGCAATTGGATTCTCTCCATCAAAAGAGCTGGAAGGTGTGAAATGTTACCTCTTGTGGTTCTCAGTAAATCCCCCTGGTGAGATTGGAGACAGGTGACTGCCTTCTCAGTATAACATGAGGTAATGATCTGTGTGGAGAGCTGCAGTCTAATGACAGAAGTTAATTTAGTGCTGGTCATATATGCATACATATTCCACTACAATGACCTGTGTGGAGAGCTGCAGTCTAAGGACAGATGTTAATTTACTGCTGGTCATACATGCATACAAATACATATTCCACTACATGGCCATTACTATTTTACATAATCAGTTTTGTACTTACCTGGTTTACCTGCTATATTTCTGATCTTGGTTGCTTGGGGTCACTCTGCCTTGTTCTGTACCCTTTTCAAGCATTTATTTGTAATATTCCTCTCTTTTAAAGACTTTCTTTTTTATCTGATATACCAATAAATATTTCAATTTTATCTTGGGCTGGGCACTTCCCTTCTTTTGGGTATAATTTCATTTTTGGATGTTTCTCTCCACTATCCCTATATGGTCTATATTTGGGTTTTAATGACGGGTTGTGTGGAAGTCAGATGCTCCAGACTCATAAAGGAGTGAATGCCTCTTAATGAATCAGGAGCATCTGAAAAGTGGCTTACATCTCTACATCTCGCAACAAACTTTACTCCAGTATGTGAGTAAAGTAAGATATGTGACCTAGCAAACTTCACCACTCATCATGAATTTGATGATGAGGAAGCGAAAATCCTGTCCTGCCCCAGCTCTTGCCCACTTTGTTATCACTTGGTGAAAATGGTGTGATAATGCTGAAAGTCGCAAAATTTTAGTGCAGCCTTGCATTATGCCAAAACTTTGCGGCGTCTTAAAGATTTTCACCCCACAATTCTGGAGTAAAAGCTTTGATGAAAAGGGCCCTAAGTGTGAAAAGAGCCTAAGGCTGTGTGCACACGCTGCGGAAAAGGTGCGGATTCATCCGCGCGGATTTTGTACAATCCGCAGGTGAAACCGCAGGTCAAAAGACCTGCGGTTTTGCCTGCGGATTGCTCTGCGGTTTTGCCCTGCGGTTTTTCATCTCCTCAATGGAGGAGATAGCAAACCGCAGGAGAATCCGCAGAAAGAATTGACATGTCAATTCTTTCTGCGGATTGAAAACCGCAGATAATCCGCGCGGAAAATTCCGCACCGTCTACACTGCGGTTTTTGATTCCCATAGGGAATCATTGTACTGTACACCGCAGCAGAAACTGCTGCGGGTCCGCAGCGGCCAAAACCGCTGCGGAACCGCAGCAAAATCCGCAGCGTGTGCACACAGCCTAAGGGTTTGTCTAAATCGGTGCCTAAACGCTGGAGCTTCACAGAGGGCTTTGAGAAAACTCTGCAGTGAATGTGAGGTTGTGTACAGAAAGTTATATTCTGCATGTGGTCAAGATGTGAGAAGCCTATAATATAGATTCATGAGGAAACATTAATTTGGGAGGAGCAACATATATTTATTATCTTATGATATAATGATTTCTGCAAAAATATTGGAAAAGAGCATTTTTGTGACAGATACTCTTACATCACTCCAGGCAAAGACTAAAATTTCAGCCTCTGGCGAAAGTCATTATTGGTCGTTCAATTTTAGGTGAAATTCCTTTGTTTGCCTATTAGGCCGCAGTTGAAGTCTGTGCTTCCATAGCAACAGAGCATGTTGTCCTGAGAATCTTCAGTTTAGGGAATACGGTATACTCAATCAGCATCATGCAAAGTTAATGACTACTCCCTGCAGGATACTCCCAGGGCACCAGTGGTGATGAGGTTTGGATATAATTAAAGGGAACCTGTCAACATGAAAATGCAGTCCAAACTCAAGGTATCATGATATAGAGCAGGAGGAGCTGAGCAGATTGATATATAATATAGTAACATATTTATTAAGGTTGAAGGGAGACTTTAAGTCCATCTAGTTCAACCCATATCCTATCCTAACTTGCCCTAACATGTTGATCCAGAGGAAGGCGAAACAAACCCCATGTGACACAGTAAGCTTCACATTGGGGAAAAATATTCCTTCCCGACTCCACATACGGCAATTAGACTAGCTCCCTGGATCAACGCAATATTAACGATTCAGTGCAACTTGTCTTTTAACCATTTAATCCTCTGCTCTTTCTGGGATTTTCAGTCCTGTGAGCGGTTCTATCAGTGACTGACAGCTGTCTTTGCATGCAATGTCTTATACAAAGAAAGCTGTCAGTCACTGATAGGACCGCTCACAGGACTGAAAATCCCAGAAAGAGCAGAGGATGAGATGGTTAAAACACAGGTTATACAGAATCTTCACTCACAAAAATATCTGCTCTATAACATGGTGCCTACAGTTTAGACTGCAATTTAATGGTGACAGGTTCCCTTTAAGACAAAAATATCTCAGCTTTACTCCCATAAGCTTCCACATCACCTTCTTTCTATGTGCAAGGTGTTACATTTTTTTCCTCTGTGGTAGTGGCTTAGTGGTGTACAATGTCCACTGATATCCATGTGGCAGGTGGGAATTATAGGAGCTGTCCGATAATTAAATATCTTTTTGCATGCATTGAAGGCCCCTATCTACAGCATCTATCTATCTACACACATGTATCTACTGCACAGCTTGACAATCTCATTACTGAAACTATTGGAATATGTGAGCTAAAAAAAACTAATAAAAGGACTACTAAATACTCATGTTTGGGAAATAGCAAAAAAAAAATTTAGACATTGTTCTGGTGTCAAGGACCATAACTGTAAAAAAATTCTAAAGTAAATCTATGCATTTTTAATAGGATGCCATCTGTTCTTTACTCATCAATAAACAATATTTTCTCTTATATCCTGGTCCATTTTGTACACCGAAGAATAATGTGTTTTAACATTCATTGCTGTATATTTGCAGTATATTTGCATTAGCAGGTGTTTGTTCGCACAGTCACCAACATGGGGATGGGAAAAGTTTGCGATGCACAATCATAACTCAAGAGATAATATCCATGGTTGGAGAAAACACAAACTGTCATGCCGCTTTATATGGCATGAAATATCAATTCTAGAGCATCTTTTTATCCTCAAACTGCGTTAATAAATTGACAGCTGGGAATTCTCC
Organism: Dendrobates tinctorius; assembly: GCF_039654945.1. Lineage (NCBI taxonomy): Eukaryota > Metazoa > Chordata > Amphibia > Anura > Dendrobatidae > Dendrobates > Dendrobates tinctorius. The sequence goes on along the minus strand of NW_027361738.1, from coordinate 22,776,324 downwards.
ACGTTAAAAAAAAGTGGGTCTGATGCTACCAACCTAGTACTGAGTGTTGTGTTATATACTAGCTGAAGAGCCTGGCGTTGGCTGGGCATAGTAACTAACTGTGATTAGTTATAACAAATTATAATGATTATATTGCAAATAAAAACATTTCACATCATATATTCAACACTACAGATTTGCAACACAAATTAACTAAACGATTACCCAAGTATTGATAGTATTTTATTTTCAACTCATTCAAGAACCTTGTGATAAACAACATTATTGTTTTTTTCCTTTCGGTGCAAAGATGAACAGATTTTTGGCAGTTCAAACTCTTGAACAAGCCATGTAAAATTGACCTTGAGAAAATCATGGAGATTGCAAATTGACCCCTACTACTTTCAGGGACTGTCCCTGAGCTTTGTTAATTGACATTGCAAATGCCAGTCAAAGTGGAAATTGGAGGCATTTAAAATCAAAAGGCAAATCAGATGAAATGAGTGGAATTCTTGGAATGAAAATGTCCTCTCCTTTGGCACATCCTGTGCTGAGCTGTGTATCTAATCTTATCCAGTGTGATACCGTCTGCTGAGCTGTGTATCTAATCCTGTCCTGTGTGATACTGTTTGCTGAGTTGTGTATCTAACTCTGTCCTGTAGAATACTGTCTCCTGAGCAGTGTATCTAATCCTATCCTGTGTGTTACTGTCTCCTGAGCAGTGTATCTAATCCTATCCTGTGTGTTACTGTCTGCTGAGCTGTGTATCTAATCCTATCCTGTGTGATACAGTCTGCTGAGCTGTGTATCTAATCCTATCATGTGTGACACTGCTGAGCTGTGTATCTAATCCTATCCTGTGTGTTACTGTCTGCTGAGCCGTGTATCTAATCCTATCCTGTGTGATACTTACTGCTGAGCCGTGTATCTAATCCTCTCCTGTGTGATACTGTCTGCTGAGCCGTGTATCTAATCCTCTCCTGTGTGTTATTGTCTGCTCAGCCATGTATCTAATCCTATCCTGTGTGATACTGACTGCAGATCGGTGTATCTAATCCTATCCTGTGTGTTAAGGGCATGTCACACTAAGAGATATCGCTAGCAATATCGCTATAACTTGTGACGTTATAGCGATATTGCTAGCGATATCGCTATGTGTGATACTTACCTACAACCCGCTCCCCCGCTGGTTATCGCTGATCGTGCAAGAACGTCCTGGACTGTTTCTCGTCGTCAGCTTCCTGCGGCGCTTCCTGCTGTGACGACGAGCATCGTGTGGACGCGGGCAGGAGGACGCAGGATCGCCTCGTCTGACAGGTAAGTAGCGACCCCCGTCCCCAGCGATGTCGCTGGTGAGATCTGCCTGTTTGGCAGCTCACTAGCGACCACTTAGCGATGTACCAGCGATCCTGACCGCGTCATATCGCTGGTCGGGATCACTGGTACATCGCTAAGTGTGACAGTACCTTTACTGTCTGCTGACCTGTGTATCTAATCCTATCTAATCCTATCCTGTGTGATGCTGTCTGCTGAGCCATGTATTTAATCCCATCCTTGGTGATACTGTCTGCAGAGATGTGTATCTAATCCTATCATGTGTGATACTAGGCTCCCCCTGCAGTCTGTGTCAGAGGGTGGTCTGTGTCGGCACAGTAATAAATTGTGCTATTTCCAGCTTTACAGAAGGAAAATAACACCATAGAAATAATAAGAATAATAGGCCTCAGTTACCACAACTGCAACCAATCACAAATCACCTTCTTTTAACCCCTTAATCCCATGTGACGTACTATCCCGTCCATGTGCCCTGGGACTTAATTCCCAGGGACGGGATAGTACGTGACAGCGATCAGCGGCGCCCACGTGGTGAGCGCCGCTGATCGCCGCCAGGTGTCAGCTAATTATCACAGCTGACACCCGGCACAATGTGTCAGGGGCGGTCACGGGCACATTGATCGTGGTGACACATGATCGCGGTGTACCTGGGGTTAAAGGGAAGCATCGGCAGGGAGGGGGCTCCCTCCGTGCTTCCCTGAGCCCCCCACAGCAGCGCAATGTGCAGCGCTGCTGCGGGGGGTCTCTTTCCCTACAGGTCTCCGGATCCAAGATGGCGACGGGGACCTTCGGGGGCCTGTAGGGAGCTGACTTCCTCAGTGTCTGCAAAGCGCAGGCATGAGGAAGTCTGCGTCTATGCCTGTGACAGATCGCTGATCTGTCACAGCGATCTGTCACAGGACAGTGATGTTCCCCCTGGGACAACCTAATAAAGTTAAAAAAAAAAAGTGTAAAAATAATTTTAAAAAAATCGCTAAATAAATAAAAAAAAAATATATTCCCCAATAAATTCATTTTTTGGAAATAAAAAAAGTAAAAACAATCGAAGTACACATATTTGGTATCGCCACATCCGTAACGACCTGCCCTATAAAACTGTCCCATTAGTTAACCCCCTTAGCAAACCCCTTAAAAAATAAAAACGAAGCAAAAAATAATGATTTATTATCATACTGCCGAACAAAAAGTGCAATAATGCGCGATCAAAAAGACGCATATAAATATCCATGGTACCGCTGAAAACATCATCTTGTCTCATAAAAAACGAGCCGCCATACAGCATCAGCAAAAAAATAAAAAAGTTATAGCTCACAGAATAAAGCGATGCAAAAATAATTATTTTTTATATAAAATAGTTTTCATTGCATAAAAGCGCCAAAACATAAAAAAAGACATAAGTGAGGTATCGCTGTAACCGTACTGACCCGAAGAATAAAACCGCTTTATCAATTTTACTGCAGGTGGTACAGTGTAAACGCACCCTCCAAAAGAAATTAATGAAACGCTGGTTTTTGTTCATTCTGTGTCCCAAAAATCGGAATAAAAAGCGATCAAAAAATGTCACGTGCCCGAACATGATACCAATAAAAACGTCAACTCGTCGCACAAAAAATATGACCTCACATGACTCGGTGGGTCAAAATATGGAAAAATTATAGCTCTCAATATGTGGTGATGCAAAAACAATTTTTACAATAAAAAGCGTCTTTTAGCGTGTGACAGCTGCCAAACATAAAAACCAGCTATAAATAGTAAATCAAACCCCCCGTTATCACCCCCTTAGTTAGGGAAAAATAACATTAAAAGAAAATGTATTTATTTCAATTTTCCCCTTAGGGTTAGGGCTAGGGCTAGGGTTAGGGCTGAGATTAGGGTTAGGGGTGTGTTGGGGTTAGGGTTCGAGTTAGAATTAGGGGTTTCCACTGTTTGGGCACATCAGGTGCTCTCCAAATGCAACATGGCGTCGGATCTCAATTCCAGCCAATTCTCCGTTGAAAAAGTCAAATGGTGCTCCTTCCCTTCCAAGCTCTGCCATACGCCCAAACAGTGTTTTACCCCCACATATAGGGTATCAGCCTACTCAGGACAAATTTCAAAACAACTTTTGGGGTCCAATTTCTCCTGTTACCCTTGGGAAAATAAAAAATTGGGGGCAAAAATATCATTTTTGTGGAAAAAAATGTTTTTTTTTATTTTCACGCCTGGGCATTATAAACTTCTGTGAATCACTTGGGGGTTCAAAGTGCTCACCACACATCTAGATAAGTTCCTTAGGGGGTCTAGTTTCCAAAATGGGGTCACTTGTGGGGAGTTTCAATAGTTTAGGTACATCAGGGGCTCTCCAAACGCACATGACACCTGCAGACCATTCCATCAAAGTCTGCATTCCATAACATCACTACTTCCCTTTCGAGCCCCGACGTGTGCCCATACAGTAGTTTTCTCCCACATATGAGGTATCAGCATACTCAGGACAAATTGGACAACAACTTTTGGGGTCCAATTTCTCCTGTTACCCTTGGGAAAATAAAAAAATTGGGGACTAAAAGATCATATTTGTGGAAAAAATACGATTTTTTTATTTTCATGCCCGGGCATTATAAACTTCTGTGAAGCCCTTGGGGGGTTCAAAGTGCTCACCACACATCTAGATAAGTTCCTTAGGGGGTCTAGTTTCCAAAATGGGGTCACTTGTGGGGGGTTTCCACTGTTTTGGTACATCAGGGGCTCTCCAAAAGCAACATGACACCCGCAGACCATTCCATCAAAGTCTCCATTCCAAAACGTCACTACTTCCCTTCCGAGCCCCGATGTGTGCCCATACAGTAGTTTTCTCCCACATATGAGGTATCAGCATACTCAGGACAAATTGGACAACAACTTTTGGGGTCCAATTTATCTTTGTACCCTTGGGAAAATAAAAAAATTGGTGACTAAAAGATCATGTTTGTGGAAAAAATACGATTTTTTTATTTTCACGCCCAGGCATTATAAACTTCTGTGAAGCACTGGGGGGTTCAAAGTGCTCACCACACATCTAGATAAGTTCCTTGGGGGGTCTAGTTTCCAAAATGGTGTCATTTGTGGGGGGTTTCCATTCCACTGTTTAGGTATATAAGGGGCTCTACAAATGCGACATGACACCTGCAGACCATTCCATCAAAGTCTGCATTCCAAAATGTCACTACTTCCCTTCCAAGCCCCAACGTGTGTGGGGGGTTTCCACTGTTTTGGTACATCAGAGGTTTTCCAATCCCGACATGGTGTCCGATCTCAATTCCAGCCAAAAACGTCAAATGGCGCTGCTTCCCTTCCGAGCTCTGCCATGTGGGGTATCAGCGTACTCAGGACAAATTGCACAATAACTTTTAGGGTCCTGTTACCCTTGAGAAAATAAAAATTGGGGGTGAAAAGATCATTTTTGTGGAAAAAATATGATTTTTTAATTGTACCGCTGTACGTTATAAACTTCTGTGAAGCCCTTGTGGGTTCAAAGTTCTCATAACATATCTAGATAAGTTCCTTGGGGGGTCTAGTTTCCAAAATGGGGTCACTTGTGGGGGGTTTCCACTCTTTAGGTACATCAGGGGCTCTCTAAACGCGACATGGCGTCCGATCTCAATTCCAGCCAATTTTGCAATGAAAAAGTCAAATGGCGCTCTTTCCCTTCTGACCTCTGCCATGCGCCGAAACAGTGGTTCCCCCCCACATATCAGGTATCAGCGTACTCAGGACAAATTGCACAATAACTTTTGCAGTCCAATTTCTCCTGTTACCCTTGGTAAAATAAAAAAATTGAACCTGAAGTATTTTTTTTGTGAAAAAAAGTTAAATGTTCATTTTTTTAAATATTCAAAAAATTCCTGTGACGCACCTAAAGGGTTAATAAACTTCTTGAATATGGTTTTGAGCACCTTAAGGGGTGCAGTTTTTAGAATGGGGTCACTTTTGGGTATTTTCTATCATATAGACCCCTCAAAGTGACTTCAAATGTGATGTGGTCCGTAAAAATAAAATGGTGTTGCAAAAATGAGAAATCGCTGGTCAATTTTTAACCCTTATAACTTCCTAACAAAAAAAAATTTTGGTTCCAAAATTGTGCTGATGTAAAGTAAACATGTGGGAAATGTTACTTATCAAGTTTTTTGTGTGCCATACAAGAAATGCGTAGAGCAAGACAGGGAGGGGGGGAGCAGGTGAATAAGCCCCGCCCAGCGGACCGGACAGCGGCAGTTTACATACATCTGAACCGATATAAAAAAGGTATTTATGCATGAAAGGTGCAGGGTCAGGGGGAAGCAAAAGTACTAAGAGAATCCTTATGTGACACACAATTGAATTATATCATTAAATGATATCTCAAAAAAGGGGTGACAGATTCCCTTTAAACAGCTCTGGTGAAATGAAAGATGCTTAGTGATTGGCTGATACACACACACACATACATACACTCATTTTTATGTCACATTCTTAATGGGTTAAAGATTCTTGTACTATATCTCTTCTTGCAGCGTTATACCCTTAGGGTATAAGGAAAGCATCGGGAGGTATCACTCATGCGCTGCTGAGATAAAATCCTTAAAATCAAATAATTTATTAGAACAGGTTTATAAGTCAACGTGTTTCGAGGTAACACTGGACCTCTTCATCAGGACAAACCTGGTGAAACTGCATGGTATAGCTATCTTTTGTACTAGTGTTCCCCAACTACAGTCCTCAAGGCCCACCAACAGATCATGTTTTCAGGATTTCCTTAGTATGGCTCAGGTGATAATTGCAGTACCTGCACAGGCAATAATTCCATCACCTGGGCAATACTAATGAAATTCTGAAAACATGACCTGTTGGTGGCTCTTGAGGACTGGAGTTGGGGAACTCTGTTTTATACTATGCTGCTTGAAAAGACTGCCAAACTGGGCACATGTCGTGTCAAAGTTCAAATATGTCACGAGGATTATCTACATTGTTTATTTTTTTTTATTTTTTATCTTTATGAATTGCTATTTTTTATTAGTGTACTATTTCTTTATCATCTGATCTCTGTAAGGACATTTCAAATGTGCTCCAATGTGTTCTTTGTAACTCATCTTTGTAATTGGTATCGGGGCTGACATCTGCATTCATTCTTGTGCCATATTTGAACTTTGACACGACATGTGCCAAGTTTGGTGGGCTTTTCAAGCAGCATAGTATAAAAGATAGCTATACCATACATTCTCACCAGGCTTGTCCTGATGAAGAGGTCCGGCGTGACCTCGAAATGTGTTGACTTGTAAATTTGTTCTAATAAATTATTTGATTTAAATGATTTTATGTCAGCAGCGCATGAGTGATACATCACGCTGTTTTCCTTATACCTGTGGTCGTCCTCTCAACCAGTATCTGTGCAGCAGCTGTTACATGTTGTTCATGTGTTGCCATTAAGCAACTCAGTAAGATCAGTGTATCTCATTTTTTCCCGACACCTTATTGTCATTGGATAAGACACTATTGCACTTTCTTCCCAGTTATATTCCTGTTATACCCTTAGGGTACATTCACCCAATGAGCTTTTGGTACGTTTTTGACACTGAAGAATTTCTGCACCATTTCTTCTCCTATTATGTAAATTTTTTCATTGTGTGTTTTTTAACATGCATTTTTATCTCATTTTTGATGCTGCTTTTTTGTCTTTTGTTGGCATGTCATGCTTTAACCCCTTCATGACCCAGCCTATTTTGACCTTAATAACCTGGCCATTTTTTGCAATTCTGACCAGTGTCCCTTTATGAGGTAATAACTCAGGAACGCTTCAACGGATCCTAGCAATTCTGAGATTGTCTTTTCGTGACATATTGGGCTTCATGTTAGTGGTAAATTTAGGTCAATAATTTTTGCGTTCATTTGTGAAAAAAACGGAAATTTGGCAAATATTTTGAATACTTCGCAATTTTCAAATATTGAATTTTTATTCTGTTAAACCAGAGAGTTATGTGACACAAAATAGCTAATAAATAACATTTTCCACATGTCTACTTTACATCAGCACAATTTTGGAAACAAAATTTTTTTTGTTAGGAAGTTATAAGGGTTAAAAGTTGACCAGCGATTTCTCATTTTTACAGCAAAATTCACAAAAAGATTTTTTTTAGAGACCATCTCACATTTCAAGTCAATTTGAGGGGTCTATATGGCTGAAATGCCCAAAAGTGACACCATAAAAACTGCACCCCTCAAGCTGATAAAAACCACATCCAAGAAGTTTATTAACCCTTCAGGTGTTTCACAGCAGCAGAAGCAACATGGAAGGAAAAAATGAACAACTAACTTTTTAGTCACAAAAATGATCATTTAGCAACATTTTTTTTTATTTTCCCAAGGGTAAAAGGGGGAAGTGGACCCCAAAAGTTGTTGTCCAATTTGTCCTGAGTACGCTGAAACCCCAAATGTGGTGGGGAACCACTGTTTGGGCACATGGCAGGGCTCGGAAGGGAAGGAGCGCCATTTGTCTTTTTGAATGGAAAATTAGCTCCAATCGTTAGCAGACACCATGTAGCGTATGGAGAGCGCCTGTGTGCCTAATCATTGGACCTCTCCCACCAGTGACCACATTCTGGAAACTAGACCCCCCAAGGAACTTATCTATATGTGTGGTGAGCACTTTGAACCCCCAAGTGCTTCACAGAAGTTTATAACGCAGAGCCGTAAAAATAAAAAATAATTTGCTTTCCTCAAAAAATGATATTTTTGCCCGCAATTTTTTATTTTCACAAGGGTAACAGGAGAAATTGGACCCCAAAAGTTGTTGCACAGTTTGTCCTGAGTACTCAGGTACCCCATATGTGGGGGGGGACCACTGTTTGGGCACACTTCGGAACTCGGAAGGGAAATAGTGATGTTTTGAAATGCAGACTTTGATGGAGTGGTCTGCGGGCATCATGTTACATTTGCAGAGCCCCTGATGTGCCTAAACATGCCTAAACAGTAGAAACCCCCCCACAAGTGACCCCATTTTGGAAACTAAACCCCCCACGGATCTTATCTAGATGTGTGGTGGGCACCCAAGTGCTTCACAGAAGTTTATAACGCAGAGCCGTGAAAATAAAAAATCATTTTTTTCCTCAAGATATGATTATTTAGCGTGCAATTTTTTATTTTCACAAGGGTGACAGGAAAAATTGCACAACAACTTTGGGGTCCAAGTTCTCCTGAGTACGCTGATACCCCATATGCTAGGGTAAACCACTGTTTGGGCACACGTTGGGGCTTGGAAGGGAGGGAGCACCGTTTGACTTTTTGAATGCATAATTGGCTGGAATTAATGGTGGCGCCATGTCGCGTTTGGAGACCCCCTGATGTGCCTAAACAGTGGACACCCCACCAATTCTAACTCCAACCCTAACCCCAACACACCCTTAACCCTAACCACAACCCTAACCAACCCCTAACCCTAATACCAAACCTAACCATAACCCTAAACACACGCCTAACTGTTATGAATGAGTCACCGTAGAAGGCAAAACCAGAAATACTAGCTAAGTCCAGAAAACCAGAGAAGTTGGCAGCTATCGGATTGCAGACCCCTGAACCTAACAACAACTAGCAGTAGCCGTGGGGGGTTCCTATGGTGCCCTAGACCCCTCGATCACAGCCGGAGAACTACATAGCCTAAAGACAGAAAGGGAAATCTAAACTGCCCCAGAGCAGACCCCAAAGCAATAGGCAGCCCCCAACATATAATGACAGTGAAGCAAGATGAAAAAACACTCACACAGATAGAAAGATAGGCTGAGCAAATGATGGGGCCCAAGCTAACTAAATAGGACAGGATAGAAAAGCTGCTGTCTGCAATCCGCCAAAACCCTCTCAAAACAAGAGCCAACAGACTGATAGGGAAAAAAGCCCTGAAGACGCTAGGCTTCAAAAAGACTATTTCAGTACTCAGGTATTTTCTGAAGACAGAGCAAAAAGGAATTCAGCTCACCCCAGAAGGGAATGGCAGAAATCCAGAAAAACAAGGCAAAACAAAACAAAAACACAAATGCAAAAATTAGAGCAGAAAACTTAGCTTTTGAGGAGCAGGAATCAGACTGGTCTCCTGGAATCCCTCAGAGAAATCACCCGCAAGGCAGAAGGGCGTCGGCTGCCTTATATCCAGTCAGCAATTCCAGTCACCAAGTCATCATCATTCTGCTCAGGTGCTTTGTAATCAGCCTCACTACCTTCCTTCACCAGAAGAGGGAGTTCATCAGACCTCAATGGTGAAGGGGAAAATGAACTCACAACACCTAACCCTAATCCCAACCCTAACCCCATCACAGCCCTAACCCTAATCTTAATTCTAATCCCAACCCAACCCAAATTCCAATCCTAACCCTAACCCTAATTCCAACCCCAACCCTAATTCCAACCCTAACCCTAACCTTAATTCCAACCCTAACCCTAATTCCAACCTTAACCCTAATTCTAACCTTAACCCTAACCCCAATGGAAAAATAAATATATATTCTTTATTTCATTATTTTTCCCTACCTATGGGGGTGATAAAGGGGGGTTTATTTACTATTTTTTTATTTTGATCACTGTGATAGGGTCTATCACAGCGATCAAAATATACCTGGATTGAATGATTGAATCTGCCGGCCGGCAGTGCGCCCGCCATTTTGGAAGATGGCGGCGCCCATGGGGGATGACGGAGGGACATCGGGACTCAGGAGGTACCAAGGGAGGGGGAGAATCCAAAGGTGGGGGGAGCCAAGGGGAGGGGAACAAATACTGATGGTGGTGGCAGATGGCCCCCGTCAGTCGGTGTGGGGGGCAGATTGCGGTATCCAGCCATGACCGATGATATTGCAGGATCGACCATGGCTGGATTGTAATGTTTCACCAAGTTTCATTGGTGAAATATTACAATTTCCCTGATTAGCTGTTTCACTTTCAACAGCCAATCAGAACGATCATAGCCATGGGGAGGCAAGGCTACCCCCCCAGGGTGAAGTACAAGTCCTCCTGTACCTGCAGGTCGGGTGACCAATCAGTGACTCCAGTCACCCGACCTGCAGGTACTCGATTTCTGCCATGACACCTACGTAGGCATCACAGGTCGGAATGGCACAAATTTTCATGATGCCTACATAGGCGTCAAAGGTCGGGAAGGGGTTAAATGGTATTTGACTTTGGCAAAACTTTATTGATTTAATTAGGTAAGGATCACATGCGTTTTTGATGCATTTAAGCTGCGGAAACACACTAAAAATATTTTCTGCATCTGATGCAAGTCTGTGAGGAAAATCCACATAGAAAATTCACAAGAGAAATTGAAGTGCTGCCGATTTGACACACAAAGATCATCGGGAGCGTAATCTTAAAGGTTTATTCTCTAAAGAACAAGTTATCCTCTATCCACTGCATAGAGGATTACTTGCTTATCACTGGGAGTCTAACTGCTGGAACACTCAGCTATTCTGAGATCATTGCTTCGATGCCCCTTCCTGAATGTGGAGCGGAGTGGCATATGCATGACCTCCAATCCATTTATTGTCTATGAGACTTCTAAGTGCAATGCTTGATTAGTCTCGTAAACAATGAATGAAGCGGAGCATGCATATTTGCAGCTCTTCTCTATCCTGGATGGGACTACAAGCCTTGTTCTCAGGATTCTGAAGCCCAGGTCTCAATATAACTGAGAGTCGCTGTCATTAGAGCCCCAGTAATCAGTAAGTTATCCCCGATCCTATGGATAGAGGATAACTTGTTTTTATTTTGAAAATAGCTTTTTAAACACGTTTCTGTCTGTTTTTAGATCATACTGGGGGCTAAAAATATCAATTATAATACCATGGGCTACTTTGCTGTTTTTTTAGGAGGTTCTACTACCAATTCCAGCAGATACAATATATTGTATAGTTAGTTTCCAGAAAGATCATATTGTGAGGATAATATCCAGAGCAGTAAAAAGTATATAATGTAAACAGTGTCGGACTGAGCACTAAGGGCTCAGCAGTGACATTGATCCTGGGGACTCACTGTTCAGCTACATGAAATATTACCAAACCCTTGTTCACAAATTTGCTAGTATATAACAATAAACTTGTTTGTTAAAGCACCACGTCAGCAATTTTTTTTATAGCATTGCTGAGGTGGTGTAACTAATCTAAGTTCCCTGACCCGAGTCTTATACTTGCCAACCACTGTCTTTATCTGTTATCGGCCCCCACTCCAGTCGGTCTTCTGCAGCTTGTGACCTGCTGGATCGCTACAGAGTTTGCTGGGCGATCCAGAAGTCACTACTCAATGTAAGTCTATGAGAGCCAGAATGGGGCCAGAACGAGGCCAGATCAAGGCCAGAACGGGGCCAGAACGGGGCCAGAACGGGGCCAGAACGAGGCCAGAACGGGGCCAAAATGGGGCCAGAACGAGGCCAGAACGGGGCCAGAACGGGGCCAGAACGAGGCCAGAACGAGGCCAGAATGAGCTTCTCATAGACTTACTTTGAGACCAAATTGTGACCTCTACCTCTGACTTGCGGTTAGTCATGAGATAGCGGCGCAGGACTGCAGCGGTGCCTGGAAAAGTTGAAGATGGCGGCTGGTAAATATAATACAAGGGTCATGGAATTAAGATTACTGACACCACTTCATTGCTGAATTAAAAAAAACCCACTGGAGTGCTGCTTTAAATGAATGATCTACTGCCCTTTTCTGAACAAGATACATTAAGTGTATTTTGCGTGTAAGGATCGTCTGATCCTGCAAAGGGGCTGATCGGGAGATTCACCTGATCCTTTTGGTAAGTCCGAGCCTGAATGTAGATACGTTTCTCAAAGTGAAATAATAGCAAAGATAAAAATAGAATCCTAGAGATGTCATCATAAAGGATGACGAGTTAAAGCAATAGCAAAAAAAAATCTAAGTAATTCACATTATGACACAAAGACAGAACATAACAGTCGGTTTGGTGCTAAGTGAGGACACAAATGCATTCTGTAATCTCCATCCTTTCCGTAGTAATCATTGTTTCCACTCATCTTCGGATTATGATGTGAATTTGCATAGTCATTGTTAGGATTTGTACCGACAGACAGATTCCACATGTTGTGTAGCAACAATTAGATTGTCCTTACCCCAGAATTCAAGTCTCTTCTTCTCTTTGCAGCCATTCTGTCGCCTGCGCTTTTCTTACTGTCTGTTAGCTTTAGGGAGCCAGGCAGGGGAAGGAGGAGGAGGAGTGAGACTGGGTCCTGTGTATGGGTTTGGATTGCTGCTTCATATGACAGCTTTGTTTCCGGAATGGCATACTATGTATTGCGCCACTCCCATCTCCACCTGTTTTATCAGCTGAATCCAAAATGCGGCAGCTGCTGTATACAAATGCCATACATCTGACTATATCCCAATATTGTGATCTGAATCCTAACTTAGGTGGCAACGTACAGATTTTTGCTATCATTTTGAAATGCTTTATTAGTATTTAGTAGAATTAGAACAGGTTAGTGTGGATTAGTCATGTTTTAAGTTTCTGTATCCTGTACTTTGGTTTTATAACTTTGAAGCAGATTTTTAGACATCCTGTCTTTGTTGCTTTGTTCTTTTTGGAGTCAATACCAGCATGTGTCCAGACTTTAACATTCCTGGAAAAATATATTTTTATCTAGTAAAAATGTATTCTACCATAGTACAACTACTCTGATTCAGCCTAATTCCAACCGTAAACAGGTCAGAGTCATAGCTGAGCTTTGGTTCATTCAGGGCAAAGTGTTACTTCAAGGCCCATGGCTTGTACATGCCCCCAGATCCTAGGGCATATGCCATGCCAGTCCCCCACCAGATAAACCACTGAGCACTGTTTCAATATATGTATATATAGGTTAAAGCTGAATAGCTCTGCTTGTGTTAAGAAAATAAATGCTTGAAGATTCATTTGCACTCAACTACAAGCCATCATTTTTTTCTTTTACACTATATTTACTTTCTTTTTTTTTATCCATTAAGCTCTCCAACGCCTCTATAAGAACCAAAAAAAAGATGGGGTGCTCAATAGAACACAGGAAAAAGATAAGAAAAATTTCTGAAGTATGAACTTTTTCATCTGTTCTAAAAACTGACATGTAATAGGACCCAAATGGACCAAAGTGAAAAAAATCAAATGGGTCCATCTTAGAGTTGAGCGACTTTGGTCGGATCGGGTTTCATGAAACAAAATTTGTTTCAGATGAAACTGGTCCGACTAGGGCAAAAAAAGTCAGAGTTTCGTCCGAAACCCGACCCCAATGCAAGTCAATGGGAGATAAAAGTCGGCATTGAGCGGATGACATTCATCCGCTCAATGCCGACTTTTATTCCCCATTGACTTGTATTTGGGTCGGGTTTCGGACAAAACTCTGACTTTTTTTGCCCTAGTCGGACGAGCTTCATCTGAAACAAATTTTGTTTCATGAAATCCGATCCGACCAAAGTCGCTCAACTCTAGTCCATCTGCTTCCATTTTGGCTTAATTATACAATAGATCCATGTCGGGCATTGATTCCATTTGTTCACAAAAACAGAACAGACAAACTGAATGTCCTAATGCAAAAATAAACATAGAAGAAGCGTAGGTGAAATGGATTAGGGCAGTGGTTTCCAACCTTTCTGACCTTAAGAGACAGATCCAGCTCTGAGAGAGGATCGCAAGCCACATCCAGCTCGGAGAGAGGGTCGCGAGCAATGTTCAGCTTTGAGAGATGGTCACGAGCCACAACCGACTCCCACACTCCCTCACATTAGTTGCAACCAAAGCCCCTATTATGGGTATAACAAAAGCCAAAGCATTTCCACAGAAGCAGTATATCAAGATCCAAGGGTTCCCACAATTTCCCCTTTCAGTATTCTCCCATCAAGCACTCCCACCACTGTGGTATCCAGCTTCAAGCACCTACTCTGACCTATCATCCTGTCTCCAGCCCACCATCCTTAAATTATCTCTAAACCCCTAAGACCAGTATATGTGCATCCAGATCTGCTCTTCTGTACCGGATTTCTCACAAAATTCACCATTTTGAGATGTGCCCTTCATAGCTCTTTGCTGGGCCTGGAGCTAATGCACCAAGCTAGCAGACAGCCACGAGCCACAATTTATCAGATTACGAGCCACATGTGGCTCCCGAGCTACAGGTTGGGGATCCCTGGATTAGGGGATGAGGAGGTGGATTTCTCAAGGTCCTGGTGTTGGTGATCTCTTCAGCTGATGTACATGTTTTGGTCCCATTGATTTTATGATGTTTTGAATAGCACTATAGCTGTATAGCACTGTACGGGACCGTTTGTAAGCTGCATTTTCATCGCTGTCACCATGAGGAATCATATGCTGCGGCTAGTACACTCCTGGCAGCTTTCTTTCCTTTTCTTTTTTTGGTCCTTTATGAAAATAGTATCCATTTGGAGGCACTATGCACTTTATATTTGAAAGCTTATCAGCTTGGTACCTTTAGAAGTGTGATCCATATAAAAAAATATTTCTTACCTCTTGACTATGTGACCCCCCACCTCTTTTACAGTGACCTTCCATATACCCAGTCCACATTTTGCACCTCTCCCTATTGGAAGTCTTTTCCCACCCTGTTTTTTTATGATTTTGTATTTAATGTCATAATAATAAAGATTATGTTTATAATTAACCAGCTGGAATCACTTTTGTGTACTCTGGCGGCGTTATCATTGCCTTCAGGGAGAGTGTGTTTTCAATGTTACATTTGAAGTGTCTAACATTTCTTTTTTTGGACATAGTCGGGGTAATAAGTATTTGATCCCTTGCTGATTTTGTAAGTTTGCCCACTGACAAAGACATGAGCAGTCTATAATTTTAAGGGTAGGTTAATTTTAACATTGAGAGATAGAATATCAAAAATAAAATCCAGAAAATCACATTGTATAAATTATATAAGCTTATTTGCATTTTGCATTGAGAAATAAGTATTTGATCCCCTACCAACCATTAAGAGTTCTGGCTCCTAAAGACCAGTTAGGCGCTCGTAATCAACTAATTACCTCCATTAAAGACAGCTGTCTTACAGTCACCTTTATAAAAGACTACTGCCCACAGACTCAATTAATCAGTCAGACTCTAACCTCTCCAACATTGGCAAGACCAAAGAGCTTTCTAAGGATGACAGGGACAAGATCATAGACCTGCACAAAGCTGGAATGGGCTACAAAACCATAAGTAAGACGCTTGGTGAGAAGGAGACAACTGTTGGGGCAATAGAAAGAAAATGGAAGAAATGCAAAATGACTGTCAATTGACATCGATCTGGGGCACCATGCAAAATGTCGTCTCGTGGGGTTTCCTTGATCATGAGTAAGGTGAGAGATCAGCCTAAAACTACATGGGGGGAGCTTGTTAATGATCTCAAGGCAGCTGGGACCATAGTCACCAAGAAAACCATTGGTAACACATTACGCCGTAAAGAAAGCCTGCAGTGCCTGCAAGGTCCCCCTGCTCAAGAAGGCACATGTGCAGGCCCATAAGAAGTTTGCCAATGAACACCTGGCTGATTCTGTAAATAATTGTGAGAAGGTGCTGTGGTCAGATGAGACAAAAATTGAGTTCTTTGGCATTAACTCAACTCGCTGTGTTTAGAGGAAGAGAAATGCTGCTTATCACCCAAAGAACACCATCCCACACTGTCAAGCATGGAGGTGGAAACATGTTTTGAAGGTGTTTCTCTGTTAAGGGCACAGGACTACTTCACCACAGCAATGTGAGAATGGATGGAGCCATGTACCGCAAAATCCTGAGTAACAATCTCATTCCTTCCACCAGGACATTAAAAATGGGTCATGGCTTCATCTTCCAGCAAGACAATGACCCAAAACATACAGCCAAGGCAACAAAGTAGTGGCTCAAAAAGAAGCACATTACGGTCATGGAGTGGCCTAGCCAGCCTCCAGACTTTAATCCCATAGAAAACTTATGGACGGAGTTGAAGCTCCAAGCTGCCAAGCGACAGACTCAAAATCTTAATGATTTAGAGATGATCTGCAAAAGAAGAGTGGCCCGAAATTCCTCCTGACATGTGCGCAAACCTCATCATCAACTACAAAAAAGGTCTGACTGCTGTGCTTGCCAAGAAGAGTTTTTCCACCAAGTATTAAGTCTTGTTTGCCAGAGGGATCAAATACTTATTTCTCACTGCAAAATGCAAATAAATTTATATAATTTATACAATGTAATTTTCTGGATTTTAATTATGATATTCTATCTTTCAATGTTAAAATTAACCTACCCTTAAAATTATAGACTGCTCATGTCTTTGTCAGTGGGCAAATTTATAAAATCAGCAATGGATCAAATACTTATTTCCCCCACTGTATGTGATTTATTACAGTCACTCATTAGTTGCCCTGGCTGTGAAATTCGCATCATTGTCATGCTGGAAGACCCAGCCACCACTCATCTTCAATGCTCTTACTGAGAGAAGGAGGTTTTCGGCCAAAATTTTGCGATTCATCCATCCATCCATGCTCCCTTCAATACGGTGCAGTCGTCCTGTCCCCTCTGCAGAAAAGCATCTCCAAAGTATGATGTTTCCCCAATCATTCTTCACAGTTGGGATGAGTTGTGTTCATCCTTCTTCTCTAAACCCGGCGAGTGGAGTTGATACCAAAAAGTTAAATTTTAGTCTCATCTGACCACATGACCTTCTCCCATGTCTTCTCTGGATCATCCAGATGGTCATTGGCAAACTTTAAATGGGTCTGGACATATGCTGGCATGAGCAGGGCGACCTTGCAGGACCTCCAGGATTTGAATCCATTACGACTAGTGTTGCGTGATACCGTTCGATACCCAAAAATATCGTATCGGATGGCATCGCCCGATACGAAAAAAATATCGGGTATCGCCGATTCTGATACCGGAAGTCCCATTCAAGTCAATGGGACTTCCGGTATCGGAATGAAAAAAAGCCCTTTATTTCCTTGTTGGCTAATTCTACATAATTGAAAACAAATAAGAATCATGTAGAATGTATTGTGGGAGGTGGAGGAGACATTAAAGGCATAGTGGTTTATTCAAATCACATGGCATAGCATTAATTCCAATTTTTTTTTTCAAGACGTTCGCAGTTAAAAAGATATTGACTATGTTAACTTTTTTATATTTTGTCAGATATGTATGTTTCACAACTTCCATGCACTTAACCTTCTTTTGTACTTCTCCGACACTTTCTCCTTCATGATCCGCAGCAGTAGCATTTTTTTCATCAACTTTTTCTTCACCTTATTCATCTACTTCTTCTTCACCTTCTTCCCATTATTTTTTTTTCCATTCTTCATATTCAGCTATTATTAATTTTCATATGCTATTTCTTCATCTTCTTCCTATTCTTCTTTTTCTTCATTTTCTTATGGTGACAGGCATTCCTGTAGTACTTATCTATAAAAGTTATAAGATTACACCTTACGTTCTGCCTGTCACAAAAGATTTACAACAGGATTTGTCCACGTTCAGTTTGGCCTGCAGCAGCAGGCATTTTCCAGGGGCACCACGAGGAGGAACGGACTCACCCCCATTTACTGCTTAGTCTTCTTCTGCTTATAATTTTGATATCTTCTATGCTGATTTTTAGTCTTATGCTTAATGTTCTTCTGCTTTCTGTTCTTCTGCTTTTGCTTCTTCTGCTTCTTGTTCTTCTGTATCTTGGTGGTTGTCTTCATGTTCTTTGTCCTCTTGGTTATATTATTTAGGGTCATATTTCTGGTCTTCTTTGGTGTGGTCTTCAGGGTCGTCGTCATCAGGGTCATCGTCATGGAGATCAATAAGTATTACCATAGACAATTTCAAAAAGCTTGATCTTGGCAATGTAGCAGAAGGTACAAGAAGGCTGGGAAACTGGCGAGAACCAGCTGACAGTACTGGAACCCGTAGTGGCAGCAGAAGGAACAAGAGCCAATGGCACTACTGAGGAACAGCTGACGGTGCTGGACCCCGGTTACTATGCAGGAGGTACCTGTGCTAGAAACCACTACCAAGGACCAGCTGATGTTGCTGGACCTCGGATACCGAGATGGAGGCACCTAGGCCAAAGGCTCTGGCGAGAACCAGCTGACAGTGCTGGAACCCGGATGGGCAGCAGAAGGAACAAGAGCCAATGGCACTACCGAGGACCAACTGACGGTGCTGGACCACGGTTACTAAGCAGAAGGTACCTGTGCTAAAAAGCACTACCAAGGACCAGCTGACGGTGCTGGACCTCGGATACCGAGATGGAGGCACCTAGGCCAAAGGCTCTGGCGAGAACCAGCTGACAGTGCTGGCACCCGGATGGGTAGCAGAAGGTACCCATCCAAAGCAAAGTAGCCAGGCCGCAAGCCAGCCGCAGTTACCGAAACCCACAGTCCTACAGGGGGTCCATGTCCCATTGGCACTACGGATCCAGCCTTCAGTGCCAGATCCCGCAGTCCAAATAGGAGTCACCTAAACTGCAGGCACCGTAGAGTCGGCTAACTCGGCCGCAAGACGACAGGACTACGGATTGGTGGCAAAGTGACCTTGACACTACCCGGAAACAGCTGGCGTGCTGGAACCAGGCTGGGCAGGAGGGAGTACCCGTGCCAACGAAACTTCTGAGCAGCAACTGGTGATGTTGGAGCCCAGGAACAATCATGGTGTAGGCCAAGGCCTACTTAGTGGCAGCATTATATAGGTTGTAGGCTACAACAGACTGTCAACGTGCTCCAATTAGGCATCTGTCTCCACTCTGTTTCCAGGATTTCACCTGACCACCAACACCGCCAGTTTATGCGTACAGTAGCCGTCTGCCCAATCCACACGTGTTCCTGTGTTACTGGGGTTTTGTAATGTCAGCAGATCCCCTGATGTGTGTCTGGCAATGTCTCCTGCTCTGTCCACATTCCCACCACTTGTATTGGGAAGGTGGACAGCGCAGGAGATAGTGCCGGACACACATTGGGGGATCAGCTCACGTAACAGAACACCAGGAACACAGGAACAAGTGTGGAATGCGTGGACGGCAACTGTGAGCAGGAACTGGCGGAGTTGGAGGTCAGGGGAAATACTAGAGACAGAGTGGAGACAGAGGCCAAATCAGAGAATGTTTAAATCAGAGGTAGTTACAATTTGGAGGCAGCAGCAGTTTGCCCTCCACACAGCAGGGGATCAGCTGACGTTACCGAACCCCGCTTACACATGAACAAGTGTTTTTTCTGTGTGGACAGCACTTCCGAGCACCAACTGGCGGTGTTGGAACCCAGGGAAAATCAGGTAGTAGGCCGAGGCCAACTTGGAGCCAGGTGTAAATCTGAGGTTGTTTGACTGTGGAGGGAGCAGGACACTTTGCCATACACACAGCAGGGGATCAGCTGACGTTACCAAACCCCACTTACACATGAGCGAGTGTTTTGTCTGTGCGTACAGCACTTCTGAGCACCAACTGGCGGTGTCGGAGCCCAAGGAAAATCAGGTAGTAGGCTGAGGCCTACTTGGTGGCAGTTTTAGATTGTTTCTACACTACTACTAACTGTCAACGTACTTCAATTAGGCCTCTGTCTTCACTCTGTTTCGAGTATTTCCTCTGGCTTCCAACCACGCCAGTTGCTGCTCTGAAATGCTGTCTGCACAACCAACACTCGTTCCTGTGTTACTGGGGTTCTGTAACAGCAGCTTCTCCCTAGAGGTGAGTCAGGCAATGTCTCCTGCTCTGTCCACTTTTCCACTACAAATAGTGGGAATGTAGACAAAGCAGGAGACATTGCCGGACTCACCTCTGGAGATGAGCAGATGTTACAGGACCCAGGTAACACAGGAACAAGTGTTGATTGTGCAGACGGCACTTGAGAGCAGAAACAGGCGGTGTTGTAGGCCGGAGGAAATACTCAAAACAGAGTGGAGACAGAGGGCAAATCAGAGAACATATTAAATCAGAGGTAGTCAGAAGTTGTAGGCAGCAGGAGAGTTTGCCGTACACACAGCAGGGGATCAGCTGACGTTACCAAACCCCACTTACACATGAGCGAGTGTTTTGTCTGTGCGTACAGCACTTCCGAGCACCAACTGGCGGTGATGGAGCCCAGGGAAAATCAGGTAGTAGGCAGAGGCCTACTTGGAGCCAGGTGTAAATCTGAGGTACTTTGAGTTTGGAGGGAGCAGGACACTTTGCCATACACACAGCAGGGGATCAGCTGACGTTACCGAACCCCACTTACACATGAACAAGTGTTTTTTCTGTGTGGACAGCACTTCTGAGCACCAACTGGCGGTGTTGGAACCCAGGGAAAATCAGGTAGTAGGCCGAGGCTAACTTGGAGCCAGGTGTAAATCTGAGGTTGTTTGACTGTGGAGGGAGCAGGACACTTTTGCCATACACACAGCAGGGGATCAGCTGACGTTACCAAACCCCACTTACACATGAGCGAGTGTTTTGTCTGTGCGTACAGCACTCCTGAGCACCAACTGGCGGTGTTGGAGCCCAGGGAAAATCAGGTAGTAGGCTGAGGCCTACTTGGTGGCAGTTTTAGATTGTTTCTACACTACTACTAACCGTCAACGTACTCCAATTAGGCCTCTGTCTTCAACTCTGTTTCGAGTATTTCCTCTGGCTTTCAACCACGCCAGTTGCTGCTCTGAAATGCCGTCTGCGCAACCAACACTTGTTCCTGTGTTACTGGGGTTCTGTAACAGCAGCTTCTCCCTAGAGGTGAGTCAGGCAATGTCTCCTGCTCTGTCCACTTTTCCACTACAAGTAGTGGGAATGTAGAAAAAGCAGGAGACATTGCCGGACTCACCTCTGGAGATGAGCAGATGTTACAGGACCCAGGTAACACAGGAACAAGTGTTGATTGTGCAGACGGCACTTGAGAGCAGAAACAGGCGGTGTTGTAGGCCGGAGGAAATACTCAAAACAGAGTGGAGACAGAGGGCAAATCAGAGAACATATTAAATCAGAGGTAGTCAGAAGTTGTAGGCAGCAGGAGAGTTTGCCGTACACACAGCAGGGGATCAGCTGACGTTACCAAACCCCACTTACACATGAGCGAGTGTTTTGTCTGTGCGTACAGCACTTCCGAGCACCAACTGACGGTGTTGGAGCCCAGGGAAAATCAGGTAGTAGGCCGAGGCCTACTTGGAGCCAGGTGTAAATCTGAGGTACTTTGAGTTTGGAGGGAGCAGGACACTTTTCCATACACACAGCAGGGGATCAGCTGACGTTACCAAACCCCACTTACACATGAGCGAGTGTTTTGTCTGTGTGGACAGCACTTCCGAGCACCAACTGGTGGTGTTGGAACGCAGGGAAAATCAGGTAGTAGGCCGAGGCTAACTTGGAGCCAGGTGTAAATCTGAGGTTGTTTGACTGTGGAGGGAGCAGGACACTTTGCCATACACACAGCAGGGGATCAGCTGACGTTACCAAACCCCACTTACACATGAGCGAGTGTTTTGTCTGTGCGTACAGCACTTCTGAGCACCAACTGGCGGTGTCGGAGCCCAGGGAAAATCAGGTAGTAGGCTGAGGCCTACTTGGTGGCAGTTTTAGATTGTTTCTACACTACTACTAACCGTCAACGTACTCCAATTAGGCCTCTGTCTTCAACTCTGTTTCGAGTATTTCCTCTGGCTTCCAACCACGCCAGTTGCTGCTCTGAAATGCCGTCTGCGCAACCAACACTTGTTCCTGTGTTACTGGGGTTCTGTAACAGCAGCTTCTCCCTAGAGGTGAGTCAGGCAATGTCTCCTGCTCTGTCCACTTTTCCACTACAAGCAGTGGGAATGTAGACAAAGCAGGAGACATTGCTGGACTCACCTCTGGAGATGAGCAGATGTTACAGGACCCAGGTAACACAGGAGCAAGTGTTGATTGTGCAGACGGCACTTGAGAGCAGAAACAGGCGATGTTGTAGGCCGGAGGAAATACTCAAAACAGAATGGAGACAGAGGGCAAATCAGAGAACATATTAAATCAGAGGTAGTCAGAAGTTGTAGGCAGCAGGAGAGTTTGCCGTACACACAGCAGGGGATCAGCTGATGTTACCAAACCCCACTTACACATGAGCGAGTGTTTTGTCTGTGCATACAGCACTTCCGAGCACCAACTGGCGGTGTCGGAGCCCAGGGAAAATCAGGTAGTAGGCCGAGGCCTACTTGGAGCCAGGTGTAAATCTGAGGTACTTTGAGTTTGGAGGGAGCAGGACACTTTGCCATACACACAGCAGGGGATCAGCTGACGTTACCAAACCCCACTTACACATGAGCGAGTGTTTTGTCTGTGTGGACAGCACTTCTGAGCAACAATGGGCGTTGCTGTAGCCCAGGAAATAAAGTTCAGGTCATAGAAACATGAACACAACAGGAGACCTGGATCCTGTTGCCAGGCAATTATTTATTCTGGAAGAGGACTGGCAAATTCAGGTGAGATCCAGGCCTTGTTCATTTTCACAAAAGTAAGCCGGTCAACATTATCGGCGGATAGTCGCGTGCGACGGTCTGTTACCACACCACCTGCAGCACTAAAGACACGTTCCGATAATACACTGGCAGCAGGGCAAGCCAGCACCTCCAATGCATACTGGCTAAGCTCTGGCCATGTATCCAGCTTAGAGACCCAAAACTTGAACGGGGAAGAGCCGTCTGGGAGTACACTAACAGAGCAAGACAAGTAGTCTGTCACCATCTGACGGAAACGTTGCCTCCTGCTGACTGGAGCCGTCTGTGATGGTGTAGCCGTTTGTGGCGGTCCCACAAAACTTTTCCACATTTGGGCCATACTGGCCTTGCCTTGTCCTGCGGCACTGCCTCTGCTACCTCTTTGTGCAGAGCTTCCTCCACTGCCTCTACCCACATGGCTGCTTTGAAAAGCACTACCAGCAACACTTGCGGGGGGGAATGGAGAACATGATGGCCTGCACAAGTGTTTCTTGGTACTCCCGCATTTTACGCTCCCGGTTCAACTGTGGTATGAGGCTTTGTAAGTTGTCCCGGTAGCGAGGATCTAGGAGGGTGTACACCCAATAATCAGCCGTGTGGAGAATGTTGGCGATGCGGCGGTCATTTATCAAGCACTGCAGCATGAAATCCACCATGTGCTGCAGACTGCCAACTGGACCGGAAACGCTGTCCCCAGCTTGAGGCAGCATCTCAGCCTGCTCAGCATCACCCCACCCTCGCTGTACACACTGACTGCTAGAGCCTTGTGTACCTCCCTCCTCTGGAGAGATGTGTTCCTCCTCCTCCGTTGACTCCTCATCATCCTCCTCACTAAGTGTCCCCTGCCTGGGCCTTTGTGTGGAAGCACGTTGCGCAGACTTGCCAGAAGCAGATGGCATTTCTGACTCCTCATCCTCGACCTCTTCAAAAACCTCCTCACTTAGTGCTTGTAAAGTTTTTTGAAGCAGACAGATAAGGGGGACAGTCATGCTGACTAGTGCATCATCTGCACTGGCCATCCGCGTGGAGTCATCGAAGGCACGCAAAACTTGGCATATGTCCCTCATAGTGGTCCACTCAGTGGTGGTGAAGTGTGTCCGGCGCACAGTGCGACTTGTTTGCGCCTGATGCAACTGGTACTCCATTACTGCTGCCTGCAGCTCACACAACCGCTCCAACATATGTAACGTTGAATTCCACCTGGTGGGGAGGTCACATATGATGCGATGTTCTGGCAGGCGGAATCGGCGTTGCAGAGATGCAATGCACGATCTTGCCATGCTGGAACGCCGCAAGTGAGCACACTCTAGGCGAACCTTGTGCAGCAGTGCATCAAGATCCGGATAGTCCCTCAGAAAGCTCTGCACGACCAAATTGAGCACGTGTGCAAGACATGGTATGTGAGTGAGGTTGCTTAGGCCCAGAGCTGCAACTAGATTTTGGCCATTGTCACTCACTACCAAACCTGGCTGGAGATTCGCTGGCACAAAACACACATCGCTCTCCTGCTTGATGGCTTTCCAGAGCTCCTGTGCTGTGTGGCTCCGATTCCCCAAAGAAATTAATTTAAGGATGGCCTGTTGACGTTTGGCCACACCTGTGCTCATATCTGGCCTAACAGGCTCATGCAGTGCTGATTCCGAGGAACTACAGTAGGAGGAGGACTCAATATGTACAGACTGCATTCCTGCAATCCTTGGAGTTGGCAGAATACGTACAGAGCCACTCTCCAGATCTGTACCCGGCTCCACAACATTGACCCAATGGGCAGTGAGGGAAAGGTATCGTCCCTGTCCATGGCTACTGGTCCACGCATCTGTGGTCAGGTGGACCTTGCTACTGACGGCGTTTAGTAGCGCATTTTTAATTTTTCCCTCCACATGCTTTTGCAGGGCAGGGACGGCTTGCCTGCTGAAATAAAAGCGGCTGGGCACATTGTATTGTGGAACTGCCAATGACATCAAGTTCCGGAAGGTGTCAGTCTCCACCATACTGAATGACAGCATCTCAAGGGCCAGTAGTTTGGCAATGCCGGCATTCAGAGCCAGTGCTCGGGGATGGTTTGCCGAGTATGGCCGCTTTTTCTCCCATGCCTGTGCTACCGATTTCTGGTGAGTGGCCTGGGAGTGTGGCCTGGGATGACTGAGAACGTGGTTCAGTGGGTGGAATTTCACTGGGTCTCTGGACAACAGTGGCAGAGGTTCTTCCATGGCGTTCCAGTGAGGAAGCCGAACCAGCTGTGTGTGAGCTGGAGGAAGAGGCCCCAACACGAGCTGAAGAGGTGGTAGGTGCTGCTGAAGGTTGGCCTACATCTTCAGTGTGTCTGTGTAACTCCACCTCGTGCTTGGTACGCACATGTTTCCACATATTTGTGGTATTGAGGTTGCTCACATTTTTCCCTCGTTTAACTTTCTGATGACACAGCTTGCATTTGACAAAGCAAATGTCATCTGCAACTGTGTCAAAAAAAGACCGCGCACTGCAAGTCCTGGGAGCGCCCGTTTTGTATTTTGGAAGAGGATTGCTCCTCACGGGTGCCAAAGTGGAGGCTACAGGCAACCAAGTCTGCCCCCGCCATCTCCCTCCTCTTTTGGCCGTTCGGGGAATCTCTTCCTCAGAGCTGCTCCCACCACCTTCCTGTAGCTGACGCCATGATGGGTCAAGGACCTCATCATCTCCACTCCCCTCTTCAAGCACCGGCTGGTCCTGGGTTGTCTCGCCAGCACCGTACGCACTAGAAATTGGCAACTGAGTCTCAGCATCATCAGATGAGTACTGAGGTGTGCTGACAATAGGCACTGGCCCACCCGCCTCTTCAGATTCAGAGGGACAAAGCAGTTGCGCATCACTGCATACTCCCTCTTCTTCACGCTCTAGAATGCTGCTTGGCTGGCCACCTCTTTCCAAGCCAACAGATTCTGAGAACAGAAGTAAAGATTAAGATGGCTCCTGTCCAGGGCTCTCAGACTGCCTGGGCAATTTGGGAGGTGGTGAAGAGACAGATGGTTGCTCTTCAGTGCTCTGGCCCTGAGAGGATGCGGAAGTCATTGAAGTGGATGCATTAGCTGCCATCCATCTGACAACGGCTTCAATTTGTTCGTCACGCAGCAGTGGGGTACGGCGAGGTCCTACAAAGCTGCGCATGAAGGACTGTTGCCTGGTAAAAGTGGGGGATGCCGGGTCACTGGTGGCCGCAGCAGACACCGAATCCCCACATCCTCTCCCTGCTGAATTCCCCCGTCCTCTCCCTGCTGAAACTCCACGGCCACGACCACGTGCCTTACTCCCTGCCTTCTTCATCTTGGTAGACTGATAAAGATAGGCAGAAAAGTAAAAAATGGGGGGCTTAGTGTTCTTATTCCTGAACACCTGCTAACCAGTATAAGAAACACTAATTTTGCTAAGAGTGTGTGTACTACACTTTAATATGATCTAATGTGGCCTACACAACTCTAAAGTGGAGTGTTTGGTGAACTTTATTTCCTTTTTATTTTTGGGGGGGGAAAAATAAAAGGATGTGACCAAAGTTTGAAAGCTATAGTATCACAAACTTTTTGGAGCGATTATAATGCAGGAAGCTAACCTACAATGCAATTGATGAGGCTCCAAAAAATAGGGTGATACTAGTCTGGCTGGCCCTGAAGGGCACAAGCCAGCAAAAAGGCTCCTCTATCTAATCCTATATAGTGTTTGCAACCAACCAATGGCAATGGATGCGGATGGAAGCACACTAATATAGGAGCAAAAATCTGG
Organism: Dendrobates tinctorius; assembly: GCF_039654945.1. Taxonomy (NCBI): domain Eukaryota; kingdom Metazoa; phylum Chordata; class Amphibia; order Anura; family Dendrobatidae; genus Dendrobates; species Dendrobates tinctorius. The sequence goes on along the minus strand of NW_027361738.1, from coordinate 22,749,858 downwards.
ACAAATTAGCTGCAAAAAAAGGACTATGTATGAGGCAGTGACGCATGCTGAGCGGACTACAACCAGCGGTGGCTGTAGAACACACTGCAACGTGAGCTGCACTCACACACAGAGAGACCTATCAGACAGCCAAAAACGGTGCAGAGAAATGGGATATAGCACTGAAAGGCTGCTGAAAGGCTCCACTGTCCTCTCCTTTAGTGTTTGCAACCAACGTATATGGATACGTATGGAAGCACACTATACAGGAGAAAAAAAAGCAGCAATAAAAGAAAAATGTGTATGAGGCAGAGACACACGCTGGGCGGTCTACAAGCAGACGTGCCTGCAGGACACACTACACAGCGTGGGTCTGCACTCACACAGCCCTTGCAGACAGCTATTAAAACAGCGCTACTGGGCTAAACAAAATGCTACAGTGGTGGATTATGTAGCCTGGGTAGAGCAATAGATATGTTTGATGATCGCTATTTCTAACTGTCCCTCACAGTCTTCAACAGCAGCCTGTCCCTAACTGAATTCACAGCAGAGTGACCAGAAATGGTGGCTGCAGCGGTTTTTATAGTGCATCATGACATCATTTCAGCAGCCAATCACAGCCATGCCAGTAGTTAACATGCCTACATGCCTAACACGATGTGCCCACACTTCTGAGGATCCCCATTGGCTGAATCAAATCGAGCGGGCTCCTAGCATTATGGGAACTTCCGATTCCGGTATTCGATATGAAAAAAGTATCAGAACTAAGTATCGGAATTCCGATACAGCTAATATCGGCCGATACCCGATACTTGCGGTATCGGAATGCTCAACACTAATTACGACCTAGTGTGTTACTAATGGTAATGTTCGAGACTGTGGTCCAAGCTCTCTTCAGGTCATTGACCAAGTCCTCCTTTGTAGTACTGGGCAGATTCCTGACCTTTTTCAGAATCATCCTTACCCCACTAGGCAAGATCTTGCATGGAGTCCCAGACTAAGGAAGATTGACAATCATCTTGTGTTTCTTCCATTTTCTAATAATTGCACCTTGCAGTTTTTGCCTTCTCACCAAGCTGCTTGCTTATTGTCCTGTAGTCCTGTAGAGATGAGCAGATAGATCCATGAAAAATAAACTTTGAGTCCAATTTTCTGAAATTTGCAGTTCCAAGCGACTTGGAACACTTTGAGATTTAGTTTGAGAGGATCAAAAAAATAAACCATGTCTGGCACAATTTCCCAAACTGCTGAAGCATCTGGAAGTGGGCTAATGACATTTTACGCTACTCCTGCAGTTATGACATCACATGGTCTATCCCAGTTTATTGAGCGGTTCATCATATCTTGTATGCTGGTGGCCAGTACCTGAGTTATCTAAGATCAGGGGGTTCTAGTGGAACACAGACAGGTGCTTGTCAAGCAGTTAGTATGGCAGAGCCGTATTCCACCTCCAGATTCACTAGGTAAGTGAATTATACAGATCATATTGAAACAAAATGTCTCTCCCCCTCCCCTTTGCAAAAGCTTAGCGTGTTAAACAGGAATTATCCATGCAATTCGGAGTCTTCAAGTTCTCAGAATCAAATTTTTTGTGGAAATTTCGTGAAGCTGGAGAAATAAAATTTCAAATGATCATCTCATTGCTGCAAAAAGGGATCACTTTTGAAAGTTTTTTAATTTTTAGAAATTGTAAAGAGCCCAAACATTTTTATTAATATATTAATGCAAAAAAGAAAAAAATAGATGTTATTGACCCCTTAAAAGACGATAATAATAAGATAATTATAGAGGACAAGGAAAAGGCAGAGATGTTAAAAAGGCAAATTAAATATTGACAAATCCCCCAGTCCAGATGACATTCATCCAGAGAGAATTGAGCTCAGTAATTGACAAGCAGCTGAATCTCATATTCTTAGATTCTTCTCTAACAGGGTTGGTGCCACAGGATTGGTGAACGGCTGACGTGGTACCGATATTTAAGATAGGCCGGGGTCACATTTGCAAGTGTGATGTGAGAAACTCGCGCAAGTCTCTCGCATCAATACCTGGCACTGCCGCCGACACTTGGGACCGGAGTGTGCGGCTGCATAGAAAGACATGCAACAGCACACTCCTGTCCCGAGTGCCGGCGGCAGTGCCGGGTATTTTTGCGAGAGACTCGTATGAGTTTCTCGCATCAGGCTCACAAGTGTAAGGGTACCGTTACACCTAGCGATGCACCAGCGATCCCGACTAGCGAAATGAAGCGGTCAGGATCGCTGGTGCATCGCTAGGTGATCGCTAGTGAGCTGCCACACAGGCAGATCTCACCAGTGACATCGCTGGGGTCAGGGATCGCTACTTACCTGTCAGACGCGGCGATCCTGACGTCCTCCCACCCGCGTCCACGCGTCGCTCGTCGGTGCCACAGGAAGCCTAGCAGGAAGTGGCCGACGAGAAATGATCCAGGAGCTTCTCGCGCGACCAGCGATAATCAGCGGGGGATCCGGTCGGAGGTAAGTATCACATGCAGCGATATCGCTAGCGATATCGCTGCAACATCACAAAATCGGTGACTTTACAGCGATATTGCTAGCGATATCGCAGTGTGTAACGGGGGCTTAACCCCGGCCATGGGGAAGAAAGTGGATCCAGGTAACTATCAGGTAAGCCTGACATCAGTAGTGTGCAAAGTTTTTGAGGGCATCATAAGAGATGACCTGCAGAAATATATTGCAGAGAATAATATAACTGACAACCAGCATGGATTTATGAAAGATAGAAAGATAGGTCATGTCTAACTAACATGTTGGGTTTCCATGAGGAGGTGAGCGCAAATCTGGATGTTGGTAATGTGACTGCTGTGATTTTTATGGACTTTGTAAAGGCATTTGATACTGTACCACATATCAGCTTTATACTGAAGCTCCAGTAGTAAGGACTGGGGCAAACTATATGCAGATGGGTAAGGAATTGGCTAAATGACAGGAAACAAAGAGTCGTCATAAATGGTATGCTCTCTGAATGGGATATAATCAGCAGTGATGACTTGAAGGATCTGTAATAGGACTTAGTAACCTCTTTATTAATGATCTTGTGGCTGGGATTGAGAGTAAAGTGTCAGTCTTTGCTGATGACACCAAACTATGTAGGATATTAAAATCTGACCATGACATTACAATATTGCAAAACAATTTGGATAAGATGACTGAATGGGCAAACACTTGGCAAATGAGATTTAATGTTGATAAATGTAGAGTGATGCAACTAGGACGGAGTAATCATATTGCTTCATATACATTAAATGGGAGTATACTTGGGATTACATAACATGAGAAGGACTTGGGTGTTCTGGTTACAGGTAAGAAGAGCAGCAGTACTCAATGTCAAGCAGCAGCCGCAAAAGCAAATAAGATTTTAGGGAGTATTAAAAGAGAGATAAAATCCCAAGTTCTCATCGTATTGTTACCCCTTTATAAATCACTGTTGAGGCCACATCTAGAATATGGGATCCAATTTTGGGCTACACATTTTAAAAAGGATATTCAGAAATTAGAGTCAGTTCAATGGTGGGCAACTAGATTAGTACAAGGGATGGAAGACCTCTCATGATGAAAAGTTGGATTTGCTTAGCTTAGAAAAAACACACCCCAGAGGAGATCTTATTTATATGTATAAATATATGTGTGGTCAATACTAAGGACTGGCAGATCACTTATTCCATTCAAAGACCAGACAGGACCAGGAGGCATTCATTACTGTAGGAGTAAATGTGATTCCAGCAGCCAAATAGGAAAAGGTTCTTTACAGTGTGACAGAGTCACTGGCATAGTATGTAAAGGGCGATACGTGTCTCTGCATATACTACAGTCAATGATGTAGAACCAGATTGTTTTTGCCTCCAGCACACTAAGTGCTGAAAGAGTTAAGGTTAAAGTTACAATGGGCTGGTTTTATGTGGGCATCCATAAAGTGGGTGGGAGGGTGCTCACCGTATCTCCTCTTGCAGAGCCGACACCGGCATATGTACTAGCAGGACATGCGGTGATGTCACAATTATGTGATCATCACATGGTCCTGGTTAAATACCTGGACATGAGAGACAGTCTGTGTGGTTTATTGGGAGAGGAAGCAATCCCTCGTGGCTCCAGGAGGAGCAGAGAACATTGCCAGGTGCTTGCAGGTAGCTCCTGCAGAGAAAAGACTCTTATGAACTTTGTTTTGTTTTCAGTTAAGCCATGAAGGCTCTGCTTTTGTTTTTCTAAACCCCGCATTTGTCTATGCTGACTTTAATAAACCAGCAGGTGTTTCCGAATCAAAGTGTTCCTGTGTCTACCTGGAGGAGCAGCAAAGCGTGTCCACCCCTCACGATAGAGCAGTGAAAATGTGGAATGCAGTACTGCAAGAATTAGTAAAGACAGAAACTATAACAGCTTTAAAGAACGAGATGGGTGATTTCTTGAATACACATAACATTTTGGGTTAAATTAGTGACAAAGTTAAGTTAAATTAGTGACAAATTGTATAATTGGCAGGGAAAGGTTGAACTTGATGGACCCAGGTTTTTTTTCACCTTATGTAATTGTGTAACTATGAGGTATCTCAGAGCACATTTTCCACATCAGCCAGAAACAGGAAGCTCTGCAGCACTGTCTCGGCAAAGCGGCAACTGGCTCTGCTAAAGCAATTTGTCTAGGAGGCAAAACACACACACTGAATAACAGACTGGACAGATTTGTGGATCTCGCCACTGAACCTCCAACCAAGCATGGCCGTGTGTGATAATGGCAGTAACCTGATGGTGGCTGGCAAGCTTAACAAGCTCACACACACTATGCTTGGCCTATGTGCTCAACTTGCTAGTTCAGCAGTTTCTGAAAACCTGCTCAGATTTGGCAGAGCTTCCGTAGGGAAATTATTACTTAAAGGGGTTGTCCACTACTAATACAACACATTCTTAAACTAAATGATTGGCCGCAATAAAATGATAAAGCCTATACTCACTTCCCTTGCCAGCACCATTCCCACGGTGTTGGTACTCGCTCTCCCCAGGGGCTGTGATGCAGTGTTGTGACACGTGATGCCGGTGCCTAATCATCGCTGGTGTCACTGTCTCCACCTTCAGACAAACTGAACATGAAGAGAAAGCCAGGGCTGCAGCTCATCCTCGACGGGCTCACTCTGAAAATACTGACAGGCTGGTGGGTGTGTCTGGATGCTGGTGTGAACAGTGGTGTAGTTGCTGAGCTTCTGCCAGGCACACCAGCAACAAGGATAAAGCACCCTGCATCGGCGCTTCAATTGTTGCTCAGATGGGCCCCAGATGATTCTAGGAACACGGCACTACCTAGAGCGGCGCCAGCTGGTCCCATGACGGCCCTGGACACCATCCTCATCTGGGATCAGGGCACCGGTGGAGTTTGGGCACCATCTTGCCTCATGGAGGAGGCGACTCGGGCAGCTGGAAGACGCTGATGCCGATACCTGGGGGGCTGGTGAGAGGCCTTAGGGTCATGCAGTCTCTGGGTCCCCAGGGGATATGGGGGTAACACCATGGGCAAATTATACCCCAGCGCTGCACTCTCCTGCTGGATTGATACAAGAGCAGGTTTCTCCCGGCCAGCATGCCACTGATCTGTGCGATTTGCAGCAAGCAGTAGGGAGAAGCCATTTTCCTTCCTCACCTGATCAGGCTCAAGCTAAAGAGCCCATACTGCTGTTAAGCCACATAGTGTTTCCTATGGAGGGGTCTGGCACTCAGAGGAAAAAAGGGGTCTCTGTCCCTTATAAAGATCCTCCTAAATTAACCCTTGGTAACCCTTGATCTGATGATGGGAGCGATTATTTAGAGGGGTCCTTAGATGAAGAGGGTGACCTTGTGCACGATAATTTTCCTCCACAGTGGCTGAAGTTTTTCTCTTGTTTCCCATCAAAAGAGGATTTCAAAGCTTTAATAACGGAGGTCAAAGATGCATGCAGGTCAGAAATCGCATGTGTGTGATAGGACCTGCAGCTTTTGATGGGCTGAATTGACTCTTTGGAAGGAGAGCATGATGAAACCAGATCCCATGTGGATGATTTGCACCAGACTTCTTTTATGCAGCAGAAAGTGGTCAGAGACCTGCTTGTTAAATTAGAGGACTTGGATAACAGGGATAGGAGATGCAACATCAGAGTGAGAGGAGTCCCATAATCGGAGGGCCAGGAAAACTTAAGCCAATTTAGCAGGAAATCTTCTCCTCCATCTTGGATGATCCAGAGTGCACCCCCTTTAAATTTGATCAGGCACACCGGGCCTTACAACGTAAAGGAACTTCACCTTTCCCAAGAGACATTATTTGCTGTCTTCATGATTTTGAAATTAAGGATAGGATTATGATGAAGGCCAGACCCTTGAAGGAGATCATATATCAGGACACTGCCATTCAGCTATTCCCAGACCTACTGTATCTCGCATAACTTTACAAAAGAGGAGACTCCTCCAAACTTTGCTGTCCATATTGAAAGATCTCAAAATTCCCTATGGGTGGGGGTTTCCCTTTGCCTTAACAGCCCGAAGAGAAGGTGTTTCGGCAATTTTGCGCTCTCTGGAAGATCTGCCATCCTTTTGTGAGAAATTAGATCTCCAGGTCCCCAAGATTTCAGATACCCCTGCGGGTATGCCTCCACCTCCTGTTTGGACGCAGAAAAGAAGGAAGGACTGTCTGAGTAACAGAGGAGGGAAGAGGGGAAAATCGGGCCTCCACTGACTCCTTGAAAAGAACGTTTTTTATGGTTTTTCACATTTTCTCCTCTAGGGAGTGCAAAACTTGGCTTCGAAAACTGTTTAAGTCTCTTTAACCACTTTACCCCCAAGGGTGGTTTGCACGTTAATGACCGGGCCAATTTTTACAATTCTGACCACTGTCCCTTTATGAGGTAATAACTCTGGAACGCTTCCATCGATCCCAGTGATTCTGACACTGTTTTCTCATGACATATTGTACTTCATGTTAGTGGTAAAATTGCATTGATATAACTTGCGTTTATTTGTGAAAAAAAAATAGAAATTTGGCAAAAATTTTGAAAATGTTGCAATTTTCTAACTTTGAATTTTTATGCCCTTAAATCACAGTGATATGGCACACAAAAACATAATAAGTAACATTTCCCACATGTTTACTTTACATCAGCACAATTTTGGAACAAAATTTTTTTTTCGTTAGGAAGTTATAAGGGTTAAAAGTTGACCAGCGATTTCTCATTTTTAAAACACCATTTTTTTAGGGACCACATCACATTTGAAGTCACTTTGAGGGGTCTATATGATAGAAAATACCCAAAAGTGACACCATTCTAAAAACTGCACCACTCATTGTGCTCAACACCAGATTCAAGAAGTTTATTAACCCTTCAGGTGCTTCGCAGGAATTTTTTGAATGTTTAAAAAAAAATGAACATTTATCTTTTTTTCACAAAAAAATTACTTCAGGGCCAATTTTTTTATTTTACTAAGGGTAACAGGAGAAATTGGACTGCAAACGTTATTGTGAAATTTGTCCTGAGTACGCTGATACCTGATATGTGGGGGGAACCACTGTTTCGGCGCATGGCAGAGCTCGGAAGGGAAGGAGCGCCATTTGACTTTTTCAACACAAAATTGGTTGGAATTGAGATCAGACGCCATGTCTCGTTTAGAGAGCCCCTGTGTCATGCCGCGCTCACCTGGGGCTGGGACTCTGTGGCTGCTCCGGGGTTCCCGTCTTGTGTGCACACACACCTCTCACACTTGATCCTGTTGCTGCACAGGCCCTTTTCTGCTCTGACCGCAGCCACGCCATCTCTATTGTCCTGGATGACCTAATCCGGAAGTCCCTGTGCTATTGCCCTATATCAGGCCACCTCCTCCTATGGGAGGTGCCTGATTATTGTGCTTCCCTGCTCGGCCTGCTTGGTCCCTGCTCGGTCACTCTCTGTATTTGGGTCCCTTGCCTTGTGATCTGCTCCGTGCTTCCTAGCACACGCACTGAATCGTGCCCTGTCGTGCTCCTTAGTACACACTCTGCCTCTGCCTAGTGCTCTGCCTTGCTGCCTAGTACACGCTCTGCTCTGTGCCATGTTGTGCTCCTTAGCACACACTCTGCCTCTGCCTAGTGCTCTGCCGTGCTGCCTAGCACATGCTCTGCTCTGTGCCCTGTCGTGCTCCTTAACACAGACTCTGCCTCTGCCGTGCTGCCTAGCACACGCTCAGCTAGGTGTCCTGTCGTGCTCCTTAGCACACGCTTAGCTCTTGCCTTTTGTCCTGTTGTGCTTCCTAGAACACCTTCTGCCTTCCCTTGCACTCAGGTGTGCTCCCTTGCATGTGCCCTGCTTTGCTCCATACCTGGGCGTGCTTGTCACTGCATGCCATACGAGCTCCCATACCTAGCATGCTCCTGTATACATGCCTTTATTGTCCTGGACTCTCCGTACTTCCGTGCACACGCCCTGTATTGTCCTATACCCTGCATGCCCTTGTGTCCACAATTTGTATTCGGGTCCCTTGCCTTGTGCTCTGCTCCATGTTTCCTATCACACGATCTGCCTCGTGCCCTGTTGTGCTCCTTAACACACACTCTGCCTCTGCCTAGTGCTCTGCTGTGCTGCCTAGCACACGCTCTGCTATGTGCCCTGTCGTGCTGCTTAGCACACACTTTGCCTCTGCCTAGTGCTCTCCTGTGCTGCCTAGCACACGATCTGCTCTGTGCCCTTTCGTGCTCCTTAGCACACACTCTGCCTCATGCTCGGCCATGCTGCCTAGCACACGCTCAGCTCAGTGCCCTGTTGTGCTCCTTGGCACACGCTCAGCTCCTACCTTGTGTCCTGTTGTGCCTCCTAGCACACCTTCTGCCTTTCCTTGCACTCAGGCATGCTCCCTTGCACGCGCCCTGCTAACTCCATACCTGGGCGTGCTTGTCACTGCACACCATACATGCTCCCGTACCTAATGTGCTCCCGTGTACACGCCTTGCATTGTCCTGAACTCTCCGTACTTCCGTGCACACACCTTGTACTGTCCTATACCCTGTGTGCCCCTGTGTCCACACTTTGCACACTCTTGTACGCTGCACATTCCTTGATGCATCTCGTTAGACACACTCACTCATGTCTCCTGAGAGCCGGCCACCTGGTTCCAGCAGTCATGGCACCGTGTCCCCTTGAGTCTGCCCCTGACACTCCCTGTATAGGGGGTGGTCCTCACTAGGTCAGCTCGCCCTGGTTGGGTTGGTGCCACGACCCAGGTGGTCCACTCCAGAAGTCGTCACACTCCGATGTGCCTAAACAGTGGAAACCTCAGAAGTGACCCCATTTTGGAAACTATACCCCCCAAGGAACTTATCTAGATGTGTGGTGAGAACTTTGAACCCCCAAGGGCTTCACAGAAGTTTATAACGTACAGCCGTACAATTAAAAAAATCATATTTTTTCCACAAAAATGATATTTTCACCCCAATTTTTATTTTTCCAAGGGAAACAGGATCTCAAAAGTTATTGTGCAATTTGTCCTGAGTACGCTGATACCCCATCTGTTGGGGTAAACCACTGTTTGGGCGTATGGCAAAGCTCAGAAGGGAATGAGCGCCGTTTGACTTTTTCAACACATAATTGGCTTGATGCCATATCGCATTTGGAGAGCCTCTGATGTGCCTAAAAAGTGGAAACCCCACACAAATGGCAGCATTTTGAAAACTAGACCCCCCCAAGGAACTTATCTAGATATGTGTTGAGAACTTTGAACTCCCAAGGGCTTCACATAAGTTTATAACGTACAGCTGTAAAATTAAAAAATCATTTTTTCCACAAAAATTTTCACCCCCAATTTTTATTTTCCCAAGGGAAGCAGGACCCGAACAGTTATTGTGCAATTTTTCCTGAGTACGCTGATACCCCATATTTGGGGGTAAACCACTGTTTGGGTGCATGGCAGAGTTCAGAAGGGAAGGAGCGCCGTTTGACTTTATCAATGCAAAATTGGCTAGAATTGAGATCAGGTGCCATGTCACATTTGGAGAGCCCCTATACAGTGGAAACCCCCCACAAGTCACCCCATTTTGGAAACTAGGCAACCCAAGGAACTTACCTAGATGTGTGGTGAGCACTTTAAACACCCAAGTGCTTCACAGAAGTTTATAATGCCCGGGCGTGAAAATAAAAAAATCATATTTTTTCCACAAACAAGATCTTTTAGTCCCCAATTTTTTTATTTTACCAAGGGTAACAGATGAAATTGGACCCCTAAAGTCATTGTCCAATCTGCCCTGATTATGCTGATATCCCATATGTGGGAGAAAACTACTGTATGGGCACACGTTGGGGCTTGGAAGGGAAATAGTGACATTTTGGAATGCAGACTTTGATGGAATGGTCTGCAGGTGTCATGTCGCATTTGTAGAGCCCCTTATATACCTAAACAGTGGAATGGAAACCCCCCCACAAGTGACCCCATTTTGGAAACTAGACCCCACAAGGAACTTATCTAGATGTGTGGTGAGCACTTTGAACCCCCAAGTCCTTCACAGAAGTTTATAACGCCCGGGCGTGAAAATAAAAAAAATCATATTTTTTCCACAAACGTGATCTTTAGTCCCCAATTTTTTTATTTTCCCAAGGGTAACAGGAGAAATTGTACACCAAAAGTTGTTGTAGAATTTGTCCTGAGTATGTTGATACCCCATATGTGGGGAAAAACCACTGTTTGAGCACATGGCAGAGTTTGGAAGGGAAGGAGCACCGTTTGACTTTTTCAATGCAGAATTGGCTGGAATTGAGATCAGACGCCATGTCGCATTTGGAGAGCACCTGATGTGCCTGAACAGTGGAAACCCCCAATTCTAACTCCAACCCTCACCCCAACACACCCCAAACCCTAATCTCAAGCCCTAACCCTAGCTCTAAGCCTAACGGGAAAGTTGTAATAAATACTTTTTTAAATTTTATTATTTTTCCCTAACTAACGGGGTGATAAAGGGGGGTTTGATTTACTATTTATAGCGGGTGTTTATGTTTGGCTGCTGTCACACGCTAAAAGACGCTTTTTATTGCAAAAAATCATTTTTGCATCACCACATTTTGAGAACTATAATTTTTCCATATTTTGACCCTCAGAGTCAAGTGAGGTCTTATTTTTTGCGGGAGGAGTTGATGTTTTTATTGGTACCATTTTTGGGCATGTGACATTTTTTGATCGTTTTTTATTCCTATTTTTGGCATGCAGAATGAACAAAAACCAGCATTTCATGAATTTCTTTTGGGGGGCGTTTACACAGTTCCGCGTGTGGCAAAATTAATAAAGAGGTTTTATTCTTCGGGTCAGTACGATTACAGTGATACCTCATTTATATATTTTTTTATGTTTTGGCGCTTTTATGCAATAAAAACATATTTATATAAAAAATAATTATTTTTGCATCACTTTATATTGCGAGCTATAACTTTTTAATTTTTTTGCTGATGATGCTGTATTTTGGCCTGTTTTTTGTGGGACAAGATGACGTTTTCAGCGGTACCATGTTTATTTATATCTGTCTTTATGATCGCGTGTTATTGCACTTTTTGATCGGCAGTATGATGATAAAGCATTGTTTTTTGCCTTGTTTTTTTTTTGAAGTGGTTCAATAAAGTGGTTAACTAGTGGGACAGTTTTATAGGGTGGGTCGTTAAGGATGCGGTGATACTAAATATGTGTACTTTTATTGTTTTTTTATTTACAGAAAAAATAATTTATTAAGATTTTTTTTTAAATTTATTTAGGAATTTTTTAAAAATTATTTTTAGTTTTTTTTCCTTTATTACTTTGTCCCAGAGGGGGACATTACTATATTGTGTCAGATCGCTGATCTAACACTTTGCATAGCACTGGTCTCAGCAGGCATTGAGAAAGCCACATCCCTGCAGGACCCGGAAGGCCCCCTTGGCCACCTTGGATCCAGGGGGCCTGCAAGATGGAGGCCCTTGGAACAACGCGAGCACATCGTATTGTTCCGAGGGGCTCAGGGAAGCACGTAGGGAGCACCCTCCCTGAATGATTCCTCCCTATGCCCCGGGACACTGCGATCATGTTTGATTGCAGTGTCCCAGGGGGTAATGTGACAGAAGCCATCAGTGCCGGGTGTCAGCTGTGATAATCCCTGGGACTAAGCTCTGCCTGTGGATAGCTATTCCATCTCTGCTGCATTACACCATCGGTTTGAGAAGATCTGCGCTGCAGTGCTGGTCGCCTCTGATGAGATACCACAGGTGGCGTCACGAACACTTATTACAAAGCCTCTTTATTTTTAATCCCTTGTAAATATACCCCTTTTATTGGACACCTAGGGCACCGGACTGGGTCACCGCCTCTGTGACACTGCCCCTTTAAGAAGTGGCCCGGTACTGAGTACCCCATGGCCCTGGAGGGCTCTCCAACTTGGGGTCATAAACAGGATATCGAAGCCTGGTATCACCAGGTCCGGTGTGCCAAATATTGAACTGAGAAATGACTAAACAACATGTACAAAGGAACAACTTTATTGGACTGTGATTTGAACTGTAAAGATGGCAGCAATGGTGGTCCCACGAGGTGTGCGGTGAGGCGTGCCATTGTGGGTGGTACCCAAGAAAGAGTGTGAAACAGAATGAACCTCCCCTGCCTGTACTTCTATGCAACTACGTCAAGGCCAACAGCCAGAGGGGTCCGGAACCTGGCCTGGTATGGCGGCAAAGGAAAAAACACTGCCCCCAGGGGGTGGAGAGAGGCTCCACGGCAGGAAAGAGAGCACAGGAGAAGCCAGTACACCAGGAGGCCATGATGGAGAGCGGAAGGAGGCCTGTGGAGTGCGGAGAAGAAATTAAACCTTCTCCCAGCTCTGTGGAATCAGGCTCCAGACCCTTGGAGGATATCAACCTGGAGCATCTGGAGCAGTAGATTGAGGAGCTGTGCAGGAGTCTCCTTCACCCGCCATCTTGGTGATAGGGGATGGTACACGCTCCATGTGCGAAGGGTTCCCGCCTAGCTGACAGCTCCCCAAAATCACCATGGGTCGACAACTACAGCACCACCACCAATTCCGCGGTCAACAGCATTGACACCAGCTGCAATTATGCAAACGGTTCCCCAGGCTGCAGTGGCACCATCGAAAATGCTTGCAGATATTCCACCATCATCTCCAACAGCAGGACCAGAGGAGATTCTGTCTGATGAGGCTCCTCAAGCAGCATTTATCCAGGCTGCTACAGCAATTATAATGCCTACAGGACGCAGCAACCCGGAAGTTTTACCCTGGAAGCAAAAGAGCACAAATGCTTCCACTGCATCAGGAGGCTGCATTCCTCAGCCTCATTAAATTAAAGAAAATTAAACAGAAACTTTGGCAAGTCTTGTGTAAATAGTTAAACCCAGGTGGGTTTCTGGCAACATGTTCTACCAGATTATGTCTCTATAGTCATAAGTAGAGTTGAGCGAAACGGGTCGAAAAAATTCAAAAGTCGCCGACTTTTGGCAAAGTCGGGTTTCATGAAACGAAACCCGACCCTAGGATGAGGTCGGCCACGAGGTCGGCGACTTACGCGCCAAAGTCGAGTTTCAAAAGTTTGTTTTGCGCTCTTTTTCAGCCAATCAGGATCCACGGACACTGTGGGCAACGTGATGACCTAGGCACGGGTCACCACCATCTTTCAGAAGGGCATGCAAGTGATTGGCTTGCTTTGGTGGGCGTCACAGGGGGTATAAAAGGGCGTGCACGCCGACCGCCATCTTACTTCTGCCGATCTTAGTATAGGGAGAGGTTGCTGCTGATTCTGTAGGGAGAGCGTTAGGCAGGGAAGAAGACAAAAAAACTGCTTCTGCTGCTAGCGATTTGGCCTGCACAACACACAAGTCACTGTGTGTGCAGTGCAAGGGGAGGCTATATAGTGGTGTATCAGTGGTGTTGGTTGTTGGGCTGCCTTTTAAGGCTTCCTGACACGCTGGCATTGCTGTTTACCCACTGATCCGCAAACTGCTTTTTTAAAAGCAATCCAATCTCCCTTATCCTCTAGTCACTTTTGTCACAGCTGTGCCATCGAGCGTGTCACATAGCGCTCGGATATCAGTGGGCCTCACACAATCCACAAGTGTCCAGTGTCCAAAAGTGTGCGCAGAGATTCAAAATCTCCATTATCCGCTCGTCACTTTGGTCACAGGCAGCTGTGCCATCGAGCGTGTCACATAGCGCTCAGATATCAGTGGGCCTCACACAATCCACAAGTGTCCAGTGTCCAAAAGTGTGCGCAGAGATTCAAAATCTCCATTATCCTCTCGTCACTTTGGTCACAGGCAGCTGTGCCATCGAGCGTGTCACATAGCGCTCAGATATCAGTGGGCCTCACACAATCCACAAGTGTCCAGTGTCCAAAAGTGTGCGCAGAGATTCAAAATCTCCATTATCCTCTCGTCACTTTGGTCACAGGCAGCTGTGCCATCGAGCCTGTCACATAGCGCTCAGATATCAGTGGGCCTCACACAATCCACAAGTGTCCAGTGTCCAAAAGTGTGCGCAGAGATTCAAAATCTCCATTATCCTCTCGTCACTTTGGTCACAGGAAGCTGTGCCATCGAGCGTGTCACATAGCGCTCAGATATCAGTGGGCCTCACACAATCCACAAGTGTCCAGTGTCCAAAAGTGTGCGCAGAGATTCAAAATCTCCATTATCCTCTCGTCACTTTGGTCACAGGCAGCTGTGCCATCGAGCGTGTCACATAGTGCTCAGATATCAGTGGGCCTCACACAATCCACAAGTGTCCAGTGTCCAAAAGTGTGCGCAGAGATTCAAAATCTCCATTATCCTCTCGTCACTTTGGTCACAGGCAGCTGTGCCATCGAGCGTGTCACATAGAGCTCAGATATCAGTGGGCCTCACACAATCCACAAGTGTCCAGTGTCCAAAAGTGTGCGCAGAGATTCAAAATCTCCATTATCCTCTCATCACTTTGGTCACAGGCAGCTGTGCCATCGAGCGTGTCACATAGCGCTCAGATATCAGTGGGCCTCACACAATCCACAAGTGTCCAGTGTCCAAAAGTGTGCGCAGAGATTCAAAATCTCCATTATCCTCTCGTCACTTTGGTCACAGGCAGCTGTGCCATCGAGCGTGTCACATAGTGCTCAGATATCAGTGGGCCTCACACAATCCACAAGTGTCCAGTGTCCAAAAGTTTGCGCAGAGATTCAAAATTTCCATTATCCTCTCGTCACTTTGGTCACAGGCAGCTGTGCCATCGAGCGTGTCACATAGCGCTCAGATATCAGTGGGCCTCACACAATCCACAAGTGTACAGTGTCCAAAAGTGTGCGCAGAGATTCAAAATCTCCATTATCCTCTCGTCACTTTGGTCACAGGCAGCTGTGCCATCGAGCGTGTCACATAGCGCTCAGATATCAGTGGGCCTCACACAATCCACAAGTGTCCAGTGTCCAAAAGTGTGCGCAGAGATTCAAAATCTCCATTATCCTCTCGTCACTTTGGTCACAGGCAGCTGTGCCATCGAGCCTGTCACATAGCGCTCAGATATCAGTGGGCCTCACACAATCCACAAGTGTCCAGTGTCCAAAAGTGTGCGCAGAGATTCAAAATCTCCATTATCCTCTCGTCACTTTGGTCACAGGCAGCTGTGCCATCGAGCCTGTCACTTAGCGCTCAGATATCAGTGGGCCTCACACAATCCACAAGTGTCCAGTGTCCAAAAGTGTGCGCAGAGATTCAAAATCTCCATTATCCTCTCGTCACTTTGGTCACAGGCAGCTGTGCCATCGAGCGTGTCACATAGCGCTCAGATATCAGTGGGCCTCACACAATCCACAAGTGTCCAGTGTCCAAAAGTGTGCGCAGAGATTCAAAATCTCCATTATCCTCTCGTCACTTTGGTCACAGGCAGCTGTGCCATCGAGCGTGTCACATAGCGCTCAGATATCAGTGGGCCTCACACAATCCACAAGTGTCCAGTGTCCAAAAGTGTGCGCAGAGATTCAAAATCTCCATTATCCTCTCGTCACTTTGGTCACAGGCAGCTGTGCCATCGAGCGTGTCACATAGAGCTCAGATATCAGTGGGCCTCACACAATCCACAAGTGTCCAGTGTCCAAAAGTGTGCGCAGAGATTCAAAATCTCCATTATCCTCTCGTCACTTTGGTCACAGGCAGCTGTGCCATCGAGCGTGTCACATAGCGCTCAGATATCAGTGGGCCTCACACAATCCACAAGTGTCCAGTGTCCAAAAGTGTGCGCAGAGATTCAAATTCTCCATTATCCTCTCGTCACTTTGGTCACAGGCAGCTGTGCCATCGAGCCTGTCACATAGCGCTCAGATATCAGTGGGCCTCACACAATCCACAAGTGTCCAGTGTCCAAAAGTGTGCGCAGAGATTCAAAATCTCCATTATCCTCTCGTCACTTTGGTCACAGGCAGCTGTGCCATCGAGCGTGTCACATAGCGCTCAGATATCAGTGGGCCTCACACAATCCAAAAGTGTCCACTGTCCACAAGTGTGTGCAGAAATTCTAAATCTCCCCTGTCCTATAGACACCTTGTACCTTGTTTTACATTACTATATAGTTTGTTGGATTTTGTCTACATTTCTACCAAAAATGAGGCAGGCTGGTGGAAGAGGCCGTGGAATTGGGCGGGGGTTGGCAGCTGGTAATGATAGTGTTGGTGGTGGATCTGATGGTAGTGGCAAGAGCAAAATAGGACCGAATGCAGGAGGTGCTGACCCTGCATCATCGTCTGTCTACATAAGGCCTCGAACACTTAGTTTTCTAGGAGTTGGCAAACCGCTTTTAAAGGCAGAGCATCAGGAAAAAGTTTTGTCTTACATTGCTGACTCAGCCTCCATCTCTATCGCCTCCTCTTCTTCAGTTGTAAAAAGTAAAAGCACTGAGTCGTCATTGGAGGCTGATGTTCATGAACCACACCTTTCCTTGTGTCCTTCACCCCAACCAAGATTGAAGGATGACGCAGGCCATACTACTGATTACTCCATGGAGCTGTTTTCACATACCATGCCTGGATTATCAAGTCAAATGGTGAATTACCCAGGCCAAGATGAATCTGACATGGAGTGCACTGATGCACAGCCGCTGATGGATGATTCTGCTGGTACATTCACTCAGAGCACTACATTGTCCTCGCAGTGTACAGAGCCAGATTTTGACCCTGATGAGACTCAGGTGCCCCTTCCCGCACACTATACCACCATACACGGTGACACAGAGAAAGGTGCACATGACATAGAAGAGGAGGTGATGGATGACCCAGTTGTTGACCCAGATTGGCATCCATTGGGGGAAGAGGGTGCTGCTTCCAATAGCTCAGATGAGGAGCATCCACAGCAGACATCGACATCGCAACAGCTGTTATCTGGCAGGCCCGGAGCACTCCAAAGACAGGTTCCAAACATCAAAAGAGTTGCTGGACAGCTTGTCCAGAGGGTCAAAAGATCACAGCGTGCTAGGCCGCAAAATGTCTGCCAAAGTAGGAAGAGTGCAGTGTGGCACTTTTTTGAACAAAATCCTCATGATCAGGCCAAGGTTATCTGTAAGAAGTGCACAAAGACCTTTAGCCGAGGGAAAAATCTGAAAAATTTGAATACCAGTTGCATGCTTAGACATTTAACCAGCATGCACTTGCAAGCGTGGACACAACACCAAACCTCAAGTGCCACATGTGCAACTGATCACAACGAAGGTAGTCAGCAATGCTACATTGTTTCCCCCACTGTAAGCCCACCGGTTAGCACAGCAGCAAATGTTGAGGTGTCGTTGCAAGGCCACAGCAGTCAGGGAATCCCACTGTTATATCAACGAAACACTGATTCTAGGCCATCAGAAAGAACACCAACTCCATCACCATCATCAACCCTCTCTCAGTCCGCCCTGTCCACCGCTACTTCCACCATATGCAGCTCTCAAGTCCAGCTCACCCTCCCAGACACTATGAGTAGGTCAAGAAAGTACTCAGTCTCTCATCCGCGTACACTGGGTTTGAACGCCCACATTGCCAAACTAATCTCGTTTGAGATGATGCCCTTTCGGTTGGTGGAAAGCACAGCTTTCCGCGAACTCATGGCCTATGCAGTACCACGCTATGACCTACCCAGTCGCCACTTCTTCTCTCGCAAAGCCATCCCAGCCCTCCACCATCATGTGAAAGACCGCATTGTCCATGCACTCAAGCAGTCAGTGAGCGGAAAGGTGCACCTCACAACTGATGCATGGTCCAGTCGGCATGGCCAGGGCCGTTACGTGTCCATCACTGCGCACTGGGTTAATGTGGTGGATGCAGGGTCCACAGGGGACAGCGGTGGTGGGACAGTGCTGCCTAGCCCACGGTATAGGAAACAGTTGGCTGTAGGCGTTCGACCCTCCTCCTCCTCCTCCAGAAGCGAAAGCTCGTCCACAGAGCGCAGTCGTACGAGCACTCCATCTGCAGCTGCCACTTTTGCACACGATGTGTCCCCCTATCGAGCAGCTAGTGGAAAGTGTCAGCAGGCTGTGTTGCAGATGATGTGTTTGGGCGACAGACACACCGCCGAGGTGCTGGCCGAGTACTTGAAGCGACAAACTGAGTCATGGCTGGGCAGTGTACATCTTGAGGCAGGCAAGGTAGTTAGTGATAACGGGCGTAATTTTGTGGCAGCCATAGCCCTTTCAAAACTCAGCCACATACCTTGCTTGGCTCACACCTTGAACCTGGTGGTGCAGTGCTTCCTCAAAAATTATCCGGAGTTAACAGCCCTGCTCCAGAAGGTGCGAAGACTGTGCGCGCACATCCGCCGGTCGCCTGTACACTCCGTTCGTATGCAGAAGCTGCAGCGATTGCTCCACCTTCCCAACCACCGCCTCATTATCGACATTGCAACAAGGTGGAACTCCACCCTGCACATGGTGGAGCGGCTGTGCGAGCAGAGGCAGGCCATAATGCATTTGTGGGAGGATACACGGCCAGGCACTTTGAGAGCAGACATGGAGTTGACAGGCGTGCAGTGGTCGAAGCTGAAAGACCTTTGTAAAGTCCTTCAGTGTTTTGAGGAATGCACACGGCTGGTAAGCGCAGACGACGCCATCCTAAGCATGAGCATCCCACTTATGCGTCTGCTCATGCAAACTTTGACGCACCTTAAGGAGCAGGCGTCTGCAGCCAATGTTGATGAGGAGGAAGAGGAGGAGGGAATCCTTGATGACATTCAGCCATTGTCTGCTCAGGGACCTCTCCTGGACGAGGTGGAGGAAGAAGAGGAGGAGGATGATGGGGATGATTACTTAGGGGAGGAGGATGCATCTCGTGGGGCAAGTGAAAATGTTGGCGTGGCAAGGTCTGGTACAGGGTTTGTGCGTGACTGGAGGGATGTGGATTTGCCAGAAAGTGCTCCTCCACCCAGCACTCGCAGTGCATCATTGACACCGGGAACATTGGCCCACACGTCAGATTATGCCTTGCGGATCCTAAAAAGGGACCCCCGCATTGCCAAAATGATGAACGATGACGACTACTGGTTGGCCAGCATCCTGGATCCACGCTATAAAGGCAAATTACAAAACATCATGCCACAGGAGAACCTTGACCTAATATTGGCTAATAAACAAGCAACTCTGGTAAATCGGTTGCTTGAGGCATTCCCAGCACACAGCAGCGGTGATGGTTCTCACACGAGCCGTACGGGCCGGGGGCAGCTTGGCAGAGGTGTTCGTGGTGCACACAGCAGAAGTGGCGTTGGAGACAGGGGTTTCATGACAATGTTGTGGACTGATTTTTCAAATACCGCTCACACAACTGGTAATACTGCATCGATGGAAAGTGACAGGAGACAGCAGTTGTCAACTATGGTTACAAACTACTTTTCCTCCCATATCGATGTTCTCCCACACAGGTCATTCCCCTTTGACTATTGGGCCGCTAAACTGGACACCTGGCCTGAATTGGCCCAATATGCCTTACAGGAGCTCGCTTGCCCTGCTGCAAGTGTGCTATCGGAAAGAGTCTTCAGTGCAGCTGGATCAATCCTGACAGAAAAAAGGACCCGTCTGTCAACCCAAAATGTGGATGATCTAACCTTCATTAAAATGAACCACGCATGGGTTTCCAAGGATTTTGTCCCACCTTCCCCTGATGACACATAGGGTGACAGAAAAATGGCTTGCTTTGGTCCACCTCTTCCTGGTACTTCACCTATTTCGCCTTTTGCATCAGCTGAATGTCCAACATCAACATATGCCACTTTCTAAAACTCCCTAACTGTGCTGCCTCCCCCCCCATGGCCGGGGTCACCACCTAGCACACGACACCGTGCGAGTGCCGTTGCCCTGGACAGGTGGGTAGGCCGACTCTTGGGTGCGGGCACTGGCACAGGGTCCCTCATAGTGCAATCAAGTGTCTCTGACGGTGGTGGTGCACACCCGCCGTCAGACACACCGCTGTACTATGAGGGGCCCAGTGCCAGTACCGACGCCCACGAGTGGGCCCCCCTTGCTTGGGCAGGGCCCCAGCATTTGCAATCTTTACCTCTCCCTGCTCCTCCGCTGTGTAATCTGGGCCGTCAAATCCATACTGTGCCTGACACCGTCTGAGCCTGCCTCCTGAGACATATATTTTGAATGTGTACGCTATCCATACATGTTATCCGGGGATACGGTACCCTTTCAAACCTTTGTGCAATCACGTGCAATCCATACTGGGCCTAACACCGTCTGAGCCTGCCTCCTGAGACATATATTTTGAATGTGTACGCTATCCATACATGTTATCCGGGGATACGGTACCCTTTCTAACCTTTGTGCAATCACGTGCAATCCATACTGGGCCTAACACCGTCTGAGCCTGCCTCCTGAGACATATATTTTGAATGTGTACGCTATCCATACATGTTATCCGGGGATACGGTACCCTTTCTAACCTTTGTGCAATCACGTGCAATCCATACTGGGCCTAACACCGTCTGAGCCTGCCTCCTGAGACATATTTTGAATGTGTACGCTATCCATACATGTTATCCAGGGATACGGTACCCTTTCTAACCTTTGTGCAATCACGTGCAATCCATACTGGGCCTAACACCGTCTGAGCCTGCCTCCTGAGACATATATTTTGAATGTGTACGCTATCCATACATGTTATCCGGGGATACGGTACCCTTTCTAACCTTTGTGCAATCACGTGCAATCCATACTGGGCCTAACACTGTCTGAGCCTGCCTCCTGAGACATATATTTTGAATGTGTACGCTATCCATACATGTTATCCGGGGATACGGTACCCTTTCTAACCTTTGTGCAATCACGTGCAATCCATACTGTGCCTGACACCGTCTGAGCCTGCCTCCTGAGACATATATTTTGAATGTGTACGCTATCCATACATGTTATCCGGGGATACGGTACCCTTTTTAACCTTTGTGCAATCACGTGCAATACATACTGGGCCTAACACCGTCTGAGCCTGCCTCCTGAGACATATATTTTGAATGTGTACGCTATCCATACATGTTATCCGGGGATACGGTACCCTTTCTAACCTTTGTGCAATCACGTGCAATCCATACTGTGCCTGACACCGTCTGAGCCTGCCTCCTGAGACATATATTTTGAATGTGTACGCTATCCATACATGTTATCCGGGGATACGGTACCCTTTCTAACCTTTGTGCAATCACGTGCAATCCATACTGGGCCTAACACCGTCTGAGCCTGCCTCCTGAGACATATATTTTGAATGTGTACGCTATCCATACATGTTATCCGGGGATACGGTACCCTTTCTAACCTTTGTGCAATCACGTGCAATCCATACTGTGCCTGACACCGTCTGAGCCTGCCTCCTGAGACATATATTTTGAATGTGTACGCTATCCATACATGTTATCCGGGGATACGGTACCCTTTCTAACCTTTGTGCAATCACGTGCAATCCATACTGGGCCTAACACCGTCTGAGCCTGCCTCCTGAGACATATATTTTGAATGTGTACGCTATCCATACATGTTATCCAGGGATACGGTACCCTTTCTAACCTTTGTGCAATCACGTGCAATCCATACTGTGCCTGACACCGTCTGAGCCTGCCTCCTGAGACATATATTTTGAATGTGTACGCTATCCATACATGTTATCCAGGGATACGGTACCCTTTCTAACCTTTGTGCAATCACGTGCAATCCATACTGGGCCTGACACCGTCTGAGCCTGCCTCCTGAGACATATATTTTGAATGTGTACGCTATCCATACATGTTATCCAGGGATACGGTACCCTTTCTAACCTTTGTGCAATCACGTGCAATCCATACTGGGCGTGAGAACGGCTGGCGAGCTGTTAAGCAAGCTACAGCACCTGTCCAGACAAGTACAAGTACCAATGATTCTGTATGGAGAAATAGATGGGCCTCGTCATGAGATGTAAAATGTGAGGTATTTTTCATTGTACTATACCGCTATTTATCTGCCGTATCGGAGCATGATGAGTTGTGGTATGTGTTAAAGGGGCGCTCTTTCGCCCAGGGCACATGAAAACCTGCAGCCAGCCCTCCCCCCCCACAACTTTAGCCAAATAACCCCCATTTTTCAGTGCGTAACTTATATTATGAAGTTAATTAAGGTTGACAAGCTTAAGTAAGAAGAATTGATGCTTTTGGCATTCAAATGGGCACTGTAGGTGTGTTTCCTGTCCTCCTCTCACTGCCGACTTTTATTCCCCATTGACTTACATTGGGTTTCGTGTTTCGGGACGACCCCGACTTTTCCCTATAATCGGACGATCTTGCTCGACCCGACTTTTGGAAAAGTCGGGTTTCACGAAACGAAACGCGACCCTAAAAAACCAAAAGTCGCTCAACTCTAGTCATAAGGATAAGAAAGAGAGACTTAGGCTACTTTCACACATCAGGTTTTCGGCGTCAGGCGCGATACGGCGTCGTGCCGGAACGCCGGATCCGGCAAATGTTTAGTAAAACCGGATGTGACGGATCCGGTTTTCTGCCGGATCCGTCTTTTTATTGACAGACAAAACCGGATCCGTCTCATCCGGTTCATCCGTTTTTCTATCCGTTTTTGGACGGATTACGCCGGATCCGGTTTTAAAATTGACCCTTGTGGCCTTCCGAACGGGATTGGCTACTGGAAAACTAGATATAGCATGTTCCTACAGCCCTTCTTTGACAGGTTGTAGAGAAGAAAGTGCAGGTTGGAGAGAAGAGCAAGTTACTGGCGAAGATGGATGTTGTCATTGGAAATATTACCACTAGAAGTTCTGTGACGGTTTCAGGGACAATTTTCCACTATACTTTATGTCACCTCAAGGCAGAGTACACTGGGATGACAGAGTGTGAGAGATTTTTGCCCTAAACTTGTGTACCTTCTGGACCAACAGTATACACTCACTGGCCACTTTATTAGTTACACCATGCTATTAACGGGTTGGACCCCCTTTTGCCTTCAGAACTGCCTCAATTCTTCGTGGCAGAGATTCAACAAGGTGCTGGAAGCATTCCTCAGAGATTTTGGACCATATTGACATGATGGCATCACACAGTTGGCGCAGATTTGTCGGCTGCACATCCCTGATGCGAATCTCCCGTTCCACCACATCCCAAAGATGCTCTATTGGATTGAGATCTGGTGACTGAGGAGGCCATTTGAGTACAGTGAACTCATTGTCATGTTCAAGAAACCAATCTGAGATGATTCGAGCTTTATGACATGGCGCATTATCCTGCTGAAAGTAGCCATCAGATGTTGGGTACATTGTGGTCATAAAGGGATGGACATGGTCAGCAACAATACTCAGGTAGGCTGTGGCGTTGCAACGATGCTCAATTGGTACCAAGGGGCCCAAAGAGTGCCAAGAAAAAATTCCCCACACCATGACACCACCACCACCAGCCTGAACCATTGATACAAGGCAGGATGGATCCATGCTTTCATGTTGTTTACGCCAAATTCTGACCCTACCATCCGAATGTCGCAGCAGAAATCGAGACTCATCAGACCAGGCAACGTTTTTCCAATCTTCTACTGTCCAATTTCGATGAGCTTGTGCAAATTGTAGCCTCAGTTTCCTGTTCTTAGCTGAGAGGAGTGGTACCCAGTGTGGTCTTCTGCTGCTGTAGCCCATCTGCCTCAAAGTTCGACGCACTGTGCGTTCAGAGATGCTCTTCTGCCTACCTTGGTTGTAACGGGTGGCAATTTGAGTCACTGTTGCCTTTCTATCAGCTCGAACCAGTCTGCCCATTCTCCTCTGACCTCTGGCATCAACAAGGCATTTCCGGCCACAGAACTGCCGCTCACTGGATTTTTTTTCTTTTTCGGACCATTCTCTGTAAACCCTAGAGATGGTTGTGCGTGAAAATCCCAGTAGATCAGCAGTTTCTGAAATACTCAGACCAGCCCTTCTGGCACCAACAATCATGCCACGTTCAAAGGCACTCAAATCACCTTTCTTCCCCATACTGATGCTCGGTTTGAACTGCAGGAGATTGTCTTGACCATGTCTACATGCCTAAATGCACTGAGTTGCCGCCATGTGATTGGCTGATTAGAAATTAAGTCTTAACACACAGTTGGACAGGTGTACCTAATAAAGTGGCCAGTGAGTGTATACCTTTGCCAACCAAAGTTGGCTATCTTGTCATAGTCTTACTATTTTTACCTTTAGGCCACAGGTGTGTACCTGGTTGTGTTTTATGTAAAGTTTTTCACCTTTTAACAAAAGTTGTGTACATTGGTAGGAAATCACCAACAATAAACACAACTTTTTAAGTGAAATACTTTGCTTCAAACACAACCAGGAACACAACTGTGGCAAAAAGCTAAAATTTACCCACAGTTATACCTGGTTTTGAATACCTTTTTACCTTTGAAATACCCTGTATTTAACCTTTTTTTAAAACATAGTTCGCCGCAGAAAGAAATG
Organism: Dendrobates tinctorius; assembly: GCF_039654945.1. NCBI lineage: Eukaryota > Metazoa > Chordata > Amphibia > Anura > Dendrobatidae > Dendrobates > Dendrobates tinctorius. Next base: position 22,724,964 of record NW_027361738.1, on the reverse strand, counting down.
ACAGACAACCATTGTGAAACGATAATTTAACTTTTATTTAAATTTTTTTTTTTTTTGTAAAATGTTTTTAAAGTGCAAAAAAACTTTTTTAGAAAGGTTTTAAACCCAATGGGCATTTTTATTACAAAAAACACACATTACAATTCTGTGTACTGTGGGGTGGAAATACTGCTGGAGGGGCAGGGACTGTAGGAGCAGATGATGTTGATGGAAAGTTGTATGGGGAAGGAGTTTGGTACGGGGAAGGAGTTTGGTACGGGGAAGGAGTTTGGTACGGGGCAGGTTGCTGGAAGTGGGGAGATGACTGGTACTGGGGAGGTTGCTGGTACTGGGGAGGTTGCTGGTACTGGGCAGGTTGCTGGTATGTAGTAGGAGGGGGAGGATGAAAAGTGGCTGGAGGGGGTGCAGATGTAATAGGAGGGGGAGGATGGAAAGTGGCTAGAGGGGGTGCAGGTGGAGGAACTACAGTGGTGGGAGGTGGAGGTTGGGAGGTAACCTGCTGTAGAGCACCGTGGCACGAATGCATTACATGCATCTGCTGGGCAGGAGAGAGCGTTTCCATGCGCTCCACAACAGACCTGAAAAAGGTGTGGTTTGGCGAAGATCTTGCTTCTGAATGCATGGTTTGCAGAAGTGTCTTCACCTCCAGAATGCTGGAGTTGATCTGCTGAAAGCCTGCGGAGATTTGCTCTGACAAGACTTTGAGACAGTTCTGGAAAGATGCATTCAGATGCAATAACTCTTGCGCATAACTCTTTTCCTGACCCCTCTGCCACTGTCGCCCAGTACCCGCAGGTGTACTAGAGGCGGCAGGGGCAGAAGGGTGGGGTAAAGGGAAAGCGATCTCCTCACCAGCAGCTTCATGTAATGTAGGCGGCCACGATGCTCCTGTGCTGGTGGATGGGACAGATGGGTCGAATGTGTGGGAAGGCAGGGAAGGTGCAGATGTACCGGGGCGGTCGAAGTGTCCCTCGGTGCCGGTCTCCTCAGGGATCGCCTCAGAAGGGTCCAATCGTGCAGGCTCCGGAGTGCTGCTCACCGTGCTGTGGAATAAAGAGAAAAAAAAACAATTAAAATACTGACATGGTATGGCCCTGGCTGAAAAAAAAAAGTTACATCTAACATTTGTTTCACATGTGGTGTGTAATATTTACCTTCTGGTGAGCATTGTTTCCCGGAGGAACGACAGGGCTTGTGCGTACTTGTACTTGCTCCTGCGTCCTCCAGATCCACTCGGGGCCCGCATCTCTTTATTGAACTCCTTCTTGAAACGATCCCTCACAGACCGCCACCGATTCACAATTCTGTTCCCTGAAACGAGAAAGGAGTGGTTAGTATACAACATCAGTGTTTCACAAACTCCAGTCCTCATGGTCCCCAGGGGTCATGTTTTCAGGATTTCAATAGTAAATAGAAATCCTGAACACATGATCCGTGGGGACCACGAGGACTGGAGTTCGGGAAACACTGGTTTACATCAAGCAACCGTTACTGTATATACTTACGCTCTTTAATCTGGTCCCGAGCTTTGAGGTCCTCCCAGCGGCCCACAAGGAGAGAACAGATTTCCTCCCAGAGTCGTCGGGTAATGATCAGGTCAGCGTGGCGGCGGTCAGCCATATTCCAGAGCGGCTCCCTTTCTCTGACGAGATCGATGAGGCGGTCCACATCAATCCCTCCATCCTCACCGTCAGAGTCGGGAGCACGCTGTGAAGGCTGTTAAAGAAAAAGACAAAAATAACAATAACCCTCCACAAAAGAAATGAAATAAAAAGTGCAAAAAAACAAAGCAAAAATATTTATACTTACACGCTGGTGACCGCCGCGTTGCTGTCGCCGACGACCCTGGGAGGCACTGCGAGGACCTCTTGGCCGAGCACCAGATTGGGAAGACTAGAGAAGAAAACAAAAAATGTTATGAGTTTGGATGTAGGCATTTGTTTGCTGTGTGTGGTCTGCAGAACATTGTTTTCTATGTGTTGTGTGTAGTGTGATGTTGTGTTTCTGCGTTTGATGCAAAAAACTTACGAATTGTGAGCCCACTCCAAGCGTCTGTCCACCCCTTCCTTCTTCTTCTGGGAGCTCCTCTTCATCTTGTGATTCCTGTTTTGAAATAAAAGGCAATGAATAGACATATATTACAGAGATGATGGATGTTGGAAATAAAAACTTACCGTCAAACGCTGACGATGCGAGGGAGGGCTCCCAGAAGAAGATGTGCTGTCCTGTTGATGGCCAGACTCCATGGCTGTGGGTATTGCTGCTGCCAGTGATGCCATTTCTGCTGCTGCTGCTGCTGCATCTCTTTGGCGGCTGTTGAATAAAGAGAAACAAAGGGCCAATGAATATCTTGATATTCCATGGCCCTAGTTTGGAGGAATGGGGGATTTGATAATTACCGTCTCTCATCTGCTTCTGGACTCCCCTCCCGTTCAGCATGCTGCTCCATTTGGGGTGGTGCTGATGGTGCTGCTGCTGCATCTCTTTGGCGGCTGTTGAATAAAGAGAAACAAAGGGCCAATGAATATCTTGATATTCCATGGCCCTAGTTTGGAGGAATGGGGGATTTGATAATTACCGTCTCTCATCTGCTGCTGGCCTCCCCTCCTCAGCATGTTCTATTTGCTGCTCCATTTGGGGTGGTGGTGGTGCTGATGGTGCTGCAGTGGTCTCCTGCCTTCTCCTGCTTCGCTTGGTTGCTTTCTTGGGTGGCATGTTGGGTGTGGCTGTGGGTCCCACTGTCTTGCTTTTATATATGTCTTGTGGGCAGAGCTACTGAGCATGCTCAGACCAAAAAACCGGATCCTGCCGCCGGATCCGGCTTTCGCCGGATCCGGCGCATTGCGGCGCTCATAGGCTTTCATTGTGTGAAAAAGCCGGACGCGCCGGATCCGGCGTGTCCGGCTTTTTCGCCGGAGACAAAAAACGTTACAGTAGACATTTTTTCCAGACGCCGGATCGCGACACATTGCGACACATTGCCGGATCCGGCGAAAACCGGATGAAACGCATGGCCATCCGGCGCGATCCAGCGCAAATGCAAGTCAATGGGGGTGAAACCGGATCCGGCATTGCATTTCGCCGGATCCGGTTTCTGTCAAAAGCGCCGGATCGCGCCTGATGGCGAAAACCTGATGTGTGAAAGAGGCCTAAGAGATCATGGATGCTGAGTGATCCAGACACTTAATCTGTATATAGTTCAGCACCTATTTAGGTGCTTCTTCTTGGTTTTACACATACCTTTTGAAATGCAAAGGTTTCATCACAGCAAAACAACTACAAACCAGAAGAAAAACCTGTTATGTGTGGCCAAAGATGAGGTCTAAGGTGAAGACTAGTTATGTCTTGCAGCCCACCCAAGACCTATGTTGGAGGTTTGGATCGGGTCCTCCATACAGCACAAAGGACACTAGAAGATACCCCGGCTGGCATAGCATCTGCCAATTACCTCAAATGATGATAGATTTGATTGTATTTAATAAAAATGTTATTATGCTTATACTATTATGTCGTATGTAAAATGTAAGTTGTTTTATAATGTAAAGTGTGCATTGATATTGTATAGTATTGCAGGATAAGACTATTGTAAAATTAATGTATAGCATTTGTAGAACATAGGAAATTATAGGTATTAGTAGCAGGTACCATTTGATGTGTGAAAAGACTGTTATTTAGGAAATGGAAGCACTTTTTGTAAAATATGTTATAAAAGTAGCAATGCCTGGTAGTGAATAGGAAAAAGCATTATTGCAGGACAAGGTATCCAGATCAGGTGGCGAACCTCTTAGTAACGGTTGGAGCTCAAAAGAGATTAGGGACCAGGGATAAATGTCAGCGTTGTATAAATAAATGTAACAAGGTGCAGTATAAGAAAAAGTAATTTAATTCTGATAAGATAATGTTATTATGTAATGTTAAAAGGATGTACCTCCCATACAGGGAAGTAGTGTTTAACAATTGTTTATCTATTGACAGTACTGTTGAAATATTTTTACATGTTACCCTGTAACATCAGTTGCTCTGTTTCAGCCCGCGGACGTGCTGCATTTAACAGGGGGGATGTGGCACCCCTGAGTGTCCACTTGCCACAGAGGTACTGCACCTCAACCAGAGGTGTAGCATCCCATCTTGCAGGTAAGATGGGGACACTTAACCTGGCTCTGACACAACACCTGCATCCACCACACACTATAGCAGCAGGTGCTCCTTTATCCCTGCTGGCTAGGAAAGGGTGGGTGTAGATTAAGGGTTAAAGCGGGAGAATAGAAGGGAAGTTAGGATCAGTCTTCCCGTAGGGGAAGAAGGGGAAAGATGTGCATAGGCAACCTTCCCATAGGGGAAGGAGGGAAGAGACAGAATTGTACAGCAGACCCCTGGTCTGAGGGCTGTTGGTAAGGACTGAAGGAAGCTTCCTGAAGTGGGGAAGGGATTCACAGAGGCACGGGTGAGCCAGTGCTACCCGTGGGGCTCGTTCCACACTGACGGACATTAGGTGGGGGAAAATCCAGGTCGCAGAAGGGTCTCGGCCCCTTAGCCTAGTGGAGTGGACAACAGGACTCAGCTAGCAAGCCGACAGCTGTGGCAACTTTAAGGGCTACAGCCAACTACCATGGTTATCTTCTTTGGAAAGGCAGCAAGAAAGGATCAAGGAAACGCTTTGGGCACATTATCCGACAGGGTTCACGGCTGCTGGCCTGGGACACTGACTGTGAGGTTCTGGGAAGGAAGGGAAATGGAAATCATCACTGTGAGATGGCAAGGGAATACATATCTACTGACAGGGAGTTCTGGAAAAGGTGTTCTCTATCAGCCTGGAGGTTGGCTGGATCCCTCACCTGGAGGATGTGGCACCAAGCGGGCATCTGTGTGCACCAGAAATTGTGAGTAAAGCCTTGGTACTGCATTCAGCTGTGTCTTCTGCATTCTTCCTGCGTCTCATACTCAGCACTGCTACATCCCTTGCTTTACACTACATCACCATCTTCCTCAACATCTACTACAACTGCCCTGGGACTAAGCTCTTCCTGTGGAGAGCTATTCTAACTCTGCTGCATTACACGATCGGTCCCAGAGGATCTGTACTACAGCGCTGGTCGCCTCTGATCAAATATACCACAGGTGGCGTCAAGAACAGTTATTACAAAATCTCTTTATTCTTCATCCCTTGTAAATATACCCCTTTTATTAGACGCCTAGGGCCACGGACCAGGTCACCGCCACTGTGACACTGCCCCTTTAAGAAGCGGCCCGGTACCGAGTACCCCACGGCCCTGGCGGGCACTCCATTAATAGATGTTCCTCTTTCCACTTTCTTTAAGAGGGTGATCCGCAAATTAATAATATCATGTGCCTGGGGGGAGTCCAGGTTGGCACTTTGACAGGGGATAGTTCTTTTATTGTTGTATTCCCCTTTTGTGGTTTATGTGTTAGGCTACGACCCCCTGAGAATTTTTTTCCGTAGCTGCTGTCTTTTTTTTTACCTTGTGGGTTTGATATTTTCCGCAAGGTCAGCTACAGACCAGGCTTCCTATTCCTGGGAAATATGGTGCATTATTTACTTAATTAATTAATCAATTAATTATTATTATTATTATTTACATAATTAATTTACTTTATTTAATTTTTTTTTCTTTCTATGTTCTTTGTTGTCCTTGTCTCCCCCTTACCTATTGTTTCTTTCCTTTCCATTTGCCGGTATGCAACCCACGGATCTCCACTTGCGGAATATCCTGGAGGAGAGGGTCTGGTTCTATATCTCGTGTGAGGTGGGAGTGGTGTTGACTCCTGGTGACTATATGCTTGTAAGTACACTAAACAATCCCAAATGACGTGTGTAATATCATTAAAAGTCAAGGGACTTAACTCCCCTTGAAAGAGGATGCCTTCCCTATAGGAGCTGAAGTCCCAAAAGGCTGATATTGCCTTCCTTCAAGAGACACACTATGATAAAACAGGCTCTTTCAGGTTCACCATCAACTCCTTTCCAGTGTCTTATTCTGCATTCTCAAATAATAAGAGAGGGGGAGTGGCCATCTTAGTTTCCTCAGGTTGTCCCCTACAAGTGAACAAATCATACATTGATCCTAACGGTAAATATCTAATTTTGGAGGCTTCTTTGAGGGGCAAGTCTATCATACTATGTAATTTATACGCTCCAAATTGAAGTTAGATCAAATTTCTGAGAAAGTTTTTTCCTTGATTAAAAAACTTTTGCCAGTAGCTTTGTTGGTGGGAGGTGAATTTAATATCCCTTTCTCGGAACAATTCGATAGACCCTCTATAAATGGCAAACCTCCACCACAAAATTTGATCAAACTAACGAGAGACTTTAGAAAATTAATTCAGACTAACTCCTTGTTTGACTTGTGGAGAATAAACAACCCTAGGGACAGGATATTTTCCTTCTACTTTCTCCTTCATTGCACCAATTCTAGAATTATTTTTTTGCAAATATTCTGAACCTCAGGATGATGGCGAAGGCTGAGATGGCTCATATTACCTGGTCTGATCATGCCCCAGTGTTTCTAGACCTTAAGTCCTTTCAACTGATTTCCAGGGTGTGCCACTGGTGGTTGAATGAGTTTTTTACTAAAGGATCCGACAGTTCGGAAGACTCTATTGAACCACCTCACTGATTTCTTCCATTGTAATGAGGGCTTGGTTGCTTCCCCTTTGGTCTTGTGGGAGGCTCATAAGGCTGTTATGAGGGAGCACTGTATCAAGGAGACTTCCAGGTTCAAAAGAAACACGAAAGCCATTTAACTTCTCAATTATCGAGAGAGAAGTGTAGCTTGGTGACCTGGCCTTCAGTGAGGACCTTAAATAAAGTTGTGATGCTTAGAAACAAATTAAAGGACCTATCAATGCGTAAAGTTGAAAAACTTCTTCTTTATACTAAACAAAAATATTTTGAAAAGGGAAACAAAGCTCACACACTTTTGGCTATATTATTGAAGGATAGATCCTTGAACTTTCACCCCCAGGCCTTGAGCGGTACGGATGGCACGATTCATTATACAGTAACGCAAATGTAATCTCGGAATTGTTCTATAATTTCTATAGTAAATTATATAATCTACAAAATTCTCCCTCCACAGATAAGGCTGATAGAATTAAGACATTGCATCATTTTTTATCAAAATTAAACCTTCCAACTCTCCCCACTGAGGCCCTATTGTCTCTCAATCAGTGTGTGACACAGGAGGAGGTATTGGACATCTTGAAGGACCTCCCTTTGGGTAAATCCCCAGATGGGTTGACATACCTGTACTATAAATCCTTTGTGGAGGAACTCTCTACTCATATGGTCACACTTTTTAACTCTTTTCTTGAGGGCTCCCCCATGCTTTTTGTCCCAAAACCAGGGAAGGATCCTTTGGACTGTTCGAACTATCGTCCAATAGCATTGTTAAATTCTGACTTAAAAATATTCACCTGTTTATTGGCCAATACATTGATCTGTTGGCTCCCTCAACTTATCAATAGGGGTCAGGTGGGTTTCTTCCCTAACCGGCAGGGGGGAGACAACACTAGAAGGGCGATGGACCTAATTGATGTTGCTAATAAAAGAAAATTAGACACAAATGTGCATGTGTCTGCACAAATGATTAGAAACCAACTCCATAAGGATGGTCTGAGTGCCAGACGTCCACAGATGGGGGTTGTGCTCACAGCCCAACACCATGCAGGACACTTGGCATTTGCCACAGAACACCAGGATTGGCAAATTTGCCACTGGCGCCCTGTGCTCTTCACAGATGAAAGCAGATTCACACTGAGCACATGTGACAGATATGACAGAGCCTGGAGACACCGTGGAGAGCGACCTGCTACCTGCAACATCCTTCAGCATGACTGGTTTGGCAGTGGGTCAGTAATGGTATGGGGTGGCAGTTCTTTGGAGGGCCGCACAGTGTTGGGCTGTGAGCACAACCCCCATCTGTGGACGTCGGGCACTCAGAAAATCCTCATGGAGTCGAATTCTAACCGTTTGTGCAGACGCATGCACATTTGTGGCCTTCTGGAGGTCATTTTGCAGGGCTCTGGCAGTGCTCCTCCTGTTCCTCCTTGCACAAACACTGAGGTGGCAGTCCTGCTGCTGGGTTGTTGCCCTCCTACAGCCCCCTCCACATCTCCTGGTGTACTAGCCTGTCTCCTGGTAGTGCCTCCAGCCTCTGGACACTACACTGGCAGACACAGCAAACCTTCTTGCCACAGCTCACATTGATGTGCCATCCTGGATGAGCCGCACTACCTGAGCCATTTGTGTGGGTTGTAGAGTCCGTCTCATGCTACCACGAGTGTGAAAGCACAACCAACATTCAAAAGTGACCAAAACATCAGCCAGAAAGCATTGGTACTGAGATGTGGTCTGTGGTCCCACCTGCAGAATCACTCCTTTATTGAGGGTGTCTTGATAATTGCCAATAATTTCCATCTGTTGTCTATTCCATTTCCACAACAGCATGTGCAAATTGTCTCTTCAGAGAGGAAGAGGACTAGAACTCTAGTGCCACCTATTGGAAGTAGCAATCCTAAAAGTCAATGTCGACCCTTTAACAAGCCTTGTTACATGACTTAGGATGAAAGCCAGACCAGAATCTCAATTTGCAGACACTGTGTTTCGGGGTACTGCCCCTCGTCAGTGCAAAGTGTGAGATCGGTTTGGCTGTGTGAGAGGCGTCTGACCAATATCCAAGAAGTATCGTTTCTCCTTGTGGAGAATGACATGCTAAGCATGCCGAGATGAGGAGACTTTAAGTCTCCTCATCTTGGCATGCTTAGCATGTCATTCTCCGCAGGGAGAAATGATACTTCTTGGATATCACAACAACATGTGAAATTGATTGTCAAACAGTGTTTCTTCCTAAGTGGACAGTTTGATTTCACAGAAGTTTGATTTACTTGGAGTTATATTCTGTTGTTTAAGTGTTCCCTTTATTTTTTTGAGCAGTGTATATATATATGTGTGTGTGTGTCTATAACATATATATATATACTGCTCAATAAAATAAAGGGAACACTATTCCATTTGCAACAGACTGTTTGTGTTCCCTTTATTTATTTGAGCAGTATACATATACAGTATATATATATATACCTATACTATGTGTATACATGTATTCTATCTATTCTATTGTAAGCTGTCAGTGTGATTTCTAAGTACACCGATGCGTATTTCTCGTAAGTCACATGCATGGTCCGTGTGTAATCCGTTTTTTTCTCGCACACATAGACTTGCATTGGCGAGTCTCGGCTGTAATACGGTGCAAATCGCAGCATGCTGCAATTTCTCTCGCACATATAATACGGCCTAGAAAAAAAATGGATATGGGAGCTGCCCCATAGATTAACATTGGTCCGAGTGCTATGTGAATTTTCTCGCATAATACTCGTCCGTATTTCTTTCTAGTGTGACACTGGCCTTACTGTTGATTCCTGAACTGCTGGAAAGAGTACAACAGGCTAAAATCTGCTCCAAGTTGGATCTTCGAGGAGCATATAATTTAATTTGGATCCGCTCTGGAGATGAGTGGAAGAAGGCATTTAGATGTCTGTATGGGTACTTCAAATATCTGGTGATGTCTTTTGGTCTCTGCAATGCCCCGGCAATCTTCCAACATCTGGCTAATGATATTTTCAGAGAAGTATTAGACTATTTTGTCGTGATCTATCTGGACGATATTTAGATTTTTCTGATTCTTTGCAGGAATATCAGGAGCATGTGAAAACTGTTGTGAGGTGTCTGAAAGAGAAACATCTCTACATTAAGCCAGAGAAATGTGAATTCCATCGCACTGAGATTCAATTTCTGGGGTATGTCATCTCAACACAGGGGCTTAACATGGAGGCAAGTAAGATCCAGGCTATTCTTGATTGGCCCGCACCTAAAAATGTCAAGGAGGTCCAGCATTTTATCGGATATCGGATTCGCAAACTTTTATAGACGATTTATTCGTAATTTCTCTGAAATTGTTTGACCCATTACATAGCTAACGAACAAGTAAAAGACTTTCTTGTGGTCCTCACAGGCTCAGGAAGCCATTGATTGTCTTAAGTCCAAGTTTACTTCTGCACCTGTACTGATTCACCCTAACCCAGCAAATCCTTTCATCGTGGAAATGGACGCTTCGGACTGTGCTCTGGGGGCCATCCTCTCACAGAGAATGGGAGAGAAGGGTCTGTTACATCCATGTGATTTGTTTTCTCGCAGACTATCCGCTGCAGAGAAGAACTACGATGTGGGAGATAAAGAGCTTCTAGCCATTATCACTGCATTTATGGAATGAAGACAACATCTGCAGGGGGCAGCACAACAAATTATTGTGCTCACCGATCATTGCAACCTGGAATTCCTTAGATCTGCTATATGTCTTTCTCCACGGCAGGCTCAATGGAGTCTATTTTTGACCACCGCAAAAAAATAAAAAAACGCAGACGGCACCGCTGTTACCGTGTACTTGCTGGTGATGTCCGGCAATCAGTGAACCAACACATGGATCCCGGGTGCTTGACCTCGAAGCAATCACGTCTGCTCAAGCACTTCAACGTTGGATCCGCTCTGGAGATGAATGGAAGAAGGCAGCGCAAAATGGCCGTTGTCAGTCGTTTGCACTCTAGATGTCACCCTCCCGACCCTGACATGTAACGTATATGTGTCAATAAATTTGAATAATTCATCCCATGGAGTGCGACCTGTTTTCTTCAAGGATTTCAGAGCCTATTTTTAAACCAATTTAATTTTGTCATTTTGTACCGCCCAGGTTCACAAGGTTCGCGTAATGGGAAAGCGGATGCTTTGTCCCAACTCCACGCCACGGATTCCGTACCTGGGACCCCGTCTAAGACCGTCTTATCTGATACCAATTTTTCGGACTAATTCAGAATAAGGATTTATGGAAGACCATTAAGGAGGCCTATGACACAGACCCATTTCTCGCCAACCCGACTGCTGGTGTGAACTTAGATCTCAAGAATGGTTTGGGAGTCCGGGATCAATGTTTATACGTTCCAGAGGCCGTAAAGCTGCAGGTCCTCAAGTTTGTCCATGACTCCAAGTTGGCGGGTCATTGGGGGGTACAGAAGACACAGGAGTTCCTGAGCCATTTCTTTTGGTGGCCTACCTGTCTGAAAGACGTGAAGAGCTACGTTGTCTCTTGTGAGGTATGTGCACGCTTTAAGACTCCTCGTGCATCACCTACTGGATTGCTTCAACCACTACCCCTCTCGCCCTTGGGGGTCTATTTCGATGGACTTTATGGTAGAATTGCTCACCTCTGGGGAAAGAATTCTATTCTGGTGGTTATAGATCACCTTACTAAATCTGCCCACTTCATCCCTTGTACTGGTCTTCCCTCAGCCAAGGAGACGGTAAATCTGGTCATCCAGAATGTGTTCCGGCTGCATGAAGTTCCGGATGAAATCATCTCGGATCGGGGAGTGCAGTTTACGTCCAGGTTCTGGAAGGGATTCTGTTCTGCGCTTGGTGTTAATGTTTGTCTGTCTTCTGCATATCATCCTCAGACTAATGGGCAGACAGAGCGGGCTAATCAGACTCTGGAACAGTATCTTCGATGCTATATCAGCCATTCGCTGGATGACTGGTTGGAGTTGCTTCAGCTAGCAGAATTTTGTTACAACAACTCACAGAATTCATCTACTAAAGTAACACCCTTCTTTGCCAACCTGGGTTATCATCCCAGTATTCTTCCCAGATCCCCCATTGATGCACCGGTACCTGCAGTTCATGAGAGGTTGGCGGCAATGAGACAGAATCTGGTAACCCTGAAGGAATCGCTATCTACTCCACAGGAGAGATATAAAAGATCTGCCGATAGCTTTTGGCTGCCAGCATCTATGTTCAAGGTAGGGGAGTCTGTGTGGTTATCCACAAAAAACTTGAGATTTAACATTACAAAAACTGGACAAAAATTCATTGACCCGTTCAAGATCTCTAGGATCGTGAGTTCCGTTGCCTGTCATCTGAATTTACCAAGGTCCTTAAACGTACACCCTGTGTTTCATGTCTCCCTATTAAAACCAGTGTTTCCAAATACTTTTCAGGGTCATATTACGCCCCCTCCTCAGCCTGTCTTGGTGGATGGACAAGAAGCGTTTGTTGTGGAGAAGATTCTGGACTCTAGGATCCGCAGGAATCAACTGCAGTACCTCATCAAGTGGCAAGGATATCCGTCTGAGGAGAACTCTTAGGAGCTGGTGAGCAATATCTTGGCACCTCAAAAGATTACACTTTTCCATCAGAAATATCCTGAAAAGCCTGGTCCTGGATCATCCAGAGGCTGCTTCTGAGGTGGGAGCAATGTAAGGATTCCAGACTTTCCTTTGTGCCTGTTTGCCCTGATCCAAGATAGAGTCTTTTATCTCGCCCTCTCATAGAACTTTCTGTCTGTACTGATTATTTAAGTCCAGATTGTGTGCTCCTCTGTGCCTGAGTATTTTGTTGCTGTTGGCTCCTGAGCTCCTGCTGTTCTGCTGGTGGACTCCCTGCTGCTGCTGCTCATTACTTGGTGATCTGCCTTTCCATGGTCTGCCCCCTACAGTCCTCTGTGTGTCTCTCTGATGCTGTCTGTACTTAACTACGGTCTGGACTTCTAGTGTGGAGCTATTCGCCCCTGAAACTGCTGTGGCTAGTAAAGAATCCTGACATCTCCATTTCCTCTAGGTCTGTGTTTGTTTGGGCTGTGTTGCTGGACTTGTGCAGGACTTTCAGCCCTAAAGGTACATATAGTGACCTTCTCCTGTTTATGCCCCTCCTGTATCACGCTGGGCTTCTACGTTTAAGTGCCGTGTGCATTTCCACCCTTATGATTGCTGGACTTCTACACTTTAATGTTGTGTGCAAGCGCATTGATAACAACATACGGGCTGCCTCATTAAATGCGGTGTGCTTACTTTCATACTTACTACTGGACTTCTACATTTAGTGCCTTCAGCACACCTGCATCAAATACTGTTGGACTGGTTCATATTAGCGGTCACGGCACGTTCTTCAGTTATTCTGCATCAATCTATTTTGTGCTGTGTTTCCATTACTATTGCAGGAAGTGCTCTTAGTTTTTCTTTACTTGCATACAGTGCTTTTTTGCGCTGGTGCGCGATGGTACAGCGTACCGGAAAATCTGAAGGTGCTGCCGCACACCTTAAAATAATAAAGCATTCATTCTTACCCTCTGTCGCTCTGTCACCACTGCTGTCCTCCAGTCCCTGCTTCTTCCTGCTTGTACCCGGCTATGACCGGCTCAGCAGCAATGACGTCATTGCTGCTGCGCCTGTCACATGACGCCGGCGAAAGCAGGAAGAAGCAGGGACTGGCAAGCGGTGGTCGAGGGTAAGAATGAATGGTTCATTATTTTAAGGTGTGCGGCAGCATTGGGGGCTGTAACCTGTGATGGGGGGCTATATACCACTGATGGGGGGCTATATACCACTGATGGGGGGCCGGTCAGTTTTGGTTTGATTCGTTTAAATCATCGTCTATATTAGTGTTTTATGAAGTTTTGTACGCGTTCATTGAGTTTTGCTTCATGAAACTTGTCTTAGATGGATAAAATAACTCACTATTTCTCGTGCGGTGCGGCTATGGCACGCAAAAGACCCTGAACAGACGTGGAGACAGAAACAAATCAGATGATAGAGCAGAACGTGGCCACCGGTTCTTCAACTATCGAACCTGCATCAGCTAGTGTTAGGAAGTTAGAAACTTGTGTAGAAAATTTCAGCTTGCAGAAAGAGACGTCATTCGCGGATTTCGTGAATACCTGATCGAGAGAAAGTGCTCTGAGAAAATGGTGCCACTGCAACACGCACTCTGTAAAATTCCTATTTCCTCCAGCGAATGCGAACGGGGATTTTTTTTTTTTTAATGAACCTGATCGCGACACCATCCCGTGCATCGTTGCTGACAAAGACTATTTCTTCTCTGCTTTTTTCAGGTTAGTTGGGCCACCTTTGAAGCTGTTTGATCCAACAAAGTACGTTGACTCTTGGATACTTCGAGGTCGGCGATCAGCCATTGACAGAAACAGTAAAGAACGAACTCGAGACGTCCTGGCTGATGAAAATTTGGTTGAAATTTGGGAATACAGCCTAGGTAAATCGGTTAAGGAATAAGAAAACCATATTTTGCAAGTGAAAAAAAAACGTTTATACAGTATTAGTCATTTTTTACTTTTCTTTTGCAATCTGAATGACATAGTTTTTGATTGAAATTAGCATACAGACTACAGTACTGAATAATGAGAAATTAATCAGAAATGCTTACCGGCAAATATTTTTTTACAAAAAAAGCCCTGCTTGCATCATTCTATATTGTGCTGTGTTTTTGTTACTTTTGCAGGAAGTTCTCTGCTAGTTTTGCTTTACTTGCTTCACTCTATATTGTGCTATTTTCAATACCATTGCAGGAAGAACTCTGTTAGTTGTGTTACCCTTGTTAAATATACTTATTTGCATCAACTTTGGTCTCAGTCTCGTATCATCCCACACAATTAGATTCAGTAGTACCCTTATAGTTGTTACAGACTGTTAGTATGATGGTTCAGTTTCAGCACCAGTGTCAATACTAAACGTCTTTGATTCATTAAACTGGGCACACAACAGTAGGGTCTAGCAGGTTCGCAGGATGCAGTGACGAGACACTAGACGGATGGTGGTTTGTGAAATAACTTTTATAAAACTGCAGCCGCTAGGCTTGGCTGAACCAACATATATGAAAGAAAAAAAAACTAACAGTCCACGCAGGGACTCAACGATATTAACAAGACTATATTGCACTTAGCCTTCCAGGCGGTTGCCGGTTTCGAGAGTGTGGCCGCGTAGAGGTCGCTGAGGTGGCTGTCCTGACGCCTCGCTACTCCAGGAAGGAATGGGGCTCAACAGGCCCTGAAGAAAGCGATGTCGGTGGGGCGCAACAGGCCCTGAAGAAAGCGATGCCGATGGGGCGCAACAGGCCCTGAAGAAAGCGATGCCGGTGGGGCGCAACGGGCCCTGAAGAAAATGATGCCGGTGGGGCGCAACAGGCCCTGAAGAAAGCGATGTCAGTGGGGCGCAACAGGCCCTGAAGAAAACGATGCCGGTGGGGCGCAACAGACCCTGAAGAAAATGATGCCGGTGGGGCGCAACAGGCCCTGAAGAAAGCGATGCCGGTGGGGCGCAACAGGCCCTGAAGAAAGCGATGCTGGTGGCGCGCGGTGATGACGCAGTACCACAGATGATCTGAAGCCGTCTTTTCCAAGGAGTCTCTCCCAAAGCCCGGGGTAGCGGGCCTTTAATCTCGCCTATGACGAGGTGGCGTATCTTCAGGCCGGTGACGGCAGGGTCTCCATGGTAGGGGAAGGCTGGGGGGAAGTGTCCAAGCCTCCGCGGCCTGGTTATGTGTACTCACGGCCACAACCTGAGGTAAAGATTCTCTCCCACAAAGGCGGGGGGCAGCGGGGATGATTCTCTGAGAACGGGGGCGAGGAGCAGTCTCCGGTAACAGTCTCTCCCGTCTCTCTTGTCGGTAAATGCGCAGTTTCCTACTCACAGGCTCCTGTCGGTGCCCCTGCAAGTCACCCTGCTTCCTGCCTTCTCTCTGGCTCTCTCCCAACTGCCACCTCAGCGCGCCCCCTGCTCCTTGTCTCCTAGCCCCGCCCCCTGTTGCCCTGAAAACTTCAGTCGCATGTCTCCCTTTGTAATCCCCCTGGTGTGGTTCCTTCAATAACCCTGATGGCGGTCTCCCTGGTTCCGGCCCAAACACTATATGGGGGTCCTCCTCCCCACACACCTGCCAGGACATGCACTCTCTCCCTCCACTAAGAATGGGCAGAGAGCTATGCAATGGCGTTATTGTGCCGAGAATGGTGCCGCCTGTCCTTTTATAACCCCTGATGATGTCATACTGCCAGTAAATCACAGTAATGCCACTACCGAGATGGCTATAATTTTACAGTTACTCACATGCTTATTGGCTGTGTAACAGACCCCAAACATATGGAGTGGGGATTTGAGTTTGAAATCAAGCACCAGCTAATGCTCGCCGAGTGATGAGCACATCCGTGCACCCAGATACTTGAGTGACATCCGAGTATCACAGAGTATATTTGCTCATCCCTAATCCTAAATCATCTATATTTGCTTGTAGGTCATAGAAAGCTGTTCTGACACCATAACTAGGTCATAAGTGAGGGTCTCTTTAGACAGCATTTCTGTATTGAACTAGTACTATATAAAGACCTTTGTCAGACAGTGTCAACTGAACTGCAGAAGCATGATGAAGATTCCAGTAGATTTTTTTTTCAGGATTAATTCTTGTATTATGCACAATAGTTACAGAAGTGCAGCAGCTGGTGCAACATAATTCTGCACAAGAGACGTACAGAGATAAACCTAGAATGATGATTGACATACACTAACCGGGGAAGAAGGGAGGAGCTACTTATATCAGACCTTGGCTACAGGGAGAGAGACAGGACATACTTCAAAAGGCAAACCTACTTGCATAACAATATATCAACAATAATACAATGATAATACAATACTGTATAATTCCCAAATCATTAGTCATGACGAAAGCTGAATATAGTGATACCTTGATTTCTGCGATTTGATGTCTTACTTCCAAGAAATCCACATTTTTCTTATATACAAATTAGCTGTTAAGATCTATGCACCGGACATTGATCTCCCTGAGAATCTGCCTCCAGAGGTTATTTTAAATGAAAGGAGGCTTTAAAGTGTGAGACATGTAATGACTGACAGTCTGCTCTCATAATCAAACTCAGCTCTGCAGTGAGATCAGAAATATTAAAGTACAGAAGAGCTAACACAGTAGAGAAAATCTAACACAGTACAGCAGAAGTGAACTTTGTCTCATTACAAACATATTTGCAGTTGTCCTCTGATAGAGCAGTCATCTATGCTGTACTGCCCATCCCCCCACACTAGCTGCCTGTGAGATGGAAGCTGAAGCACTCTGAGAGGACACTTGCAAATATGTTTGCAGTGTTTGTAATGTAGTGTTCACTTCTGCTATGCTGTGTTATCTTATCTCTGCTGCACTGTTATCTCTGCTGTACTCCTAGCTTTGATCTCATTGCAGGGCTGTGAGTGATTCTGAGAGCATAGTGGCAGACATAACATATCACATGGCTAACGTCTCCTTTCATTTATAATATGCTCTAGAGACATATTCTCAGGGAGATCTGTCTGGCCCGTAGTCCTGCACAGCTCATTTACGGGTAAGGCTATGTGCACACGTAGTTTTAGGTGCTGCGGATTTTTCCGCACGGATTTGGAAAAATCCGCAGGTAAATTCTCTGGTCAAAAGACATGCGGTTTACCTGCGGATTAGCCTGCGGTTTAGTCTTGCGGTTTTACACCTCTACAATGGAGAAGGTGTGAAACTGCTGCGGATTCCGCACAAAGAATTGACATGCTGCGGATTTGAACCCGCAGCAAATCCGCACGGAAAAATCCGCAGCATGTGCACTGCATTTTTCAGTTTACAATTGAAAACAATTGTACTTTACAATGCAGCTAAATCTGCTGCGGACCCACAGAGCCTGAAACACTGCGGATCCGCAGCAGAATCCGCAACGTGTGTACATGGCCTAAGGAAAATGTGGATTCCACAACAATAAAACATTGGATTGGTGATATCAAGATATCATTTTATTCATCTTTCTATGACCAACATACCCATATAGACAGCTTAGTAGGGTTGATCCTACTGATAGAGTACCTTTAAGTATCTCAGCCTTATGTTCATGAATTGACATAGACAGTAAATTTTCACATATTTCAAGGACAAGAAAAAAGTTGCTTTTGGAAAAAAGAATATTTTTTTTTTGCCCAAAAGTGCAACCATGAAGTAAACAGAGAGTTAATATAACCTTGCTAATCCTTTTCATACCAAAGAGGATAATCTGAATTTACATACCACAGTTAGTGGTGGATTATCTTTTCTCATACTTATTCCTGGCAACATGAGGTTTTTAAATGCCGGTTTCGG
This sequence comes from Dendrobates tinctorius, assembly GCF_039654945.1. NCBI lineage: Eukaryota > Metazoa > Chordata > Amphibia > Anura > Dendrobatidae > Dendrobates > Dendrobates tinctorius. The sequence continues at coordinate 22,706,954 of NW_027361738.1, read as the reverse complement.
GTGCTCAAGACACAGACTGTAATATTCCTCTGCACAACATAGAAAAAGATTTTCCAGCGTCTCCAGGAGATAAAATAACAATTGCTTTATTGAAAATATAAAATCTTCTTACCATCAAGTAAAAACAACATAAAGAGGCATATGGAGGGGAGCACTTTCCTACGCGTTTCACCCTGAAAGGGCTTAATCATGGAATGCCAACATGATTAAACTCACTTTGCTAATTTTTAACATGAAGTGGCAGAAATCTTTGAGATTTTAAACATTCACATACAAAGCTCCAAATCCTCTGTTTCCCTTTGCAAGTTAAATGAAATTCTGTATGCCTGCAGATGCCACTAGAGGGAGCCCACTACATAGAGATTTAAAAGGCCAAATAAACTCCGTAGCAAACCAATGTGCACTGAGCACCTCTTAGTGGGAACAGAAATTATTTCATTCCGTTCAATATTTTCTCCCAAACTGCTCGAAGGTCAAACTAAACCCTCTCCCCTAAATTTGCACATGAGGGAGACGTGTGTCAAACTAGTGTAATGTGTTTTAGGCAACGTTCATGTTCAGTATTTGATGAGTATTTTACATCAGTATTCATATGCCAAAATTAAGAGAGGAACAGTAAGAGGAAAAGTATAATAGAAACACGGCACCACTTCTGCATTTTCTAACCACTCTAGGTTTTCACTTAGGCTACTTTCACACTTGCTTTGTTTTGCAGCACGTTTTTCCCGCAAAAAAACGCATGGAAAAACGCATACAAACGCACACAAATGCTGCGCTTTTTTCAAGCATTTTTATGAGCATGCATGAAAAAAACGCAGCGTTTTTATGTGTTTGTATGCGTTTTTAGTGCGTTTTTACCGCGTTTGCACTTTTTTCCAACATTAGTTGGCCCCTCACACTAACCCAAACCATGACTTTACTAACCCTAACCCTTAACCAAACCATACCCTAACCCTAACCCCAACCCTTAACCAAACCATACCCTAACCCTAACCCTTAACCAAACCATACCCTAACCCTAACCCTTAACCAAACCATACCCTAACCCTAACCCTAACCCTGACCCTAACCATACTAACCCTAACCCTTAACCAAACCCTACTAACCCTAACCCAAACCCTAACCCTAAACCCTAACTAACCCTAAACCCTAACCCTTAACCAAACCATACTAACCCAAACCCTAACCCTAACCCTAAACCCCCTTAACTAACCCTAACTCTAACCCAAACCCCTAATTACCATTGTCTAACCAATGGTCAACAAAAAAACGCATCCGCAAAAAAACGCATACATGAGCATGCCAATGCGCACATATGCGCACCCATAGACTTATAATGGGTGTCTTGCTGTAAAAAAACGCATTGCGCGCACATGCGTTTTTTTGAGGCAAGTCGGACACCCAAAAAATGCAACAGGATGCATTTTGTGCGCCCGAGCGCACACCACAAAAAAACGCATGAGTGTAAAAACGCATACAAACGCATGTGTATGCGCACATAAGCGCATCCCATGCAAAATATAGGAAAAAAAGCGCATGCGTTTTTTGGCGCTAAAATACAGCGCAAAAAAACGCAAGTGTGAAACCACCCTTATAAATACTGATGTAAAATACTGACTAAATACTGAATATGTGAATGTGGTCTTAATGTGTGCAAAAAATCAAAACACATTGCATATCAGTGAAGTCATGGCGGCTGCATAGAGCTGCTGTGCTGCACTGCACAAAAAAAAGAGATGAATAGAGTTTGAAGGTATGTCCACAAGTTGCGTTTTTTCCGTATTTTATTCCAACGCATTTTTTTATATGTGATAATCGCAGCTTTCTACTGTTCCGGCAAAGTTAATGAGTTTTCTGAAATTGCTGATTGGAAGGAGTTTCAAATCTGCAGCCTGTCAATTTTTTTCTGCGCTTTTCAGCATTTTTCACCCACTCTAGTGAATGGGGAAAAGATGCAAACAAAAAAAAACACTAATCAAAAAGTTACGCAAAAGGGTGCATATTTTATGTAGCGTCTTCCTGCCAATTTACATATTTTTGATGCATAAATGTCTGTTTCAAAAATATCTGCATTATCTCATTATACCATAACTATCCATGACACAGGCAAAGATATAATTAGTAAGAGTGCTGATATGTCAATGGCTTCATAAAGCCTTAGATGCTTTGTTAGAATAAAATAACATCAATGCATATGTAAAAGAGTAAAGTTGTTTTCTGAAAGTTTGGTCCAGTCGCTTGAAAATTGGGATCAGGAAGGAAAAATTTGTTCTTTTAGGGCAGACAGGGTCATACATTACAGTTGAACATACACTCCTTCCCTTAATCCTTTCCCATCCCTTGGTTGAACTTGATGGACATGCTTCTTTTTTCATTTGTATATTATCTCTGTAAATTTTTAACTATGGTTTGTTGATAGCCAACCCAGTAACCTAATTTATTTAATTGTCCTAAATACAATAGGTTGGTTCTCATATACAGTATATATATACACACTGCTCAAAAAATTAAAGGGGACACTTAAACAACAAACTGTAACTCCAAGTCAGTCACACTTCTGTGAAATCAACACTGATTGTGATTCAATTTCTCCTGCTGTTGTGCCAATGGTATAACGGATAGGAAGGTCACTAACATCCATGTGTCTGCTCAGTAAGAATGTCTAGTGTTCCCTTTATTTTTTTCAGCAGTGTATATATATATATGCTGTATATACAGTATATATTATTTCTTTATTTTTTTTATTTTACTTGTTTGCATAGTAACATTAATTCCACATGCTTTCCATCTTTCACATGCTTTGACTATCACTATTAGGGCTCACAATCTACATTCCCTATCAGTATGTCTTTGGAGTGTGGGAAGAAACTGGAGAACCCAGAAGAGACCCACACAAACACGGGGAGAATTTACGAAATCCTTTCAGATGTTGCTCTTGGTGAGATGTGAACCCAGAACCCCGGGGCTACAGTGCTAACCATGTTTGTCACTAACTAGATGGAGGCCTGATGCTATCGCATCGGCTTTGCAGTGTTGAGAATCTCTCCCCCAATGTGCTCACCCACCTATCCATGTGCTGACTTCTCCCGTCTGTGCTCTCTTCTTTGACCTGTCTACCCCATGTGCTATCCCCTCGTCTGCTGTCTCTCTCCATCCTGTGCTGTGTTCTCCCATCATATGCTGTCCCATTTGAGCTGTCTCCCCCCTGCGCTCTGTCTCTCTCACCCCTGTGCGCTTTCTCTCTCCCCATCTGCTGTATTCTCCTTTCATGTCATCTCTTCTTTGACTTGTTTACCCGATGTGCTGTGCATGTGTGGTACGTACGGCGTATAGAGTGTGTGTGTATGTGGTGCGTACGGCGTAACAGTGTGTGTGTGGTGTGTACAGCATATACAGTGTGTGTGTGGTGCGTACAGCGTAAACAGTGTATTTGTGTGTGTGTGGTGCATACGGCATATACAGTGTGTGTGTGTGTGTGTGTATGTGGTGCGACAGTGTTCCACTGGTGGTACCGCGCAAGAGGCTGGTATCACCAGCAGTTTCCATATTGAGACACCCATCACTTGGGTGTCCCAATATGGCGGTTGTTGTACTTCGGCCGCTTGTAATTCTGGGATCCGGACACATCTGGACGGAACAGGATGTGAAGACATTACAAGGTAAGTATATATTAGATAATTAAATATTACTATGAGATTATGAAAGTCTTTTATTTATCAATTCCATTTACTTATTCAAATCAAGCTGTGAGTTCCCCAAAAGAGAAAACATTTTCCCAATACTGATTGTAAAGATCACACATCTGTTGTTACAGTTACATAGTTAAATAGGTTAAAAAAGACCTTATTCTGACTCTTCAAGGCAGTATAAGTCTCTAAATCTTTAGCTATCAATCCTTTAGATAACTGTATGAATGTTGTACTCACATGCGATGCGTCCTCAGATAGTTCCAACACAGCCACACTGACTAGTAATAAGAGTCAAGGAGAAACAGAGTTGATTTTCTCTGAAATCTTGTATTTAAGCACAATGCAGCAGGTGGAAAGAGTAATCCAAACAGAGAAGTACAACATATACATCCAAAAATGACTATAGCAAACTGATAATGAGAAAAAAGGGAGGAGCAAAGACTAACATCATCAACTACAGGAAAGGAGAAGGGACAAAATTCAAGGGGCAGTGCTTCTGCCTAGAAACAGCAGAATGCAATGCATAACATAGAGAATACATAACAAGTTGTTCCCATTCATGACACAACACTCCCAGTCTGAAATCTTCAGATTTCACAATGTCTCTGTATGACGTGACGAGTCGTTGCTGTCCAACGCCGACATGGAACCTGAAAAGAGGAGAGAGAAGAAAACAATATGCAGCAATAATGAAACAATTCAGGTCCCTAGTTGAACTAAGACGCATAGTCCTTGAATAATAAATGAAAAAATTAATATAAGTTAAATAGAAAAAACTCATCTTTCGGTATGGGAAGCCGCAACAAGCCAACTCTTCCACCAACTCAGCAATTCAATGGTAACGTTTAATCCACGATTGCACGCAGAACATTTTATGTAATATCACAGCTGGGGTATGAGGAGGTATGCTCCCCACTGTGGCAGAGTCCAGCAACAATGTTCAGTTCATCAAAACAACCATACCCAAAAGGATACCAGGAATGTTTAGAGTTAATTTTAAAAAATTCAATTATTAATCAACATTCAAAGAATACATAATATAGGTACTCATAGATCAATCAGAAAACAGGTGGGAGTGAACACAGACATCCAGGTCACAAAATTAATAATAAGTAAAATGCTAGGTGTTAGGCGTCAGGTTTCTGTGTCTGCTCTGCAGGAATCCAGAGCCTCGCATTCCACAGTTTCCTACTGTCTATCTACTGCAGAGAAGATTACTTTGCAGCAGACCGCTCCAGAGACTAAGTTCCTCTGTGCTCCTACTTGGCATGCTCACGAGACGATCTCCCATTGGAGATCGGGAGTCATGTGCCCAGGTCCTGCTCCAGATCTCATTGGTCCATCTCGGGGATCTGGAAGGTCCCGCACGGCTATAGAAAGCGCGCATGACCGTTCGGCCATGCGCTAGTATAGACTATACTGCTATGTGTGAATGGTGACGGATGTATGATTCTAGTGACTGACTTATTATGAAACCCCTTCCCTCTGATATTACGCATGTGGTTAGGGAATTAGTTCAGTAGTCTGCGCCAGTCTGTGGCAAGCCTAAGGTCACTGTGCACACCGCACCTCTGCGCTAGCATTCAACATAGCGCCTGCTTTGTAGCTGTGTCGTCCAGTGGCAGTGTCCTGCGCCGCGCTGCAGTTGCAGCCCTTCTTGGCGTTCGCAGTAGGGGCACCGCATACATGGTAGGTCTAAACGGACGCAGCCCCTCTGTCTTAGTTCTTGCTCCTGTGACCTTATACCATGTGTGCATTTACCTGAGGCCTGTGACTCTAACAGGCTCAGCCTTTTTGTATGTTTTTGTTGCGGCGCCTCTGTGTGTGAACAGAGCCCGCTCTGTGCACTTCGGGTGAAGTTGAACCCGTGCGCATTATATCGCCATATAGCTTGTCTGCCATTACTCAGCAGCAGTTGTAACACCTACTGCATGGTGGACCCCGAGAGGCGAACGCACTTTATTATTATTTTTATTTAGTGCGTTCCGCCGTTCCTAACATTATGCTAGCGCCAGGGTCTGGCTAGTGATGGCAGATCAGTAGCAACTCCTTCAGTGCATTCGCCAGCTAGAGGGCCGGTTGGCTACTCTTGAGAGTGTTATCGCAGCGGCGAAGTCTTTGGAGGCTGCTGTACAGGCGATCGCTGAGGCGGCTTCTCGTATGTCCACGTCCTCCCACACGCCGACAGTTACCCGCCTCCCGTTGCCCGATAAATTTTCTGGCGATGGCGCCTCCTGTAGGGGTTTCGTCAGCCAGTGCTCTATCCAGCTGAAGTTACTGGCTGCGCGATTCCCTACAGAGGGGGCCAAGGTGGGGTTTATTGTTTCCCTTCTGTTGGGCAAGGCGTTGGAGTGGGCTACGCCACTATGGGAGTATGGTGACCGAGAGGTTCGGACCGCTGCTCAGTTTTTAACAGCTATTAAGCAGGTCTTCCTGGGACCACGGGTCACGCACGACACCTCTCTACAGCTACTGGCTTTGACTCAGGGATCCCTCTCGGTTAGTCAGTATGCCGTTTGTTTTCGGACACTGGCTTCCGAGCTGGAGTGTTCTGACAAAGCCCTCATCCCTGTGTTTTGGAGAGGTTTAGCTGAGCATGTTAAGGATGCTCTTTCTACCAGAGAGGTTCCTGCAGGTCTGGAGGAGCTGATTGCCATTGCCACCCGTATTGATCTCCGCTTTTCGGAGCGCGGGCTGGAGCGTGCTCAATCCAGACGGATGGTTAGGTCGGCTCCCAACTTTTTTGAGCCTCTGGAACCACCCGAGGCAGAGACTCCACTCCCAGAGCCCATGGAGGTGTCTCGCGCAGTTCTCGAGGCGCATCCGGCGCAAAACTCCATTTGCGGTTACTAGAGTTGAGCGAAACGGGTCGAAAAAATTCAAAAGTCACCGACTTTTGGCAAAGTCGGGTTTCATGAAACGAAACCCGACCCTAGGATGAGGTCGGCCACGAGGTCGGCGACTTACGCGCCAAAGTCGCGTTTCAAAAGTTTGTTTTGCGCTCTTTTTCAGCCAATCAGGATCCACGGACACTGTGGGCAACGTGATGACATAGGCACGGGTCACCACCAACTTTCAGAAGGGCATGCAAGTGATTGGCTTGCTTTGGTGGGCGTCACAGGGGGTATAAAAGGGCGTGCACGCCGACCGCCATCTTACTTCTGCCGATCTTAGTATAGGGAGAGGTTGCTGCTGATTCTGTAGGGAGAGCGTTAGGCAGGGAAGAAGACAAAAAAACTGCTTCTGCTGCTAGCGATTTGGCCTGCACAACACACCAGTCACTGTGTGCAGTGCAAGGGGAGGCTATATAGTGGTGTATCAGTGGTGTTGGTTGTTGGGCTGCCTTTTAAGGCTTCCTGACAGGCTGGCATTGCTGTTTACCCACTGCTCCGCAAACTGCTTTTTTAAAAGCAATCCAATCTCCCTTATCCTCTAGTCACTTTTGTCACAGCTGTGCCATCGAGCCTGTCACATAGCGCTCAGATATCAGTGGGCCTCACACAATCCAAAAGTGTCCACTGTCCACAAGTGTGTGCAGAAATTCAAAATCTCCCTTATCCTCTAGTCACTTTTGTCACAGCTGTGCCATCGAGCCTGTCACATAGCGCTCAGATATCAGTGGGCCTCACACAATCCAAAAGTGTCCACTGTCCACAAGTGTGTGCAGAAATTCAAAATCTCCCTTATCCTCTAGTCACTTTTGTCACAGCAGTGCCATCGAGCCTGTCACATAGCGCTCAGATATCAGTGGGCCTCACACAATCCAAAAGTGTCCACTGTCCACAAGTGTGTGCAGAAATTCAAAATCTCCCTTATCCTCTAGTCACTTTTGTCACAGCAGTGCCATCGAGCCTGTCACATAGCGCTCAGATATCAGTGGGCCTCACACAATCCAAAAGTGTCCACTGTCCACAAGTGTGTGCAGAAATTCAAAATCTCCCTTATCCTCTAGTCACTTTTGTCACAGCAGTGCCATCGAGCCTGTCACATAGCGCTCAGATATCAGTGGGCCTCACACAATCCAAAAGTGTCCACTGTCCACAAGTGTGTGCAGAAATTCAAAATCTCCCTTATCCTCTAGTCACTTTTGTCACAGCAGTGCCATCGAGCCTGTCACATAGCGCTCAGATATCAGTGGGCCTCACACAATCCAAAAGTGTCCACTGTCCACAAGTGTGTGCAGAAATTCAAAATCTCCCTTATCCTCTAGTCACTTTTGTCACAGCTGTGCCATCGAGCCTGTCACATAGCGCTCAGATATCAGTGGGCCTCACACAATCCAAAAGTGTCCACTGTCCACAAGTGTGTGCAGAAATTCAAAATCTCCCTTATCCTCTAGTCACTTTTGTCACAGCAGTGCCATCGAGCCTGTCACATAGCGCTCAGATATCAGTGGGCCTCACACAATCCAAAAGTGTCCAGTGTCCAAAAGTGTGTACAGATATTCAAAATCTCCCTTATCCTCTAGTCACTTTTGTCACAGCTGTGCCATCGAGCCTGTCACATAGCGCTCAGATATCAGTGGGCCTCACACAATCCAAAAGTGTCCACTGTCCACAAGTGTGTGCAGAAATTCAAAATCTCCCTTATCCTCTAGTCACTTTTGTCACAGCAGTGCCATCGAGCCTGTCACATAGCGCTCAGATATCAGTGGGCCTCACACAATCCAAAAGTGTCCAGTGTCCAAAAGTGTGTGCAGATATTCAAAATCTCCCTTATCCTCTAGTCACTTTTGTCACAGCAGTGCCATCGAGCCTGTCACATAGCGCTCAGATATCAGTGGGCCTCACACAATCCAAAAGTGTCCAGTGTCCAAAAGTGTGTGCAGATATTCAAAATCTCCCTTATCCTCTAGTCACTTTTGTCACAGCAGTGCCATCGAGCCTGTCACATAGCGCTCAGATATCAGTGGGCCTCACACAATCCAAAAGTGTCCACTGTCCACAAGTGTGTGCAGAAATTCAAAATCTCCCTTATCCTCTAGTCACTTTTGTCACAGCTGTGCCATCGAGCCTGTCACATAGCGCTCAGATATCAGTGGGCCTCACACAATCCAAAAGTGTCCACTGTCCACAAGTGTGTGCAGAAATTCAAAATCTCCCTTATCCTCTAGTCACTTTTGTCACAGCAGTGCCATCGAGCCTGTCACATAGCGCTCAGATATCAGTGGGCCTCACACAATCCAAAAGTGTCCAGTGTCCAAAAGTGTGTGCAGATATTCAAAATCTCCCTTATCCTCTAGTCACTTTTGTCACAGCAGTGCCATCGAGCCTGTCACATAGCGCTCAGATATCAGTGGGCCTCACACAATCCAAAAGTGTCTAGTGTCCAAAAGTGTGTGCAGATATTCAAAATCTCCCTTATCCTCTAGTCACTTTTGTCACAGCAGTGCCATCGAGCCTGTCACATAGCGCTCAGATATCAGTGGGCCTCACACAATCCAAAAGTGTCCACTGTCCACAAGTGTGTGCAGAAATTCAAAATCTCCCTTATCCTCTAGTCACTTTTGTCACAGCTGTGCCATCGAGCCTGTCACATAGCGCTCAGATATCAGTGGGCCTCACACAATCCAAAAGTGTCCAGTGTCCAAAAGTGTGTGCAGAAATTCAAAATCTCCCCTGTCCTATAGACACCTTGTACCTTGTTTTACATTACTATATAGTTTGTTGGATTTTGTCTACATTTCTACAAAAAATGAGGAAGGCTGGTGGAAGAGGCCGTGGAATTGGGCGGGGGTTGGAAGCTGGTAATGATGGTGTTGGTGGTGGATCTGATGGTAGTGGCAAGAGCAAAATAGGACCGAATGCAGGAGGTGCTGACCCTGCGTCATCGTCTGGCTACATAAGGCCTCGAACGCTTAGTTTTCTAGGAGTTGGCAAACCGCTTTTAAAGCCAGAGCATCAGGAAAAAGTTTTGTCTTACATTGCTGACTCAGCCTCCAGCTCTATCGCCTCCTCTTCTTCAGTTGTAAAAAGTAAAAGCACTGAGTCGTCATTGGAGGCTCATGTTCATGAACCACACCTTTCCTTGTGTCCTTCACCCCAACCAAGATTGAAGGATGACGCAGGCCATGCTACTGATTACTCCATGGAGCTGTTTTCACATACCATGCCTGGATTATCAAGTGAAATGGTGAATTACCCAGGCCAAGATGAATCTGACATGGAGTGCACTGATGCACAGCCGCTGATGGATGATTCTGCTGGTACATTCACTCAGAGCACTACATTGTCCTCGCAGTGTACAGAGCCAGATTCTGACCCTGATGAGACTCAGGTGCCCCTTCCCGCACACTATACCACCATACACGGTGACACAGAGGAAGGTGCTCATGACATAGAAGAGGAGGTGATGGATGACCCAGTTGTTGACCCAGATTGGCATCCATTGGGGGAAGAGGGTGCTGCTTCCAATAGCTCAGATGAGGAGCATCCACAGCAGACATCGACATCGCAACAGCTGTTATCTGGCAGGCCCGGAGCACTCTAAAGACAGGTTCCAAACATCAAAAGAGTTGCTGGACAGCTTGTCCAGAGGGTCAAAAGATCACAGCGTGCTAGGCCGCAAAATGTCTGCCAAAGTAGGAAGAGTGCAGTGTGGCACTTTTTTGAACAAAATCCTCGTGATCAGGCCAAGGTTATCTGTAAGAAGTGCGCAAAGACCTTTAGCCGAGGGAAAAATCTGAAAAATTTGAATACCAGTTGCATGCTTAGACATTTAACCAGCATGCACTTGCAAGCGTGGACACAACACCAAACCTCAAGTGCCACATGTGCAACTGATCACAACGAAGGTAGTCAGCAACGCTACATTGTTTCCCCCACTGTAAGCCCACCGGTTAGCACAGCAGCAAATGTTGAGGTGTCGTTGCAAGACCACAGCAGTCAGGGAATCCCACTGTTATATCAACGAAAGACTGATTCTAGGCCATCAGAAAGAACACCAACTCCATCACCATCATCAACCCTCTCTCAGTCCGCCCTGTCCACCGCTACTTCCACCATATGCAGCTCTCAAGTCCAGCTCACCCTCCCAGACACTATGAGTAGGTCAAGAAAGTACTCAGTCTCTCATCCGCGTACACTGGGTTTGAACGCCCACATTGCCAAACTAATCTCGTTTGAGATGATGCCCTTTCGGTTGGTGGAAAGCACAGCTTTCCGCGAACTCATGGCCTATGCAGTACCACGCTATGACCTACCCAGTCGCCACTTCTTCTCTCGCAAAGCCATCCCAGCCCTCCACCATCATGTGAAAGACCGCATTGTCCATGCACTCAAGCAGTCAGTGAGCGGAAAGGTGCACCTCACAACTGATGCATGGTCCAGTCGGCATGGCCAGGGCCGTTACGTGTCCATCACTGCGCACTGGGTTAATGTGGTGGATGCAGGGTCCACAGGGGACAGCGGTGGTGGGACAGTGCTGCCTAGCCCACGGTATAGGAAACAGTTGGCTGTAGGCAGTCGACCCTCCTCCTCCACCTCCTCCAGAAGCGAAAGCTCGTCCACAGAGCGCAGTCGTACGAGCACTCCATCTGCAGCTGCCACTGTTGCACACGATGTGTCCCCCTATCGAGCAGCTAGTGGAAAGCGTCAGCAGGCTGTGTTGCAGATGATGTGTTTGGGCGACAGACACACTGCTGAGGTGCTGGCCGAGTACTTGAAGCGACAAACTGAGTCATGGCTAGGCAGTGTACATCTTGAGGCAGGCAAGGTAGTTAGTGATAACGGCCGTAATTTTGTGGCAGCCATAGCCCTTTCAAAACTCAGCCACATACCTTGCTTGGCTCACACCTTGAACCTGGTGGTGCAGTGCTTCCTCAAAAATTATCCGGAGTTAACAGCCCTGCTCCAGAAGGTGCGAAGACTGTGCGCGCACATCCGCCGGTCGCCTGTACACTCCGTTCGTATGCAGAAGCTGCAGCGATTGCTCCACCTTCCCAACCACCGCCTCATTATCGACATTGCAACAAGGTGGAACTCCACCCTGCACATGGTGGAGCGGCTGTGCGAGCAGAGGCAGGCCATAATGCATTTGTGGGAGGATACACGGCCAGGCACTTTGAGAGCAGACATGGAGTTGACAGGTGTGCAGTGGTCGAAGCTGAAAGACCTTTGTAAAGTCCTTCAGTGTTTTGAGGAATGCACACGGCTGGTAAGCGCAGACGACGCCATCCTAAGCATGAGCATCCCACTTATGCGTCTGCTCATGCAAACTTTGACGCACCTTAAGGAGCAGGCGTCTGCAGCCAATGTTGATGAGGAGGAAGAGGAGGAGGGAATCCTTGATGACATTCAGCCATTGTCTGCTCAGGGACCTCTCCTGGACGAGGTGGAGGAAGAAGAGGAGGAGGAGGAGGATGATGGGGATGACTACTTAGGGGAGGAGGATGCATCTCGTGGGGCAAGTGAAAATGTTGGCGTGGCAAGGTCTGGTACAGGGTTTGTGCATGACTGGAGGGATGTGGATTTGCCAGAAAGTGCTCCTCCACCCAGCACTCGCAGTGCATCATTGACACCGGGAACATTGGCCCACATGTCAGATTATGCCTTGTGGATCCTAAAAAGGGACCCCCGCATTGCCAAAATGATGAACGATGACGACTACTGGTTGGCCAGCATCCTGGATCCACGCTATAAAGGCAAATTACAAAACATCATGCCACAGGAGAACCTTGACCTAATATTGGCTAATAAACAAGCAACTCTGGTAAATCGGTTGCTTGAGGCATTCCCAGCACACAGCAGCGGTGATGGTTCTCACACGAGCCGTACGGGCCGGGGGCAGCTTGGCAGAGGTGTTCGTGGTGCACACAGCAGAAGTGGCGTTGGAGACAGGGGTTTCATGACAATGTTGTGGACTGATTTTTCAAATACCGCTCACACAACTGGTAATACTGCATCGATGGAAAGTGACAGGAGACAGCAGTTGTCAACTATGGTAACAAACTACTTTTCCTCCCATATCGATGTTCTCCCACACAGGTCATTCCCCTTTGACTATTGGGCCGCTAAACTGGACACCTGGCCTGAATTGGCCCAATATGCCTTACAGGAGCTCGCTTGCCCAGCTGCAAGTGTGCTATCGGAAAGAGTCTTCAGTGCAGCTGGATCAATCCTGACAGAAAAAAGGACCCGTCTGTCAACCCAAAATGTGGAAGATCTAACCTTCATTAAAATGAACCACGCATAGGTTTCCAAGGATTTTGTCCCACCTTCCCCTAATGACACATAGGGTGACAGAAAAATGGCTTGCTTTGGTCCACCTCTTCCTGGTACTTCACCTATTTCGCCTTTTGCATCAGCTGAATGTCCAACATCAACATATGCCACTTTCTAAAACTCCCTAACTGTGCTGCCTCCCCCCCCATGGCCGGGGTCACCACCTACCGCACGACACCGTGCGAGTGCCGTTGCCCTGGACAGGTGGGTAGGCCGACTCTTGGGCGCGGGCACTGGCACAGGGTCCCTCATAGTGTAATCAAGTGTCTCTGACGGTGGTGGTGCACACCCGCCGTCAGACACACCGCTGTAATATGAGGGGCCCAGTGCCAGTACCGACGCCCACGAGTGGGCCCCCCTTGCTTGGGCAGGGCCCCAGCATTTGCAATCTTTACCTCTCCCTGCTCCTCCGCTGTGTAATCTGGGCCGTCAAATCCATACTGTGCCTGACACCGTCTGAGCCTGCCTCCTGAGACATATATTTTGAATGTGTACGCTATCCATACATGTTATCCAGGGATACGGTACCCTTTCTAACCTTTGTGCAATCACGTGCAATCCATACTGGGCCTAACACCGTCTGAGCCTGCCTCATGCTGTATAGACATATATTTTGAATGTGTACGCTATCCATACATGTTATCCAGGGATATGGTACCCTTTCTAACCTTTGTGCAATCACGTGCAATCCATACTGGGCCTAACACCGTCTGAGCCTGCCTCATGCTGTATAGACATATATTTTGAATGTGTACGCTATCCATACATGTTATCCAGGGATACGGTACCCTTTCTAACCTTTGTGCAATCACGTGCAATCCATACTGGGCCTAACACCATCTGAGCCTGCCTCCTGAGACATATATTTTGAATGTGTACGCTATCCATACATGTTATCCAGGGATACGGTACCCTTTCTAACCTTTGTGCAATCACGTGCAATCCATACTGGGCCTAACACCGTCTGAGCCTGCCTCCTGAGACATATATTTTGAATGTGTACGCTATCCATACATGTTATCCGGGGATACGGTACCCTTTCTAACCTTTGTGCAATCACATGCAATCCATACTGGGCCTAACACCGTCTGAGCCTGCCTCCTGAGACATATATTTTGAATGTGTACGCTATCCATACATGTTATCCAGGGATACGGTACCCTTTCTAACCTTTGTGCAATCACGTGCAATCCATACTGGGCTTAACACCGTCTGAGCCTGCCTCCTGAGACATATATTTTGAATGTGTACACTATCCATACATGTTATCCAGGGATACGGTACCCTTTCTAACCTTTGTGCAATCACGTGCAATCCATACTGGGCCTAACACCGTCTGAGCCTGCCTCCTGAGACATATATTTTGAATGTGTACGCTATCCATACATGTTATCCAGGGATACGGTACCCTTTCTAACCTTTGTGCAATCACGTGCAATCCATACTGGGCCTAACACCGTCTGAGCCTGCCTCCTGAGACATATATTTTGAATGTGTACGCTATCCATACATGTTATCCAGGGATACGGTACCCTTTCTAACCTTTGTGCAATCACGTGCAATCCATACTGGGCCTAACACCGTCTGAGCCTGCCTCATGCTGTATAGACATATATTTAGAATGTGTACACTATCCATACATGTTATCCGGGGATACGGTACCCTTTCTAACCTTTGTGCAATCACGTGCAATCCATACTGGGCCTAACACCATCTGAGCCTGCCTCCTGAGACATATATTTTGAATGTGTACGCTATCCATACATGTTATCCAGGGATACGGTACCCTTTCTAACCTTTGTGCAATCACGTGCAATCCATACTGGGCCTAACACCGTCTGAGCCTGCCTCATGCTGTATAGACATATATTTTGAATGTGTACGCTATCCATACATGTTATCCAGGGATACGGTACCCTTTCTAACCTTTGTGCAATCACGTGCAATCCATACTGGGCCTAACACCATCTGAGCCTGCCTCCTGAGACATATATTTTGAATGTGTACGCTATCCATACATGTTATCCAGGGATACGGTACCCTTTCTAACCTTTGTGCAATCACGTGCAATCCATACTGGGCCTAACACCGTCTGAGCCTGCCTCATGCTGTATAGACATATATTTTGAATGTGTACGCTATCCATACATGTTATCCGGGGATACGGTACCCTTTCTAACCTTTGTGCAATCACGTGCAATCCATACTGGGCCTAACACCATCTGAGCCTGCCTCCTGAGACATATATTTTGAATGTGTACGCTATCCATACATGTTATCCAGGGATACGGTACCCTTTCTAACCTTTGTGCAATCACGTGCAATCCATACTGGGCCTAACACCGTCTGAGCCTGCCTCCTGAGACATATATTTTGAATGTGTACGCTATCCATACATGTTATCCAGGGATACGGTACCCTTTCTAACCTTTGTGCAATCACATGCAATCCATACTGGGCCTAACACCGTCTGAGCCTGCCTCCTGAGACATATATTTTGAATGTGTACGCTATCCATACATGTTATCCAGGGATACGGTACCCTTTCTAACCTTTGTGCAATCACGTGCAATCCATACTGGGCTTAACACCGTCTGAGCCTGCCTCCTGAGACATATATTTTGAATGTGTACGCTATCCATACATGTTATCCAGGGATACGGTACCCTTTCTAACCTTTGTGCAATCACGTGCAATCCATACTGGGCCTAACACCGTCTGAGCCTGCCTCCTGAGACATATATTTTGAATGTGTACGCTATCCATACATGTTATCCAGGGATACGGTACCCTTTCTAACCTTTGTGCAATCACGTGCAATCCATACTGGGCCTAACACCGTCTGAGCCTGCCTCATGCTGTATAGACATATATTTAGAATGTGTACGCTATCCATACATGTTATCTGGGGATACGGTACCCTTTCTAACCTTTGTGCAATCACGTGCAATCCATACTGGGCCTAACACCATCTGAGCCTGCCTCCTGAGACATATATTTTGAATGTGTACGCTATCCATACATGTTATCCAGGGATACGGTACCCTTTCTAACCTTTGTGCAATCACGTGCAATCCATACTGGGCCTAACACCGTCTGAGCCTGCCTCATGCTGTATAGACATATATTTTGAATGTGTACGCTATCCATACATGTTATCCAGGGATACGGTACCCTTTCTAACCTTTGTGCAATCACGTGCAATCCATACTGGGCCTAACACCGTCTGAGCCTGCCTCCTGAGACATATATTTTGAATGTGTACGCTATCCATACATGTTATCCAGGGATACGGTACCCTTTCTAACCTTTGTGCAATCACGTGCAATCCATACTGGGCCTAACACCGTCTGAGCCTGCCTCATGCTGTATAGACATATATTTTGAATGTGTACGCTATCCATACATGTTATCCGGGGATACGGTACCCTTTCTAACTTTTGTGCAATCACGTGCAATCCATACTGGGCCTAACACCGTCTGAGCCTGCCTCCTGAGACATATATTTTGAATGTGTACGCTATCCATACATGTTATCTGGGGATGCGGTACCCTTTCTCACCTTTGTGCAATCACGTGTAATCCATACTGGGCGTGAGAACGGCTGGCGAGCTGTTAAGCAAGCTACAGCACCTGTCCAGACAAGTACAGGGATTCCCTAGCGAGGAGACTTATATGATTGTTTTCAATGTTGGGACAGCAATTTTTGGGGAGCACTATACTCTGGAGAATGATAGATGGGGCCCACCATACACTGGAACATTCCAAAGGTGGACATCAGACACTGGAGCAGCATTTACAGGGCCCATTATACACTAGAGCATTAGAAATGGGGCCCATTATGTTTGGAGCATTATTTGGGCCCATAAGACAGTGGAGCTTCATCCATGGGGACCAACATATACTGTAGCATTATGTGGAGCTCATCATATACTGTTTCAAACATTATATGGGACCAATGATTCTGTATGGAGAAATAGATGGGCCTCGTCATGAGATGTAAAAAGTGAGGTATTTTTCATTGTACTATACCGCTATTTCTCTGCCGTATCGGAGCATGATGAGTTGTGGTATGTGTTAAAGGGGCACTCTTTCGCCCAGGGCACATGAAAACCTGGAGCCAGCCCTCCCCCCCCACAGTTTGTAGCCAAATAACCCCCATTTTTCAGTGCGTAACTTGTATTATGAAGTTAATTAATGTTGACAAGCTTAAGAAAGAAGAATTGATGCTTTTGGCATTCAAATGGGCACTGTAGGTGTGTTTCCTGTCCTCCTCTCACTGCCGACTTTTATTCCCCATTGACTTACATTGGGTTTCGTGTTTCGGGACAACCCCGACTTTTCCCTATAATCGGACGATCTTGCTTGACCCGACTTTTGGAAAAGTCGGGTTTCACGAAACGAAACGCGACCCTAAAAAACCAAAAGTCGCTCAACTCTAGCGGTTACCATTGTCAATGCGCTGTTTCTCAGGACAAAAGTGTCCCGCAATGGCCAAACTCTGTGCCGCTGGGCAAGACCTTTGTCCCTCCCCACCTTCGGCCAAAGGTCCTCGCATGGGCACACGCGTCCAGGGCGAGTGGTCACTGTGGCTACATGCAAACCACAAAACTCCTGGCGGGGTCGCATTGGTGGCCGCACAGGGCTCGGGACATTAAAAAATATATTCAGGCATGCGCCTCATGTGCTTTGGTTAGCCTCCTTAAGCAGAGAGTGGAGATGTCCGCCGTCACACTGCGGTGTTCCATTTCAACTTATGCTCCGAGCGGTTTTGCCGCACCCATTGTCTCCCACGTGTCCCTTCTTAAACCTGGTGATCTTGCCGCCTCTGGTACCTTCCACGTGTTTCGGTTTTCCGTGTCACCTACCGGGACATCAGACTTGCCTCCGGACGAGTCTGAGGCCTATGCCTCTGATGGGCACAGGGTGGTGGATTAGAAGTCTCAGAGAGGAGGGGCCCCAGGATGGGGGGTAATGTTTGGCGTCAGGTTTCTGCGTCTGCTCTGCAGGAATCCAGAGCCTCACATTCCGCGGTCTCCTGCTGTCTATCTATTGCAGAGAAGATTACTTTGCAGCTCCTACTGGGCATGCTCATGAGACGATCTCCCATTGGAGATCTGGAGTCATGTGCCCAGGTCCTCCTCCAGATCTCAATGGTCCATCTCGGAGATCTGGAAGGTCCCGCACGGCTATAAAAAGCACGCATGACCGTTCGGACATGCGCTAGTATAGACTATACTGCTATGTGTGAATGGTGACGGATGTATGATTCTGGTGACTGACTTATTATGAAACCCCTTCCCTCTGATATTACGCAGGTGGTTAGGGAATTAGTTCAGTAGTCTGCTCCAGTCTGTGGCAAGCCTTAGGCCACTGTGCACACCGCACCTCTGTGCTAGCGTCTGACATAGTGCCTGCTTTGTAGCTGTGTCATCCAGCGGCAGTATCCTGCGCCGCGCTGCAGTTGCAGCCCTTCTTGGCGTTCGCAGTAGCAACGCCGCATACACGGTAGGTCTCGATGGACGCAGCCCCTCTGTCTTAGTTCCTGCTCCTGTGACCTTATACCGTGTGTGCATTTACCTGAGGCCTGTGACTCTAACAGGCTCAGCTGTTGTGAGTTCATTTTCCCCTTCACCGTCGATGTCTGATGAACTCCCTCTTCTGGTGAAGGAAGGTAGTGAGGCTGATTACCAAACACCTGATCTGGTAGATGATGACTGGGTAACAGGAAATTCTGACTGGATATAAGGCAGCCGGCGCCCTTCTGAGTCGCTGGTGATTTCTCTGCTGGATTCTTGGAGACCAGTCTGATTCCTGCTTCCAAAGATAAGTTTTTTGCTCTGCTAGTGAACTTATTAGTTTTGTTTTGTTTACCTTGTTTTTTGGAGTTCAGCCATCCCCGGTCGGGGGTGTGCTGAGTTCCATTTTTGTCTCTGATCAATTTTTCTCTTTGCTCTGTCTTCAGAATTTACCTGAGTGCTGATATAGTCTTTTTGAAGTCCTAGCGACTTCAGGGCCTGTTTTTCCTATCAGACGGTTGGGACATTTTTTGGTAGGGTTTTGGCGGATTGCAGACAGCAGCTTTTCTATCCTGTCCTTTTTAGTTAGCTTGGGCCCCATCGTTTGCTCAACCTATTTTTCTATCTGTGTTAGTGTTTTCATCTTGCTTCACCGTAATTATATGTTGGGGGCTGCCTATTGCTTTGGGGTCTGCTCTGGGGCAGTTTAGATTTCCCCTTTCTTTCTTTAGGCCTATTTAGTTCTCCGGCTGTGATCGAGGGGTCTAGGGCATCGTAGGGACCCCCCACGGCTACTGTTAGTTGTTGTGGATAGGATCAGGGGTCTGCAATCCGATAGCTACCAACCTCTCCGGTTTTCTGGACTTAGCTTGTATTTTTGTTTTTTCCTCCTTCTGTGACTCATTCATAACACTCAGCCTTTTTGTATCTTTTTGTTGTGGCGCCTCTGTGAGTTGAACCCGTGCGCATTATATCGCCATATTGCTCGTCTGCCATTACTCAGCAGCGGTTGTAACACCTACTGCACGGTGGACCCTGAGCGGCGAACGCACTTTATTATTATTTTTATTTAGTGCATTCCGGCGTTCCTAACACTAGGTGGAACATGAAACTCATATATCCATAAACACTCCTACTCCAAACAAAGTTGCACAAATTCATAAATATTTAAAAAAAGAAGCCTAATTAGTGAGCCTATACATGTAATGCATTACAAAAAATACATCAT
The DNA here is from genome assembly GCF_039654945.1 of Dendrobates tinctorius. Taxonomy (NCBI): domain Eukaryota; kingdom Metazoa; phylum Chordata; class Amphibia; order Anura; family Dendrobatidae; genus Dendrobates; species Dendrobates tinctorius. The sequence goes on along the minus strand of NW_027361738.1, from coordinate 22,687,297 downwards.
TGCGCCTGACCGCTGCTCATAATAAAGTGTCTATGTGCAAACAAGAGATAGCCTTTTGTCTCAGTAGGAGCAGAAGCTAAATGATATAGGGTTTTTTCCTATTGAAAAAAATAGCCACCATTATATGCAAAGCATGTTAGAGTACCTGTAATGCTGTGTCTGGACCCACCACGTATCCCCTGACGCGCGTTTCGGCGTTCCTTCTTCAGAAGGGGCGTGTTCTAAACAGGGGATCTCTCTGTTTATAAATGCCGCCATCCAATAGGATTCTGCCAACAGGTCACATGGTGTGTTGTTCAAGTACGTGAATGGTGTAAATCAGGGAATGACGGCGCATGCCGCTCTGACGTCAGCTCCCTATGAGTGACTACCCACCTCCGGTTGACAGATGGTGCTGTGTTCCACATCAGAAATAACCGCGTGGAAGGCAGGCGCCCACGTCAGGTGCCAGAGATAGGAAGTCCGGAGAGACTTCAAGAGCACATGCGCACACCCAGAACAATGTTAACGACAAAGTGTTAAGTGCTATGTGTATGAATATATATAAAATGTAAACCTATTATAATGACGTTGTTTATAATATAAAAATATAAGTGTAGAGTACTAAATTTGAATATAATGAAACTATTTTATCATAGTGACGCCATTATTAATATAAGTATATAAAGTGCTAAGTGCCAAAAGTGACATGGTGACAAATAAAAGGCAGGCGGACATCTTTACCAAAAGTACCAAAAAGGGGAAATTTGAACAGCCAAAGGTAATTAATTTGTCAAGTCATAAATTGACTGAGGTACAGTTCTCAAAAACCTTGAAAAAGGTTTAACTTTTTCTCCTTCTCAATATCTAGATCCATTCATAGCGATCAAAGATGTGCATCTCTTCTCTAGGAAAATAATCTTGCAGAAATTACACCACAGAGGTGATATGGAAGATCCTTTAACCTCTGCCCTTGAGAAAGAGGCACTTGAGAATCTTGAAGCTTTGGCTGAGGAGAGCAACCCTACTTTGGTGAGCCAGGTTTTCCCCCGTAACTCTTGTTAATAAATCTAAGAAATTTCCTGCATTAAATATCTGTCCTGCTGTTGAGGTATTCACAAAGTTGGTCACTAATGACATTGAACAACTGAGTAGAGATGGTTTCGGTGCTACCAACTGCAGCAGGGCGGAAAGGGAAGCTATTGTGAGGCTTCAAAGTTTGACTGATGTTGTTTTTAAGGTTGCAGATAAGGGGGAAACCTAGTAATTTGGCCAAATGAAATGTACGAAAAACAGGCTTTTAAATTGTTAAATGACAAAAACAATTATCAAAAGCTATTCTTTCATCCGTCACATGATTTTCAGGATGAATTGGTCAAAATTTTAGATGAGGCATTTACCAAAGGGATTATCCCGAAAAAATTGGTTGACACCATTAGAGAGATGCATCCACGTTTACCAACATTGTATTTGATTCCGAAAATCCACAAAAATTTGTTGGATCCACCAGGAAGGCCTATAATATCAGGCAATGGAGGTTTATGTGAGATTGTTACCACTGTCATAGATCACTACTTAAAACCTTTAGTTAGTGATTTGCCATCTTACATTAAAGATACAAATTCCGCGTTGCGCAGATTGGATAATGTGGAGTTGACTAATAATGCAATAATGGTGATGGCTGATGTAGAGGCGTTGTATACGTCAATACGTCATGAAGATGGATTAAAGGCAGTCTCATGGTATTTACATACAAGTAATTTGGACAAGGATATGGTGGCATTGTTATTACAACTTTTGAAATATGCCCTCACGCATAATATCTTCATTTTCAAAAATACGGTTTATTTACGACATGGCAATGGGGGCTTGCTGTGCCCCATCATATGCCAACCTATTTTTGGGATTATGGGAACATGATATCTTTGTTTGTGACTCTATACCTCATTTGAAAACCTTAAAAAGAGGAAAAAAAATCCTCCAAAATATTCAATTACAAACCAGACAGGCCCAAATGCATCTACACTAATTCAGGGTGCAGCGGACCCAAGTAAAATGGCAGCTGCACAGGTGCATAAATACCAAATGAAACAGCCAGCCTACAATCAGGGATTGGCCGTGTGGTACACCAGTGCAGAAAAATTAATCCGCATGTGGCAGTGTTCACACAGGGAATGCAGGGCTTCTGGCTAACAACCTCTTAGTAACACCATACACTGTGTTCCAAATTATTATGCAAATGATATTTTTTTCTGATTTTCCTAAGTGGTCGGTGCAAATGACAGTCAGTCTAATAAAAGTCATCACCGGTTAGAGTTTGCATCAAATTTTATTGAAGAAACCTCCCAATGATAACAGTATAATCTCCAAAATGAATAAAAACTCAAATTGCACTGTTCCAAATTATTAGGCACATTAGAATTTCTAAACATTTGATATGTTTTAAAGAACTGAAAATGTTCATTTGTGGAATTTGCAGCTTTAGGAGGTCACATTCACTGAACAAAAAAGCTATTTAACTCCAAAACATCCTAACAGGCCAAGTTACATGTTAACATAGGAACCCTTCTTTGATAGCACCTTTACAATTCTTGCATCCATTGAACTTGGGAGTTTTTGGAGAGTTTCTGCTTGTATTTCTTTGCATGAAGTCAGAATAGCCTCCCAGAGCTGCTGTCTTGATGTGAACTGCCTCCCACCCTCATAAATCTTTTGCTTGATGATACTCCAAAGGTTCTCTATAGGGTTGAGGTCAGGGGAAGATGGTGGCCACACCATGAGTTTATCTCCTTTTATGCCTATAGCAGTCAATGACTCAGAGGTATTCATTGCACATGAGATGGTGCCTTGTCATGCATGAAGATGATTTTGCTCCTGAAGGCACATTTCTGCTTTTTATACCATGGAAGACAGCTGTCAGTCAGAAACTCTATATACAGTACTTTGCAGAGGTAGTTTTCACACCTTCAGGAACCTTAAAGAGCCCTACCAGCTGTTTCCCCATGATTCTGGCCCAAAACATGACTCCTCCTCCTCCTTACTGAAGTCGCAGCCTTGTTGGGACATAGTGGCCATCCACCAACCATCCATCTGGACCATTCAGGGTTGCTCGACACTCATCAGTAAACAAGACTGTATGAAAAATAGTCTTCATGTATGTCTGGGCCCACTGCTACCATTTCTGCTTGTGAACACTGTTTAGGGGTGGCCAAATAGTAGGTTTATGCACCACAGCAAGCCTTTGAAGGATCCTACAGCTTGAGGTTCGAGGGACTCCAGAGGCACCAGCAGCTTTAAATATCTGTTTGCTGGTTTGTAATGGCTTTTTAGCAGCCACTCTCTTAATCCGATGAACTTGCCTGGCAGAAACCTTCCTCATTCTGCCTTTATCAGCACAAACATGTCTGTGCTCAGAATCAACCATAAATCTCTTAACAGTACGATGGTCACGTTTAAATTTTTGGGAAATATCTAATGTTTTCATCTCTTGACAAAGGCATTGCACTATTTGATGCTTTTCAGCAGCAGAGAGGTCCTTTTTCTTTCCTAAATTCCTTGAAACTTGTGCCCTGCTTAATAATGTGGAACATCATTCTTAAGTAGTTTTCCTTTAATTGGGCTCACCTGGTAAACTAATTATCACAGGAATTTGAGATTGATTTCAGTGATCCAAAGAGCCCTGATACACAATACCATCTATGAGTTTATTTGAAAAACAAAAAATTACATCTTTATGACACTTAAATCCAATTTGCATAATAATTTGGAACGCAGTGTATAGCGGGGCTGCCCAGTGCCAACTAGAATGTGTTAGGAATCTGGGTTCTATAATGCCTATGCGGGAATACAGATTCACACATTTGTCTCCAGAGGTTAAGTCCTTTGTCCCAGCTTCTGAGCATGCTCATGGGAATAGCTCTCATTTGAGTTCAGGAGTCAGATGCTCAGGTCCTGCTCCTGATTTGATTTGGTTATGCTCAGGGCTCTGGAGATTTCCGGCAGGTCCCGTACGCTATAAAAAGTGCGCATGGCCGCTATGCCATGCGCTAGTATTTTTCATACTGCTGCTGTATGTATGGTGATGGATGCTTGGACTGGTGACTGACTTATTATGAAACCCCTTTCCTCTGATATTACGATTGTGTGAGTGATTGGGCAGCCACCAGTAGCAGCGCTATCATCAGTGCGCTCCAGCTATACTTCCCCAGCAGCTAGCGTCCTGCATAGCGCGAGCGAGTTTGCGGTGTCTCCTCTGTGGCTCCGTTCACACCGCCCTGCGGTTGCAGTCTGTCGGACGTTCGCAGTTGCGACGTTCCACACCTTCTGTTACGGTAGGTCTAGACGGAGTAGTCCTGCGGTTTAAGGCTACTCCTGTGACCTTAAATACCGTATCTGTGTTGCTGTCAGTCTGTGACATAGAACAGACTCAGCGTTAATGTACACTCTTTGCGTGCAGCTCTGTGAGTGAACAGAGCTTGCCTCAGTGCATATTGGGTGCAGTTATACCCAGTGCACACTACCGCCGTAGTGCTCTGCCTCTGTTAGCAGCGGTCTTTCCATCTGCCGCATGGTGGACCCCGGGCGGCGAACACGCTTATTTATATTTTTTTAAGCGTGTTCCGCCGCCGTAACAGAATGCATCCCATGTGAACAGAGGCCACAAGTTTGCAGAACCATTTGGGCCCAACTGCACCCTGGAAAAAATATAAAAAGTGCACAAAAAACATATCAATATATGTAAGGTATTGGATGATATTAAGGCCTTAATACAGAAGCTGAGAAACTGCGTCAAAGTTCCTTACACTTGTCAGTCCCTACTCTAACATGAAAACCTTAAAAAGAGGAAAAAAAATCCTCCAAAAAATTCAGTTACAAACCAGACAGGCCCAAATGCATCTACACTAATCCAGGGTGCAGCGGACCCAAGTAAAATGGCAGCTGCACAGGTGCATAAATACCAAATGAAACAGCCAGCCAACAATCAGGGATTGGCCGTGTGGTACACCAGTGCACTTTTTATATTTTTTCCAGGGTGCAGTTGGGCCCAAATGGTTCTGCAAACTTGTGGCCTCTGTTCACACGGATGCATTCTAGTTGGCACTGCGCAGCCCCCCTATATGGTGTTACTAAGAGGTTGTTAGCCAGAAGCTCTGCATTCCCTGTGTGAACACTGCCACATGCGGATTATTTTTTCTGCACTGGTGTACCACACAGCCAATCCCTGATTGTTGGCTGGCTGTTTCATTTGGTATTTATGCACCTGTGCAGCTGCAATTTTACTTGTGTCTTCTGCACCCTGGATTAGTGTAGATGCATTTGGGCCTGTCTGGTTTGTAACTGAATTTTTTGGAGGATTTTTTTTCCTCTTTTTAAGGTTTTCATGTTAGAGTAGGGACTGACAAGTGTAAGGAACTTTGACGTAGTTTGTCAGCTTCCGTATTAAGGCCTTAATATCAACCAATACCTTACATATATTGATATGTTTTTTGTGCACTTTTTATATTTTTTCCAGGGTGCAGTTGGGCCCAAATGGTTCTGCAAACTTGTGGCCTCTGTTCACACGGGATGCATTCTAGTTGGCACTGGGCAGCCCCCCTATATGGTGTTACTAAGAGGCTGTGAACCAGAAGCTCTGCATTCCCTGTGTGAACACTGCCACATACGGATTATTTTTTTCTGCACTGGTGTACCACACGGCCAATCCCTGATTGTAGGCTGGCTGTTTCATTTGGTATTTATGCACCTGTGCAGCTGCTATTTTACTTCGGTCCGCTGCACCCTGGATTAGTGTAGATGCATTTGGGCCTGTCTGGTTTGTAATCTATACCTCATTCCAACCTGGTCACAGGTTGGATGAGGTATATTGATGACATTTGGTTCATCTGGGAGGGGTCTAACAGTGATCTAGCGGCTTTCATGGAAACTCTCAATATGAATGATCTAAATATTAAACTCACCTTCAAAACAGGTAGAGTGATTGAGTTTCTGGATTTGGTAATTTGTAGTGTTGTGCATTCCGATACCGCAAGTATCGGGTATCGGCCGATATTCACTGTATCAGAATTCCGATACTGAGTTCCGATACTTTTAGCATATCGAATACCGGAATCGGAAGTTCCCATAATGCTATGGGCCAGTTTGATTTGATTCAGCCAATGACAATCCTCAGAAGTGTGGGCACATCCTGTTAGGCATGTAGGCATGTTAGCTAATGGCATGGCTGTGATTGGCTGCTGAAATGTTGCCATGATGCGCTATAAAAGCCGCCGCCGCCATTTCGCGTTCACTCTGCTGTGAATTCAGTTAGGGACAGGCTGCTGTTCAAGACTTTGAGGGACAGTTAAAGATAGCAATTTTCAAAATCATATTGTGCTTTACCCAGGCTACATAAAAAAACACTGTAGCTCTCCTTTGCCTTGCAGCAGTGTTCACAGCTGTCTGCAAGGTCTGTGTGAGTGCAGCGCACGCTGAGTAGTGTGTCCTGCAGCCACGTCAGGTTCTAGGCCACTCAGCGTGTGGCCTCATACATATTTTTCTTTTTTTGCTGTTCATTTTTCATTCTCCTATTAGTGTGCATCCATCCGTATCCATCTACATTGGTTGTGTTATGAATGAGTCACCGGAGGAGGAAAAAACAAAAATGCAAGCTAAGTCCAGAAAACAGGAGAGGTTGATAGCTAGCGGCTTGCAGACCCCTGATCCTATTTACAACAACTAACAGTAGCCATGGAGCGTTCCTACGGTGGTCCTAGATGCCTCTTCACAGCCGGAGAACTAAATAAGCCTAAAGAAAGAAAGCGGAAATCTAAACTGCCCCAGAGCAGACCCCAAAGCAATAGACAGCCCCCAACATGTATTGTTGGTGAAAACAGATGAAAACACAAACACAGACAGAAAGACAGGCAGAGCAAACGATGGGGCCCAACTAAGTAGAAAGGAAAGGACAGAAAAGATTCTGGCTGCAATCCGCAAAAACCCTACCAAAAATGTCCCAACACGTCTGATAGGAAAAACGGCCCTGAAGTCACTAGACTTCAAAATCCCTATATCAGCACTCTGATATATTCTGAGGAAAGAGCAAAAGAGATTTAACCGATCAGGGACAAAAATGGAAATTCAGCAGAGCCCCAGCCGGGGCTGGCAGAACACAAAACTAAGCAAATCAGACAAAATCTCATGGAACAATAACAGAGCAAAACTTAGCTTTAGAAGACAGGAACTGAACTGGAGGCCAAATCTCAGAGCAGAGAAATCACCAGCAACCCTACAGGGCATTGGCTGCCTTATATCCACTCAGAGATTCCGGATGTCCAATCGCAATCCACCTGTTCAGGTGACAGGTTTCTCCCATCCAAATCAGTTTCACCACCTCCTTTCACCAGCAGAGGGAGTTCATCGGAGATCAAAGGTGAACAAGAAAATGATCTCACAACAGGTTGGTTGCAAACACTATAGGAGTAGACAGCGGAGCCTCTCTGCAGCCTTTCAGTACTAGTGCCCACTTATCTGCACTGTTCACGGCTGTCTGAGAGGTCTCTGTGTGTGAGTGCAGCTCACGCTGTAGTGTGTCCTACAGCTACGTCTGGTTGTAGGCCGCTCAGCGTGCGTCACTGCCTCACACATTTTTCTTTTATTGCAGCTCATTTTTCATTTTCCTATTAGTGTGCATCCATCCGTATCCATATACGTTGGTTGCAAACACTATAGCAGTAGACAGCGGAGCCTTTCTGCAGCCTTTCAGTGCTAGTGCCCACTTATCTGCACTGTTCACGGCTGTCTGAGAGGTCTCTGTGTGTGAGTGCAGCTCACGCTGTAGTGTGTCCTACAGCTACGTCTGGTTGCAGGCCGCTCAGCGTGCGTCACTGCCTCACACATATTTTTCTTTTATTGCAGCTCATTTTTCATTCTCCTATTAGTGTGCATCCATCTGTATCCATCTACATTGGTTGGTTGCAAACACTATATAGGAGTAGATAGAGGAGCCTTTTTTCTGGCTTGTGCCCTTCAGCTGCAGCCAGATTAGCATTACCCTATTTTTTGGAGCCTCATCTTTTGCATTGTAGGTTACCTTCCTGCATTGTAATAGCTTCAAAAAGTTTGTGATACTATCGCTTTCAAATCTTTGGTCACATCCTTTTTGTTTTTTTGAAAAAACAAACAACAAAATAAGGTTCACCAAACACTCCATTTGACAGTTGTGTAGGCCACATTAGCTCATATTAAAGTGTAGTCCACACACACACTTTATAAAATTAGTGTTTCTTATACCTGTTAGCAGCTGTTCAGGAATAAGCACACTAAGCCCCCCTTTGTACTTTTCTGCCTATCTTTATCAGTCTACCAAGATGAAGAAGGCAGGGAGTAAGGCACGTGGGCGTGGGGATTCTGCATGGAGAGGACGTGGGGATTCTGCAGGTAGAGGACGTGGGGATTCTGCAGGGAGAGGACGTGGGGATTCTGTGCCTGCTGCGGGCACCAGTGAGTCAGCATCCCCCAGTTTTACCAGGCAACAGTCCTTTATGAGCAGCTTTGTCGGACCTCGCCGTACCCCACTGCTGCGGGAGGAACAAATTGAAACCGTTGTCGGATGGATGGCAGCTAACGCATCGACTTAAATGACTTCCATGTCCTCTCAGGGCCAGAGCACTGAAGGGCAACCATCTGTCTCTTCACCACCTGTCAAAGTGCCCAGGCAGTCAGAGAGCCCTGGACAGGAGCCATCACAGTCTCTACTTCTGTTCTCTGAGGCTTCGAAAGAGGGGGCCAGCCCAGCAGCATTCAAGAATATGAAGAAGAGGGAGTATGCAGTGATGCGCAACTTCTTTGTCCCTCTGAATCTGAAGAGGCGGGTGGGCCAGTGCCTATGGTCAGCACACCTCAGTATGCATCAGATGATGATGAGACTCAGGTGGCACTTTCTGGTGCATACGGTGCTGGCGAGACTACCCAGGAGAAGCAGGTGTTTGAAGAGGGGAGTGTAGATGATGAGGTCCTTGACCCATCATGACGTGAGGAACAGGGAGGTGGTGGGAGCAGCTCTGAGGAAGAGATTCCCCGAACGGCTAAAACAGGAGGGAGAGGGAGGGGGCAGACTTGGTTGCCTGTAGCCTCCAATTCGGCACCCGTTAGGAGCATTCCTCTTCCAAAAGCCAAAACGGGCGCTCCCAAGACTTGCAGTGCGTGGTCCTTATTTGACACACTTGCAGATTACATTTGCTTTGTCAAATGCAAGCTGTGTCATCAGAAAGTCAAAAGAGGGAAAATGTCAGCAACCTCAATACCACAAATATGTGGAAACATGTGCGGACCAAGCACCAGCTGGAGTTACACAGACACACTGAAGACGTAGGCCAACGTACAGCACCACCTACCACCTCTTCAGCTCGTGTTGGGGCCTCTTCCTCCAGCTCACACACAGCTGGTTCGGCTTCCTCACAGGATCGCCAAGGAAGAACCTCTGGCACTGTTGTCCAGAGACCCAGTGACATTCCACCCACAGCTGTCAGTAGCAAGGTCCACCTGACCACCGATGCATGGACAAGTAACCATGGACCTGTACGATAACTTTTCCTCACTGCCCATTGGGTCAATGTTGTGGAGCCGGGTACAGATCTGGAGAGTGGCACTCTACGTGTTCTGCCAACTCCATGGATTGCAGGAATCCAGTCTGTACACATTGACTCCTCCTCCTATTCAAGTTCCTCAGAATTAGCGCTGCAGGAGCCTGTTACGACCAATATGAGCACAGCCATGGCCAAACGTCAACAGGCCGTACTGAAATTAATTTCTTTGGGGAATCGAAGCCACACAGTGCAGGAGCTCTGGAATGCCATCAAGCAGGAGAGCGACGTGTGGTTTCTGCCAGCGAATCTCCAGCTAGGCTTGGTAGTGTGTGACAATGGCCGAAATCTGGTGGCAGCTCTGGGCCTAGGCAACCTCACTCACATCCCATGTCTGGCACATGTGCTGAACTTGGTTGTGCAGAGCTTTCTGAGGGACTATCCGGATCTTGATGCACTGCTGCACAAGGTCCGCATAGAGTGCGCTCAATTGCGGCGTTCCAGCACGGCAAGATCGTGCCTTGTAGCTCTGCAGCGCCGATTACGCCTTCCGGAACATCGCATCATATGTGACCTACCCACCAGATGAAATTCAACGTTACATATGTTGGAGCGGTTGTGTGAGCAGCAGGCAGCAGTAATGGACTACCAGCTGCATCATGCGCAAACAAGTCGCACTGTGCGCCGATCACACTTCAGCACCACTGAGTGGGCCTCTATGAAGGACTTCTGCCTCGTTTTGCGTGCCTTCGATGATTCCACGCGGATGGCGAGTTCAGGTGATGCACTAGTCAGCATGACTGTCCCCCTTATCTGCCTGCTTCAAAAAACACTGCAAGCACTAAGTGAGGAGGTTTTGGAAGTGGTGGAGGATGAGGAATCACAAATGCCATCTGCTTCTGGACAGTATGCGCTACGTTGTTCCTCACAAAGGTCTAGGCAGGGGACACTTTGCGAGGAGGATGAGGAGGAGTCAATGGAGGAGGAAGACATCTCTCCAGAGGAGGGAGGTACACAATGCTCTAGTCAGTATGTACAGTGAGGGTGGGGTGATGCAGAGCAGGCAGAGATGATGCCTCAAGCAGGGGACAGCATTTCTTTGGCAGTTGGGAGTCTGCAGCACATGGTTGATTTCATGCTGCAGTGCCTGAGAAACGACCGCCGCATCGCCCACATTCTCAACACGGCTGATTATTGGGTGTACACCCTCCTAGATCCTAGCTACCGGGACAACTTACAAAGCCTCATACCACCGTTGAACTGGGAGCGTAAAATGCGGGAGTACCAAGACACACTGGTGCAGTCCATCATGTTCTCCATTCCAACCGAGAGCAGTGCTGCTAGTGCTTTACAAAGCAGCTCTGTGCGTCGAGGCAGTGGAGGAAGCTCTGCACAAAGAGGGAGCAGAGGCAGCGCCTCAGCACAAGGCAAGACCAATATGGCCCAAATGTGGCAAAGTTTTGTGTGTCCGCCACAAATGTCTACACCATCACAGACGGCTCCAGTCAGCAGGAGGCAACGTTTCCGTCAGATGGTGACAGACTACATGTCTTGCCCTGTCAGTGTACTCCCAGACGGCTCTTCCCCCTTCAAGTTTTGGGTCTCTAAGCTGGATACATGGCCAAAGCTTAGCCAGTATGCATTGGAGGTGCTGGCTTGCCCTGCTGCCAGTGTATTATCGGAACGCGTCTTTAGTGCCACAGGTGGTGTACTAACAGACCGTCGTACGCGACTATCCTCTGATAATGTTGACCGGCTTACTTTTCTGAGAATGAACAAAGCCTGGATCTCACCAGAATTTGCCAGTCCTCTTCCAGAATAAATAATTGGTTGGCAACAGTATCCAGGTCTCCTGTTGTGTTCATGTTTCTACCACCTGAACTGTAATCCCTGGGCTCCAAAACGACCAGTTGTTGCTCTGAAGTACCGTCTGCACAGAGGAAAAACACTAGCTCCTGTGTTAGTGGGGTTCAGTAATGCCAGCTGCTCCCCTGCTGTGTGGATGGCAAAGTCTCATGCTCCCTCCACATTCAAACTACTACTGATTTTTAACCGTGCTCCACTTAGGCCTCTGGCTCCACTGTCTCGAGTATTTCCCCTGGCCTCCAACCCTGCCAGTTGCTGCTCTGAAGTGGCATCTGCACAATCCACACTTGTTCCTGTGTTACTGGGGCTCAGTCACGTCAGTTGATCCCCTGATGTGTGTCTGGCAATGTCTCCTGCTCTATCCACATTCCCATTACTAGTAGTGGGAATGTGGACAGAGCAGGAGACATTGCCGTACACACATCAGGGGATCAACTGACGTGACTGAGCCCCAGTAACACAGGAACAAGTGTGGATTGTGCAGCCATCACTTCAGAGCAGCAACTGGCGGGGTTGGAGGCCAGGGGAAATACTAGAGACAGTGGAGCCAGAGGCCTAAGTGGAGCACGGTTACAATCAGCAGTAGTCTACAACCTATATAAAACTTGATGCAAGTAGGCCTCCGCCTGCTGCATGATTGATCCTGGGCTTCAACACAGCCAGTTGTCGCTCGGAAGTGCCGACCGCACAGAGAAAAACACTAGCTCCTGTGTTAGTGGGGTTCAGTAATGCCAGCTGCTCCCCTGCTGTGTGGACGGCAATATCTCCTGCTGCCTCCACATTAAAACTACATCACCTAAAAAACTTGCTGCAATTAGGTCTCTGCCTGCTCCATGACTGTTCCTGGGCTTCAACACAGCCAGTTGTTGTTTGGAAGTGTCGTCTGCACAGAGAGAAACACATGCTCCAGTGTTAGTGGGGTTCAGTAATGCCAGCTGCTCCCCTGCTGTGTGGACGGCAATATCTCATGCTGCCTCCACATTTACACTACTACTGATTTCAAACGTGCTCCAACTAGGCCTCTGGCTCCACTCTGTCTCTAGTATTTCCCCTGGCCTCCAACCCCACCAGTTGCTGCTCAGAAGTGACGTCTGCACAATCAACACTTGTTCCTGTGTTACTAGGGTTCAGTAACGTCAGCTGAACCCCAGATGTGTGTCCGGCAATGTCTCCTGCTCTGTCCACATTCCCACTACTAGGTGTGGGAATGTGGACAGAGCAGGAGACATTGCCGGACACACATCAGGGGAACAGCTGACGTTACTGAACCCCAGTAACACAGGAACAAGTGTTGATTGTGCAGACGCCACTTTTGAGCAGCAACTGGCGGGGTTGGAGGCCAGGGGAAATACTAGAGACAGAGTGGAGCCAGAGGCCTAGTTGGAGCACGTTTGAAATCAGTAGTAGTCTAGAACAGATATTAAACTTGATGAAATTAGGCCTCAGCCTACACCCTGATTGACCCTGGGCTCCAACATCGCCAGTTGCTGCTCAGAAGTGTCTTTGGCACGGGTACTCCCTACTGCCCATCCTGGTTCCAGCACGCCTGCTGTTTCCGGGTAGTGTCAACGTCACTTTGCTACCGACTCGTTGTCCGGCCGTGCTGTGGTCGGGTTAGCCGAGTCTATGATGCCTGCAGTTTAGGTGCTTCCTATGTGGGCTGCGGGTTCTGGTAATAAAGGCTGGTTCCATAGTGCCAATAGGACAAGCACCCCCTGTAGGACTGTGGGTTTCGGTAACTGCGGCCTGCTCGCGGCCTTGCAACTTTGTCTTTTTCATGGGTACCTTCTGTAACCCACACGGGTTCCAGTACCGTGAGCTGGTTCTCGGCGGTGCCTTTGGCCGAGGTGCCTCCTTCTCGGTATCTGAGTTCTAGCAACTTCTGCTGGTCCTTGGTTGTGCTTTCTAGCACAGGTACCTCCTGCTTAGTAACCGCGTTCCAGCACCGTCAGCTGGTCCACATTTGTGCCATTGGCTCCTGTTCATTCTGCTGCCCCTCCGGGTTCCAGCACCGTCAGCTGGTCCTCGCTAGTTCCATTGGCTCTTGCAGCTTCTGCTACCCATCCGGGTTCCAGCACCATCAGCTGGTTCTCGGCAGTGCCTTTGGCCTAGGTGCCTCCTTCTCGGTATCCGAGTTCCAGCAACGTCTGCTGGTCCTTGGTAGTGCTTTCTAGCACAGGTACCTCCTGCTTAGTAACTGTGTTCCAGCACCGTCAGCTGGTCCACGGTTGTGCCATTGGCTCTTGTTCCTTCTGCTGCTCCTCCAGGTTCCAGCACCATTAGCTGGTCCTCGCTAGTTCCATTGGCTCTTGCAGCTTCTGCTACCCATCCAGGTTCCAGCACCGTCAGCTGGTTCTCGGCAGTGCCTTTGGCCTAGGTGCCTCCTTCTCGGTATCCGAGTTCCAGCAACGTCTGCTGGTCCTTGGCTGTGCTTTCTAGCACAGGTACCTCCTGCTTAGTAACCACGTTCCAGCATCGTCAGCTGGTCCACATTTGTGCCATTGGCTCCTGTTCATTCTGCTGCCCCTCCGGGTTCCAGCACCGTCAGCTGGTCCTCGCTAGTTCCATTGGCTCTTGCAGCTTCTGCTACCCATCCGGGTTCCAGCACCATCAGCTGGTTCTCGGCAGTGCCTTTGGCCTAGGTGCCTCCTTCTCGGTATCCGAGTTCCAGCAACGTCTGCTGGTCCTTGGTAGTGCTTTCTAGCACAGGTACCTCCTGCTTAGTAACTGTGTTCCAGCACTGTCAGCTGGTCCACGGTTGTACCATTGGCTCTTGTTCCTTCTGCTGCTCCTCCAGGTTCCAGCACCATCAGCTGGTCCTCGCTAGTTCCATTGGCTCTTGCAGCTTCTGCTACCCATCCGGGTTCCAGCACCGTCAGCTGGTTCTCGGCAGTGCCTTTGGCCTAGGTGCCTCCTTCTCGGTATCCGAGTTCCAGCAACGTCTGCTGGTACTTGGTAGTGCTTTGTAGCACAGGTACCTTCTGCTTTGTAACCGTGTTCCAGCACCGTCAGCTGGTCCACAGTTGTGCCATTGGCTCTTGTTCCTTCTGCTGCCCCTCCGGGTTCCAGCACCGTCAGCTGGTTCTTGGCAGTGCCTTTGGCCTAGGTGCCTCCTTCTCGGTATCCGAGTTCCAGCAACGTCTGCTGGTCCTTGGTAGTGCTTTCTAGCACAGGTACCTCCTGCTTAGTAACCGTGTTCCAGCACCGTCAGCTGGTCCACTGTTGTGCCATTGGCTCTTGTTCCTTATGCTGCCCCTCCGGGTTCCAGCACCGTCAGCTGGTCCTCGCTAGTTCCATTTGCTCTTGTTCCTGCTGCTAACCATCCGGGTTCCAGTACCGTCAGCTGGTTCTCAGCAGTTCCTCAGCCTTCTTGTACCTTCTACTTCTTTTCCAAGTTCGAGCTTATGGAAATGGTTTTTGGTTCTCACTCTGGATCTCCCTGACGACGACCCTGAAGACGACGAACCTGAAGATGATGACCCTGAAGACCACACCGAAGAAGACCAAAAAGATGACCCTGAAGAAGATGACCAAGAGGACAAAGAACATGAAGACAACCACCAAGATGCAGAACAACAAGAGACAGAAGACCAAGAAGCAGAAAAACCAAAAGCAGAAGAACATTAAGCATAAGACTAAAAATCAGAGCAAATGATATTATCTAAATTATAAGCAGAAGAAGACTAAGCAGTGTATGGGGGTGAGTTCGTTCCACCTCGTGGTGCCCCTGGAAAATGCCTGCTACTGCAGGCCAAACTGAACGCGGACAAATCCTGTTGTGAATCTTTTGTGACAGGCAGAACGGAAGGTGTAATCTTCAAACTTTTATAGATAACAACTACAGGAATGCCTGTCACAAATAAGAATATGATGAAGAAGAAGAATAGGAAGAAGATGAAGAAGTAGAATATGAAGAAGAATAAGAGTTGAATAAGAAGAATATGAAGACTGTAAAAAAAAAGAATAATAGGAAGAAGGTGAATAAGAAGAAGATGAATAAGGTGAAGAAGAAGTTGATGAAAAAGATGCTGCTGCTGAGGATGATGAAGGAGAAAGTGTGGGAGAAGTAAAAAAGAAGGTGAAGAGCATGAAAGTAGTGAAACATACATATCTGACAAAATAAAAAAGAGGTTAACATAGTCAATATCTTTGTAACTCCAAACGTCTTTAAAAAAAAAAATTAATTCCTGCTATTCCATTTGATTGGGCTAAACCTCTATGGCTTTAATGTCTCCTACACCTTCCACAATACATTCTACATTATTATTAGTTGTTTTTCTTCAAGTAGAATTAACCTACAAGGAAAGAAAGGGTTTTTTTTTAATTCCGATATTTCTGTCCCATTGACTTGAATTTGACTTCCGGGATCGGAATCGGCGATACCCGATACTTTTTGGATATCGGCCGTTCCAATCCGATCCGATATTTTTCAATATCGGATGGTATCGCTCAACACTAGTAATTAGTGTAGATGATCGGGGCTTTCTGTCTACAAATCTCTACAGAAAGCCGACAGCCACTAATTCAGTTTTTCATACTAAATCGTCACATCCGCCAGCTACAATTAGAGGAATTCCTATCGGACAGTTTTTAAGGGCAAAAAGAATATGTACTAACCCTAATGACTTTGAGAGACAATCTGTTGATCTTGCTACTAGATTTTGCGAGAGTGGTTACAGTGAGAAAACCATCAAAAGAGGATATAGGCGTGCTCAAAACACACCTAGCAATGACCTTTTATATACTAAAAATAAGGTAGATTCAACAACAAAACAGGATGGTGTGCGGATGGTTACTACTTACCACAATAAGTGGTTTAAGTTTAAAGAAATTTTTAAAAAACATTGGAGCGTTTTACAAACTGATCCAATTCTCAGAAAAATTCTGCCTGAACAACCACTCTTAGTGGCGAGGAGATCAAAAAATCTACGTGACCTCTTGGTGCATAGTTTGTATAATCCATCAAAATCCAATAGTAACATGGATAATACAGAGAATTCTGGTTTTTATCCATGCGGCCTGTGTAAGGCTTGCCTAAACTTGGTAAAATCCAAAAAATTTTGCAATTTTGACAACAGTAAGATATATACCATCAGGAGGCACAGTACATGTGCATCCCATGGTGTAATCTATCATGCCATGTGTCCGTGTAATAAAATTTACATCGGCATGACGACAAGAGAATTAAAGAAACGGATGCGTGAACGTTGCAGAGATATTGAAAATGCCAGAACAACTGAGAATGTGTCTACATTAAAAACCCTTCCAAGAAACTTTCGGAAATACCATTTTTGTAGTTCCTGGGACCTTAAGATAAAAGGTATTGACTTGGCAGTGTTGGTAAGGTTTTGGCACAAATAGAATCTCGTTGGATTTATCGTTTGGGCACTTTAACACCGCAGGGTCTGAATGAAACTTTTGGTTTTGGGGCCTTTTTGTAAATTTCTAATGGTACAGTTTCATGTGGAGGTAGTAATATTTTTTAGGGGGGGTAATATTTCCATATTTATTTGTTTTTGTATTATATTTTAATTATGGTGTGTTATCATCTTCTAGATTTATGCCGCCATTATTACATTGGTTCTGATGCCTCCCCCTTTTTTCCACAAGCAAGGCTGAAGATTTATCATCTTTTTGGGATGAAGATTACATAAAATGAATAGAATGACAGTAATGGATATATGGACTATAAAAAATGGATATAAATTAATGGGTAGATGAAATTGGGACTGAGTTCAGTCTGCCCATGTACTATAGTTAGTCTGATCAGCTGTTATAATTCTATGCTTGTTTTTTGTGGATAAGGTTTTAAATGATGTGTATGTTCCCTTTATTATCTTGTGTAACTTATAATGATCATGGTTCCATTGTCACATTTATAGTATTAATTTAATTGTATTTTTTGTCACCATGTCACTTTTGGCACTTAGCACTTTATATACATATATTAATAATGGCGTCACTATGATAAAATAGTTTCATTATATTTAAATTTAGTACTCTACCCACTTATATTTTATGTTATAAACAATGTCATTATATTTGGTTTACATTTTATATATATTCATACACATAGCACTTAGCACTTTGTCATTAGCATTGTTCGGGGTGTGCGCATGCACTCTTGAAGTCTCTCCGGACTTCCTATCTCTGGCACCTGATGTGGGCGCCTGCCTTCCGCGCGGTTATTTCCGATGTGGAACACAGCACGCTCTGTAAGCCGGAGGTGGGTGGTCACTCATATTCCCTGATTTACACCATTCACGTACTTGAACAACACACCATGTGACCTGTTGGCAGAATCCTATTGGATGGGGGGCATTTATAAACAGAGAGATCCCCTGTTTAGAACACGCCCCTTTTGAAGAAGGAACACCGAAACGCGCGTCAGGGGATACGTGGTGGGTCTAGACACAGCATTACAGGTACTCTAACATGCTTTGCATATAATGGTGGCTAATTTTTTCAATAAGGAAAAACCCTATATAATTTAGCTTCTGCTCCTACTGAGACAAAAGGCTATCTCTTGTTTGCATATAGACACCTTATTATGAGCAGCGGTCAGGCACCATGATGTATTTTTTGTAATGCATTACATGTATAGGCTTACTAATTAGGCTGCTTTTTTTTAAATATTTATGAATTTGTGCAACTTTATTTGGAGCAGGAGTGTTTATGTATATATGAGTTTCATGTTCCACCTAGCATTTTACATATTATTAATTTTGTGAGCTGGATATCTGTGCTCACTCCCACCCGTTTTCTGATTGATCTATGAGCACCTATATTATGCATTCTTTGAATGTTGATTGATAAATGAATTTTTTAAAATTAACTCTAAACATTCCTGGTATCCGTTTGGGTATGGTTGTTTTGATGTATGTGCGGAATGTGACCCGTGTATGAGGTTAAGGACTATAATGTTTAAATGTTCAGTTCATGTGATGTCATCCTTTGGTAAAAGTAGCACAAGTTTAGTGAATGAGCGAAAGAATATTCAAGTTGAACCCCATATTATCACCTTGACTTCTACTTTCCGAGTCTTTCCATCATCGCTGGGCACAACCTTGGTGATAAGACCGATCTGCCAGTGGTTACGATGGGCCTCTTTGTCTTTTAAAAGGACAAGATCTCCTTCTTGTAGGTTAGGAGTTGGCTTCTACCATTTGTGACGGTTTTGAAGCAGATGCAGATATTATTATTATTATTTATTTATTTATATCGCGTCATTAATTCCATGGTGCTGTACATGAGAAGGGGGTTACATACAAAGTTATAGATATTGTTAACAGTAAACAAATTTACAATGACAGACTGGTAAAGAGGGGAGGGACCCTGACCTTACGGACTTACATTCTACGGTGATAGTGGGGAAGAGACAAAAGGTCGGGGGTACAGCAGCTCTGGTGGTGATGAGGCGGCAGCTCAGGCGGTGGTGAGGTGGCAGAATGGTCATTGCAGGCTGTAAACTTTCCTGAAAGGATGGGTTTTCAGGTTCCATTTGAAGGATCCGAGGGTGGTGGATAATCGGACGTGTTGAGGCATGGCATTCCAGAGGATAGGAGATATTCAGGAGAAATCTTGGAGGCAGTTGTGTGAGGAACGAATAAGTGTGGAGGAGAGTAGGAGGTCTTGGGAGGATCGAAGATTACGTGAGGGAAGATATTGGGATATTAGTTCAGAGATATAGGGAGGGGAAAGGTTGTGGATGACTTTGTAGGTCAGTGTTAGTAGTTTGAACTGGATTTGTTGGGGAATTGGGAGCCAATGGAGGGATTTGCAAAGGGGGGAGACAGGGGAGTAGTGAGGAGAGAGGTGGATTAGTCGGGCAGTAGAATTGAGGACAGACTAGAGTGGTGCAAGAGAGTTAGCAGGGAGGCCACAGAGGAGAGTGTTGCAGTAGTCAAGGCGGGAGATGATGAAGGCATGTACAAGAGTTTTAGTAGATTGAGGACTGAGGAAGGGACGGATTCTGGAAATATTTTAATCTTCCACTGGTGCCATAATACATTAGACAGATGTTGTGCCTGCTTCCACTGACGTCTGAAAATGTCTTTGTGATCAAAGTTCCTGGGAGGGACTGGAACAGCTCCAATCTTCTGCGTAAGGAGTGTAGCTGGAGTGAGAATCATCACAGCATCAGGGTCGGATAATACCGGAACAAAAGATCTGGCATTTATTATAGCTGACACCTCTGTGAGGAAAGTGACGAACACTTCATGGGTGACAGGAAGCTTATGGTCCAGCAACATGGAATCAAGTATTCTTTGTATTTCAGTCATGTGTTCCTAGGATCCACCCATGTGTGATAAGTGTGGAGGATTGAACACACAGATGCAGCCGTTATTGGTCAATAAGTTGTTTAAGTGCAATTCCTTGCAAGCCCCTACAAAGTTAGTTCCACAGTCGGACCGGAGTTGTTTAGCAGGTTCACGGATAGAAAAGAATCTTCTTAAAGAATTGATGAAGCAGGAAGAATCCATGGATCAAATTACCTCAATGCGAACTGCACAGATACTGAGACAGGTAAACAGAACAGCCCATTGCTTACTGTTCACACTTCCTCCACGAGTTCTTCTTGTAATGACCGAGGAACGACCGAAGACATCTACACCGATATAAAAGAATGGCTAATCTGTAGTTAGACAAGCTGTTGAAAGATTTGCAATCTGCTGGTACTGATGTCTTAACCTTTGGCATCTTTTGCATCTATGGAGCATGGAGGAGACACATCTCTTCATTCCAATGATCCACAAACCATCGGACCTGATGCCACCTTAGGTAAGATGTCTGCCTTGAAGCTGTACTTGTTCGTGATAGTGCCAGACTAGCAGAGTAGTTACGTAGTGCTGACTCGGGATGATAATAGTGTTCTGCTCCTTATGGTGCAGTTCAGATTTCCCTATACGACCACCTACTCTTAGCAACTTGCTGTGAATGAGCACTGGGTTCAGGTTGGGGAGCATGCTGTTTTTGGAGAGGTTGACACCTTTCGTAATGCTATCAATCTCATGCTGATATGCTTCTTGTTGTACGCACCTGATGATGACTTGTGCAGCTTGTTCCTTGTCATCGACGGTAGGATGACCCTTGTACATGTGTCAGCCGGAGCACCCTGATGACTTGTCATTGATAAAGCAATGAGCGATGTTAGTAAGACGAGCCATGGCTCGTACAGTGGATGACCAACTTTAGAAGCATTCAAAACGATGAGGTTTCAGCTTCAGCCTTGATGTCATTGAAGTATAGTTTGTGGAGATAGTTGGTTTAATTTCCTTGTCAGATTCTGGATCCACCAGCACATATGCGTTGCTGACGTACCATATTTTTCAGACTATAAGACGCACCCCAATTTTCAATAGGAAAATAGGGAAAAAAAATAATGTGTCAAATGGGGGTCCGTCTTACAGTCCGAATTCAGCTTACCTGGGAAGGGATCCGGCACAGGTGGAGAAGTAGTCACAGGGGTCATTCAGTGGTCCAGGCTCGTGCGGTGGCGGCTCTGTGCTGGGGCAGGTTGGTTGTGCTGGGGCAGCTGCGCTGGGGTAGGGGCAGCTGTGCTGGGGCTGGGGCAGCTGTGCTGAGGCAGGGGCAGCTGTGCTGGGGCAGGGGCAGCAGTGCTGGGGCTGGGGCAGCTGTGCTGAGGCAGGGGCAGCAGTGCTGGGGCTGGGGCAGCTGTGCTGAGGCAGGGGCAGCTGTGCTGGGGCAGGTGGGCTCTGCGGTGGTGGCAGCTGTACTGGGGCAGGGGCAGCTGTGCTGGGGCAGGGGCAGCTGCGCTGGGGCAGGGGCAGCTGCGCTGGGTCAGCTGTGCTGGGGCTGGGGAAGCTGTGCTGAGGCAGGGGCAGCTGTGCTGGGGCAGGTGGGCTCTGCGGTGGTGGCAGCGGGCTGTGCTCCAGTGCAGGGGCCGCGGCTCCGCCAGCATTTCTTCGCAGCCCGGAGGCCCGCGCGGTTCCCTTGCTGGCCACCGCCATGTTGAGGTGGCCTCCGGGAGCATGGACGCCAGAAACATGGCCGCCGGTCAGGGGACGGCGCATGCGCGGGATCAGATCTCGTCCCGAGATCTCGAGGGGCGAGATTCAAATCTCGGCAACGAGATCTCGTCCCCCGAGATCTCGGGACGAGATCTGAAGCTGCGCATATGCCGTCCCCGGACCGGCGGCCATCTTCCCGGCGTCCATGCTCCCGGAGGCCACCGCAACATGGCGGCGGCCAGCAAGGGAACTGTGGGGGCCTCCGTGCTGCGAAGAAATGCCAGCGGAGCCGCCGCCCCTGCACCGGAGCACAGCCCGCTGCCACCACCGCACCGCAGAGCGCCGCCCGCTGCCACCACCGCACCGCAGAGCCCCGCCCGCTGCCACCAGCCACCAGGTTAGTACCGTGTATTGCGACCATAAGACGCACCCCCCACTTTCCCCCAAAATTTTTGGGGAAAAAAGTGCGTCTTATGGTCGGAAAAATACGGTAGTTATCATAGGTATCCTTGTATAAGATACTTGGAGGTGTCAGCCACATGTTGTCACAAAGCTTGGATGCAGCTGTGAGTCTGGTTCCTCAGTCAGCTGGGTTTACATCAAAGGGGATGTGATGCCACTGTTCAGGAGTAGCAAAATGTCTGATGCGCTCTACTCTATTACACACATAGACGTAGAATTGTTTAGTTATATATATATCCGAGCACCACTCTACTATCTGTGTAGAATGTAAAGGAATCGATTGCGATGTCCATTTCATCTCTCACAACTTCGGCAATCTCTACCGCCAATACTGCGGCACAAAGTTCAAGCTTTTGTACTGAGTGTGCAGGTTTAGGGGTTAGTTTAGTGAAGTGTCAGTGAGATGGGAAAATCATACAGATTTAAAATATTCATACAAATTATACAGATACAGATTCCAATTAGCAGCTTTCCATTATTTCCATCCCCATGTACATTTACCCAAACTGACTCTACATTATTGCTCCCCCCAATGTTGTCATTGAGCAAAGGTTTTGTCATGATCCCAGTGCGGGTTTTTGAGCTGCACACCGGGGGTTAATGTCTGGAGCTCTGTGCAGGTTTCGACCTGCACACTTGGGGTTAATGATTGTGGCCTCTTTCTGGTTCTGGGAGAGCTTCATAAACCCCTGGGTAGCTTCAATCCCTGCCAGTTATACTTTTGCCATTGGCCTAGTGTGCTGACCCCCGTGTGCCTGTTTGTTGCTATAGCTTGTTTATATGGTTCTGACCCGATTCTGTTTCCCGTTGTGAGTTTGCCTGTTGATTTTGTACTGCGTTATTATCTGTGTATGACTCATTGCATGTGACCTGACTACTCTCTGCTCGCCCCTCTTGTACCTTGCAACTATTTGTGTATGACTCATTGCATGTGACCTGACTACTCTCTGCTCGCCCCCTTTGGTACCCTACAGCTATCTCTGTGTGTGACTCATTGGCTACGTCTATTCCCCTTGGTAACTTTGTCTCGCAGTTACTCTGCTAGGAATTGTCTTTCAGCTCGTAGCTCTGTGGAGTTTAGGCCACGCCCCCAGCAGTCACGTGCTTTAGGTCCTGCAGCTCTGAAGTATGCATCTATTCAGTTGCTGCCCGCTCCACAGGTAGCTTTGAGCACTGTTCACTTTACTCAGGACACGTGCACTGGCTCAGTGAGCAAGTTCAGTGCGGTGTCTTTGACATTATAACTGGCCTACAATTTTTTTTTCTCTCCTCACTTCTGCAGCATGGACCCAATGTGTGCTTTATCTGAGCAGGTGAAAAGCTTGACTCAGTCACTGCAGAAGCTTTGTTTGGAACACCAAGCTCTGACCCAGTCCCAACGGCGGGTTGAGGACTCAGTTCAGGGGGTACTTTCCGCAGGCTTCCAGCAGGTGGGGAATAGAGATGTCATTTTAATCCCACCTGAATCCCCGGTTAAATTGCCAGATATATTTTCTGGTAACAAGGATGAGTTCAGGGCATTTAAGGAGGGCTGTAAGCTTTTTTTTTCTTTGAGACTCCGCTCCTCTGGGGATGAGAAACAGAGGGTGGGGGTGGTGATGTCCCTGCTTAGGGGGTCCCCACAAGCCTGGGCGTTCTCGCTTTCCTCTTCTGCCCCTGAGAGAATGTCTGTGGATGCATTTTTTGAAGCCTTAGGGCTTATTTATGATGAGCCTGATAGAGTGCGGTTGGCTGAGGACAAAGTAATGAGTGTCTGTCAGGGGGAGCACTCGGCCGAATGGTTCTGTACTGAATTCAGACGTTGGGCAGCGGAGATTTCCTGGAGTGATGCCGCCCTTCGGGGGCTGTTCCACAGAGGCTTGTGTGAACGTCTGAAGGATGCTTTGGCACTCCATCCTCCGCCTGACTCCCTGGAGGATGCCATGGTCCAAGCGGTTCGCATGGATCGCAGGCTGCGGGCTAGAGGCATTATGCAACGGGAATCGCCCTTATTCTTCAGTGGAGATGAGACCCAGTCTCTTCCTATGGCTATGGAGGTGAGCGCTGTCACCTGTGAGGGAAAGGAAAGAAGACGCTGCTGGGAAAAGCAGTTGTGCTTCTATTGTGGGAAATCTGGACATTGGAAAAAGGACTGCCCCTCCTGTCCGTCATCCTCCAAGATGGCGGGAAACGACTAGGTCTGGGTAGTAATCGAGGAGGCTACCCAGACCTTCAGGTACAATTTTCCTCATGTGCAAAAATGGTTCTGCAGGTGGAACTGGAACTTGGTTATGGTCCTGTTCAGACTACTGCTTTTATTGACTGCGGTTCGGCTGTGAACCTGATTGATACCAAGGTTATGACTCTTAATAAGATAGGGACAGTCAGGCTTCATGATCCTGTTAAACTTGTGGCAATTGACTCATCTCCTCTTAACCAAGACGGTATCTGTTGCAGGTCTGAACTTTTTTCTCTAAAAGTGGATTCCACTCATGTGGAGAAACTAAGTTGTCTGGTGCTAGATAACTTGCCTGCAGGACTGGTACTGGGGATGCCTTGGCTTCAACGCCATAATCCTACCATTGATTGGGTTACAGGGGAAATCACTCAATGGGGATGCAATAATAAATGTGGTAACCGGGGACATCTTGTTAACGCTTTTAAATCCGTGTCTGTGTCGTCTGTCGATCTGGAAGGTATTCCGGAGTACCTGAAAGATTTCAAAGACGTGTTTTCCGAAAGTGAGGCTGAGGCGCTGCCACCACATAGACCCTATGATTGTGCCATTTATTTAGTACCCGGAGCCAAGTTACCTAAGGCTCGATTGTTCAATTTGTCTGGGCCTGAGCGCCAAGCCATGAAGGAGTACATAGCTGAGAGTCTCCGCAAAGGGCATATCAGGCCTTCTGTGTCACCTGTGGCAGCAGGGTTCTTCTTTGTGAAGAAAAAAGATGGTGGTTTGCGGCCGTGCCTCGACTTTCGGGAACTGAACAAGATAACGGTAAGGAACTCTTACCCGCTTCCCCTCATCCCAGACTTATGTAACCAGTTAGCTGGGGCCCAATGGTTCTCCAAGTTAGATCTGCGGGGGGCCTACAATCTGATAAGGGTTCGGGAAGGGGACGAGTGGAAAACGGCATTCCTCACATCAGAAGGACTCTTTGAGAACCTGGTAATGCCATTTGGGTTAACTAATGCACCCGCTATTTTCCAAAATTTCATCAATGTTGTGTTTTCTGATCTGATAGGCCGTTTTGTTATTATTTATTTGGATGATATTTTGGTGTATTCCCCGGACAGTCAATCTCACTTGCAACATCTAAATACAGTTCTCCAGAGACTCAGGGAGAACCAATTATTCGCCAAATTGGAAAAATGTTCGTTTTTTGTACAGGAGCTGTCTTTTTTGGGGTTGATTGTGTCCTGTGAGGGGTTTCTTATGGATCCTAAGAAGGTGCTGGCGATCGCTGACTGGGTTCAGCCTCGAGATCTCAAGGGGCTCCAGCGCTTCTTAGGATTTGCGAACTATTACCGGAGATTCATTAAAGGTTTCTCACAAGTGGTGAAACCACTCACGGATCTTACCCAGAAGGGAGCTGATGTAAAAAATTGGTCTGTACTCGCTAAGGAATCCTTCTCAGCGATAAAGAAATGTTTTATGTCTTCCCCGGTGTTGGTGCAACCTGACCCGTCCAAACCATTCATTGTGGAGGTGGATGCTTCTGAAGTGGGGGTGGGGGCTGTGCTGTCCCAGGGTCCGGCCACCCTTACCAATCTCAAACCCTGTGCCTTCTTCTCCAAGAAGTTCTCTTCAGCTGAGAAAAACTATGATGTAGGCAATAGAGAACTTCTTGCGGTCAAGCTGGCGTTTGAGGAATGGAGGCACTTTTTGGAAGGGGCGGCTCACCCTATCACGGTTGTCACGGATCACAAAAATTTGGCATACCTTGAATCTGCTAAGAGGCTTACTCCTAGACAGGCCCGTTGGTCACTTTTTTTTTCACGATTTCAGTTCTCAATTACTTTTCGACCGGGGTCCAAAAATGTTAAAGCGGATGCCCTGTCCAGAAGTTTTGATCCAGTGTCTCCCCCTGAGCCGCCGTCCTCCATTCTTCCCCCCAGGGGTGGTAGTGGCAGGGGTCTCAACTGAGTTGGAACAAGAAATCCTAAGGGCTCAGGCCCTAGCTCCGGCAACCAGGCCAAGCGATAAACTGTTTGTTCCAGATTCATTGCGGCCTAGACTTCTGCAGGAGTTTCATGATTCTAGGCTGAGTGCTCATCCAGGTATCACGGCCACTAGAGAGGCAGTAGCCAGGGGTTTTTGGTGGCCTTTATTAAGGTCCGATGTCAAGGAATTTGTTTCTGCTCGTGGCATATGTGCCCGTTCCAAAAGCTCGCATAACCGACCGGCTGGGGAACTCATACCTTTACCGGTTCCTGATAGGCCATGGACTCATCTTTCCATGGAATTTATTACCGGCCTTTCACCTTCCAGAGGCAATACCGTGATCTGGGTGGTGGTGGATAGGTTTTCTAAACAGGCCCATTTCATTCCCTTGGCAGCATTACCTTCAGCAGAAACGTTGTCAAGATTGTTTGTGCAGCATGTGGTCCGATTGCATGGGGTACCCCTGAATGTTGTGTCTGACAGAGGTGTGCAGTTTGTGGCCAAATTTTGGAGGGCGTTCTGTATGAAATTGGGCATCTCACTCTCCTTCTCGTCGGCATATCACCTGGAGAGTAATGGTCAGACAGAACGCACCAATCAATCCATGGAACAAATTCTCAGGTGTCTGACCTCCGCCAGACAGGAGGATTGGTGTGATGCTTTACCGTTGGCTGAATTCGCTTTTAACAACCGGGTGAGTCAGTCCACCAACATGTCCCCATTCCTGATTAACTATGGCTTTAATCCGCATTTTGGGGAGTTTTCTCGGGTGGATTCCGGTTGTCCAGGAGCAGAGGGGTCCGTTCAACGGTTAAAAGACCTCTGGGCTGAGGTCCAGCGTAATATCTCTCGAGCCCAGGGGAGATACAAATATTTTGCGGACAAAAAGAGAGCCTCGGGTGACATGTTTCAGGTGGGAGAGAAGGTTTGGCTCTCCACGCGTAACATCAACTTAAAGGTACCATCAGTTAAGTTGGGACCAAAGTTCATTGGTCCGTACGAGATTATGGAGATAGTCAACCCAGTGGCATATAGGTTGCATCTCCCCGCCTCCTTAAAAATATCTAATGTGTTCCATAAGTCTCTGTTGAAACCAGCAGGATCTGTCAAAGAGAACTCTGAGACTGTTGTTCCTCCAGTGCTGGTGGAGGGTCAATTGGAGTATGAGGTCGGACATATTGTGGACTCTCGGCGGGTGCGCCGCTCTTTGCAGTACCTGGTCCACTGGAAGGGATATGGACCAGAAGAGCGCTCATGGGTCCCTGCTCGCTCGGTACATGCAGATCGCCTGGTTCAGGCGTTCCATGCCAAGTACCCGGGGAAGCCTGGGGGTCCGGAGGCCCCCCGTTGAGAGGGGGGTACTGTCATGATCCCAGTGCGGGTTTTTGAGCTGCACACCGGGGGTTAATGTCTGGAGCTCGGTGCAGGTTTTGACCTGCACACTTGGGGTTAATGATTGTGGCCTCTTTCTGGTTCTGGGAGAGCTTCATAAACCCCTGGGTAGCTTCAATCCCTGCCAGTTATACTTTTGCCATTGGCCTAGTGTGCTGACCCCCGTGTGCCTGTTTGTTGCTATAGCTTGTTTATATGGTTCTGACCCGATTCTGTTTCCCGTTGTGAGTTTGCCTGTTGATTTTGTACTGCGTTATTATCTGTGTATGACTCAATGCATTTGACCTGACTACTCTCTGCTCGCCCCTCTTGTACCTTGCAACTATCTGTGTATGACTCATTGCATGTGACCTGACTACTCTCTGCTCGCCCCCTTTGGTACCCTACAGCTATCTCTGTGTGTGACTCATTGGCTACGTCTATTCCCCTTGGTAACTTTGTCTCGCAGTTACTCTGCTAGGAATTGTCTTTCAGCTCGTAGCTCTGTGGAGTTTAGGCCACGCCCCCAACAGTCACGTGCTTTAGGTCCTGCAGCTCTGAAGTATGCATCTATTCAGTTGTTGCCCGCTCCACAGGTAGCTTTGAGCACTGTTCACTTTACTCAGGACACATGCACTGGCTCAGTGAGCAAGTTCAGTGCCGTGTCTTTGACAGGTTTAAGTTGGATTTTATGAAAATACACTCCTCTCCATGTTTTTTTTGTCTTTTCTGTCTTTATAAATGTAGTGCAATCCTCTACGTTTGTCACCCATTCATGGCTTTCATTAAGCAAGGTTTCCATAATACCCACCACATCGTTTTCTGTGACCGACATAAAAGTTTCCAGTTTATTCCTTTTGTTTGTGAGACTTCTTGCATTTGCTAGCAGCCATTTAATACTATTAGCACATTTGTTATGCCTACTCACCTCCCTACTTTCTTCTCATACCGCAGCCCCCCTTAAATCCTCACTGAATCCCTACTGTCTCACTCTCTTTGTCTACTCTATTCCAACTACTCTCCCTCCCCCTGATTCTAGTTTAAAAGCTCCTCCATCCATCTGACCATTTTTTTCCCCAAGCACAGCTGCACCCCATTGAGGTGCAGCCCATCCCTACCGTAGACCCAGTAGGTAATAGAGAAGTTGGCCCAATTCTCCATAAACCCAAACCTTCCTTCCTGCCCCAATTTCGAAGCCACTTATTTATCTCCCTAAGCTCTGGCTGTCTTTTTAGTGATGCTTGTGGCACCGGCAGTATTTCTGAAAACACTACCCTGGAGGTCCTACCTTTCTGCTTCTCTCCTAGTTCCCTGCAAACATTTTTAAGGACCTTCCATCTCTCTCTAACTTTGTCATTGGTACCGATGTGTACCAGGACCACTGGGTTTTGCCCAGCCCCACCCAGTTGTAATAAATACTGATTTTTCACGGTAATTTTATTGAGCTGATGCTAATCAATGCATGGTTTGAAACCTCTGTTTTTCTTTTCAGTGAAGAAAAATGATACCCTTAAGAGGAGAACTGAAAATTTAATGATGTTTTGTAGTCTGTCTTTTAATTGTTACAGACTCATCTGGAAAGGTGGATTCTCTAAATTAGAGGTTTATGTGATCAGCATGGACCAAATGCCACAGTGCAGTGGACTAGATCATGACAGACAACACGTGGATCAGAAAGGATCAGAACGGCAAGGTATGCAGAACTGCGGACAAGCAATCAAAGCACCAGGTGAAGCTAAGCCAGATGCGCAGATACTCATGGGAATAGTAACTGTATAGGAAATGGGTATCTTCCAGCAGCAATGCTGTTAATCACAGCAATAGAGAGATGTATACGCAATCCTATATCTTCCATCAAGGATACAGCTAATCAAAGGCATTACAGAGTAAATGCAATCTAGTATCTTTCAGCAGGGCAATGGTTAATAGCAGTGATGCACGCAAACCAGGACTTGTATCAAGGAAATCATTAGCTACAGTGAAGCACAGACAAATTGAAAACTTTCTTGTTGAGATAAGTTAACTTGATTGCAGAGGCTTTGTATGAACAGCACTGAAAACAGTTGAAAGAAATTGTTAACTTGCTTGATGAGTGGTAAATTTGGACACCTAGTAAACTGGACAAAGCTTGGAAATAATGTTGCTTGTAGCATGGAAGTCAGGAGTAGCAAAGGAGATCATAGACATCTTGCTGGGGTTGAGGAAAATGAATTAGAAACAATATCCCAACAAAGTTGAGGCAACTGTGGACAATGCTACTTAATACCAAAGCACCTGGCCTCTTCCTGAGACAGCCTCAAAAGGCCTGGAGTAAACATGTCAAAGGAGATTGCTGGGTTACCTGAGAAATTTGGCAAGTACTATTTCAAATGAAGGTGCCGATAGCCCGGCCCCGAGTCAGGATAGAGGATTAACACAGATATTTATTTATTTTATCTATGGGAAGACATGAATTAAGCACCAAGACAATTAGGCAATTTTACACCCTGTATGGAGAGAGTTTTTCAGACTCAGCAAACCGCAGCGGAATCC
The DNA here is from genome assembly GCF_039654945.1 of Dendrobates tinctorius. Lineage (NCBI taxonomy): Eukaryota > Metazoa > Chordata > Amphibia > Anura > Dendrobatidae > Dendrobates > Dendrobates tinctorius. The sequence continues at coordinate 22,657,409 of NW_027361738.1, read as the reverse complement.
GCAGAAAGAATTGACATGTCAATTCTTTCTGTGGTTTTGAAACCGCAGCAAATCCGCGCCGAAAATTCCGCAGCATCTGCACAGCGTTTTTTTTTTCCATAGGGTATAAAGGTACTGTACAACTCAGCAGAAACTGCTGCGGATCAGCAGGGCTAAATCCGCTGTGGATCCGCGGCAGAATCCGCAACGTGTGCACACACCCTAACGCTTCCTTTACTGGGTGTTTTGCAGTTTTGGGTAAAAACTGTAAGGTAAATAAAACCGAACATGTTTAACCACTTAGTGACAGGGCCAAATTTTAAAAATCTGACCAGTGTCACTTTATGTGGTAATAACTCTGGAACGCTTTGACAAAATCCAGTGATTTTGAGATTTTTTTTTTGTGACACATTAAACTTTATGATCATGGTAAATGTAGGTTCACATGTTTTGTGTTTATTTATAAAAATATCAGAAATTTGACAAAAATGTAAAAAAATCAGCAATTTTCAAACTTTGAATGATTATCCCTTTAATTCAGATAGTCATACCATAGCAAAACTTTAATAAATAATATTCCCTACATGTCTGCTTTACATCAGCACCATTTGAAAAATGTTATTTTATTTTGTTAGCATTTTAGGAGGTTGAAACATGTAGCAGTAATTTTTCATTTTTTCATGGAAATTTACAAAATAATTTTTTTTAGGGACCTCTCCAGGTTTGAAGTGACTTTCGGGGTCGTATATATTGGAAAAATCCCAAAAGTGATAGCATTTTAAAAACAGCACCCCTTGACTTATTAAAAACTGCTGTCAGGTAGTTTATTAACCCTTCAGGTGCTTTTCAGGAATTAATACAAAATAGGAATGAAAAAGTTGATTTTTACCACCTAAATGTTGCTGACTTTTGAACAGGTCAGTGTAGCCGGCAGACTCTAAGGACGCTATTTACTCATGAATTGCTATGGCAAACATCAGGACCACACAATCATGATCTCAGAGTGCCAAATGGGATAAAGAGGGAGAAGCCACACTCTTTAAAATATTTATATGATATAGTCACTATTGACAGCAGCATTTAAGGGGTTAAACAGATATGGATGGTGACAACACTGATCGTGGCTGATGCAGCAATAGTGCACAGCTGACAGATGCTGGATGGTCACCTGTAGGAGGATGATATTCTCTTATGTCTCAGGGCAGTTAAAAGACGTATTGACGGTCATTAAGGGGTTAAAACATTTTTTACATGCAGATTATCGCTATGTCTGCGGATATATATATATATATATATATATATATAATATATTTTTTATTTTTTTTTTTTTTTTTTTTTTTTTCTTCAGCTGGCAGATTCCCTTTGAATAGAATTTGCAAAAAAATGATTGCAACCCCATTTGAGAACAGCATGATTTAGAGGCAGAGACCCTGATTTCAGCAATGTATTGCTTCCTTTACTGGATATTGCAATTTTGAGCAAAAACTGTTTTATCTTCTCCAGATCTACCAGTTAGGCTGGGGTCACACTTACGAGAAACTCGCACCTGTCTCGCTTCTCAATACCCGAAACTGCCGCTGGCACTTTGGAGTGAAGCACTCAGCTGCATAGAAATATACGCAGCCGCACACTCCGGTCCCGAGTGCCAGCGGCAGTGCCAGGTATTGAGACGCGAGATTCATGTGAGTTTCTTGCAAGTGTGACCCCAGCCTTATCCAAATGCTGAGCTCTGTATATCCCTGCACACACCACTGATTAACAACTTTCTGTGTACACAGTGCATAGGCAGAAATCTGCCAATCAGTGGTAGGGGCAAGGTTGGACTACCTGGCAGCAGCTTTACTAGCGCTCTAGTGATAATTTCCTGCTGATAAAACAGTGATTGTTATCAAAACTACAACAAGCAGCCCAGAAAGTGTAATATCGCAGGAATCCGGGTCTCTTTTCCTATATTATGATGCTCTCAGATTAAGTGGCAAAAACCTTGTGACAGATTCACTTTAAAAGATGTCACAAGAAAAAAAGTATAAAAAGGGGTGAAAAAAATGTGCATACTGTGAAACAGAACCTATTTTTTTCTGCCTTTTTTCCCTTTTCCGATCACAGCTGAGCCAAATTGCTACTTTGCCAAGAAGATCGGGGAAAATAGTTTGCCTGATAATAATGAATCCCTTTATGAGAGTTGCAGCTGACAGAACAACTCTCCCAGGTAAGAAGGGACAATACACAAGAATAATAACCATGTACTAACTTTACTCATTCTCTATTTTTCTGCCTACTGAGAACACAATTGGAACTACTCTGACCCACTTTCCTTTTTCTGGGTGTCTGAATGAACAGAATTATATTCACATATAGTTGCTTCAACCATGTAACTATAATGATATTGCGCCACCAAGTGGACGAACACGTATTACTACCTTTTTTTTTGCTACTCTTAACAATGTCTTTTCATTATTAGCACCTTATGATTGATCTTGTTTCATTTTCCCATTCAAACCCAAACCACAACATAATTTCAGCGCACGTCATAAGGATGAACTGTATTTTTCAGTCATGTTTTTCACAAACTAATCACTCCACTGGGAGTCATATTTTATTTTTGTAAAATTAGAAATGTCAGTGTAATATAACATCCAAAAAATATGCACAATGAAGAGAATTTTGAGATTTAACCCTTAAGTGACCGAGACAATTTTGACCTTAATGACTAAGCCAAATTTTACAATTCTGACCAATGTCACCTTATGAACATATAACTCTGGAACACTTCAACGGATCCCACTGATTCTGAGATTGTTTTTTTTCATGGCTTATTTCTTCGATATGACTTGTGTTTATTTGTTAAAAAAAATAAACGGAAATTTGGCAAAAATTTCGACAATTTTCAACCTTTTAATTCTTATGTCCTTAAATCGGAGACATATTTATTAACTATTTTGTGTGACATAACATTTCCCACATGTCTACTTTACGTCAGTACAATTTTGGAAGCAATGTTTATTTGTTAGGAAGCTATAAGGGTTAAAAGTTGACTAGCGATTTTTCCTTTTTCCAACAAAATTTACAAAACCATTTTTTTTAGGGCCCACATCACATTTGAAGTCATTTTGATGGGTCTATATTACAGTAGATACACAAGAGTCACACCATTCTAAAAACTGCACCCCTCAAGGTGCTCAAAACCACATTCAAGAAGTTGATTAACCCTTCAGGTGCGTCACAGTAACTGAAGTAATGTGGAAGGAAAAAAATGAACATTTAATTTTTTGCACAAAAAATTTACTTTAAACTCAAACTTTTTTATTTTCACAAGGATAACAGAAGAAAATGGACCCAAAAATGTGTTGTGCAATTTCTCTTGAATATATCGGTGCCTTCTTTGTGGGGGAAATCTACTGTTTTGGCACACGGCAGGGCTTGGAAGGAAAGGTGCGCCATTTGACTTTTTCAATGTAAAATTTGCTGTAATAATTAGTGGACGCCATGTCACATTCAGAGAGCCTCTGATGTGCCTAAAGAGTGGAAACCCCCACAAGTGACCCCGTTTTGGAAACCACACCCTTCAAGGATTTTATTCAGGGATATAGTGAGCATTTTAAACCCACAGGTATGACACAGAATTTGATAACATTAGGTTGTCATATTGAATATGTTGTCATTAGTGTTGAGCGCAAGTCCTTGCTTCTCCAGTTTGCATCTTGTGCTTGCATATGTACCGAATATCGCAGGTGCCTACCCCGCATGTTTCGTGTTTGTTATACAGCCAAAAAAAATGTGGGGATCTGCAATACACTGTGCATACCTGAGCACCCGATGTAAACTGGAGTAGAGAGCACTTGCACTCAAAACTAGCCGTCATATCGCCATTTTTTTTAACTTTTAAAAAAACCTCAATTCTAACCTCAACCCTAAACCCAACCCTAACCCTAAGGCCGGGATCACACATGTGAGGAATACAGCTGAGTCTCGCATGTTAATACCGGCACTGCCACCGGCACTCAGGAGCAGAGCGTGCGGCTCCATGTATTGCTATGCGGCCACACACTCCAATCCGAATACCGGCGGCAGTGCCGGGTATTAACATGTGAGACTCGGCCGTATTCCTCGCATGTGTGTTCCCGGCCTAACACATCCCTAACCCCAACCCTAACATACCCCTAACCCTATCCCCAACCCTACTCCAACCATCAACTGCAAAGAATAGAAAAATAAATATGTATTTTATAATTTTTATCTAACTAAAGGGGTGACAAAAGGGGATTTGATTTACAATTTTTCATTTTGATCACTGTGATAACCACTTGGAATGGCCATTGGTTGTTTGACCCAAGCGTGACAGCTGCATAGAAAGATATGCTGCCATCCTCGGATCAGAAGAGCTGCCAATCAGTCTAAGCGTTGTGACGCCATCATTGTGTTATATGGTCGTCTGACTGCGCTCTTACCATTATTCTGTAACTACCAGGCCTTGTGTCTTTTAGTCATGTGGCAGCGGGTTTGTCCAGTGTACGAGAACTATTTTGGGCACTGTGAGTTAGGAGATGTAATACATTGCACGTTTGTACATTGAAGATTCATAAATGTGCATTGTAATATGTACTTTGCAGCCATCTACTGGTCAGTATATGCCTGTGAACATTAGGTGTTTAATCTCCTTACAACAAGCTGCCTTATAAATGGCTGGGAAGAGCATGCCAGCTCAGTTATAACACACTTCTTGTGAGGTGGTACAAACCAGTTCAGTCCTGTTTAGTCTAGTCAAGGAACAGCAAGGGCGCTCCACTGCTCTCTGAATCCATTCCAGTCCACGCTGAGATTTCATTCTCCGCATACCTCTACAAAGAAGTTAAGCCTCATACAGTCAGTACCATAACCATTAAAGGGGATGTCGAGGTGTAAAGGATTCCTGGGGCATACTTGAGAGACCCCAGAGGATAATAATGGAAATAAACCCCTTTATCCCAAGGGTGGTTTGCATGTTAATGACCAGGCCGATTTTTACAATTCTGACCACTGTCCCTTTATGAGATAATAACTCTTGAACGCTTCCATGGATCCTGATGATTCTGACACTGTTTTCTCATGACATATTGTAATTTCATTGATATAACTTGCATTTATTTGTGGATAAAAAACAGAAATTTGGGGAAAATTTTGAACATTTCGCAATTTTCCAACTTTGAATTTTCATGCCCTTAAATCACAGAGATATGGCACACAGAATACGTAAGTAACATTTCCCACATGTTTACTTTACATCAGCACAATTTTGGAACCAAAATTTTTTTTTGTTAGGAAGTTATAAGGGTTAAAAAAAAGTTGACCAGCGATTTCTAATTTTTACAACACCATTTTTTTTAGGGACCACATCACATTTGAAGTGACTTTGAGGGGTCTATATGATAGAAAATACCCAAAAGTGACACCATTCTAAAAACTGCACCCCTCAAGGTGCTCAAAACCACATTCAAGAAGTTTATTAACCCTTCAAGTGCTTCACAGGAATTTTTTGAATGTTTAAAAAAAAAAATGAACATTTAACTTTTTTCACAAAAAAATTATTTCAGGTCCAATTTTTTTATTTTACAAAGGGTAACAGGAGAAATTGGTCCGCAAAAGTTATTGTTCAATTTCTCCTGAGTATGCTGATACCTGATATGGGGGGAACCACTGTTTGTGCGCATGGCAGAGCTGTTTGACTTTTTCAATGCAAAATTGGCTGAAATTGAGATCTGACGCCATGTCGTGTTTGTAGAGCCCATGATGTGCCTAAACAGTGGAAACCCCCCACAAGTGACCCTATTTTGGAAACTAGACCCCCCAAGGAACTTATCTAGATATGTGGTGAGAACTTTGAACCCCCAAGGGCTTCACAGAAGTTTATAATGTACAGCTGTAAAATTAAAAAATAATATATTTTCCGCAAAAAGCCATAAAATATATAAAAAAGCATATTTTTTTCCACAAAAATGATATTTTATTTATTATTTTCCAAAGGGTGACAGGAGAAATTGGACCCCAAAAGTTGTTGTGCAATTTGTCCTGAGTAGGCTGATACCCCATATGTGGGGGTAAACCACTGTTTGGGTGCATGGCAGAGCTTGGAAAGGAAGGAACATTGTTTGACTTTTTCAACGCAGAATTCGCTGGAATTGAGATCAGACGCCATGTCGCATTTGGAGAGCCCCTGATGTGCCCAAACAGTGGAATCCCCCAATTCTAACTACAACCCTAACACCAACACACCCCTAACCCTAGCCCTAACCCTAGCCCTAATGGGAAAATGGAAATAAATACATTTTTTTACATTTTATTATTTTTCCCTAACAAAGGGGGTGATAAAGGGGGGTTTGTTTTACTATTTATAGCAGGTTTTTATGTTTGACAGCTGTCACATGCTAAAAGACGCTTTTTGTTGCAAAAAATAGTTTTGCCATCACCACATTTTGAGAGCTATAATTTTTCCATACTTTAACCCACAAAGTCATGTGAGGTGTTATTTTTTGCAGGACGAGTTGACGTTTTTATTGGTACCATTTCGGGCATGTGACATTTTTTGATCGCTTTTTATTCCAATTTTTAGGACACAGAATGAACAAAAACCAGCAATTCATGAAATTCTTTTGTGGGGGGCATTTACACCATTCCGGTGGGGTAAAATTGATAACGCGGTTTTATTCTTCAGGTCAGTATGATTACAGTGATACCTCATTTATATAATTTTTTTATGTTTTGGCGCTTTTATACAACAAAAACAATTTTATGTAAAAAATAATTATTTTTGCATCGCTTTATTCTACGAGCTATAACTTTTTAATTTTTTCACTGATGATGCTGTATGGTGGCTCATTTTTTGCAGGACAAGATGATGTTTTCAGCGGTACCATGCTTATTTATATCCGTCTTTTTGATTGCGTGTTATTGCACTTTTTATTCAGTGGTATGATGATAAAGCATTGTTTTTTGCCTTGTTTTTTTTTTAAGGGGTTCACTAAAGGGGTTAAGTAGTGGGACAGTTTTATAGGGTGGATCATTACGGATGCGGTGATACTAAATATGTGTACTTTTATTGTTTGTATTTTTTAATTACAAAAAAAAAAGAATTTATTGGGGAATATTTTTTTTATTTATTTAGGATTTTTTTTTAAATTATTTTTACACATGTTTTATTTTTTTTAACTTTATTATATTGTCCCAGGGGGGACATCACTGTATAGTGTCAGATCGCTGATCAGACACTTTGCAGAGCACTGTGTCAGATCAGCCATCTGACAGGCACTGCAGGCAGTTTCTCAGCGCCTGCTCTCAGCAGGCACTGAGAAAGCCACCTCCCTGCAGAGGGGAAGGCCTTCGGAACAACACGAGCACATCACGTTGTTCCAAGGGTATTAGGGAAGCACGCAGGGAGCCCCCTCCATGCGCGATTCTTCCCTATGCTCCCAGAACACTGCGATCATGTTTGATCGCAGTGTGCCGGGGGTTAATGTGTCGGGAGTAGTCCATGACCGTTCCTGGCTCATAGTGCCGGGTGTCAGCTGTGATAATTAGCTGACATCCAGCCGCGATCAGCTGCGCTCCCCCTGTGAGTGCAGCTGATTTCAATAATGTACTGTCCCGTCCACGATCATACGGGCTCAGGTCACCTGGACGGGATAGTACGTCATCTGTCAGAAAGGGGTTAAATTCATAGCGAATTTACTTTCAGGCAAAACTGCATGAAAAGGTAAATTTGAACACAGTTCATCAATTTACCATTTTAACTGAGAGATCCAACTGAAGCAAAAGTAGGAGAATGCACTATACATGGCTCACTCATCACATGTGCTAAGATCCTGAGGGGGACACTAACGTAATATTAACGTCAAGTGCCCAATGCATGCAGAGTGCCGTGGAGGGGCAGATCACCACACACGGATCAACCACTGCAATACCCAGGCCTCAGTATACGCCTTCAGGTATACCGGCTGATATAGAGTACATTGTCTCACAAGAAACAACAGATCATGCTGCACCATATTGACAATTTATTTAGAGAACAATAGAAACAATACACAATTAAGCAAAAAGAAACTCGAGCAGCTATGTCAATCATGCGTAGAGGCCTGATAGTTCAAAGAACGCAACATCAGTGGGCAGAAAATATTGAAAACCTGTAAAGAATGAAAAATAGAAAACATGAAAGCCACGTAAAATATGACAAATTCCTATGCCAAATATCTTTAGAAAGACCACATGAGGGGAATGTTAGAGGACAACTAAAAGAACAACAATTACATATTTGTTTGAACCTTATATTCAACATTCAGACCTGGTGGTTGGCGTGTGTCAAGACTGTGAATCCATTTAGGTTTGTGCAATTTCAGAAGTCACTGTTTTTCTTCCCTGACGCAAAATCTCATCTGACTGATAGAATGTTCCAGAATGTCCATTCTTAGTAACATAATCACTATTGGCTAATCAGTTTTTTCAATTATAAAGGAACTTTTGTGATTCTTCATCCTGAGTTTAACCCAACTGTATAGTGGTCTCACCTATATAGGTGAGGCCACAGGGGCAAGTGATCATATAGATCACATACTCAGACACATGTAGTAATTTGTGATCCTAAGCCTTTCACCTGTATAAAGGTGCACAAATGAAACACAATTGTTTTATAAGCAGCTGTCAAAGCCCATCCACCGGGTGGAGCAAACATCTCCAGCCCAGCTTGAAAGAATCTGAGCTTCTCCAGCTCGCAGACAACATGCAGAATCTCAGTGAGTAAAGAAAGTAAGCATTTTGCTGCTGTCAAGCACCTCAATCTGCCATCTGAGGCAAGATATTTATCTCGCCTCAGGACAGACTTGGGTCTGTGTAAAAGTGTGTAGAGAAAATTTAAATCAAGTGACACACCATTTTTCTTTTTCATTCATTTCCTCCTTTCTTTTCTATCATTTCCTGACTTCCATGATGATTTTTCCAAACCACAACTAGTTCGTGAAGATTTTTGTCATGACTGTGGACAGGATGGTTCCACTTCCATTCTGGTCAGGTCAGGGTTAATTTTAGTTCGCCTGTCTTTGGTTCTGGGGCAGCTATTTAATGCTGATAGTTCCTGGGTTCAGTGTTGGTGATACATCTGTCTACTCGATTCGTGGTCGCTGACCCAGGTTACTCTCTGTATCGTTGTTCCTCTGTGTGTGTCTAAGCTTGTTGTGTATGACCCGGTTTGCCCCTTGACTATTGCCTCTGTCTTTCTGCTCGGTACTGATTCATCCCTCCTGGTATTCTGACCCTTGGCTTTGCTCTCTGACTACATCAGCACAAGATAAAGAAAGAGCGATCAAAAAAGCCCACTTTTATTATAAAAATATAAATTTTATTATCTCATCAGAAAGAACATGAACATAGGATAGACACAAAGTGCATATGTGCATAGACAAAAAATATACCAAAAGGGTAGAGATAATGCAGGGCATCAAAAAATACTAAATATCAGAAGATCCATGTAAATAGTTAAAGATTCCTTCAATATACATAACAATACATAGTTACATCATGCAATGTGCTGGCCCACATAAAGGTAAGTATATAATGATAATAATAGAGCCACCACCGCACAACTGATCTTACCTATATAATAATAATGATGCCCTGGGACCTGCACCCACCCCAACGCGCATTTCGGCGTTGCCTTCATCAGGGGGCGTGAACAAATGTAAAGGAAACAAGGTATTTATAAGAGTAGGCGGCCAATGAACATGCTGAAACATATTACTAATGTAGTCCCAGAAATGACGCCCACAGTGCTACATATAGAAAGAAGCAGGCGCATAGACGGCGAAACCGGAAGTGACATCATCCACAATATACAGGGCGGAGATCCGCAAAGACACCAAACCCATCATCCACCGCGATATGAAAACACCGCTCCGCCTATAACTTCCGGCCAATGACATCATTGCCGTCATGCATAGTGAGAGTCCCCGATGATGTAGCTCCCATCATCCACCACGCCAACGCACACCATCCTGCCCATACATTCTAGCCTATAACAAGCTATGATGAACAGACGCTCATCCACAACAATCGTCATGTATCACAATGTGGAGACGTCACACACCCATGGTTTGATCCCGCGCAATCATACTGCAAATCATTAGCAGCAATCTCATTGTACCTTTACTATGGGTATACAAATAATGTCAGGCGTTAAGTATATAATGTCATTTTATACTTACCTTTATGTGGGCCACCACATTGCATGATGTAACCATGTATTGTTACTTATATTAAAGGAATCTTTAACTATTTACATGGATCTTCAGATATTTAGTATTTTTTTGATGCCTTGCATTATCTGTACCCTTTTGGTATATTTTTTGTGTATGCACATATGCACTTTGTGTCTCTCCTATGTTCATGTTCTTTCTGATGGGATAATAAAATTTATATTTTTATAATAAAAGTGGGCTTTTTGATCGCTCTTTCTTTTTCTTGTGCTAGTTTTTATATGCGATTGGCTCCATATATAGGTCCTATTTTTTGCACCAAAATGTGCTATTACTATATACTGATTATTGATTTATCATAATGGTGCGTGATTTATTGCTGTGTGTTTGTCTCTCTGACTACATTATTGGTTTTGTCCTTTGTGTTCCGTGCCCTCGGCTGGCTCCCTGTCCTCGTACGGGGCAGCACCGCCCCTTGTGGTCACATGACTGTCTAGCTCTGCCACCTGTGGTCTCATGACCAGCTAAGCTCAGGTCCTGTGTGAACTGCGCTCCCCGGTCTCCGCAAACCCTGTGTGTTGGTGCACGTTCCCTGTTAGCGACCCCAGGCTTAACCCAAGTGATACTGCCCCCGTGTCACTACAATTTTATTGTCCAGGCATCATTCTCTTTGTTTTTAAGGACCTCTCCATTCATTACATAAATTTCCCATTCTAAAGCCTCATTTCTCACTGTGTCTCTGCATTTATAGTGCCACAATGACAAGACGCCACCCAAAAAAATGTGCTAAACAAAAAATGGGTGTCCCATACAAAAATAGTGACCATAACAGTGACTTCATAGTAATGGTGCCCACCACTTTCAGATGCAACAATAATCCTACCTTAGTACTTGCATATAGCAATGGTGCTCACTTAATGGCCTCACAGTAATAGTGTCTTGACTAATATTACAATTGCCTCAACAAAATTCAGAGCAACACCAAAAGTAATTGTGTCACAGTTGGGTGCAAACCAGAGATGTCATTAGAACCTGAGAATGAGCCTGAAGCTGACAGTGGCATTTTCAAGGATACCCAGTAGAGAAGAGCAAAAAGATTTGCACTGCACTGGTCCACTTCAGTATTCTCTGGCAGCTGTACCACAGAAGTGTGAATCTTTTTGCTTATTTCTAATACGCAACAATGGCAAAGTCACAAATGGATTTATCCTTCTTGTTTAGGTTGATTGACATTATATTTCTTGCAGTATTTGCTACATTTTTTTATGATGGTTCAGACAACAAATCCTTTTAATTCCATTTGAATAAAACTGATACCAAAAAGTTATGAACTTATATATTTTTTAGAATGTTGGAGACTATGATGAATGTTCCTGCTTTAGTTGTATGATTTTAGCAGATCATACAGTATATTTTCCTACCTAGACTTGTAAGACTTGGGAGTTTACAGAAGCATAGTATTCGCCGTGTTTGGCCAATAGCTGTCTATGGGTGCCACATTCTACCACTGTCCCATTCTTTATCACTGCGATAATGTCAGCATTCTCGATTGTGCTTAGATGGTGAGCAATCACTATACATGTTCGTCCATGTCTGGCATTATCCAGAGCTTGCTGCACAATCTGTGAAACATAAAAAGAAGCTCTCAGCTGAGACATTGATTTACAATTGTAACCCTGCAAATATTAAGTGGTTTAGATAAGGAAAGTAATCATATAAAAAAAACATACTTTTTTGTTTCATACATAGAAACCTATGAAAATCTCTTTATACATCACCACATTTTTTGGACTACAAGATCTTGCTAAAAAGTCCTTGCATCTAGGGCTATGTGCACATGCTGCGGATTGGTCTGCGGATTTTTCCGCACTGATTTTGCAAAATCCGCAGGTAAATCCGCAGGTCAGAAGACCTGCGGATTAGCCAGCGGGTTTGCCCTGCGGATTATGAACTCTACAATGGAGGAGATGGCAAACCGCAGCGGAATCCGTAGAAAAGAATGACATGTCAATTCTTTCTGAGGTTTCCATTTTCCATACAGTTGTGGCCAAAAGTATTGACACCCCTGCAATTCTGTCAGATAATACTCAGTTTCCTGAAAATGATGGCAAACACAAATTCTTTGGTATTATCTTCATTTAATTTGTCTTAAATGAAAAAACACAAAAGAGAATGAAGCAAAAAGCAAAACATTGATCATTAATCACACAAAACTCCAAAAATGGGCCAGACAAAAGTATTGGCACCCTCAGCCTAATACTTGGTTGCACAACCTTTAGACAAAATAACTGCGACCAACCGCTTCCGGTAACCATCAGTGAGTTTCTTACAATGCTCTGCTGGAATTTTAGACCATTCTTCTTTGGCAAACTGCTCCAGGTCCCTGATATTTGAAGGGTGCCTTCTCCAAACTGCCATTTTTAGATCTCTCCACAGGTGTTCTATGGGATTCAGGTCTGGACTCATTGCTGGCCACCTTAGAAGTCTCCAGTGCTTTCTCTCAAACCATTTTCTAGTGCTTTTTGAAGTGTGTTTTGGGTCATTGTCCTGCTGGAAGACCCATGACCTCTGAGGGAGACACAGCTTTCTCACACTGGGCCCTACATTATGCTGCAAAATTTGTTGGTAGTCTTCAGACTTCATAATGCCATGCACACGGTCAAGCAGTCCAGTGCCAGAGGCAGCAAAGCAACCCCAAAACATCAGGGAACCTCTGCCATGTTTGACTGTAGGGACCGTGTTCTTTTCGTTGAATGCCTCTTTTTTTCTCCTGTAAACTCTATGTTGATGCCTTTGCCCAAAAAGCTCTACTTTTGTCTCATCTGACCAGAGAACATTCTTCCAAAACGTTTTAGGCTTTTTCAGGTAAGTTTTGGCAAACTCCAGCATGGCTTTTTTATGTCTTGGGGTAAGCAGTGGGGTCTTCCTGGGTCTCCTACCATACAGTCCCTTTTCATTCAGACGCCGACGGATAGTACGGGTTGACACTGTTGTATCCTCGGACTGCAGGGCAGCTTGAACTTGTTTGGATGTTAGTCGAGGTTCTTTATCCAACATCCACACAATCTTGCGTTGAAATCTCGTGTCAATTTTTCTTTTCCATCCACATCTATGGAGGTTAGTCACAGTGCCATGGGCTTTAAACTTCTTGATGACACTGCGCACGGTAGACACAGGAACATTCAGGTCTTTGGAGATGGACTTGTAGCCTTGAGATTGATCATGCTTCCTCACAATTTGGTTTCTCAAGTCCTCAGACAGTTCTTTGGTCTTCTTTCTTTTCTCCATGCTCAATGTGGTACACACAAGGACACAGGACAGAGGTTGAGTCAACTTTAATCCATGTCAACTGGCTGCAAGTGTGATTTAGTTATTGCCAACATCTGTTAGGTGCCACAGGTAAGTTACAGGTGCTGTTAATTACACAAATTAGAGAAGCATTACATGATTTTTCGAACAGTGCCAATACTTTTGTCTACCCTCTTTTTTATGTTTGGTGTGGAATTATATCCAATTTGGCTTTTGGACAATTCTTTTTGTGTTTTTTCATTTAAGACAAATTAAATGAAGATAATAATACCAAAGAATTTGTTTTTGCAATCATTTTCATGAAGAAACTGAGTATTATTTGACAGAATTGCAGGGGTGTCAATACTTTTGGCCACAAATGTAGATTATAATGGTACTGTACAACGCAGCAGATTCTGCAGCGTGTACTGTACACATACCCTAATAGTCCAGATTCAGCTCTCCACTCTTGCCCCCTGCAGTGTCAGACCTTCTCTATTGAATCCTCAGTGAGCTTGGAGTACACTCAGAGACCTGCTGCTCCCCTGATGACTGACAGTAGAGCACAGCGACATCCATGGCTCTGCAATACTTACTATCCATGCTGGACACTGACCTCTTGCAAGGAAGAAGAGAAAGCAGATCGTTCAGTCTGCTAGACACTCCTCTGCCTCTGTGCTGAGCTCATACATACATACAGTGGGGAAAATAAGTATTTTATACCCTGCCAATTTTGCAAGTTTTCCCACCTACAAAGAATGGAGAGGTCTATAATTTTTATCGTAGGTACGCTTCAACTGTGCGAGACAGAATCTAGAAATAAAAAACAGAAAATCACATTGTATGAGTTGTAAATATTTAAAATGCATTTTTTTTAATTGCATGAAAAAAGTTTCTCATCTCAGATCAACCTTCAAGAATTCTGGCTCTCACAGCCCTGTTAGTTTTTCTTTAAGAAGCCCTCCTATTCTGCACACATTACCTGTATTAATTGCACCTGTTTGAACTTGTTACCTGTATAAAAGACACCTGTTCATACACTGAATGAATCACACTCCAACCTCTCCTCCATGGCCAATACCAAAGAGCTGCTTAAGGACACCAAGGACAAAATTGTACATCTGCACAAGGCTTGGATTGGCTACAGGACAATAGGCAAACAGCTTGGTAAGAAGGCAACAACTGTTGGCACAATTATTAGAAAATGGAACAAGCACAAAATTGTCAATCTTGTCAAGATTGTCCAGACTGTCAATCTTCCTTGGTCTGGGGCTCCATGCAAGATCTTGCCTCCTGGGATAAGAATAATACTGAGAAAAGTCAGGAATCAGCCCAATACTACACGGGAGGACATGGTCAAATTATCCCAAGAGAGCTGGAGCCAGTGTCGTAGATTGCAGTTAGTAACACACTATGTCGTCGTGGATTAAAATCCTGCAGGACAAACATGATCTCCCTGCTCACATCAGCACATGCCCAGGCCTCTTTGAAGTTCGCCAATGACCATCTGGATGGGAGAAGGTCTTATCATCAGATGAGACCAAAATAGAACTTTTTGGTATCAACTCCACTTGCCACGTTTGGAGGTAGAAGAGTAATGAGTACAACTTAAAGAACAATGTCTCAAACATGAAGCATGGTGGAGAAAACATAATACATTGAGTATGCTTTCCTGTAAAGGGGACAGGATTAGAGATGAGCAAATATTTCAATGTTTGGTTCAGATTACGATCGCCAAATTTGCAATATTCACAGATTTATTAGTTGAATATTCACCGAACATAGCCAAATGCCATTCAAGTCAATGGGAGGCAAAAACAGACATATGCTTAACACCTTCAAATGTCCCCAAAGGTACCAAAACATATGAAATTAGGGGAAAACACCAGGAAAGTGGCCTCGCTTCACCCACAGTGCAAATTGTAGCATGGCATGGCAGCAATCAGCCATGCATGAGATATTGGGGTAAGACAGGTAAGAGCAGATGAGTACAGGGTAGACAAGCAGACGGGCGGACCTGGGGAACCTGACAACTAGCCAGCATTCAAATCAAACTAACAATGTGGCTCAGGCACCTCCATATTGGAGGAGAAACCTTCAGTAGAAGGTGTCGCCCAGCTATAGGCTGGGAATACCTTAGGTTGATGAGAGCAGTCCCTTTAAGAGGAAGAGAGAGCACCTTAAGCATAGTGCCCGGGCCTACAACTGAACCTTGGGGGATACCGACACATAGGCAATAATATGAGGAGGTGGTGTGTGAGTGGGAGACACTGAATATCCTGTCTGTTAGGTACGAGGAGATCTAACAGAGGGCCAAGTCTGTAATGTCTACAGATCAGAAAGTCTGTAGTAAGAGGGAATGGTCCACTGTGTCAAAGGCAGATGCCAGGTCCAGGAGAAGGAGGAGGACAAACTCAAGTTGCTTTCAATTGGCAGCTAGTAGGTCGTTAGTGACTTTAGTCAAGGCAGAGTCCGCGGATTGGTGTGGTCTGAAGCCGGATTGTAAACGGTCAAAGAGGGAGCAAGAGGAGAGGTGGGAGGACAGTTCAAAATGGATGTGTTGTTGAAGTACTTTGGAGGCATAAGGGAGAAATGATATGGGGTGACAGCTGGACACAGAGGATGGGATAAGGATGGGCTTTTTGAGGATGGGTGTGATCGAGGTATGTTTCAATCAGGAAGAAAGACATCAGTTGTTAGTGACAGGTTGAAGTGGTGGGTTAGGCTTGGGAAGAAGACTGTGGCAAGGTTTGGAATGAGGTGGGATGATAATGTGTCAAGTTCACAGGTGGTGAGGCAAAGTCTTCAGCTGAGATAAGATGAGAGGAGAGGGAGGGGGAGCTTGTGGGCACAGGAGAAAATTGAAAATACTGAATAGCTGTTTAGAGTTGTGAGACAGGTATGATATGAGGAATGAGAAGTCGGTTTGTTTTGCTGCAGTGAGCAATTGTGCAACATTTTTACAACTTCTGTTTCTGGACGGGCTACCCCACCACCATTTTTTGTCAGATGTACAGCAGTATGCTTTGTAGATGAGGGTCAGAAAGAACATGTGCTCCAGTAGATGGCAAGCGCTGCATCAAGTGGCCTCTGCTTCTCTTTCTCCACCTTAACAGGAGACACAGTACAGTCCTCAATGGTGGCACCCCAATTACCCTTGTTTTCCCCCACATCACAACTCTGCAACCTCCCAACTGACTGTTGGGAACCACAGATGGCTGAGTCTGCAGATCTGTTCACACATTGTATGCGATGGGCATCGAAAGTGTACTCTATAGATTCACAGACTCAAGAGGAGGAAATTATCTGCACCAACGACCACATTTTTTCTCACTTTGATCTATTGCCAGACAAAGTGGGGTGTGAGCATAATCCAAACCCTCGCAACAGACGTTAACCCCGTTGGGTGAAGGTTGGGTGAGGGTGATCCATGAGGGATGAGACTCAGATACTTGAGGCACCCACAGACTGTACTGTGCTGTTGGGGCAGGAAGAGGAGGAGGGTGACTCTCAGGGCAAGGAGTGGAAGAACAGAGAGGATGACAATGAAGTAGTAGATAACACTTGATGTAAACCCAGAGGCATGCAGCTGAGTAGCTCAGCAGAGGAGAAGGAGGAGGAAGACGAGGAGGTTATATAGACACAGAGTTATGCCACCATGACAACCAATGCATCTTGAGCCTCAACTCTGGCAGTGGACAGCAGCGTTCACGGTTCTGCAGTTACCTAGCTTGGGTCTTTTTGGCACCTGGACCCGTAGAAGCGAGTAATCGCGAAACGGCCGTTGTCTGGCACATCCCTCCCCTAGCATTCCTCTAACGTCCTGCATGTCCACATATCTATTGATGGAATTCATGTGAAATAAAGACGCACAGTTTTTCAGCTATATTGGTGAGTGCTGCATATTTCTTCCTTTTTCGCTTCACATTGGGACTTTTTGTCAGACCGGCAACAATCTAAAAAATCATGTTATCTATAAACCTTTTTTAAATCAATATAGTAGAGTTAAAAAAATGAAATAATTTCAGTACTACATGCGTGAAATGGCACATGCATGATCAACATGCATTAATCTGGGAATGCCACTGTGCTAAAATGCAACCCATCAACCGCATAATTTAATTCTTCCTCCTCCCTCACCATTGCAAGTGTTATCACACAGGTCTCTGGCCACAGAACCTCCACTTATTTACCCCCTACAGTTGGGGTGACTGAGAGCCCGTCAGCTGATACGGAAGTTGACATGCCTGCTGTTTTTGACTGATCTTACATACCAAGCACACCCCATCTTTCTCAATCCACCATAACATCTCTACCTGCACCTCTCGCACAGTCCAGCAGCTTGTCTTGTTCACCTTAATCCACCCTGTGTCAGCACAGAGGCGTGCCCTCGTTTGTGCAGTTGTGCTCACATAAAATCTTTTCTCCTACACATGGCAAAGCTAACAGCTTGTACTTCACCATCTTCAATCTACTAATAAATATAACCTTTATTTATATATGAGCCTTTTGGGTAAAGTTGAGTTTGATGACAAATTATGTTCTGAAAAGTGGAGAATAGGCTATATATATAAAGAAGTACTTTTTTTAGGGAATGTGATAGGCCGCCCTAAGCAGATGTGTTTTTAGGGAGCGCCTAAAAATGTCTAAGTTGTGGTTATACTCCCAATTTCATGGGGGAAAAATTGTAAGAGATGAGTTATCTAGGATGGATATTGAACTGAGCTGGACAAAGTGCAGATCAGGGATGTTACCATCTTTGTGTGTCACAGAGTTTGAAAGTTGTGAGAGACCACGAGAAGTGGCTAGAGACAGAAGCTGGGATGCTGTTTGGGAGGTGGGGCTGCTGAAGTCTCCCAGGATAAGGGTTGGCAATTCTGAACACATGAAGCGTGGCAGCAATGCATAAAAGTGGTCAAGGAAGTAGGTGGGTGAGCCTGGGGGCCAGTATATAATTGCTACTCTGAGGGAGAGGGGATGGAATGCCATGATGTTGTGAATCTCAAAAGAAGAATTGCGTCCAACCAGCCTGTAATTAATTATTTGGTTAAAAACAGGATTGTTGCTGGCAGCGAGAATTGTAGGGTTATCGTAGAGTTAGCAGTTGTTCCACGGGGGGGTTATACACTTGTTCCATGTGTTCTAATCTGGAGATGGATAAGCAGCATGCGCACAATAACTTTTCTGAGAATAAATTATTGTGAACAGCCTGGGGTCTCCTCAGATGATCCTCGCCTAATTGTGTCAGTGTCTGGACGATAGGGAGAAGCGGAAAGCTATTCTCTACAAAGAGGACATCGCTTGTTTCTTCATGATGCACGGTCTGTGATCTCTGTGTTTATTGCATGGCCACTCCAATCTGTTGACCACGGAAATGCAGCCTTTCGGCCTTGGGGTTACATTCGATTTCTGAAAGCTGATGGCCGTCGTGGCCCCCATTACATGTCTAAGAAAGATGTGCCTGTGCTACAACAGCAAGTCGCAGACAACATCACCCATTCCTTGAAAAATTCTGTCTGCCAGTGTGCATTTCAACGCTAACACCTGGGCAAACAAGCATGGACAGGGGAGTTACATCTTGATGACTTGGCACTGGGTGACTATGGTGGCTGTGGGGGCTGTCAGAGAAGGGGCTGCTCTACAAGTCTTGCAATCCCCAAGGCTTGTAGGGCTTTTGGGGATGGAGAAATAGACTTCTAGACCACAGGGGTTGGAGAACTAAACTACTAAACAGCTATGATTGCAGAACGAAACAAATTAACACAAGAACCTGGAGAACTAAAGTAATAGACAACAGGGATTTGATAACTAAACTACTAAACAGTTATGATTGCAGAAGGAAAGAAATACTCACCAAAACATGGAGAACTAAACTAATAGACAACAGGGGTTGGAGAACTAAACTACTAAACAGCTTGGGTTGGAGAATTAAACGAATACACACCAGGGGATGGAGAACTAAAGCAACACACACCAAGGTGTCACTAGACACCAAGTCTTGGAATTCCCAGCGCTTGCGGAACAAACCTCTGTATGTAACAGTTCCTCCAGTGCTTCTGCCTCTTCCACCTCCTCTAGGGCCTCTACCTGCATCCTCAACCCTTGACTTAATGAAACATACATTCCAACATTGCAGTTAGAATCACACCCCACCTTCGTTCTGCGCAGCCAAGGCTCAATGCAATCAGGCAGTGATTACATTAATAAGCCTTTGAGATCGCAGTCATAAAGATCAACAGTGTTGGACAGCTATCCATGCCGCGTTTAAACAGCGGATGTCTACATTCAACCTGGAGCCAGAGAAGGCTGTGTGCGACAATGGTGCAAACCTGATGGCAGCCCTACGCCGGGCCAACCTTACACATGTACCTTCCATGGCTCACATCCTCAAACTGATGGTACAGCAATTCTTCTGCCACTGTCCCAGCCTGGATGTGCTGCTGCAGAAACCACTGTCATTGTGTGCTCACATACACCATTCCACTTCAGTTGGTATTGAGATCTATAAGACTACCGGTTAACCGGTTGCTATACGATATGACTACACAGTAGAATTAAGCTCTGCACATGTTGCAACGACTCTGGCAGCAGCGCCGAGACCTGGTGCAGTATGGCATTTTTCATAGCCTAGCGCAACACAGTATGGACGTAGTGCAATTCACACATTAGTAACATAGTAAAATAGTTAGCAAGACCGAAAAAAGACATTTGTCCATCCAGTTCAACCTATATTCCGTCAGAATAAATCCCCAGATCTACGTCCTTCTAAAGAACCTTATAACTGTAAGATACAATATTGTTATGCTCCAGGAAGACATCCAGGCCTCTCTTGAACCCCTCGACTGAGTTCACCATCACCACCTCTTCAGGCAAGGAATTCCAGATTCTCACTGCCCTAACAGTAAAGAATCCTCTTCTACAGTGGTGGAAAAACCTTCCCTCCTCCAAATGCAGAGAATTCCCCCTTGTGACCATCACCTTCCTTGGTATAAACAGAAATATTTGTATTGTCCCCTTATATACAGTGGGGAAAAAAAGTATTTAGTCAGTCAGCAATAGTGCAAGTTCCACCACTTAAAAAGATGAGAGGCGTCTGTAATTTACATCATAGGTAGACCTCAACTATGGGAGACAAACTGAGAAAAAAAAATCCAGAAAGTCACATTGTCTGTTTTTTTTTTTCATTTTATTTGCATATTATGGTGGAAAATAAGTATTTGGTCAGAAACAAGCAATCAAGATTTCTGGCTCTCACAGATCTGTAACTTCTTCTTTAAGAGTCTCCTCTTTCCTCCACTCATTACCTGTAGTAATGGCACCTGTTTAAACTTGTTATCAGTATAAAAAGACACCTGTGCACACCCTCAAACAGTCTGACTCCAAACTCCACTATGGTGAAGACCAAAGAGCTGTCAAAGGACACCAGAAACAAAATTGTAGCCCTGCACCAGGCTGGGAAGACTGAATCTGCAATAGCCAACCAGCTTGGAGTGAAGAAATCAACTGTGGGAGCAATAATTAGAAAATGGAAGACATACAAGACCACTGATAATCTCCCTCGATCTGGTGCTCCACGCAAAATCCCACCCCGTGGGGTCAGAATGATCACAAGAACGGTGAGCAAAAATCCCAGAACCACGCGGGGGGACCTAGTGAATGAACTGCAGAGAGCTGGGACCAATGTAACAAGGCCTACCATAAGTAACACACTACGCCACCATGGACTCAGATCCTGCAGTGCCAGACGTGTCCCACTGCTTAAGCCTGTACATGTCCGGGCCCGTCTGAAGTTTGCTAGAGAGCATTTGGATGATCCAGAGGAGTTTTGGGAGAATGTCCTTTGGTCTGATGAAACCAAACTGGAACTGTTTGGTAGAAACACAACTTGTCGTGTTTGGAGGAAAAAGAATACTGAGTTGCATCCATCAAATACCATACCTACTGTAAAGCATGGTGGTGGAAACATCATGCTTTGGGGCTGTTTCTCTGCAAAGGGGCCAGGACGACTGATCCGGGTACATGAAAGAATGAATGGGGCCATGTATCGTGAGATTTTGAGTGCAAACCTCCTTCCATCAGCAAGGGCATTGAAGATGAAACGTGGCTGGGTCTTTCAACATGACAATGATCCAAAGCACACCGCCAGGGCAATGAAGGAGTGGCTTCGTAAGAAGCATTTCAAGGTCCTGGAGTGGCCTAGACAGTCTCCAGATCTCAACCCTATAGAAAACCTTTGGAGGGAGTTGAAAGTCCGTGTTGCCAAGCGAAAAGCCAAAAACATCACTGCTCTAGAGGAGATCTGCATGGAGGAATGGGCCAACATACCAACAACAGTGTGTGGCAACCTTGTGAAGACTTACAGAAAACGTTTGACCTCTGTCATTGCCAACAAAGGATATATCACAAAGTATTGAGATGAAATTTTGTTTCTGACCAAATACTTATTTTCCACCATAATATGCAAATAAAATGAAAAAAAAAACAGACAATGTGATTTTCTGGATTTTTTTTTCTCAGTTTGTCTCCCATAGTTGAGGTCTACCTATGATGTAAATTACAGACGCCTCTCATCTTTTTAAGTGGTGGAACTTGCACTATTGCTGACTGACTAAATACTTTTTTTCCCCACTGTACTTATACATGGTTATTAGATCGCCCCTCAATCGTCTTTTTTCTAGACTAAATAATCCTAATTTTGCTAATCTCTCTGTGTATTGTTGATCCCCCATCCTCTTTATTAATTTTGTTGCCCTCCTTTGTAGCTGCTTGGCACTGGCTGCTCCAGGTAAGTTTATGATTAACTAGGATCCCCAAGTCTTTCTCCATGTCAGATTTTCCTAGTGGTTTCCCATTCAGTATGTAATGGTGATATTGATTCCTTCTTCCCATGTGTATAACCTTACATTTATCATTGTTAAACCGCACCTGCCACCTTTCAGTCCAAGTTTCCAACTTATCCATCCGTAGCAGAATACTATCTTCTCTCGTATTGACTGCTTTACATAGTTTTGTATCATCTGTAAATGTCAATATTTTACTGTGTAAACCTTCTACCAGATCGTTAATAAATATGTTGAAGAGAATAGGTCCCAACACCGACCCCTGTGGTACCCCAATGGTCACAGCAACCCAGTTAGAGAATATACCATTTATAACCACCTTCTGCTTTCTATAACTAATATAATAGCTTTTTCCTCGTCATCTACAACCTTTCTTTCCAAACAATTTTTTAAGGGGCCTACACTTTGATTCTTTTATTATTGATATAGTTGAAGAATAATTTGGGATTAGTTTTACTCTCCTTAGCAATGTGCTTCTCTGTTTCCTTTTTGGCAGCTTTAACTTGTTTTGTAAATAAAGTATTTTTCTCCCTATAGTTTTTTAGAGCTTCAAAGGTGCCATCCTGCTTTAGTCGTTTAAATGCTTTCTTTTTACTGTTAATTGCCCCTTTTGCTTCTTTGTTTAGCCACGTTGTTTTTTTTCCATTTCTTGTCCTTTTATTCCCACAAGATATAAACCATTTACAGTGCCTATTTAGGATGTTCTTAATCATTTCCCGTTTATTATCTGTATTCTTATTTCTGAGGACATTGTCCCAGTCAACAAGATTAAGGGCATCTCTAAGCTGGTCAAACTTTGCCTTCCTAAAGTTCAATGTTTGTGTGACTCCCTGACAAGTCCCCCTAGCGAAAGACAAGTGAAACTGTACAATATTGTGGTTGCTATTTCCTCGATGCCCGACGACCTGCAGATTTGTTACTCTGTCTCTATTAGATAGTATTAGGTCTAAAAGTGCTGCTCCTCTGGTTGGATTCTGCAACAATTATGAAAGATAATTTTTCTCTCTTATTAGCAGAAACCTGTTGCCTTTATGGGTTTTGAAGGTCTCTGTTTCCAAGTTAATATCCGTGTAGTTAATATTCATTGTAGTGGACACAGATGAAGGACCTCTGCAACCACCTGCACGTTTTCTTAATGGCTACTATGAGGGCTAGCGGTGTCAATGCCATCATCAGCATCACTATTACTGCCATCTACATGCTGGAGCACACTTTAAATAGTCTGGATGAGGTGGTGGTGGTCCTGGGGGAAGAGGAGAAAGCAGAGGAGGATTCCTTTAGAGATAACAGTATCTGTTATGAATGAGTCACCGGAGGAGGAAAAAACAAAAATACAAGCTAAGTCCAGAAAGCCGGAGAGGTTGGTAGCTAGCGGATTGCAGACCCCTGATCCTATTCACAACAACTAACAGTAGCCGTGGAGCGCTCCTACGGTGATCCTAGATGCCTCATCAAAGCCGGAGAGCTACATAAGCCTAAAGAAAGAAAGGGGAAATCTAAACTGCCCCAGAGCAGACCCCAAAGCAATAGACAGCCCCCAACATGTATTGTCGGTGAAAACAGATGAAAACACATACACAGACAGAAAGACAGGCAGAGCAAACGATGGGGCCCAACTAACTAGATAGGACAGGACAGAAAAGATGCTGGCTGCAATCCGCAAAAACCCTACCAAAAATGTTCCAACACGTCTGATAGGAAAATTGGCCCTGAAGTCACTAGACTTCAAAATCCCTATATCAGCACTCCGATATATTCTGAAGACAGAGCAAAAGAGATTAAACCGATGAGGGACTAATGGAAATTCAGCAAAGCCCCAGCCGGGGCAGCTGAACACAAAGCTAAGCAAATCAGACAAAATCTCATGGAAAAATAACAGAGCAAAACTTAGCTTTAGAAGACAGGAACTGAACTGGAGGCCAGAGCTCAGAGCTGAGAAATCACCAGCAACCCTACAGGGCGTCGGCTGCCTTATATCCACTCAGAGATTCCTGATGTCCAATCGCAATCCACCTGTTCAGGTGACAGGTCTCTCCCATCCAAATCAGTTTCACCACCTCCTTTCACCAGCAGAGGGAGTTCATCGGACATCAAAGGTGAATGAGAAAATGAGCTCACAGCAAGTATCTACAAATTCAGGTCAGTCATCTCACAGGAAGTTGCCATGTGAGAAACAAATGGAGAAGGATCGTGAAAAGGACGAGAAGGAAGAGGTGATGGACGCGTGACAGTTAGGAGATGAAGATGATTATGATTCCATCAATGTTGTCTGTGGTGGTCAGGAGGGGATGGAGGAAAAAAGCTTAAGTGTTATGCTGCCACCAACACACTGTGGAGTTGGACCTCACGAAAGAGACTGACCCATGATCGCCTTCTTGCAGCACTATCTGCAACTGAAACATGATCGTTACCTATATAGTTATGATTCGAAATAGTGCCGACTACTGGGTTAGCAGTGTGTTCTATCCACAATACAAAAGTAAATTTTGCCAGTTGCTTCTCCCCCCCCCCCCCGCAAAGGAATGCACCCATGCTGCAGTATCAAAATATGCTGGAAGACAATCTTGACAGTGGTTTTCCCCAAGACCGCAGTGAGGCACACAGTATGCATCGCAGTGATAGTTTTCCAACCACAGAAATGTTCTGTCGTCAGTGCAAAAACATTAGCAGCCTTGCAGCACTGGAGTCCTGTGTTCCAACCCCACCAAGGACAGCATCTGCAAAGAGTTTGTAGGTTCTACCCGTGTTTGCAAGTGTTTACTCCCAGTAATTATTTTTCTACCCACACTACAAAGACACACAGATAGCAAATTTAGATTGTGAGACCCAATGGGGACAGTGCCAGTAGTGTCCGTAAAGTGAATGTTTAATTAATGGCGCTATATAAGTGATAAAAAAATTGAAATTTATGCTCAGCCTCACTCCTGTGGCACACATATCAGTTTTATAGATTACTATTGTCAGAAAAATGTAAGGATAGTAACAGGGGTAGTTGACTCAAAGAGAATGGAGGACTGATGGTATCGAAGGCCTACTGCTACAGGCAACAAACATGAAGGATACACTGTAGGGTCAGCTGAGGGAGGCGATTAGGTGGTGCTGATCCAACAGGACTGGGGGATGACCCACTTCGTGTTGCCGGCAGACAGGAGACTGAGACAAGGGTTGTGTCCAACAGGTCAGATTTTATTGGCCGCTTTTCGGACGACCACTGTACTTCATCACAGGATTAGTCCACAACTCACTTTTACACACAGACCCGGGTACCTTCTCTTTCTTAGTTTCACCATTCAGGGCGTCCTCTATGGCTCTTCCCCGCTGTGGCTGCCCTAAGCACTTTCACCACAGCGTTTCACCCTTTAGAGTACGTCGTCCACCTGACACTCACAGTCTGTCTCAGTCCGCAGCCACTGTCCTTTTTGGGTCACCCCCCGTGACCGTCTTCACTGTCAGTAGCTCTCTGTATTCAAGCAAAAAAGGAAGCACACTGTAGCGCCAAACCATGCAAACATGAAAAATGAATAATGAATTGCATTACTGCATTAGAAGTATGAAAAATTGCGAAAGTAAAATGGCCAAGTTATGTGTACCTGGAAGCCACGTTAAGGCATTTCTCGTTTTCCAGGTCCCTATTCTATGCCAATCCTCACTAAGACTGTAGTCTCCATCTGAATGGGAACCTATGAAAAATCCTCTGTTAGGACTGAAGTCTATATTTCTGTGGAGGGGAAATGGCCCTGGTTTGATTAAAAACGCCTGCAGCTAACTGGTGGAGTGCTCAGTCAGAAGGTAAATGAATACAAATTTCAAAAACTGACCGTCACATCCAAGCATAAGCATAGTGTGAACAGGTGCTTAACCTAGAGTCACCAACTCATATACATTCAAGCAAAAAAGGAAGCACACTGTAGCGCCGGCGCCGCCGGGCGAGGCGGCTCAGAATGGTCAACAAGAGCCGTGAGCTCATCCAGGGTCGTAGTCACTGTAGAGTCGGGAGTCGTCCAGGGAGGTTGATGGCTGATGTCCGGACCCGGGGACCCGTCTGTTGCGCTGGGCATGGGGGCGGCCTCTGTCTGCGATGTCGCCGATTCCCTGACCTCTTATACTCCCAGTACCAGTAGCTCCGCCCATTGTCACCTGACAGTAACCCCTGACCAATGGCAGTTACCTTGACCCATGGCAGTTACACAGTCACTCTCCTATACTCCCTACTGCCCTCTAATGGTCAAACTACCACATGACACCCTTTTCTCTTTATCTCAGCCTACACTGCGCTATCTCTCTGTCTCTTACTACAGACAGACCTGTCCGTCAGCTCAACCTCCCCACAACACAACCAGGAGTGTTCACATTTTCAAAAATTACTGGCAGACACCAACAAAGTGACATCAATTTCACCACAGAGGAAATAGTATAATAGGAACCGACAGGTCTTCCACTACACCCAACCGAGCAGATGGACACCTAACCAGGAGTGTTCACATTTACAAAAATTAGTGACAGACACCAACAAAGTGGCATCACATTTACCACAGGAAAAATAGTATAGTCTTCCAATACATTCAACCCAGCAGACACCAAAGCAGGACTGTTTACATTTCCACAAATTAGTAAACATCTCCAACAGGAGCAACAGCAAGCACAGGAGCCCCACTAAAGATATCTGAGACTGCAATTATGACAGAACAATTAAATACAGTAAAAACTACAGCATCCAGTAACACAAGTTGTCAGTTGTCTTTGGATTGAACGTCATGTTATTGGTTAACTAGAGCTTTCAGAAACATTAACACCTACCCCACATACACCTCAAACACCAAGACTAATCCCCCTTTCATCATGACCTCACTTTTTCTCAGTCATGTTGCTCAGATAGTGTGCTAGAAGCACACTATTAACAACTAAAAATTAGATTTTTTTACTGTGCACAACCTCTGCAGGCAGCTGAATATTAGCAACACAAAATGAGGTGAAATGCAGCGTGATGAATCACGTTACTCACAGAAGAAAGAATTGTTTCAGTGCCGATGAGGCCTGTATAACAAAGAAGATCTGCGCCAAAATTTTTTAAAGTGAGATGTTCCCTACAGTATGGCGTTAGTAACTGATGACATTTTTAGGGGCCTGTGGATGAGGCCTGTGTAGGATTGACTACATGTTCTAAACAATTTCAAAGTGAGATGCTCCTTACAGCATGACGTTAGTAACAGAAGAAAGAATTGTGTAAGTGTAGATGAGAGCTGGGTGACAAAAGATATGCTCCAAACAATTTTTAAATTAGATGTCCCCTACTGTATGACGTTAGTAACCAAAAAAAATTTGGGGGGGGTCTGTGGAAGAGGCCTGTATAACATTGACTACATGCTCCAAACAATTTAAAAGTGAGATGTCCCCGATTGTATCACGTTAGTAACAGAATAATTTTTTTGGCCTGTTGATGAGGCCTGTGTAGCACTGACTAGATGCTACAAACAATTTCTAAGTAAGATGTCCCCTACTGTATTACGTTAGTATAACAGAAGAAATAATTGTTTAAGTGTGGATGAGGGCTGGATGACAAAGAAAAAAAGGCTCCAAACTATTTTTTAATTAGATGTCCCCTACTGTATTACGTTAGTGACAAGAATTTTTTTGGTGCCTTTCGATGAAGCCTGTATAACATTGACTAGATGCCCAAAACAATTTCAAACTTGGATCTCCCCTTCTGTATCACATTAGCAACATAAAAAAATTTTTTTAGTGTGGATAAGGCCTGTATAATATAGAAGATTGTTCGTGCCGTTGGAACGCATTCTTCCCTACAGTTGCTGCTGGTAAGGTGTAGGTTTGCCGGAGAAATATGGCCAACGTGTTGTTAGATGAACTGATCAGGAAAAGGGGCATGATGATGGCAGGAATGGGAAAGTACAACAGGATCAATAACAGGGCATCTATGGGAGGTATGAGATCCAGGATCCAGCCTACAATGATTAGTCATTTACCCAACACCAATTACCAGAGCGCGTTTGATACTCATTTACTATTGTATCAAATACTTATTTCATGCAATAAAATGCAAAAGAATAATAAAAAATCTTGTCATTTTCTGGATTTTTTTAAATTCTGTCTCTCACAGTTGAAGTGTATCTACAATAAAAATTACAAACCTTTCCATTCTTTGTAGGTGGGAAAACTTGCAAAATCTGCAGTGTACCAAATACTTATTTTCCCCACTGTATATTATCTATTGGACAGTATATCAGTAAGGGGTGCAGTTCATGCTTAGTAGCATCAGAAGTAAAACCAGCCCGTGCATGAGATGTAAGTGATTCTGCTCTATATGAGCCAAGAAAAGACATAATAAGATATTGTAACAGAATGACATTGGAAGTGGATGCAATCTGATCAGAAACAATATGTAAAAATCGGGTCTAGTAGGGCAAGACAAGAGATTACAGAGGACATCCGAAACTTTGAAAAAAAAAAATGTACCTAATCACTAACAGGGAGGTAATTGCTAACTACCTGCCTGTTGTGTTCGGCACCGTTGCTTGCCAGAACAGAGCGGTCACCAGCAATTCAGCTGCTCCCTGTCAACAGAGCAGCTCTTCTTCTTTCGGGCTGCTCTATCAACAAGACATCACTGTCAGCGTCATGGTGATTGACAGCCGGCTCCCTCAGTTACGAAGAGAGGATCCGACTGTCAATCAACATGATGTTGGCATTCTCACCTCACCATGTCAACATAGCATAGCTGAAAAGAAGCTGCCACTCTGTTGACATGACTTCAGCAGAAACAGCTGTGACTGCTCGGTGCCGGTGAAGAACGCTGCCAAGCACCTGCCTGTTAGGCACATCTTTATTACTCTAAGTCCCAGATATCGCCATTAAGGATGACTTTAACAGTATTATACAATCCCCTTGAGACTATGTGAGAAATGTGATGAAAGCCAAATGTTCTTTAGGCTATATGGTTACTTTGGTCTTGACACCTGTCGCGCAGTCAAAGATCGATAGGTGTTGCTGCTACATTGCATTGCAATACAAGTGAACTGGCCACTTTGGGACCCCAAAGGGCACTCCGGTGTTGACAAGCAAATTGCAAAAAAATCCGGCCAGGTTTGACTTTCTGCAACTTGCTTATTGTGGTTTCAGTACTCTCGAAGATAAACTGCAACCCCATAAGGCTGTATTGCGTTGCAATGTGCAGCGATCCCTAGCAATCTTTGGCCATGCAACAGGCATCACGGCCAAAGCAAACCTTAACCTTAATCTCCCCCATACATCTGGCAATCATACATTTTGTATGTTCTGAAAAGAAGGGGACAGATGTAAGCAAATATGATGCAGATGATTTTTTGCAGTCTATGCCTATGGAGAATCACAGGTCTGCAAAGGGGCTGTAGACATGACACAGTTAAGACTATGTCCTAAGTTGCTTCATTTGTCATTTAGATGCATAAGGACAGTAAAAATTTGGTTAGAAACAAGGTATATATAATTTTTATTGCTCGTTTTATTACCTTCTCATTCTCTGTATCAAGTGCAGAAGTGGCTTCATCCAGTAGTAATACCTTTGGCTTTCGTACAAGAGCGCGTGCAATGGCTATCCGTTGCTTTTGCCCACCTGAAATTTGAGTTCCCTTATCTCCAACACAAGTTTCATATCCCTACAATATAAAAAGGCAAAAATGGCTAAAATGAAAAGTTGAAGGGCCAGTAGTTTAGAAATATATACTGTGATATTAATAAATTACTTTGGGTAAACTCATAATGAAATCGTGAATATTGGCTGCTTTTGCTGCCTCTATAACTTCTTCATCCGGGACAGATCTACTGTTATCTCCATACTGAATATTTTCTTTGATACTGCAGTTAAAAAGGATTGGTTCCTGTGATACAATGCCAAGTTGATTCCTCAAACACTTCAAATGAATAGTCTTGATGTCAATCCCGTCAGCAAGCTGAAACATGTCAAGTGAATACATATATATGATTATAGTCATATAGTAGCTTAAACTCTAATTCTGATTATAACAATTTGTCAAATACTATTCTGTTTAGAGTCTCCAACCAGTTGTCAGAATATAGCATTTCTGTCCCCCAATAAATGGAATTTAAAAGTTGAAGTGCCCTCAAGCTGTATGTGGGAAACAGGAGAGGGGGGGGGCAATATGTTAGAAAAAGAAAGAAAAGTAAAAGCATGAAAAAAAGTTTAGAAAACATGTTTAAATTAAAAAGAAAATAATTGCCAGAGTAATTAGCTGCTTCTTGCCCGGCCCCCCCCCAAAAAAGCAACAAAAAAAAAACAACATACATCCGATATATAAAAGAAACATAACTAAAAATGTACTTTAGTGGTCTTTTGTTTTAGAAAAAAATGTCAAAAACAGACACCTAGATAACTTAATATGAGCAAAAAAATAAAACTACAAATATAAAAATTACATAAAAATGAAGCCTGACATCAGTAAAAAAAGGAAAAAAAATATTTGAATGACAAAGAGAAGGATATAATTAAGGCAAGGTCAACAAACTCAATTAGAGATACACCTTTCTGCAGAGTATGGTATTATTTAACTCTATTATTTTCTTAGCATACAGCTGAGAGAGAATTGTTCCTAATGACCACTCAAATATATTCTTAATCAAAATCAGTCATTTCCCAATGCAAATTAGGTTTGCTAACAAAATGTACAAACTTTTTAGTGCTTGCAATCAACCAGTCAAACAAGACCAATTTAAATTGGTTAACACATTGAATATAACAAGTGGTTTCTCCAAATTCAACACAAAATGTCACTTTTACTCGCTACTGAACTTACAAAATAATTAAAACCAGAGATGAGCAGATCTATCCCTAGAATATGAAATTTGCTATGTCATGCAAATTTGAACATTTTGAAATTTAATTTGAGGTTTGCAAACAAATGGAGCCATACCCTATATAATAATAAGCCCAAGCTGGGACTTCTGTTTTTCTATTTACCTAGTTCAATCTTATGGTGAGTTGGTGACTCTTTCTACTTCACAACTGAGGTTTGACAAACACCAGAGGCAGGGTCGAAATGTTACCTCGTTATCTTGATATCGTGTATTTTCATTCCTGTGGTGAACCTCTATTATGTACCAAGTAAACTCAAGTGTTTTCAATGAGCAACTGTAGCATGACTTTTTTGAGTGTGGCTGTTTTCTTTTGGCTATGTCTTCAGTGTATCATCCTCAGACTAATGGGCAAACAGTGCGGACTAATCAGACTCTGGAGCAGTATCTTCGGTGTTATAACAGCCACTCTCAGGGTAGAGTTGCTTCCTCTAGCAGAGTTCTCTTACAATAACTTGCAGAGTGCATCTACTAAAGGTAACATTCTTCTTTGGCAAACTGGGTTATCATCCTAGTATTTTTTCCAGATCTCTGATTGATGCTCCGGTGCCTGCAGTACATGAGAGGTTGGCGGCGATGAAGCAAAATCTGGAAACTCTGAAGTAATCGCTATCTACTGCACTGGAGAAATACAAAAAATCAGCCGATAGGTTCTGGAGACATGCACCCATTTTCAAGGTAGGAGACTCTGTGTGGTTATCCACTAAGAATTTGAAATTGAATGTTCCCTCACAGAAACTGGGACAAAAATTAATTGGTCCATTCAAGATCTCTGGTATCGTGAGCTCTGTTGCCTGCCGTCTGAAGTTACCAAGGACCATGAAGGTACATCCTGTGTTCCATGTCTCCTTATTAAAACCTGTATCTCTGAATATTTTTCAGGGTTGTATTGCACCTCCTCCTCAGCCTGTGTTGGTGGACGGACAAGAATAATTTGTGGTGGAGGAGATTCTGGTTTCATCGGAAAGAGATTGCTCTGCTTCATTGGAAATATCCTGGGAAACCTGGTCCTAGATCGTCCTAAGGCCGCTTCTAAGATGGGAGTAATGTAAGGTTTACAGATGTTCAATGGAGCCTGTTTTACCCTCATCCAAGATGGAGTCTGGTACTTTGCCCTGTCCTTAAACTTCCTGTCAGTCCTGTTATTTAAGTCCGGGTCAGAGTATTTTGTTGCTGCTGGCTTTTGAGCTTCCTCCTGACACGCTTCTGGTGTTCCAACTGCTGCTCGTTTACTCTGTGCTCTGCCTCATCACTTCCAGCTGCCTTCAATTCTCTGCACTGCTTCCTGATCCTGACCGTGCTTATCTATTGTCCAGACCTCTAAAGAGAGGAGCTACACATCTCTGGAGCTGCTATGATCCGTAAGACTTTGTCATTATTATTATCTGAGTATTTACTCCTGGAACTGTGTCTGTGCGGGCTGCGGTGCTGGACTTTAGCAGGACTTTTTCAGCCCTAAAAGAAGTACACTGGGAAACCCTTCTCCTTGTTGTTCACCATCTGCATATTTCTGGACTTCCAGGAAAAGTGCCGGCTTCACTGTTTGCATATTCGTGGACTACCACGTATAAGTGCAGGTCGCAATCTTGCTGCATATAAATTTTGGACTTGCTTGTATTAGCGGTCACACTCCGCTAGCAAAGTTGCTGGACATTTCTGTTTGTGCTGTTTGCACTACATTTTAATTTCAGGAATTACTCTGTTAGTTTGTGTTAAACTCTTTGCTTTGTTAATGCAGTTTATTTGTCTCAACTTTGGTCTCAGTTTCGTTTTATCCCAGGCAATCAGATTCCATAGTACCTTCATAATTATTACACAGGGTCCGCTCTCTCTCCTATAGTGTCAGCTCTTATAAAATTGTCATTATCTGTATTGATTACCCTGCAGAGTTTAGTGTCATCTGGAATTATTGAAATTCTACTCTCTATGCCCCCTACAAGGTCATTAATAAATATGTTAAAAAGAAAAAGTGGTACCCCACTGCTAACCATGACCCAGTCCGAGTGTGCTCCATTTAAACCGCCATCATGCATCATCTGGGTATCATATATCGATATGACGTTTATTGATTGATCCTCCTGATGAACCGCTACAGGCGGGGAAACGCGTCGGGGTTGACCTACACATGTAAGTGACTTTGTTTATTATATTATGATTCAGAGTATACCCTTGAGAGGGGTTAGTTTGTATTATCTGTCTGTTGGACATATCAGTTTGTCACATATGATCATGATGTGGAGGTATTAGATTTTTTATCGTTTATATTATCCTGGGGTCCTACTTTAGCCTAAGGCAACTTTAATGTTCATTGCTTTAATATCAGATGGGCATACCTACATATGACAAACAATTTATTGGTTAATAGAACCCCCACATAGGGGTATATCAGGACAACATCAATTGTTTTGAGGTTTTGCTTGAGCTTAGGGCATTCTGAAGTTTCATCTCTGCACTATCAGATTATTGTTTTCCCTCCTGTCTGAATAGGGACTGGTAGGGGAGTGAGGGATAGTCCACGTTGAGTGGGGGCGCCAATTCTCGTTTTTAGGGTGCCAACCTCCACGGCTGGGAAGGTATCAGTGAGCCTTAGAGTAGGGCTATGTAGCATCCCAGCATAGGTCTGGTTAATTTTGGCATTGGCCATTTTTCACTGGGATAGGTGTTTTTTAATGTATAAAATAAATAATTCGTTTTAAGGGATTTATATGTTCGCTCCATTTAAACCACCCTTTGTTTTCTATCCTTGAGTCAGCTCTTAACCCACTTACACATATTTTTTCCTATCCCCTTTGTTCTCATTTTATGTATCAACCTTTTGTGTGGCACCGTATCAAAAGCTTTTGAAAAGTCCATTTACACCAAGTCAACTGCATTCCCTTGGTCCAATCTGTAACTTACCTCTTCATAAAAGCTTATCAGATTAGTGTGACAGGAACGGTCCCTCGTAAACCCATGTTGATATTGGGTCATGAGGTTATTCTTCTCCAGATACTGCAGTATAGTATCTCGTAGAAAACCCTTCAGGATTTTACCCACAGTAGAGGTTAAGCTCACTGGCCTATAATTTCCAAGTTCAGTTTTTGTCCCCTTTTTGAATATTGGCACCACGTTTGCTATACGCCAGTCCTGTGGTACATACCCTGTTATTATGGAATCTTTAAAGATTAAAAATAATGATCTATCTATGACTGTACTTAATTCCTGCAGTACTCGAGGGTGTATCCCATCCGGGCCTGGGGATTTGTCAATTTTAGTGATTTTTAGATGCCACCGTACTTCCTGCTGGGTTAAGCATGTGGCATTAAATGGAGAATTTTTTCTATCACTGATCATGTTATCTGTCATGGGATTTTCTTGTGTAAATACTGTTGAAAAAAAGTCATTTAGCATATTGGCTTTTTCCTCATCCACCATTTCACCCAGACTATTTTTAAGGGGACCAACACTATCATTTTTTAGTTTCTTACTATTTATGTAGTTAAAGAATATTTTGGGATTATTTTTACTTTCACTGGCAATGAGTCTCTCTGTCTCAATCTTTGCTGTCTTGATTTGCTTTTTACAAAATTTATTTAATCTTCTGTATTTACCGCATATACTTGTGTATAAGCCGACCCGAGTATAAGCCGACCCCCTTAATTTTGCCACAAAAAACTGGGAAAACTTATTGACTCGCATATAAGCCTAGGGTGGAAAATGAAGCAGGTACTGATAAATTTCAAAAATAAAAATAGATACTAATAAAAGTAAAATTAATTGAGACATCAGTAGGTTAAATGTTTTTGAATAGCCATATTGAATCAGGAGCCCCATATAATGCTCCATACAGTTCATGATGGCCCCATAAGATGCTTCATACAAAATACGCCACATATATAACGCTGCACAAAGGTTAATAATGGACCCATAAGATGCTCCATAGAATAATATGCCCCATATGCTGCTCCATAAAGGTTATGGCCCCATAAGATGCTCCATAGAATATGCCCCATAGGATGCTCCATACAAAAAATGTGCCCCTTATAATGCTCCATACAGTCCATGATGGGCCCCATAAAATGCTCCATACAAAATACACCCCATATAATGCTGCATAAAGCTTAATAATGGCCCCATAACATGCTTTATAGAATAACATGCCCTATATGCTGCTCCATAAAGGTTATGGCCCCATAAGATGCTCCATAGATTATGCCCCATATGCTGCCCCACAAGATGCTCCATAGAATATCCCCCCATATGCTGCCCCCATAAGATGTTTCATAGAATATGCCCCCATATGATGCCCCATAAGATGCTCCATTGAATATGCCCCCATATGCTGCCCCCATAAGATGCTCCATTGAATATGCCCCCATATGATGCCCATAGATTATGCCTCCATACATTGCTGCTACTGCAGGTATTAAAAAAAGGCATACTCACCTCTTGTCCCTGGGGGCCAGGTGCCGTGTTCTGAGCAGGCAGAGACACCGGCACGCCATGGGGAAGAGGTATCGCTGCTGGCTCAGGACCCGGCACCTGAGATATTCACCTGTCCCGGTTCCAACGGTGCTTGCCGCTGTCTGCCTGCTGGGTCCCTCTGTCAGTGACGTCAGGCAGCAGAGGACATGCACTGACTATGTCATCGTGCCCTCTGCTGCCTGAACGTCACTGACAGAGGGACCCAGCGGGCAGACAGCAGCGAGCAGTTTTGGAACGGGGACAGGTAAAAAGAGCATATACTTACCGCCTCCTGGCGCAGTCTCTGCAGCCCCGTCCTCCCACAGTCTCCCTTCCTTCCTACAGCAGTCATGTGGTACCACTCATTAAATTCATAAATATGTGCATATTCATTAATTTAATGAGCTGTACCATGTGACTGCTGTAGGAAGGAAAGGAGACTATGGGAGAAGCAGGGGGCTGCAGAGACTATGCCGGGAGCGTCAGTATGATCTGACACCCCTGCTCCCCCTCCCCCACCTACCCCCCTGGCTATATGACATGCGTATAAGCCAAGAGGGGGACTTTCAGCCCCCAAAAATGGCTGAGAATCTCGGCTTATATGCGGGTATATACGGTATTTAATGCCTCATCACTACCTACTTGCTGTAATTCTCTAAATGCTTTATTTTTGTCACTTATTGAAAACTATGCACGGCAGAAGTTTCAACAATATATCACATATTACTTAACCTCTGTCCAGATGATTATTTGAAACATTCGTATATGAGCAAATGGTAACATATTCTGGGGAAATCTATATCACCTAATGTTTGGCAAGGAAGACCAAGAAGGGCGACAAAGATTTCCAATTGCTTTGTCTATAGGGAAAATCAAAATAAATTACTTATGTTTTGGTATCATACCTTCTCCCGGGAAAATAAACCCAACCCTAACATTTTCAATTCTTGTTAGAGATGTTGTAATGGTGGTAGAGATTTACCTAATTTGTTTTGGTCATGTACAGGTATTGTACAAGTATTCAAGGCTTTTGGGACATTGCTAAAACTCTTAATTTCAATGTTATGGGTCTTCGTATCCCCTTAGATCCTAAATCTTAATTACTTTATATCCCACCATTCTAGATTGGTCATAAATCTCAACAGTTTCTACTGCATATAACCACAGATGCAAGTGGAGGTTGATTCAACCCACATTAGACACTGAATTACATGCTTATGTAAAAGGTATATGAAGCATGGAATATCTCACAGCATTATTAAATAATACACTTGAACACTTCAAAGCAGCCTGGAAGCTTTGAGATATGTATTGGGTTCAGAGAGATTGTTAACAGATTTGGTCATGAAAGGTAGTTGTCAAAGTCTGTGTTGAACTGGGTGTATGTGTTCTCTTCAGCATCAGAAAAAAAATGGGCCTATCACCTTATCATGCATCATGCCACACCACACATCCATTTTAGGGGTGTTATGTTTGTACTCAACGTAGGCATGAGGATGTTCAGCAGCCCATATTCGGACGTTATGGCAATGAACATGTCCACAGATATGGAAGGTCGCCTCATCGCTAAACACAATCTTCTGCAAAAATCTTGCATCATTGTCAATCTCATGAAGCATATCTAGCAAGCGCACATCGTGTGGGTCTATCCGCCTGTTTGATAGCATGTAACAGCCGCAATTTGTACCCCGTAAAACAGAGACGTTTCTTTAACACCTTGTGAACTGTAGTCTTGCTTAGGTGTAATTGTCGAGCACACGCACGCACAGATTTTTTAGGGCTCCTTAGGTAGCTGTTCCGTATAGCCGATATTCATGAAGCACTTTGGTCACAGATTCGAATTTAGCGAGTCACAGGACACAATGAACTTTCCCCTGTACCGTCCACATCTCGATTGGCATGGGCTGCCCCGCTGTGTACATGGTGTTACGTCATTATCTGCATATGTGCACATGCTGCCACATCATCCTACAGAAACAGGGAGAGTTTTTCTTTTTTTTGGAGCAGATTTCACATTTCTATTGTCTTTTGTTGCTTTCCAGTGATTGGTCAAAAGTGCACCATGACTTTACGGACACACTATTTGTCTAAGTACAAATTTAAGATGTAGGCACCTCAGTGTTGGATCCATTCATTGTTGACGGTAGTTTACTTTGCTATTTTGATACGCATTGAATGTTACTTCCTTATGTTTAATATTTCTGCTTTGAAACTTTATTTGGAAAAATTTAATAAATATTTAGTTAAAAAAATTGCATTTTTGTTGAATTTGGAGAACCCACTTTTTATGTTAGTTGCATTAAGATATTAAAATTGTTTTTTTTTAACACAACTTCTACTAATAAACCTAATTTACAGTGGGGGTTGAATAATTTTGACTGTATTTGAACGTGGACTCCTTATTCTTGGTGTATCAGCTCCACTCAGTTCCTTTGTTGCTCACTGTGACTATGAATTTCTGGCTCCAATATGTGGATCAGTTTTTCTATGTATTCCAATGAAAGCCTTAATGTCTCACAAGAATGGGAAGGGAAACCGCCTTTGGGTCCACAAGTAGGAGCCGTCATGATTAAAATTAAGAGTCACATGGAACAAACAGAACGTACGGTAGGAAGATTATCTGCTTACCATTTAAGAACCACTCAATAAAAAAAGTTCTAGTGCTTCTTTAACAATAAGAAGTTACCCCAAATTCTCTATTGAGCATTGCAAAGGACATTTTTTGCATAGGTAAATATAGGAAACATGTTTTCTATTTTTCTAAAGATATTATATCCACACAACCTTTTCTTCTTAAGGGTAAATTAATCTATATTTTATAAACTTCTTGTCCACTATTCCTTAAACTTTGTTCAGATTTTTGATACACGGTTCTTATTAACTCTTTCTTCTCTAGAAGTCACATCCTTCTTAATACAGCATAGTTACAAAAATGTTATATACGGTTTATGTAATACATTTTAATTAAGATGGTTATTTTCATGTTAGACTTTTGTGGCATCCAATTTTTTATCAGATTGCATTAGTCAGATTTATTGTCAAGTGTAAAGGCCCTGATCACGCATCAATGTCCCAGCGATCCCACCAACGATCCGACGTGGATGGGATCGCTGGGACACAGTTAACTGTTCGCCGGTGAGCGGTCACATAATAGACAGACCCTCCAGGGATCAGGACCAGCGAGAAAGCTGGTATCCAAGGTAAACAGCGGGTATCTAAGAGCCACCCGGCTCTTAGATACCCGCTGTTTACATTGGAAACCAGCTTCCAGCATCGCTGATCGTTTGTCTCTCGCTGTCACACGCAGAGATGTGCACTGGCCAGCGGGAGACCAACGATCAAAAAATGGCCCAGGACAATGGAGCGCGATCAGCGATACCCGGCAAGGGGGCCGGTCGCTGATACATGTCACACACAGCGATTTCACTGGCGAGATCGCTGTGGCGTCACAAAATCAGAGATCTAGCTGGCAATCTCGCTGTGTGTGACGGGGCCCTTAGTGAACCCTAAAGAAGAGGGATCACCTACACCCCTCCATTTAACCCTGCCAGGTGTTGCAGTTGCTGTCAGTGGAGAGGTGGCCATATATGAGCAACTCTCCCCACTAACTTCTGTTGGAAAACAATCCATCCTCTATATACAGAACTCCCGTAGAAGTCAGTGGAGCTAGTTGTACTTTTAGATCAGCTGAGATCTAATTACTTCTATCCATATATAGCATTAAATACACACAAAAGGATTTTGCACCGTACGACTCTACTGTAGACTGATAAAGTATTGTTCTATTACATTTTCACATATATTGTAACAAAAAGATTACCACATGTCCTTCTGATGGGTCATAAAATCTCTCCAGTAGCTGAATCACTGTGCTTTTTCCACAGCCGCTGCTTCCAACTAATGCAAGAGTCTGACCTCTAGAAACTTTGATGTTAAATCCCTGAAGAATCGGAATATCTGGTCTTGTTGGATAAACAAATTGGATGTTTTTAAATTCAATATTTCCTTCCATTTGGTCCTTTAAAATAAATATTACAATGATCATACAGGAACGTAGTCTTTCTGACAGTACTGTAACAATATCAGTGTATAAAGAAGATAACATATACTCTATAATGTTCAGACCCATAATAAACCTCAAAGCTTAGTTTCCATGGTGAGTTTTCGGTGAGTTTTTTCCATCCTGCAAATTTCCCTGCACCACATCTTACAGTTCTAGAAAAGTGAGTGGGATCTATAGAAATCTCATATCCTCTGTACTTTTTTTTAACAGTGTAGAGACTGATCTGCGCTGTGATTTTGAAATCTGCAACATACATTTCTCTTGTTAAATATGCTTTTCTATTTGCAGATTTTCCACAATGACTTGAATGAGATTAGGAAAATCTACAAGATTAAAGACACAAGTAACATAAATTAGCTAATTAGTGCAGAAATGTGCCAGAAAATCTGTAACATCAAAGATGCATCAAATACCCATCTTGGTAGCAGCTTGGATTGTGTGCCTCTCCACTCTTCGACCTTGAGTTTCAAGGTCTAGTGTGAAGTATCCACAATTAATGATGGTTTCTGGAGCCATGTCATCTGCTGGTGTAGGTCCACTATGTTTCATCAAGACCAAAGTCAGCGCAGCCGTCTACCAGGACATTTTAGAGCACTTCATGCTTTTTCTTCGGATCAGTACAATTACAGTGATGTCACATTTATTTTTTTTATGTTTTGTCGCTTGAACACAATAAAAACTTTTATAGAAAAAATTATTTTTGCTTTGTTTTATTCTGAGAGCTATAAATTTTATATTTTTCCACTGATGGAGCTGTATGGTGGCTTGATTTTTGCGACACAAGATGGCATTTTCAGTGATACTGTTTTTATTTACATTCATCTTTTTGATCATGTTTTACAGAATTATACTTTTTCCCAGCGGTATGATAATAAAGCATAGGTGGCTAATTTTTTTTTTTTATGGTGTTTACTGAAGGTCACTGAAGGGGTTAAGGGTAGTGATGAGCGAGTATACTTGTTGCTCAGGTGATCTCCGAGAATTTTGGCGTGCTCGGAGATTTAGTTTCTGTCGATGCAGCTGCATGATTTGCGACTGCTAGACAGCCTGAATACACGTGGTCATTCCCTAACAAACAGGCATTCCCCACATGTATTCAGGTTGTCTAGCAGTCGCAAATCATGCAGCTGCATCGACAGAAACTAAATCTCCGAGCACGCCAAAATACTCAGAGGACACTCGAGCATGCTCGGGGAAACCCGAGCAACGAGTATACTCGCTCATCACGAGTTAACGGGTTGACTAGTGTGACATTTTTATGCATTAGATTGTTCCGGATGTGGCGATACCAAATGTTTACTTTTTTTGTTTATTTTTTTTTAACCTAAAATGTGTATTTATTGGTGTATTATTATTATTACTTTGTAATTTTTTATAGTTAATTTTTTTTTTGCTTTTTTACCTGGTCCCTTACCTAGACTTTCACTTTTTTCACTTTGATTGAAGGTGTAATGCATTGCAAAGCACTAGCATTGCAGTGCATTATACCTACACATGTGGTCAAAATTGTTGGTACCCCAGAAATAACTTGAATCTGACAAAAGTAATAATAAATAAAAAAAATCTATGAAAATGAACAAATGAAAGTCAGACATTGCTTTTCAACCATGCTAACACAGAATTTAAAAAAAAATAAAACTCATGAAAAAGGCCTGGACAGAAATGATGGTCCCCTTATCTTAATATTTTGTTGCACAATCTTTTGAGGCAATCACTGTAATCAAACGACAACTGTCAATGAGACTTCTGCACCTCTCGACAGGTATTTTGGCCCACTCCTCAAGAGCAAACTGCTCCAGTTAGACTATTCTGAAGTGGCCTTCTATGAGCCCTGACCGAAATCCTACTGAGCATCTTTAGAAATAGCTGAAACATGCAGTCTGGAGAAGGCAACCTTCAAACGCGCGACAACTGGAGCACTTTTAGAACAGCGATGCGAAATTTGTGTTTCTTTATTATTGCTTTTTTTAATGGAGAAAAAGGGGGTGATTGAAAGGGAACCTGTTACCCCCCCCCATGGCATTTTTAAGTAAAAGAGCCACCTTGTGCAGCACTAATGCTGCATTCTGT
The DNA here is from genome assembly GCF_039654945.1 of Dendrobates tinctorius. NCBI lineage: Eukaryota > Metazoa > Chordata > Amphibia > Anura > Dendrobatidae > Dendrobates > Dendrobates tinctorius. Next base: position 22,615,650 of record NW_027361738.1, on the reverse strand, counting down.
CAAGGTGGCTCTTAAATTTAGGGTACCTTCCACCGCAGAAATAATTGCTTATAAAATTGGTCAGACATACCTGATATTTGACAGGGGGGCAGGTATTTCCCCATCTGACAGAGACGCCTCACATCCGTCACTCATGTCTTCCTGCATTTTTGGATCCTCCTCCACATCGCTCTTTTCAAATTCTGGCACCTTCGCTGTCCTATTTATTCTTGGGAATGGGATGTTACCACTGCCCGTCCTCGCTCATGACCTCCTGGCCTTCCTATCGCACCTGCGTGGACACGCTGCCAGAGATCCCTCCCCGCAGTCGCTTATGGTTTATTCACACTGCGAGGCTGGGAATCTCGGGCATGCGCAGTAGTTCTCTGCGGCTCTCCGACTCCATGAAATCCCTCCGCCTTTTTCCTACATTGCAGCGTCATCGGTGGGAAAAGCTGACGATTCCACCGATGACGCTGCAATGTAAGAAAGAGGCGGAGGAATTTCATGGAGTCGGGGGCTCAACATATGACGTAACAGTACGTGGACAGTGCGAAACGGCCGTTGTCAGCTGTTTCTTCACTCCTCACATCTATTCCCTGGCCGACATGCTATTCATGTGCCAATAAATCTGCCACATATTTCATCAGCTCGCTGAGTGCGACCTCCTTTCTTTACTTTGGAGAGACATATCATGGTTGAATAATTTAGCCATCATCTGTTGGGAAACGTGCGCTCAGCTTGCTAGCCCGCATCAAAGTCAGGGGCTCAACATATGACGTAACAGTACGTCATATGTCGTGAAGGGGTTAAAGAAAATCTGTAAGAACAGTGATCCTGATTCCAGTGATGTGTCACTTACTAGTTTGTTTAGTGCAGTTCTGACAAAATCATTATTTTCTCTGTTATAGATGTAGCAGTGGTCTGAATATTGAGCTCGGTGTAACCTCAACCACAAATCTAATTGTCAGCTTTTTGTGTACACTGTACATTGACAGAAAACTACTAATCAGTGGCGGAGGTGAGGTTACACAGAGCACAAGGACTACATGGCACGGGACTCCTAGTCCTCTCGTGATTTTATTGAAACACACAGCCTAGTAAGTGACACCAAATTAAAAAATGTCTAAACGGATTAAATCTTTTCATTTTTTATTTTGAAATGCTCTAAAGAGGCAGGTCCCCAGCATTTTCATAGCTTTAGCCACATTTGTGACAAAAGACTTTTTCAAAATGTCACATTGTCAATGTCAATTGTTGCAAAGTCACCAACAGTAGAGAAATGGAAGAAAAGCTGGAAATTAGTTCTAGATATAGATCTAAATATAAAACATTGTCATACTTGCTTACTTTAAGGATCGTGTTGCCTGGCAATTGTTACCACACAATGAAGGCTATGAAAACAAAACCCAAAAACCATGGTGGATTTGCTTTTTTCACTATCAAACCCGATTTGGATTTTTTTCCATTTTTTAGTATATTATATGATAAAATAAATGGTGATTAAAACTACAACTCATCCCGCAAATAACAAGTCTTTATATGATTATGCCATAGAAAAATAAATAAAAATTGTGGCTTTTAAAAGAAGGTGATGAAAAACCAAAAGGGGTTAATGCCAACTGTTTAACACAGCAGGTCATTTCCATACTTACTGACAAGATCCTTTTATTAAAGGATCCCCTCCAGCAAAGTTGAGGCTATGTGCCCACGTTGCGTGTTAAAACGCACACTAAAAAACGGACTCCTTCCCAGAAATCGCGTGTTTTTTCCACGTGATTTTGCCGTGATTTTCTCAAGCACTTTCCAAGCGATTTGAAGCATCGCTTGGAAAGTGATTGACAGGTTGGTCACACTCGTCAAACAGTGTTTGACAAGTGTGAGCAGCTTTTTACTATTGAGGCATCAATAGTAAAAGATAAAATGTTAAAAATGGTAATCGGGGTAAATTTACCTTCCGATGTCTCGCGCTGCCATCCCGGGCCACAGCGTTCCCAGCGATGCCTTGCGAGACCTGTGATGACGTTGGTCTCGCGTTACTATAGCGATCTCGTGAGACCGCTAGAGTCACGCGAGACTACGTCATCACAGGACCTTGCCGCAAGGCATTACTGGGAACGCTTAGGCCGGGAATGCAGCGCGGGACGTCGGAAGGTAAATATACCCCGATTTTTTTATTCTTTTTTTTACAGGGGTATGGTACCCAGGGCCTGGAGGACAGTCTCTTCTCCTCCACACCGTGGGTACCAACTGCACATGAGACGCTTAACTTCCCGCATGGTGGGCATAGCCACATGCGGGAAGTAAGCGATTCTCATGCATTCCTATGGGTGCGGAATAGCGGCAATTCTTTGCGATTCCGCCGCGGAAAAAATAGCAGCATTAGCACAGCATGTGCGGAATGCCATAGGAATGCATGGGGGGTGTTCTGTACACGATTTTTAAACGTTTTCGCAGCGTTTTCGCACCGAAAATTGTGGCAAAAACACTTGAAAATCGCATCGTGGACACACAGCCTTAAGCAGACAACCAGGAAGCTTCTGCATGGTAGCTGAGTTACAAATTAAAGCGTTTGTCCAGTACTTTAATATTGATGACCTAACCTTTGGTATAGGTTATATTACCATGTTAGTGGGGCTGCAACACCCTGCATCCCCCATCCGATCAGCTGTTCCCGATGCCGGCTGGATGTGATCAGATGTAGAGCAGATCACAGCTCCATCAACTGTGTAGTGTCAGCAGCATTGCACATTAGATCCACCCATAATAATTTGTATAGGGGCAGATGATCAGTGCTTGTGTCCACTATGCACTGCAGTTGGTGGAGCTGTGCTGTACAGCTCCACAATTGATCACATCAGGGCGCTGCCAGCATTGATAATTGTTTGGAGTGTGTGATGGGTGTCTTACCCCCACAGATCTCATATTGATGTCCTATCCTAAGGATAGGACATCAATATTAAACTACCTGACAACCCCTTTAATTTGTTCTTTTTCAAAGGTAACTTTACTTTCAAATAACTTTTCAGAATAATGTGCCCTACTGTGTGTGTGTACATAAGGAATATGGCAATTTCTGGCCCTTATGTTACTTATATCCTGCATCCTCACCAGTTTAGTCCTCTGCATGCTCTATATGTAGTTTGTAATCCACAGGGAGCTGGGTAGGGGAGACGAACTTCCGTGAATTCTCATATTATATATATATATATATATATATATATATATTTAATAGAAGCCTGGGGTGAGAATCAGAGCGCTGAGGAATTTACCCTAACTTCCATACCGGAGATCCCTTTAAGAGAGGCCTGGGGTCAGTACCAAAGCGCAGAGTGGATTTTCACTCACTTCAGTAAAAAGGATCCCTTTAAGAGGGGACTTGGGTCAGAACCAGAGTGCTGAGTGGATTTGCCCTGCCTTGCATACCAATGATCCCTTTAATAGAACCCTGGGGTCAGAATCAGAGTGCCGAGGGATTTGCCCTAACTTCCATACAGGAGATCCCTTTAAGAGAGCCTGGGGTCAGTACCAGAGCATTTGAAGGCAATTGCCCTGACTTCCATACCGGGGATCCCTTTAAGAAGGGTTTGGGGTCAGTACCAAAGAGCAGAGTGGATCTGCCGTAAATTCCATACCAGTGATCCCTTTAGAGAAGCTGGGGTCAGAACTACAGAGCTGAGTGGAACTGTCCTAACTTCCATACCGGGGATCCCTTTAAGAGAGGCCTGGGGGTCAAAACCAAAGCGCTGGATGGATTTGCTCTGTCTTCCATACCAATGATCCCTTTAAGAGGGAAGATGTGCTTACAGGATGGAGGATGTGTGATGGGGATATGGGCAGGGAGGGGGGATTCATTTCTGTCATGTGCTCTCTGTTCCTTTCAGAGGGGCAGACAATGGCTGGGAGCTTATGTACCCAGGGATGCTATATTTCTCCCACCATGTCAGTGTCTGCTGAGGTGTTGTCAAGTGGGAAAACTGTTGGTCATAGCAACCAATCACAGCTCAGCTTCTTTTAACCAGCTCTGGTGAAATGAGAGATGCTTAGTGATTGTTCGCAAGGAAAACTGTTGCTCATAGCAACCAATCACAGCTCAGCTTCTTTTAAGCAGCTCTGGTGAAATGAAAGATGCTTCGTGATTGGTTGGTGATACACACACACACACACACACACACACACAAACATTCATTTATATATATACTGTGTGTGTGTGTGTATATATATATATATATGGAATGCCTGCCTTGCATTCACTTTTTATCTCACAGATGGCATTATACAGCAGAGCTCAACTGTCTTCATCTGAATCAAGCTCTTATTTGTGGTAAAGCACTTGCAACAGAGCTCTGCACAATGTTTTTCTATCTCCCTCTCTTTTGTTCCCTTCCCTGTGTCTCCATTCTCCTCCCTCCTCCGCTGTCCATAGAGGATAACGGGCTGTGTCACATGACATCTGCATTATGTTTCCTACAAGCAGGGCGAACTTGAACTGCTTTTTCAAAGTGAATGACAAGTTTAGGAGACAGTGGGAGGGAAAGAAGTGTCTGATAAGTGGGGAAGGAAGCTGATTTCTCTGGTAAGATGCACTGCAAAGTTTGCAACGTTTCTGATAACCGCCTGTACTACTGATTTATTCTGTTTGTTGAAAGTACAGTTCATTTTTAACTCTTATTATGAACCATTGGGCATCGGAGCATTACAGTAAAATTACAATGGTGTTTGATAATCCAGCACCTTGGTGGTCAAAAGCATCCAAGATCATCATATTTTTACCATATTTATATTGCCATAACATATTACACTGCTTTTTATGATTGCTTAATGTATGTCAGTCCCTGCCCCTAAAGCATTACATAATACGCTAAAAAGACAAATATATATTTACCAAAATTTCTTCTTCTTCACTGTTGATGTCAATAGGGGGTCTTCTATCCAGCAGCTGAAAAATCCATTGTGCTGATAATTTTATTTTCCCAAAATCTATTGTAAAACTGTCGGACTGCCCCACATGTAATACAGAAATTACAATTGCCTGACTTACTCTAGAAGAAGGCACATTAAAAGTAATCATCAATAACAAGTTAGCATAAAAGTACTGGTAATGCACACTGTAATAACAAATGTTTAGATGTATGAATTACTATTACGCTCAGAGAATCTATGTGTATGGGGTTAATACCTAGAGAGTTTTCATGAAAATGGCTCTGTTTAATATGCACTAACAGAATATGCAACAGAAAATGCAAAAAACTGCTAAAAAAGGAACGTTATGGCAAATTCATATACAGTTAAAATACCAGTGTGCTAAATTAAAATGCAAAGAAATAATTACCTCACTTATGAGATATGAGACCGTTCACAGTGTTCCAAGAAGAGGGGGAAGCAGAGAGGAGGCGGAGACTCAAAGTGTTAATGTCCCGCGTTCATTTGAGCAATGAGAAGCGATATTCCAGCTTAACTACTGTATACGCAAAGTCCGGGTGAGTATGGTCCGTAATTACTTTTCAAACGGTGATGCTCCGGCCGGTAGCAGCCACCGCTCTGGTCTCCGGGCAAAAAGATTGGGTGTCCTCCGTGCTCGGCAGTGGCACATGTGCACGTCAGCATAGGACCTGCGTGACGTCACAGGCACGTGGTACACCGGACTGCAGCCGCTTACAGATCGCAGAGAGGGCCAAAAAGCTATGCTATGCATTTCGGAGACTCCTGTCTCCTTCCTCATGGTATGGTCCTCCTTGCGATTGTGGAGATATATATATATATATATATATATATATATATATACACACATACACACAATTCTAATTTTTGCCAAATCAATCAATTTTTTCAATAAAACCCAAAGAGTTCAGTTTCACTGTTCAGACCGTTTGGAATAAGGGTATCTAACATGAAAATCCAACGGGATTCAGCGAGGGACATTAATTTTATGTGGTTGCCCTTCCATGCCTGCATATGCATAAGTTCTATACCCCCAGCCACCATATTTGATACAGAACCAGCATGGTGAATTACAAAATGGCTAGACAAAGGATGTCCCATGAATTTATTTTTGATATTCTGGATATGTTCATTAATCCTGATTTTTAGTGTATGTTTTGTGCATCCTACATATATTTTCTGACAAGGGCATTTTATTATGTATATAACACTCTCTGTAGTACATGTAAGAAAATCCTCAATTGTGAACTCTTTATTGCCCTCAAAAAAGGATATTTGTTTAGAGGTGTTAGTCTGTCTGCATACACTGCAATTTCTAAAGGGAAAAAATCCTTTTAGATTTTCTGTAAAGAACGTGGAGGATATTTTAGCATAATTTACTGGTATAGTAGGAGCAATAATGCTCCCCAAATTACGTGCCTTCCTGTACACAAATCTTGGGCCATAGGGAATAAGTGGTCCCAAGATTTTGTCTTCCATTAGTAAATTCCAGTGTTTTCTGACTATCTGACTATTTTAGTTAGAATGTAAGAGTTGGAATTATACTCAAAAATAATAGGGATAAAATTCTTTTGGATTTTTTTTATATTACTATTTATATTGCTACACTCTGCAATAGGGGTTCTTGATGTTAGGCATCAGATTCCTGGCACTGCACAGCGGGAATCCAGAGCCAGACATCCTGCGGTCTCCCATTCTTCCTCGACCGCTCAGGGTGTTGCTCAGCAAATACGGCGAGCCAGGCTTGCTGCTCAGACTCGCTCTAACAGCCTGGATGTTGCTGCCACCTCTGGTGCAGCAATGGCAGCACAACCTGCTTTGCAGGGAACCGCTCCTGAGGCTAAGTCCTCATGCCGTGCTACTGGGCATGCCCGCAACTTGACCTCTCACTGGAGAGCAGGGGTCACATGCTCAGGTCCTGCGTCGGATCTGATTGGTCCTTCCCAAGCTAATGGAAAGTTCCGGAAGCGCATCGCTATAAAAAGCCCGCAGGGCGGCTCGGCGATGCGCTAGTGTAGACTTATCTTGCTATGTGTGTGAATGGTGACGGATGCATGGACTGGTGGCTGACTCATTATGAATCCCCTTCCCACGGATAATACGATTGGTGACAGAGTGTGTTCTTAGGTCAGCACCAGGTAGTGGCAAGCTACGCCACAGTGCTCCCTCGCCTACACTAGCGTCCGTCGGTGCCCGGTTCTCTGCGCCGATGCTTGCGTCTATAGTTGCCGCTGCGCTGCGTTAACAGCAGCTATTGGTGTTCGCGGCTGCGACGCCACACGCTGACTCCTGTGACGTAAACAGGGCCAGCACCTTTGCATATATTTCTGGCAAACGACTCTGTGTCTGAACAGAGCCGCTCCTAGCGTTCGGGTGACGTTAACCCGTGCGCACTACGTCACCTTCTGGTGCATCTGCCATTAACCAGCAGCGGTCTTACCAACTACCGCACGGTGGACCCCGGGCGGTGAACGCACCTCTTATTTTATATCTGGTGCGTTCCGCCGACCATAACACTTGATTTTAGAAGATGTTTTGTTGATTTTTTTCTGACAGAGTTTTTTGCTTCCTCTAAAACAGTAACATTGTAGCCTTTTTCCAAAAACTGGTCTTTCAAAATGGCTGCCTCTGTATCAAAATCTTGTATTTTTGAGCAGTTTTGGTGGATCCTCGTGAATTGACTTTCAGCCACATTTATCAGCCAGCTTGGGAGATGGCAGCTGTCTATGGGGATAAAACTGTTTCAATCTGTGGTTTTCTTGAAAGATCGTGTGTAAATTTTATCATTTTCAATAAAAACAGTAAGGTCTAAAAAATGAAGGGTACTGGAACTGACATTGGAAGTAAAATTTAAAAAACAATCATTTTTATTTAAATTGATTAAAAATTGGTCCATTTCCTTTTGACCCCCCGACCAAATAAAAATCACGTAATCTATAAAACATTGCCAGAGTACCAGGCCCGTGCGCAGCCTTCCAGTCGGATAGATTACATCTTCTTTCCACCTACCAACATACAGATTAACATAGCTTGGCGCGAACCTTGTACCCATGGCAGTGCCCCATTGCTGGGAATAGTAGTGCACCTGGTATTTAAAATAGTTATGTGTTAGAATAAAAGTCATATATTCAATTAAAAATTCTATTTGTCCTGTTGGTAATAAATAAAAAATAGGCAACTGAACTTATCGTGTTGGATCACAGTGTAAAGGGATGTAATGTCAAGGGTGCCCATAATATAGTGATCTTGCCATTCAATACCTTATATTATTTGTAAAATATCAGCACTATCTCTCAGATAAGCTGGCAAAAGTGGGACCATTTTCTGCAGATAGCAATCAACATATTTGGATAAATTTGATGTGAGGCATTGAATGCCTGAAATAATTGGTCGGCCTGGTGGATCCACTGCATTTTTATGAATCTTGGTTAAATAGTAAAACATGGCTATCCTAGGATGCTGGATGAAAATAAAATCAGCCTCATTTTTTGTTAAAATTCCACTATTAAAACCCTTATCTACAAGATTCTTTAACTCTAACAGGAAGACTTTTTGAAGACTTTAATGCCTAGAAAGACTTGAAATGTATTAACAATGAAGTGAGACAGGAATCCACTAATCATAACAGGCCGACCAATTATCATCACAGATAAGTCCTAGGGCCTCAAAGAACCTATCCACCGACATCTGTTCAGGGGCAGCAAGAAACCCAAGATTAGGGACCCTCCTTGAGTAAGGAGATAATAATCCCCATCCGCTGGGTCTCATTCCCCAATGATCGAGGTCTAACAGAAAACAATAATTTACAACTCTCTCTGAATGTAAGAAATTTATCTTTCTCGACAGAAAAGGTGTCAGGAAGCTTAACCGGGGGGTTCAGGAGAGTGCAAAGTGACGTCTACAGAATCACCAGGTCGACTAACAGCATGAGGGGTTGTTCCCTGCACGATATTAATTGTCAACTCTTTTTGTAATTGAGTATGGGACGTGGCTAGGGCTCAATGTTCCATTGATAAATAATGCATCATCTGTGTCAAACTGGACACCTGATCTACCAAGTTACGAAGCGGATCCATGACCAGAGAGAAAAAAAAAGCAAAATCCCTTTTAAAGGTATGGGTCAGTGATAATGTAATGCAGCTGCAGTATAGAGCAACCTCCACCAAGGGATGCTGGTGAGGGAAGAGTGGTTGCACACACAGCATAACAACACTGAGCAGCAGCACAAGCACCACCAGGTGGCGAAAGAGTGGTCAGATGAGCCAAGTCAGAAACAGTCAGGAAACGAAGCGCCAGAGGTCACAGCAATACACGTGGTCAAATACAAGCCAGAAGTCAGAGCAAGATGGGAGCAGATATAACTGAGACGTGAGACAGTAAAACAGGTCAGAAGACAAGTTGGGTCACATAACAAGAGGTCCAATCACAGGGAGCGAACACTAAGACAAGCGAGGTGGCAGGAAAGGGAAGTCACAGGAGCAGACAAAGTGGGCAGAGGACAAAACACGGTATCAAGGGGTCAGCTTCTCTAGCCTGGAAGCATGAACTATCACGGACGTTGGTCTACAGGCCACAGCAGACTGAAATAGCCACACTGAACCCAAAACGAGGCAGAGAAGGTTAACACCCGCATGACCAGACCAGGGAAAGAATAACAAGAAACCAACGCTGGCCTGGATCATGACAAATGCATTATCATAATTTTGCTGAACAAAAAGTGCAATAAAACATAATCAAAAAGAACGAGGTAAGTAAAAATGGTACCTCTGAAAACGTCATCTTGTCCCGCAAAAAACAAGCTGCCATACAGCTCCATCAGCAGAAAAATTAAAATGTTATAGCTCACAGAATTAAAGCAATGCAAAAATAATTATTTTTTCTATAAAATAGTTTTTATTGTTTAAAAGCGCCAAAACATAAAAAAGATATAAATGATGTATCGCTGTAATCATACTGAACCCAAAGAATAAAGCTGCCTTACCAATTTTACCATACGCGGAACGGTATAAAAAAAAGTTCCCGAATTGCTGTTTTTTGTTCATTCTGGCTCACAAAAATCGGAAGAAAAAGTGATCAAAAAATGTTATGTGCCCGAAAATGGTACCAATAGAAACGTCAGCTCGTCCCGCAAAAAAGACGCCATGACATGACTTTGTCGGCCAAAATATAAAAAATTATATCTCTCAAAATATGGTGATGAAAAAACTAGTTTTTGCAATAAAAAGCGTCTTTTAGTGTGTGACAGCTGTCAAACATAAAAACCCGATACATATCTGGTATTGCTGTAATCGCACTGAACCGAAGAATAAAGTCGCTTAATCATTTTTACTGCACGAAGAATCGCATAAAAAAAATAAAACCAATTCTTCACATACTGTTGATTTTTTCATTCTGCCTCCCAAAGATCGCAGAAAGACTCGGTTCACATATATCCTGTGCTCTGCTCTGAGTGCTTACACAAGGGGTTTCCATGTAAATCTCTGAAAAACGTGATTCAGACAGGAATCCTCAGTGGAAAATTCCCTATAATGAGGCATATAAGGCACTCTGAGTGTCGTCTGACCTGTGATCCGGCAGTGTTCATCTTTTCAGGATTGCATAAAAGTGCACCCCTGAACAGAGGCCAAACAGAGTCTAGAGTAACTCTGCTGTCTCACTATAGTGAATGGATCCATCAGGGGCTTCATCTGAATTATGTGACTCAGAGATTTAGATGGAAACCCCAAAGTAAGCGGGCATCGTAGAGCGCCGGATAACTGTGATCCCAAACGTCATGTAAAATGTTCCCAATAAAAAGCTTCCACTTAATCCACAGAAAAAAGCAAGTCACCACTCATCTGTCATCTATTAACGGAAATATAGGGGGCTTGCTTCCACGTTACTGGTGACACAAAGGCTCTGGAAAAGCAAAATGTCTCCTCTCCTGCCAAAACAAACTCAGCAAATTCTCCACTCCCAATCCAAATGCTCTCCTCCCATCTGAGCCCCAGTGCGCCAAAACAACATTTAGCGCTCATCTGTTTTGCATTTCTGTAGTGATGAGAGCCTGCCTAATTTACAGGTGCTTGTCTCCAGAAGCATGAGCAGGGCATAATGTACTGGTCACTACAATGGCAGTTTGCAATTTTAACTCAGCAACATCCACTGCTGTCTGTTTCTGGAAAACACCCATGGAGTCAAAATCGTCACTACACCTGTAGATAAATTCCCAAATGGCTACAATTTCCAAAATGGGGTCACTTTAGGGGGAATTCTGCTTTTCCAGCACTTAGGGGATCTTTATATGGAATCCACAAACTAGTCTAGGAAAATCTGCACTCCAGAAGGAAAATAGCGCTCTGTCCCTCCCGAGTCACTCCACATGGCAAAGTAGAACTGAACAGCCACATTTGGGGTATTTCTACATTCACTGATATAGCACAGAAAGAGGACTTAAAAATCCTCCAATAATAGAAAACAGCAAAAGAGCTAAAAGGTTTACCCGCCCAGGCCTCCAGACAAATGAGGATGCAGTGGACCCATAAAATTGAGATGGCAACACAGGTGCAAGAATACCGATGAAACAACCGCTCACAGCCTACCAATACATGGAGGGGGCGGTTGCCTGGTATATTAATGCACAATTTAAAAAAAAAAAGTTTTTTATTGTGCATTAATATACCAGGCAACTGCCCCCTCCATGTATTGGTGCATCCTGATAGTGCATTTGTCTGGAGGCCTGGACGGGTAAACCTTTTTGCTCTTTTGCTGTTTTCTATTTCTACATTCAGCATAAATTGTGGGACAAATTCTGATGCAATTTTTACCCCAATAATTTAAATTATTTTTTCTTCACTGCCCAATGGTATAAAAGTTTGTGACACACCTGTGGTAACCACCATGCACATCGCTCTTTGAAAATTTTGACCATTAAGCTCAATGCATCTTTGTGAGTAAAGTTTTCCTAAACTGTCTCCTGTGTACATCTGAATCTCTTCTGCCATCCCTTACACTAATGAGCAACTGTGTTCTATTTTACATTTAAAGGGAAACCAAGCCAGTGAACCAACGCAACATCCCCTTATAAGTAAAATACTTTGTTCATATTTTAGCTCCATACAAATTTTCATTGATCTTTCCACCATTTTGTGGCAATTACCTTATATATAGCAATAAAATTCATTAGATTCAAGTGAATCTTTTGAATGGAACCCATAACACTAGCACCTATATATAGAGATCGCTTAGTGAGACGGGGCCTTAAATAGTGATTGTAAATACTGTAAAAACAGTTTTAAGTGTAAGAAAAATCCCACTTTATGGGACTTACGAAGATAGACAAGTCTTGTGCACAATGATCCAATATAGAATCCAATACTGAATGAATGGAAAGCTAGTGCACATTGTTTACAGCTACTCAATTCACACAAAGGATACCGGATGTCCAATCTCAAGATGGTTGGTAAATTAATTTATCATCTCCTCTATTTATACATGTAAGTGAAAAATATTTTTTGTGGCCAAATACTTTAAAGGGGTTTTCCTCCAAACAAAATACACTTTGATCAATAGATCTTGGAAAATAAAATAAGTTTCATTCATCCGCTCAATGCCAACTTTTATTCCCCATTTACTTGCATTGGGGTCGGGTTTCAGACGAAACTCTGACTTTTTTTGCCCTAGTTGGACCAGTTCCATCTGAAACAAATTTTGTCTCATGAAACCCGATCCAACCAAAGTCGCTCAACTCTACTGTTGACCACTTGTAAACAAAAACTGGTGGAAAGTTTGCACAGGATGAGTGGGGGGAAGAAAAGGTAATACTGTTTCTTATTTAATTTTACTTTAGAAACTTGAGGACTAGTTTAAAGAACATTATAATGCTGCCTAAATTATTTTATTAAAACAAATGATAATAGAAGTACAAGATATATTTTACTAACACAGTTTCAGTGTGTAGTAGTGAATTGCTTAGGAGCTGAAAGAATTAAAAGGGACATGATTAAGAGTTATAAAAATTATTTTAAAAAGACATGTTAAGTTTATACTAAATTACCAAATAAGGAAATTCAAAAACTTACATGAAAACATTTTCAAAATATAAAAAGCAATGTGCAACAAGCCATGATCCAAATCTGAACACTGCGCAATTCAAAAGGAAGGGTATTGACTGCAATATTCCATATGTGATTCCGTGAATAAATGCCATCTTAAATAAATTCCTGAAAGAAACAAAAGGTAATTTAAAGCAAAATAAGTATTTAAAAATATACATGAACATATATACAGTATTTGAGTGATCTATTGTTAGGGCTGGCGGAATGCACCAAATAAAAAGACGGTAATAAGGTGCGTTCGCAGCCCGAGGTCCACTGTGCAGAGATGGTAAACTGCTGCCCGGTAATGGTGGACGCTATATGGTGATATAAAGGAAGAACACAAGCGGGTTAACGTCACCCGGTGTGTACAGAGTGAACTCTGTTACCTCACAGAGCCGTGCTACTGCAGAACATAGATGCTGGAGCCTATTTAAGCTCACAGAGCTCAGCAAAGGGAGTGCTCAGTAAGCGGTCACAGAACTCAGCCCCAAGGACACAGGGTCAGAGTTCCTCTAGACCTAATAAGCGTGTAAGGGGCTGACATTGCTATGGACAGCAGAGACAAGCTGCTGCTTTAAGAGACAGCACCCCCTTGGCTGATGCGATGGTAAATTCTATTCTACCCTTCAAAAGACTGCTTTGGTTTGCTCTTACAGCTATGGAAAGGGGAGGGGCTGCTTTCCCAGTGAGGGTTCGGAGCTGGGAGTCTGCATGAGACTGATGTGAGGAGAAAAGCGTGCAGCTTAGAACTGACTGAACTTGTGGGATTTTTTATACCCTTCTGGGGATAACGAAGGTGTCTTTCCTGTGTTGCTGTGAGGAGCCACGAAGATCTACAAGGAAGGAATTCAGAAGGGGGAGTTCACCGTTTCTAGGAACAGGCTCGGGATCTTCACACAAGGACACGACCACGATGCACAGAGCTTCCAGGGAGGACTTTGCATCATCTTGCAGAGAACTGCAGGGGGCCCCAAGGAAGGAACTGAGACACCAACTTCACAGTGAGTGTTAACCCCGTGTGCGCACATGTTTAGGGCTTAGGATAGGCAGCAATAGACAGAGCACGGTAGCCATGCAGCCGAAGTAGCAGTGGCCAGTTAGGCTATAGTTAGATTAGCAGCATACTGTACTTTATTGTATTCTTCTGCCTTTTGACAAAAATACACCGATATGTAACAGTTGGTGCACCGTGCCATTTGTACAGCCCAGTTAGAAAATATCACTTTTGTAAATTGTTTTATGTCATTGCATACCCCTGTTTACACTTTCCTAACACTGGATTCCTTGCCTGTAAATAAATTAACCCTTTGTTGTTTGCACCTCATCTTGCGTACTGTAGTCTCCCTGCATTGTGGTGGTCCCCCGGCCATTGCTTCAAGTGGCTGTTATGCCGCGCTCACCCCGACGTCACTCCCTCCGGTACGGCGGTGCCTCAGGGGTCCCCGTCGGGTGTGCACGCGCAGCTCTCTTCCCCGGGTCTCCTCCTCCGTGTCATGTTTGCGCTTGCGCGCTCCTGTGAGTGCTGTATAGGACTCGGTCCTCTCTATGGCATTGGAGGACCTGACCCAGAACCACTAGTGGTCATGTGCTTTCTGGCCAGGTCCTGACCCGGAACCAGTAGTAGTCATGTGCTATATCAGACGACCTCCCCCTAGGGGAGGTGCCTGATTATTGTTGTGCTTCCTGGCTGGGTCAGCTGTGTCCCAGCCTGGCTGTGCGCTGTTCTCAGGTCCTCTGCTCTGTCTACTATTCTGTGGTGCTCCTAGCACTTGCTCTGAACCCTTGCTGCTTCATGCTCAGACGTGCCTTCTGGCACATCCTCTCATATCCTGTCCCTTGTTTCTCGTTCAGTCGTGCCTCCTGGCCTTCACTCTATTCCTGTGTTCTGTTACACCTCCTGGCACGACTGCTGCCTCATTCTGTACTGTGTCGTGCTCCTTGCACGCGTCCTGCTTTGTCTACCTCCGGATGTGTTACTCGCTACTCGCCTTAAGTGCCCACGTGTACCCGCCTTGCACTATCCCGTATTCAGCACACTCCCGTGTACTCTCCTGTGTTCCCAAGTATCCTGCACCCTCCAGTCACACAGTCTCGTATCTCCTGTGAGCCGGCCGCCTGGTGCCAGCAGTCGTGGTATCGTATCCCCTGGGGCTTGCTCCTGACACTCCCTGTATAGGGGGTGGTCCTCACTAGGCTAGCTCGCCCTGGGAGGGTTGGTGCCGCGACCCAGAGGGTCCACTCCAGGAGTCGCTAACACTCTAACACTCTAACAGTATAATCAGGCCATGGACCCCGCTGGTACTGCGGCTTCCGTCCAAAAGGAGCTGACGTTCCTCCGGGAAAACCAGATTAGGATTATGGCATTTCTCAAGTCCATGGAGTCCGGTTTATCTGCCTCTCAGTCCTCTGAGCCTGGGAATGCTGCCCAGCTGGCGAGTCTCCAGCAGGAACTTGCGCAGCAACGCGACTCCCAGGCTCAGATTCTCAACAATATAGCGTCGGTAGATAATCGGCTCCTTTCCATACAATCTGCCCAGGCCATGCTTCCACACTCGCTTCCGTGCCTATGTAAGCCACCCCGGTATAGTGGTGACCCTGTGTTGTGTCGCGGATTCTTGAACCAGTGTCGTTTGCATTTTGAGTTTTTGCCGCAGCATTACCCCACCGATCGTGCTAAAATAGCATTTATTGTTTCTCACTTAGAGGGTAAGGCACTTGCGTGGTGAATCCTCTTTGGGAGCGTAATGACCCGCTCGTCGCTCAGCTTTCCATATTTTTGGACACTTTCCGTAAGGTGTTCGACGAGCCGGGTCGCCTTGCTTCCACCACCGAGTCCCTCTTTAATCTTCGTCAAGGTTCTCTGTCGGTTGGACAATACGCAGTATGTTTTCGCACTTTGTCCTCTGAGCTAGGTTGGAATAATGATGCCCTTGTAGGGGCCTTTTGGCGTGGTCTGTCCGGTCGGATCAAAGACGAACTGGCGGGCCGAGATACCCCTACCAATTTGGAGGATCTTATCTCTCTCGCGACACGCATTGATTTGCGCTTCCAGGAGCGCACCCGCGAGTCAGCCAGAGAGAGAGGGTCCTCTCGCCTCTCTTCGTCCACTCGCAGTTTTTCTCAGCTGTTACCCGAGTTATCTGCGGCAGATCCGGAACCTGAGCCTATGCAGGTGGATCGCCTCCAGATAGCTCAACGGCGTCATGTGAAAAGGCAGGCACAGGGGCTCTGTTTCTATTGTGGGGATGCCTCCCACTTTCTACGCTCATGTCCCAAGAGACCGGGGAAGTCCCTCCGCCTGGGACTGTTAAGTGAAGTCTCCTCAAGTGTATGTGATTCTTCTCTACCCTTGACCATGCCTGTCTCCCTGAATTTTGGTTTCGAGACTTTTACTGTGAAAGCTATTGTGGACTCTGGCGCAGTGGGTAACTTTATTAGTCTTGAGGCAGTTAAGAAGTTTTGCATTCCTGTCAAATCCCTGGAGTCTCCTAGGTCAGTAGTTCCGGTCGACGATAAGCCCTTGCAGGACACCGTTAACCAGGTCACTGAGGAAGTTGAGTTGCAGATTGGCACATGTCATCGGGAGCGGATCTCCTTCTACGTATTGCCGACTTCGCCTCATACCCTTCTTCTTGGCCTTCCTTGGTTACGTATTCATGGGCCGACCCTGGACTGGCAATCTGGTGATATACTCCATTGGGGACCGTCCTGTCAAAAGAGTTGCCTGTTGTTCATTCATCCGAAGAACCCTGCTTGCTCATCTTCAACGGTTAGAGGTCCGCCGTCCACTATCCCGTCTGTGACT
The DNA here is from genome assembly GCF_039654945.1 of Dendrobates tinctorius. Classification (NCBI taxonomy): domain Eukaryota; kingdom Metazoa; phylum Chordata; class Amphibia; order Anura; family Dendrobatidae; genus Dendrobates; species Dendrobates tinctorius. Next base: position 22,598,847 of record NW_027361738.1, on the reverse strand, counting down.
TGTGACATTGTCGAGAGGGAGGCTGAGAGTCAGTCTCCACATCCGTCAAGCATCCCGTCTGTGACTGGTGACATTGTCGAGAGGGAGGCTGAGAGTCAGTCTCCACATCCGTCAAGCATCCTGTCTGTGACTTGTGACATTGTCAAGAAGGAGGCTGAGAGTCAGTCTCCACATCCTTCAAGCAACCGGTCTGTGACTTCTGACATTATCAACAGGGGGGCTGAGAGTCAGTCCCCACCTCCGTCAAGTGACCGTCCCAAGGTAATTACCGTGGCTTCCGTCAAGTTGACGCCCCAGCGTCCAGGGGAGACCTTTGTGTCTAAAGGTAACCGTTAAGGTGTGTTATCCTGGGGACATTCTTCTTCGGCTGCCGGTCATGTTGGTGCCAAGAGGACACTCTCCCGTTTATCCCACGATTACTGGTGGCCATCTATTGCTCAGGACGTCAAAGACTTCGTGGCTGCTTGCCCATCGTGTGCCAAGAAGAGACTTCCCAAGCAACCATCCTCCGACAGCTCGCCTCCTAAGGATGAATTGACTTCCAATGACTGCACCACCGCTTCGGCCTCCAAGCATGTCAGTGTGCCTCTGCCGGTTCAACCTGTCTCGGGGATACCTGCCTCCGACTCTCTGTCCGTGGAGTTCTCCAGGGTATGGCAGGAGACCGAATTTTCTCGTATTGAGACTCTGGATCTCATTGGTCCTCATGCAGTTAGGAAGTGTCTGGATCCCGCTCCTAGTGTCAAGGTGCTATTTTCCAGTTCTAGAGAGAGGGGGCTTAAAGGAGGGGGTACTGTTATGCCGCGCTCACCAGGAGGCGGGGCTTCGGCCCCGACGTCACTCCCTCCGGTACGGCGGTCCCTCAGGGGTCCCCGTCGGGTGTGCACGCACAGCTCTCTTCCCCGGGTCTCCTCCTCCGTGTTACGTTTGCGCTTGCGCGCTCCTGTCAGTGCTGTATAGGACTCGGTCCTCTCTATGGCATTGGAGGACCTGACCCGGAACCACTAGTGGTCATGTGCTTTCTGGCCAGGTCCTGACCCGGAACCAGTAGTAGTCATGTGCTATATCAGACGACCTCCTCCTAGGGGAGGTGCCTGATTATTGTTGTGCTTCCTGGCTGGGTCAGCTGTGTCCCAGCCTGGCTGTGCGCTGTTCTCAGGTCCTCTGCTCTGTCTACTATTCTGTGGTGCTCCTAGCACTTGCTCTGAACCCTTGTTGCTTCATGCTCAGACGTGCCTTCTGGCACATCCTTTCGTATCCTGTCCCTTGTTTCTCGTTCAGTCGTGCCTCCTGGCCTTCACTCTATTCCTGTGTTCTGTTACACCTCCTGGCACGACTGCTGCCTCATTCTGTACTGTGTCGTGCTCCTTGCACGCGTCCTGCTTTGTCTACCTCCGGATGTGTTACTCGCTACTCGCCTTAAGTGCCCACGTGTACCCGCCTTGCACTATCCCGTATTCAGCACACTCCCGTGTACTCTCCTGTGTTCCCAAGTATCCTGCACCCTCCAGTCACACAGTCTCGTATCTCCTGTGAGCCGGCCGCCTGGTGCCAGCAGTCGTGGTATTGTATCCCCTGGGGCTTGCTCCTGACACTCCCTGTATAGGGGGTGGTACTCACTAGGCTAGCTCGCCCTGGGAGGGTTGGTGCCGCGACCCAGAGGGTCCACTCCAGGAGTCGCTAACACTCTAACACTCTAACAGTGGCGCTGCGAGCAGTGTGGCTATCACCAAGATGCAGGCAGAAGGTGGCAACGACGAGAATGCTAGTGTTATTGGGGATCCTGTGGGCATTGGTGGAACCCCTGCAAGGACTCTCCCTATGGGCACAATATTTAGTGTGCTTCCAAAATTTGATGGCAATAATATGCCCCTGTCTGATTGGGTGTCCCGGCTGCAAAGCACCCTGAAGATTTATACCATCAGCACAGACCTTGAAGTGGATGTTTTGTTGACTGCCTTGGAGGGAGAGGCCCGTAAAAATGTCTGTCTACAGCCGGAACTCACCCATAGTACCCTGAAGGAGCTAGTGAAATTCCTGGAAGAGATCTATGGCGAGACTGCTAGCGCGGGACACCTCCACACCAAATTTTTCTCTAGGCTGCAGCGGGAAGAAGAAGGGATCTCCCAGTATGCGACAGCACTGCAAGAAGTGTTGGCAGAAGTGCAAAGGAAAGAGATGGATGGGCTCAGTGGCATGGGCTACAAAGGCCGGATACTCCGGGAACAATTCATTCTGCGACTGCACAACACATCCTTGAGGAGAGCACTGTTAGAACTGGTCTGTGTAGATACGACTCTTTCATGCTGTCAAATCCTGGCAGAAGCAGTGGCCCGAAGCAAGGAAGACAGTTACGCATCTGGTATGATGCGTGTCCAGGGTGCCAATACCAGAGGAGACCCAAATCATCAGGAGGCACTGGTCCAGGTAGTGCACGACTTGCAGCAGTCTCTTGTCAGTATGCAAGATAAATTAACCCAGATAGAGCAAAGAATGGGAGAACAACAGTCTGACTCAACGCACTCATATAACCATCCTTCGGCCTGAGCTTTAAGGGGTCAGTGGGTGCAAGCTCCCCCCTGCCAGGCATCAGAGGCACGAAGACAGGCTCGGGGTGCCCCTCGGCGAAGAAGAGGCATCCAATGCTGGGAATATGGTGGACAAGGGCACCTTGCCACGGACTGCTGGAATTATGCTCAAAGCCAGCCACAGCCGCCGTTAAGCTACCAACCCCCGCAGTAACGCGGCACTCTGTGGGGAAAGCAAGAAGAGAGGCTGCTCCTTATCATAATGAACACTTATTTGCTGAGAGTCCCATCCTGCGTGCTGAATTTGAGAGCGTTCCAGTGGATTGCTTCATAGACAACAAGTAACAACGATGCCAGAATCATATTTCAAACAACATTTTCAAGCCCTGGCTAAGCAAGAGAAGGAGACATCGATCCGGTTGTTTTCTGCCAATCAACAGCCAATCCCGGTCACAGGGGTCGTGTGGATGAATATTCGAATCTGTGGGCAAGAAGTAGGAAAGAAAGGGATCCTGCTAGTCCTTGAGCCAATCAAATAAGATGCATCTGTAGTACTGGGAATGAATATCCTATGAGAACTCGATCAGATAATGTTCACCAAACAGGGGCCCAGTTATTGAAAGAAGGCTGCCACCCACAAACCTACTCAAGAAGCCCTTCAGCGATTGAGCCGTGTCTGTGGGATGCAGAGAGTGTGCCTTCTTGTCAGGTGGTAGGGGTCATCAGGGCCCCTGGGAATCCTGCCTCCCGAGCGAGAAAGTATGTTACACCTTCCAGTGGGGACTCATCACAACCTTTGATGGGATGGAGGTAATAGTTCAGCCTGTGGTTGGCAGAGGAGCGGACCAAGAAGTCATGATAGCTCGTACGATAGCTGTGGTCCAGCAAGGACACATCCCCATAAGAGCTTTGAACGTGGGCCCCGGGAAAGTCACCTTGCCCTGGGGGACAGATCTGGCCCAAGTGTACCTACACAAGGGCGAAGTGGTGAGTCAGAAAGAGATGTCTTTATCACCGATCGAAGGTGTGGGGTAGACCCTGGCAGTCGCTGCGGGGCCCGAAGAGAAGCCATCCCCAGAGTGGAATGGGCGGATCATCCTTGACAAAATGGAAGTGGATGTTAAGGCTCTTGGCCCTGAGCGTGTGCGGGCAATAGAAGCTATGCTGTGGGAAAATCAGGCCGCATTCGCCCATCACGTCGAAGATTTTGGCTGTACCGAAGCGATCACATACGAGATACCAACCGGGGACGCTCGTCCAATTCGAGAACGATACCGGCAAATCCCACCCAAGATGTACCAAGAGGTGAAGACATTATTGAGGCAGATGCTGGATTCAAGAGTCGTGCAGAGTAGTCAGAGCCCTTGGGCGGCACCGCTGGTGCTCGTCAAGAAGGATGGGACCATCCAGTTCTGTGTAGATTACAGGAAACTCAATGCCTGCACTGTGCGAGATTCATATCCGTTACCCCACATCGAAGAATCCTTGACAGCGTTGGGGAAAGCCAAGTACTTCTCCACCTTGGATCTAGCAAATGGATACTGGCAAGTGGCTGTGGCCGATAAAGACAAGGAAAAAACTGCCTTCATCCTCCCTATGGGATTGTTCGAGTTTAACCGGATGCCCTTCGGGTTCTCCAATGCTCCGGGCACGTTTCAATGTCTGATGGAAAAGTGTTTGGGAGACTTACACTTTGAGGCTACCCTGATCTACCTGGATGACATCATTGTGTTCTCTGCATCATTCAAAGACCACCTTGCCCGGCTTGGACAGATACTCAGAAGACTGCGAGCTCATAACCTGAAGGTGAAGCCAAAGAAGTGCCACCTCTTCAAGAGAGAGATCGAGTACCTGGGCCACATTGTGTCACAAGACGGAGTTATGCCTTCACCAGAAAAAGTGTCTGCTATCCAGAAGTGGCCAGTTCCTCGAACCATGTGGGAACTCTAGGCCTTCCTTGGACTCACCAGGTACTACAGACGGTTTGTCAAACATTTCACAAAGGTGGCGGGTCCTCTGAATGAACTGTTCAGGGGGACCGCCGAAGTGCCGAAAACCCAGTGCATCCCCTGGGACCAGAGGTGAGAGGAGGCCTTCCAGGCTATAAAGAATGCTCTTACTTCAGCCCCAATTTTGGCCTACGCAGATTTTGATCAACCGTTCCTACACTGTGTACCGTTGTACACAGAAGGTAGCCTTCATTGACTCGGTGCAGTACTTTCCCGAATACAGGATGGACATGAGAGAGTCATCAGGTATGCCAGTAGGTCCCTGCGAGACAGTGAAAGAAACCCCCATAATTACAGATCTTTCCTGTTAGAGCTCCTGGCCCTCATGTGGGCCATGACAGAGAAGTTTGCGGGCTTCCTGGCAGGTAGCAAGATTCATGTTCGAACGGACAATAATCCCCTGGCCCACCTTGAGAATTCTAAATTGGGGGTCATAGAACAGCGGTGGGTGGCTCGCCTGGCCAAGTTTGACTTTACCATCCATTATCGCTTTGCTATTGAAAATGCAAATGCCGATGGCCTGTCACGAGTGACGGTGGAAACTCCAGTGGGGGATCTCGATGAACAACTTGAAGAGGAAGAAACCCCAGACTTCTGTAAGTTCAAGACCCCAATGGTTGCGGTCCAGTCAAGTAGGGAGGCCTGAGCACTACCCCGATCTCTTGGGAGAACCAATGAAGAGTGGGAAAATGTTCAAGATGAAGACGGAGGGCTGAGACAGATGAAATGCTGGGTAGCGCAGAAGCAGAAGCCAGGCAAACGAGAGTGATAGTCTGGATGCTGAGATGAAGAGTGTCTTACACCAGTGGGAAAGGCTGGAGGTGCGAGAATCGGTGCTATATCGCAAGAGGTTAATGAAAAAATTTTTGGCACTCAACTCGTTGCAAAGATGAAGAATTTTTATTTGCAGTCACAAATATAGACGTTTCGGCTGTATCAACTAGCTTTCATCAGTAAACAAGACTGCTCCTATCTCTATAATTTTCTGAACATTATATTGTATGATCAATAGTAAATTAGGTGCTATTGGAGGTGATACCATCCACCATGTAAGAACTGGTATATAAACCTGTAGATTTCAAAGAGAAGGGGTAGTAGAGAAATATTCCAAACGAGATCATATACAGGATTATTAGATCTGTGACTTTCAAAAGCTCCAAAGGTTGCACCAACCAGAAGTTGGCATAAACATCCTATGGCTATGCCTGAAGGGAATTGTCCCAAAGGGGATTACTTGTGGGATTGTTAAATCCTGTGACTCATAGAAAACCCCAATTTCGTGCTGTAAGAACAGCAGCTGGCTGTAGTTTCAAATGTCTGTCATTGGTGGGTGACAGCAGGACCTGTGTGAACACGGCATCCACCGCTGGTGTGGCAGCCACACCAGCGGTGAATGCCGTGTTCACACAGGTCCTGCTGCCACCCACCAATGACCCAGCTAGAGAATCTCACTTTTGTAAATTGCTTTATGTCATTGCATACCCCTGTTTACACTTTCCTAACACTGGATTCCTTGCCTGTAAATAAATTAACCCTTTGTTGTTTGCACCTCATCTTGCGTACTGTAGTCTCCCTGCATTGTGGTGGTCCCCCGGCCATCGCCGCTGACTAATGTCTGATGCTATAGCTGAGCCTGGAGCAGCAGTAGCAACCAGACGCATAGCATTATCTGGGCAAGACGCTGGGACCGACGTCTCTGCTGAGCAGGATCCTCTGTGGCCGCAAAAGAATGGGAGACCGCAGAGGACATGGCTTAAGATTCCCCCTTTGCAGTGGGAAAACCTCAGCGCCTAACATTACCCCCTCTCCTAGGGCCTCGCTTTGCTCAAAAGCTGCAATGAGCTTAGGAGCACGAATGTTTTCAACAGGTTCCCAGGACCTGTCCTCTGGGACATAACCCTTCCAGTCCACCAGAAGGTATGAGGTAAAAAGTCCTACCTTGCACACAACAATGGCGTTCACCTCATAATCGTCTGTAGATGAGCCCGATGTCCCGGGAGTTGACCCAGAAAACCTTGATATGTGAATGGGTTTTAGGAGGGACACATGAAAGGTGTCGGTGATACCGAGATGTGGTGGAAGAACCAGACGGTATACCACAGGATTAACCTGTTTCAGGACCTTGAAGGGACCTATAAAGCGAGGCGCAAACTTAGTGGACTTGACTAGCAGCCTGATATTACGGGCGTAGAGCCACAGTAGGTCGCCAGGAGCAAAGGTCTGATCGGGGCGCTGGTGAGCATCGGCGGAAACCCTCATTCTCTCCTTGGAGGCCCAGATTGCATCCTGTGTGCGGTCCCAAATGTCACGTGCCTCCACCACCCAGTCAGCCACCCTAGAGTCGGTGGAAGACATGGGCATCGGCACAGGAACCCGCGGATGCTGGCCGTAGTTAAGAAGGAATGGGGTTTGTCCAGTGGAATCAACTACGGCGTTATTTAGTGCAAACTCTGCCCACGGCACCAAGGATGCTGTCACGCATGGTGAGGGAAAACCAAGTGTAATATGTGGGGAAGGGGGGCCCAGACACTAAGGAAGGGATTTGGAGACCTCTATGCTAGATCTAATCTCTCCCTAGGAACTCCTACCGAGTCCCTATATTGGTTCCTCACAAATCGCCAAATCGAAACCTGAGGCCTTGAATCTCCTTGGGGCCTAGTCCTGTATAGGGAACGGGAGGGAGATGCGCGCTAGGCATTCTCCGCTAAGCTAAAGACGGTAAGGTGACACAAACAGGGGAATAATTAGCTGAATCGCCAGATACGGATACCAGAAGAGGGACTCCAGACACCAAACTGGAGCAGTCTGAGGAGGTCCAACACTCTAGCAAGCAGAAGTGGAAATGAAGCTATTACTCGCACTGGGTCACAGCTGAGCCACTAACTAAATAGATCCAGACTTGTCAGGGCATGAGGAGGTCAACCCTGGGTCCTAGATGCAGATGGTTCAGGGAGCTGTCTGTATGGACAGGCACTCAGATCTTCTGAGCCCTGACGCAGTATGATAGCCTGTCACCTCCGAAGCGCTCGTGACAGATGTCCAGTCATCCTGCCTGGCCGAAACAAAGTGTCGCAGATACGTGACTAGGGTTTGGATGGCCCTCTCTACCAACCTATTTGTCTCGGGATGGTAAGCTGAAGAGAGATTCAGCTCAATGCTGAGCAGACAACAAAGCTCTCGCCAGAACCGAAACGCAAACTGGGGACACCGGTCACAGACGGTTTTGTCAGGTATGCTGTGTAGGTGGAAAACGTGCCTGATGAACAACGCCATCAAGGCCTGTGCAGAAGGCACCCGTGGAAGAGGCACCAAGTGCACCATTTTGGAGAAATGGTCGGTGACTACCTGGATAACGGTGCAGCCACGAGACTTGGGTAAGCCCACCACAAAGTCCATCCCGACCATCTCCAAGGGCCTGTCTGCCACTGGCAGAGGGTAAAGTAACCCAGCAGGCCATTGCCGAGGAGACCGATTCTTGGCGCAGGAGACACACGCCCCTATATAGTCTATGGCATAACGGGCCATATGTGGCCACCAGTATGTCCTCGCCAGGAGCTCAGATGTCCTCTTTGTCCCAAAATGTCCACCCACTCTGGACAAGTGAGCCCAAGAGAGAACCTCCGATCGCAAATTAGGTGGAACAAAAGTCTTACCTGGGGGCACAGACTCTAGCAAAACCGGGGCCACAGTTCTCAGGCTCTCTGAAGGGACAATTAACCGAGGCTCTTCCTCCTCATCCTCCTCTGATGACACAACGGAGCAGGAGAGAGTGTCGGCACGAATGTTCTTCTCCCCGGTAAGAAAGTGGAGGGTGAAGTGGAACTGGGAGAAGAACAAGGACCATCTAGCCTGGCGAGAATTTAACCGCTGGGCGGTTTGAAGGTACACCAGATTTTTGTGGTCGGTGTAGACCTAGAAGGGATACCAAGCCCCCTGCAGGAGGTGTCTCCATTCTGAAAAGGCCAACTTCATGGCTAGCATCTCCCTGCCCCCGATGGAATAGTTCCTCTCCGCCGGTGAGAAGGTCTTAGAAAAGAAGAAGCAAGGATGCTTCTGACCTTGAGCATCCTTTTGGAACAGGATTGCTCCAGCACAGACGACTGAGGCATCCACCTCCATAATAAATTGTTTATCCACATCGGGGCGATGTAAAATGGGAGCGCTAGCGAAGTGGGACTTATTAGAGAGGATGGCCTTGGAGATCTCCTCCGACCACAATTTAGGATTTCCTCCCTTCTTGGTGAGGGCATCCAAGGGAGCTACCAAAGTTGAGAAGTGGGTAATGAATTGGCAGTAGTAGTTGATAAATCCCATAAAACGCTGCACCACTTTAAAGGATTGAGGCTCCTGCCAATCCATCACTGACTGTAGCTTGGCAGGATCCATGGCCAATCGCTGGGCAGAAATGATATAACCCAGGAAAGGCAAGGACTCCTGCTCAAACACACACTTCTCCAACTTGGTGTAGAGGGAGTTTGCCCATAGGAGGTCGAAGACTTTGTAAACATCTCTCCGGTGGGAGTTTATATCTGGAGAGAAGATGAGAATATCATCCAGATAGATTACAACTGAGGTGGTGAGCATATCCCAGAAGATGTCGTCCACAAAGTCTTGGAAGACGGCCCGAGTATTAAAAAGCCCGAAGGGCATCACCAGGAATTCATAGTGCCCATCCCTGGTGTTAAATGCCATCTTCCTTTCGTCCCCCTCACGGATGCGAATCAGGTTGTAAGCACCCCGCAGATCCAGCTTAGTCAATACCCTCGCTCCCCGCCACCTATCAAAGAGCTCAGATATCAGGGGCAGAGGATACTTGTTCTTAATGGTGATGGCGTTAAGACCCCTGTAATCTATGCATGAACGCAGTTCTCCATTCTTCTTCTGCACGAGGCAGAATCCCACCCCTGCCGGTGACACTGACTTCCTAATGAATCCTCCTGCCAGATTCTACCTGATGTATAGAGACATTGCCTCTGTCTCTGGGAGAGATAGGGGATAGACTCGATGGAGGCTCAGCACCAGGCAAGAGGTTAATAGGACAGTCATAGGGGCGGTGAGGCGGAAGGGTCTCCTCAGCCCTCTTGGAGAACACATCTGCATAGGGCCAATAGTGCTTGGGGAGAGAGGAAAGATCTGCGGGTACCTCTGTAGTGGCAACCTGAATGCACTCCCTCAGACATCTACCTTCACAAGATTCACTCCATCCCAAAATTCTCCCTGTGGACCACTATATGTGGCGAGTGGTACTGTAGCCAAGGTATCCCTAACAGGACCTCATCAATTAGAAATGACAAGAAGAGAGATCATCTCCTGATGGGATGGCGACATGGAAAGAGTAAATGGGATGGTCTGATGTGTTATTTGTGAGGGCAGTGTCACCCCTTTCACCACTCGTATGGTCACTGGTTTGGCGAGCATCACCAGGGGTATTGCGTGCCATTGGGCAAAGGCCAAACATGTGAAGTTGCCCTCTGCCCCGGAATCCACGCAAAGCTCAACCGTGTGAGTGGATAGTAATTGTCCCCTTGAAGGACAATTTGGGAGAAAACGTCGCTGTGTCCAGTGTACCTCCTCCTACAACCACTGGAAGCGGACGTTCCCCTGACCGCTGGGGACATCTCCTGGCAGAATGTCCCAACTGCTGGCAAACAGGGCAGACCATGAGTACATGAGCCACCCAGGACTTAGACCTCACTTGAGAAAGCTCCATGGGTTCCTGTGGCTCGGACGCTTGAACCGGAGGTTCTAGAGGTCTGGCGAAGGTGGGAGCCAGCTGAAACCTCTGCCTACACTGGGCTCACTCCAACCCTCACTAGTGAAAACGGAGGTCGATGAGAGTGGAGACCGCCAGGGATGGGCGAGTCTACTCGCTAGGACTCGTTACTCGGCGAATAGTAAGGGACTCGCTGGACTCGTTACTCGGCGAGTCTCCCAGTGATTACTCGCACAGTAACGAGTCCAATGCAAGTCAATGGCAATCCTAGTTTTGTCAGAGTTTTTTTTTCTCACTCGCTAGACTCGCTATATCACATCGCTGTCAACAGCGAGTCTGAGCGAGTCTGAGCGAGTCTGAGCGAGTCTACGATTCCGAGTCCTGTATACTGGATTCGGGACTCGCTTATACAGAATCTGTTATGTTCCTACAAGTTTCCAAGACAGCCTATGTCAACACACAGCGATTGTGAGCGAGTCTGAGCGAGTCTACGAATCCCGAGTCCTGTATACTGGATTCGGGACTCGCAAATATAGAATCTGTTATGTTCCTACAAAGCTTCCGAGACAGCCTAGCGTGTTAGGTCAGAAAACTTTTTTAGATGAACAAGCATGTTAGCCAATCATATTCAGTAATGTTGGTTGTGGCAGGACTATGATTGGCTTCTGTCCATCGTGATGCCTATGTCATGTATGAGAGGCGAGGCTGTATATAAGTCTTTTCCACCGCCATTTCCTCTACATTCCTGAGAGATCTGAGATAGAGCAGGGTGAGGTAGATGCTTGAGCAGATCATAGGGATTGTCAGTTAGTGTAGGGAAACTTCAAGATTCCTTATATTAAACCCAAACAGCTCTTCTGAGAGCTACCAGGAGGACAGAGGAGTACTGTGTAGACTGTAGGCAGGCAGGCAGGGAGGATAAAGCCTTACAGTGCAGTGCACAGTGCAGGGACTAGTGTGCAGCTTCACTGCTAGGTGTCAGCACACACACTTACCCCGCCAGCAAGTGACGCCTACAGCACCACCTAACTCCATCTCGGTGACTGTGCATTTGTCAACAATGTCACAAAAACCACAATTTCCCAAAAAAGAGGTTGCAAAGGGACGAGGTCGTGGCCGTAGCAGTGCAGGGAACATCACTTGAGCGATCTCCCTCCAGGCTGTAGTCCGCTGGATGTTATGCCCATAGGCAGGGTCAGTGGGGAGCCAAAGCAGGGGCCGAGCCTCCACCAGATCAATCAACTGCAGCGTGTTGACAGTGACACGGGCCATGATTGCTCTGTATTGCTCTGTGTGTGTGTGCGTATGTCAACTCGACTCGGATTATTTCCTGTTTGCTCAAAGCATGGTGTGTGCTAGAGAAAATCGCTTCCCTCGCCTCATCGGCGCTAAATAAGACAAACAAATGCGAGTTTGGACTCGGACACAGCAGCAACAAACTGTTGCGAGTGGGGTTTACAAATCGCCAATGCAAGCGCTTTCCGAGACACATCTGCGATTTGTAAATCGCACATTACTCGTTAAGACTCGCTTCCCCATTCATTAACATTGGACTCGCTAGACTCGCAACGAGTAGCGAGTCCCGGGCTCGGACTCGCTAGAGTCAAGCGATTCCGAGTAATTTAGGACTCGCCCATCACTAGAGACCGCTATTAGCTCTCCAGTGTGGCAGGAATCTTACTATTGGCCAAAGCATCCTTCACATTGTCAGCCAGCCCACTACAAAATACAGGGATAAGGGCTTTATCCGGTCACTCCAGCTCAGATGCTAACGTCTGGAAGTGGACGGAAAAATGGGTGACCATGGATGAACCCTGTGACAGTGCCAGCAGCTGGAGTGCCGTATCATGGGTGACTTGAGGTCCCAAAAAGACCTGTTTCAGAGTGCTCAGGAACCAAGAAGCACTCTGCACCACATGATCGTCGCACTCCCACAGTTGCATAGCCCACTCCAACGCCCTGTCTGACAAAAGAGATGCAATAAATCCTACTTTAGCCCGCTCTGAGGGAAAATGTGAAGCCAGGAGCTCCAGGTGTATCGCACACTGGCTCATGAATCCCCTACATGACTTGCTATCACCAGAGTACTTATCTGGCAGCGGGAGGCAGGATAAGGTCGGTACAGGGGTTGCAGTAGACAAACTAGCTGCAGCCATGCTAGCAGCCTGAACAGCTACTGTGGTAACATCCACAGCTGCCGTTGTGCACTCGAGAGCGGCCAACCTGCCCTCCAGCTGCTGGATGAACCGCTGCAGTCACTGTTCGTCCGCCATTACTAGCCAAACCCTGGCGCTAATATAATGTTAGGGCTGGCGGAACGCACCAAATAATAAAAAGATGGTAATAAGGAGCGTTAGCAGCGCTTGGTCCACCGTGCAGAGATGGTCAACTGCTGCCCAGTAATGGCGGATGCTATATGGCGGTATAAAGGAAGAACACACGCGGGTTAACCTCACCCGGTGTGTACAGAGCGAACTCTATTACCTCACAGAGCCGTGCTACCGCAGAACATAAATGCCGGGGCCTGTTTAAGCTCACAGAGCTTGGCAAAGGGAACGCTCAGTAAGGGGTCACAGAACTCAGCCCCAAGGACACTGGGTCAGAGTTCCTCTAGACCTACTAAGCGTGTGGCATCGCACCAGCGGATGCCACTAATAGAAGCTAGCTAACAGACAAGCCACCAGTTGGCACTGATGCTAGTCTCCGATTCTGCCTCCTACCTGCACCTCAGCCTGGGTGCGTCACAGGCTAGGCTACACAACACATCCATACCAAGGGTAGGGGTTTAATAATGAGTCATTCACCTGAGACACACATACATGCATACAACACTCACTCCACATAGTCTGATAATGCAGTCTATAATAGCGCACGGCCATGCGGTCGTGTGAACTCTAGTTTAGAGTTTGATCAGAATATGATCATAGTACGATCCAATTCTCTAGGATCAGGAGAAGATGGAGGAAATAAAATGTCTCAATTTTCTCCATTCTGTCCATCTGTGGAAATGAGACTGCACTTAGATGTCATTATAATGCAGTCCAACTTTTTCCATGGGCTCATTGACTTGCATGGCTGAGCATGATCCAAATAGGTGTCAGGTTAAACTTTTCTTCATCGATATCTTTTGCATCACATCACTGTCATTTTAAGAAAAGCTTCATATATCATATGTTGTGTCCCTGCCTTTGATGCGGGCTCACACGCCAAGCCCGTATTTTTCCCTGCACAAGATGTCACCAACTCATATATAATCAAACAAATATGGCAGCACTCTGTAGCGCCATAGCATGCAAATATGAAATATGAAAATTGAATTGCAATACTGCACTAGAAACATGAAAAATTGAGAATGCTTAGAGCATAAATTGGCCAATTCATGTGTACCCGACTCTAGGTAAGCACCTGTTCACACCTAGTTTATGTTTGGATGTGATGGTCAGTTTTTGGAAATTTGTATTCATTAGCCTTCTGACTGAGCACTCCACCCCTTAGCCTCAGGCGTTTTTAATCACAGCAGGGCCACTACTCCTTCACAGAGATATAGATTTCAGTCCAAGAGAGGATTAGATTTAGGTTCCCATACAGATGAAGACTTAATGTCAATCCTCTCCTAGACTAAAGTTAGGTCCTGGAAATGAGAATTGCCTTAACGTGACTTCCAGGTAGACATGAATTGGCCAATTTGTGTGCTAAGCAGTCTCAATTTTTCATATTTCTAGTGCAGTAATGCAATTCAGTTTTCATATTTCATATTTGCATGCTATGGTCCTACAGAGTGCTGACCTATTTGTTTGATTGTATTCGAGTTGGTGACTCTAGGTAGGCACCTGATCACACCTCCATCTCTTTTGGTCCCTTATAATATGAAGGCTACGTGCTGAAACACGTGTTGGGATCTGGCGACAGTCCAGCAGGAGGAGATGACCACAGGTATTTATACTGTTAGCATATCTGCTATACTTTCTGCATATTATGGTTTTTATATTCAGCAAGTTGGCTGACATGTAGATATTTGTATATCTGGCATCTCATGAAATGTATGGATGATTATCCTCTCATCTATTTGCCATTATACTTACCTGATATACTGTTTACATTGTTACATATTGCTGTTATTTGCTCCAAATTTATCAAAATGTTGCAGCATGTTTTATAATCTTGACATATAAGACTTTTTACTCCACCCACCTACTAGAGTAGAATTGCAACGTTTGGTGCAACTTATTAAAAAGTCACAATTCATAAATCTGGTGAAGCCTTATTTGCATAGCTCAGCACATCGCAAACTTGGCATACTTTGTACTGCATCAAAATTAAAAAAATATAAGATTTTGCAACATCAACAATCAATATTACATTTAGGTTCTGCAATCTCTGCTTTTTTAGATAGGTGGATTGCAGATGGGTACAATGAGTTGTTAAAAAGAAGGTTGACACTATTAGAAAGGTGCAGGTGATGAGTGTAGATATTAGGACTAGAGTTGAGCGAAACGGGTCGAAAAAATTCAAAAGTCACCGACTTTTGGCAAAGTCGGGTTTCATGAAACGAAACCCGACCCTAGGATGAGGTCGGCCACGAGGTCGGTGACTTACGCGCCAAAGTCGCGTTTCAAAAGTTTGTTTTGCGCTCTTTTTCAGCCAATCAGGATCCACGGACACTGTGGGCAATGTGATGACCTAGGCACGGGTCACCACCATCTTTCAGAAGGGCATGCAAGTGATTGGCTTGCTTTGGTGGGCGTCACAGGGGGTATAAAAGGGCGTGCACGCCGACCGCCATCTTACTTCTGCCGATCTTAGTATAGGGAGAGGTTGCTGCTGATTCTGTAGGGAGAGCGTTAGGCAGGGAAGAAGACAAAAAAACTGCTTCTGCTGCTAGCGATTTGGCCTGCACAACACACAAGTCACTGTGTGTGCAGTGCAAGGGGAGGCTATATAGTGGTGTATCAGTGGTGTTGGTTGTTGGGCTGCCTTTTAAGACTTCCTGACACGCTGGCATTGCTGTTTACCCACTGCTCTGCAAACTGCTTTTTTAAAAGCAATCCAATCTCCCTTATCCTCTAGTCACTTTTGTCACAGCTGTGCCATCGAGCGTGTCACATAGCGCTCAGATATCAGTGGGCCTCACACAATCCACAAGTGTCCAGTGTCCAAAAGTGTGCTCAGAGATTCAAAATCTCCATTATCCTCTCGTCACTTTGGTCACAGGCAGCTGTGCCATCGAGCGTGTCACATAGCGCTCAGATATCAGTGGGCCTCACACAATCCACAAGTGTCCAGTGTCCAAAAGTGTGCGCAGAGATTCAAAATCTCCATTATCCTCTCGTCACTTTGGTCACAGGCAGCTGTGCCATCGAGCCTGTCACATAGCGCTCAGATATCAGTGGGCCTCACACAATCCACAAGTGTCCAGTGTCCAAAAGTGTGCGCAGAGATTCAAAATCTCCATTATCCTCTCGTCACTTTGGTCACAGGCAGCTGTGCCATCGAGCGTGTCACATAGCGCTCAGATATCAGTGGGCCTCACACAATCCACAAGTGTCCAGTGTCCAAAAGTGTGCTCAGAGATTCAAAATCTCCATTATCCTCTCGTCACTTTGGTCACAGGCAGCTGTGCCATCGAGCGTGTCACATAGCGCTCAGATATCAGTGGGCCTCACACAATCCACAAGTGTCCAGTGTCCAAAAGTGTGCGCAGAGATTCAAAATCTCCATTATCCTCTCGTCACTTTGGTCACAGGCAGCTGTGCCATCGAGCCTGTCACATAGCGCTCAGATATCAGTGGGCCTCACACAATCCACAAGTGTCCAGTGTCCAAAAGTGTGCGCAGAGATTCAAAATCTCCATTATCCTCTCGTCACTTTGGTCACAGGCAGCTGTGCCATCGAGCGTGTCACATAGCGCTCAGATATCAGTGGGCCTCACACAATCCACAAGTGTCCAGTGTCCAAAAGTTTGCGCAGAGATTCAAAATCTCCATTATCCTCTCGTCACTTTGGTCACAGGCAGCTGTGCCATCGAGCGTGTCACATAGCGCTCAGATATCAGTGGGCCTCACACAATCCACAAGTGTCCAGTGTCCAAAAGTGTGCGCAGAGATTCAAAATCTCCATTATCCTCTCGTCACTTTGGTCACAGGCAGCTGTGCCATCGAGCGTGTCACATAGCGCTCAGATATCAGTGGGCCTCACACAATCCACAAGTGTCCAGTGTCCAAAAGTGTGCGCAGAGATTCAAAATCTCCATTATCCTCTCGTCACTTTGGTCACAGGCAGCTGTGCCATCGAGCGTGTCACATAGCGCTCAGATATCAGTGGGCCTCACACAATCCACAAGTGTCCAGTGTCCAAAAGTGTGCGCAGAGATTCAAAATCTCCATTATCCTCTCGTCACTTTGGTCACAGGCAGCTGTGCCATCGAGCCTGTCACATAGCGCTCAGATATCAGTGGGCCTCACACAATCCACAAGTGTCCAGTGTCCAAAAGTGTGCGCAGAGATTCAAAATCTCCATTATCCTCTCGTCACTTTGGTCACAGGCAGCTGTGCCATCGAGCGTGTCACATAGCACTCAGATATCAATGGGCCTCACACAATCCACAAGTGTCCAGTGTCCAAAAGTGTGCGCAGAGATTCAAAATCTCCATTATCCTCTCGTCACTTTGGTCACAGGCAGCTGTGCCATCGAGCGTGTCACATAGCGCTCAGATATCAGTGGGCCTCACACAATCCACAAGTGTCCAGTGTCCAAAAGTGTGCGCAGAGATTCAAAATCTCCATTATCCTCTCGTCACTTTGGTCACAGGCAGCTGTGCCATCGAGCGTGTCACATAGCGCTCAGATATCAGTGGGCCTCACACAATCCACAAGTGTCCAGTGTCCAAAAGTGTGCTCAGAGATTCAAAATCTCCATTATCCTCTCGTCACTTTGGTCACAGGCAGCTGTGCCATCGAGCGTGTCACATAGCGCTCAGATATCAGTGGGCCTCACACAATCCACAAGTGTCCAGTGTCCAAAAGTGTGCGCAGAGATTCAAAATCTCCATTATCCTCTCGTCACTTTGGTCACAGGCAGCTGTGCCATCGAGCCTGTCACATAGCGCTCAGATATCAGTGGGCCTCACACAATCCACAAGTGTCCAGTGTCCAAAAGTGTGCGCAGAGATTCAAAATCTCCATTATCCTCTCGTCACTTTGGTCACAGGCAGCTGTGCCATCGAGCGTGTCACATAGCGCTCAGATATCAGTGGGCCTCACACAATCCACAAGTGTCCAGTGTCCAAAAGTTTGCGCAGAGATTCAAAATCTCCATTATCCTCTCGTCACTTTGGTCACAGGCAGCTGTGCCATCGAGCGTGTCACATAGCGCTCAGATATCAGTGGGCCTCACACAATCCACATGTGTCCAGTGTCCAAAAGTGTGCGCAGAGATTCAAAATCTCCATTATCCTCTCGTCACTTTGGTCACAGGCAGCTGTGCCATCGAGCGTGTCACATAGCGCTCAGATATCAGTGGGCCTCACACAATCCACAAGTGTCCAGTGTCCAAAAGTGTGCGCAGAGATTCAAAATCTCCATTATCCTCTCGTCACTTTGGTCACAGGCAGCTGTGCCATCGAGCGTGTCACATAGCGCTCAGATATCAGTGGGCCTCACACAATCCACAAGTGTCCAGTGTCCAAAAGTGTGCGCAGAGATTCAAAATCTCCATTATCCTCTCGTCACTTTGGTCACAGGCAGCTGTGCCATCGAGCCTGTCACATAGCGCTCAGATATCAGTGGGCCTCACACAATCCACAAGTGTCCAGTGTCCAAAAGTGTGCGCAGAGATTCAAAATCTCCATTATCCTCTCGTCACTTTGGTCACAGGCAGCTGTGCCATCGAGCGTGTCACATAGTGCTCAGATATCAGTGGGCCTCACACAATCCACAAGTGTCCAGTGTCCAAAAGTGTGCGCAGAGATTCAAAATCTCCATTATCCTCTCGTCACTTTGGTCACAGGCAGCTGTGCCATCGAGCGTGTCACATAGCGCTCAGATATCAGTGGGCCTCACACAATCCACAAGTGTCCAGTGTCCAAAAGTGTGCGCAGAGATTCAAAATCTCCATTATCCTCTCGTCACTTTGGTCACAGGCAGCTGTGCCATCGAGCGTGTCACATAGCGCTCAGATATCAGTGGGCCTCACACAATCCACAAGTGTCCAGTGTCCAAAAGTGTGCGCAGAGATTCAAAATCTCCATTATCCTCTCGTCACTTTGGTCACAGGCAGCTGTGCCATCGAGCGTGTCACATAGCGCTCAGATATCAGTGGGCCTCACACAATCCACAAGTGTCCAGTGTCCAAAAGTGTGCGCAGAGATTCAAAATCTCCATTATCCTCTCGTCACTTTGGTCACAGGCAGCTGTGCCATCGAGCGTGTCACATAGCGCTCAGATATCAGTGGGCCTCACACAATCCACAAGTGTCCAGTGTCCAAAAGTGTGCGCAGAGATTCAAAATCTCCATTATCCTCTCGTCACTTTGGTCACAGGCAGCTGTGCCATCGAGCGTGTCACATAGCACTCAGATATCAGTGGGCCTCACACAATCCACATGTGTCCAGTGTCCAAAAGTGTGCGCAGAGATTCAAAATCTCCATTATCCTCTCGTCACTTTGGTCACAGGCAGCTGTGCCATCGAGCCTGTCACATAGCGCTCAGATATCAGTGGGCCTCACACAATCCACAAGTGTCCAGTGTCCAAAAGTGTGCGCAGAGATTCAAAATCTCCATTATCCTCTCGCCACTTTGGTCACAGGCAGCTGTGCCATCGAGCGTGTCACATAGCGCTCAGATATCAGTGGGCCTCACACAATCCACAAGTGTCCAGTGTCCAAAAGTGTGCGCAGAGATTCAAAATCTCCATTATCCTCTCGTCACTTTGGTCACAGGCAGCTGTGCCATCGAGCGTGTCACATAGCGCTCAGATATCAGTGGGCCTCACACAATCCACAAGTGTCCAGTGTCCAAAAGTGTGCGCAGAGATTCAAAATCTCCATTATCCTCTCGTCACTTTGGTCACAGGCAGCTGTGCCATCGAGCCTGTCACATAGCGCTCAGATATCAGTGGGCCTCACACAATCCACAAGTGTCCAGTGTCCAAAAGTGTGCGCAGAGATTCAAAATCTCCATTATCCTCTCGTCACTTTGGTCACAGGCAGCTGTGCCATCGAGCGTGTCACATAGCGCTCAGATATCAGTGGGCCTCACACAAGCCACAAGTGTCCAGTGTCCAAAAGTGTGCGCAGAGATTCAAAATCTCCATTATCCTCTCGTCACTTTGGTCACAGGCAGCTGTGCCATCGAGCCTGTCACATAGCGCTCAGATATCAGTGGGCCTCACACAATCCACAAGTGTCCAGTGTCCAAAAGTGTGCGCAGAGATTCAAAATCTCCTTTATCATCTCGTCACTTTGGTCACAGGCAGCTGTGCCATCGAGCGTGTCACATAGCGCTCAGATATCAGTGGGCCTCACACAATCCAAAAGTGTCCACTGTCCACAAGTGTGTGCAGAAATTCTAAATCTCCCCTGTCCTATAGACACCTTGTACCTTGTTTTACATTACTATATAGTTTGTTGGATTTTGTCTACATTTCTACCAAAAATGAGGAAGGCTGGTGGAAGAGGCCGTGGAATTGGGCGGGGGTTGGCAGCTGGTAATGATGGTGTTGGTGGTGGATCTGATGGTAGTGGCAAGAGCAAAATAGGACCGAATGCAGGAGGTGCTGACCCTGCGACATTGTCTGTCTACGTAAGGCCTCGAATGCTTAGTTTTCTAGGATTTGGCAAACCGCTTTTAAAGGCAGAGCATCAGGAAAAAGTTTTGTCTTACATTGCTGACTCAGCCTCCAGCTCTATCGCCTCCTCTTCTTCAGTTGTAAAAAGTAAAAGCACTGAGTCGTCATTGGAGGCTCATGTTCATGAACCACACCTTTCCTTGTGTCCTTCACCCCAACCAAGATTGAAGGATGATGCAGGCCATACTACTGATTACTCCATGGAGCTGTTTTCACATACCATGCCTGGATTATCAAGTCAAATGGTGAATTACCCAGGCCAAGATGAATCTGACATGGAGTGCACTGATGCACAGCCGCTGATGGATGATTCTGCTGGTACATTCACTCAGAGCACTACATTGTCCTCGCAGTGTACAGAGCCAGATTTTGACCCTGATGAGACTCAGGTGCCCCTTCCCGCACACTATACCACCATACACGGTGACACAGAGAAAGGTGCACATGACATAGAAGAGGAGGTGATGGATGACCCAGTTGTTGACCCAGATTGGCATCCATTGGGGGAAGAGGGTGCTGCTTCCAATAGCTCAGATGAGGAGCATCCACAGCAGACATCGACATCGCAACAGCTGTTATCTGGCAGGCCCGGAGCACTCCAAAGACAGGTTCCAAACATCAAAAGAGTTGCTGGACAGCTTGTCCAGAGGGTCAAAAGATCACAGCGTGCTAGGCCGCAAAATGTCTGCCAAAGTAGGAAGAGTGCAGTGTGGCACTTTTTTGAACAAAATCCTCATGATCAGGCCAAGGTTATCTGTAAGAAGTGGGCAAAGACCTTTAGCCGAGGGAAAAATCTGAAAAATTTGAATACCAGTTGCATGCTTAGACATTTAACCAGCATGCACTTGCAAGCGTGGACACAACACCAAACCTCAAGTGCCACATGTGCAACTGATCAAAACGAAGGTAGTCAGCAACGCTACATTGTTTCCCCCACTGTAAGCCCACCGGTTAGCACAGCAGCAAATGTTGAGGTGTCGTTGCAAGGCCACAGCAGTCAGGGAATCCCACTGTTATATCAACGAAAGACTGATTCTAGGCCATCAGAAAGAACACCAACTCCATCACCATCATCAACCCTCTCTCAGTCCGCCCTGTCCACCGCTACTTCCACCATATGCAGCTCTCAAGTCCAGCTCACCCTCCCAGACACTATGAGTAGGTCAAGAAAGTACTCAGTCTCTCATCCGCGTACACTGGGTTTGAACGCCCACATTGCCAAACTAATCTCGTTTCAGATGATGCCCTTTCGGTTGGTGGAAAGCACAGCTTTCCGCGAACTCATGGCCTATGCAGTACCACGCTATGACCTACCCAGTCGCCACTTCTTCTCTCGCAAAGCCATCCCAGCCCTCCACCATCATGTGAAAGACCGCATTGTCCATGCACTCAAGCAGTCAGTGAGCGGAAAGGTGCACCTCACAACTGATGCATGGTCCAGTCGGCATGGCCAGGGCCGTTACGTGTCCATCACTGCGCACTGGGTTAATGTGGTGGATGCAGGGTCCACAGGGGACAGCGGTGGTGGGACAGTGCTGCCTAGCCCACGGTATAGGAAACAGTTGGCTGTAGGCATTCCACCCTCCTCCTCCTCCTCCTCTTCCAGAAGCGAAAGCTCGTCCACAGAGCACAGTCGTACGAGCACTCCATCTGCAGCTGCCACTGTTGCACACGATGTGTCCCCCTATCGAGCAGCTAGTGGAAAGCATCAGCAGGCTGTGTTGCAGATGATGTGTTTGGGCGACAGACACACCACCGAGGTGCTGGCCGAGTACTTGAAGCGACAAACTGAGTCATGGCTGGGCAGTGTACATCTTGAGGCAGGCAAGGTAGTTAGTGATAACGGGCGTAATTTTGTGGCAGCCATAGCCCTTTCAAAACTCAGCCACATACCTTGCTTGGCTCACACCTTGAACCTGGTGGTGCAGTGCTTCCTCAAAAATTATCCGGAGTTAACAGCCCTGCTCCAGAAGGTGCGAAGACTGTGCGCGCACATCCGCCGGTCGCCTGTACACTCCGTTCGTATGCAGAAGCTGCAGCGATTGCTCCACCTTCCCAACCACCGCCTCATTATCGACATTGCAACAAGGTGGAACTCCACCCTGCACATGGTGGAGCGGCTGTGCGAGCAGAGGCAGGCCATAATGCATTTGTGGGAGGATACACGGCCAGGCACTTTGAGAGCAGACATGGAGTTGACAGGCGTGCAGTGGTCGAAGCTGAAAGACCTTTGTAAAGTCCTTCAGTGTTTTGAGGAATGCACACGGCTGGTAAGCGCAGACGACGCCATCCTAAGCATGAGCATCCCACTTATGCGTCTGCTCATGCAAACTTTGACGCACCTTAAGGAGCAGGCGTCTGCAGCCAATGTTGATGAGGAGGAAGAGGAGGAGGGAATCCTTGATGACATTCAGCCATTGTCTGCTCAGGGACCTCTCCTGGACGAGGTGGAGGAAGAAGAGGAGGAGGAGGAGGATGATGGGGATGATTACTTAGGGGAGGAGGATGCATCTCGTGGGGCAAGTGAAAATGTTGGCGTGGCAAGGTCTGGTACAGGGTTTGTGCGTGACTGGAGGGATGTGGATTTCCCAGAAAGTGCTCCTCCACCCAGCACTCGCAGTGCATCATTGACACCGGGAACATTGGCCCACATGTCAGATTATGCCTTGCGGATCCTAAAAAGGGACCCCCGCATTGCCAAAATGATGAACGATGACGACTACTGGTTGGCCAGCATCCTGGATCCACGCTATAAAGGCAAATTACAAAACATCATGCCACAGGAGAACCTTGACCTAATATTGGCTAATAAACAAGCAACTCTGGTAAATCGGTTGCTTGAGGCATTCCCAGCACACAGCAGCGGTGATGGTTCTCACACGAGCCGTACGGGCCGGGGGCAGCTTGGCAGAGGTGTTCGTGGTGCACACAGCAGAAGTGGCGTTGGAGACAGGGCTTTCATGACAATGTTGTGGACTGATTTTTCAAATACCGCTCACACAACTGGTAATACTGCATCGATGGAAAGTGACAGGAGACAGCAGTTGTCAACTATGGTTACAAACTACTTTTCCTCCCATATCGATGTTCTCCCACAAAGGTCATTCCCCTTTGACTATTGGGCAGCTAAACTGGACACCTGGCCTGAATTGGCCCAATATGCCTTACAGGAGCTCGCTTGCCCAGCTGCAAGTGTGCTATCGGAAAGAGTCTTCAGTGCAGCTGGATCAATCCTGACAGAAAAAAGGACCCGTCTGTCAACCCAAAATGTGGATGATCTAACCTTCATTAAAATGAACCACGCATGGGTTTCCAAGGATTTTGTCCCACCTTCCCCTGATGACACATAGGGTGACAGAAAAATGGCTTGCTTTGGTCCACCTCTTCCTGGTACTTCACCTATTTCGCCTTTTGCATCAGCTGAATGTCCAACATCAACATATGCCACTTTCTAAAACTCCCTAACTGTGCTGCCCCCCCCCCCATGGCCGGGGTCACCACCTAGCGCACAACGCGAGTGCCGCTGCCCTGGACAGGTGGGTAGGCCGACTCTTGGGCGCGGGCACTGGCACAGGGTCCCTCATAGTGCAATCAAGTGTCTCTGACGGTGGTGGTGCACACCCGCCGTCAGACACACCGCTGTACTATGAGGGGCCCAGTGCCAGTACCGACGCCCACGAGTGGGCCCCCCTTGCTTGGGCAGGGCCCCAGCATTTGCAATCTTTACCTCTCCCTGCTCCTCCGCTGTGTAATCTGGGCCGTCAAATCCATACTGTGCCTGACACCATCTGAGCCTGCCTCCTGAGACATATATTTTGAATGTGTACGCTATCCATACATGTTATCCGGGGATACGGTACCCTTTCTAACCTTTGTGCAATCACGTGCAATCCATACTGGGCCTAACACCGTCTGAGCCTGCCTCCTGAGACATATATTTTGAATGTGTACGCTATCCATACATGTTATCCGGGGATACGGTACCCTTTCTAACCTTTGTGCAATCACGTGCAATCCATACTGGGCCTAACACCGTCTGAGCCTGCCTCCTGAGACATATATTTTGAATGTGTACGCTATCCATACATGTTATCCGGGGATACGGTACCCTTTCTAACCTTTGTGCAATCACGTGCAATCCATACTGGGCCTAACACCGTCTGAGCCTGCCTCCTGAGACATATATTTTGAATGTGTACGCTATCCATACATGTTATCCGGGGATACGGTACCCTTTCTAACCTTTGTGCAATCACGTGCAATCCATACTGTGCCTGACACTGTCTGAGCCTGCCTCCTGAGACATATATTTTGAATGTGTACGCTATCCATACATGTTATCCGGGGATACGGTACCCTTTCTAACCTTTGTGCAATCACGTGCAATCCATACTGGGCCTAACACCGTCTGAGCCTGCCTCCTGAGACATATATTTTGAATGTGTACGCTCTCCATACATGTTATCCGGGGATACGGTACCCTTTCTAACCTTTGTGCAATCACGTGCAATCCATACTGGGCCTAACACCGTATGAGCCTGCCTCCTGAGACATATATTTTGAATGTGTACGCTATCCATACATGTTATCCGGGGATACGGTACCCTTTCTAACCTTTGTGCAATCACGTGCAATCCATACTGTGCCTGACACCGTCTGAGCCTGCCTCCTGAGACATATATTTTGAATGTGTACGCTATCCATACATGTTATCCGGGGATACGGTACCCTTTCTAACCTTTGTGCAATCACGTGCAATCCATACTGGGCCTAACACCGTCTGAGCCTGCCTCCTGAGACATATATTTTGAATGTGTACGCTATCCATACATGTTATCCGGGGATACGGTACCCTTTCTAACCTTTGTGCAATCACGTGCAATCCATACTGTGCCTGACACCGTCTGAGCCTGCCTCCTGAGACATATATTTTGAATGTGTACGCTACCCATACATGTTATCCGGGGATACGGTACCCTTTCTAACCTTTGTGCAATCACGTGCAATCCATACTGGGCCTAACACCGTCTGAGCCTGCCTCCTGAGACATATATTTTGAATGTGTACGCTATCCATACATGTTATCCAGGGATACGGCACCCTTTCTAACCTTTGTGCAATCACGTGCAATCCATACTGTGCCTGACACCGTCTGAGCCTGCCTCCTGAGACATATATTTTGAATGTGTACGCTATCCATACATGTTATCCGGGGATACGGTACCCTTTCTAACCTTTGTGCAATCACGTGCAATCCATACTGGGCCTAACACCGTCTGAGCCTGCCTCCTGAGACATATATTTTGAATGTGTACGCTATCCATACATGTTATCCGGGGATACGGTACCCTTTCTAACCTTTGTGCAATCACGTGCAATCCATACTGTGCCTGACACCGTCTGAGCCTGCCTCCTGAGACATATATTTTGAATGTGTACGCTATCCATACATGTTATCCAGGGATACGGTACCCTTTCTAACCTTTGTGCAATCACGTGCAATCCATACTGGGCCTGACACCGTCTGAGCCTGCCTCCTGAGACATATATTTTGAATGTGTACGCTATCCATACATGTTATCCAGGGATACGGTACCCTTTCTAACCTTTGTGCAATCACGTGCAATCCATACTGGGCGTGAGAACGGCTGGCGAGCTGTTAAGCAAGCTACAGCACCTGTCCAGACAAGTACAGGGATTCCCTAGCGAGGAGACTTATTTGATTGTTTTCAATGTTGGGACAGCAATTTTTGTGGAGCACTATACTCTGGAGAATGATAGATGGGGCCCACCATACACTGGAACATTCCAAAGGTGGACATCAGGCACTGGAGCAGCATTTACAGGGCCCATTATACACTAGAGCATTAGAAATGGGGCCCATTATGTTTGGAGCATTATTTGGGCCCATAAGACAGTGGAGCATTATGTGGAGCTCATCATATACTGTTTCAAACATTATATGGGACCAATGATTCTGTATGGAGAAATAGATGGGCCTCGTCATGAGATGTAAAAAGTGAGGTATTTTTCATTGTACTATACCGCTATTTATCTGCCGTATCGGAGCTTGATGAGTTGTGGTATGTGTTAAAGGGGCGCTCTTTCGCCCAGGGCACATGAAAACCTGCAGCCAGTCCTCCCCCCCCACAACTTTAGCCAAATAACCCCCATTTTTCAGTGCGTAACTTATATTATGAAGTTAATTAAGGTTGACAAGCTTAAGTAAGAAGAATTGATGCTTTTGGCATTCAAATGGGCACTGTAGGTGTGTTTCCTGTCCTCCTCTCACTGCCGACTTTTATTCCCCATTGACTTACATTGGGTTTCGTGTTTCGGGACGACCCCGACTTTTCCCTATAATCGGACGATCTTGCTCGACCCGACTTTTGGAAAAGTCGGGTTTCACGAAACGAAACGCGACCCTAAAAAAACAAAAGTCGCTCAACTCTAATTAGGACACCTCTTGTTCACCACCTCTCTAGGAGTGTCGTGCTTTATGCACAGCTTATTTGTAGACATGGTTTGAATAGATTCACAGAACCTGGTCCAGCAGTCATATCCTTAATTTGTGGCCACTGGACGAGAGCCCTGAGAACTGCCTTTTTGTCTGACAAAATTCACAGTCTTCTCTTTTGATTAGCTATCCTAGCCTGTCATCGTTGCAAAGATACACATGCGGTGTCGTACCAAGATACCACAAATGAAGAGCCATGGATTCTGCCAGGTAGTCCAACAAACACAGATTCCTGATGAAATTTTTTTCCTGATCTTTTTGGAGACGCCCATGATGTTAAATTTGGCGCATTTCAGTTTCGGGCTCAATAAAGTGACATTGGTCAAAAAAGCATCATATTTAACATGGAAATACCAGCTGAAATACCATACATGGAGCAGTTCTAAGATTCTATGATTTTTAATGGAAAAAATTGCCTTCTCATCAACTTCTACATCAAAATTGTCTGTAAATATGAAATCTTGATGAAATCAGGAACCATTTCGAGGTATACTCAATTGTTTTGGGAGTGTTCTGCTACAACTAGCTGACTACTAGATCTTTTTTATTTCTAAATGTGGATCAGTAGAGTTGATGTCAGTTCTGCATACACAGTAAAGGCTGAAAGACCCATACAGGACTATAGTAAAGGTATTAAATAGCAGTAAAGCACTTTCAAGATACAGAGTTTGGCATACCTGTAGGACCCTGATAGACAGTCATTATATTTTTGATAAAAGACATCTTCTTTGTTCAGTGACACCACTGTCCTGATATTTTCAATGACTTCTGTCGAAATCTAAAGATCAGGGGAAAAATGTTTAAAATGCAAGTAAGGAACAAAAGACATCTTAGCTTATACCCTGCAGGGAGAACACAAAGACAATGTTATGAGCAGTGCAACACTTCTTCCACAGGATTGGTGGCCAAAGAGCTAAATTCTCTCCTTGAGGACAGCATAAGTTTTAATAGGCAGACTTGTAGGCTATGCAATACTCCTCTGGGAATTTAAAGGGGAGCTACCATCAGAAAGTGAACAATTGCTTTAATCATGTTTTTGTGTTACATGTGTTCCTAAAATAAAAT
The DNA here is from genome assembly GCF_039654945.1 of Dendrobates tinctorius. NCBI lineage: Eukaryota > Metazoa > Chordata > Amphibia > Anura > Dendrobatidae > Dendrobates > Dendrobates tinctorius. The sequence goes on along the minus strand of NW_027361738.1, from coordinate 22,571,172 downwards.
TAGCAGTTTTTTTATATCACAATATTTATTAAGTAATATGTAAGCTTAGGTTTGCAAAAAATAAGCCCCATATCCCCAAAATTTTCAATGTTAAAATTTAACGGAAAATGAACATGGTAAATAAAAAATAAAAAAAAACAATTGTGGAATTGCACTTTTTTGCAATTTCAATGCAATTTTTACAAACTTCTGGTGCATTACTTGTTAAAATGAATAATATCATTCAAAAGTACAACTGGTCCTGCAAAAAACAAGCCTTCATACGTTTATGTGGGCGGAAAACTAAAAATGTTAGGGCTCTTGGAAAAAGGAGAGGAAAAAAACTAGCATTTAACATTTTTGGGATATGGGGCTCATTTTTTTGAACCCTGAGCTGACATTTTTATTGATACTAGTTTGGGGTAGATACAATGCTTTGAACACCACTTATTGCATTTTATTGCAATGTTGCAGCTGCCAAAAAATGTACCTTATTTTGTGGACTATAAGACTAGAAATTTTGGGATGAAAATAGAATTAAAAAAAAAATAAAATGGTGGTGCGTCTTATAGTCCAATTTTACTGTAGCTTACCGTAGGGGCAGCGGCAGTAGAGCGGGGTCACAGGAGGCAGAGTCGCAGCTGGAAGGAGCTGATAGCAGCAGGAGTGGTGCGATGCTGCAGCCCCTGGGCTGGGAGGAGGAGGTTTTTGCATCAGTGGGAGGCTGTGGGCCTTGGGCTTTTATAAGATGTTGGCGGTGAGCTCATTGATTTCCCTGAGGTGGGCTTCAGGAATATGGCGACGCATGTACAGATTGAGATATCAGGAGACAAGAAATCAATAGGCAGGGGACTCCTCTCACCACCGGCATCTTATCAAGACCTAGGGACTGCAGCCTCACACCGCTGGGTTACCCCCTCCTCCCAGCACAGGGTGTGCAGTATCGCGCCACTCCTGCTTCCTGTGACCCCGCTCCACCGCAGCCGCCACCCCCCTGCGGTAAGGTACCTTTGAATTATAAGATTCACACCCATTTTTTCCCCAAATTTACTGATCGGATTACTTTATTTTAGATTTTGATAAATCTGATATTTACGAATGCAGCAGTAAAAAATATGTGTATTTTTTAGTTGTTTTATTGTTCATGGGGCAAATGGGGGGTGATTCGAAGTTTTGAATTTTTTGTATATTTTTCATCTTTTGAAAACTTTTTTTCACTTTTACTGTATTTTTTAGTCCCCTTAGGAGACTTGAAGCTGCAATCATCTGAATGTTTGCATCATCACTAATGCATAATGAAAATTATGATCTCCTATGAATTTTTATTGGAGTCAATGGGAGGCAAAAACAAATGCATACACAACACCTTCAAAAGGGCCCAAAAGCTGCATCAAATGAGGTGCAGGCACCAGGATAGTGGTCTCAATTGACCCACAGTACAAATTTTAGAATGGCATGGCAGCAATCAGCCATGCATGAGGTATCTGGGCCAGCATTTACAGCTTTGAAATGAACTTCAAAATAAGACAAAGTGGGTAAGGCATCAGTGTAGACCTGCTGTGTAGACATGCTGTGCTGGGTGCCCTGATAACACATGCAACAGCTCAACATGTTTTGGTGCTCAGTCACACTCAGGTGGCACAAATATCAAATATCATTTTATAGACTACTAATGTAAAAAAAAGTAAAGATAGTAAGATGGATAGTTGACTCAATGGAAGTGGAGGCCTACTGCTACAGGTGACACACATGAATGAGACCCAACCAGTTGTCTACACATTTCCAAAAATTAGTGACAGACACCAACAATGTGGCATCAATTTCACCAGAGTAGAAATAGTATAATGATGAGTGACATCTTTTCCACTACAGCCAGCCCAGTAGATGGAGAGACCCAATCAGGAGTCTCCACATTTCCAAAAATTAATAGCAGATAATAAAAAAGTGGCATCAATTTCACCAGATTAGAAATAATATAATAGGGACCGACATGTCTTCCACTACAACCAACCCAGCAGATGGAGACGCAATCAGGAGTGTTCACATTTCCAGAAGTTAGTGGCAGACACCAACAAAATGGCACCTATTTCCCCAGAGTAGAAATAGTATAATACGGACTGACACGTCTTCAACTGCTGCCATCCCAGCAGATGGAGATGCAAACGAGTGTTCACATTCCCAAAAATTAGTGGCAGTCACCAACAAAGTGGCATCAATTACACCAGAGTAGAAATAGAATAATAGGGACAGACATGTCTTCCACTACAGCCAACACAGCAGATGGAGACACAACCAAGAGTGTTCACAGTTCCAAAAATTAGTGTCAGACACCATCAAAGTGGCATCAATTTCACCAGAGCAAAAATAGTATAATGGCGAGCGACATCTCTTCCACTACAGCCAACACAGCAGATGGAGGTGCCCAATCAGGAGTCTCCACATTACCAAAAATTAGTGGCAGACACCAATAAAGTGGCATCAATTTCACCAGAGTAAAAATAGTATAATGGCGAGCGACATCTCTTCCACTACTGCCAACCCAGCAGATGGAGGTGCCCAATCAGGAGTCTCCAAATTACCAAAAATTAGCGGCAGACACCAATAAAGTGGCATCAATTTCACCAGAGTAGAAATAGTATAATAGGGACAGACACGACTTCCACTAGAGCCAACCCAGCAGATGGAGACGTAACCAGGAGTGTTCACATTTCCAAAAATTAGTGGCAGACACAAATAAAGTGGCATCAATTTCACAAAAGTAGAAATAGTATAATAGGGGCTGAAACCTCTTCCACTACAGCCAACCCAGCAGATGGAGACCCAACCAGGACTGTTCACATTTCCACAAAGTAGTGTTAACATCTGCAGCAGCAGCAGGCACAGAAGCCCAACTAAAGATTAGTGATGAGCGAATTTGTTCGAAAAACGATCGCCAAACATAAATTCGGCACGAACATGGGACATTTGGAAAATTTTATAAAATCGAAAAAAATCGGTAACATTTGGTAAAATGTGCGGGGATATATTTGTGTTCCCACTAAAGTATTTTATGCACTTTGGGTAGGATAGTGGTGGTGTATGATGGGTGTGGGGAGCATGCTTGATGAGGGTAGGGGGTTGGCAGAGCTCAGAGGAGCGGCATGCTTGTAAAAAAAAAAATGTTCTAACTTTATATGTGCACATTGTGGCTAGCCAATCAGGGCGCAGGAAACATCCACAATGTCCTGGCACAGCATCTTGTGTCATTGGCTACTGAAATTACATGTCCTTATCCATAGATAGAGCAGACATCTTATTTTAGCACCATTTTGACAATGTAACAGCACAGTGAGGCTACTCCTGATGCTGGGACTGGTTGCTGATAAATTTAACTAGTTATCTAGGCGATTGTTTCTAAAGCCCCATCACACACAGTGATCTCGCTAGCGAGATCTCTGCTGAGTCACAAGTTTTGTGACGCAACAGCAATCTCACCAGCGAGATCGCTGTGTGTGACAGCTATCAGCGACCGGCCCCCCCTGCCAGGTATCGCTGATCGATCATGAAAGGTCAGGACTTTTTTTGGGTCGTTGGTCTCCCGCTGGCCAGCACGCATCGCTGCGTGTGGCAGGCGGGAGAGCAACGACCAACAATCAGCTAGCTGATAACCAAGGTAAATGTCGGGTTTCTAAGCAGCGCGCTGTGCTTAGAAAACTGATGTGTACCTTTGTTACCAGCGCGCTGATGCAAGGAGCTGGTAACCAAGGTACACATCGGGTTTCTAAGTGCCAAGCGCCTCTAAGAAGCCCGATGTGTACCTTGGTTACCAGCGTGCTGATGCAGGGAGCTGGTAACCAAGGTACACATCAGGTTTCTAAGTGCCAAGCGCCTCTAAGAAGCCCGATGTGTACCTTGGTTACCAGCTCCCTGCATCAGCGTGCTGGTAACTAACGTACATAGCGATGTGCCCGCTCGGCGTCGCTGGTGCTGATCACTGGTGAAGCTGCCTGTTTGACAGCTCACCAGCGATCATGTAGCGACACACCAGCGATGCTGACAAGCTGATATCGTTGTCGGGATCGCTGGTGAGTCGCTATGTGTGATGGGGCCCTAAAGGCGCCTTTACATTTAGCGATGCACCAGCGATCCCGACAGCGAAATGACGCGGTCAGGATCGCTGGTGCATCGCTAAATGGTCGCTAGTGAGCTGCCACACAGGCAGATCTCACAGCGACGTAGCGACGCAGCAGCGGTCGTTACATACCTTTCAGACGCGGCAATCCTGACGTCCTCCAGCCCGCGTCCACGCGTCGCTCGTCGGCGCCAGCAGGAAGCCCAGCAGGAAGCGCCCGACGAGAAATGGAGTTGCACGATCTCGCGTGATCAGCGACAGACAGCGGTGGAGCCGGTCAGAGGTAAGTATCACACATAGCGATATCGCTGTTGCGTCACAAAATCGGTGATGCTTTAGTGATATCGCTAGTGATATCACTATGTGTAAAGGCCCCTTTAGTCAGATAGTGTAGATAGCTAGTGTCCTGTGTGGCTGTGAAATCAGCCTTCCAGCATTTGTTTTTTGTGCCATTACTGAGGTCCACAGACAAACACCGCAGGGCACATTTCATAGAAGTGTGTAGTGCACTGCTTCTATTGTGCTCCATGCAAGAGTAGACCTTTCCAAATCTTATTTTTTCAGCTGCTAAATGTGATACAGCAAGGCATATTTCACCTTGTCATTTAGTGATCATAACATTATTTTGTGATTTGAGCTGTTGGCCAGGAAAAAAAAACATTTTTTGGGCAGTTGCTACCGTGATTCAGTGTGCCATATCTCACCTTATCATTTATTGGCGGTGAAATTCAACTCTCTGCATAGCCCATGCAGATATATAAAAAAATGTTTCTGTTGCTAAATGTGATACAGCCCGCCATATCCCATGTTGTAATTTTGGCTGTTGCTAACGAGATTCAGCACGCCATCTCCCAAGTTGTAATTTCGTGGCGGTGAAGTTAAGCTGTCTGCATAGCTCATGCAGATTAAAAAAAAAAAATTCTGCTGCAAACGTGATTTAGCACGCCATATCTCATGTTGTCATTTTGTGGCAGTGACATAGAGCTGTCTGCAGAGCTCATGAACATTACAAAAAAAAAATTCTGTTGCTAAACTTGATATATCCCAACATATCCCACGTTGCAGTTTTGTGGCAGTGATATTTTTCTGTGTGTAGAGCTGTTGCATAATAAAAAATTATTTTTTTGGTTGCTGCTAATCTGATTAAGCACCCCATATCCCATGTTGTAATTTTTTGGCGGTGAAATTGTTCTGTGCGTAGAGCTGTTGTGCAGTACAAAACTATTTTTTTCTGTTACAAATGTGATACAACATGCCATATCCCACATTGTCATTTAGTAGCAGTGAAATTCAGCTATCTGCAGAGTTCATGCGGATTAAAAAAAACAATTCTGTTAGAAACATGAAAAAGCATGCTAGATCTGAGCTTGAAATTGTTTTGAGCACATATTCGATTGTATACAGGCCTTATCCACAGTTAAAAAATACTTTCTTCTGTTAGTAACGTTATACAGCAGACTAGAAGTCAGTTTTTAATTTTTGAGTGCTGATATTGTTTTCCATACAAGGGTACACATCATAAAGTCAAAATTGGTTTTCTTACTATCGTGCTACCAAAAGCAGGCTACATTTCATCTTTTCATACTTTGGTGCACATATTTTTCTCCATACAGGGATACATATGATAAAATATAAATTTGTTCTGTTACTACTGTGCTCCAAAAATGTGTCCACATCTGAGGTTGTCATCCTTTTGTGCATATTCTGCTGTATCCAAGGATCTTCCACAGTACCAAATATGATATTTTCTGTTACTACATAAAGCAGACGACATTTTATCTTTTAATAATTTAGGGATGGAATTAATTAATTAAGCTATGTTTATATAGCGCTATTTTATTCGGCAATGGGACAATCTAAATTACCTATCAGTATGAGTTTGGAGTGTGGGAGGAAACCAAAGTAAACATACAAAAACATGGAGAGAGCGTACAAACTCCTTGCAGAAGTTGTCAATGGTGATATTTGAACCCAGGACCTCAGCGCTGCAAGACACCAGTGCTAACCTCTGAGCCACCATGCTGCGGGGAGTCCGCAATTCAGACTATAAATTCTTTGTGGTCCTCCAACCATGCCACATTTAAGCATTGGACATGGCTTGGAGCGGTATTTCTTGCTTAAAGTTTGATCAGTAACTGGTGGATGAGTGACAGGTGTAGGCCTGGTGCTGTGAGAGTTGTGCCAAATTCAGGCAACAAAAATGGAGGAGATTCAACTTGGAGAGCAAATATTTCCACAAATTTTGAGCAAATAGCACAAAAAAGTGGCAGCAATTTCTATTTATTTAAATCACTTATATAGCGCCAATAATTTTACATCGCTTTACAGACATTACTGGCACTGTCCCCATTGGGACTCACAATTTAAATTTCGTATCAGTATGTGTTTGGAGTGTGGGTAGTAAACCTTGCAAACAAGGGGAGAACATACAAACTCTTTGCAGATGCTGTCCTTGATGGGGTTGGAACCCAGAACTCCTGCAATGCAAAGCTGATAATGTTTTTGTGTTGATGACTCAGTGTTCCCGATGCTTTACAGACATCATCATCATCATTGTCCCCATTGTGGCTCACAATTTAAATTCCTTATCAATATGTCAATATGAGTGTGGGAAGAAACCAGAGGAAACCCACACAAACTCCCTGGAGGCATAGTAATCTTAGGGTATATAAACTTTTGACTATGCAGTAAGTAATAAAAATGCCCTAAAACATTCTCTCATTATTCTGGCATTTGGCAAATATTAATAATTATGGTAATCTTAATTGACCTAAACGGGAAAGGTTTATTGCGATTTCATGTCAGATATTGAGAAAAACATGATGTGTCTTTTATTTAATGTACAGTGGGTACGGACAGGATTCAGACCCCTTTAAACTTTTCAATCTATGCTTCTTTGCAGCTGTAGGGAAGGTGACCTGACGGACGGATGGACATGTTAGAATAGAGAAAGATAGGCTTGCACAGTTTAGGTAGGTGTCAGTTACTACAGTGGGGAAACAGCTGAGAAAGTGTAGTGGATATGCAGTACCTTGGGTTGACCATTAGAGGGCAGGGAGGAGTGTGAGCAAAGGACTTGACATCAGCTTAGGGCCTTGGGCGCCTGGAGTGGCGATGGCGTCGGGAGATTGAGTCTCGCTGGGAGTCATGGACAGTCTTCCAGATCTCATGCGGACCCTACAGGAGCAGCCGCCAAAGACATCACCGGGAAGCCTCCCCGTGGAGCCCCTGAGCCTGGAGGCCAGCCCCGCCGGACGGCGGGGTGAAGAATAGAGACTGCGGGAGAAGCCGCGGGAAGAAGTGACGGAGGCCGCGACGTCGGGGAAAGGTGAGAGTTCCCCCCAGCTCTGCCAGCAGCTCCACCAGCGGCTCTGCAAGAAGTCCCCGCTACTCAGCCGCAGCACGTGACCCCCTGTGTATCTGAAAGCCTGGCTGAGGAGGCCCTTACTGTTTACGCTGAGCTGAGCAGGGCCTCCATTCCCGTTCCTGATTCATCATGCCCGGTGGTGCCACGCCTGGTGTCGCCGGTGCAGAGCCTGTTTACAAAAGGTGCTCCTGCGTGTCCCCTGCCAGTAGCGACCTCATTCCTGGAATCGGCAGCTACTCCAGCTCCGTCTGGAACTCCGGGTGCAGCCTACCCCGCGGTCGCGGCTATGCCGGCGTTGGAGCCGGCTGCAGCCTATGTGTCAGGCCCTGTGGCCCAATCTGCGAGAAATACGGCTGTCCCTGCCCGCCACCCAGCCCCAGAGGCTGCTGGACCGCTGACATCATCAACTGCCTCTGCCCCGCCATCACCCTCGGTTAAGTCCCGCCCACCGGACTCCAGGGCTTGTACCGGACCCTCTGTTTGGGTCGCAGAAGTTATAAAGAAGAAGAAGGCCAGGGAGCAGGAAGTCTGGAACCTGCTCCATGACAGGGGAGAGGCTGGCATGGCGGCTGCACGATCTCCGGGACGGCTCGTATATACTAACTTGCAGAAAGGATTTTAGAGACACTTCTTGCATCCTGGGAGCTCCACGGCTGTGGGGTCCCTTGCTACCAGCCACCAGGAGATGGCTTGGACTGTTGGGAATTCGCTACACCATTATGCAGATAATTGGGACAGTTTGCATCCAGGTTAAAGAAAAATGTTTTTCTTGTTATAAGTGTTGAAGTTGGTTTGCCTGACATAGCGGGGATGCAAAAAGAAAAGTGTCAATGTTAAAGGAAGGAGGAGAAAGTCTGTTATATTTTTTTTGTTTGTTTGTTTTGTTGGTTAAAAAGAAATGGTAAATGAAAAAAAATAGAAAAAGGGGTACTTATGCCATTATAAAGTTGTTTTGTTGTCTAATATGCAAAAGTAAATGCAACAGGTCCGGGTAAGGGAAGGTCTTTGTGACCTTAGGAAACATGAGATCGAAGGGGTCTATGAGTTGAGAGGGTCTGGGAGACCGAGACACCGACCATGACCTGTACATGAAAGAAAGGTAAAAGAGATGGAAGATGTGAGAAAGACAGCCGTCCTAGGTCAGTTCCCCGACACTACGGACACCCCGGAAGGAAGAAGGCGGACGCCGGCAATGATCTGTAGGTGTGAGACCTCGATCATGGCGTACCAGACAGTGGAAGGTGACAGAAGGGGAGAGTAGGGGAAGGTACACGCCATAGAGAGAATATGGGTGTACCTAGCCCAATTTGAAAGACGTCATGTGGCGTGCGTGCTGGTGAGTAGCAGTAGGCTGCTCAGAGCATGGTGCTCCCAGTTTGGTTCGGCACCCGCAGGTAGTGGGTTTGGCCCAACAGCTGGTCTGACAACAGAGTGTAGGTGAAGCTTCAGAACGACGAAGGCAGGGATTACGATTGTCGAGGACGACAATAGATAAAGGAAGAGAAGAGTGTAGGGAAGGTGACCTGATGGACGGACATGTTAGAATAGAGAAAGATAGGTTTGCACAGTTTAGATAGGTGTCAGTTACTACAGTGTGGAAACAGCTGAGAAAGTGTAGTGGATGTGCAGTACCTTGGGTTGACCATTAGAGGGCAGGGAGGAGTGTGAGCAAAGGACTTGACATCAGCTTAGGGCTTAGGAAACCGTTGGTCATGGGGGCGGAGTTACAGGGAACTGGGAATAATATAATTACTGAGGAAGGGTTCCAGAAGGTTCCAGTCCCCAGGGGGAGCTCGAATGACAGGAGGACTACGACAGTTTGTGCACTCTGAGGAAAACCAAACCAGGTGGACTGAGGAGAGAGAATGTCAGGGGGGTGGTCCTGACAGGAAAATACCGCAGTATAGACGAGGCACCGAGGTAAAGCATACCATATTGATCAAGGGAGATGACTGTTCAGTAGAAGTACTGTTGGTTTACGGGCCTAAGGCGGCCACAGTGACGGATCTGACAGGAGCGTCAACAAGTGAAGAGGGGCCGGTACGTATATGTACGTCCCCGGTGTAAAGTACGGTGTGCGGGAAACAGCTCTGGAAACGGAGAGCCGATAAGTGAAGTGAAGTTAAGTGTAGTAAACTGTATTGAAGTGCGGTGTACTGCGGAGGCCGTCAGGTGGACGGCGAAGAGAATAAAACTTGGACCTGTTGTACCCGATATTTGCCTCCATCGTGTCTCTATTACATCTCTGCGCGGTAAGAGAGGGACCACCCCCCAGCTCGGCCTACCGACCCTACACAGCCATTTGGTAAATTCTTAAAAGTTCATTTTTTCTCATTAATGTACACTCTGCACCACATCTTGATTGAAAAAAAACAGATATGTAGACATTTTTGCAAATTTAATAAAAAAGAAAAACTGAAATATCACAATATCATAAGTATTCAGACCCATTGCTCAGTATTCAGTATAAGCACTCTTTTGAGCTAGTACAGCCATCAGTCTTCTTGGGAATGATGCAACAAGTTTTCACACCTGGATTTGGCTATCCTCTGCCATTCTTACTTGCAGATCCTCTCCAGTTCCTTCAGGTTGGCTGGTGAACGTTGGTGGACAGCCATTTTCAGGTCTGGGCCAGTCAAGAATGGTCACAGAGCTGTTCTGAAGCCACTCCTCTGTTATTTTAGCTGTGTGCTTAGGGTTATTGTCTTGTTAGAAGGTGAACCTTTGCCAAGTCTGAGGTCCAGAGCACTCTGGAAGAGGTTTTCATCCAGGATATCTTTGTACTTTGCCGCATTCATGTTTCTTTCAATGGCAACCAGACGTCCTGTCCTTGTAGCTGGAAAAGGGCTGTGGAGTCGGTAAGCCAAATCTGCGACTCCGACTCCTCAATTTCCCTTACACCGACTCAGACTCCAACTCCAACTCCACGACTCCGACTCCCACATATATTGTTTATATTTAAGTGAAAAATTTATTGTAGTACAATGTGAACATCAGACATTTAATCATTTCTATGATCCAATAATCAAGACATTTAGATAGAATATAATATCTATTTCTTGGAATACAACTTTAGAACACAAAAAATTGTAATAAATTGTAAATGTCATACACTATGTAATATCGATTACATATATATAGTACAGACCAAAAGTTTGGATACACCTTCTCATTCAAAGAGTTTTCTTTATTTTCATGACTATGAAAATTGTAGATTCACTCTAAAAGCATCAAAACTATGAATTAACACATGTGGAATTATATAATTAACAAAAAAGTGTGAAACAACTGAAAATATGTCTTATATTCTAGGTTCTTCAAAGTAGCTACCTTTTGCTTTGATTACTGCTTTGCACACTCTTGGCATTCTCTTGATGAGCTTCAAGAGGCAGTCACTGGAAATGGACTTCCAAGAGTCTTGAAGGAGTTCCCAGAGATGCTTAGCACTTGTTGGCCCTTTTGCCTTTACTCTGCGGTCCAGCTCACCCCAAACCATCTCGATTGGGTTCAGGTCTGGTGACTGTGGAAGCCAGGTCATCTGGCGTAACACCCCATCACTCTCCTTCTTGGTCAAATAGCCCTTACACAGCCTGGAGGTGTGTTTGAGGTAATTGTCCTGTTGAAAAATAAATGATGGTCCAACTAAAGACAAACCGGATGGAATAGCATGCCGCTGCAAGATGCTGTGGAAGCCATGCTGGTTCAGTATGCCTTCAATTTTGAATAAATCCCCAACAGTGTCACCAGCAAAGCACCCCCACACCATCACACCTCCTCCTCCATGCTTCACGGTGGGAACCAGGCATGTAGAGTCTATCCGTTCACCTTTTCTGCGTCGCACAAAGACATGGCAGTTGGAACCAAAGATCTCAAATTAAATAATAATAATAATCTTTATTTATATAGCGCCAACATATTCCGCAGCGCTTTACAGTTTAACAGTTTCAAAACACAAGTCATAAGTAACAACGTTAACAATACAATAATTAAAGCAAAATAAGATGAAATAGGACGACCCTGCTCGTGAGAGCTTACAATCTACAATGAGGTGAGGGAGATACAAAGTACAGGTGTGTATTTACAATGGTGTATTTACAATGAAGGTCCAGCCATCTTGCGGGAGTGAAGGATGGATGGAGATAGTGAATGGGCTACACACGCACACTTACACAGAGAATGACTTTGATTTGTGAACGTGATAGGCCGCTCTGAACAGGTGTGTTTTGAGGGAGCGCCTAAAACTATGCAAATTGTGGATAGTCCTGATTTCTTGGGGTAGAGCATTTCAGAGGATAGGAGCAGCACGGGAGAAGTCTTGGAGTCGGGAGTGGGAGGTACGGATTAGTGCAGAGGTTAGTCGAAAGACGTTTGCAGAGCGCAGCGATCGGCTAGGCCGATAGACAGAAATGAGAGAAGAGATGTAAGGGGGTGCCGCACTGTGGAGAGCTTTGTGGGTGAGAACAAGTACTTTGAATTGGATCCTATAATGAATGGGCAGCCAATGTAAGGACTGGCGAAGAGCGGACGCGTCCGAGTACCGATTAGCCAGATGGACGATCCTGGCCGCTGCATTAAGTATGGACTGGAGAGGGGATAGTCGAGTGACGGGGAGGCCAATTAATAGAGCGTTGCAGTAATTCAGGCGAGAGTGGATCAATGCAACAGTGAGGGTTTTTGTTGTTTCCATAGTGAGAAAAGGGCGGATTCTAGAGATGTTCTTTAGGTGTAAGCGGAAAGAGCGGGCAAGGGATTGTATATGGGATATGAAGGAGAGATTGGTGTCAAACATAACACCCAGACAGCGTGCCTGCTGCCGGGGTGTAATTGTGGTACCACCCACGGAGAGGGAAATGTCAGATTTAGGGAGGTTATTTGGACTCATCAGACCAAAGCACAGATTTCCACTGGTCTAATGTCCATTCCTTGTGTTCTTTAGCCCAAGCAAGTCTCTTCTGCTTGTTGCCTGTCCTTAGCAGTGGTTTCCTAGCAGCTATTTTACCATGAAGGCCTGCTGCAGGAAGTCTCCTCTTAACAGCTGTTGTAGAGATGTGTCTGCTGCTAGAACTCTGTGTGGCATTGACCTGGTCTCTAATCTGAGCTGCTGTTAACCTGTGATTTCTGAGGCTGGTGACTAGGATGAACTTATCCTCCGCAGCAGAGGTGACTCTTGGTCTTCCTTTCCTTTGGCGGTCCTCATGTGAGCCAGTTTCTTTGTAGCGCTTGATGTTTTTTTGCCACTGCACTTGGGGACATTTTCAAAGTTTTCCCAATTTTTTGGACTGACTGACCTTCATTTCTTAAAGTAATGATGGCCACTCATTTTTCTTTACTCAGCTGCTTTTTTCTTGCCATAATACAAATTCTAACAGTCTATTCAGTAGGACTATCAGCTGTGTATCCACCAGACTTCTGCACAACACAACTGATGGTCCCAACCCCATTTATATGGCAAGAAATCTCACTTATTAAACCTGACAGGGCACACCTGTGAAGTGAAAACCATTTCCGGTGACTACCTCTTGAAGCTCATCAAGAGAATGCCAAGAGTGTGCAAAGCAGAAATCAAAGCAAAAGGTGGCTACTTTGAAGAACCTAGAATATATGACATACAGTATTTTCAGTTGTTTCACACTTTTTTGTTAATTATATAATTCCACATGTGGTAATTCATAGTTTTGATGCCTTCAGAGTGAATCTACAATTTTCATAGTCATGAAAATAAAGAAAACGCTTTGATTGAGAAGGTGTGTCCAAACTTTTGGTCTGTACTGTGTGTATACATATATGTATATATATATATATATATATACAGTATATATATATACTGTATGTGTGTGTGTGTGTATATATATATATATATATATATACACACCTACACACACACTATGACTTATCTCAGCTAAGATAAAGCCTAGATCCTCAGGCTACATTCACACTATGGGCATAGCCAGGATCAAACCTAGGGGGGGGGCAGAACCTCATACTGTTCAGCAGAATTTCATACTGCACACCTCAGCTGCTGAAGAACCTCATACTGCACACCCCTACACTTGAAAATAAAGCCTGCACCTTAAGAAGATGTGGTGATAAATGCAGTCTATTTATTCCAACTATCAATTGATGTTGATGTGTTACTGAAGACGAGCAACGCCTGTCCTGGGCATCCTTTTGGGCAGCTATGAGATGTACCTGAATGGTGCTAAAAAAAAGGAGTGCTAGTCTGTGTGCTATCCGGCTTTCATTCTTTTTGGTACAGATATGATATGGATAGACAGATATGGATAAATGGATATATAGTTAGATAGCGCAGATTGCTAATCTGCTTTTGCTATTGAAAACATTAGCTATGAGCTCAAAAACCTTTCAGGTGATGCGGTTTTTTAAAAAGCTGATCTGCTTTTGCAACTGAAAAACGTATCCTCAAAAAACGCAGGAAAAACGCTGTGTGTGAATGTAGCCTTAGATCAGGAATAGAACAGTCATTTATAGGACATTTCATAACTTTCCCAAATTCCTATGAAAAAATATTCTGCACTGAACTACTGTACCCTATTTATTATATATTTTAGGAGTCGGAGTCGGTCCATTTTATACCGACTCCAACTCCAACTCCACCAAAATGAGCTCCGACTCCACGACTCCGACTCCAACTCCACAGCCCTGTGGAAAACACCCCCATAGTATGATGCTGCCACCACCATGTTTCACTGTTGGGATTGTATTGGGCAAGTGATGAGCAGTGCCCTGCCTGGTTTTCCCCACACATGCCGCTTAGAGTTTTCATCAAAAAGGTGTATCTTCATCTCATCAGACCAGAGAATCTTATTTCTCATAGTCTGGGAGTCCTTCATGTGTTTTTCAGCAAATTCTATGTGTGCTTTCATATGTCTGGCACTGAGGAGAGGCTTCCGTCAGGCAACTCTGCCATAAAGGTGGAGGGCTGCAGTCATAGTTGACTTTGTGGAACTTTCTTCCATCTCCTAACTGCATCTCTGGAGCTCAGCCATAGTGATCTTGCGGTTCTTCTTTATCTCTCTCACGAAGGCTCTTCTCCCATAATTGCTCAGTTTGGCTGGACGGCCAAGTCTAGGAAGACTTCTGGTGGTCTCATTATGGTGGTCTGGTGGTCTCATTATGGAGGCCACTGTGCTCTTGGGAACCTTGAGTACTGCCGAAATTCTTTTGTAACCTTGGCCAGATCTGTGCCTTGCCACAATTCTGTCTCTGAGCTCACTGACTAGTTTTTCTGACCTCATGATTCTCATTTAGTATGACATGCACTGTAAGCTGTGAGGTCTTATATAAACAGGTGGGTGCCTTGCCAAATCAAGTCCTATCAGTTTAATTAAACACAGCTGGACTCCAATGAAGGCGTAGAACCATCTCAAGGAGGATCACAAGGAAATGGACAGCATGTGACTTAAATATGAGTGTCTGAGCAAAGGGTCTGGGACTTATGACTAGAGTTGAGCGACTTTTGGTTTTTTAGGGTCGCGTTTCGTTTCGTGAAACCCGACTTTTCCAAAAGTCGGGTCGAGCAAGATCGTCCGATTATAGGGAAAAGCCGGGGTCGTCCCGAAACACGAAACCCAATGTAAGTCAATGGGGAATAAAAGTCGGCAGTGAGAGGAGGACAGGAAACACACCTACAGTGCCCATTTGAATGCCAAAAGCATCAATTCTTCTTACTTAAGCTTGTCAACCTTAATTAACTTCATAATACAAGTTACGCACTGAAAAATGGGGGTTATTTGGCTAAAGTTGTGGGGGGGGAGGGCTGGCTGCAGGTTTTCATGTGCCCTGGGCGAAAGAGCGCCCCTTTAACACATACCACAACTCATCATGCTCCGATACGGCAGAGAAATAGCGGTATAGTACAATGAAAAATACCTCACTTTTTACATCTCATGACGAGGCCCATCTATTTCTCCATACAGAATCATTGGTCCCATATAATGTTTGAAACAGTATATGATGAGCTCCACATAATGCTACAGTATATGTTGGTCCCCATGGATGAAACTCCACTGTCTTATAGGCCCAAATAATGCTCCAAACATAATGGGCCCCATTTCTAATGCTCTAGTGTATAATGGGCCCTGTAAATGCTGCTCCAGTGTCTGATGTCCACCTTTGGAATGTTCCAGTGTATGGTGGGCACCATCTATCATTCTCCAGAGTATAGTGCTCCCCAAAAATTGCTGTCCCAACATTGAAAACAATCAAATAAGTCTCCTCGCTAGGGAATCCCTGTACTTGTCTGGACTTCTCGTCGTCCCCATCTTCCATCTCACTGCACAGTATTTCAACTTTGCAAGTGCTGTGATCCTGGGCAAGCAGGGGGGGCCCACTTGTTGGCGACGGCACTGGCACAGGGCCCCTGATAGTACGGTGGTGTGTCTGATGGCGGGTGGGCCGAACCTGCACTTTCATCTGCAGCTTCCTCTTTGTCACCGTGTAAGATGGAACTGTATATGGGAAGGGTAACCTGAGTTTCATCAGGGTCAGATTCAGGTCGTGTAGCGTGCGAGGGGAATGTAGTGGTCTGGGTCAATGTACCAGCAGATTCATCGAGCAGTGGCTGGGCATCAGTGCACTTGTGTCGCCCCCAGGAGTACGGTTGCCACAGTGGCATTACCTTCTTCCTAGGGAGTGTGATGTCATGCTTGGGAGCAACGAAGGATCTCTCTAGCAGGTTAACTGATTGGGCGGCGTTATTCCCACGAGTCATGACCCTCCAAACAGCGTTCATGAAGGCAAAGTGTTTGTTTTACGTGGGCAGTATGGTTGCAAAGCTGAACCTTAAAGGAATGTCCAGAAGGGCACCACCAGGAGTGGAGCCTACGGTTAAATTCGACTCCACCTGGGAAACCTCAACCATGCCAGCTACAGAACAGATGCACACATTGCAAGCTTAATTCCGTTAACGAACGAGACTCCGTCATGCCCCGCGGTCCGAGTCCGGCTTACTAGAGGGACACGTGAGGCTCTGGCACATGAGATTGGCCAATAACTGGTGTGTCATGCCCTTACATGTCCGTGGCTGCATGTGCGCTACACTGAAAAGGCCAGCGTTTGTCGCTTACAGGTGCAGATAACCCGCTGAACAACGTTAGTGATGGGGATCACTGATTACAATTATTACCCGCGAACAATGATTTCCCAGTAAGTGCAGGTCAACCGCAGTTCCGGAATTAGGCCTAACCGTCACTCCTGAAAAAATGAAAAACTTACGTGTACAAACCACAGGTGCTGTAGCTTGCTTAACAGCTCGCCAGCCGTTCTCACGCCCAGTATGGATTACACGTGATTGCACAAAGGTGAGAAAGGGTACCGTATCCACAGATAACATGTATGGATAGCGTACACATTCAAAATATATGTCTCAGGAGGCAGGCTCAGACGATGTTAGGCCCAGTATGGATTGCACGTGATTGCACAAAGGTTAGAAAGGGTACCGTTTCCCAGGATAACATGTATGGATAGCGTACACATTCAAAATATATGTCTCAGGAGGCAGGCTCAGACGGTGTTAGGCCCAGTATGGATTGCACGTGATTGCACAAAGGTTAGAAAGGGTACCGTATCCCCCAGATAACATGTATGGATAGCGTACACATTCAAAATATATGTCTCAGGAGGCAGGCTCAGACGGTGTTAGGCCCAGTATGGATTGCATGTGATTGCACAAAGGTTAGAAAGGGTACCGTTTCCCCGGATAACATGTATGGATAGCGTACACATTCAAAATATATGTCTCAGGAGGCAGGCTCAGACGGTGTTAGGCCCAGTATGGATTGCACGTGATTGCACAAAGGTTAGAAAGGGTACCGTTTCCCCGGATAACATGTATGGATAGCGTACACATTCAAAATATATGTCTCAGGAGGCAGGCTCAGACGGTGTTAGGCCCAGTATGGATTGCACGTGATTGCACAAAGGTTAGAAAGGGTACCGTTTCCCCGGATAACATGTATGGATAGCGTACACATTCAAAATATATGTCTATACATCAGGAGGCAGGCTCAGACGGTGTCAGGCACAGTATGGATTTGACGGCCCAGATTACACAGCCGGAGGAGCAGGGAGAGGTAAAGATTGCAAATGTTGGGGCCCTGCCCAAGCAAGGGGGGCCCACTCTTGGGCGTCGGTACTGGCACTGGGCCCCTCATAGTACAGCGGTGTATCTGACGGCGGGTGTGCACCACCACCGTCAGAGACACTTGATTGCACTATGAGGGACCCTGTGCCAGTGCCCGCGCCCAAGAGTCGGCCTACCCACCTGTCCAGGGCAACGGCACTCGCACGGTGTCGTGCGCTAGGTGGTGACCCCGGCCATGGGGGGGGAGGCAGCACAGTTAGGGAGTTTTAGAAAGTGGCATATGTTGATGTTGGACATTCAGCTGATGCAAAAGGCGAAATAGGTGAAGTCCCAGGAAGAGGTGGACCAAAGCAAGCCATTTTTCTGTCACCCTATGTGTCATCAGGGGAAGGTGGGACAAAATCCTTGGAAACCCATGCGTGGTTCATTTTAATGAAGGTTAGATCATCCACATTTTAGGTTGACAGACGGGTCCTTTTTTCTGTCAGGATTGATCCAGCTGCACTGAAGACTCTTTCCGATAGCACACTTGCAGCTGGGCAAGCGAGCTTCTGTAAGGCATATTGGGCCAATTCAGGCCAGGTGTCCAGTTTAGCGGCCCAATAGTCAAAGGGGAATGACCTGTGTGGGAGAACATCGATATGGGAGGAAAAGTAGTTTGTAACCATAGTTGACAACTGCTGTCTCCTGTCACTTTCCATCGATGCAGTATTACCAGTTGTGTGAGCGGTATTTGAAAAATCAGTCCACAACATTGTCATGAAACCCCTGTCTCCAATGCCACTTCTGCTGTGTGCACCACGAACACCTCTGCCAAGCTGCCCCCGGCCCGTACGGCTCGTGTGAGAACCATCACCGCTGCTGTGTGCTGGGAATGCCTCAAGCAACCGATTTACCAGAGTTGCTTGTTTATTAGCCAATATTAGGTCAAGGTTCTCCTGTGGCATGATGTTTTGTAATTTGCCTTTATAGCGTGGATCCAGGATGCTGGCCAACCAGTAGTCGTCATCGTTCATCATTTTGGCAATGCGGGGGTCCCTTTTTAGGATCTGCAAGGCATAATCTGACATGTGGGCCAATGTTCCCGGTGTCAATGATGCACTGCGAGTGCTGGGTGGAGGAGCACTTTCTGGCAAATCCACATCCCTCCAGTCACGCACAAACCCTGTACCAGACATTGCCACGCCAACATTTTCACTTGCCCCACGAGATGCATCCTCCTCCCCTAAGTAATCATCCCCGTCATCATCCTCCTCCTCCTCTTCTTCCTCCACCTCGTCCAGGAGAGGTCCCTGAGCAGACAATGGCTGAATGTCATCAAGGATTCCCTCCTTCTCTTCCTCCTCATCAACATTGGCTGCAGACGCCTGCTCCTTAAGGTGCATCAAAGTTTGCATGAGCAGACGCATAAGTGGGATGCTCATGCTTAGGATGGCGTCGTCTGCGCTTACCAGCCGTGTGCATTCCTCAAAACACTGAAGGACTTTACAGAGGTCTTTCAGCTTCGACCACTGCACACCTGTCAACTCCATGTCTGCTCTCAAAGTGCCTGGCCGTGTATCCTCGCACAAATGCATTATGGCCTGCCTCTGCTCGCACAGCCGCTCCACCATGTGCAGGGTGGAGTTCCACCTTGTTGCAATGTCGATAATGAGGCGGTGGTTGGGAAGGTGGAGCAATCGCTGCAGCTTCTGCATACGAACGGAGTGTACAGGCGACCGGCGGATGTGCGCGCACAGTCTTCGCACATTCTGGAGCAGGGCTGTTAACTCCGGATAATTTTTGAGGAAGCACTGCACCACCAGGTTCAAGGTGTGAGCCAAGCAAGGTATGTGGCTGAGTTTTGAAAGGGCTATGGCTGCCACAAAATTGCGGCCGTTATCACTAACTACCTTGCCTGCCTCAAGATGTACACTGCCCAGCCATGACTCAGTTTGTCGCTTCAAGTACTCGGCCAGCACCTCGGCGGTGTGTCTGTTGCCCAAACACATCATCTGCAACACAGCCAGCTGACGCTTTCCACTAGCTGCTCGATAGGGGGACACATCGTGTGCAACAGTGGCAGCTGCAGATGGAGTGCTCGTACGACTGCGCTCTGTGGATGAGCTTTCGCTTCTGGAGGAGGAGGAGGAGGAGAGTCGAACGCCTACAGCCAACTGTTTCCTATACCGTGGGCTAGGCAGCACTGTCCCACCACCGCTGTCCCCTGTGGACCCTGCATCCACCACATTAACCCAGTGCGCAGTGATGGACACGTAACGGCCCTGGCCATGCCGACTGGACCATGCATCAGTTGTGAGGTGCACATTTCCGCTCACTGACTGCTTGAGTGCATGGACAATGCGGTCTTTCACATGATGGTGGAGGGCTGGGATGGCTTTGCGAGAGAAGAAGTGGCGACTGGGTAGGTCATAGCGTGGTACTACATAGGCCATGAGTTCGCGGAAAGCTGTGCTTTCCACCAACCGAAAGGGCATCATCTCAAACGAGATTAGTTTGGCAATGTGGGCGTTCAAACCCAGTGTACGCGGATGAGAGACTGAGTACTTTCTTGACCTACTCATAGTGTCTGGGAGGGTGAGCTGGACTTGAGAGCTGCATATGGTGGAAGTAGCGGTGGACAGGGCGGACTGAGAGAGGGTTGATGATGGTGATGGAGTTGGTGTTCTTTCTGATGGCCTAGAATCAGTCTTTCGTTGATATAACAGTGGGATTCCCTGACTGCTGTGGCCTTGCAACGACACCTCAACATTTGCTGCTGTGCTAACCGGTGGGCTTACAGTGGGGGAAACAATGTAGCGTTGCTGACTACCTTCGTTGTGATCAGTTGCACATGTGGCACTTGAGGTTTGGTGTTGTGTCCACGCTTGCAAGTGCATGCTGGTTAAATGTCTAAGCATGCAACTGGTATTCAAATTTTTCAGATTTTTCCCTCGGCTAAAGGTCTTTGCGCACTTCTTACAGATAACCTTGGCCTGATCATGAGGATTTTGTTCAAAAAAGTGCCACACTGCACTCTTCCTACTTTGGCAGACATTTTGCGGCCTAGCATGCTGTGATCTTTTGACCCTCTGGACAAGCTGTCCAGCAACTCTTTTGATGTTTGGAACCTGTCTTTGGAGTGCTCCGGGCCTGCCAGATAACAGCTGTTGCGATGTCGATGTCTGCTGTGGATGCTCCTCATCTGAGCTATTGGAAGCAGCACCCTCTTCCCCCAATGGATGCCAATCTGGGTCAAAAACTGGGTCATCCATCACCTCCTCTTCTATGTCATGTGCACCTTCCTCTGTGTCACCGTGTATGGTGGTATAGTGTGCGGGAAGGGGCACCTGAGTCTCATCAGGGTCAGAATCTGGCTCTGTACACTGCGAGGACATTGTAGTGCTCTGAGTGAATGTACCAGCAGAATCATCCATCAGCGGCTGTGCATCAGTGCACTCCATGTCAGATTCATCTTGGCCTGGGTAATTCACCATTTGACTTGATAATCCAGGCATGGTACGTGAAAACAGCTCCATGGAGTAATCAGTAGTATGGCCTGCGTCATCCTTCAATCTTGGTTGGGGTGAAGGACACAAGGAAAGGTGTGGTTCATGAACATGAGCCTCCAATGACGACTCAGTGCTTTTACTTTTTACAACTTCAGAAGAGGAGGCGATAGAGCTGGAGGCTGAGTCAGCAATGTAAGACAAAACTTTTTCCTGATGCTCTGGCTTTAAAAGCGGTTTGCCAACTCCTAGAAAACTAAGCGTTCGAGGCCTTATGTAGCCAGACGATGACGCAGGCTCAACACCTCCTGCATTCTGTCCTATTTTGCTCTTGCCACTACCATCAGATCCACCACCAACACCATCATTACCAGCTGCCAACCCCCGCCCAATTCCACGGCCTCTTCCACCAGCCTTCCTCATTTTTGGTAGAAATGTAGACAAAATCCAACAAACTATATAGTAATGTAAAACAAGGTACAAGGTGTCTATAGGACAGGGGAGATTTTGAATTTCTGCAGACACTTGTGGACACTGGACACTTTTGGATTGTGTGAGGCCCACTGATATCTGAGCGCTATGTGACAGGCTCGATGGCACAGCTGTGACCAAAGTGACTAGAGGATAAGGGAGATTTTGAATCTCTGCACACACTTTTGGACACTGGACACTTTTGGATTGTGTGAGGCCCACTGATATCTGAGCGCTATGTGACAGGCTCGATGGCACAGCTGTGACCAAAGTGACTAGAGGATAAGGGAGATTTTGAATCTCTGCACACACTTTTGGACACTGGACACTTTTGGATTGTGTGAGGCCCACTGATATCTGAGCGCTATGTGACAGGCTCGATGGCACAGCTGTGACCAAAGTGACTAGAGGATAAGGGAGATTTTGAATCTCTGCACACACTTTTGGACACTGGACACTTTTGGATTGTGTGAGGCCCAATGAATATCTGAGCGCTATGTGACAGGCTCGATGGCACAGCTGCTGTGACCAAAGTGACTAGAGGATAAGGGAGATTTTGAATCTCTGCACACACTTTTGGACACTGGACACTTTTGGATTGTGTGAGGCCCACTGATATCTGAGCGCTATGTGACAGGCTCGATGGCACAGCTGTGACCAAAGTGACTAGAGGATAAGGGAGATTTTGAATCTCTGCACACACTTTTGGACACTGGACACTTTTGGATTGTGTGAGGCCCAATGAATATCTGAGCGCTATGTGACAGGCTCGATGGCACAGCAGTGACCAAAGTGACTAGAGGATAAGGGAGATTTTGAATCTCTGCACACACTTTTGGACACTGGACACTTTTGGATTGTGTGAGGCCCTCTGATATCTGAGCGCTATGTCACAGGCTCGATGGCACAGCTGTGACCAAAGTGACTAGAGGATAAGGGATATTTTGAATCTCTGCACACACTTTTGGACACTGGACACTTTTGGATTGTGTGAGGCCCACTGATATCTGAGCGCTATGTGACAGGCTCGATGGCACAGCTGTGACCAAAGTGACTAGAGGATAAGGGAGATTTTGAATCTCTGCACACACTTTTGGACACTGGACACTTTTGGATTGTGTGAGGCCCAATGAATATCTGAGCGCTATGTGACAGGCTCGATGGCACAGCTGCTGTGACCAAAGTGACTAGAGGATAAGGGATATTTTGAATCTCTGCACACACTTTTGGACACTGGACACTTTTGGATTGTGTGAGGCCCACTGATATCTGAGCGCTATGTGACAGGCTCGATGGCACAGCTGTGACCAAAGTGACTAGAGGATAAGGGAGATTTTGAATCTCTGCACACACTTTTGGACACTGGACACTTTTGGATTGTGTGAGGCCCAATGAATATCTGAGCGCTATGTGACAGGCTCGATGGCACAGCTGTGACCAAAGTGACTAGAGGATAAGGGAGATTTTGAATCTCTGCACACACTTTTGGACACTGGACACTTTTGGATTGTGTGAGGCCCAATGAATATCTGAGCGCTATGTGACAGGCTCGATGGCACAGCTGTGACAAAAGTGACTAGAGGATAAGGGAGATTGGATTGCTTTTAAAAAAGCAGTTTGCGGAGCAGTGGGTAAACAGCAATGCCAGCCTGTCAGGAAGCCTTAAAAGGCAGCCCAACAACCAACACCACTGATACACCACAATATAGCCTCCCCTTGCACTGCACACACAGTGACTGGTATGTTGTGCAGGCCAAATTGCTAGCAGCAGAAGCAGTTTTTTTTTCTTCTCAGCAGGACAAAAAAAAAAAATTGGGATTGCTTTTAAAAAAGCAGTTTGCGGAGCAGTGGGTAAACAGCAATGCAGGAATGTCAGGAAGCCTTAGAAGGCAGCCCAACAACCAACACCACTGATACACCACTATATAGCCTCCCCTTGTACTGCACACACAGTGACTGGTGTGTTGTGCAGGCCAAATCGCTAGCAGCAGAAGCAGTTTTTTTGTCTTCTTCCCTGCCTAACGCTCTCCCTACAGAATCAGCAGCAACCTCTCCCTATACTGAGATCGGCAGAAGTAATATGGCGGTCAGCGTGCACGCCCTTTTATACCCCCTGTGACGCCCACCAAAGCAAGCCAATCACTTGCATGCCCTTCTGAAAGATGGTGGTGACCCCTGCCTATGTCATCACGTTGCCCACAGTGTCCGTGGATCCTGATTGGCTGAAAAAGAGCGCAAAACAAACTTTTGAAACGCGACTTTGGCGCGTAAGTCGCCGACCTCGTGGCCGACCTCATCCTAGGGTCGGGTTTCGTTTCATGAAACCCGACTTTGACAAAAGTCGGCGACTTTTGAAATTTTTTGACCCGTTTCGCTCAACTCTACTTATGACCATGTGGTATTTCGTTTTTTCTTTTTTAATAGATTTGCAAAAATTTCTACATTTCTGTTTTTTTGTCAGTCAAGAAGAGGTGCAGAGTGTACATTAATGAGAAAAAAAAATGAACTTTTTGGAATTTACCAAATGACTGCAATGAAACAAAGAGTGAAAAATTTAAACGGGTCTGAATAATTCCATACCCGGTGTGTCACTGCGATGCACACTGTGTGCCTCACTGATGTCTTGGGGAAAACCACTGTCAAGATTGTGTTCCAGCATGCTTTGATACTGCAGCATGAGCGCGTGCCCTTCCAGGGGGGAAGCAACTGGCAAAATTTTCTTTTGCATCTTGGATCGAACAGACTGGCAACCCAGTAGTCATCACTATATCGAATCCTAACAAAATGGACAACAATCATGTTGCAGATAGAGGTAAAAAATAATCATCTTTATTTTTTTATATAGCGCTAACATATTCCGCAGCGCTTTACAGTTTGCACACATTATCGTCGCTGTCCCAATGGGTCTCACAATGTAAATTCCCTATCAGTATGTCTTTGGAATGTGGGAGGAAAACGTAGTGCCCAGAGGAAACCCACGCAAAAACGGGGAGAACATACAAACTCCTTGCAGATGTTGTCCTTGGTGGAATTTGAATCCAGGACTCCAGCGCAGCAAGGGTGCAGTGCTACCCACTGAGCCACCACGCTGCCCTAATGGTGCATGGAGGTGCTCATGGATCCATCTCTTTCATCAAAGACAAGTCCATAGTGTGCTGGTGGTGGAATTATTCTCAAGCTTGCTTCCTCCATCCCTTCCTGGCAACCACGCACTAGAGAGAGGGAATCATTATCCTTTTCATCTCCTAACTGTTGCATGTCCATCACCTCTTCCTTCTCATCCTTCTCCTCATTCTTCTCCATTTGTTCCTCCCATGTCAACTGCCTGTGAGATGACAGACCTGAACTTAGAGATATTGTTAACCCTTTTGTAATCTTCTCTGCTTCCTCCGGGACCAGCACCACCTCCTCATCCAGACTATTCAAACTTTGTTCCAACATGTAGATGACAGTAAGGCTGGGATCTCACTACCGTGTGTGATGCGAGAAACTCGCATGAGTCTCTCGCATCAACACCCGGCACTGCCGTCGGCACTCAGGACCGGAGCTGCGGCTGCATAGAAATAGAAATCGGGTGTTGATGTGAAAGACTCGTGCGAGTTTCTCACATCACACATGGTAGTGTGATCCCGACCTAATAGTAAGGTTGATGACAGCATTATAAGCGATAACAATATTAGTAGCCATTTCGAAAACGTGCAGAAGAGTGCAGAAGTCCTTAATCTACAGTATGTCCACTTCACAAGTGTGATTTGCACCACGTCTGTACTGTGTTGTGCCCGGCTATGCAAAATGTCATACTACACGAGGTCTCGGTGCTGCTGCCACAGTGGCTGGAACATGCGCAGAGTTGAATTCCAAGGTGTAGTTACATCACATATCAACCGGTTAACCGGTAGGCCAAAAGGTCTCTATACCAACTTAAGTGGAATGGTGGAAGTAGGCACACGACAGTGGTTTCTGCATCAGCGCATCCAGGCTGTGACAGTGGAGGAGGAATGACTGTACTATCAGGTTGAGGATGCGAGCCATACAAGGCACGTGTGTAAAGTTGCCACAGTGTAGGGCCACCACCAGGTTTGCACCGTTATCGCATACGGCGTTCCCTGGCTACAGGTTGAGTGTAGACAGCCATTGCTCAAACTCGGTATGGATAGCTGTCCACAACACTTGATCTGTATGACTGCGATCTCCAAGGCATATTAATTTAAACACTGGCTGATTGTGGTGAGCCCTGGCTGCGCAGTACAGAGGTGGTGGGATTCTCTCTGCACTTCTGGAACTTGTGTCTCATTAAGGTAGAAGTTGAGGGTGCAGGTGGAGGCCTTAGAGGAGGTGGAGAAGGTAGAAGCACTGGAGGAAGTGTTAGATACAGAGGTTTGTCCTGCAAATCCTTGAGGATTCCAAGATTGGTGTCTAGTGACACATTGATGTCTAGTACTTTAGTTATTTATCCCCTGGTGTGTACTAGTTTAGTCCTGCCACCCCTGTTGTCTATCAGTTTAGTTGTACATGTTCTGGTGTGTATTTGTTTTGTTCTCCAACCTTAGCTGTTTAGTAAATTAAAAGGAGAGGTCAATGCTAATGAATAAAAACATTAATTGTAAATACGAACATACAAATGCATAAGTAATGGCCCCCCTGAGGAAGCAACCAAAAGTCAAATGTATGTTGGGGACAGCGAGCTGGGGTGCTACCCTAACTAAACCAATGGGCAATTGATGCTGCATTTGATGTATGCTCTCTATTTGTTACCATACATTACTTAATTTTCATTATATGCATTCATATGCTATGGGTGGTATTGTGCATGTTACTGTGTCTGTTTTCAGTGCAGGGACTAAACTGGATGTGCTGTTACACATTATTTAGCTTCAACATAGAGATTATTTAACATCCATTATCTATACACTGTATAGCGCTGCACTGAACATTCGCAAGTACATGTGCACTCATCTACCATGTATATTACTACCTTGATTACTCATAGGATGGTTAACCTACATGCTTCTAGTTGACTGCATTGCATGCACTAACTCTTGGTCATATAATACAAATAGCACCTCTGGCTCCCTTTACTCTGTCACTGTTTCACCCCTTAGCTTGCTCATTATTTGTGTTGGAAGTTTGCATTTACAATGAATTATTTCAATAAAATATATGTTTTTATTAATTAGTATGGACTATATCCTCTCCTTGTTTCATTATCTTACAGAGTCGCTATTTTTCTCAATCTTAGGGCACTTTTTTTGCATATATATATATACATAATCTACAAAAATGTTGAACTGGAGATTTTTCTAGCTGTTTAGTATTTTAGTTCTCCAACCTCTGTCTAGTAGTTTAATTCTCTACCTTATGGTGTGCATTTGTTTTGTTGTCCAACGCTAGCTGTTTAGTAATTTAGTTCTCCAATCCTGTTGTCTAGTATTTTAGTTCTCCATCCTATGGTGTGTAGTGTAGCTTTAAGGGAATGGGTGATATCTGCGACATGCTGGTCTAGCGCAGGCATATCTTTCTAAGAGAAATAATGTTGATTGGGCAACTGGTACTGGGGGGCTGCAACAGCTATCAGCTTTTAGAAACCGTCTGTATCCAAAAGGCTAAATAGCTTAATTTCCGTGGCCAACAAATTGCATTGGCCATCCAATAGTCATAGAGATCACAGGCTGTGAGCAACGCAGAACCGCGTGCTTTGATTTATGGAGCGAAGAGCTCTCAGCTGGACCCTATCGTCCAGACAATTACACGACTGGGCATCAATTAACCAAGAAGGCCACAAGCTGGTCACAATAATTAGTTTTTGGAAAACTAAAAGTGAGCTTACGACATATCTACCTCCGGATCAATACACATGGAAATGTGTGCATATGCCGCCATAAAATCATTACTAACTCCACAATAGCCCCACACTCCTCGCTGCCACCAACACTCCTGTTTTTTAAAAAATAAATACAGGCCCAATGGACTCGATTCTCTGAGATCGGTCAAAAACAGCAGGCATGTCCGCTTCCTTTACAGCTGACGGGCTTTCATTCAGCCTGACTGGAGCGGGTAAAGAACCAGAGGTACTGGGATTCCTCTACTCAGTTTGTTTTTGCAACGTTGGTAGATAATGGGAGTTGGCTCATCCTATGCAGTGTCAAAAGAGGCCAAGGCTAGGCAACCCCATCTGTTCAGTTTGTGACTATCTGCCATTTTCTTGTAGTGTTCTGGCTGCTGGTCTTTTTCCCCCGGTGCTGGGTTTGTCTTGGGTCAGGTGATTGTATCACCCTTCATTAACCTGCATCTGTCTCCCATTCCTTGCTGGACAACAGTGTTAATCCGCTTGAAGTCTGGCTTGGAGCCTTGCTTTGCCTTCTGTGTGTATAATTAGTGCAGTTCTATGACCTCTGGTTCTGCTAGTCTTAGTTTCTGTTTTCAGTTTTTTTCTGCTGCCTTCCCTTTGTTTTTCTATTAGGAGGTGACCCGTTTTTGTACCCAGTCCTTAGATCTGTCAGGGACCCCCTTCCCCTATCTTTAGGTCTTTGCTTGAGATTAACCTAGGATCGTCAGTGGGTCTATTCACAAGGAATGGGTCTCCCTCCTCATCGTAGGGTATCAGCCTAGTCGCAGTGCAGGGTCAGTTTTCCCCTTCCTACCCTAGTCCTGTGCTGCAGAACCGTGACAGCTGGCCACAGTTGTGATTGAGGATACAGTGCTTGTTGTGGTTGCATCACTCTGTGTCTACACCGTACAGCGCAATGTAACTGCCTCGTCTTCCTCCTTCACCTCCTCAGATGACCTACTCAGCTGCCTGCCTCTGTGTTCATGCCATATGGGATTTACAACATCATCATTATTCTCTGTGTTATCCCATTCTTTGCCCTCAGAGTCACCCTCCTACTCTTCTTGTCATGTCAGCACAGTACAGTCCATCTGAGCCTCAAATATCTGAGTCTCATCAGGATCACCTCACCCTCAGGGGTTAACGTCTGGCGACAAGGTTCAGGATGCTGCTCGGACCCTACTTCGCCTTGGCCCGGATCCAAGCTAAAAATATTCCCCCTTCTACAATGATCTCGCTTTTTCCCACTCATGTTGCTCAGGTAGTGTGGTTGGAGTACACTGTTACCAACAAAAAATTTGACTTTTTAATCTGCACCAGATCTGTACACCGCTGAATTTCAGCAACAGTAAATGACAACGTGAAATATGGCATGCTGAATCTCTGAAAAAAAAATCATTTTTTTTTACTCTGCAACAGCTCTGCACACAGCTGAAGTTCAGTGGCATTAGATGTCAAGGTGAAATATGGCGGAAAAAAAGTATTTTTTTAGTGTGGATGAGGCCTGTATAACATAGAAGATATGCTCCAAACAATTTCAAAGTGAGATCTCCCCTACTGTATCACGTGAGTAACAGAAGAAAGAATTGTCTCAGTGTGGATGAGGCATGTATAACAAAGAAAATATGCTCCAAACAATTTTAAAGTGAGATCTCCCCTACTTTATCACATTAGTAAAAGAAGAATGAATTGCTTCAGAGTGGATGAGGCCTGTATAACAAAGAATATATGCTCCAAACAATTTCAAAGTGAGATCTACCCTACTGTAGCACATTAGTAACAGAAGAAATTTTTCTTGTGTGGATGACGCGTGTATAACATAGAAGATATGCTCCAAACAATTTCAAACTGAGATCTCCCTACTGTATCACGTTAGTAGCAGATGAAAGAATTGTTTCAGTGTGGACGCTTCAAACAATTTCAAACTGCAAACTCCCCTATTGTATCATATTAGTGACAGAAGAAAGTATTTTTGTGTGTGGATGAGACCTGTATACATTAGAATATATGCTCCAAACAATTTCAAACATCAGATCTAGCCTGCTGTGTATTTGTCATAGAATTTTTTTTTATTTTTTATTTACTCTGCATGAGATCTACACACAGCTGAATTTCACCGCCACAAAATGAGAAGGTGGAATATGGCGTGCTGTATCAAGTATGTGGCAGAAAAATATATTTTTTTATTCTGCAACAGCTCTGCACAAAAATGAATTTCACTGTCACTAAATGACAAGATGAGATATAGCGCGTCGTTTTTCAAACATATTCGCTCATCTCTAATAGTTATATCTAAGGTGGATTTCCCTTGATGGCTGCAGGCTCCGACGATGAGCCCACAACTTTTCTGGCACATGTCAGCTGATTTGAACAGCCGACATGTGCCCCTAACAGCGGCAGGTGGAATTGCGATCTACCCGTGGCTGCTAACATGTTAAATGCCGCTGTCAGTCTCTGACAGCGGCATTTAACATGCTTCCGCTGGAAGGGCATCACCAATCCGGCCATGTAGATCTTTATGGTTGTTATTGCCAGATTTCTATGAGTGCCACCTAGTGGTCGGCGCTACATAGCAAGTGATCATTTTAGCTGCATAGAGCAGGGCTGAAGCCCCGCTCTGTATAGCACAAGCGATCGGATGATCACAGTTTCTAGTCTACCATGGAGACTATTGAAGCAAGTAAAAAGTAAAACAAAATGTTTCTAAAAATATAAAAAAATATAAAAGTTCAACTCACCCATTCACCCCATTCAAAATAAAACAATAAAGAAAACCCCCCACAAATTTGGTATTGCCGCATTCTTAATTGCCCAATCTATCACTATACAAAAAGAATTAATCCGATCCGTAAATGGCATAATGTTAAAAAAAAGTCAAAACCCCAATACATGTTTGGTATCTATGAACTCATAATGACCTGGAAAATCATAATGGAAGAGCAGTTTTAGCATTTAGTGAACATGGTAAAATAACAAAGCAAAAAAACAATGGCACTTTTTTGCAATTTCACCACACTTAGGAATGCTTTGTTCTGCTTACTTTCCGCATGTGGCTGTGCTCACCATGCAAAAAGTAAGCAGAACATTTGCGGATGGTACCCATGGTCTGGAGGAGAGGAGACTGTCCTCCAGGCCATGGGTACCATATCCCTGTAAAAAATAGAATTAAAATAAAAATTCTTACCTTCTGATGTCCCTCTCAGCGTCACCAGGCCTCAGCGATGCTCCCGGCAGGTCCCGTTCCCAGTGATGCATTGTGACAATGACCTTTGATGACATTGCGGTCTTGCGAGACCGAGACCGCACCGTCATCAAAGGTCATTGTCGCAATGCATTAGTGGGAACGGGACCTACCGGGAGCATCGCGATGATTGGGAACGCTGCACTAGACGCCGGAAGGTGAGAAAAACACCATTTTTTATTTTATTATTTTTAACATTAGATCTTTTTACTACTGATGCTGCATAGACAGCCTCAATAGTAAAAAGTTGGTCACAATAGTCAAATACTATGTTTGACGAGTATGTCCAACCTGTCAATCAGTTTTCCAAGCGATGCTACAGATTGCTTGGAAAACGCTAGCATTCTGCAAGCTAATTACGCTTGCAAATCGCTAGTTTTTCCCCGGGAAATAGGCGGGAATTAAAATGCGGTTTTCTCGCATATTTCCCGCAGAATGGAAGTCCGGAATTCCCACGGAAATTTCCGCGGCAATTCCGCAACGTGTGCACATAGCCTTAAAAAAAAATCAAATTAACTAATTGTCTAGAAGATTGGATTTTTGACTGGTACATGAGAATGACAGAAATATTAATGTACCCTTCCAGCTTCCTCCAGGGCCTTGCGATCACTGGAAGCGTAATGTAAGGCAGCCTTATTCTTAATGATGTTGACTGCAATTACTAATGGACCATATGCAAAGATGATTAGTGACAATTGCCAGCCATATACAAAGGAAATGATGACTGCAGAAAGCAGAGTGAACACATTCATTGTTATTATTCCCAGTTGCTTTCCAGTAACCTAGAAGATAGAAATGTTATTGAAGTTAAGAAGAGGACAATGTCTTGTGTCAAAGCTGAAAATAAGTGCTGAAATCATCCAGTGTAGTAATATACCTTATTTTATAAATATATTTGGTACACTTGTATGAATGAACATTGAAGTAATGTCAGAAATAATTACAGTATGCAACATTTCATCAAAATGTCAGAAATTCTCAATGACTTCTCTGCAGTTGACCAGTAAGACACAGCAGATGACATATTGTATGGAAAACCTATTGATGTTTTTAGCCAGCAGGGAAAAAATACATTCTTTGTGTACTTACTAGCATACTTAATTATTTAAATGCTCTCCAATGTTCCAATTTAAGTTCCCTTTCCCTTTTCCCGGTCCTGGAATTTCCTAGTCTGTGTTGTTTTAAATTGCAAAGAAGCTAAGGTCATCTCTAATTTTTGGTTTTTGCTTCCAAACAGTGTACGTTGTTATGTTGTTCCACTCAGTACATCCGGATGCCAACGGAGCTGAAAATAGCCAGTTGGTGGGGATGTCAGGTGTCTGACCCAACTAACTGATATTATTGGCCTAGCCATAGGATAGGTCATCAGTCAGTTCAGGGCTAGGCTATTTTCTCCTGTTCTCGACCAGGCATATTTTTCGAGTATTATCGTACATGGTCTCTTATGTGTCTATTTGCATATTGCTTTATTTGTTTTACAACCAAAAATCACAGTAAAAAAACATTTGAAATTGCTTTACCCTTTCCATACAAATTATTTTTATCTCTATTTTTTCCAACAGAATGAGAGCTAGAAACAGTGATCAGACTTTAATTTATTTTGCACACTCTGCCTTCCCTCCATGGTCTTAAAAGACTTTAGGCAATATTTTAATTGTTGATTTCCTCTTTAACTCTGGCAGCCATATTAACCCACGTTAAATGGGAAATAAAGACATAAGATCCTGTGCTATCCCTACACTCATATGATTGCTAGGTCCAGAGGAGGAAGCACTCTGTTTCCTAATCTGCATACACAAGCACTGGTTCAACGTTATGTATACATCGATTGAAAAGGTAAGCATGGTAATAAACATGTTTGCCTTCTGCTCTGGAAGTCTTGCTGTTTTTGGCAACCAAATCCCTGCCACATAGCTACATGATCTCAAGCAAGCTGCTTACTCTACATTGACATGTTAGAAATTCAGTGCAAAGTAAAGTGCAGACCGCCAGGATGTTAATAGTCTATGAGGAGGGTAAGGGGGTCCAGAAGTAGTTAAAATTAAAATAGTGGACCACCCTTTTTATAAGCATGTTTTCTTGAACCTTATAAAGCAGGTGTATTTACTTTGTAAAAATCACATCAAAGTAGCTGTAAAATTAAAATGAGCATGTTAAGAATCAATCTAAAGCTGGACTCACCTTAACGCCTTAGTGAAAGTGCCAATTTGGTACTTACTGTTATGACCAAGCCAATTTTTACAATTCTGACCTCTGTCACTTTATGAGGTTACAGCTTTGGAATGCTTCAACAGATTACACTGATTATGAGAATGTTTTTTCTTGAAATATTGTACTTCATGTCAGTGGTAAAATTTCTTTGATATAACTTGCATTTATTTATGAAAAAAATGGAAATTTGGCAAAAAAATTGAAAATTTTGCAATTTTCAAACTTTTAATTTTTGTACCCTTAAATCAGAGAGCGGTGTCACACAAAATAATTAATAAATAACATTTCCCACATGCCTTCTTTACATCAGCACAATTTTGGAAAAATATTTTTTTGTTAGGACGTTATAAGGGTTAACAGTTGATTAGCGAGTTCTTATTTTTCCAACAAAATTTACAAAACCTTTTTTTAGAGACCACCTCACATTTGAAGTGAGTTTGGGGGGGCAAGATAACAGAAAATACCCAAAAGTGACACTATTCTAAAAACTGCTCCCTCAAGGTGCCCAAAACCTCATTTAAGAAGTTTATTAACCCTTCAGGTGTTTCACGAGAACTAAAGCAACATGGAAGGAAAAAATGTACATTTTACTTTTTTCACAAAAAATTTACTTTGGAACCAATTTTTTTTTTTTTCACAAGAGTATCAGGAAAAAATGGACCACAAAATTTGTTGTGCAATTTCTCCTGAATACAATAATACCCCATATGTGGGGAAAAGCCACTGTTTGGGTGCATCAATACAAAAAGGTTGGGGGAACAAGAGGCGCAATAGTGCCCTATCACTAGTGACACTACAATGTGAGTGGTATAATGCAGTTCCACTCACCTATTCCAGTTGTGTGACCCACAACTGGCTTGAAGACATAACACTGTATCAGCTGCTGCAGGACTTCCACTGACCACTCCAACGTGGAAAAACTGCCAGAAAATATGGGAAGCAAGGTGTGCCACAGTCCGCGCTGCTGAGTCCACAGTCCACCCTGATATCCCTGAGGAAGGTGCCAGGAAGGGCGCCGAAACGCGTAGGAAGGAATAAAGAAGTACTTTGTTACAACATCTTGCATCCCAGGTGATTTTGTGGACTCAGCAGCGCGGACTGTGGCACACCTTGCTTCCCATATTTTCTGGCTGTTTGGGTGCATGGCATGGCTCAGAAGGGAGGGAGCACCGTTTGACTTTTTGAACGCACAATTGGCTGGAATCAATGGTGGCACCATGTCATGTTTGGAAAACCCCCTAATGTACCTAAACAGTGGAAACCCCCCAATTCTATCTACAACCATAACTCCAATACACTCCTAACCCTAATCCCAACCCTATCCATAACCCTAACCACAACCTTAACCCCAACACACCCCTAACCCTAATCCCAACCCTAATTTAACTCTAACCACAAACCTAACCCTAACACACTCCAACCCCAATCCAAACCCTAACCCTAATCCCAACCCTGGCCCCAACCCCAACTTTAGCCCCATCCTAACCTCAATTTTAGCCCCAACTCTATCCCTAACTTTAGTCTCAACCCTAACCCTAACTTTAGCCCAAACCCTAACTGTAGCCCAATTCACTTTAGCCCAATTCACTCAGAAAGGAGGTAAGAAAATTTCTAAAACAATCTACAGGGAGGAGATTGGAACAAAACAAAATCCTCTAAACTGCATGCTCGTAAATGCCAGAAGCCTGACAAGCAAGATGGAAGAACTAGAAGCAGAAATATCTACAGGTAACTATGACATAGTGGGAATAACCGAGACATGGATAGATGAAAGCTATGACTGGACAGGGTTACAGTCTATTTAGAAAGGATCGTAAAAATCGGAGAGTAGGAGGGGTTTGTCTTTATGTAAAGTCTTGTCTAAAGTGCACTTTAAGGGAAGATATTAGCGAAGGGAATGAGGATGTCAAGTCCATATGGTCTGACATATATGGAGGGAAAAATAGTAACAAAATTCTCATTGGGGTCTGTTACAAACCCCTAGATATAACAGAAATCATGGAAAGTCTAATACTAAGGCAGATAGATGAAGCTGCAACCCATAATGAGGTTGTTGTTAAGGGGGACTTTAACTACCCAGATATTAACTGGAAAACAGAGATCTGCAAAACCCACAAAGGTAACATGTTTCTGCTAATAACAAAGAAAAATTATCTTTCACAATTTGTGCAGAATCCAATCAACGGAGCAGCACTTTTAGATCTAATGCTATCTAGTAGACCTGACAGAATAACAAATCTGCAGGTCGTCGGGCATCTAGGAAATAGCGACCACAATATTATACAGTTTCACTTGTCTTTCGCTAGGGGGACTTGTCAGGGAGTCATAAAAACACTGAACTTTAGGAAGGCAAAGTTTGACCAGCTTAGAGATGTCCTTAATCTGGTTGACTGGAACAATGTCCTCAGAAAAAAAGAAAACAGATAATAAATGAGAAATGTTTAAGAACATCCTTAATAGTCACTGTTTTTACCTTGTGGGAATAAAAGGACAGGAAATATGAAAAACCCAATGTGGCTAAACAAAGAGTAGTAGTAAAAGTAAGAGGGGTAATTAACAGTAAAAAGAAAGCATTTAAACTACTAAAGCAAGATGGCACCGTTGAAGCTCTAAAAAACTATAGGGAGAAAAATACTTTATCTAAAAAACTAATTAAAGCTGCCAAAAAGGAAACAGAGAAGCACATTGCTAAGGAGAGTAAAACTAATCCCAAACTGTTCTTCAACTATATCAATAGTAAAAGAATCAAAAGTGAAAGTGTAGGCCCCTTAAAATAATTGTGAGGAAAGAATGATTGTAGATGACGAGGAAAAAGCTAATATGTTAAACACCTTCTTCATCACGGTATTCACGGTGGAAAATTAAATGCTAGGTGAAATGTCAAGAGACAAAGAAAACCCTATATTATGGGTCACTAATCTAACCCAAGAAGAAGTGCGAAACCGGCTAAGTAAGATTAAAATAGATAAATCTCCAGGTCCGGATGGCATACACCCACGAGTACTAAGAGAACTAAGTAATGTAATATACAAACCATTATTTCTTATATTTAGGGACTCTATAGCAACAGAGTCTGTTCCACAGGACTGGCGCATACCAAATGTGATACCAATATTTAAAAAGGGCTCTAAAAGTGAACCTGGAAATTATAGGCCAGGAAGTCTAACCTCTATTGTTGGTTAAATATTGGAAGGGTTTCTGAGGGATGTTATTCTGGATTATCTCAATGAGAATAACTGTTTAACTCCATAACAGCATGGATTTATGAGGAATCGCTCCTGTCAATCAATTTTTATGAAGAGGTAAGCTATAGTCTAGACCAGTGGTTCCCAAACTCCAGTCCTCGCGGACCCAAACAGGTCAAGTTTTCAGGATTTCCTTAGTATTTCACAGGTGATGGTAGTATCATCAAGGCATCAGGAATTCTCTCACATGTGTAACACTATGGAAATCCTGAAAACATGACCTGTTGGGGTCCACGAGGACTGGAGTTTGGGAACCACTGGTCTAGACCAAGGTGAATCATTGGACGTGGTATATCTTGATTTTTCTAAAGCGTTTGATACCGTGCCACACAAAAGGTTGGTACACAAAATGAGAATGCTGGGTCTGGGGGAAAATGTGTGTAAATGGGTAAGTAACTGGCTTAGTGATAGAAGGCAGAGGGTGGTTATATACTCTAACTGAGTCACTGTGACCAGTGGGGTACTGCAGGGGTCGGTGTTGGGACCTATTCTCTTCAACATATTTATTAACGATCTGGTAGAAGGTTTACACAGTAAAATATCGATATTTGCAGATGATGCAAAACTATGTAAAGCAGTCAATACAAGAGAAGATCGTATTCTGCTATAGATGGATCTGGATAAGTTGGAAACATGGGCCAAAAGGTGGCAGATGCTGGTAAACAATGATACAGTAAATGTAAGGTTATACACATGGGAAGAAGGAATCAATATCACCATTACATAATGAATGGTAAACCACTGGGTAGATCTGGCATGAAGAAGGACTTGGGGATCCTAGTTAATGATAAACTTACCTGGAGCAGCCAGTGCCAGGCAGCGGCTGCCAAGGCAAACAGGATCATGGGGTGTATTAAAATATTAAAAGAGGACTGGATACACATGATGAGAGCACTATACTCCCTCTGTACAAATCCCTAGTTAGACCGCACATGGAGTACTGTGTACAGTTTTGGACACAAAGGAGGGCAACAAAATTAATAAAGGGGATGGGAGAACTACAATACCCAGAAAGATTAGCAACATTAGGATTATTTAGTCTAGAAAAAAAGACGACTGAGGGGCCATCTTATAACCATGTATAAGTATATAAGGGGGCAATACAAATATCTTTCCGAGGATCTGTTTATTCCAAAGAAGGTGACGGTCACAAGGGAGCATTCTCTGCGTCTGAAGGAGAGAAGATTTTTCCATCAACATAGAAGAGAATTCTTTACTGTTAGAGCAGTGAGACTCTGGTATTCCTTGCCTGAGGAGGTGGTGATGGCGAACTCAGTCGAAGGGTTCAAGAGAGGCCTGGATGTCTTCCTGGAGCATAACAATATTGTACCTTACAGTTATTAGGTTCTTTGGAAGGACGTAGAGCTGGGGATTTATTCTGATGAAATATAGGCTGAACTGGATGGACAAATGTCTTTTTTCAGCCTTGCTAACTATGTTACTATGTTACTTTAGCCCAACTCTAATTCTAACTCTAAAATGGAAATAAATACATTTTTTTTTATTTTATTATTTTTCTCTAACTAAGGGAGTGATAAAGGGGGGTTTGATTTACTTTTTTTATTTCAATCACTGTGATAGGGTCTATCACAGTGATCAAAATGAACCAATAGCAATAATTTCCTATTGCTGATGGGTGCCGGGTGTCAGATCTCAGTGGGCGCACTACACATGCGCCCGCCATTTTCTCCCAAAAGAAGACGCCGGCGACCCGGGAGACTTCACGGGCGGTTGCAGGGACAACGCAGGTATCGAGGGGATCGGAGGACCCTATTTCTCTCTTCTCTGATGTGCAATCACATCAGAGGGGAGAGAAATTAAATGGAAAAACAGACTTTTTTTGCGGCCGCCGTTATACCGTTAATAACGGCAATAGCAACACCGGGGTCGGTAAAAACCAACCCGAATCATGTTCTCTGGAGACTCAGCTACCCTGGTAGCTGAGAGCCCAGAGAAATTCTGAATCTGGGGGGTGCTATAACCTTATTCCTCAGCCCCGTTAAAAAGCGGAGCTGTAGTTTAAGTACCCTTAACTGCTGCCATTAAAAGGCATGTCGGCGGTCGTTAAGGGGTTAATATTAGCCAGGAAAATCTTCAAATAGGCATATACAAGCTCCAGTTTTGCATTGACTTTCAAAGTAAGTACACCAGCCTCATAAGAGTCTAAGTGAGCTGTAAAATAATGTATGGTTTGTATTGTGAAATCTGATGATAGACTCTTGCTTTCATACTTACCCCTGTAATCTGAGAGGCATTCATTGAAAGTCTTGTGAGAAGGACTCCGACAGAATTTTTTTGCTCATCAAAATAGGCCATATCCTATTAGTGGAAAGTGAAAATGATAATATATTATTAAATGCTCTTCAATATGATATTTTCTGAGTTTTAAGGATGTCAAAGCTCTCCATGAAAAAAAAATCCCATAAAGATCTTGAAGTTTAGCAGTATAAAGGTAAGTGAATCTTTGGTGTTTGGTGCTTTTACTGGATTTTTAGATTAAAAAAATTATCCCCAACATTGAAATTTAAATGACAGGTGATCAACAGAAGTCCAACCCCTGGGACCCCAGCCAGTCCAAAACAGGGCTCTGATATACACTGTTGGAATGAAGGGGTGGCAGCACATCCTTTGGAATGGTGATGATGGAAGATTCAGATGGTGGGAATTTCAGAGAGATAGGCTGGGCTCCTACTGATGGGATTATAAGTTTCAATTATAAAAATAATATTTTAAATGGGATCTGTTAGCAGGATTTCAGAACCTAAACTATTTATATACACATGTAGCTTTTTCAATGACAAGTCCAGCAATGCCTTTACGCGGGTGGTCCATTCCTCCATTACTGGGAAATCAGCATTTGAATTACTATGAATTCCAATAAATGTGAATTTATATTGACAGATGGCTCCTTTATCTGAAGTCATGCAGCATAGAGACTGTCAGTCAAGCAGGAAGAGGGGATGCTGGGTGAGGAATAGAGCTGAAGCAACAGAGGCTCCAGACCTAACATAGTCCTTCAGCGTCACTTGCATATCAATTCAAATGCTGATTTCTCAGTAACAGACAAATGGAATGGCCATGTAAAGGTACTGCTGGACTTGTTTTGAAAGAGCAACATGCACATATAAATTGCTTGGGGGCTAAACTCGTGCTGACAAATTCCCTTTAAGGATGGAGTGGCACTTTAAAATAGCTTTTTATCTCTACTTTCTCTCTAGTATAGTCTTATCCCTGTGTACTCATGGGCAAAAAATATACTCAGATTTCGAGGACCCACCACACACACTCATGTTAACCCTACCTGGAAATATCTGCAATGAACCTTGCCTCTATGAAACACGGCAGGCAATAAAATGTTTCTGTTAAAAATATATACTAACCAACGAACTCTCATAATAGCTTTTGCTCAACATGGAGCTAATTGATACTGACGCCTCCTGACTTACAAGGTTCCATTAAGTTTTTGTTGGGACTCCAGTAATTTATATTGGAATAAAAGGGCTACAAAGTGCACTATTCTGGCCATTAAATAATTCATACACTCTGACAAATTGGCAAAAATATAAGTTATGTAAAGAACCTGTAGCACCATATTAATATTCAGAATCTAATATTTATTAGCAAGAAGAAGCATAGAAACAACTACGGTACCTGTCGAAGAAGTGCCTTAAATGACAAAGATCTGAGCCTCATTGCTAGACTTTCCCCAGACTTTCCAAGCATGAAACCCTGAAAAATACATTATGTGAGAAAACATTTATTGCATC
Source organism: Dendrobates tinctorius (assembly GCF_039654945.1). Taxonomy (NCBI): domain Eukaryota; kingdom Metazoa; phylum Chordata; class Amphibia; order Anura; family Dendrobatidae; genus Dendrobates; species Dendrobates tinctorius. The sequence goes on along the minus strand of NW_027361738.1, from coordinate 22,531,363 downwards.
TTTTAATTCTAGTTTATTCAGAATTACAGCGGCATGTAAAAGTTTGGGCATCCCTGGTCAAAACTACTGTTATTGTGAACATTTAAGCAAGTTGAAGATAAAATGATTTCTAAAAGGACTAAACTTAAAGATGTTTCCTTTCCATTTTAGGCAAATATATATATATATATATACACTCACTGGCCACTTTATTAGGTACACCTGTCCAACTGTGTGTTAAGACTTAATTTCTAATCAGCCAATCACATGGCGGCAACTCAGTGCATTTAGGCATGTAGACATGGTCAAGACAATCTCCTGCAGTTCAAACCGAGCATCAGTATGGGGAAGAAAGGTGATTTGAGTGCCTTTGAACGTGGCATGATTGTTGGTGCCAGAAGGGCTGGTCTGAGAATTTCAGAAACTGCTGATCTACTGGGATTTTCACGCACAACCATCTCTAGGGTTTACAGAGAATGGTCCGAAAAAGAAAAAAAATCCAGTGAGCGGCAGTTCTGTGGCCGGAAATGCCATGTTGATGCCAGAGGTCAGAGGAGAATGGGCAGACTGGTTCGAGCTGATAGAAAGGCAACAGTGACTCAAATTGCCACCCGTTACAACCAAGGTAGGCAGAAGAGCATCTCTGAACGCACAGTGCGTCGAACTTTGAGGCAGATGGGCTATAGCAGCAGAAGACCACACCGGGTACCACTCCTCTCAGCTAAGAACAGGAAACTGAGGCTACAATTTGCACAAGCTCATCGAAATTGGACAGTAGAAGATTGGAAAAACGTTGCCTGGTCTGATGAGTCTCGATTTCTGCTGCGACATTCGGATGGTAGGGTCAGAATTTGGCGTAAACAACATGAAAGCATGGATCCATCCTGCCTTGTATCAACGGTTCAGGCTGGTGGTGGTGGTGTCATGGTGTGGGGAATTTTTTCTGGGCACTCTTTGGGCCCCTTGGTACCAATTGAGCATCGTTGAAACGCCACAGCCTACCTGAGTATTGTTGCTGACCATGTCCATCCCTTTATGACCACAATGTACCCAACATCTGATGGCTACTTTCAGCAGGATAATGCGCCATGTCATAAAGCTCGAATCATCTCAGATTGGTTTCTTGAACATGACAATGAGTTCACTGTACTCAAATGGCCTCCTCAGTCACCAGATCTCAATCCAATAGAGCATCTTTGGGATGTGGTGGAACGGGAGATTCGCATCTGGGATGTGCAGCTGACAAACCTGCGCCAACTGTGTGATGCCATCATGTCAATATGGTCCAAAATCTCTGAGGAATGCTTCCAGCACCTTGTTGAATCTCTGCCACGAAGAATTGAGGCAGTTCTGAAGGCAAAAGGGGGTCCAACCCCTTACTAGCATGGTGTACCTAATAAAGTGGCCAGTGAGTGTATATTCATCTTTTACATTTTAAAATTTATAAAAAGGAGGAAAATGGGCCAATGCAAAAGTTTAGGCATCCTGCATGGTTAGTACCCAGTAGCACCGCCTTTTGAAAGTATCACAGCTTGTAAATGCTTTTTTGTAGCCAGCCAAGAGTCTTTCAATTCTTGTTTGAGGGATTTTCATCAATTCTTCCTTGGAAAATTCTTGCAGTTCTGTGAGATTCCTGGGTCGTCTCGCAAGCACTGTCATTTTGTGGTCTAACCACAGATTTTCAACGATGTTCAGATCATGAGATTGTGAGCGCCGTTGTAAAACCTTTAGCTTGTGCCTTTTGAGGCAGTCTATTGTGTATTTTGACATGTCTATTAGGATCATTATTCATTTGTAGAAGCCATCCTCTTCAGCTTTTTTACAGCTGGTGTTGAAATTTCAATGAATCTATTCTTCCCTCTACCAGTGAAATGTTCCCCTTGCCTTTGACTATAGCACAGCCCCAACGCATGATGGATCCACCCAAAAGCTTCATGGTTGGAGATAGGTTCTTTTCCTGAAATTCCATGCCTTTTTTCTCCACACATAGCTTTGATAATTGTGGCCAAACAGTTCTATTTTAACCTCAATGGTCCACAGGACTTGTTTCCAAAATCCATCAGGCTTGTTTAGATGTTCTCTTGCATACTTCTGATGCTAAATTTATGAGGAGGATGCAGGAGAAGTTTTATTCTGATGACTCTTCCATGAAGGCAATATTTATTATTTATGCAGGTGTCTCTGAACAGTAGAAGAATGTGGAACAATGTACCACAACTCCAGAATTTGTTACAACTTTCTGAAGGTCTTTTTGCAGTCAAGTTGGGGGTTCTGATTTGCCTCTCTAGCAATCTTTCAAGCAGCTCTCGCTCAAATTTTGCTTTGTCTTCCAGACTTTATCTTGACATCCATTGTTCCTGTTAACTGCCATTTCTTAATTACATTTCGACCATAGGAAATGACAACTTGAAAACATTTGCAATCTTCTTATAGTCTTTTCCTGCTTTGTAGGCCTCCACCATTTTCATTTTCAGAGTGCTAGTCAGCTGCTTAACCCCTTCCCGATCTGTGACGCCACATAGGCGTCATGAAAAAAGGTGCCTTCCCGACCTGTGATGCCACATAGACGTCATGGTGGGATCGCGTTTCTGCAGGTCGGGTGACTGGAGTCACTGAAATGTCACCCTCCTGGGTCACCGAGGAGAAAAAGACTAAACAAGCTAAGTCACAGAAAACCAGAGAGGTTGGTAACTATGCAGATTGCAGATCCCTGATCCTAACCACAACAACTAGCAGCAGCCATGGAGCGTACCTACGATGGTCATAGACGCTTCGTCACAGCCGGAGAACTAAATAAGCCTAAAGCAAGAAAAGGGGAAAACTAACTGCCCCAGAGCAGACCTCAAAGGAAAAGACAGCCCCCACACATGTATTGACGGTGAAACAAGATGAAAGCACAAACACAGGCAGGAAAATAGGCTGAGCAAATGATGGGGCCCAAACTAACTAGAAAGGATAGGAAAGGAAAGACACTGTCTGCAATCTGCCAAAAACCCTACAAATTAATGTCCAACACTTCTGATAGCAAAATTAACCCTGAAGTCACTAGACTTCTCCCACTATATCGCACTCTGAAATATTCTGAGACAGAGCAAAAAGAGACCAATCTAATAAGGGACAAAAAAGCAAATTGGCCAATACAGATAAATTAGAGTGGAAATTCAGCACAGCCCCAGCCGGGGCTGGCTGACCACACAAAAACTGAATAGACCAACAAAATCAAGTGTGAACAATAGCAGAAAAACTTAGCTTGAAATGACTGGAACAGAGCTGAAAATCAGGAACTGAAAAACTAGAAGGAATCACCAGCACCAGACTAGGGCGTCGGCTGTCTTAAATCCAGTCTGAGATTCCTGAGGTCCAATCGTCATCCTCATTATCAGGTGGCAGATCTCTACTGATTAAATCAGCCTCACTACCTCCAGTTACCACCAGAGGGAGCTTGGAAGGAGAACTCACAACTGGTGCACCGGAAAATGAACTCACAACAGGGAGGTCTCCCTAACATGCAGAGACAAACGTAAACTGCAATAGAGGTAACGCCAATAGATAAATGAAGGCTCAAATAGCCAGCAAGTCACCAAACGAAGCTGCGGCTAGCAGCGATAACATTGTTAATGTTACAAAGGATCCCCCTTATTATTTAAATTCGCCCCACTGGAGGTGGTGTATCACACCGCCTCCAGTGGGGCGAATTTAAATAATAAAACGTGCAGCTGGATACGCCGCCTCCAACTGGCGAATTTAGGTAATACACGTTATATATATATATATATATAATCTGGAAACCCCGCCTCCAGTAAGGCAAATTTAAATACTAAGGGGGAACCTGGGTAACATTAACAATGGTGGGCCCTGCAATAGGGAATAGGGACGTGGAGACCTCCTGTACTCCCCTGAGCCAGTGTCCCTGCACTCCTAACGTTCCCTATGCCGGTTCCACACCGGGCGACGCACAGGAGCCCACCACCTGCGTGCATCTTCTCCTCCACCCAGATCCATCACCATAATCAGATCCATCACCATAGTGCAGCCTTGGAGCAGAGTCCACCACCAGTTGCAGCTGCCCAGTAAACAGAGTCCCAAAGATTAGTCCAGCTTCTGCCAAAAAGTCCAGCATGCTTGAGTCCAACTTTTCTGCCAAGAAGTCCAGCATGCTTGAGTCCAGCTTTCAGCAACAAAGTCCAGCATGCTGACTGCAACTCTCACCATAGTCGCCACTCCACCAAGCCATGCAAGCACTTCCTGCTGACACCATAAACTGCGACTCCACCCAGCCATGCCAGCCCTTCTTCCAGATACCATTGTTGAACTCCACCAATCCATGCCAGCACTCCTTGCAGACTCCATAGCTGACTCAACCCCTCTGGCTGGGCTGCCCAGGACTCTTGTTCAGCTCCTTCATCACCCAGGCTTGCTTCCCAAATGACGAACTCACAACATCACCAAATATGACCAAACACACCTGACACTCTTTTATAGCGCCTCACACCTGATTGGTAATTACGTGCACATTAACCAAAGAAACTAAAGTGCACTACCACTCACCACCACCGGAGCAACTTAGAACAAACGACACCACGGGTAATAATTCTAATGGCCACCGGGGGCAGTCACACCACTTTGGCACCTAGCCAAAGGAAAAAAGTTCAATTTGTCCATTTAACCTGTCAGATCCACTCTGGATCATGACACATATGGGGGCATAATCTATGGAGCAGCATATGGGGAGCATATTCTATGGAGCAGCATATGGGGGCATATTCTATGGAGAAGCATATGGGGGCATAATCTATGGAGCAGCATATGGGGGCATAGTCTATGGGGCAGCATATGGGGGGCATAAACTATGGAGAAGCATATGGGGGCATAATCTATGGAGCAGCATATGGGGCATAGTCTATGGGGAAGCATATGGGGGCATATTCTATGGAGCAGCATATGGGGGCATAATCTATGGAGCAGCATATAGGGGCATAGCCAATGGGGCAGCATAAGGTGGGCATAAACTATGGAGAAACATATGGGGGCATAATCTATGGAGCAGCATATGGAGGCATATTCTATGGAGCAGCATATGGGGGCATAGTCTATGGGGCAGCGTATGGGGGCATGTTCTATGGAGCAGCATATGGGGGCATAGTCTATGGGGCAGCATATGGGGGCATATTCTATGGAGCAGCATATGGGGACATAATGTCATGGTTTATTGAGATTTCAGGGTTGGATGTTTAAGAGTTAACTTGTAAAGCCTCTCTGTGGGTCCAGGGAGGGTTTTTATAGCCTCATGGTAGAGCCATCCCCTGTCGTTTATACTCCTAGTTGAGTGTGCCTGACCCTGTTCTGCCTGTGCTTCATGCCAATCCTTGTCTGTCTGTCTGGTGTTTGATTCGGTCCTGTTCTGATTTACGTCTCTTGCCTGCTGAATTTGTACTTTGCTGACTACCCTGTGTATGACCCCTGGCTATGTTTCTGACCTCTCTTGAGAATACCCCTCCTGTACCGCATCGCCCGTTCTGTATATGACCCTTGGCTACATTATTTGACCTTCCTCTCTACATCCCTCCTGTACCTCGCCGCCTGCCCCGTGTACGACCTGATTGCCTGTTTGACCATTGTAATATTCTGAGCGACGTTATCCCCTGTATAACTGTTAGTGTTCCTGAAGCTTGCCTGTGGCCCCGCCCACCTTCTCTGATGCGCGGTTACGTGACCGCAGGTCCTGCAGACCCCGGGCGTCTCACCACCGCTCCACCCTCCCCACAGGTCCTGGAGCCGGTCTATCGTTACCAGCGCTGCGCTCCAGGCTCTCACCGCGGTGAGTAGATATTCTCCTGTCTGGTAACCAGTCCTGGTCACACATGTGACAGCGTTATCTAGCTGTCAGGTTGACATTATAAATGACCGTTACTGTTTTCCCTCTCTCTCTCTGAGATAGTGTGTGTGTGTGTGTGTGTGTGTAGGCTTGCATAATGGATCCTATGCAGGCACTCTCAGACCAGGTGAAACATTTGACACAAATGTTTCAGAAGTTGAATGTGGAGCAGCACTCTATGGCCCGCACCCAGCAGCAGCTGGTGGATACAGTACAGGGTGCCGTCGCTGCGGGGGCTCTCAGCCCAGAAAGCAGGGATGTGTCACTTGCGTCCCCTGAGTCTCCGGTTAAACTGACGGACTCTTTTTCTGGGGACAAAAGGGAGTTCAGGGCTTTCAAGGAAGGGTGCAAATTATTTTTCTCTCTGAGGCCTCATTCTTCTGGGGGAGAGTTTCAGAGGGTTGGGGTGATTATTTCTTTACTTCGGGGTGCCCCACAAGCTTGGGCGTTTTCTCTTGCCCCCACGGCCCCGGAACGTATGACTGTGGATGCATTTTTTGAACCCCTCGGTCGCATTTATGATGAACCTGACAGGGTTAGAATGGCTGAGGATATGGTGATGAATGCACGCCAGGGTCGGCACTCAGCGGAGTGGTTGTGCTCAGAGTTCCGATGATGGGCAGAGGAGGTCTCCTGGGATGATGCCGCCCTCCGGGGACTATTCCGCAGAGGCCTGTCTGAACGCCTTCAGGATGCCTTAGCCCTGCATCCCCCTCCTGACACTCTGGAGGATGCCATGACCCAAGCAGTGTCGATGGATTGCCGACTGAGAGCCAGAGGAGTTATGCACTCAAAAACCTCATTATTTTCTGGCAGCAAAGAGGTTGAGGCCAGTCCGGTGCCCATGGAAATTGGTGCCACCTCAGTCAAAGAGAAAGAGAGGAAACGCTGTTGAGAGAAGCAGCTCTGCTTATATTGTGCAGAATCGGGACATTGGAGGAGGGATTGCCCATCGTGTCCGTCATCCTCCAAGCCGACGGGAAACTACTGGATCTGGGTAATGATCGAGGAGGCTGCCCAAACCTTCAGGTACCTTTTTCCTCATGCCCTAAGATTTTGCTTGAAGTTGAACTGGTAGTAGACAATTATCATTTTCTTTCTATAGCATTGGTAAACTGCGGTTCATCCCTCAATCTGGTCAGCTCCGATCTCCTTTCCCAACTCAAGATAGGGACAGTCAGGCTGGAGACCCCACTGAAAATTGTAGCCATCGACTCTTCCCCCCTCACCCATTCAGGGATTCTTTATGTTTCTAACAGCTATTTCTGCAAATTGGTTCCTCTCATCTTGAGGAAATGAAATGTTTTGTGATGGACAAATTGCCAGCAGGGCTGGTATTGGGCATGCCGTGGCTTCAACGGCACAACCCAGTGATCGATTGGGAAAAAAGAGAAATCGTCAAGTGGGGCCTTAAATGTACTGATTGTTGTCATAAAGCTGTTTTTTGTGTGACACCAGCAAAATCTGTCTATGAGACTTCTGTCAGTCTGGAGGGTATTCCGGAGTACCTCAAGGACTTTAAGGACGTGTTTTCAGAAAGCGAGGCAGAGGCATTACCCCCTCATAGGCCATTTGACTGCACTATTGATCTAATCCCTGAGGCCAAATTGCCCAAAGCCCGTCTATTCAATTTGTCAGGCCCTGAACGTCTTGCTATGAAAGAATACATCACTGAAAGTCTCCATAAAGGGCACATAAGACCTTCAGTTTCCCCAGTAGCAGCGGGATTTTTCTTTGTTAAGAAGAAAGATGGTGGCCTACGTCCCTGCGTCGACTTTCGGGAACTCAACAAAATTACTATCAGGAATACATACCCTTTACCCCTAATTCCAGATTTGTGTAATCAACTCTCTGGGGCTAAGTGGTTTTCCAAGTTGGATCTTAGAGGGGCCTATAACTTGATAAGAATCAGAGGAGACGAGTGGAAGACAGCGTTTCTCATGTCAGAGGGACTATTTGAAAGCCTAGTGATGCCATTTGGTCTCACTAATGCACCAGCTGTCTTCCAAAATTTTATTAATGTGGTGTTTGCAGACCTCAATGGCCATTTTGTCATTGTCTATTTGGATGATATCCTTATATATTCTACTGACAGGGATTCTCATTTACTGCATGTCAGGACGGTACTTCAAAGACTCAGAGAAAATCAGCTGCTCGTCAAGCTTGAAAAATGTACATTTTTTGTCCAGGAGTTAACATTTTTAGGGCTCATAATCTTGCCACAGGGGTTTCAGATGGATCCCAAGAAGGTGCAGGCCATTATGGAGTGGGTCCAACCTCAGGACCTGAAAGGACTCCAGCGCTTCTTGGGATTTGCAAACTATTACCGTAGATTCATCAAAGGGTTTTCGCAAATAGTTAAGCCCCTTACTGATCTCACGTGTAAAGGGGCTGACATTAGAAATTGGTCTCCTCCTGCCAAACAGTCTTTTCTAGTTCTAAAGAATTGCTTTATATCTGCTCTGATATTTGTTCAACCAGACCCATACTTGCCTTTTATTGTAGAGGTTGATTCTTCAGAAGTAGGGGTGGGGGCGGTGTTGTCTCAAGGGCCAGCCACTTTGACTAACCTTAGGCCGTGTGCCTATTTTTCAAAAAAGTTTTCTCCAGCAGAGAGAAACTACGACGTTGGGAATAGAGAGCTTCTAGCAATCAAGCTGGCGTTCGAAGAGTGGAGGCATTTTTTGGAGGGGGCAGCTCACCTTATCACGGTCATCACTGATCACAAAAATTTGGAATACATTAAGACAGCCAAAAGATTGACTCCCAGGCAGGCCCGTTGGTCACTTTTTTTTTCCAGGTTTCAATTTTCGATTACTTTTCGACCAGGGTCTAAGAACGTGAAAGCGGATGTGTTATCACGAAGTTTTGAGCCTTTGTCTGCCCCCGATCCACCATCCTCCATTCTTCAACCCGGGGTGGTTATAGCTGAACTGTCATCGGAATTGGAGCGGGAGATTGTGGGGGCTCAATCTTTAGCTCCAAGATCCAAACCTGTGCATAAGTTATTTGTTCCACAACACGTGCGCACCAATCTCCTACAGGAATTCCATGACTCGAAATTAGGCGCTCATCCAGGTATTTCAGCCACATGCGATGCAATAAGAAGAATTTTTGGTGGCCATTTATGTCTGCAGAAATTAAGAGATATGTTGCAGCATGTGGGGTGTTTGCACGTTCCAAGAGCTCTCATTGCCGGCCGGCCGGGGAATTGGTGCCTTTGCCAATCCCGAGAAGGCCATGGACTCACTTGTCCATGGACTTCATTACTAATCTTCCCCCATCCCGGGGTAATACTGTGATTTGGGTAATTGTGGGCAGATTCTCCAAGTTGGCACACTTTGTACCTATGACTAAGTTACCGTCAGCTGAAGTCCTTTCTAAACATTTCCTTTCCCAGGTGGTTCGTCTTCATGGAGTACCTATGAACATTGTATCTGATAGAGGGACACAATTTGTAGCTAAGTTTTGGCAGGCGTTTTGTAAAAAGTTGGGGATATCTCTATCTTTCTCCTCAGCTTACCATCTGGAAAGCAATGGACAAACGGAGAGCACTAACCAGTCGCTGGAACAGATCCACCGGTGTTTGACTTCCACTTTGCAGGATGACTGGTATGATGCCTTGCCATTGGCGGAATTCGCCTTTAACAATCGGATAAGTCAATCCACTGGTAGGTCACCGTTTTTTATTAACTATGGACTAAACCCTCACTTCGGTGAATTTTCGCGTCTAGACTCTAGCTGTCCGGGGGCTGAGGACTGTGTCAACCGGATCAGTGATTTATGGTCAAAGGTACGGTTGAATATCTCCAAAGCACAAGAGAAATACAAATTTTTCGCCGATAAGAAAAGGGACTCTGGTCAGATGTTACGGTGTGGTGATAAAATGTGGCTTTCCACGCAAAATATTAGCCTAAGGTTACCCTCCGCCAAACTGGGGCCGAAATTCATTGGCCCTTATGAGATAACCGAGGTGATTAACCCGGTTGCATACCGCTTACTTCTCCCTTCGTCTTTAAATCTCCATGATGTGTTTCATAGGTCCTTGCTGAAACCAGTAGGTTCGGTAGTAGAGGAACCAGGATCCCTCCCAACTCCGGTATTGGTATATGGACACATGGAGTTTGAAGTGCAACACATTGTACATTCGTGATGGGTTCGCGGGTCATTGCAATACCTGGTACATTGGAAGGGGTACGGCCTGGAGGACCGGTCTTGGGTGCCAGCCAGATTGGTACACGCTGATCGTCTGGTTAGGGCATATCATGCTCGATATCCTGAGAGGCCTGGGGGTCCAGAGGCCCCCCGTTAAAAGTTGGTTACTGTCATGGTTAATTGAGATTTCAGGGTTGGATGTTTAAGAGTTAACTTGTAAAGCCTCTCTGTGGGTCCAGGGAGGGTTTTTATAGCCTCATGGTAGAGCCGTCCCCTGTCGTTTATAGTCCTAGTTGAGTGTGCCTGAGCCTGTTCTGCCTGTGCTTCATGCCAATCCTTGTCTGTCTGGTGTTTGATTTGGTCCTGTTCTGGTTTATGTCTCTTGCCTGCTGAATTTGTACTTTGCTGACAATCCTGTGTATGACCCCTGGCTACATTTCTGACCTCTCTTGAGAATACCCCTCCTGTGCCGCACCGCCTGTTCTTTATATGATCCTTGGCTACGTTATTTGACCTTCCTCTGTACATCCTTCCTGTACCTCGCCACCCGCCCCGTGTACGACCTGATTGCCTGTTTGACCATTGTAATACTCTGAGCCACGTTATCCCCTGTATAACTGTTAGCATTCCTGAAGCTTGCCTGTGGCCCTGCCCACCTTCTCTGATGCGCGGTCACGTGACAGCAGGTCCTGCGGACATCGGGGGTCTCTCCACCGCTCCACCCTCCCTGCAGGTCCTGGAGCCGGTCTATCATTACCAGTGCTGCGCTCCAGGCTCTCACCGCGGTGAGTAGATATTCTCCTGTCTGGTAACCAGCCCTGGTCACCCGTGTGACAGCGTTATCTAGCTGTCAGGTTGACACATAATCTATGGAGCAGCATATGGGGGCATAGTCTATGGGGCAGCATATGGGGGGCATAAACTATGTAGCAGCTTATGGGGGCATATTCTATGGAGCAACATATGGGGGCATAAACTATGGAGAAGCATATGGGGGCATAATCTATGGAGAAGCATATGGGGGCATAATCTATGGAGCAGCATATGGAGGCATTTTCTATGGGGCAGCATATGGGGGCATATTCTATGGAGCAGCATATGGGGGCATAAACTATGGAGCAGCATATGGGGGCATAGTCTATGGATTCCACCCTCGACTTATACACGAGTCAATACGTTTTCCCAGTTTTTGTGGCAAAATTAGGGGGGTCGGCTTATACACGGGTCAGCTTATACACAAGTATATATGGTAGTTAATAGAGTTGAGCGAAATGGGTCGAACAATTTCAAAAGTCGCCGACTTTTGGCAAAGTCGGGTTTCATGAAACGAAACCGACCCTAGGATGAGGTCGGCCACGAGGTCGGCGACTTACGCGCCAAAGTCGCGTTTCAAAAGTTTGTTTAGCGCTCTTTTTCAGCCAATCAGAATCCACGGACACTGTGGGCAACGTGATGACATAGGCAGGGGTCGCCACCATCTTTCAGAAGGGCATGCAAGTGATTGGCTTGCTTTGGTGGGCGTTACAGGGGTTATAAAAGGGCGTGCACGCGGACCGCCATTTTACTTCTGCCGATCTTAGCATAGGGAGAGGTTGCTGATTCTGTAGGGAGAGCGTTAGGAAGGGAAGAAGACAAAAAAACTGCTTCTGCTGCTAGCGATTTTGCCTGTGCAACACACCAGTCACTGTGTGTGCAGTGCAAGGGGAGGCTATATTGTGGTGGATCAGCGGTGTTGGTTGTTAGGCTGCCTTCTAAGGCTTCCTGACAGCTGCATTGCTGTTTCTCCACTGCTCTGCAAACTGCATTTTTAAAAGCAATCCCAATTTTTTTTTTGTCCTGCTAAGGTACTGAGCGTGCATTTATTCACACCATACAGCGGTGTACGCTCCTCACACAGTACCGTGTAACGGCTGTTATCACAGCCACAGTGAAGCTATCTGTGTGTCACTGTGGAAGGATAAGTGGAGGACTTGTTCCGTTCTTACAGACCTACACTCTAGGGAGATTCCTATTCTGCCCAATTCTACAATTCACTTTTTTCACACCTGTGCCATCGAGCCTGTGACATAGCGCTCTGATATTCAGTGGGCCTCACACAATCCAAAAGTGTCCAGTGTCCACAAGTGTCTGCAGAAATTCAAAATCTCCCTTATCCTGTAGTCACTTTTTACACACCTGCTGCATCGAGCCTGTGACATAGCGCTGTGATATTCATTGGGCCTCACACAATTCAAAAGTGTCCGGTGTCTGCAGAAATTCAAAATCTCCCTTATCCTGTAGTCACTTTTTTCACACCTGCTGCATCGAGCCTGTGACATAGCGCTCTGATATTCATTGGGCCTCACACAATCCAAAAGTGTCCAGTGTCCACACGTGTCTGCAGAAATTCAAAATCTCCCTTATCCTGTAGTCACTTTTTTCACACCTGTGCCATCGAGCCTGTGACATAGCGCTGTGATATTCAGTGGGCCTCACACAATCCAAGTGTCCAGTGTCCACAAGTGTCTGCAGAAATTCAAAATCTCCCAGAAATTCAAAATCTCCCTTATCCTGTAGTCACTTTTTTCACACCTGTGCCATCGAGCCTGTGACATAGCACTGTGATATTCAGTGGGCCTCACACAATCCAAGTGTCCAGTGTCCACAAGTGTCTGCAGAAATTCAAAATCTCCCTTATCCTGTAGTCACTTTTTTCACACCTGTGCCATCGAGCCTGTGACATAGCGCTGTGATATTCAGTGGGCCTCACACAATCCAAGTGTCCAGTGTCCACAAGTGTCTGCAGAAATTCAAAATCTCCCTTATCCTGTAGTCACTTTTTTCACACCTGTGCCATCGAGCCTGTGACATAGCACTGTGATATTCAGTGGGCCTCACACAATCCAAGTGTCCAGTGTCCACAAGTGTCTGCAGAAATTCAAAATCTCCCAGAAATTCAAAATCTCCCTTATCCTGTAGTCACTTTTTTCACACCTGTGCCATCGAGCCTGTGACATAGCACTGTGATATTCAGTGGGCCTCACACAATCCAAGTGTCCAGTGTCCACAAGTGTCTGCAGAAATTCAAAATCTCCCTTATCCTGTAGTCACTTTTTTCACACCTGTGCCATCGAGCCTGTGACATAGCGCTGTGATATTCAGTGGGCCTCGCACAATCCAAGTGTCCAGTGTCCACAAGTGTCTGCAGAAAATCTAAATCTCCCCTGTCCTATAGACACCTTGTACCTTGTTTTACATTACTATATAGTTTGTAGGATTTTGTCTACATTTCTACCAAAAATGAGGAAGGCTGGTGGAAGAGGCCGTGGAATTGGGCGGGGGTTGGCAGCTGGTAATGATGGTGTTGGTGGTGGATCTGATGGTAGTGGGAAAAGAAAAATAGGACCGAATACAGGAGGTGTTGAGCTTGCGTCATCGTCTGGCTCCATAAGGCTTCGAAGGCTTAGTTTTCTAGGAGTTGGCAAACCGCTTTTAACGCCAGAGCATCAGGAAAAAGTTTTGTCTTACATTGCTGACTCAGCCTCCAGCTCTATCGCCTCCTCTTCTGAAGTTGTAAAAAGTAAAAGCACTGAGTCGTCATTGGAGGCTCATGTTCATGAACCACACCTTTCCTTGTATCCTTCACCACAACCAAGATTGAAGGATGACGCAGGCCATACTACTGATTACTCCATGGAGCTGTTTTCACGTACCATGCCTGGATTATCAAGTGAAATGGTGAATTACCCAGGCCAAGATGAATCTGACATGGAGTGCACTGATGCACAGCCGCTGATAGATGATTCTGCTGGTACATTCACTCAGAGCACTACATTGTCCTCGCAGTGTACAGAGCCAGATTCTGACCCTGATGAGACTCAGGTGCCCCTTCCCGCACACTATACCACCATACACGGTGACACAGAGGAAGGTGCACATGACATTGAAGAGGAGGTGATGGATGACCCAGTTGTTGACCCAGATTGGCATCCATTGGGGGAAGAGGGTGCTGCTTCCAATAGCTCAGATGAGGAGCATCCACAGCAGACATCAACATCGCAACAGCTGTTATCTGGCAGGCCCGGAGCACTCCAAAGACAGGTTCCAAAAATCAAAAGAGCTGCTGGACAGCTTGTCCAGAGGGTCAAAACATCACAGCGTGCTAGGCAGCAAAATGTCTGCCAAAGTAGGAAGAGTGCAGTGTGGCACTTTTTTGAACAAAATCCTCATGATCAGGCCAAGGTTATCTGTAAGAAGTGCGCAAAGACCTTTAGCCGAGGGAAAAATCTGAAAAATTTGAATACCAGTTGCATGCTTAGACATTTAACCAGCATGCACTTGCAAGCGTGGACACAACACCAAACCTCAAGTGCCACATGTGCAACTGATCACAAAGAAAGTAGTCAGCAACGCTACATTGTTACCCCCACTGTAAGCCCACCGGTTAGCACAGCAGCAAATGTTGAGGTGTCGTTGCAAGGCCACAGCAGTCAGGAAATCCCACTGTTATATCAACGAAATACTGAATCTAGGCCATCAGAAAGAACACCAACTCCATCACCATCATCAACCCTCTCTCAGTCCGCCCTGTCCACCGCTACTTCCACCATATGCAGCTCTCAAGTCCAGCTCACCCTCCCAGACACTATGAGTAGATCAAGAAAGTACTCAGTCTCTCATCCGCGTACACTGGGTTTGAACGCCCACATTGCCAAACTAATCTCGTTTGAGATGATGCCCTATCGGTTGGTGTAAAGCGCAGCTTTCCGCGAACTCATGGCCTATGCAGTACCACGCTATGACCTACCCAGTCGCCACTTCTTCTCTCGCAAAGCCATCCCAGCCCTCCCCAATCATGTGAAAGACCGCATTGTCCATGCACTCAAGCAGTCAGTGAGTGGAAAGGTGCACCTCACAACTGATGCATGGTCCAGTCGGCATGGCCAGGGCCGTTACGTGTCCATCACTGCGCACTGGGTTAATGTGGTGGATGCAGAGTCCACAGGGGACAGCGGTGGTGGGACAGTGCTGCCTAGCCCACGGTATAGGAAACAGTTGGCTGTAGGCGTTCCACCCTCCTCCTCCTCCTCCAGAAGCGAAAGCTCGTCCACAGAGCGCAGTCGTACGAGCACTCCATCTGCAGCTGCCACTGTTGCAAACGAGGTGTCCCCCTATCGAGCAGCTAGTGGAAAGCGTCAGCAGGCTGTGTTGCAGATGATGTGTTTGGGCGACAGACACACCGCCGAGGTGCTGGCCGAGTACTTGAAGCGACAAACTGAGTCATGGCTGGGCAGTGTACATCTTGAGGCAGGCAAGGTAGTTAGTGATAACGGCCGTAATTTTGTGGCAGCCATAGCCCTTTCAAAACTCAGCCACATACCCTGCTTGGCTCACACCTTGAACCTGGTGGTGCAGTGCTTCCTCAAAAATTATCCGGAGTTAACAGCCCTGCTCCATAAGGTGCGAAAACTGTGCGCGCACATCCGCCGGTCGCCTGTACACTCCGTTCGTATGCAGAAGCTGCAGCGATTGCTCCACCTTCCCAACCACCGCCTCATTATCGACATTGCAACAAGGTTGAACTCCACCCTGCACATGGTGGAGCGGCTGTGCGAGCAGAGGCAGGCCATAATGCATTTGTGGGAGGATACACGGCCAGGCACTTTGAGAGCAGACATGGAGTTGACAGGTGTGCAGTGGTCGAAGCTGAAAGACCTCTGTAAAGTCCTTCAGTGTTTTGAGGAATGCACACGGCTGGTAAGCGCAGACGACGCCATCCTAAGCATGAGCATCCCACTTATGCGTCTGCTCATGCAAACTTTGACGCACCTTAAGGAGCAGGCATCTGCAGCCAATGTTGACAAGGAGGAAGAGGTGGAGGGAATCCTTGATGACATTCAGCCATTGTCTGCTCAGGGACCTCTCCTGGACGAGTTGGAGGAAGAAGAGGAGGAGGAGGAGGATGATGACGGGGATGATTACTTAGGGGAGGAGGATGCATCTCGTGGGGCAAGTGAAAATGTTGGCGTGGCAAGGTCTGGTACAGGGTTTGCGCGTGACTGGAGGGATGTGGATTTGCCAGAAAGTGCTCCTCCAACCAGCACTCGCAGTGCATCATTGACACCGGGAACATTGGCCCACATGTCAGATTATGCCTTGCGGATCCTAAAAAGGGACCCCCGCATTGCCAAAATGATGAACGATGACGACTACTGGTTGGCCAGCATCCTGGATCCACGCTATAAAGGCAAATTACAAAACATCATGCCACAGGAGAACCTTGACCTAATATTGGCTAATAAACAAGCAACTCTGGTAAATCGGTTGCTTGAGGCATTCCCAGCACACAGCAGCGGTGATGGTTCTCACACGAGCCGTACGGGCCGGGGGCAGCTTGGCAGAGGTGTTCATGGTGCACACAGCAGAAGTGGCGTTGGAGACAGGGGTTTCATGACAATGTTGTGGACTGATTTTTCAAGTACCACTC
This sequence comes from Dendrobates tinctorius, assembly GCF_039654945.1. Classification (NCBI taxonomy): domain Eukaryota; kingdom Metazoa; phylum Chordata; class Amphibia; order Anura; family Dendrobatidae; genus Dendrobates; species Dendrobates tinctorius. The sequence goes on along the minus strand of NW_027361738.1, from coordinate 22,514,888 downwards.
ACACAACTGGTAATACAGCATCGATGGAAAGTGACAGGAGACAGCAGTTGTCAACTATGGTTACAAACTACTTTTCCTCCCATATCGATGTTCTCCCACACAGGTCATTCCCCTTTGACTATTGGGCTGCTAAACTGGACACCTGGCCTGAATTGGCCCAATATGCCTTACAGGAGCTCGCTTGCCCAGCTGCAAGTGTGCTATCGGAAAGAGTCTTCAGTGCAGCTGGATCAATCCTGACAGAAAAAAGGACCCGTCTGTCAACCCAAAATGTGGATGATCTAACCTTCATTAAAATGAACCATGCATGGGTTTCCAAGGATTTTGTCCCACCTTCCCCTGATGACACATAGGGTGACAGAAAAATGGCTTGCTTTGGTCCACCTCTTCCTGGGACTTGACCTATTTCGCCTTTTGCATGAGCTGAATGTCCAACATCAACATATGCCACTTTCTAAAACTCCCTAACTGTGCTGCCTCCCCCCCCATGGCCGGGGTCACCACCTAGCGCACGACACCGTGCGAGTGCTGTTGCCCTGGACAGGTGGGTAGGCTGACTCTTGGGCGCGGGCACTGGCACAGGGTCCCTCATAGTGCAATCAAGTGTCTCTGACGGTGGTGGTGCACACCTGCCGTCAGACACACCGCCGTACTATGAGGGGCCCAGTGCCAGTACCGACGCCCATGAGTGGGCCCCCCTTGCTTGGGCAGGGCCCCAGCATTTGCAATCTTTACCTCTCCCTGCTCCTCCGCTGTGTAGTCTGGGCCGTCAAATCCATACTGGGCCTGACAACGTCTGAGCCTGCCTCCTGATGTATAGACATATATTTTGAATGTGTACGCTATCCATACATGTTATCCGGGGATACGGTACCCTTTCTAACCTTTGTGCAATCACGTGCAAGCCATACTGGGCCTTACACCGTCTGAGCCTGCCTCCTGATGTATAGACATATCTTTTGAATGTGTACACTATCCATACATGTTATCCGGGGATACGGTACCCTTTCTCACCTTTGTGCAATCACGTGCAAGCCATACTGGGCCTAACACCATCTGAGCCTGCCTCCTGATGTATAGACATATCTTTTGAATGTGTACGCTATCCATACATGTTATCCGGGGATACGGTACCCTTTCTCACCTTTGTGCAATCACATGTAACCCATACTGGGCGTGAGAATGGCTGGCGAGCTGTTAAGCAAGCTACAACACCTGTGGATTGCACACGTAAGTTTTTCATTTTTTTCAGGAATGACGGTTAGGCCTAATTCCGGAACTGCGGTTGACCTGCACTTACTGGGAAATCATCGTTCCCGAGTAATAATTGTAATCAGTGATCCCCATCACTAACGTTGTTCAGCGGGTTATCTGCACCTGTAAGCGACAAACGCTGGCCTTTTCAGTGTAGCGCACATGCAGCCACGGACATGTAAGGGCATGACACACCAGTTATTGTCCAATCTTATGTGCCAGAGCCTCACGTGTCCCTCTAGTAAGCCGGACTCGGACCGCGGGGCATGACGGAGTCTCGTTCGTTAACGGAATTAAGCTTGCAATGTGTGCATCTGTTCTGTAGCTGGCATGTTTGAGGTTGCCCGTGTTGAGTCAAATTACGCTGTAGGCTCCACTCCTGGTGGTGCCCTTCTGGACATTCCTTTAAGGTTCAGCTTTGCAACCATAATGCCCACGTAAAACAAACACTTTGCCTTCATGAACGCTGTTTGGAGGGTCATGACTCGTGGGAATAACGCCGCCCAATCAGTTAACCTGCTAGAGAGATCCTTCGTTGCTCCCAAGCATGACATCACACTCCCTAGGAGGAAGGTAATGCCACTGTGGCGACCGTACTCCTGGGGGCGACACAAGTGCACTGATGCCCAGCCACTGCTCGATGAATCTGCTGGTACATTGACCCAGACCAATACATTCCCCTCGCACGCTACATGACCTGAATCTGACCCTGATGAAACTCAGGTTACCCTTCCCATATACAGTTCCATCTTACACAGTGACAAAGAGGAAGCTGCAGATGAAAGTGCAGGTTCGGCCCACCCACCATCAGACACACCACCGTACTATCAGGGGCCCTGTGCCAGTGCCGTCGCCAACGAGTGGGCCCCCCCTGCTTGCTCAGGATCACAGAACTTGCAAGGTTGAAATACTGTGCAGTGAGATGGAAGATGGGGACGACGAGGAGTCCAGACTAGTACAGGGATTCCTTAGCGAGGAGACTTATTTGATTGTTTTCAATGTTGGGACAGCAATTTTTGGGGAGCACTATACTCTGGAGAATGATAGATGGGGCCCACCATACACTGGAACATTCCAAAGGTGGACATCAGACACTGGAGCAGCATTTACAGGGCCCATTATACACTAGAACATTAGAAATGGGGCCCATTATGTTTGGAGCATTATTTGGGCCCATAAGACAGTGGAGCTTCATCCATGGGGACCAATATATACTGTAGCATTATGTGGAGCTCATCATATACTGTTTCAAACATTATATGGGACCAATGATTCTGTATGGAGAAATAGATGGGCCTCGTCATGAGATGTAAAAAGTGAAGTATTTTTCATTGTACTATACCGCTATTTCTCTGCCGTATCAGAGCATGATGAGTTGTGGTATTATGTGTTAAAGGGGCGCTCTTTCGCCCAGGGCACATGAAAACCTGGAGCCAGCCCTACCCTCCACAACTTTAGCCAAATAACCCCCATTTTTCAGTGCGTAACTTGTATTATGAAGTTAGTTAAGGTTGACCAGCTTAAGTAAGAAGAATTGATGCTTTTGGCATTCAAATGAGCACTGTAGGTGTGTTTCCTGTCCTCCTCTCACTGCCGACTTTTATTCCCCATTGACTTACATTGGGTTTCGTGTTTCGGGACGACCCCGACTTTTCCCTATAATCGGCCGATCTTGCTCGACCCGACTTTTGGAAAAGTCGGGTTTCACGAAACGAAACTCGACCATAAAAAAACAAAAGTCGCTCAACTCTAGTAGTTAAATAAAAATTGTGAATCCACCTATGACAAAAAATATCAAGAGGGAGGGGCGGACACAGGTTCATATATATGAAGCCAGAATGTGTTCAATTAGATATGTTTGTCCCTAGCAACAACTCAGAGACAGGAATATAAATAAAAATATAACTTAATAGGATTTAATTATTTTATATTGGAGAGGTATACACTAGGTCATAAGAGGATGTTCCACAGATAGGAAAAATGGTAAATATAAGAATAAATGAGAAGAATATACGTACATCTCAGTTTTATGACAGTTCTCCCCGGGGGAGTAAAATTTGTTTGGTTTCAAATTAGTAACAGGCATTATAAAAACACACTTGCCAAAAATTGAGTGACTTTTGCATCACGGAATATGTTCACTCTGGTGTTTGACTGGTTGTGGATGATAAGGATGAGGGTAAGGAGGAGGATAACACCAAACAGACCAAGTCAGGAAACCATGTGTGGTTGTGAAGAGGTGCATGAGTATACACCTCCACAAAAAAGACAATGTATTTGGAGTTATGTTTTGCTGTTTTCATTCTGTGGTGTACAGAAGTCTTGCTCAATCCAACCTTTGCTCATTTTTATAAGAGTCAGCCTGTCAGCATTATCAGTTGACAGGCGGATGCACTTATCTGTTATAATTCCACCAGCGGCACTAAAAACCCGCTCTGACAGTACGCTATCAGCAGGACAGGCCAGGACCTCCAAGGCTTAGAGAGCCAGTTCATTCCATGTGTCCAGCTTGGATACCCAGTAATTAAAAGGCACAGAGTAATCCCGGGGGACGTTTGTACAATCTGCAAGGTACTCCCTCACCATCTTCCCAAACATTGCACTTCTTTGGACAGCACCCCTTGCCTCTGTGGCGACACGATGGGAGGGTCTGAGAAAACTGTCCCAGAACTTTGCCATTGCTCCCCTGCCTTTGGCTGAATTGTACTTCTGTCTCTTGCTTGGACTCCTTGGTTGTACAGCAAACTCTGACGTCTGCTGCCAGCGTTCTCACATGGGAATTTTTTCAGTAATTCCGCTACAAGGGCCTTCTGGTACAGCAACATTTTTGTTCACCTCTCTGCCTCTGGAAGAAGAGATTGAGTTCTCCTTTTAGCTTGAGTCAAGAAGTGTCACCAACCAGTAATGAGTGTCACAGAAAATTTTATAATGTGAGGGTAACGGGAAACTCAGCGCAACATAAAGTCAGCCATGCGTGCCAGACTGCTAACAGGCAAGACATCCATGTCCTCACCAACAGGACGACTGACCATTCTGTCCTCCTCAGACAGCTGTGCTTGTAGCGCATGAAAGTAGCTCCTGTTCTTCCTCCTCCTCATTGTCTACCAATCCATGTTGCGACGACATGAGCCTGGGGTCAGTGAAATCACCCTGTATGGTTCCTTGCTCCATGTCCTCGTTCTCTGCCTGCAATGCATCCTCTTTAATTGTGAGCAGAGAGGTTTTCAGAATGCTGAGAAGCCGAATGATGATGCTAGTTATAGCGTCATCATCCCGCTCACCATCTTGGTGCAGTCCTCAAAGTTCTGGAGGATGGTACATATGTCTGATATCCATGTCCACTCCTGAGGTCTTACAGTATGTGTGGAGTCTGAACTGAATATCAACGACCTTGTTGATGCTGGTAGTCAACAACTGCCCTCTTCTGCTCACAAATCCTTTCCAACATATGCAGTGTAGAGTTCCAACGCGTGGGGACATCACACACCAGTCGGTGTGCCGGAACCTGCAGTTGCTGCTGAAGAACGGCAAGGACGGCTGAAGCTGTAGCTGACTTTCTAAAATGGGCAAGCAGATGGCGTACTATCACTAGCAGATCCGGCAGCTCCGGGTAGCTTTTGAGAAAACGTTGAACCATGAAGCTAAGCACAGATACGTATGTGAGCTCACCTTGCCTCAGAGCCGCCACCAGGTTCTGGCCATTGTCACAAATGACCATGCCTGGCTGTAGGTTCAGCAGTGTCATCCAAATATCTGACTGCTCTTTCAGCGTCCATAACTCTTCTGCATTGTGCGGTTTGTCACCTATGCAGATTAGCTTCAGCACAAACTGGTGCCGCTTGGCTGAGGCAGTGCTGCAGTGCTTCCAGCTTCTGACTGATGTGTTAATTTCAGAGATGGAGGCTGAAGAAGAGGAGGAGAAGGTGCAGAAGCTTTAGACTGTGAGGGCAACCCTGACTGACGTAGGGCTTGTAATCCTCAGCGTGGAGAGGATGTATTCCATCCCAAGGTCTGACTGGGTCCCGGCTTCCACTGTGTTAACCCAGTGTGCTGTCAGTGAGATGTACCATCCCTGCCCACAAGCATTTGTCCACATGTCTGTGGTTATGTGGACTTTCCCAGTAACAGCATTGTTGATGGCACGGGTAATGTTATGGGACATATGCTGGTATAATGCCGGTACGGCACAACAGGAGAAATAGTGGCGACTGGGGACCGAGTACCTTTGGACGACCATCGCTATCAGGTTGCGGAAAGCTTCCTTCTCAATGAGCCTAAAAGGCAACATTTCGAGCGCAAGCAGATGAGAAATGTGCGAATTAAGTACTGTGGCCTGTGGGGCATTGGCTGCGTATTTCCGCTTGTGCTCCAATGATTGGGGTATAGAGCACTAAAGACTGGGCTGGAACAAGGACATGGACGGGTGTTATGAGCTCATTTTCTGCTCCTCCAGTTGAGAGTTCTCCTTCCGTTCTCCCTCTGGTGGTGACAGGAGGTAGTGAGGTTGGTTTAAGTGGTAGTGATCTGCCACCTGATGAGAAGGATAACGATTGGATCTCTGGAGTATCAGACTGGATATAAGACAGCCGACGCCCTATCCTGCTGCTGGTGATTCAGTCTGCTTCTCAGGTCTTGGACTTCAGCTCTCTTCCAGTCTTCTTAAATTAAGTTTGTTTTTTGCTAATGTTCACACTTGCGCTTGTTGGTCAATTCAGTTTCTTGTATGGTCAGCTTACCCCTGTTGGGGCTATGCTGAACTTCCACTCCTATTTATCTGTATTTGCCAATTTGCCTTTTTGTCCCTTATTAGATTGGCCTCTTTTTGCTCTGTTTCAGAATATTTCAGAGTGCTGATATAGTGGGAGAAGTCTAGTGACTTCAGGGTTAATTTTGCTATTAGACGTGTTGGACATTATTTTTGGTAGGGTTTTTTGGCAGATTGTAGACAGTGGCTTTCCTTTCCTGTCCTTTCTAGTTAGTCGGGCCCCATCGTTTGCTCAGCCTATTTTCCTGCCAGTGTATGTGTTTTCATCTTGCTTCACCGTCAATACATGTGTGGGGGCTGTCTTTTCCTTTGGGGTCTGCTCTGGGGCAGTTAGTTTTCTCTTTTCTTGCTTTAGGTTTACGTAGTCCTCCGGCGGTGACGAGGCGTCTAGGAACAATGTAGGAACGCTCCACTGCTTATGTTAGTTGTGTGGTTAAGATCAGGGATCTGCAGTCTGCATAGTGACCAACCTCTCTGGTTTTCTGGGACTTAGCTTTTTGTTGTTCCTCCTCGTTTACCCATTCAAAACAGACGGGCTTGATGATGGTGCTGGTTGACTGTGGGCAACAACAGGTGCAGGGCCCGTGGAATCTTCATAGGCACTGTGAACTGGGGATTGGCTTGTACACAAAACTGTGGAAGAAGCGGTGTTGTCACCTGCAGACAGTTTTCCTGGAGCCTGGGGTTTGGCCCACAAAGTTGGGTGCTTTGCTGCCATGTGTCTAATCATGCTGGTGGTGGTCAGGCTGGTAGTTTTGCTACCCCTGCTAATGCAGGCATGGCAAGTGCTGCAAATGGCCTGTTTGGGATTATCGGCAGTCTTTAAATAATAACAAAAGAGAAGAGCCAGCACTGCCAGTGGTCAGAACGCATAACATGAGGTGCATATGCACATATCTTACTGCATTCAAAATGAGACATTTAGCAAAATATTGATCAATATATTGAGCCACCCCGCCACGCCAAGGCAATCTCATATGGGGGGTCCTACTCTACATTTTTATTTATTCACTGTGCCATTGCGGCCTCCTAAATGTTTTAAAAGCAAGACCATATCAAATGCAATCCATACCTGAAGCATATCTGCATCACTCCTGTGCAGCCAGATGGAGCAGGTGCAGATGAAGGCCAACCAGGTCTGAACACAGACATCTCAGGTTTGACCTCCACACACTGCCTGACCAGCAAACACAGATGAAGGGCAATGCAGGCTCAGACATGGATGCAAAAATAAATAAAGCCTGGGGCAGGGCGGGGCTGCCGTGAGTGTGCACAGCAGCCTAGATCAATCACAATAAACACAGAATAGATGGCGAACATGACCCAGCGTGCACGGCAACAGTGGTGGTCAGCCACAAAACCAATTTGCAATAAAAAAAGAGAAGAGCCAGCACTGCCAGTGGTCAGAACGCATAACATGAGGTGCATATGCACATATCTTACTGCATTCAAAATGAGACATTTAGCAAAATATTGATCAATATATTGAGCCACCCCGCCACGCCAAGGCAATCTCATATGGGGGGTCCTACTCTACATTTTTATTTATTCACTGTGCCATTGCGGCCTCCTAAATGTTTTAAAAGCAAGACCATATCAAATGCAATCCATACCTGAAGCATATCTGCATCACTCCTGTGCAGCCAGATGGAGCAGGTGCAGATGAAGGCCAACCAGGTCTGAACACAGACATCTCAGGTTTGACCTCCACACACTGCCTGACCAGCAAACACAGATGAAGGGCAATGCAGGCTCAGACATGGATGCAAAAATAAATAAAGCCTGGGGCAGGGCGGGGCTGCCGTGAGTGTGCACAGCAGCCTAGATCAATCACAATAAACACAGAATAGATGGCGAACATGACCCAGCGTGCACGGCAACAGTGGTGGTCAGCCACAAAACCAATTTGCAATAAAAAAAGAGAAGAGCCAGCACTGCCAGTGGTCAGAACGCATAACATGAGGTGCATATGCACATATCTTACTGCATTCAAAATGAGACATTTAGCAAAATATTGATCAATATATTGAGCCACCCCGCCACGCCAAGGCAATCTCATATGGGGGGTCCTACTCTACATTTTTATTTATTCACTGTGCCATTGCGGCCTCCTAAATGTTTTAAAAGCAAGACCATATCAAATGCAATCCATACCTGAAGCATATCTGCATCACTCCTGTGCAGCCAGATGGAGCAGGTGCAGATGAAGGCCAACCAGGTCTGAACACAGACATCTCAGGTTTAACCTCCACACACTGCCTGACCAGCAAACACAGATGAAGGGCAATGCAGGCTCAGACATGGATACAAAAATAAATAAAGCCTGGGGCAGGGCGGGGCTGCCGTGAGTGTGCACAGCAGCCTAGATCAATCACAATAAACACAGAAAAGATGGCGAACATGACCCAGCGTGCACGGCAACAGTGATGGTCTTGCTTTTAATGTATCTAGGAGGCCGTAATGGCACAGTGTTTATTAAAAACGTAGAATAGGACCCCCCACATGAGATTGCCTTGGCGCGGCGGGGTGGCTCAATTGAATTGATCAATTTTTTTGCCAAATATCTCATTTTGAATACAGTTAGATATTATGTGCATATGCACTTTATGTTATGCGTTCTAACCTTAAGCAGCGCTGGCTTCTTTTCTTTTTTTGCATGTTGGTTTGTGGCTGACCAACACTTTTGCCGTGCGCGCTGGGTTATGTTCGCCATTTTTTCTGTGTTCACTGTGATGGATCTAGGCTGCTGTGCACACACACAGCAGCCCCGCCCTGCCCCAAGCTTTATTTAATTGTGCACCTGTGTCTGAACCTGCATTGCCCTTCATCTATGTTTGCTGGTCAGGCAATGTGTGGAGGCTAAACCTGACATGTCTGCATTCAGACCTGGTTGGCCTTCATCCGCACTTGCTTTTTCTGGCTTCATGGGAGCGATCCAGAAATGCTCAGGTACAGATTGCACTTAAAGTGGTCTTGCTTTTAATGTATCTAGGAGGCCGTAATGGCACAGTGTTTATTAAAAACATAGAGTAGGACCCCCCACATGAGATTGCCTTGGCGCGGCGGGGTGGCTCAATTGAATTGATCAATTTTTTTGCCAAATATCTCATTTTGAATACAGTTAGATATTATGTGCATATGCACTTTATGTTATGCGTTCTAACCTTAAGCAGCGCTGGCTTCTTTTCTATTTTTGCATGTTGGTTTGTGGCTGACCAACACTTTTGCCGTGCGCGCTGGGTTATGTTCGCCATTTTTTCTGTGTTCACTGTGATGGATCTAGGCTGCTGTGCACACACACAGCAGCCCCGCCCTGCCCCAAGCTTTATTTAATTGTGCACCTGTGTCTGAACCTGCATTGCCCTTCATCTATGTTTGCTGGTCAGGCAATGTGTGGAGGCTAAACCTGACATGTCTGCATTCAGACCTGGTTGGCCTTCATCCGCACTTGCTTTTTCTGGCTTCATGGGAGCGATCCAGAAATGCTCAGGTACGGATTGCACTTAAAGTGGTCTTGCTTTTAATGTATCTAGGAGGCCGTAATGGCACAGTGTTTATTAAAAACGTAGAGTAGGACCCCCCACATGAGATTGCCTTGGCGCGGCGGGGTGGCTCAATTGAATTGATCAATTTTTTTTGCCAAATATCTCATTTTGAATACAGTTAGATATTACGTGCATATGCACTTTATGTTATGCGTTCTAACCTTAAGCAGCGCTGGCTTCTTTTCTTTTTTTAAATAATAACCATACTCGGGAAGATCTAACAGTTGGAATGGCAACTTCCATCCTGTGGTGTCACGGGGAACAAATGCACGCTTTCTGTCTGCGGCCACCACATTGCTCCTTCCTTCCTGTTTGGGTGATATGCCTCTTTCCCCATGTGTGCTGCTGTCCTTGCTCTGCATGTCCTCCTGCCAGGTTGGGTCAGTATCTATGTCTTCCACCACCTCGTCTTCCACATCTGCACCCAGCTCCTCCTCCTGACTTTCCGGCAATTGTGTCTTATCATCGTCCACCTCTTTTGACCGTGGCTGCTCAAAGATTTGTGCATCGCTACATGGGATATCATCTTGCCCGCTTCAAGTGGAGCGGGTGAGAGGCACGAATCTCCAAATGGAAAATTGAACAGCTCTTCGGCGTATCCTAGTGTGGGATCAGTTGTCTCAAGGCTCTCAGCATGGTGGAAGGAAGGAGGACCAGGGTGAGTAATATCCAGTACACACTCACGGCTACCCAGACTTGACCGTGTGGAAGACATGGTGGTTGTGGTGGTGGTGGCTAAGTTTATCCGCTATCCAACCAACAACTGTTTCACACTGCTCTGGCTTCAATAGTGGTGTGGTGCATTCCCCTTAAAACTGGGACAGGAAGGTCGAGCGTGAAGATGTGAGTCTTTGCTGTGGTCCACTTTCAGCTTGGTCACTGCCGCGTCCTCTTAATGCACCATCAGCATCACGTCCACTTCCCCATCCCTTGCCCCTTGCCTTGCCCATTTTAAATGGACTACTGAAATATTTTAAAAGCTCAATACAAATGGATTTATTTGGAGAAAAATTGTATGTGGTCAGTATGCTTTAAAAGCGAAGATTTTTCCACTACAGATACACTAGGCCTCATCCTGAGATAACAGACTATATTAATTTTTTGGGAGGTTTTGTATTAACTTTTGAAACCCCAATATAATGATTAGAACAAGGCTAGCAGACAGAACTATCCAAAGTATGCCTGTGAAACAAAGATTTTTCCAACATAGATACACCAGACCTCAGCCTGAGATAACAGACTGTATTAATTTTTTGGGACGTTTTGTGTTCACTTTTGATGTACAATACAAAATAAAATTGTGGTACCGTGTTAGCCAGAAAAATAGATGAAAATACTTATGTCCCCCCAAAAAATTGAGAAAAGTATTCAAGGTGTGATACCTTTATTGGCTAACCAGAGAAATTATATTTGCAAGCAAGCTTTCAGGGCTCAAAAGGCCCCTTCATCAGGCTAGATTACAAGTGAATTACTGAGAAAAGATGGCAACATTTAAATAGGAAATACAACAGGACATGAGATGATGCTTTTGGGTGTTCACTTTTGAAAACCCAAAATAATGAGAAAACAAGTTTAGCAGACAGAACAATCCAATGTATGCCTGCGAAGCAAAGATTTTTCCTAAACAGATACACCAGGCCTCAGCCTGAGATAATAGACTGCATTAATTTTTTGGGAGGTTTTGTGTTCACTTTTGAAAACCCAAAATAATGAGTAGAACAAGGCTAGCAGACATAACTATCCAACGTATGCCTGTGAAGCAAAGTTTTTCCACCACAGATACACTAGGCCTCAGCCTGAGATAACAGACTGTATTAATTTTTTTTAATTTTTTGGCTAAATAGTGCTGTACATAAGTACAGTATCATCCAGGCAAAAAAAAGAAAACAGCCGTAAACTGGCCAAACTTTGAGCACGCACAGATATAAGCCGGCACGGAGATACCACACCAAAAAATGTGTGGCCTGTATTTTTTTTTTTGGCTAAATGCTGCTTTATTTAATCAAAAGTGACAGCCAGGTAAAAAAAAGAAAACAGATGTAAACTAGCCAAACTTTGAGCACGCACAGATATGAGCTGGCACAGAGATACCACACAAAAAATGTGTGGCCTGTATTACTTTTTTTTTTTGCTAAATGCTGCTGTATTTAACCAAAAGTGACAGCCAGGCAAAAAAAAGAAAACAGCCGTAAACTGGCCAAACTTTGAGCACGCACAGATATAAGCCGGCACGGAGATACCACACCAAAAAATGTGTGGCCTGAATTTTTTTTTTTGGCTAAATGCTGCTTTATTTAACCAAAAGTGACAGCCAGGTAAAAAAAAGAAAACAGCTGTAAACTAGCCAAACTTTCAGCACGCACAGTTATGAGCTGGTGCGGAGCTACCACAACAAAAAATGTGTGGCATGTATTTTCTTTTTTTTTGGCTAAATGCTGCTGTATTTAACCAAAAGTGACAGCCAGGCAAAAAAAGAAAACAGCCATAAACTGGCCAAACTTTGAGTACGCACAGAAATGAGCTGGCACGGAGATACCACACCAAAAAATGTGTGGCCTGTATTATTTTTTGGGGCTAAATGCTGCTGAATTTAACCAAAAGTGACAGGCAGGCAAAAAAAGAAAACAGCTGTAAACTGGCCAAACTTTGAGTACACACAGAAATGAGCTGGCACGGAGATACCACACCAAAAAATGTGTGGCCTGTATTTGTTTTTGGCTAAATACTGCTGTATTTAACCAAAAGTGATAGCCAGGCAAAAAAAAGAAAACAGCAGTAAACTGGCCAAACTTTGAGCACGCACAGATATGTGTGGCCTGTATTCCAATTATACCTGGGGCTAGCTATATATGGCTAACATATCCCATAGGTAGCAGCAGCAGCACCAGAACACAGGAAGGGAATGGACCCTCTTGATATATGCAATTATCTATATGAAGAAAATGAGGAAATTGTTCCAACTCCAAATGATATAAAAATTGTTTCTTTTATTCCATGTATATAAAAATATACAAATAGCTTCTCAGATATCACAGCACAGTGGAGGACAAGCGATGCGTTTCGACCGCAACTGTGGTCTTTATCAAAGCTACGCAATACTGAAGTTACAGACATTATATAGGCATCACACACCAATGAAAAGTCACAGATTAGTCATGTGATTAAAGGTCCTGATAGGACCAAATACGTATCTGCATTCTTTCAGAAACATGAAAACATTTAAAATTAATAGCACAATTGGTGAACACAAAAGACAAAAAAAAATTATAGCCCACAGGTAGCAGCAGCAGCACCAGAAAACAGGAAGGGAATGGACCCTCTTCATGTACAGTATGCAATGCTGTATATACACACATACAGTGCCTGCAGGCCTTGCACTGATGTGTATACAGCGACATACATTACCCTGCCTGCCTAACACTGGAACCTATATACTCCGGAATTAGTCCTTGGAAGGACTGTTGGTTTAGCTGGATGTGAGTATTTAGGATGGTAGACCCCAGACTAACTAAGAAATCCCCAATTCTGACCCTATCAAGGCAGCCGCTCTCCCTACACTCGCTCTCTCAAACCCCTGATGATGTTGTGCGACCAGCCAATCACTGCATGACCACAACAAAGATGGTGTGGTGTTTCATAGCCTGGCAAACAATCCCTGCAGCGTGATCAGGTCTCTAAGGTATGCCAAAAATGCTGGGTGGAGACCCGAGTTCCCGCCGAGTAATCCCGGAAACGCTCGGTGCTCGCTGAGTACACCGAGTGTAGTGATACTCGGGCGAGTACCAATTAGTGGCGAGTGGAGCGCCCTCAGACGCCAGGGCAGTGGGGTACTCGGTACCAGGCCAGTTGATCTTCTCAACGGGAGTTGTCACAGCAGTGGTGACCCGGTCCGTGGCCCTGGGGCTCCATTGAAAAAGGGGTTGTTGCAGTGTGCTTATGGTGCTGAAAGTTTATAACTGATTCGTGACGCCACCTGTAGTGTTCGGCAATGATGATGTTAAGCCGACGCTGCAGACAGATCCTCTGGGACCGATGGTGGGGTGCAGCAGTGATGTTATAGCCCTCCACAGGCAGGGCTGCAGTCCCAGGGCAGTGTAGGTGAAGTGACACGTAGATGATGTAGTGTCAGGCGCAGGGGATGTAGTAGTGCTGAGTGGGTTGACGCAGGAATAAGTGGAGGACACCAGGGCATGTAGTTCCAAAGCTTTACTCACAGTCTGTTGTGGTACAGGCACCCGCATCCGTGCCATGTCCTCCGGGTCAGGAGCTCAGTCAACCTCCAGGCAAGATGAAGTCCTACCTTCCAACACTCCGCCAAGATATGTGCCTTTTCTGAATGTCTCCTCTTATAGCGCCTTTAAAATGAAGTACTCCAGTACTGAGTTACACTGGGGTTCCTCCTGTTCGATGTTCTTATGAACTCTACTTGTACGGCAGACAGCTGTAGCCTGCTTCGGGGACTCCTTGCTGCTAAGTCCTGGCTCACTATCGTTTCTGTTGTGCCCCCAAGTCTTGTTAAGGTGGTGACTACTTCCATTCCTCCGGTGTCTGCTGCAGGACCATTAGTATCCATACAACCTCGGGGACCGGACCCCGGCCTTGCACTGCGAACTTGGGAAGGGTTCTCCTCTAACTCTAGTCCTTAGTCCTCCTTTTCTCCTTACGTTCCGTACAATCCTTTCTTTCATATGGAGAATCAGGCTTCCATTCTAATGTCTCTTCCCTGTGCCAGCGGACCCAGATCACTGAGGTCGGCTGCAGCACTTCCTTCATCCATCCCTCTCCCGGGGATCTTCCTGACTGACTTCCCTGTCAGACTTCCACTCACTGACTGAATGACTGAATGACTGAATGCTAAACTCTTCCCGCTCTTTTTAGTGCAAACTAAACTCCACCCACCTCCCAGCACGCTTCGTGTTCCAAGCAGGGAGCCACCAAAGGGTGCTTTGCTACACTACTATGTTGTGTGGGATGCAGGTGTTGGAGCGTGGTCAGGTGTCTCCACCTTACCTGGATGGTGGGATACCACACCTCAGGAGGAGGTGCAGTATCTCTGTGGCGACTGAACCCTCAGGGGCGCCACACGAACACGTTCGCTCATCACTAATCTTAAACGTATCCACTACAGCCTTTTGAATGAAATTTCCTGCGGAACCAGAGTTCGGATAGGCTGATTCAATGAAATAGTTGTTGCCACAGGAATTGGACACTGACAGAGTCAGAGGAGAGGAGTAATTCCCACGCAGGGTAATCTCTTCTACTGACCCTAGGCTCTGAAGTTTCACAGCTTCTTGGGACAAGAGCAAATGAATTGTTCTAGACTACTGCAGTAGAAGCAAATACCCTCAGAATGACAGACCTCTTGGCGATGCTTAGCCAGCTTCGCGAGGTCAGCTTGCATAGATTCAGAAGGTGGTGTAGGAGCTGAGGTCTGCTGCAAGATTGGCCTCTAGAAGGTAGGAGCCAGGCTCATATCATGATAGGCAGGGATACCAGGTCATCTAGAGAGGCATGAACATTTCCACCAGCCAGTTCATTCTTAATTCTTCCAGACAGGCCATTCCAGAAGGCAACTACCAACACCTTGTTATTTCAGGTGAGCTCGGAGGACAGAGTACAGAAACGGAAGGCATACTGGCCTACAGTGAGATTTCCCTGGAGCACACTGAGGTGGGAGGATGAAACACGGCCCGGCAGATCAAAGACCTTGCAAAAGGCCTCATGGAAGGTCTGGAGGTTGGAGATTAGGGGATCCCCTCTATCCCATAAGGGGTTGAATCAAACAAGAACCTCACCACTAAGATGGGACATGATAAATGCCACTTTGGCCTTGTCTGACGAAAATTCATGTGCCAGTAGCTCAATGTGCAGCGTGCACTGATTGAGAAAACTGCAGCATTGTGTATCATCACCGTGAAACTGTGGTAGAGCAGACAGATGGGGTGCAGTACCAGGAACATAACAAGTATCCTGGAGAGTCACAACTGAGGTTGCCGCAGCATGGACAGGAGCAGATGCGGCCGCAGATGTCAGCATATCCAAGAGGGTACTGTCTTCAGATAAGACATGATCTTGTCCTGCTGGTCTTTCTGGTGGGAGATCTCCTGGTAAGGCTCAGAGACAGGAGATTGTTAGCCAGTGGGTTCCATGACTTGAGCAACTGGTAATGCAAGTGGTAGTGGAACCACTGTGCCGTAGACCGAGGAGAGCTTGGAGAGACTTGACTAGGCGAGAATCTGACTCTTCGCTAGAGCCCCTGAAGGTGTGGCTAGACTTGGCTACAGATGAATGCCAGGTACTGCTCAGGACAGACATGGGAAACACAAAAGCTGATCTCCAAAGGGGGTAGAAAATGGGAGGGGCAAAGAATGGATGAGAATGAATGACACGGAAGGCACTGGCAGGCACGAATGGTAAAAAAGATATGACAGACCCGGGTGGTATACAGACTGGCACAGCAGGTGCTGGCAGACACGACTGGTGTACAGGCAGGCACAGCAAGTGCAGGTTGATATGACTGGTATACAGGCAGGCACAGCAGGTGCTGGTAGACAAAGCAGGTGCACTGGAAGGTGCGGCTGGTATACAGGCAGACACAGAAAGTGCGAGTAGACACGGCAGGTACACTGGAAGAAACAGGGAATACAGGCAGACACAGCAAGTGCGGGTAAACAGGTCAGGTATACTGGGATACAAGCACTCTGGACCTGAGAACTAGCAAGCATGCAGATAGGCTGACAGAACAAGTTGCTCAAGCATCTCCCAAAATGTGGTGGTGCCTTAAATAATAAGTGTCTCCCAGCCATTGGCTGGTGGCACTTTAGGAAAATGTGTGCTGTCTCTTAAAGAGACTGGGGGTGTGCACACGCATCCTAAATGCATTGCTTGGGGATCTGCCAGATGTGTGCAGACCCTGGGAGACTGCAGCAGCAGGAGGAAATGTTGGCCCAGGGCCAGAACGGTGAGTGAGGGGAGGATGGGAATCACATAGGAAACTGGCACTACACATTGGCTTAGTCTCTGGGGAGTTTAAGATTGGCTGTTGACTAGGAGTCACAATGATGAGGTAGGCGGTTTGTCAGAGAGAGATGTTATAAAGAGGTTGTCTGGCCATTTTTTCTCATTACCCTGGTGAAGCCCATTAGGGTGAAACATGTTATTGAGGCTTTTTTCAAATTTAAATAGTGCTCTGCTCTTTTGAATCAGCTATTATAAACCATTATATTATAGGTAGTCATCTAAATCCTGCGTAATAGAAGACAGACTGCAGCCATTTCTGTCTTGCGTTAGTTGTCTATTTGTGATATTTGGGATATTAGGATTACTTAGAGAAATTAATGCAGCTATTAATAATTAAAATTATTTAGAGACACCCATTTCATTTCATTGATGGTCTGAATATAAGACAAAGCATAGCTAATCTATTTTCTGAGAATGTTTGTCTACCTCTTTTTAGAAAAGCAAATACACCAGACCTCCCCTTGCGCTTGTTGGTCAGATGTACAGGCCCTTGTAGTGTCCTAAATCCTATAAAGACATAAGCGATGCCCCCCTTCCCTATTTTGTACTAATGTCCCCCATCCTGTACTAAGTGTCCCCTACCAAGGGCCATTTCAGGTATATATTAGTGATGGGCGAGTCCTAAATTACTCGGAATCGCTTGACTCTAGCGAGTCCGAGCCCGGGACTCGCTACTCGTTGCGAGTCTAGCGAGTCCAATGTTAATGAATGGGGAAGCGAGTCTTAGCGAGTAATGTGCGATTTACAAATTGCAGATGTGTCTCGGAAAGCGCTTGCATTGGCGATTTGTAAACCCCACTCGCAACAGTTTGTTGCTGCTGTGTCCGAGTCCAAACTCGCATTTGTTTGTCTTATTTAGCGCCGATGAGGCGAGGGAAGCGATTTTCTCTAGCACACACCATGCTTTGAGCAAACAGGAAATATTCCGAGTCGAGTTGACATACGCACACACACACAGAGCAATCATGGCCCGTGTCACTGTCAACACGCTGCAGTTGATTGATCTGTTGGAGGCTCGGCCCCTGCTTTGGCTCCCCACTGACCCTGCCTATGGGCATAACATCCAGCGGACTACAGCCTGGAGGGAGATCGCTCAAGTGATGTTCCCTGCACTGCTACGGCCATGACCTCGTCCCTTTGCAACCTCTTTTTTGGGAAATTGTGGTTTTTGTGACATTGTTGACAAATGCACAGTCACCGAGATGGAGTTAGGTGGTGCTGTAGGCGTCACTTGCTGGCGGGGTAAGTGTGTGTGCTGACACCTAGCAGTGAAGCTGCACACTATTCCCTGCACTGTGCACTGCACTGTAAGGCTTGATCCTCCCTGCCTGCCTGCCTACAGTCTACACAGTACTCCTCTGTCCTCCTGGTAGCTCTCAGAAGAGCTGTTTGGGTTTAATATAAGGAATCTTGAAGTTTCCCTACACTAACTGACAATCCCTATGATCTGCTCAAGCATCTACCTCACCCTGCTCTATCTCAGATCTCTCAGGAATGTAGAGGAAATGGCGGTGGAAAAGGCTTATATACAGCCTCGCCTCTCATACATGACATAGGCATCACGATGGACAGAAGCCAATCATAGTCCTGCCACAACCAACATTACTGAATATGATTGCCTAACATGCTTGTCCATCTAAAAAAGTTTTCTGACCTAACTCGCTAGGCTGTCTCGGAAGCTTTGTAGGAACATAACAGATTCTATATTTGCGAGTCCCGAATCCAGTATACAGGACTCGGAATCGTAGACTTGCTCAGTCTCGCTCAGACTCGCTCAGACTCGCTGTTGACAGCGATGTGATATAGCGAGTCTAGCGAGTGAGAAAAAAAACTCTGACAAAACTAGGATTGCCATTGACTTGCATTGGACTCGTTACTGTGCGAGTAATCACTGGGAGACTCGCCGAGTAACGAGTCCAGCGAGTCCCTTACTATTCGCCGAGTAACGAGTCCTAGCGAGTAGACTCGCCCATCCCTAGTATGTATGCTTTCCATCCTTGTATATATGTCTCTCATCCCGGTATATATGTTCCCCATCCTGGTATATGTGCCCCACATCCTGGTGTATTTGTCCACCATCTGTGACCACGATCGTTATACCCCTGCCTACAAGTACTATTGGGCACCTTTTTGTATAATGGGATTTGACTTGTGAACCACATTCACTTGGAGTGCTGTGTTCTATTATATATTCTATATATATGGTCACCTTGTATTTGTGATGGGGTGGTTGTAGACAAATCTGTGCTTTTATACATAACATGGTGAGCTTTATTACATGAAATAAATTAAGATTTAAATATTTCTTACCCAGATAGTAAGTCCTGCAAAATTGATAAATCCAAAGATTATGAAAATTATTGATAAGAAATTAGACATCTGTATTTGCTTAGTGGCATCTTGTTCCTTAAAAACCTGAAAATTAGAATCATGAAAAATGTTGTTAAATTATAATTAATTATACGATGATTACCGTATATTATGAGAGTTATTTTCACAATGAGCCTAATTAGTAGACTAAATATTAAAGTTTTACATCTACAAATATGAACCACAACTTGACAGATTAGATTTGGTAGCTAGTGATGTCGAAACATTGCAGTCAGACAATCTTCCTTCCAACAGTTTAATGCTGATGGTACATTTGTATATAGGGAGTTTTTATATGATTTAAAAACTCTACATTGCCAGATACTCAACTCCCACCGTCCCCGCTATACCTTTGTCTGTAGCTTTCTGTATAGCCATCAGATATTTATGCCTATTTATTTGCATATTGACAGTGATTTAGGGTTCTGATGCTATTACGCTACCAAATTTTCACTGATGGGCAGGGGTGGGTCATGTGGGGTCCCTTGATATTTTTGCAAGAAAGTGAGACAAGCTGAAATTTTTTCAAGAATGTCCCAACAACCAAAATGCAGCAGAGATAAAATTGATTCATGTAGGTGTTTTGGGGCATTTAGGAATGGGTGTAAGAGTTAGGGTGTGACTACACCTGGATTCAGAGCACAGGGGGTCCACAGATGGCTACTGCTGTTGCTAGCTCAATGTGCGTCCTTAGTTGCATATCTAATTGAAAACAATTCGGTCCAGAATAGGCAACATTTTGCAGACTTTATCAGTGTATGTGTTCAAGGGGGACTTTACTTTATGAGGCCATAATGGGAAACATTATTTATGTATGGGGTTACAATGTGGAACATTATTAGAGGATGGGGCCAAAATGGAGAATATTATTAATAATGGAGCTACAAAGTTAGTTATTAATAATGTCTCCGTGTGATCCCATACTTTAATAATGTATGAGGAAACAATGGGGTACATTACAAGTATAACAAAACATAAAACATTTCTATTACTGTATTTGCCAGAAAAGATATATATGTCCCCAATCCTGGAATATATGTACCCTATCCTGGCATACATGCCCCCCATCCTGGTGTATTTGTCCCCCTTCCTGACATGTATGTCCCCTATCCTGGTATATAGGTCTCCCATCTTAGTATATATGTCCTCCATCCTGGTACATAAGTCCTCCATCCTGGGCTAGTCCTGGCATACATGTCCCCCATCCTGGTATGTATGTCCCTCATCCTACATCCATCATGGTATTTATGTCCCACCTTCTGGGCCCATCCTACATGAGCGCCATTGACAAAATTGGCAATATTGCTGCATTTGGGCACAAAGGTGGTCGTTACTACTATTTGAAGGACAAAAAGGAAATTTACTATTGTTTTTGGGCAGCAGACATTAGCAACTTGAGACATCCCATTATGGAGACATAAGCATCCAGAGACAAGTCCAGAGGAGCAACAGTAAGCATCTTGGAGAACTCAATGATGCGCTGAAGCTCCTCCTCCTGGTCAGAAAACAGAAAGGACCTGGAAAGCGCATCTGCCTTAATGTTCTTGACCACTGGCCGGAAATGGAGAACAAACTCAAAGCTAGCTAAGAACAAAGACCACCTGGCTTGACGCAGATTTAGGCACTGTGCGGACTGCAGATAGGATAAGTTCTTGTGATCCCTCTAGGTACTTACAGGATGAATCGCTCCTTCAAGTAGAAAGCATCGCTAGTTAGAAGGCACTGTAGTGTAATTGTAGCACTGGAGCTAAAGACAAGACCTGTTTTAAGTAAAAAAAAAAGTACTTTCAGCCATACCTTAGGGTTATCACCCTTATGGGTCAGTGCAGAAACTGGAGAAGTCTGAGAGAAGAAATGTGGGATGAACTGGCGGCAGTAATTTGCGAATCATAGAAACTCAGGACGAGGCCACTTCAGGACGGCAGCCACTTTCTTGGGATCCATCCTCAGTCCGGTTCAGAGTTGATGTATCCCAGGAAAGGGAGAGAGGTTTGCTCAAAGACGCACTTCTCAAACTTGGTGTACACACAGTTCTTCCTCACTCTCAGCAAGACCAGGCAGACATGCCTCCTGTGTGTAGGCAGATCAGGGGAGAACACCAGTATGTCATCCAGGCAAACCACAACAGAAGAGGAGTGAAGATCCTGGAAGATATTGTTTAGCAGTCCTTAGAAGTCTGCTGGGGCATTGCAGAGCCAAAATATCATTGCGCAAAATATTCATAATAGCCATCCTAGGTGTTGAAAGCAGTCTTCCATTCATCCCCTTTGCGTATTTGGATTACGACATATGCTCTGAGCAGATCAAGTTTAGTAAACATTTTACAACCACTGAGATGATCAAACAACTCTGAGACAATGGGCAGGGGATACTTGTTCTTGATCGTTATCTGGTTGAGTCAATACAGAGAGAGTGAGCAGTCCTTGTTAACAAAAAGAATCTTGCTCCAAGATGACTTCCTGATAATTTTAATGGCAAGATTCTCTTCTATATATTCGGACATGGCTCATGTCTCTGCCTGAGACAGAGGATAGTTACAGCCTTGAGGAGAAGAACCAAGAAGAAAATTTATAGGACAGAGTCATATAGCTTGTGTGGTTCTAGTATCTCCACTTTCTTCATATCGAAGACAGCCGCAAATGCCCAAATAAGTGGAAGGTAAGTCAGGTAAAATTTGATGGAGTAGCCGGAAGTCAAGCAGGACGAATGGGAAGCAGGCATTTCTTGTAACAGTACTGACCCCAACGTAGTATCCTCTGGGTCTTCAGTCCAAGACAAGCTTGTGTGCATGTAGCTAAGGCAGGCCCAGGAGCAGAGAATGGGACAGACCTGGTAGCACATACAGTGGGTATGGAAAGTATTCAGACCCCTTTAAATTTTTCACTCTTTGTTTCACTGCAGCCATTTGGTAAATTCAAAAAAGTTCATTTTTTTCTCATTAATGTACAATCAGTTTAATTTAACACAGCTGGACTCCAATGAAGGAGTAGCACCATCTCAAAGAGGATTACAAGGAAATGGACAGCATGTGACTTAAAAATGAGTGTCTGAGCATGCGATATTTCAGCTTTTTCTTTTTAATAAATTTGCAAAAATTTCTACGTTTCTGTTTTTTTCAGTCAAGGTGGGGTGCAGCGTGTACATTAATGAGAAAAAAATTAACTTTTTTTAATTTACCAAATGGCTGCAATGAAACAAAGAGTGAAAAATTTAAAGGGGTCTGAATACTTTCCGTATCCACTGTAAATGGAGATCTTCTCCAAGTTCAACATTTTCACCCGAAGTTCCTGACTCGGAGAAGAAGAAACCGGCTTCGGATAGAGGTCTCCCATCCATAGATGATACCATCAAAGGCATTGAATGGGCATCTGATACCGATTCACCACATAGGGCAGAGACACAATGCCGTATTTTTCGTCCGAGAATCGGATTGTAAAACTCGCACTGTCTGTCTGCTCTCCTGACCTGAGCTTGACAGCTGCATAGTAACGGCCCCGTCACACATAGCGATCACAAGTTTTGTGACGTAACAGCGATCTCACCAGTGAGATTGATGTGTGTGACAGTGATCAGTGACCGGCCCCCCTGCCAGTAGCGCTGATCGCTGTTGGAAAGCCCTGGACATTTTTTTGGTCGCTGGTCTCCCGCTGGCCAGCACGCATCGCTGCGTGTGACAGGCGGGAGACCAGCGATCAGCTGGTAACTAATGTAAACGCAGGGTTTCTAAGCACGGCGCTGTGCTTAGAAACCCTCTGTGTACCTTAGTTACCAGTGCGCTGATGCAGGGAGCTGGTAACTAAGGTACACAATGGGTTTCTAAGTGACGCACGTCCCTTAGAAACCCGATGTGTACCTTAGTTACGAGCTCCCAGCATCAGCGCGCTGGCAACTTAGTACACAGCGACGTCTCTGTTTGACAGCTCACCAGCGATCATGCAGTGACTCACCAGCGATCTTGACACATTGATATCGTTGTCGGGATCGCTGGTGAGTCACTATGTGTGACAGGGCCTTAATGTTAGGGCTGGAGGAATCCACCAAATTATAAAGTAGTAGTAGGTGCGTTCGTAGCCCGGGGTCCACCATGCAGAGGTGGTACACTGCTGCTAGAAAATGGTGGAAGAATAGAGCGGCGTAAAAACAGTCACACGTGGGTTACGTCACCCAATCTGAACAGGAGCGGACTCTGTTAATTCACAAAGCCGCGCAGCCGCTGAACGTGGATGCCGGAGCCTGTTTAACTCACAGAGCCCAGCCAAAGAGCGCACAGCAAGCGGCCACAGAACTCTACCCCAAGGA
Source organism: Dendrobates tinctorius (assembly GCF_039654945.1). Classification (NCBI taxonomy): domain Eukaryota; kingdom Metazoa; phylum Chordata; class Amphibia; order Anura; family Dendrobatidae; genus Dendrobates; species Dendrobates tinctorius. Next base: position 22,491,635 of record NW_027361738.1, on the reverse strand, counting down.
CACGGTGTTAGAGTCCTACTAGGCCCACTGTGCGTGCGGCGTCGCTGCCACGAGCGCCGCTATAGACGCTGGCTATGGAGTGTGGAGCACGGGCACTGAGGCATGCCGAGTCACTGATGATGACTAATGCCTGACTCAGACTCTGACCTACCTACGCCTAAGCCTGGGCGCTAGCAGGCTAGGCTGCACAACACATAGAAAACCAAAACACAAAACAAATATCCTGGAATAAAAAAGTAAAAAAATATATTGCAAAAATTGCATGAAGGTAGTAATAATAGTAATAATAAGGGTATTTAGTTAACATAATTTTGATCAAAATAATGTAGAAGCCATCCCGCCACGTCACGGCAACCCTTGTGGGACAGTCCTAACTCTTGTATTTAAAACCTTTCCACTTGTCAAGTGACGTAAATGTGAACAAGGACAGAGGGACTGAACCACCAGTAATAGTATAGGCCAGACAGGATGGATTTTCCAACTCAGAAACAGGGCGGTCACACCCTTATATGCACAGAATGCACAATGAAACAAATGAGAAACTGGGTCTGAGCAGAAAAAGTAAATTAATGTGCATGCAAAATGTAATTGCATATGAACACATGACCTTTACACAGAGAAAACCAAAACACAAAACAAATATCCTGGAATAAAAAAGTAAAAAAATATATTGCAAAAATTACATGAAGGTAGTAATAATAGTAATAATAAGGGTATTTAGTTAACATAATTTTGATCAACACATGCGTACCAAGGGTAGGGGTTTCATAATGAGTCAGTCACCAGAGACATTCATACGTGCATACATCACTCACTCCTTATAGTCTGAAAATACTGTCTATCCTAGCGCATGGCCGAGCGGCCATGCAAACCTTTTATAGCCGCGAGCGTCCGGGACCTTCCTGGCTTCTCGGATGGGCCAATCCGAACACGAGCAGGACCTGAGCACGTGACCTTCGATCTCCAATGGGAGATCACTCCACGGGCATGCTCAGTGGTCCGACATGAGGACTTAGTAACTGGAGAATCTCGCTGCTGAGCAGCATGCATTGCCATAGCTGTGCCAGAGGTGGCAGCAGCAAGCAAACCAACGGAGCTGGTCAGAGCAGAGCACCGGGACCGACGAGTTTGCTGAACAACCTCCTCTGCGGCTGGAGAGGAATGGGAGACCGCCGGAAGCAAGGCTTGGGATTCCCGCTGTGCAGCAACAGGAACCCGATGCCTAACACTTAATCCATCTTGCTGTCATGCTCAGGTCAGGAGAGGTGCCGTTCAGTCCGCTCAGTGCGATGCAATTATCGCAGGAGAAATGCACCAGTGTGACTCCAGCCACACAGTTGCATGAAATTTCCTGCGGAAACTGAATCCAGATTGGCCGCTTCAATGAAACGGGTATTGCCACAGGTAATTGACACCGACTGAGTCAGTGGAGGAGAGGAGTAGTTCTCAATCAGGGTAGCCTCTCCTATTGACCCTAGGCTCTAGAGTTTCCTGGCTTCTCAGGACAGGAGTGAATAAAATGTTCGGGACTGCTGCAGCCGACCCCCCCCCTTCGCAATGCCGAACCTCCTGATGATGCTTAGCCAACTTGGTCAAGTTGCATAGGTTGGCAAGAAGGTGTCAAAGCTGAGGTCTGTGGCTTGATCGGCGTTCAGAAGTTAGGAGCCAAGTGCGTGAAACCTAACGCTCATGAAACCTAATCACTGTATATGCAATATAATCAGGTCAATTTGTGGCAACTTTGTCTCATGTATGAGGTATTGTGAATATATTAGTCTTGGCATAGTAGATTTTGTTTAGTTAAAGGATGGTGGTTATACCTAGACACTATGTAGTGGTAATATATGGGAAGACACAGTATAGTCAGAGAATGGCACTATTAGTTATCATTTGTATAGTGATATTAGGGGAAATATTGATCTTGATATAGTTTCATAGTTTTTAAGGTTAAAAGTAGACAGAAGTCCCTCGCGTTCAACCAAAAGCCTAAAATATTTAGCTAGATGATGGGAAAAACCCCATGAGGCAGATGGCAATTGGCAATTGCCCAATATTAGGTGAAAAATTCCTCCCCGACTCCACATGTGGCTCATGTGGCTGCACTAGTCTTTTGAATAGAGGTAAAACTATGCTCTTGTTATGAGCATATATGCCCCTTTTAATGTGTACCATTTATTTTCTTTTCTTTGGCAACAGCTGCCTGGCTCTGGTCACTAAAGTTTAGTTTGCCATCCACCCATATGTCCAAGTTTTGTTCAGTTACAGTTTTACTTCATGTTACATAAATTCTTCTGTAATATTAAATTATTCTCTTCTGTGTTGATTACCTTGCAGAGTTTAGTATCACTTGCAAATATTGAAATTAAACTCTGTTGACGTTCTACAAAATCATTAATAAATATGTTAAAAACAAAAGGGCCCAATACAGACCCCTGTGTTACTCCACTGTTAACTGTGACCCAATCATAGTGTGTTCTATTAATAACTAGAGATGAGCAAATATTTCAATATCTGGTCTGGCTCACGATAGCCAAATTTGAAATATTCACCAATTTAAACGCCGAATATAGCCAAACATTCACAGCACAAAAGCTGTTGTTTCCCACGCTGCATGGGAAACACCGGCGTGGTGCTTCTGGTCGGCGGTGAAATCTTCCCCGCCAGTCGGAGAGCTGCAGTTCCCATGCTGTCAGAAGACAGCGTGAGCGCTCAGCTGTGATCGTAGGTATAAAGTTTACCTCCAGTCACTGGTGTCAGCTGATGAGACTACAGCTCCCATCAGCTGACACCAGCTGCCATTAATAATAGTGAGGGCAGAAGCAGGGGTTGGGAGTATTCTTCTGCTGCTCCTGTGCTGTAAATAAATAATAAAAAAAAACCCTGCTCATGCTCCCCTGTATTTTTGATAACCAGCCAGGCAAAACTCACAGCTGGGAGGCTGCAACCCTAAGCTGTCAGCTTCAGCAATGCTGGTTATCAAGAATAGAGAAAAACGGCAGGAGATCACCCCCATTTTTGACAACCAGCCTTGCTAAAGATCACAGCTGGGGGCTGATATTCTCAGGCTGGTAGATGGCCAAGGATATTGCCCCCCCAGCCTAAAAATAGTAGCCTGCAGCCGCTCAGAAAAGTCACATCTATTATATGTGCCAATTCTGGCACTTTGACAGGCTCTTTCCACTTGCCCTGAAGTGGTGGCAAGTGGGCTTCATATTTGTGGTGTTGATGTCACCTTTGTATTGTCAGGTGACATCAAGCCCACAGCTTAGTAATGGAGAGGTGTCTATAAGACACCTTTGCATTACTAATACCAAAAAATGAAAAGTTAAACCAAACCCTATAAGCGTCAAAGTCTTTAAGACAGATTTGTGAAGGCGCACGTCAAAACCAGGGAGTCCATCCTAGAGCAAGTTCCATAGCAATAGATAAAAAAGACAGTGCCTTAGACAGTGGTGAAAAAAAAAAAGCCTTACATTTTATTCTGCCTCCTGTGGCGACATTTCCATTACTAGTCCTATAGTTACATGGTGAATAAAGACACAGACAGACAGTCCTTTATTAGAAATAAGACTAAACACAGTTTTCTAATTTATTTAAAAATAACAAACAGTTATACTCACCTAGAGCCTAATTCCACTAAAGCTATCGTTCTCCTGTAATAAAACTAAAATTAAAAAACAACATCTTTCACCTGTTTGTTGTTCTGATCTATGCCATAACACATGTCTGGGGGATTAATAGTTTTCAACCTGGACGGTGCCAAGATGTGATCGTCCAGGCAGAGAACCACTGTTGAATGAGCTGCTGAGAGCGCAGCCTCAGTGACTAGCGGTGACATCATCGAGGTTACCTAAGGTCACTGAAGCTGCGTTCCCAGCAGGCCTGAACTCCCGTGACCTCAGCACTGTGGGAAAAAGTCAGTGATGAGTTCACCACAGTTCAAGCTCAGTGACTTCACCGCAGATACTGCCTCCTACTACAGATCCTCTCTTCCTCTGGCATCAAAGACCTTGCTCTATCCTGGATCTCCTCATAACTCTCCAACCGCACAGTCAGCATCTCCCACTCCCACTCTACCTCCTCATCTCTGTTGGAGTCCCCCAAGGCTCTGTTCTAGGACCCATACTCTTCTCAATCTATACACATGGCCTGGGGCAACTCATAAAGTCCCATGGATTCCAGTACCACCTTTATGCTGATGATACTCAGATCTACCTCTCTGGCCCAGACGTCACCTCTTTGCTCTCCAAAATCCTGGAGTGTGTATCAGCCATATCCTCCTTCTTCTCCTCCCGCTTCCTCAAACTGAATGTGGACAAATCTGAACTGATCATCTTTCCCCTATCTCACAGATCTTCCTTACCTGACCTATCTATAACAATTGACGGCATCACGCTTTCCCCCGTATCGGAGGTCCGCTGCCTCGGAGTAATCCTTGACTCTGCCCTGTCCTTCAAACCACACATCCAAGCTCTCTCCACCTCCTACCGCCTCCATCTCAAAAATATCTCCAAAATCCGTCCCTTCCTCAACCCTCACTCTACTAAAATGCTTGTGCATGCCCTCATCATCTCCCGTCTCAACTATTGCAACATCCTTTTCTGTGGCCTCCCTGCTAACACCCTCACACCTCTCCAGTCCATCCTTAACTCTGCTGCCTGACTAATTCATCTCTCTCCTCACTACTCCTCCACTTCTCTCCTCTGCAAATCTCTTCACTGGCTCCCACTCCCTCAGCGTATCCAATTCAAATTACTAATACTGACCTACAAGGCCATCTATAACCTGTCTCCTCCATATATCTCTGAATTAATCTCCTGATATCTTCCCTCACGTAATCTCTGATCCTCCCAAGACCTCCTCTCCTCCACACTTATTCGCTCCTCACTCATCCGCTTCCAAGACTTCTCCCGAATAGCCCCCATCCTCTGGAATTCTTTGCCCCAACATGTCCGGCTATCAACCACACTCGGATCCTTCAGATGGACCCTGAAAACCCATCTCTTCAGGAAAGCCTACAGCCTGCAATGATCCCTGCTGCCCCCTCACCACTACTAGAGCTGCTGCAACCCCCCAACCTACTGTCTCCTTCCCCATCCTGTAGAATGTAAGCCTGAAAGGGCAGGGTCCTCTCTCCCCTATATCAGTCTGTGATTGTTAGTTTGTTTACTGTAAGTGATATCCATAATTTGAATGCAACCCCTTCTCAAGTACAGCACCATGGAATCAATGGCGCTATATAAATAAATACTAATAATAAAAAAATAAATAAAAGATAATGGTGAGGATTACCTGTACCTTTGAAAGATGACTACTCCAGCCAGGTCTGAAGACGACAATGTCAACCAGGTAGACTGCGGTATATTTCTTATGTGGAGCCAAGATCCAATCCATCGCCCTCTGGAAGGTAACTGGGGCCCTCTGCAAACCGATGAGCATTCTCGTGTACTGGAAACACCAATCCGGCATCGAGAAGGCCGTGCTTTTCTTTGTAATCTGGAACATGGGGATCTGCCAGTACCCCTTCATCAGGTCGAGGGTGGTGATGCATCCCACGGGCCCGAGTTGCTCAATGAGTTGGTCCATACGGGGCTTCGAATACGCATCAACACTGGACACCTTGGGGCATGAGGTTCACCCTTACATGTGGCTCTGTTAACACATCATGTTCCACCACCTGTGTACACCCTGGCAACTCTGAGAGTAGGTCACAGTTATGCTGCAGCAATTCTCAACACTGTTGCTTCTGGGCCAACGTTGGAGTCTCTGTGATTGTGAGCTCCTCCACCACTTTGGCTTTGGGATGGGCCCCCAGGCAAGGAGCTTCCAGAGATTCTCAATCCCGCCATGGTTTGTGCAAGCTGGTGTACCTTGTAATTCACATCACCCAGTTTTTCCACCACCTCGTATGGGTTGCCACTTGGCTAGGAACTTGCTCTTCACTGTGAGAATAAGTACTAGCACATGGTCCCCGGGCTGAAACTGCCTCAACCTCGCTGATCGGTTATACACCCTCAACTGTGGCTCCTATGCCTGGAGAAGATGTTCCTTCACGATAGACATCACGTGCACATCCTCTCCTGCAACTGGGTGACATGCTCAATGACACTCCTGTGTGGTGTGACCTCAGCTTCCCAGGTTTCCTTGGCAATGTCCAGGAGTTCTCGCGCATGTCAACAGTACAGGAGCACAAACGGCAAGAAGCCAGTGGAGGTGTCACGGCACCGCCAGACTCAGGGCCTGCTGTCCCGGCCTCGGCCAGTTGGAGGCGCCAGACTATCACATCACCGTCAGACTCAGGGCCTGCTGTCTCGGTCTCGACCACTAGGAGGCGCCGGACTGTCCTATCACCGTCTGACCTGCGGCCTGCGGTCTCGGCCTTGGTCTCTGGGAGGCGTTGTGCTTCAACCCCGAGTGATGGCGGCGTTAGTCATGAGGCTCCTGCGCAGGCGTCCGCTGGATGCAGGCTTCGCTCCTCGGTCAGTCATGAAGGGGCTGGTGCAGTACCATCCAGCCTGGTCCGGGGGGCGGTCCGGATGACATCACCAGCCCACGGGCCTGTAAGGGTTGACCTTTGTATTGTCAGATGACATCAAGCCCAGGGGTTAGAAATGGCAAGACGTCTATAAGATGCGTCGTATAGGCGTCTATAGGATAACTATCCCCATAGCGATATTGTAAAAAAATACACACACCCTGAATAAAATCCTTTATTTCAAATAATGACACAAACTCATTTAATGAATCTACATTTACCAAAAACATGTAAACGCGCGTCAATGCCCCATACACTAAAGCCAATGTCTCCTGTAACAGAATTAAAATAATAAATAACCATATTCCTCACCTGTGACGATAATAATCCATTTGTCTTGTGAAGTGTCTAGCTGCCTTCCAACAGAGACACTGAGCTGCATGCTCTGGCTCAGCTCAGTGTCTTGAGGCGAACTACTTTCAACTCCCTGATGTCACCGCAAGCATGAGAAAGTTCTCATGATCGTGATGCCATTAGATAGGTCCTGAGATTTCACAGCCAATGAACTCAGTTCAACTCACTCACGGCAGCACAAGCACTGTTAGAACTTTTTCCAATAAAAAAAAATATGTGCGGTAAGCTACACAAGCACTGTACTAATTATATGTTTCTGACATCTTTATATCTGTCTATTCTATGTGTGTATATCTATTATATCTATTCTATTTGGTCGGGTCAGATGAATTGCCGGCTTTCAAAGTACTGTATATACTCGAGTATAAGCCGACCCGAGCATAAGCCGAGGCACCTAAACTTGCCATGAAAAACTGGGTAAGCTTATTGACTCGAGTATAAGCTGGGTATGCATTGTCCTCTCATCCCTATCCTGGTATGCATGGCTCCCCCGTCCCTGTCATTGTATGCATGGGTCCCCCGTCCCCCGTCCCTGTCATTGTATGCATGGTTTCCCGTCCCTATCATTGTATGCATGGTTCCCCCGTCGCTGTCCTGGTATGCATGGCTCCCCCGTCCCTGTCATGGTATGTATGGCTCCCCATCCCTGTCCTGATATGCATGGCTCCCCGGTTCCTGTTATTGTATGCATGGCTCCCCCGTCCCTGTCATTGTATGCATGGCTCCCCTATTCCTGTCATTGTATACATGGCACCCCCCTGTCCCTGTCCTGGTGTGCATGGCTCCCCCATCCCTGTACTAGTATGCATGGCTCCCCCATCCCTGTCATTGTATGCATAACTCCCCCGTCCCTGTCATTGTATGCATGACTCCCCCGTCCCTGTCATGATATGCATGACTCCCCTGTCACTGTCCTGGCATGCATGGCTCCCCGTTCCCTGTCATTGTAGGCATGGCTCCCCAATCCCTGTCATTGTATGCATGGCTCCCCATCCCTGCCATTGTATGCATGGCTCCCCGGTCCCTATCATTGTTTGCATGGCTCCCCCGTCCCTGTCATTGTATGCATGGCTCCCCGGTCCCTGTCATTGTATGCACGACTCCCCGTCCCTGTCATTGTATGCATGACTCCCCTGTCACTGTCCTGGCATGCATGGCTCCCTGTTCCCTGTCATTGTATGCATGGCTCCCCTATTCCTGTCATTGTATACATGGCACCCCCCTGTGCCTGTCCTGGTGTGCATGGCTCCCCATCCCTGTACTAGTATGCATGGCTCCCCCATCCCTGTCATTGTATGCATGACTCCCCCGTCCCTGTCATCGTATGCATGACTCCCCTGTCCCTGTCATGATATGCATGACTCCCCTGTCACTGTCCTGGCATGCATGGCTCCCCGTTCCCTGTCATTGTAGGCATGGCTCCCCGATCCCTGTCATTGTATGCATGACTCCCCCATCCCTGTCATTGTATGCATGGCTCCCCGGTCCCTGTCATTGTTTGCATGGCTCCCCCGTCCCTGTCATTGTATGCATGGCTCCTCCGTCCCTGTCATTGTATGCATGACTCCCCTGTCACTGTCCTGGCATGCATGGCTCCCTGTTCCCTGTTATTGTATGCATGGGTCCCCGATCCCTGTTAGTGTATGCATGGTTCCCCCATCCTTGACATTGTATGCAGGGCTCCTTATCCCCTATCCTTGTATGTATGGCTATTTATTCCCTATCTTTGAATGCATGATTCCTGTTAAAAAAAGTCCTATTGTCATAACTGTGGCTGCTGCCATGCCTGTCATGACTAGGCTCACAGCCGCCAGGGTCCCGGCGTCTCCCCTCCGCTCTGTTGGCGTCACGTCTGCTGGCGGACCTGCGCATGCGTCTTAGGCCGTGACTGCACGCTCTGCCAGCCCTTTAATGTATCACACCTGATCTGAACCATCTGCAGTCCAATCAGATGCTTTTGTTGGCTTTATCAGGCCGCCCTCCCTTAGGGAAGACGCCTGATTACTGTGTGCACTCCTGTGTACTGAATCTAGGCCATCTCTGCGGGTGCTCACCCGCTGTTACTAATTAACCCTTTATTTGCTTCTGTCCTCAGCTCACTTGTAACTCAGCCTGTGGTTCCTGGTCCTCTGCTGTCCTAGTGGTCCTTCATCTCCTGGTCCTGTCCAACGGTCCCCGTCCCTCTCTGTCCTGGTCCCTTTTATGGTGCCACAGGGCCCACTTTCCAGTACCCTGAACCTGTTAGAACTTCCAGGACCCTATTCTCTAGCTTTCCCTATCTACTTTTTGTCTCTCAGCTTCACTACGAGCCGTCCCTCTTGGTGCTAGCTGTCACGGTACCTGACCCCCCCGGGCCTGCACCTAACGATCCCTGTATAGGGGTTGGTTCCACCTGGTACGCTCAACCGGTTCAGTGCCGTGACCCAGAGAGTCCATTCCTGGAAGCTATCCCCTCCTAGGTGTCACACCTATTTACTGGCCTGCATGCCCTCGCTGGCACTGCATCTCCTTCCAGCGCCAGCATCTCTTCCGACCAAGCGATCATGTGGCCCCATTCATTAAGGTAATGAATATGCACTCCGCGCCTATCGAAGTGGAGAGGCGTGCATATTCATTACCTTAATGAGCAGGGCCATGTGATCGCTCAGCCGGAAGAGCTGCTGGCACCAGAACGAACGAGATGTAGTGACTAGTGTTGAGCATTCCGATACCGCAAGTATCGGGTATCGGCCGATACTTGCTGTATCGGAATTCCGATACCGACTTCCGATATTTTTTCAATATCGGAATTCGGCATCGGAATCGGAAGTTCAGTTGATTGACGGCCTGACGTCATCATGATGCGCGGTGTGTGCGCATCATGATGCGCCGTCATTTCGGGCCTTCCGGGGGTCTCTGCCGGCCTGCCGGGGGGCTGTGCCGGCCTGCCGGGGGGCTGTGTGGACTGCCCGGGGTCTCTGCCGGCCTGCCGGGGGGCTGTGCCGGCCTGCCGGGGGGCTGTGCACCCTGTGGGGGTCTGTACCGGCCTGCCGGGGGGCTGTGCCGGCCTGCCGGGGGGCTGTGCTGATGTCCGGGGGTCTGTGCAAGCATCGTCCGATGGGACTACAAGTCCCATCGGGCGATGCCTGCTACCATGACAGTGATTGACACATTAGCCAATGATGGGACAGTAGTAGTCCCATCATCCGGCTAATGTGTTAAATGTTAAAAAAAAAAAAAAAAAAAAAAAAAAATACTACATACATACTACATGCTACATACATACTACATATATACTACATACATACTACATACATGCTACATACATACTACATATATACTACATACATACTACATACATGCTACATACATACTACATGCATGCTACCTACATACTACATATATACTACATACATACTACATACATACTGCATGCTACATACATACTACATACATACTACATGCATGCTACATATATACTACATGCTACATACATACCACATACATACTACATGCATGCTACATACATACTACATGCTACATGCATGCTACATACATACTACATACATGCTACATATATACTACATACATACTACATATATACTACATGCATGCTACATATATACTACATACATACTACATATATACTACATGCATGCTACATATATACTACATACATACTACATATATACTACATACATGCTACATACATACTACATATATGCTACATATATACTACATGCTACATACATACCACATACATACTACATACATGCTACATATATACTACATGCATGCTACATACATACTACATATATACTACATGCATGCTACATACATACTACATGCTACATGCATGCTACATACATACTACATACATACTACATGCTACATACATACCACATATATACTACATACATACAATACATTCATACAATACATACATAGACATACAGTACATATAACATAGAGTAACATACTTACCAATACTTGTCACATTGTTCCCCGAAGCCATTGTCGTCTACGGAATAAATATTAACATAACAAACCACAAAAATACTCACCCACGATCCGAAGCAGTCCACGAGTGTGTCCCACGACGATCTTGGGTAGAGAACTGCAGCATCAGATGATGCTGCCGTTCTCTACGGGCTGCAGGAATCCAATGACGGAAGGTAGGTATCCTTCCGCACTGTATTCCTCCGCCACTTAAAAAAAAAAAAGTCCCTAGTCTCACTTTATGCCATTGCTGTGTGGGAAATTCCCACACAGCAATGGCATAAAGTGAGACTAGGGACTTTTTTTTTTTTAAGTGGCGGAGGAATACAGTGCGGAAGGATACCTACCTTCCGTCATTGGATTCCTGCAGCCCGTAGAGAACGGCAGCATCAGCTGATGCTGCAGTTCTCTACCCAAGATCGTCGTGGGACACACTCGTGGACTGCTTCGGATCGTGGGTGAGTATTTTTGTGGTTTGTTATGTTAATATTTATTCCGTAGACGACAATGGCTTCGGGGAACAATGTGACAAGTATTGGTAAGTATGTTACTCTATGTTATATGTACTGTATGTCTATGTATGTATTGTATGAATGTATTGTATGTATGTAGTATATATGTGGTATGTATGTAGCATGTAGTATGTATGTAGTATGTATGTAGCATGCATGTAGCATGTAGTATGTATGTAGCATGCATGTAGTATATATGTAGTATGTATGTAGCATGCATGTAGTATATATGTAGCATGTATGTAGTATGTATGTGGTATGTATGTAGCATGTAGTATATATGTAGCATGCATGTAGTATATATGTAGTATGTATGTAGCATGTATGTAGTATATATGTAGTATGTATGTAGTATATATGTAGCATGCATGTAGTATATATGTAGTATGTATGTAGTATATATGTAGCATGTATGTAGTATGTATGTAGCATGCATGTAGCATGTAGTATGTATGTAGCATGCATGTAGTATATATGTAGTATGTATGTAGCATGCATGTAGTATATATGTAGTATGTATGTAGTATATATGTAGCATGTATGTAGTATGTAGCATGCATGTAGCATGTAGTATGTATGTAGCATGCATGTAGTATATATGTAGTATGTATGTAGCATGCATGTAGTATATATGTAGCATGCATGTAGTATATATGTAGTATGTATGTTGCATGTAGTATGAATGTAGCATGTATGTAGTATGTAGTATGAATGTAGCATGTATGTAGTATGTAGTATGAATGTAGCATGTAATTTTTTTTTTTTTTTTTTTACATTTAACACATTAGCCGGATGATGGGACTACTACTGTCCCATCATTGGCTAATGTGTCAATCACTGTCATGGTAGCAGGCATCGCCCGATGGGACTTGTAGTCCCATCGGACGATGCCTGCACAGACCCCCGGAGCCTGCACAGACCACCGGCAGGCCGGCACAGCCCCCCGGCAGGCCGGTACAGCCCCCCGGCAGGCCGGCACAGCCCCCCGGCAGGCCGGCACAGCCCCCCGGAGCCTGCACAGACCACCGGCAGGCCGGCACAGACCACCGGAGCCTGCACAGACCCCCTGGCAGGCCGGCACAGCCCCCCGGCAGGCCGGCACAGCCCCCCGGAGCCTGCACAGACCACCGGCAGGCCGGCACAGACCACCGGAGCCTGCACAGACCCCCTGGCAGGCCGGCACAGCCCCCCGAAAGGCCCGTACAGACCCCAGAGAGGCTGTACAAGGGCAGGAAAGGGTTTTTCTTATTCCGATACCGGAAGTCCCATAGACTTGAATGGGACTTCCGGTATCGGAATCGGCGATACCGATACTTTTTTTAAAGATCGGCCGATACCATCCGATACGATACTTTGAAGTATCGGATGGTATCGCTCAACTCTAGTAGTGACAGCGAGGGTGCACTCGAAGGTGACTAGGATGTGTGCTGGAAGCGGGTGGCTGTGGCTGGCACTCTGTGCTATTACAGCAGCGGCACAGGTGTTAGCCACAGCCGCCGGGCTCCTGCCTCTGTGATCCGCTGCTCCGACGCTCTCCCTCCCCCCGCTGTCTTTCTGGGACAATTGAATTGTGTATTAGCCGAGGGGGGCGTTTTCAGCACAAAAAAAGTGCTGAAAAACTTGACTTATACACGAGTATACAGTATACAGTACATCGGTGTGTAAAAATTGGGTTGCATTCGCATGCATTGAGTGCGGAGCGATTTTTTTTTTTATCACACCCAATGATTCGCATTGGCGAGTCTCATCTGAGATAAAGGGACAGCCGCAGTGGGCTACGATTTTTTTCTCATCCCGATCAGACCTGAGAATAAAATCGCAGATGAGCACGGACTCATAGATTGACCTTGATCAAAGCGCAATCCGATTTTTTATCTGATTACACTCGTCCGTTTTCCTTGCAGATGAGTATGAGCCCTAATAAGATCATCTCAGCAAAGGGGCATTTTTTTAAACACATTCAGTTGTGGAAATTATTATTATTCCAAGATTTATTGATTAAAATGAACTTTGTTAGTGAGACAACCCCTTTAAAGTTTTCTGCATATTATTGGAAAAACATGAATAAATATTGTTCAAACCTATTTATGTATTGTTATGTAATATACATTACAAATCCCAAACAACACTCAATTTGCGACACATTTTCATTACATAAACTGTCACATAGATACGGTAACTATCGAGCCAGAAAACCATAAAATAACTGTTTTATCAAATATATGTCACATGGAGCTTAGACACCTACCCCAATAGACTTTGAAAGTATAATTCCAAATAATGGAATTATAACCCCAGATATAGCAGCAAATATCAGTCCAATCAGAATGCATAGCCACTCTGGTTTGTTTAACTTTAAAATTCTCCTTAGAAGTGCCATGGATGCATCACAGTCCTGCAAAGAATAAGCAGGAAACAATAGATCAAGACAACAATGAAAATAGTATTATGCTATTATTACTACTAACATTATTATTGTTAAACTAATTAACGACCAATGTTATAATTAGTAAGAAGACACTCATGCAATATGATCTGAACTGTTACAATTGTAGCTGATGTACTATAACTGCTAGATTGCTGCATTTACTATGTGGTGGTAGAAAATTGAGAGGATTGTGACAAATGGAATGCACTGTAAAAAGGTTATTATTTCAGCTCTTTCTAATTTTGTTGGGCAACATGTCTACATTTTGGGCGTTCTGTCCAATATGTTATGTTGAAGGCATCATTTTATTAAAGACTCATTTATATGTCAGTCATTTTTCTCGTACGCAAAAAAGACCAGTTTCTAATCACTATTTTGGATCTGATCTCCATCAATTTAAAGCTTCTCCTTTCAAGCAACCATGATAAAAGGGCACAGAAAGTATAAGAAGGGAGGGTGCACACAGAACTATAAAGCACAAAAAAAATTCTTTATTGGATCAAAATACAACAATAATAAAAACACATTAAAAATCACGCAAAGTAAGCTCAAATGCTCAGTTGTGAGCCAAAAAATATTGTGGCACCAGAGCTGAACAGGGACCAATAGTACTACAGCAGCAGAGAGATGCTCAAAAAAATAAAGAAATAAAGGGAACACTAGACACTCTTACTGAGCAGACTCATGGATGTTAGTGACCTTCCTATCATTTCTACCTGTTGTTTATTCCACTGGCACAACAGCAGGAGAAATTGAATCACAATCAGTGTTGATTTCACACAAGTGTGACTGACTTGGAGTTACATTTTGTTGTTTAAGTTTTCCCTTTATTTTTTTGAGCAGTATATAATTACTTAAATACACCAAAAAGTAATGACCAACAGTAGGCTTGTTTAAACCAAATTAAAGCCAATAGAGTTCCTCATGAAACATATAATGAATGTTCCCTTCATATCAAAAATATCAGAATACCAAAATACAAAAAAAAGAAGGAGCAATGATCAAAAAAAAAATAATGCCAATTTTATTCATTATATAATGAGTAGTGTTGAGCGATACCGTTCGATACCCAAAAATATCGTATCGGATGGTATCGCCCGATACGAAAAAAATATCGGGTATCGCCGATTCCGATACTGGAAGTCCCATTCAAGTCAATGGGACTTCCGGTATCGGAATTAAAAAAAGCCCTTTATTTCCTTGTTGGCTAATTATACATAATTGAAAACAAATAAAAATCATGTAGAATGTATTGTGGGAGGTGGAGGAGACATTAAAGGCATAGTGGTTTATTCAAATCACATGACATAGCATTAATTCCATTTTTTTTTTCAAGATGTTCGGAGTTAAAAAGATATTGACTATGTTAACTTTTTTATATTTTGTCAGATATGTATGTTTCACAACTTCCATGCTCTTCACCTTCTTTTGTACTTCTCCCACACTTTCTCCTTCATGATCCGCAGCAGTAGCATTTTTTTATCAACTTTTTCTTCACCTTATTCATCTTCTTCTTCTTCACCTTCTTCCCATTATTTTTTTTTTCCATTCTTCATATTCTTCTTATTCAACTATAATTAATTTTCATATGCTATTTCTTCATCTTCTTCCTATTCTTCTTTTTCTTCATTTTCTTATGGTGACAGGCATTCCTGTAGTACTTATCTATAAAAGTTATAAGATTACACCTTACGTTCTGCCTGTCACAAAAGATTTACAACAGGATTTGTCCGCGTTCAGTTTGGCCTGCAGCAGCAGGCATTTTCCAGGGGCACCACGAGGAGGA
Organism: Dendrobates tinctorius; assembly: GCF_039654945.1. NCBI lineage: Eukaryota > Metazoa > Chordata > Amphibia > Anura > Dendrobatidae > Dendrobates > Dendrobates tinctorius. Next base: position 22,476,042 of record NW_027361738.1, on the reverse strand, counting down.
ACGGACTCACCCCCATTTACTGCTTAGTCTTCTTCTGCTTATAATTTTGATATCTTCTATGCTGATTTTTAGTCTTATGCTTAATGTTCTTGTGCTTTCTGTTCTTCTGCTTTTGCTTCTTCTGCTTCTTGTTCTTCTGTCTTTTGTTCTGTATCTTGGTGGTTGTCTTCATGTTCTTTGTCCTCTTGGTCATATTATTTAGGGTCATATTTCTGGTCTTCTTTGGTGTGGTCTTCAGGGTCGTCGTCATCAGGGTCGTCGTCATGGAGATCAATAAGGATTACCAAAGACAATTTCAAAAAGCTTGATCTTGGAAATGTAGCAGAAGGTACAAGAAGGCTGAGAAACTGGCGAGAACCAGCTGACAGTACTGGAACCCGTAGTGGCAGCAGAAGGAACAAGAGCCAATGGCACTACCGAGGACCAACTGACGGTGCTGGACCACGGTTACTAAGCAGAAGGTAACTGTGCTAAAAAGCACTACCAAGGACCAGCTGAAGGTGCTGGACCTCGGATACCGAGATGGAGGCACCTAGGCCAAAGTCTGTGGCGAGAACCAGCAGACAGTGCTGGCACCCGGATGGGTAGCAGAAGGAACAAGAGCCAATGGCACTACCGAGGACCAACTGACGGTGCTGGACCACGGTTACTAAGCAGAAGGTACCTGTGCTAAAAAGCACTACCAAGGACCAGCTGACGGTGCTGGACCTCGGATACCGAGATGGAGGCACCTAGGCCAAAGGCTCTGGCGAGAACCAGCAGACAGTGCTGGCACCCGGATGGGTAGCAGAAGGAACAAGAGCCAATGGCACTACCGAGGACCAACTGACGGTGCTGGACCACGGTTACTAAGCAGAAGGTACCTGTGCTAAAAAGCACTACCAAGGACCAGCTGACGGTGCTGTACCTCGGATACCGAGATGGAGGCACCTAAGCCAAAGGCTCTGCCGAGAGCCAGCTGACGGTGCTGGAACCCGGAGGGGCAGCAGAAGGAACAAGAGCCAATGGGACAACCGTGGACACGCTGTCGGTGCTCTAACATGGTTTCTAAGCAGGAGGTACCTGTGCTACAAAGCACTACCAAGGACCAACAGACATTGCTGGAACTCGGATACCGAGAAGGAGGCACCTAGGCCAAAGGCTCTGGCGAGAACCAGCAGAAAGTGCTGGAACCCAGATGGGTAGCAAAAGCTACAAGAGCCAATGGCACTACCGAGGAACAGCTGACGGTGCTGGACCACGGTTACTAAGCAGAAGGTACCTGTGCTAAAAAGCACTACCAAGGACCAGCAGACGGTGCTGGACCTCGGATACCGAGATGGAGGCACCTAGGCCAAAGGCTCTGGTGAGAACCAGCAGACAGTGCTGGAACCCGGGTGGGTAGCAGAAGGTACCCATTCAAAGCAAAGTAGCCAGGCCGCAAGCCGGCCGCAGTTACCAAAACCCACAGACCTACAGGGGGTCCATGTCCCATTGGCACTACGGATCCAGCCTTCAATGCCAGTTCCCGCAGCCCACATAGGAGTCACCTAAACTGCAGGCACCGTAAAGTCGGCTAACCCGGCCGCAAGACGACAGGACAACGGATTGGTGGCATAGTGACCTTGACACTACCCAGAAACAGCAGGCGTGCTGAAAACAGGCTGGGCAACAGGGAGTACCCGTGCCAAAGACACTGCCGAGCACCAACTGGCGTTGTTGGAGCCCAAGGACAATCATGGTGTAGGCCGAGGCCTACTTGGTGGTAGTTTTAGATTGTTTGTAGGCTACAACAGACTGTCAGCGTGCTCCAATTAGGCATCTGTCCACTCTGTTTCCATGATTTCACGTGACCACCAACACCGCCAGTTTATGCGTACAGTAGCCGTCTGCCCAATCCACACATGTTCCTGTGTTACTGGGGTTCTGTAATGTCAACAGATCCCCTGATGTGTGTCTGCCACTGTCTCCTGCTCTGTCCACATTCCCACCACTTGTAGTGTAAAGGTGGACAGCGCAGGAGACAGTGCCGGACACACATTGGGGGATCTGCTCACGTAACAGAACACCAGGAACACAGGAACAAGTGTGGAATGCATGGACGGCAACTGTGAGCAGGAACTGGCGGTGTTGGAGGTCAGGGGAAATACTAGAGACAGAGTGGAGACAGAGGCCAAATCAGAGAATGTTTAAATCAGAGGTAGTTACAATTTGGAGGCAGCAGCAGTTTGCCCTCCACACAGCAGGGGATCAGCTGACGTTACTGACCCCCACTTTCACATGAACGAGTGTTTATTTCTGTGTGGACAGCACTTCTGAGCAACAACTGACGATGTTGGAGCCCAGGGATAGTCATTTTGTAGGCTGAGGCCTACTTGGAGGCAGTTTAAGATAAGACGTTGTTTGAATTTGGAGGCAGCAGCAGTTTGCCCTCCACACAGCAGGGGATCAGCTGACGTTACTGACCCCCACTTTCACATGAACGAGTGTTTATTTCTGTGTGGACAGCACTTCCGAGCAACAACTGACGATGTTGGAGCCCAGGGATAGTCATTTTGTAGGCTGAGGCCTACTTGGAGGCAGTTTAAGATAAGACGTTGTTTGAATTTGGAGGCAGCAGCAGTTTGCCCTCCACACAGCAGGGGATCAGCTGACGTTACTGACCCCCACTTTCACATGAACGAGTGTTTATTTCTGTGTGGACAGCACTTCCGAGCACCAACTGGCATTGTTGGAGCCCAGGGACAATCATGGTGCAGGCCGAGGCCTACTTGGTGGCAGTTTTTGATTGTTTGTAGGCTACAACAGACTGTCATCGTGCTCCAATTAGGCATCTGTCTCCACTCTGTTTCCAGGATTTCACGTGACCACCAACACCGCCAGTTTATGCGTACAGCAGCCGTCTACCCAATCCACACGTGTTCCTGGGTTACTGGGGTTCTGTAATGTCAGCAGATCCCCTGATGAGTGTCTGCCACTGTCTCCTGCTCTGTCCACATTCCCACCGCTTGCAGTGGGAAGGTGGACAGCGCAGGAGACAATGGCGGACACATATTGGGGGATCTGCTGACGTTACAGAACCCCGGTAACACAGGAACACGTGTGGAATGTGTGGACGGCAACTGTGAGCAGGAACTGGCGGTGTTGGAGGTCAGGGGAAATACTAGAGACAGAGTGGAGACAGAGGCCAAATCAGAGAATGTTTGAATCTGAAGTAGTTACAATTTGGAGGCAGCATCAGTTTGCCCTCCACACAGCAGGGGATCAGCTGATGTTACCGAACCCCACTTTCACATGAACAAGTGTGTTTTTCTGTGTGGACAGCACTTCGGAGCACCAACTAGCGTTGTTGGAAGCCAGGGACAATCAGGGTGCAGGCCGAGGCCTACTAGGAGCCAGGTGTAAAGCTGAGGTATTTTGAGTTTGGAGGGAGCAGGACACTTTCCCTCCACACAGCAGGGGATCAGCTGACGTTTCCGAACCCCACTTTCACATGAACATGTGTGTTTTTCTGTGTGGACAGCACTTCCGAGCACCAACTAGCGTTGTTGGAAGCCAGGGACAATCACGGTGCAGGCCGAGGCCTACTAGGAGCCAGGTGTAAAGCTGAGGTATTTTGACTTTGGAGGGAGCAGGACACTTTGCCCTCCACACAGCAGGGGATCAGCTGACGTTACTGACCCCCACTTTCACATGAACAAGTGTGTTTTTCTGTGTGGACAGCACTTCCAAGCACCAACTAGCGTTGTTGGAAGCCAGGGACAATCACGGTGCAGGCCGAGGCCTACTAGGAGCCAGGTGTAAATCTGAGGTTGTTTGACTGTAGAGGGAGCAGGACACTTTGCCATACACACAGCAGGGGATCAGCTGACGTTACCGAACCCCACTTACACATGAGCGAGTGTTTTGTCTGTGCGGATAGCACTTCTGAGCAACAACTGTCAGTGTCGGAGCCCAGGGAAAATCAGGTAGTAGGTCGAGGCCTACTTGGAGCCAGGTGTAAATCTGAGGTTGTTTGACTGTGGAGGGAGCAGGACACTTTGCCATACACACAGCAGGGGATCAGCTGACATTACCGAACCCCACTTACACATGAGCGAGTGTTTTGTCTGTGCGGACAGCACTTCTGAGCAACAACTGGCGGTGTCGGAGCCCAGGGAAAATCAGGTAGTAGGCCGAGACCTACTTGGAGCCAGGTGTAAATCTGAGGTTGTTTGACTGTGGAGGGAGCAGGACACTTTGCCATACACACAGCAGGGGATCAGCTGACGTTACCGAACCCCACTTACACATGAGCGAGTGTTTTGTCTGTGCAGACAGCACTTCTGAGCAACAACTGGCGGTGTCGGAGCCCAGGGAAAATCAGGTAGTAGGCCGAGGCCTACTTGGAGCCAGGTGTAAATCTGAGGTTGTTTGACTGTGGAGGGAGCAGGACACTTTGCCATACACACAGCAGGGGATCAGCTGACGTTACTGAACCCCACTTACACATGAGCGAGTGATTTGTCTGTGCGGACAGCACTTCTGAGCACCAACTGGCGGTGTCGGAGCCCAGGGAAAATCAGGTAGTAGGCCGAGGCCTACTTGGTGGCAGTTTGCGATTGTTTCTAGACTACTACTAACTGTCAACGTACTCCAATTAGGCCTCTGGCTTCACTCTGTTTCGAGTATTTCCTCTGGCTTCCAACCACGCCAGTTGCTGCTCTGAAATGCCGTCTGCACAACCCACACTTGTTCTTGTGTTACTGGGGTTCTTTAACACCAGCTTCTCCCTAGAGGTGAGTCAGGCAATGTCCCCTGCTCTGTCCACATTTCCAGTACAAGTAGTGGGAATGTAGACAAAGCAGGAGACATTGCCGTGCTCACCTCTGGAGATGAGCAGATGTTACAGGACCCAGGTAACACAGGAACAAGTGTGGATTGTGCAGACGGCACTTGAGAGCAGAAACAAACAGGCGGTGTTGTAGGCCGGAGGAAATACTCAAAACCGAGTGGAGACAGAGGGCAAATCAGAGAACATATTAAATCAGAGGTAGTCAGAAGTTGTAGGCAGCAGGAGAGTTTGCCGTACACACAGCAGGGGATCAGCTGACGTTACCGAACCCCACTTACACATGAGCGAGTGTTTTGTCTGTGGTGGACAGCACTTCTGAGTAACAACGGGCATTGCTGTAGCCCAGGAAATAAAGTTCCGGTCATAGAAACTTGAACACAACAGGAGACCTGGATCCTGTTGCCAGCCAATTATTTATTCTGGAAGAGGACTGGCAAATTCAGGTGAGATCCAGGCCTTGTTCATTTTCAGAAAAGTAAGCCGGTCAACATTATCGGCGGATAGTCGCGTGCGACGGTCTGTTACCACACCACCTGCAGCACTAAAGACACGTTCTGATAATACACTGGCAGCAGGGCAAGCCAGCACCTCCAATGCATACTGGCTAAGCTCTGGCCATGTATCCAGCTTAGAGACCCAATACTTGAACGGGGAAGAGCCGTCTGGGAGTACACTAACAGGGCAAGACAAGTAGTCTGTCACCATGTGACGGAAACGTTGCCTCCTGCTGACTGGAGCCGTCTGTGATGGTGTAGCCGTTTGTGGCGGTCCCACAAAACTTTTGCACATTTGGGCCATACTGGCCTTGCCTTGTCCTGCGGCACTGCCTCTGCTACCTCTTTGTGCAGAGCTTCCTCCACTGCCTCTACCCACATGGCTGCTTTGAAAAGCACTACCAGCAACACTTGCGGGGGGAATGGAGAACATGATGGCATGCACAAGTGTTTCTTGGTACTCCCGCATTTTTCGCTCCCGGTTCAACTGTGGTATGAGGCTTTGTAAATTGTCCCGGTAGCGAGGATCTAGGCGGGTGTACACCCAATAATCAGCCGTGTGGAGAATGTTGGCGATGCGGCGGTCATTTAACAAGCATTGCAGCATGAAATCAACCATGTGCTGCAGACTGCCAACTGGACCGGAAACGCTGTCCCCAGCTTGAGGCAGCATCTCTGCCTGCTCAGCATCACCCCACCCTCGCTGTACACACTGACTACTAGAGCCTTGTGTACCTCCCTCCTCTGGAGAGATGTGTTCCTCCTCCTCCATTGACTCCTCGCCATTCTCCTCACTAAGTGTCCCCTGCCTGGGCCTTTGTGTGGAAGCACGTTGCGCAGACTTGCCAGAAGCAGATGGCATTTCTGACTGCTCATCCTCGACCTCTTCAAAAACCTCCTCACTTAGTGCTTGTAAGGTTTTTTGAAGCAGACAGATGAGGGGGACAGTCATGCTGATTAGTGCATCATCTGCACTGGCCATCCACGTGGAGTCATCGAAGGAACGCAAAACTTGGCAGATGTCCCTCATAGTGGCCCACTCAGTGGTGGTGAAGTGTGTCCGGCGCACAGTGCGACTTGTTTGCGCCTGATGCAGCTGGTACTCCATTACTGCTGCCTGCTGCTCACACAACCGCTCCAACATATGTAATGTTGAATTCCACCTGGTGGGGAGGTCACATGTGATGCGATGTTCTGGCAGGCGGAATCGGCGTTGCAGAGATGCAATGCGCGATCTTGCCATGCTGGAACGCCACAAGTGAGCACACTCTAGGCGAACCTTGTGCAGCAGTGCATCAAGATCCGGATAGTCCCTCAGAAAGCTCTGCACGACCAAATTGAGCACGTGTGCCAGACATGGTATGTGAGTGAGGTTGCCTAGGCCCAGAGCTGCCACTAGATTTCGGCCATTGTCACTCACTACCAAACATGGCTGGAGATTCGCTGGCACAAACCACACATCGCTCTCCTGCTTGATGGCATTCCAGAGCTCCTGTGCTGTGTGGCTCCGATTCCCCAAAGAAATTAATTTAAGGACGGCCTGTTGATGTTTGGCCACACCTGTGCTCATATCTGGCCTAACAGGCTCACGCAGTGCTGATTCCGAGGAACTAGAGTAGGAGGAGGACTCAATATGTACAGACTGCATTCCTGCAATCCTTGGAGTTGGCAGAATACGTACAGAGCCACTATCCAGATCTGTACCCGGCTCCACAACATTGACCCAATGGGCAGTGAGGGAAAGGTATCGTCCCTGTCCATGGCTACTGGTCCATGCATCGGTGGTCAGGTGGACCTTGCTACTGACGGCATTTAGTAGCGCATTTTTAATTTTTCCCTCCACATGCTTTTGCAGGGCAGGGACGGCTTGCCTGCTGAAATAAAAGCGGCTGGGCACATTGTATTGTGGAACTGCCAATGACATAAAGTTCCGGAAGGTATCAGTCTCCACCAGCCTGAATGACAGCATCTCAAGGGCCAGTAGTTTGGCAATGCCGGCATTCAGAGCCAGTGCTCAGGGATGGTTTGCCGAGTATGGCCGCTTTTTCTCCCATGCCTGTGCTACTGATTGCTGGTGAGTGGCCTGGGAGTGTGATGATGACTGCGAACGTGGTTCAGTGGGTGTAATTTCACTGGGTCTCTGGACACCAGTGGCAGTGGTTCTTCCATGGCGTTCCAGTGAGGAAGCCGAACCAGCTGTGTGTGAGCTGGAGGAAGAGGCCCCAACACGAGCTGAAGAGGTGGTAGGTGCTGCTGAAGGTTGGCCTACATCTTCAGTGTGTCTGTGTAACTCCACCTCGTGCTTGGTACGCACATGTTTCCACATATTTGTGGTATTGAGGTTGCTCACATTTTTCCCTCGTTTCACTTTCTGATGACACAGCTTGCATTTGACAAAGCAAATGTCATCTGCAACTGTGTCAAAAAAAGACCAAGCACTGCAAGTCCTGGGAGCGCCCGTTTTGTGTTTTGGAAGAGGATTGCTCCTCACGGGTGCCAAAGTGGAGCCTACAGGCAACCAAGTCTGCCCCCGCCCTCTCCCTCCTCTTTTGGCCGTTCGGGGAATCTCTTCCTCAGAGCTGCTCCCACCACCTTCCTGTGGCTGACGCCATGATGGGTCAAGGACCTCATCATCTCCACTCCCCTCTTCAAGCACCGGCTGGTCCTGGGTTGTCTCGCCAGCACCGTACGCACCAGAAATTGGCAACTGAGACTCATCATCATCAGATGAGCACTGAGGTGTGCTGACAATAGGCACTGGCCCACCCGCCTCTTCAGATTCAGAGGGACAAAGCAGTTGCGCATCACTGCATACTCCCTCTTCTTCACGCTCTAGAATGCTGCTTGGCTGGCCACCTCTTTCCAAGCCAACAGATTCTGAGAACAGAAGTAAAGATTGAGATGGCTCCTGTCCAGGGCTCTCAGACTGCCTGGGCAATTTGGCAGGTGGTGAAGAGACAGATGGTTGCTCTTCAGTGCTGTGGCCTTGGGAGGATGCGGAAGTCATTGAAGTGGATGCGTTAGCTGCCATCCATCCGACAACAGCTTCAATTTGTTCGTCACGCAGCAGTGGGGTACGGTGAGGTCCTACAAAGCTGCGCATGAAGGACTGTTGCCTGGTAAAAGTGGGGGATGCCGGGTCACTGGTGGCCGCAGCAGACACCGAATCCCCACGTCCTCTCCCTGCTGAATCCCCTCCGTCCTCTCCCTGCTGAAACTCCACGGCCACGACCACGTGCCTTACACCCTGCCTTCTTCATGTTGGAAGACTGATAGATAGGCAGAAAAGTAAAAAAAGGGGTGGCTTAGTGTTCTTATTCCTGAACACCTGCTAACCAGTATAAGAAACACTAATTTGGCTAAGAGTGTGTGTACTACACTTTAATATGATCTAATGTGGCCTAGACAACTGTAAAGTGGAGTGTTTGGTGAACTTTATTTCCTTTTTTTTGGGGGGGGGGAAAGAAAAGGATGTGACCAAAGTTTGAAAGCTATAGTATCACAAACTTTTTGGAGCGATTACAATGCAGGAAGCTAACTTACAATGCAATTGATGAGGCTCCAAAAAATAGTGCGATTCTAGTCTGGCTGGCCCTGAAGGGCACAAGCCAGCAAAAAGGCTCCTCTATCTAATCCTATATAGTGTTTGCAACCAACCAATGACAATGGATGCGGTTGGAAGCACACTAATATAAGAGCAAAAATCTGGCTAAATTAGCTGCAAAAAAAGGACTATGTATGAGGCAGTGACGCACGCTGAACGGACTACAGCTAGCGGTGGCTGTAGAACACACTGCAACGTGAGCTGCACTCACACACAGAGAGACCTATCAGACAGCCAAAAACAGTGCAGAGAAATGGGCTATAGCACTGAAAGGCTGCTGAAAGGCTCCGCTGTCCACTCCTTTAGTGTTTGCAACCAACGTATATGGATACGTATGGAAGCACACTATACAGGAGAAAAAAAAAGCAGCAATAAAAGAAAAATGTGTTTGAGGCAGAGACACACGCTGGCCGGCCTACAAGCAGACGTGCCTGCAGGACACACTACACAGCGTGGGTCTGCACTCACACAGCCCTTGCAGACAGCTATTAAAATAGCGATGCTGGGCTACAAAAATGCTACAGTGGTGGATTATGTAGCCTGAGTAGAGCAATAGATATTTTGGATGATCGCTATTTCTAACTGTCCCTCACAGTCTTCAACAGCAGCCTGTCCCTAACTGAATTCACAGCAGAGTGACCAGAAATGGTGGCTGCAGCGGTTTTTATAGTGCATCATGACATCATTTCAGCAGCCAATCACAGCCATCCCAGTAGTTAACATGCCTACATGCCTAACAGGATGTGCCCACACTTCTGAGGATCCCCATTGGCTGAATCAAATCGAGCGGGCTCCTAGCATTATGGGAACTTCCGATTCCGGTATTCGATATGAAAAAAGTATCGGAACTAAGTATCGGAATTCCGATACAGCTAATATCGGCCGATACCCGATACTTGCGGTATCGGAATGCTCAACACTAATAATGAGCCAATTACCAAGACAGCATTAAAACATTGACTACAATTTCATGGGACATGATAGTAGAAAAACTAAAACAGCAGATCCATGACTCACTTTATATCAGGACATTATGGTTAATTAAAAAGAGCTCATGGGATATATTATTGAGTGAAAATCTATATGTATACTAGTAGAAAACCCAGGCGAATCTTAGTTATGCAACCAAATTGTCCAGTACAAGTCAGTATTACTATGGTACAGATACAATGGTAATGTGGGGCAGTATCCAGATCAAAACTGGGCATTAGAGATGGGCGGACACCAGGATGTTTGGGTCTGCCGGGTTCAGCCGAACAGTTACAAAAAGTTCGGGTTTGAGTACCAGAACAGTACCGGGACCCGAACACGGAGCCCATTCATTTGAATGGGAGACCCGAACATCCAGTGTGTGCTGCGCTGTCATGTGCATGACAGCACGGCAAATACCGCTTCTGATCAGCGGTGAAATCCTCCCCGCTGGTCAGAGAGCTGCGTGAGCACTGAGCTGTGATTGAAGGTATAAAGTTTACCTCCGTCACTGATGTCAGCTTATGGGACTACTGATCCCATTATTCTACACCTGCTGCTGCTAATAACAGTGAGAGCAGGGGTGGCTGATGGGGATATTCATTAGCCGGCTGCTGCACTGTAAATAAATAATTTAATTTAATTTAAAAATGGCGTGGCTTCCACTGGATTTTAGATAACAAGCCAGGCTATACTCACAGCTGAGGGCTGCAACCCTTAGCTGTCAGCTTCAGCAAGGCTGGTTATCAAGAATAGAGTCCCTACACTGTTTTTTTTAATTATTTAAATAAATATTTAAAAAAAACGGCGAGGGGTCCCCCCACTTTTGACAACCAGCCTTGCTAAAGGTCACAGCTGGGGGCTGGTATTCTCAAGCTGGTAAGGGGCCATGGATATTGGTCCCAAGCCTAAAAATAGCAGTCCTCAACTAACAGAAAAGGCACATGAATTAGATGCGTCAATTCTGGCATTTTGCCCGAGTCTTCCCACTTGCTCTGTAGCAGTGGCAAGTGGAGTTCATATTTGTGGGGTTGACGTCACCTTTGTATTGTCAGGTGACATCAAGCCCTGAGGTTAGTAATGGAGAAAAAAGTCCTTTAATTGAAAAAATGACACAGACTCCTTTAATAATCTTAATTAAACCATACTTAAGACCTCGCCTAATTCCACCAAAGCCCTTGTTCTCCTGTAATAAACCAAAAATAAAAAAACAACAATATCCCTCACCTCTCCGGTGTTCTGTCCCATACCATAATACATGTCAGGGGTAGAAATAGTTTTCAGCCTGGACGGTGCCAAGATGCGATCGTCCAGGCTGAGAACCACTAGTGAATGAGCTGCTGCGAGTGCAGCTTCAATGACTAGCAGTGATGTCACTCATTGCCAAGATCTCAATCTGAGCATGCGCTGCCCCCGGCGGCCATTTTCGCGGAGGCTACCGCATCACAGCAATGGATATGCGGGGCCTCCAGGCTTTCATAAGATGCCAATGGAGCCCCCTGCACCAGAGAGCACCACCACCAAACCTGCCACACCAGCCACAACAGCCTGGGATGGGATTTCCCAGAGGCCACCTCATCGCAGCAATGGATATGTGGGGCCTCCGGGCTTTCAAAAGATGCCGGCAGCACCACCTCCGAACCTGCTGCACCATCCTGGGATGTGATGTCCCTGAGGCCACCGCATCTGTCGCACCAGTCTGGGATAGGAGCCATATCGCCAGACCACCAAACTCCCCCTGTGACCCTGCTCCATCAGCGCTGCTGATCCCCAGGGATAAGCTGAATTCGTACTGTAAGATGGACCCCCATTTGACACATTAATTTTTTTTCCCTATTTTCCTTCAGAAAATTTGGGGTGCGTCTTATGGTCTGGTGCGTCTTATAGTCCAAAAAATACAGTATATCGTTGTTTTATTATTTTTGGTTTATAACAGGAGATCGAGGGCTTCAGTGAAAATAGGCATTAGGTGAGCAATAGTGATGGTCGAGCAAATTGGAATGCTCGACCCGAACAACAACCCAATGTAAGTCTATGGGAAACTCGAGCAGTCCCCCGGCCGTCTGCAGAGGGGCTAGAAATTGCGGAAATTGATGGGAAGAGTGCTCAAATGACATGGGAGTAGCATGGGGAAGACCCCTGGAAGCATTTCTGACTCCCAGGTCACTGCTGTGAACAATGTTGTCAGAGTCTTATGCCACTTTTATAGACTCACAATAAAACACACAAAAACTAAACCAAAATGGATTTTCCTGGGAAATATGTTAAGGAACATCCTTTCCAGGGTAATGACTTGTATCTAAGTCAAAAAAATTGCCAAAAACAAAAATGATCCTCCACACTTTGGGCTATGTTCACATGTAGCGTTTTTGATGTGTTTCTGAACTTTAGCATTGCTTTCAAGCAAGACAAATGCATTCACTGGGAAATGTCATTTTAGCATTTTACAACCTTATCTGGCCATGTGACACATCATCGGACACATCCTGTTTCATTTATGAAGGAGGGACTCTGAAAATCACAAAGCCTATTTTTATAGGGTCATCAGGCGGCCTTTACTATTCTTAAAAGGGCCTGCAGTTGGCCCTCATTATTTTTAGAGTGCCATCATGCTTTATTGTTCCCATTATTAAACAGTTGGTCTCCTATATTGTTATTGCATATGCAGTGAGTGTCAGGGTTGCCCAAAATTTGGATGTATCCCAATACCCCTTTGAAGATATGTACAGGAGGGCCTCCTGAAAACAATGTTACCATTAATAGGAAGTGGGTCTCCCATACTGTTTGCCTATGCAGTGAATGCAAGGGATGCCCAAAATTTGGAGGCACTCCAATGCCTCTTGGATGGGACGTGGAGGAGGGCCTCATAAAAAAGTTCCCATTAGAAAGGAGCAGGTCTCCTATACTTGTAATGCCCATGCACTGTACGAGCTGACAAACATTTACCCCTGGGGGGTATACATTAACATACTGTATACCAATTTTTTTTGTACGGGCATCATAAACACCCTTTAAAAAAAATTCTGTGGGTGTTGCATCACGGACCACGGTCACCATGGTGATATGGTGGTGTAGGATGAGGAGAAGGAGGAGGACAACAGCAAATAGCCCAAATCAGGAAGCATGTGTGTGGGTATGAAGAGGTGCATGGAAATAGACCTAAAAAAAAGACACTGGATTTGAGTTTATGTTACGCTGCTATCATTTGGTGGTGTTGAGAAGTATGGCCCAATCCAGCCCTTGTTCATTTTTATAAGAATCAGCCTGTCAGCATTTTCAGTTGACAGGCGGCGGCACTTATTAGTTATAATTCCACCATCAGCACTAAAAACCTGCTCTGACAAAATGCTAGCAGCAGGGCAGGCCGGGACCTCCAAGGCATAGAGAGCCAGTTCATGCCACGTGTCCAGCTTGGATACCCAATAATTATAAGGCACAGAGGAATCAAGAAGGACGTTGGTATGGTCAGCAAGATACTCCCTCAGAATCTTCCCAAACTTTGCACTCCTTGTGAGAGTACCCCACGCCTCAGGGCCTGTGCGATGGGAGAGTCTGAGAAAACTCTCCCAGAACTTTGACAGTGTTCCCCTGCCTCTGCTGGATTGGATTTGTGTCTCTCTTGCCTGTACTCCTTGGTTGTCCAACGAACTGTTACCTCTGCCACCAGCGCTTTCCAATGGGAATTTTTTTAAAAATTCCGCAGCAAGGGCCTTCTAGTACTGCCTCATTTTAGTAGACATGTCGGTCTCGGGAATAAGAGATAGAAAGTTCTCCTTGTAGCATGGTTCTAGAAGTGTCACCAACCAGTAATGACTGTCACCCAAAATTTTGAGAACTTGAGGGTCATGGAAAAGGCAGCCCAGCATAAACTCAGCCATGCGTGCCTGACTGCTAACAGGCAAAACTTCCGTGTCATCACCAAGAGGATGACTGACCATGTTCTCCTCCTCCTCCCTGTCCTCAGGTCATCCATGCTGAACAGATGCTATGACAGTTGTGCAGGTAGTACTGTCTGTAGCGCATGAAACTATCTCCTGTTCTTCCTCCTCCTCCTTTTCCTCATTGTCACCTAATCCACGTTGGGATGAGATGAGGCTGGGCTATGTGTAATCACTCTGTATGGTTCCTTGCTCCATCTCATCGTGCTCTGCCTGCAATACATCCTCTTTGATTGAGAGCAGAGAGCATTTCAGAAGACAGAGAAGCGGGATGGTGACACTAATTATGGCATCATCGCCACTCACCATCTTGGTGGAGTCCTCAAAGTCTTGAAGGATGGTACATATGTGTGACATCCATGTCCACTCTTGAGGTCTTATGTGTGGAGTCTGAACTGAATACCGACGACCTTGTTGATGCTGGTAGTAAACAACTGCCCTCTTCTGCTCACAAATCCTTCCCAATATCTACAGTGTAGAGTCCCAACACGTGGGGACATCCCACACCAGTCAGTGAGCCAGAAGCTGCAAACCCTGCTGAAGCACGGCAAGGGCGGCGGAAGCTGTAGCTGACTTTCTACAATGGGTATACAGGTGGCGTACTTTGACAAGTAGATCCGGCAGCTCTGGGTAGGTTTTGAGAAACCGTTGAACCATGAGGTTAAGCACATGGGCCAGTCATGGTGCGTGTGTGAGATCGCCTCGCCTCAGAGCTGCCACCAGGTTCTGGCCATTGTCACACACGACCATGCGTGTTAGGAATCTGGGTTCTATAATGCCTATGCGGGAATCCAGATTCACACATTTGTCTCCAGAGGCTAAGTCCTTTGTACCAGCTTCTGAGCATGCTCACGGGACTAGCTCTCATTGGAGTTCAGGCGTCAGGTGCTCAGGTCCTGCTCCTGATTTGATTGGTTATGCTCAGGGCTCTGGAGATTTCCGGCAGGTCCCTTATGCTATAAAAAGTGCACATGACCGCTATGCCATGCGCTAGTATTTTTCATACTGCTGCTGTATGTATGGTGATGGATGCTTGGACTGGTGACTGACTTATTATGAAACCACTTCCCTATGATATTACGATTGTGTGAGTGATTGGGCAGCCGCCAGTAGCAGTGCTAGCATCCGCACGCTCCAGCTACACTTTTCCAGCAGCTAGCGTCCTGCATCGTGCCAGCGAGTTTGCGGTGTCTCCTCTGTGGCTCCGTGCACACCGCGCTGCGGTTGCAATCTGTCGGACGTTTGCAGCTGCGACGTTCCGCATCTTTTGTTACGGTAGGTCTTGACGGAGTAGTCCTGCGGTTTAAGGCTACTCCTGTGACCTTATATACCGTATCTGTGTTGCTGTCAGTCTGTGACATAGAGCAGACTCAGCGTTATTGTATACTCTGTGCGTGCAGCTGTGTGAACAGAGCTTGCCTCAGTGCATATTGGGTGCAGTTATACCCAGTGCACACTACCGCCATAGTGCTCTGCCTCTGTTAGCAGCGGTCTTTCCATCTGCCGCCCGGTGGACCCCGGGCTGCGAACACGCTTATTTATATTTTTTTTTAGCGTGTTCCGCCGCCGTAACAATGCGTGGCTGTAGGTTGAGCGGTGTCAGCCACAGATCTGCCTGGTCTTTCAGAGCTGTCCACAACTCTTCAGCATTGTGTGGTTTGTCACCTAAGCATATTAGCTTCAGCACAGCCAGTTGCCACTTGGCTGAGGCAGTTCTGAAGTGATTCCAGCTTGAGACTGATGTGGTAATTTCTGTCTGCGGCCACCACACTGCTTCTTTATGCCTGTTGGGGTGCTACTCCTCCCTCCCCCTGTGTGCTGCTGTCCTCGCTCTGCATGTCATCCTGCCAGGTTGGGTCAGTTACTATATCATCCACCACTTTGTCTTCAACTTCTGCACCCTGGTTCTCCTCCTGACTTTATGGCAATTGTGTCTCATCATCGTCCACCTCTTGTGACAAGTTCCCACCGTCACCTTTGTGTGACCGTGGCTGCTCAAATATTTGGGCATCGCTACATGTGATCTCCTCTTGCCCCACTTCAAGTGGACTGGGTGAGAGGCCCAAATCTATAAAAGGAAAAGTGAATGGCTCTTCGCAGTGTTCAAGTGTGGAATCAGTTGTCTCTGGGCACTTGGCATGGCGGGAGGAAGGAGTATCAGGGTGAGGAATATGCAGTCCAGACTCATGGCTACTGAGACTTGACAGTGTGGAAGACAGGGTGGTGGTGGTGGCAAAGTTACTGGAAGCATTATATGCTATCCAACCAACAACCTTTTGACACTGCTCTGGGTTCATCAATAGTGTGCTGCGGTCCTCTAGTAATTGGGACAGGAAGGTGAAGGGAGAAGATGTGGGTGTTTGTTGTAGCACAATTTCAGCTTGCCCACAGCATCGGCCTCTGCATGCACCATCACATCCAGTTCCCTGTCCCTTACCACATGCCTTGTCCATGTTAAATGGAGGACACTATTTTCCACATTCACTACAAATGACTGAAATTGGAGAGCACTAATATGTGATCCTGTTGTGAGTTCATTTTCCCCTTCACCGTTGATGTCTGTTGAACTCCCTCTGCTGGTGAAGAGAGGTAGTGAAATTGATTGGGATGGGAAAAACCTGTCATCTGAACAGGCGGAGCGTGATTGGACACCCGGAATCACTGAGTGGATATAAGGCAGCTGATGCCCTGCAGGGGTGCTGGTGATCCTTTCTGCTCTGAGCTCTTGCAAACCAGTTCAGTACCTGTCTTCTGAAAGCTAAGTTTTTGCTCTCTTATTTTTCCATGAGATTGTGTCTGTCTACTTAGTGTTTGTGTTCTGCCTGTCCTTGTTGGTTCAGGCTGAGCTCCATTTTTGTCTCTTGTCAAGTTGATCTTTTGCTTAGTCTTCAGAATATACCTGAGTGCTGATATAGTGATTTTGAAGTCTAGCGACTTCAGGGCCTTTTTTCCTATCAGACGGTTGGGACATTTTTGTAGGGTTTTTTGCGGATTGCAGCCAGCATATTTTCTGTCCTGTCCTATCTAGTTAGTGGGCCCCATCGTTTGCTCAACCTGTCTTTCTGTCTGTGTTTGTGTTTTCATCTGCTTTTCACCGACAATACATGTTGGGGGCTGTCTATTGCTTTGGGGTCTGCTCTGGGGCAGTTTAGATTTCCCCTTTCTTTCTTTAGGCTTATTTAGTTCTCCGGCTGTGAACGAGGGGTCTAGGGCACCGTAGGAACCCCCCACGGCTACTGTTAGTTGTGTGAATAGCATCAGGGGTCTGCAATCCGATAGCTACCAACCTCTCCGGTTTTCTGGACTTAGCTTGTATTTTTGTTTTTTCCTCCTTCGGTGACTCATTCATAACATGATCCCATGTGATGGACAAACACAGTTTTAAAAAGATGGATTTTTAGCTATGTAATATGGAAAGGATTTGGCTGCATTCTGCAGTGCCAACAAGCAAATGGAGCATCAAAACAATATTCTCTGGACTGCTTTATAAGCAAATAATCAGGATTAAGATCCAAAAGAAAAGATTCCTGGCCCCTGATACCTAGGGCCATGTCTATAAATATGTAAAAGCAGCAGCAGCAGCAGCAGACAGAACTGGAATAAACCGCTTTGATATATGCACTGCAGTCTGCCACATACACTGCCTGCCTGCCTAGCACTGATATTTATGCAGCTGGATTAGTCCTCAGAAGGACTGTTACTTGAGATGCATATGTGTATAATATATGGTATACCTACACTAATTAAGAACCAAGCAAATCTCTCCCTAGCTCAGCAGCAACTCTCCCTACACTACCTGGTTCCAGAGTAGACTGTGACGAGCATGGCGGTACCAAGTCTGATGTAGACCTGATGACGCTGTGCGGCCAGCAAATCGCTGTAATGCCACAACCAACATGGCTGCAGCAGACAATCCCTGCATGTTCATTGGTTCTCTAAAAAGTGCAAACATGCAGGGAGGGGACATGAGCTCCCACTGAGCAACCTCGGAAATATTCGGCGAGCTCCAAGCATCTTGAGCAGTGAGATGCTCGAGTGAGTACTGAGTAGTGGCGAGCATGCTCACTCATCACTAGTGAGTAACTGTGCTTGTTATTTTTAAATAAAAATGGAAAACTGTATTTAGTCTTATTTCTAATAAAGGACTTTATTCTGGCTGTGTGTTTACTTACCATGTAACTATAGGATTAGTAATAGATAGGTGTCTTATGGACGCTTCTCCATTACTAAACTGTGGGCTTGATGTCACCTGACAATACAAAGGTAACATCAACCCTACAAATGTGAACCCTACTTACCACTGCCGTTTCTTTTAATTATTTATTTAAATAATTAAAAATATGGCGTGGAGACCCCTCTATTCCTGATAACTAGACTTGCTGAAGCTGACAGCTGAGGGTTGCAGCCCCAATCTGTGAACTTTTGCCTGGCTGGTTAACAAAATTGCAGATACTAGGATTTCATCAGCTCATTCAACCAGACGTGTTTGAATCCAATTCTCATTAGACATGTGCAGAGCACGGATCACCTTCAAGTACCTGTCGGCCGACTCACAGGTGAAAATGCAAAATCACTCACTTGTCCAGCTCATGCAAATATTGAATGGAGGCAGGGCCGGCGTTTGGACCAGGCAGACCAGGCAGATGCCTGGGGCCCCCACCTACAAAGGGGGCCCCCTGCATCTGCAGTCCATTTATGAAGTGCCCAGAGGGTGTACAGCAGTGAATAACGCTGTGCATTGCTCTGAAGTCTTGGAGTGTCTCTCGCAAAGCCCCTTGAGCCCCCCTGTCTCTCCCTGCAGTTAGGTTAAAAGTTGAGAGTGAGGGGGAGGGTCCGATTACAGCACAGCAGATGACTGCAGCTCTATGTCTCCTCCTGTGTCATGGCTGCTCCTAGCACTGACCTGAGAATGGATATGCCTAAGTGAAGCCACAGAACCTGGTAAGAGCAGCAATATCAGGTCAAAGTGCAGTGATTTACTCACTGTGGTCCCAGAGCTCTGTGCTGATTGCTGTAGGATCAGGATTCACAGCCACATACAGCAGCGATCAGCATCAGCTCTGACCACAGTCACTTATCACTGCTTGTAATGTGACAGGGCGACCTCCTGTCACTACTGTCTGGATGACATGACAAGGATATTGTCTGCTGAATCAGGGGATTTATGATATAGAAATAAATGAATTCCCATGTGAAATAACAAGGGTAAACCATACATATATATAGTACTAGTACAGGTTTGCATAGGAATCAGCGTTTTTGGTGCCTTTTTTTTTTGCAGCCAAAATATTAATGATCTAGTGGATGGCTTACACAGTAAAATATCAGTATTTGCAGATGATGCAAAACTATGTAAGGTAGTTAACACAAAGGAGGACAGTTTGCAACTACAGACAGATTTGAATAAATTGGAGAATTGGGCTGAAAAATGGCAAATGAGGTTTAACACAGATAAGTGTAAGGTTATGCACATGGGAAGGAGAAACTGATGCTACAATTACTTACTAAATGGGAAACTGCTGGGGAAATCAGACATGGAAAAAGACTTAGGCATCTTAGTCAATAAGAAGCTAAATTGGAGTGCCCAGTGTCAGGCAGCTGCCACCAAAGCAAATAGGGTCATGGGATGCATTAGAAGATGCCTGGGGACACGAGATGAAAACATAATTCTCCCTATGTACATATCACTCGTCAGACCACACTTGGAGTATTGTGTGCAATTTTGGACGCCGGTGCTCAAGAAAGACATTACTGAACTTGTAAGGGTTCAAAGGCGGGCTACTAAAATGATAAATGGAGTTGGTTTACTACAATACCCAGAAAGGTTATCAAAATTAGGTCTAATTACTCTATAAAAGAGAAGACAGGGGAGACTTAATATATATGCACAAGTATATCAGAGGGCAATACAGAGATCTCTCCAATGAACTGTTTTTACCAAGGACTGTGACAAGAACAATGGGGCATTCTCTTCGTTTGGAGGAAAGACAATTTCTGCACCAGCTTAAAAGAGGGTTCTTCATGGTAAGAGCAGTGAGGCTCTGGAATTCTCTTCCTGAGGAAGTGGTGATGGCCAACTCACTGAATGAATTTAAGAAAGGAATGGATGCTTTTCTTGTGAGTAACAGTATAGAAGGTTACGAATAACATAATATTATAGGTAGATGGTTGACCCAGCTTAGAGGAAGGAATTTTTTTCCCTATGGAGAAAATTGGCTTCTACTCTGTGGGTTTTTTGCCTTCCCCAGGATCAACAATGCAGAACAGCTGCACTAAAAATAGGCTGAACTAGATGGACATAAGGTCTTCCTTCAGCCTTCAAAACTATGTTACTATGTTAAAGCTGGCTCTCTTGGCAGTAAAAACACTGCTTTCAAAATGCCCATTTTTTAGGGTATGTGCAGACGATCCGGAAATGGCAGCACTTTGAACGTAGCGGACTTGTGCTCCATCTAAACTGCTGCCATCTTTTGAACGCAGGTGATTCCACATGTGGTCACTGAACCGTGCGAAATCACTGCGTCCAGTACATGGTAGGGGTGAGATTTTCTAAAACTTTTTCATTGCTTTCTACGGGTGCAAAAAATTGCTGAAAGAAGTGACGCTGCAGATTTAAAGAACGCTGCAGTTGTGAAATTCAGTCAGGAGAAAATAAAAGGGTGTGCGGGAGATCTTTGAAAATCTCAGTCTTTGCTTGTGCTGTAAAATGCTGTAAGCTTCTTATTTGCAGAAGAAAAAGCTGCAGAAATTCTGCATATGAACGTGGCCAAGAGCGGCTTTTTAAAGTGCCAGCAAAACATATGAGATTTCTGAAATCTCCTGCATGCGCTTGATTTTTTTCAGACTGAATTTCAGAACTGTAGCACTTTTTAAATCTACAACGTGTCACTTCTTTCAGTGTGTTTTCACCTTTAGAAAGCAATGAAAGAATAAAAAAGAAAGCTGCAGATATTGCATCGGTATTTTTTGCTGCAATTTTTGAAATGGTTTTGGTGAATTAAACTATTAATGGTCATTCACCAGTTCAGTATTTGGTCAGTATTTCACATCAGGATTTGTAATGCAGAAACAGCAGTGGAACAATCAGAGGAAAAGTATAACAGAAACAGGTCACCACTTCTGGATTTCTCACCCTCCTGGTTTTGACTTGCACATACTGATGTGAAATACTGACCGAATACTCAATGTGTGAACGTGGCCTTAAACATACTGTAGACAAAGCAATCATCCTCACTTTAAAAAAAGCTGAGAAAAGTGTAAATAACCCCAGAAAACAAGCTGAAAAACAGGTGTTTTGAACGCAACATTTTTACTGCCAATTGAACAGGTTTTGGCTACTGAAAAAAATGCATGTGAACATAGCCATAGCGTTTCAGAGTAAGACTATCTGTGGTGTTACATAGGACTGCAGGTGACATCTACTACATTATCTGTTCTCCAAGAGTTATTACTGCTATCTCTGGTGTTACATAAGATGAGGTCAGAGTCATGTGACTGGTCACATGAGCCGGGGAGGGCTTCTGTTCTGGAGTGTGCTATGCATAGAGGGAATTGTATGGCGATCGGTACACAGCCCCTTCTGAAATGACAGGTGGGCGTGGTGGCTGATTCGCAGTGCGGGAAAACTGCAATCCCGGCCTGGATATCGGGTGGGAGTGTCAAAATCAGGACTGTTCCGCTGGATCCAGGACAGTTGGGAGCCCTGCTGTGTTATCTGCAGTGTTAAAAAAAAATTAAGAGGGGGTTGGGGGACAACTCTTTGTCTTGGGGCCTGGCCCTCCAATCTTTTCTGATCCTAGCCACGCTCCTGTGTAATGCTAATAGTGGCAGACCCATTGACCGATATAAGGCCCCTGAATATGGGGGCCACAGTGCCAGCACTGGCTCCAGGCCCCTCTGCCACCTGTATCCACTTCCTGCTCATGTAATGTAACCTAAATGTGTGGTTTTACAATGTTAACATTTGGGGCCCCACTTTAAACTTTTGCCTAGGGCCCCACTTTGTCTAAAACCGGCCCTGAATGGAGGAGATGAAAATGGAATAAAAATCTTGTCCTTTATTAGTGCATCATAAAAACAAACAAGTTGACGCGTTTCAGGCAATACTGCCCTTAGTCATAGCATTAAAAAAACATATTACAACACAATATATCTAAAGGCATATACTATAAGGCTACAACCAATCACAATGCATGTCAGTTAAGCATATATCAATCACTTGAATACCCAATGGAGGAAATCACACCCAGCCCGACCTGAATATATTTTAGCAACTGAATCCATACACAATATAGCAAGTACAAATAGTAAAAATACATCAATACCCTTCAACAATACATATAAATACATGAAAATACATATAAATAAATATGTTAAAATCACATATCTTTATTACATTATACATGAAAAACATCATTTAATGATAAGGTATGATCTGTTTTATAATTCATTCCTTTAGGGAAACAAGTGTCTAATTTTAAGATCCATGCTGCCTCTCTGGCTCGCAAACTAGACACTTTATCCCCACCTCTCACTGCCCTCTTTACTTGTTCAATGGCAGTTAGGCTGGGTTCACATCACGTTTTAGCAGCCCGTTCAACGCATAGCGTTGACGGGCTGCTAACGGTATAGCATAACGTGATCGTGTTATGCTATACCCGCGCTAGTGGTGACGGAGCCTCAGACGCTGCAGGCCGTGTCCAAGGCTCCGTCAGCGAATGACGGCACATCGTGAACGCGTGCCGCTTTGCGATGCGCCTGACAATGGCGGCGTTAACGGACTGCGTTACACCGCGTTATACCGTGGTGTAACGCAGTCCATCAACGGATTGCTGCCTATAACGCAGTGTGACCTCGGCCTTACTCTCATAGAAGTCAACAAAATGCAGTTAAAATGCAGGGGAACACATGCCGTTTTTTTTTTATTATTATTTATTTACAGCGCAAGAGAGGCTGATGAATACTCTCATCTGCCGCTCCTGCTATCACTGTTATTAGCAGCAGCAGGTGTCGGATGATGGGATCAGTAGTCCCATTCGCTGACATCAGTGACCAGAGGTAAACTTTATACCTCCGATCACAGCTGAGCGCTCACGCTGTCTTTTGACAGCGTGGTAATCGCAGCTCTCTGATTTCACCACCGATCAGAAGCGGTGTTTGCCACTCTGTCATGCTCATGAACAGTCATGAACCCGAACAGTAACACGGTCTTCCTGGTGAAGACTGTGTTCGGTGTCCATGCCCGAACAGTAGCTGTTCAGTACAGACGCCGAACTTTATTGTTCGGGTTCACCCATCTCTATTTGGCATGTTTTTGTGTTTATGCTTTTCTTTTCTGGGGGAGGGGGTGTTTCTTGCAGGTAATCCGGTCTTGATAATAACATGACCACAAGAACAGTTCCATAGACTATAATTTGTACTAGTTCTATCTGTGAAAAAGACAGACATAACTCGTACTTGAAAAGTCGACATCTGAATGAAGCCTAAATATTCAGTGCAACAATTAAAAAAACAATCTCCTTTCCATTGTGAAGTGACAAGTCTGTCTAAGGTTATGATCACCTGGGTTCAATTTCCCAAAATCCACTGTATACTATTTTACCAGCAATTTTGATGACATTTTTCAAAATCTCATCCACACATAATGCGGAGAAATTCTGCATTATAAATTGAGTCATATTGTAGATTTGTAATCCATGACTTTGCAATGCAAAAAGTGAAATAAATGTGTGAAATCAGCACAATTTTTGCTTATTTTGCCCTTGTGGCAGCAGATATATCCGTGTACATGCACCCTTCATGTGTTTAATTTTGTACCCTAGTCACATCTTACCTTATCTGTAACTCCATATTTTTTCCTACTAGTTTTTTTTTCTGAAGGATCCCCTTTACTTTTTCTTCTAATTGAGCCATTCTTGAAGTTTCCACTTTTTATAGGTGCCAGCATGTTCTCAACATCTTGTAAAGTCGGCTGGAAGTTTTCTTCATCTTCGATCTTACTAATATCAAACGCTGCTACAGAACTTTCATTATCAAAAGAACTCTCCAAGCCAGTATCTTCTGCATGGCTGCCTTTGCCTTCGTTCTAAAAAAAAGTGACAATACAACTATTATCTATTACAGGATAAAGGTTCTAGTAATAATTTTTCATACAAAAAATGATCACAAAAAAATAATTCTGCTACACAATTCTATCAGCATGGAGGACAATTAATATTAAAGGGAACCTGTCAGCAGGATTTTGCTCAGTATACACCAGACACTGTCTGGTCGGCGCCATTTTACTGAATAAAATGATACCTTGGTTGATGAAATCCATCTTGTGGTTCTTTCTTAATCTTTAGTTTCAGTTTTGTGTTAGGCCTGTTTCACATTTCCGTTTGCTGCCATTAGTCAAAATCTGCCATTTTGCAAAAAAAAAACAGATCCGCCATTTTTTTTACGGATCCGTTCTTTTTCCCATTGACTTGCATTAGCAGCGGATTTTGACAGATGGTCATCCGTTGGATCCGTTTTTTGACGAATGCGCCATAATTTTGGCGTCCGCTGTCTTGAGTGGACGGACAATGAACCGTTTTTTGTCTGCGTCAAAACAGTGGATAGCAACGGATCCGCCGCTATCCGCCATTCGTTATAATGTTTTCCTATGGGCAGCGGATCCGTTGCCAAGCGATAATTGATGGAATCCAGCAACGGATCCGCTTTTTTACACTGAGCATGCCCGGAAGAATTTCCTCTCTCTCTCTCTCCTTTTCCAGAGTCATGTCACTTTAAATTTCATGAAAAATCAGCTAAAGACGGATCCGTCAAAAAACGGATCCTGTGTCATCCGTTTGTGGCAAAACGGAAACTGATCCGTTTTTTCACACTCTGGCGGATTTTGACTGACATCAAAAAACTGAAGTGTGAAGAAGGCCTTAATCAGATTCTCATGCCCTAAAGCGGGGCTGGTGTATGTTGTGCTCTGATTAGATATTCATAATGCAGACTGCTGACAGGTCACTGATCCCTCACTGTCCTGCCCCCTAGTTTGCATAATGGATACCAGTACCTACTGAATAAAAAAAAAACACACTTCTGCTGGCAGGTGCCAGCCGTGGCACCTGCGCTGCACTATAATTTGCTTATTTAATTGAGCAAGGAAAAAAAATCAATTTGAAAATGTGTGCCTGCACAGTAGAATCTCATTAACACAAAGCTAAAAATAAAGATTAAGAAACAACCACAAGACGGATTTCATCAACCAAGGCATCATTTTAGTCACTATAATGACCTGACACTGTGTGTAGGTTACTATGCACAATCCTGGTGACAGGTTCCCTTTAAAGAAAGTTCTACCTACATTCAACCACTAAGCCTTGCAAACAATGGAGGCAACATAACAATGTTCAATAATGAATAAATACCGTATTTTGCTTTCACAGTAGTCCATATTTGTGCTACAGATTGCCTTTGTTTTTTTCATGGGCGTTTGTCAGGGTTTGCCTGACACACCGGCTTTGTGCTGGCTATCAAGTCCCAGGGGAGCCCTAGCCTTCATCCTTTAATCCCTGCACAGGAATGTAGACTTACATAGGGGCAAAGTTTTGGAGCTGGCAGGAATGATGAGGTCGCTGAGTCAGAACCAGGAGGTAATGCAAGATAGAAAATCAAATGGCAGAGGAATAGCCAGGAAATGGGCAGATATTAGAACAGGGATAACACAGGTTGAACAAGGGCAAAACAAGCTGCAGATAAACAGTTTAGTGTTTACTACAAGGCTACGTTCACACGTTCAGTATTTGGTCAGTATTTGTAAGCCAAAACCAGGAGTGGGCGAAAAATGTAGAAGTGGTGCACGTGTTTCTAAGGCCTATTTCAAAAGTCCTGATATTTCCAGTACCGGAGATGTCAGTGTCCGTGTGTGCAATACTTGTAGAACACGTGTGGCAACCCCATGACACCCATGTGCTGCATCAGTACCACACACACCGGCGCCTTAGAAGCAGAGGTACAGTTAGTGCTGTTCCCGGCGCCGGATGCTGAAGCTGGCTCTCATCATTCTCCCTGCTCTGCCGGCAATCAGCGCGAGCAGGGGAAAATTCTGAGAGTTATATTCAACTGATAACTGAGACAGCAGATTATAACTCCCATCAGCATACACCTGCTGTTGCTAATAACAGTGAGAGCAAGAGGGTCTGATGGAAGTATTCATCACCCGCCATCTGCGATATAAATGAATAAATAAATAATTCAGCAAAGGTTCCCCTGTATTCCCATATTCTCTTCAACATATTTATTAACAATCTGGCAGAAGGTTTACGCAGTAAAATATCAATATTTGCAGATGATTCAAGACTATGTAAAGCAGTCAATATAAGAAAAGATAATATTCTGCTACAGAAGGATCTGGATAAGTTGGAAACTTGGGCCGAAAGGTGTCAGATGCAGTTTAACAATGATAAATGTAAGGTTATACACACGGGAAGAAGGAATCAATATCACCATTATACACTGCATAGGAAACCACTGGGAAATCTGCCATGGAGAATACAGACTGATATCACCCCAGTAACGCTTCTACTTGGTGCACTTGGGTGGGCATGAGTTCAGACAGTTCAGCGCCGACCCTCTTTATATATTGATATATTGAGGTTCAGCCGTCGGGGAAGTAGTGATGTTTACCACCCACGGGTCCTCCGGATTTACCGCCAGCTGTTTGACCTGAGGCGGAATGACTTCTTCGGGCATGCCCACTATCCGAGCGACTTCAACTCTGCATTGGGCGACGATCTCCTGGTCTGTTAAATTCACGCAACGTACAAGCACCGTCTCTTATCGTACCTCGGCCAACGTTCGGATCACCAAGAGTCCTGCAGGCAGTTGTTCCACTACCGAGGGTTCCAACTGGACTTCCACCTCCTCCAGCGGAGCATGTGCCCAGATGGGCAGGATTAGTACGGTCTGTCGGGGTGGTAGGATGAGTTGGGTGGAGGCCGGTACTACCACTTTTCCTAACGTTTCCCTTTGACTAGAGGTCTCCTGCACCCAGGCTGTGCAGATTAACTGTTGGAACACCCACAGCTGGGGGTGTGCGGACTCCACTGGTTTGAAGACAAGTGGGAAGGCTCATCACTCAATAGTTTCCCGAACTCTTTCATGATATTCATCCCCAATGTAACGATATGACCGTGGCCAGCCTCTCCCTGGGTCAGCACGATACCCCTCCGCCCAAGATCTTTCCCACACAAGGTGACCTGAATCCACACCACCCCTGCGACCAGCATGGGCAAGTGATTTGCGCCTTCAGTTTTGCCCCACTCAGGCCGGAGAGTCTCTGGAAAGTGCCGACGAAAATACATTTCCGGCATCGTGGCCACTTGAGACCCGGTATCCACCACACAGTACACGGCCCGGCCATCAAACTCAGCCCAGACCAGCGGGCATGTAGACACCAGATTTGTGGGACTTTCACTACTCCTTCTTTTCCATTCTGGCTCCGGGCGACGTCCCCCTGGCTCGGAGCCTTCTAGTTTAATGGGCAGCGTGGACGGGAGCCAGCCCGTCGCGGACATTCACTAGCCATGTGTCCTATCTCTCCGCAGTTATAACAAGCAAAGGACCTCTGTCGTCGGACCCTCCGGGCCTCGTTCAAGACACTGGCTTCGCCCTGACTTCCAGCGGCGCACTGGCCAAACTCAACTCTCTCAACTCTCACTTTCATCAGGGCCAGCTCCCCTTGAATATTCAACAGTTCTTTCCTCATCTCTTCAACCCATTGGGGTTCAGCTATCGACTGTACTGCTGCTTCACCACTCTGGACCTTCCCTACCAGGATTGTCACCCCCTGTTCCTGTTCACATAAGTGGGTCTCTCTCCGTATGTCAACAAAAGTGATGAGAGGATCTGTCCGCACCCGCTCTCTCAGGGTCTGCTTGGTCATGGTGTCCTGCAGGCCAGTCACCAACAAGTCACGCAGCATGACATCTGTTGGCCCTATCCCCATCCCATCTTTTCTGACAATGGTGGTGTGTAGTTCTTGTAGGGCATTCATATATTCTGTAACAGTCTCCCCCTAAGTTCCCCTATGTCAGTGGGGTCCCCATGAGTCGCCTCCAGGATTTGGAGCACTTTAGTAAACGTATCACGGTCTCGGGGAGTATGCAGCATTACGGAGTCTCAAGCCTCACCGTCCAAAGCCATAATGGCCACCTCAGCCTCTAATGCGGGGGTCATAGGGTGAATTCTCATCATACCCCTCATACATTCTGTCCAATGCCACAACATAGTTTTAGACCCTGTAAATTTTGGCAAGTTACTCAGCATGGCCCCCAGAGAGATACTGGTTCTGGGCCCAGCCACCCGTTCTGCAGCCTCGGTGCTATCAGACTGCATCCTGCCAACAATGCCAAAATATAAAAGGAAAGAGATCCAGTGGTGAGCTGGAGGGGTTAACCAAGATTTACTGTATAGGAAATTAAACAGAGAATACTCCAAGCAGGGAGACAAGATTAGCAAAATCAACTACGGTTATTAAGCAACCACCATGCACAATAGAAAGAGATGCAAAAAATGGAGTAACTTATCGCTTGTAGCTCTTGCAGGGGAAAGACTGGAAAATCTCCCGACGGCATCGCAAATTGTGAACAAAGTCTCTGGCTCTATTACGGAGGAACGAGAAGCACTGTTTGGCTAGAGTATGCTGGCTTGTGGAAACAGTACTTTGTGTGGATCCCTCAGTGATGGTGCCGAACACGAGCCATGTGTCCGCTCACAGACCGCGGTAGCGAGCGGCCCTCTGCGATAGTCTCTAGGAACACAGCAAGTCAACTTATCAAACACCACAGGCAGGAGGGGACTATCCAGAGGAATGGGGTCAGATGGTAGCTCAATAGCGTTAAAATCAACTGTGGGGTCAGCACTCTGTGGGAAAGGTGGCGTGGAGTTGTCAGCTGGAGCAGCAGAGAGGGAGTCAACCTTCTCCTGTTGCTTTCCTGCCAAGTCTCCTGCGTTCCCGCGCTTAGTCCTCTTTATACTCCCTGTGACCCCTGCTGTTCAGCGTGAAGGTCCTTCCCTCCCAGAAGAATCCTCCCCCAGTAACAGTGGTGACAGCCCCGATAGTTCCAACCTTAAAAGGACACCAGATTCTGACTCAGCTCATCCTCTTACATACAGTTTTGGGCACCAGTGCTCAGGAAGGATATAATGGAGTTAGAGTGCCTACAAAGGAGGGCAGCAAAGTTAATAAAGGGGATGGGGGAACTACAATACCCCGAGAGATTAGCAAAATTAGGATCACTTAGTCTTGAACAAAGATGACTGATGGGCAATCTAATAACCATGTATAAGTATACATGGGGCAATACAAATATCTCTCTGAGGATCTGTTTATACCAAGGAAGTTGACGGTCACAAGGGGGCATTCTCTGCGTCTGGAGGAGAGAAGGTTTTTCCACCAACATAGAAGAGGACTCTTTATTGTTAGGGCAGTGAGAATCTGGAATTCCTTGCCTGAGGAGGTGGTGATGGTGAACTCAGTTGAGGGGTTCCAGAGAGGCCTGGATGTCTTCCTGGAGCGCAACAAAATTGTATCTTACGGTTATTAGGTTCTTTAGAAGGACATAGATTTGGGGATTTATTCTAATGGAATATAGGCTGAACTGGATGGACAAATGTCTTTTTTCGGCCTTGCTAACTGTTTTACTATGTATTTTCTATAACCAGCCACACAAAACAAAACTCATAGCTGGGGGCTGTAACCCTCAGCTGTCAGCTTCAGCAAGGCTGGTTATCAAGAACAGAGTTTTTTTAAAATTATTTAAATAAATAATTAAAGAAAAAGGAGTGAGGTCTCCCCCATTTTTGACAAACCAGCCTTGCTAAAGTTAACAGTTGGCTGCTGGTTTTCTCAGGATGATAGGGGGCCATGGATTTTGACCCCCAGCCTAAAAATAGCAGCCTGCCGCCGCTCAGAAAAGGCACATCTATTAGACTGGCTGGGAACGCAGCCTTACTGACTGGCGGTAACATTGATGACGTCACCACTGGTCAATGATGCTGCGCTCGCAGCTGCTCATTAACCAGTGGTTCTCAGCCTCCACATTCACATCTTGTCACCTTCCATGTTGAAAATTATGTATCCCCAGACATGATTACGATGTGAGACAGAACGACAGACAGGAGAGGAATATTGTTGTTTTGTTATTATTGTTTTATTACAGGAGACAAGGGATTCAGTGGAATTAGGCGTTAGGTGAGGATAATGATGTTATTTTTAAATAAAAATGGATGTGTGTTTTGTTTTATTTTAAATAAAGGACTTTATACTTGCTGTGTCTTTATTTACCATAGATGTCTTATAGATGCCTCGCCATTACTAACCCAAGGGCTTGATGTCACCAGACAATGCAAAGGTGACATCAACCCCACAAATTTTACCTCACATGCCACCACTACAGGGCAAGTGGAAAGAGACGGGCAAAGCACTAGAATTGGTGCATCTAATAGATGTGCCTTTTCTGGGCAGCTGTGGGCTGATACAGTATTTTTAGTCAATACCCATGGCCCATTACCATCCTGAGAATACCAGTCTCACGCTGTCAGCTTTAATAAGGTCAGATGGAAAAAAAAGGGGGGGACCCCATGCAGTTTTTTAAAATTCATTTAAATAATTTAAAAAAAACAGCGCGGGGAGCCCTCTATTCTTGATAAACAGCCTTGCTGAAGCTGACAGCTGAGGGTTGCAGTTTTGCTTTGCTCTCTATAGAAATTCCATGCTTTTTTTTTTTAAATTAATTAATTTATTTATTTATAGCACAGGTGCCGCTGATGAATACTCCTATCAGCCGCTTCTGTTCTCAATATCTTTAGGCCTGTTTCACATTTCCGTTTTACAGATCAGTTTTAATCCGCGAAAATGGCGGAAAACGGATCCATCGGCGGATTGACAGCAACGTGTGTCACCGGACGTTGTTTTGACGGATCCGGCGAAGGTTGAATTTTAAAGGAACCCGTGCCCGGAAAAAAGGAGAGAGAGAGAATGTATTTTACGATCCCTGAACAGCACTACTGGGTTAAAAATGATCCCGGAGCAAAGCTTCCGGGCATGCGCATATGAAAATAGCGGACCGTCAAGAAGAAAAAACATTCCAGTGTCCGTCTCATCCGCCCGGGAGCCAGAAAAATATTGGCGGATCCGTCAAAAATCGGGGGTGACGGACGACCGTCAGTCAAGATCCGCCAATAATGTACGTCTATGGGGGAAAAAATGGATCCGCCCCTTTTTTGGCGGATCCGTTTTTTTTAAAAATTGGCGGATTATAACTGACGGGAAAAAACTGAAGTGTGAAAGAGGCCTTAGCGGCGACTCATGGGAGTAATAGTCCAATCAGCTGCCACCTGCTGTCTCTGTTATCAGTTGAATATAACTCTCATCATTGTCCCCTGTTCGCACTAATTGCCGCTGCTTCTCTGGCACAGGTATGTGTCACACAGATGATATCCATGTGTGTCATTCATGTGCACGTGTGCGGGCCGTTTTGCAACCTATGTTGCTGTTAAAATATGGACATGTGCACAGACACATTCACTTGAATAGGTCTATGCGTGTAAGTGTCTCCGGTACATGTGAAAACTGTTACCACACATACTAGAGACAGAGACGTCTGAAAAAGGCCTAATAAACTTTTCTTCTGATTGTTTCACTCCTGATTTTGACTTACAAATACTTATGTAACTCTTTTCCTTCCCCTGCCTATACTTGTAAATATTTAAAAATGTAATAAAAATTATTCAAGCACAAATACTGATGTAAAATACTAACCAAATACTCAACATGTGAATATGGCCTCTTTGGCTCTGGAAATTGACTCACAGGAGTTTTTACAGTTAGGTCCATATATATTTGGACAGAGACAACATTTTTCTAATTTTGGTTCTAGACATTACCACAATGAATTTTAAACAAAAGAATTCAGATGCAGTTGAAGTTCAGACTTTCAGCTTTCATTTGAGGGTATCCACATTAAAATTGGATGAAGGGTTTAGGAGTTTCAGCTCCTTAACATGTGCCACCCTGTTTTTAAAGGAACCAAAAGTAATTGGACAATTGACTCCAAGGCTATTTCATGGACAGGTGTGGGCAATCCCTTCGTTATGTCATTCTCAATTAAGCAGATAAAAGACCTGAAGTTGATTTGAGGTGTGGTGCTTGCATTTGGAAGGTTTTGCTCTGAAGGAAACATGCAGTCAAAGGAGCTCTCCATGCAGGTGAAACAAGCCATCCTTAAGCTGCAAAAACAGAAAAAACCCATCCGAGAAATTGCTACAACATTAGGAGTGGCAAAATCTATAGTTTGGTACATCCTGAGAAAGAAAGAAAGCACTGGTGAACTCATCAATGCAAAAAGACCTTGGTGCCCATGGAAGACAACAGTGGTGGATGATTGCCGAATAATCTCCATGGTGAAGAGAAACCCCTTCACAACAGCCAACCAAGTGAACAACACTCTCCAGGAGGTAGGCGTCTCAATATCCAGATCTACCATAAAGAGAAGACTGCATGAAAATAATTACAGAGAGTTCACTGCATGGTGCAAGCCACTCATAAGCATCAAGAATCAAAAGGCTAGACTGGACTTTGCTAAAAAACATCTAAAAAAGCCAGCACAGTTCTGGAAGAACATTCTTTGGACAGACGAAACCAAGATCAACCTCTACCAGAATGATGGAAAGAGAAAAGTATGGCGAAGGCATGGTACAGCTCATGATCCCAAGCATACCACATCATTTGTAAAACACGGCGGAAGCAGTGTGATGGCTTGGGCATGCATGGCTGCCAGTAGCACTGGTTCACTAGTGTTTATTGATGATGTGACACAGGACAGAAGCAGCCAAAAGAATTCTGAGGTATTCAGAGCCATACTGTGTGCTCAGATCCAGCCAAGTGCAGCCAAACTGATTGTCGTCGTTTCATACTACAGATGGACAATGACCCAAAACATAAAGCCAAAGCAACCCAGGAGATTATTAAAGCGAAGAAGTTGAATATTCTTGAATGGCCAAGTCAGTCACCTGATCTCAACCCAATCGAGCATGCATTTCACTTGTTAAAGACTAAACTTCAGACAGAAAGGCCCACAAGCAAACAGCAACTGAAAACCACCGCAGTGAAGGCCTGGCAGAGCATCAAAAAGGAGGAAACACAGCATCTGGTGATGTCCATGAGTTCAAGACTTCAGGCAGTCATTGCCAACAAAGGGTTTTCAACCAAGTACTAGAAATCAACATTTTATTTACAATTATTTAACCTGTCCAATTACTTTTGGTCCCTTTAAAAACAGGGTGGCACATGTTAAGGAGCTGAAACGCCTAAACCCTTCATCCAATTTTAATGTGGATACCCTCAAATGTAAGCTGAAAGTCTGAACTTCAACTGCATCTGAATTGTTTTGTTTAAAATTCATTGTGGTAATGTCTAGGACCAAAATTAGAAAAATGTTGTCTCTGTCCAAATATATATGGACCTAACTGTAATTAGGAAGCAATTCCACCCAACAATACTAATTAGCAAGGAAATAAATACCAAGCTTCAAGCCTGGCTAGAACCAAAAGTCCAAGAAGTAAAGTACGGCCATCGTATAGTCACTCTGCCATGCCCAATGACTGAAACACAAATAGAGAAGTCAGACACTGGCACAGTCTAGTTACAAAATGACCAGCATCAACTTCAATAATTCAATATACAAATGTTCCCATAATGTCCTTAGCAATTCAGAATTTGTAAGGATTGTTGCATGGAAATAAAATTAGATATGTTTTTTTTATTTTGTTCCATTTGAATTAGGTTGTTTTCTATACATTTTTTGTAGATCCATTACCTGAAGCATCAGAAGAGAATGGTAGATACCATTTTTTTTAATAAGCTCTCTGTGTGTTCCTTGTTCCACCACTCTCCCATCATGAATGCCGGCAATGATATCAGCTGTCTTGATAGTAGACAATCGATGTGCTATCATAATGATGGTCCGACCAGCTCTAGCCTCAAAGAATCAACATAAATAAAAGATCAAAGTAAAATAATACAGCATAATGTATAATATTATTCATTGCAAAGTGTTTAAAATATGTCACCTTATCCAAGGCAGCTTGTACTAAAGCTTCACTCTGTGTGTCCAGTGCTGATGTTGCTTCATCTAGGAGAAGTATTTTTGGGTTTTGTACTAGAGCACGAGCTATTCCTATTCTCTGTTTCTGACCACCACTTAGTTGTGCTCCCCTCTCGCCCACCAATGTGTTAAATTTCTGTGCAAAAAACAGAATACAGTAAAAAGTATATATTATCTCTAGACATTTTGCCATTTTGTTAACATTTTTAAAAGACAGAGATGGTGCTACAGCTGCAGGTGGGATTAGAGTAGTACTGCACATGCACGTGTCACCATCATGCATTATTTGGAGCATATTCTATAAGGGGTTGACATGTTTAGAAAGTCCATTTTCTAATTTTTGAGAAATCTGAGTTATCTCTTTTAAGAGACCACATTTGTTAACCTAAGTGAAGAGCCCCTACCCCAAATTAAAACACAAGTACGTGGCTGAAGCCACAAGGTGTGATCGAGTGGCAAGCTATTCCTATGCAGTATGTGTTGTGATGCTAGCACACTTTGCCAGTATGCAAATGAGTATAGTCCTCTGAAGATATTTTTGTTAATGCTGAAATTAACTGAGAGAGGAATAAGAGTTAGGTTGCAAAAAAAAAGCTGCAGGTCCTTGATAGAGATGGGCAAAAATGAACAGTAAAGTTTGGGGTCCATACAGAACCCCTACTGTTTGGGCACAGACCCTGAACATGGACTTCTCCAAGAAGTCAGTGTTACTTTTTGGATTCGGTGAACTTCGGTGAGCTCACTGAGCTCAACGCTTCACAGTGAGACTTTTTCTCAATTTGTTAGTGATCTCACTGAGGTCGCTGGAGTTCATTGGACCGGTTGGGAACACAGTCTCAGTGACCTGAAGAAACCTCAATGATGTCACCGCTAGTCACTGAGGCTGCGCTCGCAGCAGCTCATTCTCCTATGGTTTTCATCCTTGACGGTCGCACCTTGGCACCGTCCAGGTTGAAAACCAGTTATTACAGACATGGATTATGTTATGAGACAGTACGTGGACAGGTAAGGGATATGGTTGTTTTTTATTTTTTTTATAGTAGACCAGGGCTTCGATGGAATGGGTGTAAGGTCAGTATAATTGTTTGTTATTTTTAAATAAAGTAAAACTGTGTCTTTTTATTTCAAATAAAGGACTTTATTCTTGTTGTGTGTTGATTTACAGTATATAGTATTAGTAATGGAGAGGCATCTTATAGATAAAGGTGACATCAACTGCACAGGGCAAGTGGAATAAGCTAGGCAAAGGTCCAGAATTGTCGCATCTAATAGATGCACCTTTTCTGGGGCAGCTGTGCGCTGCTATTTTTTAGGCTGGGGGGCCAATATCAAGGGCTTGTTACCAGCCTGAGAACACCATCCCCCAGCTGTCTGCTTTAGCTTGGCTGGTTGTCAAAAATGGGGGAGGACCCACACCGTTTTTTTAAATTTTTTGTTTAAATTTAAAAAAAAAACGGCATGTGGACCCCTCTATTCTTGATAACCAGCCATTGTAAAGCTGACAGCTGAGGGTTGCACCCTGTATTTTGTAAAAAAAAATGTATTTATAGTGCAGGCCCCGGCTGATGAATACTCCCATCAGCTGGTGCCTACTCTAACTGTTATCAGTGACAGAAGGTGTAGGCTGATGTGAGTAGTAGTCCCATCAGTCAATGACTGTGACTGGAGGGAACCACAGATCTCTGACCGGCAGTAATTATCTTACCGCCAATAAGACACAGTATTTGCCGAGCTGTCATGCATGCAGATGACAGCATGGCAAACAATGGATGTTTGGGTTCCCCATTCATGTGAATGGAGTCTGGGTTTGTGTACTGTTCTGGTACCCAAACTGAATGTTTTTAACCCACCGAACCCTAACAACCAGGGATTCGCCCATCATTATTAGGCAAGTCATAAACATATAAGAAAATGATGCTTACTAATTCTGCTATATGCCACCATTCATGTCTAGAGAGATGGCTGATTGTATGCAGTATGACTGTGCACAAAGTAAAGCTATAACTTAAATTATCAAACATATTAAGCAAACAAGGTGTTAATATAAAACAAAATTACTTCTGGAAGTCTAGATATGAAGTCGTAGGCATTTGCTGTTCTGGCTGCTTGCTCGATTTCCTCATCAGTTACTCCATCTCTACCATAGCGAATATTTTCACTAATGGTTGTCCCAAACAAGACAGGTTCCTGTCCTACCACACCAATATTCTCTCTTAGCCATTTGACATTGAGGGAACGTATATCATGTCCATCCAATGTAACCTAACAATTAAGAATAATAAGAAATTATTAACATTTATGTTTCTCTAATACCATTAGACTAATTCAATTAAAACAAATATATATTCTTTATTCAATCAAGCAAATAGCCTCTTCAGAGAGGAATGGTACCTGACCTCTATCTCCACCTATTGAATATCCTAAAAGTCAATGTCGACCCTTTAATAAGCCTTGCCACATGACTTTGAAAATGAAATGTCTGGTTTAGCTTCAAATTCTAACACATGTTTCTGGGTGTTTTTTGTTAGGTAAGAGGCCACTGACAACAGGACTAACAAGAAAAGTTTTTATCTACAGAGAGTCCCAAGACAACATCAGGAGATTTATAAGCCATGCAATACTTCTATGGAAAATTAAATATGAAACGCAAACTCTGACCAGAGGAAGTGAAGGAGGGAGCGTTGTGTTAGCAGGACAGGTGAGGGTTGGGTCTAGTAGAGGTGAGTTCAATCTTTCATTTATTTATTTTTTTAATATGTTCTGATCCCTCTATTAACTATGCCTTGGAGTCTACAGAATAAATGTATTTTCATAGAAATTTCAATTTGGACTAACTTTATTTGGACCACATCGTGTCTAGTGGTCGAATCAAGTGAATTTGCTTCAAATGAATTTGACTATCTCGAAGTAACATCAAGTACATAGCCAAAGTGCCTTTGTTGAACCTAGTGGCTAATTAACCCAGCAGTTTCACAGTTTGACCATTACAAGCAGCAGACCAAGACAAAAAAAAAATAATTGACTATTAATAAATGAATTCCTACCTCGCCTTCTGTGGGATCATAAAATCTCTGTAGTAACTGCATAACTGTGCTTTTCCCACAGCCACTCGTGCCTACCAGAGCTATAGTCTTGCCAGCCGGTACTTTCAAGTTCAGACCAAGTAGAACCTACAAATATAAATACAAATAAACATGCAATGATAATTATATTTCTTAATGATTAAAAAACATAATTGCTTATTTATGTAGTTGGTTTGGCCACACTCCTCCCATGATTGCACAAGTTCAACCTTGATTATTCACTTTCAGGAGGATTTGCATAAACCCCATCCTCTTTTGCACAAAGCGTCCCTGGAAATGTGAAATTATTGGCAACTATTGTATGTTAACCCTTTTACCCCTTAGGTTTTTCCGTTTTTGCTTTCTCGTTTTTTGCTCCCCTTCTTCCCAGAGCCAAAACTTTTTTATTGTTCCATCAATATGGCCGTGTCAGGGCTTGTTTCTTGCGGGACGAGTTGTAATTTTTAACAACACTATTGGTTTTGGCCACATTTTTTATTTTTCTTTACCATGTACACTAAATGTTAAAACTGACCTGCCATTATGATTCTCCAGGTTATTACAAGTTCGGAGACACCAAACATGTATAGGATCTTTTTTATTTAAGTGGTGAAAAAAAAATCCAAAATTTGGCAAAAATTTTTTTTGCCATTTTCCCGAGTCCCACATCGTCTCCATTTTTCGTGATCTAGCTCTGGGTGAGAGCTTATTTTTTGCACGCCAAGATGGTAATTTTATTGACACAATTTTGGTATAGATACAATCTTTTGATCACCCATTAGTGCATTTTATTGCAATGCTGCAGTGACCAAAAAACATAATTCCAAATGGTGGTTTTATTTTTTTCCTCGCTACGTTGTTTACTGATCGGATTAATTATTTTTATATATTGATAGATTGGGCGATACTGAATGTGGCAATATCAAATATGTGTATTTTTTATTATTTTTTAATTGTTTTATTTTGAATGGGGTAAAAAGGGGGTGATTTGAACTTTTATATTTTTTTCTTTTTTAAAAACTTTTTTTAACTTTTCACTGCCTTCAATAGTCTTCATGGGAGACTAGGAGCTGCGATCATCTGATTCAGGGTAGCGCTCATAGCAGTTCAGTGACAAGGACATACTGCAGAGACCAGCCTGCGGTCATGTGACATGGGCGCCGATGGGCTTATGACATGCTTCCGGCGCCAGCATGTTAAATTTTAAACTTGACAGCAGCATTTAGCATGTTGGATCACAATTCTACTCTTGGCTGTTGGGGCACAAGTCAGCTGATGAAGTCAGCTGACATGTGCCGGAAAAGTTGTGAGCTCATCGCCAGAGTACACATCCTTGGGGGTTGTAAAGGGGTTACAAAGGTACAAAACATACCTGTACATCGGGACGAGAAGGGTAAGTAAAATGAATATTTTTAAATTCAATATCTCCTTTCAATTTCCCAGGCTTGTATCCCTCTGAAGATCCACTGTCAATGTGGCGAGGCTGTAGAAAAAA
The DNA here is from genome assembly GCF_039654945.1 of Dendrobates tinctorius. NCBI lineage: Eukaryota > Metazoa > Chordata > Amphibia > Anura > Dendrobatidae > Dendrobates > Dendrobates tinctorius. Next base: position 22,437,523 of record NW_027361738.1, on the reverse strand, counting down.
AAGATATGTATCCTTTCTTAGAAGACAAAATTTCTAATAGCGTTTGTAAACATTTGTAATTTTCTAGCTAAACTCCTGAAACACTTGTTCTCTGTATTTATTCCTCTTTATGGATAAAAGTATAGTAAATGTGTTGATGTGCAGCAGATATACACTCACTGGCCACTTTATTAGGTACACCATGCTAGTAAGGGGTTGGACCCCCTTTTGCCTTCAGAACTGCCTCAATTCTTCGTGGCAGAGATTCAACAAGGTGTTGGAAGCATTCCTCAGAGATTTTGGACCATATTGACATGATGGCATCACACAGTTGGCGCAGATTTGTCGGCTGCACATCCCTGATGCGAATCTCCCGTTCCACCACATCCCAAAGATGCTCTATTGGATTGAGATCTGGTGACTGAGGAGGCCATTTGAGTACAGTAAACTCATTGTCATGTTCAAGAAACCAATCTGAGATGATTCGAGCTTTATGACATGGCGCATTATCCTGCTGAAAGTAGCCATCAGATGTTGGGTACATTGTGGTCATAAAGGGATGGACATGGTCAGCAACAATACTCAGGTAGGCTGTGGCGTTGCAACGATGCTCAATTGGTACCAAGGGGCCCAAAGAGTGCCCAGAAAAAATTCCCCACACCATGACACCACCACCACCAGCCTGAACCGTTGATACAAGGCAGGATGGATCCATGCTTTCATGTTGTTTACGCCAAATTCTGACCCTACCATCCGAATGTCGCAGCAGAAATCGAGACTCATCAGACCAGGCAACGTTTTTCCAATCTTCTACTGTCCAATTTCGATGAGCTTGTGCAAATTGTAGCCTCAGTTTCCTGTTCTTAGCTGAGAGGAGTGGTACCCAGTGTGGTCTTCTGCTGCTGTAGCCCATCTGCCTCAAAGTTCGACGCACTGTGCGTTCAGAGATGCTCTTCTGCCTACCTTGGTTGTAACGGGTGGCAATTTGAGTCACTGTTGCCTTTCTATCAGCTCGAACCAGTCTGCCCATTCTCCTCTGACCTCTGGCATCAACATGGCATTTCCGGCCACAGAACTGCCGCTCACTGGATTTTTTTTCTTTTTCGGACCATTCTCTGTAAACCCTAGAGATGGTTGTGCGTGAAAATCCCAGTAGATCAGCAGTTTCTGAAATTCTCAGACCAGCCCTTCTGGCACCAACAATCATGCCACGTTCAAAGGCACTCAAATCACCTTTCTTCCCCATACTGATGCTCGGTTTGAACTGCAGGAGATTGTCTTGACCATGTCTACATGCCTAAATGCACTGAGTTGCCGCCATGTGATTGGCTGATTAGAAATTAAGTCTTAACACACAGTTGGACAGGTGTACCTAATAAAGTGGCCAGTGAGTGTATATTTGGCAATGGACTGCAAACTCTAATCCCTGCCTAAAAACTGTATTCTGCTACTCTCCCTGCTCGTCCAACTGTCCCTCCCTAGAGTAAATGCACAATGTATCTGATACAAATGGCAAAGTACACATTTAGCACATACAAGGGCTGTTAGTATGATGGTTCAGAATCAGCACCAGTATCAGTGCTAGAGGACTCTGATTCATTCAACTGTGCACACACCCCTGGACAAGCAGACAAGTGTTCTCTCCCTCTATTATGTGTGTGGAAGCCCTCATACTATGTAGAGTGTTATGGGGGCCCTCATACTACATGTTAGGGCTGTAGGGGACATCATAATGTATGTGGGGATCCTTGTACATTGTGGGGGGGCTGGATGATCTGTTGGGGCATCATATTGTGTGTGGGAGCACTCATACTGTGTGTGGGGGCTGTGTGGATACTATGTTATATATATATTGGAACCATGGGACCATCATACTGTTTGGGGGCACTTTAGAAGCATCATGCTGTGGGAGAAATTATACTATGTTGGGGTTACTGTGGCTGCATCATATTGTGATGGAAATATATACATTTCATATAGATCTCACTTGCATATATCCTTATATACTGATATACACATGTATACATAGATATGTATATATAATCACAGCTAACATCTCTAATATGTGACCTATAATCAACTGTTCAGAATGGCCTAACTAACTCATGACCCAGAGTAGTGCAAGCCAGATTAGCTCCTTGGTACTTTCCCAGATATCGAGAAGAGGAAGTAACAACAGATGTTCCAAACTGATGTTTCTTGTTTGCTGAGTTTGCAAGACAATGGACAGTAAATTATATATTGCTAAATCACCCTCATGTTGGACACTGCCATATATGTTCATTTACTCAAATAGCCAATAGCATTGAAACACAAGACTTATGTTAATTGACTAACCACTCCTTTCTGTACGAAATGATAAAACCATGTATGTGCAATAAACTTCCAGAGTTTTTCTTGGAATTAGTTGCTGCTACCAGGTGGTTAGCGTCTTTCCTTCCTTGAGCGCTCAATAAGACTCTTGTCAAGGTGGGAGTTTGGGGGATAGATGACTGCAAGCCCCATAGGGACTGACAGGGTATTGTCTTCCCATTGTTATTTACCAGGGAACCATGTCTACATACAGGATCTCTGAAGACTCCCGACTCTGCTCCATTTCGGTGGTGAGATTGTTCCTTGTTTATTTCTCACCTTCATGTTAATATGTGCATTCTGGGTTATGGGATATATATGGTCAATTGTGATTTTTCAATTGCTGTATCCTGGAGACATATTATTACCTATTCTAACGATTATTTGGGTGATAATTTATATCCTCTATAGTGTGCCAAGGTGGGTTTTCCCTTCTTTTTAGAGACCCTTCACTAATTAAATTGGCATTTTATGTGTTGTTTCAATTGGGTGACACACACATATTAGGCTTTTTATTGAACAGATTAAAAGTTATGTTTTAATTCCACCTATTACTGTATATTTATATTATTTTTTGGTGAGATTTTTCTGTGTCATTTTTTGACAAAAATTGTCCTTGCTTTATTGCTCCTTTTGATATTCTATATGCAAAATCTGAAACATTTCCATCCCATGAGGATGTGCTGCGAGCAGGTCTATGCAGAGGATGTCTCCTGAGTAGTTAGCATATACATAACTCTGCTATATGGACCTGTGGTGGACAAGCATGTGTCTATGTAGTTGCAATTCATGATAACCAAGACTGTTGTAAGTGTTCGGTGTTGACTTTGTTTGCAGGGCCTGTCAAACACAACTAAAGCAAGGGGGAAACAAATCATACCCATGGAGAACAAATAAAGGATAATGTAACACACCAGTGGGTAAGCAAGGTTTAACCACCTTACAGATTTCACAGATGTCTATAGGCAGCAGCTTTAACCTGGTCTCTCAGTGCAGTTGGAAAAAAAAATGTCTCTTTCATGCTTCCTATGAAATATTGGTGACTTCTGAAAAACAGATGTTAATCGATGGGAATACTCCCACTGCGCGATATAGATCCCAAGCATTATCTGGTACTATGGTCCCTCATTCAGGTCCGGTTGCTGTGATTGCGGCTCAGCACAGACGTCGGTCCCAGCATCATGCTCAGACTTGTGGTATATGTTTGGTTACTGCCGGCTCTCCAGCCAAGTCTAGGGTAACCAGTGATATTCAGGTGCAGCTTTTCTCTCTGGAGTCTAAGTCCAGAGATCACCTTACTGAGCTTGTCCATGATGTGTTGTCTTCTCTTTGGTGGTCGGACATTAGCTACTCTGGTGAGGTGTATGTGATGTCATGTCTCACTGAGCATGTGTGTTTGGGGTGGAGCCTAGCGTATAAAAGGCTCTCAGCGGTGCACACGGGCACGGTAGTGTAATTTGGTTTTGGTGTGAGTGGTTGGTTACTCTATCACTCCGTCTGCATCTTTGCTTGCGTCCGTCTATGCTCTGAGACTATACATGTGTGGCAGGCAGATTGCATGTTTATGCAGTTTCGAACCCATGGCTCAACACCTGAGTCTCTAGCCTGCTACATGTTTAGTGTACTGGTCAGGTACAGGTTCTGTAGTATCAGGACTGGGGAACTTTCCGCCTGGCTTAGCATCTGTTTCGTTCATGTGTGCGGTTAGCACAGTTCAGATACAGAGCAAGCGCAACCCCTATGCTAAACTTTTTTGTGAAGGCGACATGGGTATCATATATAGTAACAAGAGCTCTTTCTCTTGGCTCAGCATCTGCTTCATTCGTGTGTGCACTTAGCACAGTTTAGTTGCAGAGCCAGCTTAATCCTCGTGCTAACTTCCCTGTGACGTTAACAGGGTGTAGTACTTCGCATACTTGATGCAGTACCTCTCTGTGAAGTAACGGAGCTTGGTACTCAGTGTTCCGATCACACTGTGTGGCGTTAACCCAGTGTGTTTTAGGTGAGCGCTCGCTGTTTTGTTCCGTCATTGTTCACAATAGCAGCAGGTTACATCTCTGTCCGATGGACCCCAGGTTGCGATTGCACTTTATTTCTATATTTTATTTAGTGCTATCCGCAAACCCTAACAACAGATTTATCAAGGGGGAAGACTAGAGGAAATATAAGAACTATAAGTGGGGGAGTTTTTTGTATCATTATTTGGATAACTAATTTGGTATTACCTTCCAAATATCTATATCACCATAATTAATATCTCATACATGCTTTTACAGACATTTATTACCTGGTTTATAATTTTGTATATCTCAAAGGCTGCTCCTCTTGCAATGTTAATACTATTTATGTATGGTAATGACAGTCCCGAAGTGAATGAAGCAATAAAAATTGAAAAGAATATCTTCAAAACAAAATTATATAGTGTTAATGATAAATATCAAGTAAAAATCTATGTAAATAATATTTGTCATAGCTGTCATATACATATGCTAAAATATACAGAACAGTAAGAAAAGATAGATGAAACTATGATGACCAAACACATTAAATAGTTATCAGTTTTGAAACTAAAAGCTATTCATCTTGGGCATAGTGAAATTCAACATGCCCGATTTTATTTTCCCTGATAGAGGCCAAATAAATAAACAACACATACAACTTAAACAGTTAGCCAGTCCTGATGAAGTCATTGGATTTGGCCAGATGTTTGCCTTATTGCATCTGGTCATCTTTAGTTACAGTACATTAAATAAATTCTTCCATCTTTGTATTTGAACAAACTAATGCAACATAAAACTATTTTTCTTTCTCTCATAACTTACTCAAATGCAAAGGTATACAAAGGCTTGCAAAAGTATCCCCCCTTGACTTTTTACCTAATTTTTTACATAACAAACTGTATTTAAATATTTTTGCAATGAAATTTGTGTGTGATGCATCAACCCTAAATAAACGAAGTTGGTAAAGTGAAGTGAGAAAAATCTAGGCAAAAATTAAGGGTTAAAATAACTAAAAATTGGCATGTGGATATGTATTCACCCCTTTTGCTATTAAGCCACTACAAGTTTTTGGTGCAAGCAATTAATTTCATAAATCACATGCTTAGTGAAAGGAAGGCCACCTGTGTGCAATCTAAGTGTCACATGGTCTGTCAATAAATTCACATTTTTTCTGAAAGGCCACAGAGGTCGCAACATCATTAAGAAAGAGGCACCACTAACCAAACAAAACAATGAAGTCCAAGGAGATCTCCAAATAAATACTCAAGAACAAAGTTGATGAAACATACTAGTCAGGGCGGGGTTATAAAAAGATAACTTAATCTCTGATGATCCCCCAGAGCACCATCAAATCCATTATCATCAAGTGGAAAGAACTTGGTTGAACAAACCTGACAAGTGAGGGCTGGCCATAAAAACTTTCAGCCTTGGCAAGGAGGGCATTAATCAGAGAGGCAGCACATAAACCAAAGGAAACACTGAAGAATCTGCAGAGTTCCCAAGCAAAGACTGAAGTATCTGTACATATGACCACAATAAGTTGTACAATCCATATGATATGGCCGTTATGGAAGAGTGGCCATAAGAAAAGTCTTTCTTTACACACAAAAATAATAAGGCTCATTTTGAGCTTGCCAAAACACACGGGAGAATCTCCAAATGTATGGAGGAAGGCCATGTGGTATCATGAGACCAAAATTGAACTTTTTGGCCACCAAGGTCCCAGAATCTGGAGGAAAAGTGAAGAGGCACACAATCAAAGCTGCATAAGGTCTAGTATGAAGTTGGCAAAATCAGTGATGATTTGGGGACCTATGTCATCTCCTGCTATAGGTACAGTGTATTTTATGAAGCCCAAAGTCAGTGCAGCCATCTACCAAGTAATTATAGAGCACTTCATGCTTCTCTCTGCCGACAAGCTTTTTGGAGAAGGAAATTTCATTCTCCAGCAGGACCTGTCCACACTGCCAAAACTACTAATACAATACCTGGTTTAAAAACAACACTATCACTGTGCTTGATTGACCAGCAAACTTGCCTGATCTTAATTCCATAGAGAATCTATGGGGTATTGTAAAGAGGAAAATGAGAGACCCCAGACCCAACAATGCAGACGAGCTGAAGGCTGCTATCAAAGCAACCTGGGCTTCCATAACACCTCAGCAGTCCCACAGGTTGATAACCTCCATGCCACACCACACTAATTCAGTAATTGATGCCAATGGAGCCCCGACCAAATATTGAGTGCATTTACTGGACATACATTTCAGTAGGCCAACATTTTGGATTTTAAAACTTAATTTCCTTCTATGACAGAATCACTGATTGGGTGGATCAGGGAAATGCTGTAGATATAGTATAACTTGACTTCAGCAAAGCAGTTGACAAAGTACCTCACACAATCCTTTTTGAAAAAATAACTAAGTATGGAATGGACAAGGCAACTGTTAGGTGGATTCATAACTGGCTTAGTGATCGGACCCAAAGAGTGGTCATAAATGGCTGCACATCTAGTTGGAAGAATGTCTCAAGTGGGGTACCACAGGGCTCTGTCCTGGGTCCTGTATTGTTCAACATCTTATCAACAATTTAGATGAAGGAATTGAGGGTAAACTGATTAAATTTGCAGATGACACAAGGGAAAGCTAATACTAAAGAAGAAAGTGAGAGGATTCAAAAAGATATAAATAAACTGGTGCGGTGGGCAGCATCTAACAGAATGGTTTTTAACAGGGAAAAATGCAAAGTACTACATCTGGGCAATAAAAATGAAAAAAGCATATACAGAATGGGAGGAATAGGGCTAACCAACAGCACATGTGAAAAAGACTTGGGTATACTAATAGATCACAGACTGAATATGACTCAACAGTGTGATGCAGCAGCAAAAAAGGCAAATGCAATTCTAGGATGTATTAACAGAAGCATACAGTCTAGATCACATGAAGTCATTATTGCCCTCTACTCCTCTTTGGTCAGACCTCATCTGGAATACTGTGTCCAGTTTTGGGTGCCACATTTTAAAAAAGACATCAACAAACTGGAGCAAGTTCAGAAAAGAGCGACCAGAATGGTTACAGGTCTGCAAACCCTGTCTTATGAGGAAAGGTTGCATGATTTGGGAATGTTTAGCTTGCAAAAGAGAAGACTGAGAGGAGACTTAATAGCTGTCTACAAATATCTAAAGGGCTGTCACATTGTAGAAGGATCATCTTTATTCTCATTTGCACAAGGAAAGACTAGAAGCAATGGGATGAAACTGAATGGGAGGAGACACAGATTAGATATTAGAAAAAACTTTTTGACAGTTAGAGTGATCAATGAGTGGAACAGGCTGCCACGAGAGGTGGTGAGTTCTCCTTCAATAGAAGTCTTCAAACAGAGGCTGGACAGACATCTGTCTGGGATGATTTAGCGAATCCTGCTTTGAGGAGGGGGTTGAACCAGATAGCCCAGGAGGTCCCTTCCAACTCTACGATTCTATGATTCTATGTTTTCAAGCTGGTGTTATAAAGTATTCTATTTTACTGAGATAATGATGTTTGAGTTTTCATTGGCTGTAAGCCATAATCATCAACATTAACAGAAATAAACACTTGAAATAGATCACTCTGTAATGACTCTATATAATGTATGAATTTCACTTTTTGTATTTAAGAACTGAAATAAATTAACTTTTTGATGATATTCTAATTTTGTGAGATGCACCTGTATATATCCGAAAAGCAATTGGGAGTGCAAGGCTTCCCATTCAAGAGCACAACCTGAATTATAAATAGTAACATGGAAGTAGTACTCCAAACAGTGCAAATGATTGGAGTTTAAAAAAATGGAACCAACCTTCCAAAATAGTATAAATTACTGGACTTTATTGGACCAGCTGGCAATATAATATAAAAAAAAATAGGAGCAATACCCCAAAATAGTACAAATTACTGAACTTTATTGGCTGATCTTGGAGTGCTGCTTCCATTTTTTTGTATTTTGCCAAATAGACCAATAAAGTTCATTAATTTACACCATATTGAAGTGCTGTTGTTTTTTATTAAATTAGTCACATGGACCAACAAATTTCTGTAATTTGTACTATTTTGGAGTGCTACTTGTATTTTTTTATAATTAGCCACATGGGTCAATACGGTCCAGTAACTTGTACTATTTTGGAGTGCTGCTCCCATTTCTTAATCTATCTATCTATACTATATCGATCTTTGAATTCACAAGTGAAAACTCTTTTTCAATAGGAAGAGGTTGATGGACATGTCTGGCAGTCTGTGAAGAATGCTGTACTAATAAGTTAACAATTAGAACCTGTAATAATTATGAATTAGTAATAAAACAAAATCATGTCCCCAAAGTATTTGTTGAAATAAATTGCTAACCCTTTTAAAGCTCCATCCTAACCATTAAAAATGGTATTTGAATAGAATTGTGATAATAATGGCAATAAAATATTAATTATAATCTACAAGAGCACACATACTTACAGTTAACACATTATGAACTTTGTAATTTTCAGGCTCCTCCACAGTCAGTTTTTCTCCATACCAAAATGACAGAGCAAAGAATCCAGACACGATAAGTTTTGAAAATCCAATTGACATGTTTATACTGGCTTCCTTCTTTATTCCAAAACTTTTTGCAGTAATTAAATTGGCATTGTACCTATAAACAAAGTACACATTTAACTTGAACCACAGTAGATGGCTGAGTTTAAGATTGCTGGAGGTAAATTGAGAACATTAAACAACTTATTTAAAAAAAATGTGTTGTTTGTTTTCCCTTCATTAAAAATATGTAATACTGCTATGCCATTTTTGTAAAAATAGTAATAAATTAACAATTATCTAATAATTATTTAAAGTGTCCATACATTTGTTGGCTAAACACATTGTTACTGGCTGAAGTTCATCAGAATTCCTTGGGACTAGAATTGAGCAAATCACCCAAAATTTGACTGGGCCAAATTCACTCATTTCAGGGAGAAAATTAAATTTGCATTACATTAGCTCAATGTGAATGTAATCAACCAAGAAGTGGTTAAAACAATCTTATACTCACCTGTCTTCAGCTTTCCCCTTATCTGTCCTAAGACCAGTCCTCTGAAGGCTCTACTATCTTCTGTCTTCTACCCCACCTTTTTCGAACTTCCTTCCAGTTGGGTTTTCCATTCATTATGCCCCACATCGCTACCAGGAGCACGATGCACATCATTACTTGTGTTGCACCCCTTGTGATGGCTTAAGGCCTAGTGAATATAAAACCTATCCAGAAGAAAGTTAGAAGTAAGAAAAAGACATAACACGGGAGAAAGAAGATTCGATTGGAGGACAGTTATGGAGAGGAGGGAGGAGAATGAGTAGAACATTTTTATTTCTGTCAAACCTTTCCTTGGCCCCCTGTAATACAGCAAAATGGCAACCAGCAAGAGCGAACCACAAAAAAAAATTACTTTTGATTAATTTGAATTTATTTGTAAATTTTGAGAAAAATTCAGTCTGTCTCAAATCAATTCATTCATCTCTACTTGGTACCTATCAAATAATTTCCCCTTAGAGACATATGCTTAATATTCACGGAAAAACACTGTATGGGGCAGCACGATGGTTCGGTGGGTAGCACTGCAGCCTTGCATTGCTGGGGTCCTGGGTTCAAATCCAAGGAGTTTGTGTGGACTTTCTCCAGTTTCCTCCCACACTTAAAAGACATATTGATAGGGAATTTAGATTGTGAGCTCCATTGCGGACAGCGATGATAATGTCTGTAAAGCGCTGTGAAATATGATAGAGCTATATAAGCAAAGCTTGATAAATAAATATTCTATGGAAAAATTATACTTAATTTGTATTTTCTTTTATTTAACCCCTTTGTGACCGGGCCAATTTTTTAAATTCTGACCAATGTCACTTTATGTGGTCATAACTCTGGAATGCTTCAACAAATCCCAGTGATTTTGAGATTGTTTTTTGTGGCACATTATAATTTATGGTAATAGTAAATTTAGGTTGATATGTTTTGTATTTATTTATAAAAATATCAGAAACTTGACAAATACGTAAAAAAAATTGCAGTTTTCAAACTTTGAATGATTATCCCTTTAACCCAGATAGTCATACCACAGAAAAACATGAATAAATAACATTTCCCACATGTCTGCTTTACCTCAGCACCATTTTTAAAACTGTCATTTATTTTGTTAGCCTTTTAGGAGGTTTAAAAATGTAGCAGCAATTTTTCATTTTTTCAAGGAAATTTACAAAATTTATTTTTTTGAGGGACCTATCCAGGTTTGAAGTGACTTTAGGGGTCCTATATATTGGAAAACCCCAAATGTGATACTATTTTATAAACAGCACCCCCTGACATATTGAAAACTTCTGTCAGGTAGTTTATTAACCCTTCAGGTGATTTTCAGGAATTAATGCAAAGTGGTATAGCCGGAATGAAAAAGTATTTGTTTACCACCTAAATGTCGCTAACTTCTGAACTGACCGCTATAGCCGGGAGACTCTAAGGCCGCTATTTGGCCATGAACTGCTATGGCAAACATCAGGATCACAGAATCATGATCTCGGTGTGTCAATTAGATTAAAATGCAAGCCCCCACAATCTTTTAACCATTTATTTGATGTAGTCACTTTTGACAGCAGCAACTAAGGGGTTAAACAGATATGGACGGTGCCAACACAAATCATTTGTGAAACAGCAAGTTGTCAGATATAGTGGACAGCCAACAGCTGCTGGATTGTCACCTTTATGGGGATATATTCTCTTATATCTCAGGTCAGTATATATACATATTGGCGGTCTTGAAGGGGAGAAAAGGTTACAGAAATTTGTGAATTTAAAAAAAGACCCATAATAACTTGTCAATACACCTTTATGAAGACTTGTTTTTTGCATAGTGAGCAGACATTTAGATTGGTAAAGGCAATGCAAAGTTAGTAGTAGATCCAGCGCTTCCATAAAATATAAAACTTTTATTTGTATCCAGTTAAAATCGTGTGATAAAAAATGTCAGAGAAAAAAGTAACTGTATTTTTCATTCATTGTTCTACATAGTATAATATCTTACCACTGCAGTATTCAGAGAAACTTATGGTTTCCTCAGAATCTTAGTATCAAGATGTTAGCCATGGGGACCTTAACCTCTTAACACCTGGAGCTTTTTTCAGTTTGGTGTTTTCGTTTTTCACTCCCCTTCTTCCCAGAGCCACAACTTTTTTATTTTTCCATCAATATGGCCATGTAAGGGCTTCTTTTTTGCGGGTCGAGTTGTACTTTTGAACAACACCATTGGTTTTACCATGTGGTGTACTAGAAAATGGGAAAAAAATTCCAAGTGCAGTGAAATTGCAAAAAAGTGCAATCCCACACTTTTTGTTTGGCTTTTTTGCTAGGTTCAGTAAATGCTAAAACTGACCAGCCAATATTATTATATGGGTCAGACACCAAACATGTCTAGGTTCTTTTTTATCTAAGTGGTCAAAGTTTTTATTGTGCTTCAGCACTTTATGTCTAGAAAGTAGAGTTGAGCGATACCGTCCGATACTTCAAAGTATCGTATCGGATGGTATCGGCCGATCTTTAAAAAAAGTATCGGTATCGCCGATTCCGATACCGGAAGTCCCATTCAAGTCTATGGGACTTCCGGTATCGGAATAAGAAAAACCCTTTCCTGCCCTTGTACAGCCTCTCTGGGGTCTGTACGGGCCTTTCGGGGGGCTGTGCCGGCCTGCCAGGGGGTCTGTGCAGGCTCCGGTGGTCTGTGCAGGCTCTGGGGGGCTGTGCCGGCCTGCCGGGGGGCTGTGCCGGCCTGCCGGGGGGCTGTGCCGGCCTGCCGGGGGGCTGTGCAGGCTCCGGGGGGCTGTGCCGGCCTGCCGGGGGGCTGTGCCGGCCTGCCGGGGGGCTGTGCAGGCTCTGGGGGTCTGTGCAGGCATCGTCCGATGGGACTACAAGTCCCATCGGGCGATGCCTGCTACCATGACAGTGATTGACACATTAGCCAATGATGGGACAGTAGTAGTCCCATCATCCTGCTAATGTGTTAAATTTAAAAAAAAAAAAAAAAAAAAAAATTACATGCTACATACATACAACATGCATACTACATACATGCTACATTCATACTACATACTACATACATGCTACATTCATACTACATAAATACTACATGCAACATACATACTACATATATACTACATGCATGCTACATACATACCACATATATACTACATACATACTACATGCATGCTACATGCATGCTACATGCTACATACATAACACATATATACTACATGCATGCTACATACATACTACATGCTACATACTACATGCATGCTACATACATACTACATGCTACATACTACATATATACTACATGCATGCTACATACATACTACATGCTACATACATACTACATATATACTACATGCATGCTACATACATACTACATGCATGCTACATACATACTACATGCTACATACTACATATATACTACATGCATGCTACATACATACTACATGCTACATACATACTACATATATACTACATGCATGCTACATACATACTACATGCTACATACATACTACATATATACTACATGCATGCTACATACTACATGCTACATACATACTACATATATACTACATACTACATATATACTACATACATACTACATACATACTACATACATACTACATGCATGCTACATACATACTACATGCATGCTACATACATACCACATACATACTACATGCTACATACATACCACATATATACTACATACATACAATACATTCATACAATACATACATAGACATACAGTACATATAACATAGAGTAACATACTTACCAATACTTGTCACATTGTTCCCCGAAGCCATTGTCTTTTCCGGGATAAATATTAACATAACAAACCACAAAAATACTCACCCACGATCCGAAGCAGTCCACGAGTGTGTCCCACGACGATCTTGGGTAGAGAACTGCAGCATCAGATGATGCTGCCGTTCTCTACGGGCTGCAGGAATCCAATGATGGAAGGTAGGTATCCTTCCGCACTGTATTCCTCCGCCACTTAAAAAAAAAAAAGTCCCTAGTCTCACTTTATGCCATTGCTGTGTGGGAAATTCCCACACAGCAATGGCATAAAGTGAGACTAGGGACTTTTTTTTTTTAAGTGGCGGAGGAATACAGTGCGGAAGGATACCTACCTTCCGTCATTGGATTCCTGCAGCCCGTAGAGAACGGCAGCATCATCTGATGCTGCAGTTCTCTACCCAAGATCGTCGTGGGACACACTCGTGGACTGCTTCGGATCGTGGGTGAGTATTTTTGTGGTTTGTTATGTTAATATTTATCCCGGAAAAGACAATGGCTTCGGGGAACAATGTGACAAGTATTGGTAAGTATGTTACTCTATGTTATATGTACTGTATGTCTATGTATGTATTGTATGAATGTATTGTATGTATGTAGTATATATGTGGTATGTATGTAGCATGTAGTATGTATGTGGTATGTATGTAGCATGCATGTAGTATGTATGTAGCATGCATGTAGTATGTATGTAGCATGCATGTAGTATGTATGTAGTATGTATGTAGTATGTATGTAGCATGTATGTAGCATGCAGTATGTATGTAGCATGTATGTAGTATGTATGTAGTATATATGTAGTATGTATGTAGCATGTAGTATGTATGTAGCATGCATGTAGTATATATGTAGTATGTATGTAGCATGCATGTAGTATGTATGTAGTATATATGTAGTATGTATGTAGCATGCATGTAGTATGTATGTAGTATGTATGTAGCATGCAGTATGTATGTAGCATGTATGTAGTATGTATGTAGTATATATGTAGTATGTATGTAGCATGCATGTAGTATGTATGTAGCATGCATGTAGTATGTATGTAGTATGTATGTAGTATGTATGTAGCATGTATGTAGCATGCAGTATGTATGTAGCATGTATGTAGTATGTATGTAGTATATATGTAGTATGTATGTAGCATGTAGTATGTATGTAGCATGCATGTAGTATATATGTAGTATGTATGTAGCATGCATGTAGTATGTATGTAGTATATATGTAGTATGTATGTAGCATGCATGTAGTATGTATGTAGTATGTATGTAGCATGCAGTATGTATGTAGCATGTATGTAGTATGTATGTAGTATATATGTAGTATGTATGTAGCATGCATGTAGTATGTATGTAGCATGCATGTAGTATGTATGTAGTATTTTTTTTTTTTTTTTTTTTAACATTTAACACATTAGCCGGATGATGGGACTACTACTGTCCCATCATTGGCTAATGTGTCAATCACTGTCATGGTAGCAGGCATCGCCCGATGGGACTTGTAGTCCCATCGGACGATGCTTGCACAGACCCCCGGACATCAGCACAGCCCCCCGGCAGGCCGGCACAGCCCCCCGGCAGGCCGGTACAGACCCCCACAGGGTGCACAGACCACCGGCAGGCCGGCACAGCCCCCCGGCAGGCCGGTACAGACCCCGGGCAGTCCACACAGCCCCCCGGCAGGCCGGCACAGCCCCCCGGCAGGCCGGCAGAGACCCCCGGAAGGCCCGAAATGACGGCGCATCATGATGCGCACACACCGCGCATCATGATGACGTCAGGCCGTCAATCAACTGAACTTCCGATTCCGATGCCGAATTCCGATATTGAAAAAATATCGGAAGTCGGTATCGGAATTCCGATACAGCAAGTATCGGCCGATACCCGATACTTGCGGTATCGGAATGCTCAACACTACTAGAAAGACTTTGTTTTAAAAAAACCATTTTTTACATCATGCCTGTGGCCATTCATGCGTGCTCTCAGGGTCTGGGTGGTACGACCCACATATTGCAGACCACAGACACAGGTTAACATGTAAATCACGTGATCAGAATTGCATGTTAAGTTTTGTGAGATCCTATGTTTTTCTCCTGTACTATTAGACTTAATTTCTTTAGCTCCATGATTTATAATTCTGCAGCAGCAGCATTTTTTTTTTAAGCATTTAGAGACTCCCCCTTCCCTTTATAAACCAATAGATCAGCACTGATTTTTTCATTTTTTTCCTTTAACTTACTTGGAGCTAGCATGCTTTTTCCCATTTTACTCTTTGTGAAGGTGATTTGTGGTTCTTTTGGTAAAATTGTTTTTTGTTGTTTTTTTTACTCTTTTTATTGAAGGATTCCACAACATAGTATAATCAAACATAAAACATTACAGTATAAAGTCAGAATCATTCATAGTGACATAACTATGATATATTTCAATAATAAGAAACAAACAGAACAAATACAACACAGTATTCTACACAATACATTATACCATTCATTGCATTTTCTAGCTTACAGGATCTATTTTAGGAGCTGTGAGCTCATACCAGGTCATGTTATAAAAGACACTTATTCTAAAATTCACACAAATCAAAACTTGCATGGTCTAGAAGTAATATACATCAGGGATTATATCTCAACCTCGAAGAGACCATAGCAATAGGAGCCAAGTGTGTCAAAGGGGAATCATACCACCTTTCCCAAATCTTATGGAACTTCTGGGGACATTTTCTGTTTTTATACAATATGTTCTCGTAAGGGATTATGTCAGTCACTAATTTCTTCCATTGATTGATCGAAGGGGATTTCCCTCCCATCCACCTCAACACCACTGCCTTCCTAGCCATAAATAGAGCCTCTCAAAGAAATATTCTATCATAATGAACCCACGTCTCTTTATCTACAACACCCAGGAGACATAATTCAGGAGTGCATTCAATCGATATTCCCAATATTCGTTCCAATGTATACATGACATCACTCCAATACCCCTGTATACTGCCACAGCTCCAGATAAGGTGCCAAAAGTCCGCCCCTGATTCCCCACATCTATGGCATTCTTCCGTTGCCCTTCTATCGAATTTACGAAGTCAGCTTGGGGTCAAATAGGACTGGTGAAGAATATACAACTGGATTAACTTGTTGTTTGCAGCTGGTGACACCATCGTATGTGCCTCTAGGGCATCATTCCACTGTTCATCAGTGATAGAAGGTATCAAGTGGCTCCACTTACTTTCTACAACGAGTTGAGTGGATGCGATTTTAGAATTCAATAAAAAGGTGTAGAGAGAGGAAGTCACCCCTGTAGGCCCCTGAGTTGATAATATTCCTATCAATGGGTATTTAGACATTCTCATTCTAGGAAACGGGAATTGATACACTATGGCGTGCCTCAGCTCCAGGTATCTGTAAAATTCTCTATATGTAACTCCAAATCTTACATGAATTTGTTCAAACGATAATAAAATTATGTTTTCAAAAATCTGACTAAGTGTTATTATTCCATTCTGTGGAATGGGATTATCCCATATATGAACATCCCCAATCTGATCAGTGAACTTTATAATACATTTACTTTCTTTCCAAATTTGTATCGCTAATTTATGCGCAAATAATCCCTGGGGTGGTCTATATGAACCTTCCAATATTGCCCATGGTGTATGTCCATCCAGAAAGTGTATGAGATGTACCTCTGCATTACCGGGCCTAACTCCAATTAACCAGTGTTTTAAATGACGCCATTGACCAGCTAAATAGTATAAATACAGGTCAGGGAGAGCATAGCCACCCTGATTTTTGGGCCTCTGCAGGGATCCAATACTCATTCTAGATCTAGACGATCCCCATACAAATGTTGCCATCATGCTATGTATTTTTTTTAAGAAACCCTTAGAGACCCTTTTTGATATGTGTTCCAGCATATATAAACATTTGGGAAGGATTATCATTTTTATCAATCTGGTAAAATTGTTTTTGATATAGGGTCCTTTCTCAATAAGTACCATTATATCCTTAGGGTGTTACAGATATACAGATTACTCTGGTTGTATGCTGTGATAAAATTGTGCCTCCAAAGGTTTTCATCCTTCTTACTTTATTCTACCTTCTTATTTTGTTTATTGAGGAAATCTGATTGTGTTGAATTAAACATTTTTTGAAAGGCTATTTCCACAATGTGATTTTTTGGAAGATGATAATATATTGCTTTACTGGGAGCAGAGTTGATCAAAAATGTTTTTCTATTTTTGTTTAGAACTGTTTCTTTGTAAGGTTTGTTTATTAATTGTGAATATTCTAACTCAAATTGGGGTGATGGATCTGTAATGAAAGATGGATGAACTGGGGGAGGAGGAGGGGAGGGGAAGAGGGAATGTTGTAGCCTGTAGGTAATGAAAGATGGATGAACTGGTGGAGGGGCAAGGAAACAACAACCTTCCCTCTTCTCCTCCCCCTCCCAAGTTCATCCATCTTTCATTACCTGATACAGATCCATCACCCCAATTTGAGCTAGAATATTCACAATTGATAAACAAACCATACAAAGAAAAAGTACTAAACAAAAAAGACATTTATTTTTTACCAATTCTGCTACTACTAGAGCAATATGTTATCATCTTCCAAAAATTCATAATAATTTAAAGCCCCCATGATGCCCCATTATATCAGGCATAGGATCTCTAACTAGCTCCCTATCGCACTATATAGATCTCTAACTACAGGAGTTCGTTAGCCAACTTCCCTCATAATTGAGAGATTTGGCACAACTGATTAGAGAGACAAGAGAAATTATATGAGGGGAGAATTATTTATTTATAACACTGGATGTTGTAGCGCTTTTTTCTAATATTGGACACCAATTGGGACTAGAATGTGTAGAATTTTACCTGAACACAGATCCTACCTTAAAAATGGAACAAAATCTTTTTTTGCTGGCAGGTCTGCGTTTTATATTGGAACATAACCTTTTTATATTTGAAGATAAACTATACCTGCAGTAGCTTGGGACACAATGGGGACTCAGGTCGCCCCAAGTTTCGCAAATTTGCTTATGGGGCGATTCGAGACCCTATCGTCAATCATGGCAGATAAATATAAAACATTCATTAAATACCATCGCAGATATATTGTTGATCTGATCATCATATGGAGTAGTACGGAACAGGAGGCTATAAAGTTTGTAAGAGGACTCAATAACAATGAGTGGGGCCTTACATCCACGGCTCATATTGTGAGTGATAAAATCATATATCTAGATTTGGAATTATTTCAAAACAGATGACGGAAATGGGTATCTAGATTTCAACAGTACTCATTTCTAGAGTTGAGCGAATTTGCTTGGGTTCCTGCTTATTCGGCAAGCTATAGCACTTACCGAATAAGCTGCAGAGGGAAGCTGAATACCTGGATTGCGCCTGCTGATCAACTGTTTGGCTTCGCAGCTGCATGTGTCGCGGCTGTGTGATAGTCATGACACATGCATGTAGAGCCCATTTGTTGAGTTGAGCAAGTCAGATTACCTCAAACAAAATAAGAAGGATAAAAAACTTTGGACACACAATTTTATCATTGCATACAACCAGAGTAATCAGTATATTCGTAACACCCTAAAGAAATATTCTTATTTATTGAGAAAGGACCCTATATTAAAAACAATTTTATCAAAAGAACCACAAATCACCTTCAGAAGGGGTACAACGGTAAAAAAACATGATAGCTCCAAGCAAGTTGAAGAAACAAAATTCAGTGCTTATCCATCGCTTTATAAAGGGGAAGGGGAGTCTCTAAAATGCATTTTTTAAAAATGCTGCTACTGCAGAATTATAAATCATGGAGCTAAAGAAATTAAGTCTAATAGTATGAGAGAAAAACATAGGATCTCCAAAACGCAACATGCAATTCAGATTACGTGATTTACGTGTTAACCTGTATCTGTGGTCTACAATATGTGGGTCGTACCACCCAGACCCTGAGATCACTCATGAATGGCCACAGGCATAATGTAAAAAATGTTTTTAAAAGAAAGTCTTTCTAGACATAAAGTGCTGAAACACAATAAAAACTTTGATTTGGTCAAAGTCACATGACTGCAACAAATCAATATAGAATCACTAAATAGAAAAAAGACCTTGAATGCCAAAGAATAAATTTTGGATATTAAGGGTATGTTCACACTGGGCATTTTTGCTCTTTTTTTATGCTAATATTCAGCTGCTTTTTAAAGCACCAGCAAAGCCTATAAGATTTCAGAAATCTCATGCACACACATTGTTTTTTGTGTCATCAGGTCAATTACAAACAAAAATAACATATAAAAAATACATAATAAATAAAATGATAAAACAATAATCTTTTCAACATAGGACTAATATGTACATATTACACATATATATGTCTTTCTCCCATTTTTGTTCTCTTCTCTATCGAGAGAAAGGAGGAAAAAAATATATTATTTTTTTATTTCTTCATTAATTTGATTTTTTTTGTGTTAAACTCTTTTTTTCCAAAAGTTTTTTTCCCTCAAGTTTTTTTTTCTTCCTCCCTCTATCTTTTGAAGGGTAGAAGGTCATTTATTGGGATACATTTTCAGTCTTCATATGGAAATTCAATTAGATTGACATGTTTCTTATAAATAGGTTCATTATTATCAATATTGTTTTGTTTTTTTGTTTGTTTTTTATATGCATTTTACATATCATGATTTTTATATTTTATATATTTATTTAAAAGAACAATGTAGGATGATTCACCACTCCTCTTCCTCTTTTGTGTCCCCTTCCTCTCTAACACTGGGAAAGGGCTATATGAGAAAGATCAAATTCATTTTTTCCCTAATCTGAAGAAGGCTGCAAACAGCCGAAATACGTTGAGTATATAGTTTAAGTATATAGTTTTTATCATTTTGAATAAAAATTTTTTTACCTACCAGCAACCCGAAATTTCTGCACCTTGATTTCTTTTGGTGGCAAAGACAGCACCATTCCTTGGTCCTCCTGCCTTGCATCTACTTTGTAGGATACTCTTATCAGAGTCCAATCCCTCCTCACCAGGTTAGCAGAAGTCTCTTGCAAACACATCCATACTTCAAGCGGGAGTTGTACCTCAGTTTGCACAACCGTATCAGGTGAGCAAATTCCTATAGATCCCCATCCACGCAATTGATTATGTCTGAGTACACTTTAGGAAATTCAAAAGTATTGAAAAGTTTTTGATGAACGTACAGAGGTAGTTGGCAAAATCCAAAAACCTTTTGTAAATGTAGGTAATAGCAGGTACGCAGGATGCAGTGACGAGACGCGAGACTGAGTTGTGTTTTGGTAAGTAACTTTTATAAACTGAAGCCGCTAGGGCTATACTAAGCAACCAAAACAAGGTAACAGCTATTGTCCTCGCAGGGACTCAGCACCAACAAACACTATTTAAGAGAACACGACTAACCCGGCAAAGGCCGGTTACTATAGGGTCGCGATATGGCCGACTACGGGTCCTTATTTCCTATAGTGTCACTTATCCATCCTGACATCCCTCGGTGTCGCTGATGGAGCTGCTTTGACGTTGCAGCCGCTGGGCCCAGCTGCTGAGAATCTGGCATAGTCTTCGGGCGTCTCAGCGCCCAGGAGGAGTTGGGGCACAACAGGCCCTAAGGGAGTCCTTTGGTGAGGTAACCCCCTGTAGAAACAGCGGGGTCCCGTTCGTTAGCGGGATCAAGGAGACTCCAGTCCCCCCCAAGCAGGGTAGTGACGCAGTTCCGAGGAGTGGCAGTTGGTAGGCTACGTGCACGGCCTGGGCCGGTGCAAAGAGTCTCTCTGTAGGCGAGGAGCAGGCCCCAACTGACAACTGCAGCGGGGTGATGATAGCTGTGTGCGGTGATGAACAGACCGCAGCCGCGGTCTGAAGCGGGGCGGCAGTGGGCAGGCCGCAACCGCGGGCTGGAGTGAAGCAGCAGTGGCTGCGTGAGGCAGCGGACAGGCCGCAACGGGCTGGAGCACAGCGGTAATGGCTGCGGACGACCGTGGGCAGGTCGTAACCCCGAATTGGAGAGGGGCGGCAGTCTCTTGTTGGTAAGCTTGGTACTTCCTCCCTAAAGGGCACTGTAAATCTCCCCTCTCCTGCTGATCTCCTCTCTGGTCACCATCAGTCGCTCTGGCTCTCTCACACTCCCACAGTCTCTTGCTCCATGTCTGCTGTTCTACCAACTGACTCCCCTGCGCGCCCCCTGCTCCTTTTATACTTGCCCCTCCCCTTGCTGTCCTGTCACTCTCAGCCATCCACTGTCTTCCTCCGTTCCCCAGGTACAGTTCCCTGAGGAACCTAGATGGCGGTCCCCTTGGTTTTGGCCCGGACACTCTGCGGGGGCCCTCCTCCCTACAACGCCTTCAAATCTTCATTACAATCACAATCCAGTACCACTTGGACTTTCGTCGTATCCATGTGAAAACTGGGGGACAATAGCACATATCCTAGAAAAGGGATCATCTCAAACGAGAACATACATTTCTCTGATTTGACAATTTATTGTCTCTGAGTATCTGAAAGACCTGCCTGACGTTTAAAGCGGTGCAGCGCTTCTTGGGGTTCATGAATTATTACTGTCAGTTTATACCCCACTTTTCCGCATTGGAAGCTCCATTAGTTGCTTTCACTTAAAAAGGAGCTAATCCCAACGCTTGGTCGGAACAGGTCTCCAAGCCCTTCGCAGCTATAAAATCACATTTTGCTGGCGCTCCCATCTTACACCGTCCCGATGTGGATAAACCATTTATTCTGGAGGTAGATGCCTCTTCTGTCGGTGCAGGAGCAGTCCTTTTCCAGAAGGATGCTCAAGGTCGGAAGCATCCCTGCTTCTTTTTCTCTAAGACCTTCTCACCGGCGGAGAAGAATTACTCCATCGGCGACAGGGAGCTGCAAGCGATGAAGTTGGCCTTTTCCGAGTGGAGACATATCCTGGAGGGAGTTCAGTTTCCCTTCCAGGTATATATAGACCATAAAAATTTTGTCTATTTGCAGACGGCTCACCGCCTGAACTCTCGTCAGGCTAGGTAGTCGCTCTTCGCTTCCCGCTTCCGCTTCACCTTGCACTACCTCTCAGGAGAGAAGAACGTCCGTGCGGATGCTCTCTCACGCTCGGTGGTTTCAGCGGAGGAAGGAGAGGCTGAGCCTCGGCTAATTCTCCCGCCGGAGAGTTTTGCGACCGTTCTCGCCTGGGCACACGCCTCCAGGGTGGGTGGTCACTTTGGCAATAAGCGGACAAAAGAGCTCCTGGTGGCCGCATATGGCTCGAGATGTCAAGGAATACGTACAGGCATGCGTCTCGTGTGCACGGAACAGACCCTCTAGACAGGCCGGTGGGGCTATTGTATCCCCTGCCAGTGGCGGATAGACCTTGGGAGATGGTTTTCATGGACTTTGTGGTTGGCTTACCCAAGTCTGGTGGCAGTACAGTCATTTGGGTGGTCACCGACCATTTTTCTAAAATGGTGCATTTGGTGCCACTCGCACGGTTGCCTTTTGCTCGTGGTCTTGCCACACTGTTCATAAAACACGTATTCCACCTACATACCGGACAAAATTATTAGTGACCGAGGTCCCCAGTTCGCGTCTCGCTTCTGGAGGGAGCTCTGCAGTCTACTCAGCATCGAGCTAAATCTGTCCTCCGCTTACCATCCCGAGACGAACGGCTTGGTTGAAAGAGCCAACCAAACCTTGGTCACGTACCTATGGCATTTTGTCTCTGCCAGGCAGGATGACTGGGCATCCTTGCTACCATGGGCTGAGTTTGCCCTGAACAATGCAGTGGCTGATTCCACTAGTCAGATGCCTTTCTTCTAAACTACGGCCAACATCCACGTGTCCCTGTCCCAATGCCAGTGTCCTCCGCTGACTCCAGGGTGGCAGACTGGGCAGTGGAGGCTCGTGACATCTGGGATCACACTCAGGATGCTATCCAGGCCTCTAATGAAAGGATGAGGGCGTCTGCCGACACACATCGGCGACCCGCTCCAAGCTTCTCCCCCGGAATATCGAACTGCGAGTCGAGTCCCCCAAGTTTGCGCCACGATACATTGGACCCTTCAAGGTCCTCGAGCTCGGTGGTCTACCGCCTGGCTCTTCCTCCACATTTAGCCATTTCGGACGTTTTCCATGTGTCCCTCCTCAAACCAGTTCATATGGCCCAGTTCTCCGAGTCATCTGCCGGGTCATCAGACTTGTCGTCTGATGAGTTTGAGGTTAACGCCATTGTGGGACGCAGGATTGTACGTGGCAAAAAAATTTATTTGGTGTATTGGAAGGGTCATGGCCCGGAGGCTTGGACCTGGTGGAGAACATCCATGCTCCACTCCTGATTGCGGCCTTTGAGCGCAGCGAGGCTCAGAGAGGGGGGTAATGTTTGGCGCCATTCCCCGTTGACCGCTCAGGGACCTGCTCAGCAATCCCAGTGATCCAGGTGTCCTGCTCAGACTCGCTCTGTGAGCCTGGATGTTGCTGCCACCTCTGGTGCAGCAATGGTAGCACAACCTGCTCTGCAGGGAACCGCTCCAGAGGCTAAGTCCTCTCGCCCTGCTACTGGGCATGCCTGCAGGATGACCTCTCACTGGAGAGCAGGGGTCACATGCTCAGGTCCTGTGTTGGATCTGATTGGTCCTTCCCAGAGTACTGGAAGGTCCCGGAAGCACATGGCTATAAAAAGCCCGCATGGCGGCTCAGCTATGCGCTAGTGTAGACTATTATGCTGTTTGTGAAAGGTGATGGATGCATGTGTCTGGTGACTGGCTTATTTGAAACCCCCTTCCCTCTGATAATACGAATGGTGACAGAGTGTTGGTTATAGTCAGCTCCAGTTAGTGGCAAGCTATGCGCCACTGTGCTTCCTACACTGTACTCTTGCGTCCGATGGTGTCCGGCTTTCCGGCGCCGTCGTCTAGCAGCTTTAGCTACCGCCGCGCTGCAGTAGCAGCATTTATTGGAGTTTGCGCCTGCGACGCCACACGCCAGTTGGTCCTGTGGAGTTAACAGGTCCAGCGCTCATTCCTAATTTATATTAGGGCGTCTCTGTGGCTTAACAGAGGCCGCCTTCATTCCTCGGGTGACGTGAACCCGAGTGCAGCACTTCGCCAGCTAGCGAGTCTGCCATTGTCCAGCAGCAATCTAGTCACCTACCGCATGGTGGACCCCGGGCGGCGAACGCACCTCCTATTATTTATATTTGGTGCGTTCCACCGTCCCTAACAATAGGCCATTGCCGGTGTGTGAAATTATTAGCTTCTGTGGAGAAAATTTGGAAACATGCTCTGTGGGTGCAATTTTTAGCTGAACTGCTAGTAGCAAGCCTCGCTGCAGAATACCAGCTCAATCCAAGATCATAGTACAAGCTTTTCATTGGCGGCATTTGGAACATATGCTACTAGAGCAAACATTTTGAAGCTGTGTGGGAACTCTGCCCCATGTTCTTTGGGTGAAATTTCTAAGCTGCTTCTAAAAGGGTACTCTGCCTTATAGTCTGTGGATGAAATTTATAAGCTGCTTCTTAGGGGGTACGCTGCCCCATGGTCTGTGAGTTAAATTTTATGCTCCTTTTTAGGGGGTATTCAGCCCCATGCTTTGTGGATGAATTTTGTAAGCTGTTATTGTAGGGGTACTCTGCCCCATGCTCAGTGGGTGAATTTTTTAATTGGACTGTAAGAAGCTAACCTCAGCTTCTCTGGGGACACTGTTAATTTTCTATGTTATTCATTTACTTCCTATTTTTCCAATGATTATTATGGTGATAGAAACCCTTGTAGTAATTTCTCTACTCAGCTTCACATTTTTTTACAATTGTCCTGCTCTTACCCCCATTTAGCCTCCTTTTGCAGCCCACTAGCCATCACTATGACCAATTTCCAGCCATTTTAAAGCACCGAAGTTCGGGTCCACATTGACCTCTACTGGGTTCGGGTCCGGGGTTAAGTGTGAACCTAAACTGTGCTTTTTACGGTATTTTCGTCGAACCTGGCAAGTTATCTCATCTCTACTCAAGAGCAGATAACTATGAGGAGTTGGTGGAAAATCTCATCAAAACTTATAAGGATCTTGGCTGTAAGGCTGTGTGCCCACATAAGCATTTTTTCCCGTTTTTTAAGCGTTTTTACTGGCAAAAATGCTTAAAAATCGCTTAAAAGAAGCATCCCATTCATTTTAATGCATTCTGCACTTTTTGTGCATATTGATGCGTTTTTTTCTGCGAAAAAAACGCATCGCGGTAAAAAGCACAGCATGCTCATTAATTTTGCAGAAAAGTCGACATTTTTAGCTATTTTCTATGAGACTGGGGACGCGCGGAAAAAAATGCGTAAAAAACGTGCATTTTTTGCCCAGAAAACGCGAAGAAAACGTGCGTTTTCTGGGAAGGAGTCCGGTTTCATGAAGAAATTTTCTGCATACGTGAGCACATAGCCTAACATGTCCTTTAAGATCCATCTCTTACATTCGCATCTAGACTTTTTTCCACCAAACTGTGGAGCATTGAGTGTTGATCATGGTGAGAGATTTCATTAAGATATTGCGGCTATGGAGAAAAATATCAAGGAAAATGAAATACATTAATGCTTGCAGATTACTGTTTGATAATTCTAAGGGTTGATCTGATGCATGAGTTCAAGAGAAAAGCAAAGAGTTGTCACTGAATGAGGACCAAATTTTGTAGTACAATTTCTCTAACTGTTTATGATTCGAATATTTACAATTGCAAAAATAATAATGTTTCAAAGTACTGAAACGTCTATGCATTAATTATATGTAACAGTAAAAGGTCTTTGATATCATAGAAACAAAAGCCAACTAAAATTTTTTATTGTCAGATTTGAATTCAGGAGGTCAAAATCATTAATAAATGGCTCATTTCATAACTGAACCTGACAACTTTTGAAATTATGACGAACAGTGTTATCAGAGGGCAACATGTTAAAAAAAGTTAAGGTGCACAGTGTTTTCAACAATTCTAGTAGAAAGCTGCCAGGGTTAGAATCTTGCTAAAATTAACCTGAAAACAGACCTTACAACAGTTGAATAACAATTGTTATACTGTAGCAGTGTGCATGACTCACCGGATTTTATTCTTTCAGTTCTTAAACAATTTATTTACATAAAAACAATCAAAACATAGAAAATTATTCATCTTTAGCTCAACTCACTCTCTCCCTCTTTCATATTATGCCTACTCATGGGGGAGATAGATTTAATGAGCCAATACAGCCATCATAAAGTTTGTGAATTTACTCTGTGTCAAATTACAGCACAAATTTCTTACTTTTCTGCTGCTTTTTCTTGTCCATTGAATGCATCCACCGTTCTAATGGCTGTCAAGACTTCTTCTGCAACTGCCCCTGCCTTTGCATAAGCTTTTATCTCTTTAGTTATATATGATGCAGAAATCTGGAAAAAAAATATAATAAAATTGCACAGCCAATTATCAATACTTAGATGTGCTGAATTTTAGAAAGCTGCAAAGTAGAGGGTACAATGTGGAATGGGGCGGTAGCCATGGACGAGGTACTCATGCTACGCGCCCCGGAACACTACATGAAAGTAAGGGTCCTGGCTAGGTATGTTGACTTTGGCTGTAGTGGTGGTATGCCGTTGCAGACCACATGGTGCAGTAGACTTCGGCTGGCGAGGACCAGATGTTGTACAGTTCAATGAGGGAGACCACCACTCAAAAATAAACTGTCTTTTTCTGAACAATAAAGGGGAAGCATGCACAGTATAGTGGATATTGGGTGTATAACTTCATGGACATTTCTCTTAAAACATAGAACATCTTCATACAAATTCTCTCTTTCCTGCCTAGACTCATTAAATGCTGCCCCAGCTAGTTCCTCTGCCTTCATAACAACTCAGTACAGTACTTTGGGAGCTTCCCTCATCCCCAATAATGGCACTTCAGTCCAGTAAGTGAGAGTTTTGATTTTCAACTCTTGATACTGTGTCCTTTTTTCCCTTAGGGGAGATAATTATGTCACTTTGGCAGTTAGTTTCTCTTTTTGCCAACGCTCGTAGATTACTGCTCGGGGCACTCTCTTTGTCTCACATTACCTGTTCTGATTTGTTCCATCACCTCGTTGACTTGAAATCTCAGTACTGTCCCACTAGGCTTCCTGCCCAAGATCCCATCTTCAGAGAATCACTAGCTCCTTCTATCACTTTTCCTGGTCTCTATTATGAATCACGCTTTTTTGGTGCGTTTGTCTCCTCTCAATTCAGATACAACCATTTCATGCAGCACTGCTGACTTGTAAGACCATAAGTCTACTAGCAATATATAATGAATAGAAAAAAGCGCGGACGGCACCGCTGTTACCGTGTAGTTTCCTGTGATATGCGGTATGCAGAGGACCAAATGCTGGGAATCTCGGGTGCCGGACCTGGAAAAAGCAATCCTTGGAATCCACACAGAAGAAAAGGTTGCACTCTTCGGGATGAAGAAATATCTCACAGGTTTATTGACACATCAAGTACATGTCAAGCCGGGGGAGTGACATACAGAATGCAGAAAAGGCTGACAACGGCCATTTCGCGCTGTTCAAGCGCTTCAACGGGCTTGAACAGCGCAAAACAGCCATTGTCAGCCTTTTCTTCACTCTGTATGTCACTCCCCCGGCTTGACATGTACTTGATGTGTCAATAAACCTGTGAGATATTTCTTCATCTCGAAGAGTGTGACCTTTTCTTCTGTGTGAAGACCATAAGTCTGCTTCTGTTGCAGGCTAGACCCTATCTGCCCTCCTGACAGGAAACTCTCTCTGTCCATTCACTTTAGTCCCTTCGACTTTGGGCTTGTCCCAACTGCTAACCCTAACTATTCCTAGTACCTATCTGTGGCTAGGTAGAGCATTAGCTATTGCTAATAATGCATATCACTAAACACATTGCACATCTAAATACATTGCAACAATACACTTCTCTGGGGTGGGGTGGGAATGTGGGCAACATCTCCACTTCCTTACATTGCACCACCCTATAGGAGGTATCAACCTGAAGCATACCAAGCATAATCAGGAAAAAAAGGAGAAAGAAGTATACCAGATGGGCAATGAACTTTAAGAATTGTCATAAACCAGTTATTTGTAACGGCCTGCCCAGAAATTGAGCTGGGCTGTTAGACTAATAAGTACTTACCCTTGTGGAGGCTGCACAGTTTGTCCATTCATAATTGTGAATACAAGATTTTCTCTTCCTAATTTTCGTATGCAGAAATGGTTTAGTGTATATTTCAATTGTCAGTTCCGTAACAATGTGTATGTGATTATTTGTAGCTGTCCTGGGATCTACTTTGTTGAGACAACTAAGGAACTCTGATAGAGGATGCAGCATTCAAACATCAGAATGGTAAAAAAAAGATTACGCACCAGTCCTCCTTGATGAGGCATTTACATTGGGCTTCGTCCTCTTTTGCACAAATATTTTTAGTCCTCCCAGTCACAGATCATCTCACTTCTCTCCATTACTACTGTTGCAATTTCTCCTTTCAGTGTGGTGAATTACAGCTCAGCTGTCCAATTTGAGGCAGGAGCATGTTGAGCTATCTATATAGTGTATAGCATAGGGATAGGACAGAGCTGAAATGAGGGACAGATTGTGACTGCGCTCTCTGCAAAAAAAAAATTCTGTGTGTACTCTGCAACCCATATCTGGAGTATGACTGTGCTAAAAGTCACTGTGGGTACTCTAAAAATACATCTGGGAGAGTACTGTACTAAAAGCCACTATGTGTGCCCCTGCCTTTGGGAGTACTGTCCTTTAAGCTGATGTGTGTACTTTGCCTGTGGGTGTACTGTCCTTTAAGCCACTGTGTGTGCAATGCACCCCTCCACCTGTTGGAGTACTGTTCCTTTATGCCGCTGCATGTACTCTGCACCCCCACCTGTGGAAGTACTGTCATTTAAGCCGCTGTGTGTACTATGCACCCCCTTCCCTGTGGGAGTACTGTCATTAAGCCACTGTGTGTACTCTGCACACCCCCGCCAGTGGGAGTACTGTTTCTTTAAGCTGCTGTGTGTTTTCTAGTAGTCTGAGAAATAAATAGTTGGCATCATTGCCATTAATAGGCCAAAGAAATAATATTTCAGGACCGATGTTTGTTTTCTAGTTTCTTCACATCAGCTGTCTCATTGCCATTTCTAGAGCCAAAAAATAATTTTTCTGGACTGATGTGTTTTTTTAGAAGTCTGAGAAATAAAAAATTGGCATCAGCTGTCTAGTTGCCATAAGTAGGCAACATAAGTAATTTTTCAGGACCTCTGTCTTTTTTAGCAATGTTGCAAATAAACAAATCTACTGGAAATGTGAAAACATGCTTTGTGCATGAAATTTGTTATCAACTTCTGTGGGATGAATGACGAAACATGCTCTGTGGGGGAAATTTTTAACTGGACTGCCAGTAGCTAGAATTGCTGCGGGCCACCAGCTCAATCCAAGAGTATACTAAAAGAATTTGTAACGTACACTACTGGAGCAGACATTTTGGAGCTGTGGAGGTACTGTTAAAATCTTATTATTCATTTAGTTCCTATTTTGCCATGATTGCTATGGTGACAGAACCCCTTTAAGTCATTTCCCTATATATAGAGCAGTCATAACCACAAGAACAATACGGTGGGGAATGGCAAATTTGGGATAAGGAGGAAGATGATGAAGCGACACAGTTGTCGCTAAGTCCTCTTGTTGTTAAGTCACAAAGTCAGGAGGACCAGGGTGCAGTGGTGGAAGATGAAGTGGTGGATGACAAAGTCATTGACCCAACATTGGAAGCTGCCATGCAGAGCAAGGTCAACAGGCTTGAGGGGGAGAGATCAGTAGTATTGAAGCAGACAGGAAGACGCAGTGGGGTGACAAGAAAGACAAGGTGGGAAACTGTTCCGCAGAGCACCGATACTTGTGCATTTCTCAATCAAAGAGTTAGGTGTCCCCCACTTTGAGAGTTCTGAGATTAACAAAATGGCCATTTGCAACCTGTGCCATGCTAAGATCAGCAGGGGCATGACAAAAAAGAACCTAACCACACCAGCATGATCAGGCACATGTCATCTAAGCTGAAGGCCTGCGTCTACGATTGGTGCCTTCGAGATACACCACTACCTCTTCCTCTATGCTAGGTGCTTCCCAATCCCTTTTCTAAAATGCTGTCACAGGTACCTCCTGCCCTGCACCTATCCTTGCACTTTCTGACTTACCATCATCAGGCACTTTCAAATCCTTGTCCCATCACAGCGATCAGCTCTCTCTACCTCAGGCCTTGGAATGAAAAAGAAAGTTCCCAGCCACCCACATACAGGCCCAAATGCTAAATGGGCACATTTCCAGGCTGCTTGCAGTTTCAAATGTTGCCATTAGGCTGGTAGACACGGAGCTGATTCATGGTGGCAGCTGTCCCTTGGTACTAGGTCTCCAGCTGCCACTTTTTCTCTGGGTGTAGTGCCCCGCCTTGTACCAGTATGTGTACAAGAAGACCAACCATGCCCTTACCAATGCACTTACTGGCATTGTCAACTTAACATTAAAAACATGTGGACAATTGCTTGAGGCCAGGGATGTTACATTTTCCTGACTGCACATTAGGTGAACATTGTGGAGGCTGGGGCCATGTCACACCCTGGCTTGCCAAGGATTGCTGGCCCTACTTCTATCAGTGTTTCCTCCACCTACTGCACCAGTTCCTGCACCCCCTCCTGCTCCTTATAATTCTCCTACTCCAATGTGTTATCTCAGAGCAAGTCCTCCACATCAGCTGTAAGTTGAAAGCTCTGCAGCACTGCTTCAGCGAATGGCAAAAGGCTCTTCTGAAGCTAATTAGTCTAGGAGACAAACCGCACACCGTGGCAGAATTATTTAAAGGAATAAAAGATGAAACAGATCTGTGGTTTTTGCTGCTGAACCTCAAACCAGGCAGGGTCATATGTGCTAAAGTGTGTAACCTGGTTGCAGTGGTGAAGCTTAGCAAGCTCACACACGTACCATGTTTGGCACTTGTGTTTAACTTGGTAGTTAAGCGGTTTATGAAACTCTACCCAAAATTAAAAGAGCTTCTGGTGAAGGTACATCATGTTAGCGCCCATTTCCTCAAGTTGGCTACAGCTGCCACGGCTCCGACAGTGCTACAGCAGTGCGTGTAAGCGCCAACTCACCAACTGGAACTTCACACTGCACATGTTGGCTAGAATTTGTGACAAGAAGAGTCAAATGGTTGCGTATGGGCTCCAACACTTCCTTCAGTATTCTAATCAGCCTCCACACAACTAAAGAGTGGGCATGGATGTCTAACATTTGTGCAGTTCTCCAAGACTTTGACAGCTCCACAAAGATGGTGATCGGCAATGATGCGATGGTCAGCTCAATTATCTCGCTCCTGTGCCTACTTAAACAGTCACTGCTCACAATTAAACATGAAGCTCTTCATGTGGACCAGATGGGGATGGAGGAAGACATATTACAGAGAGATTGTTGCTAGCCCAGCCTCATCTCATCTGCTCAGTGTGGATTGGGTATCATTGATGAGGTGGATGCTGAGGAGGAACAGGAGCTGGTGGCTAGCGCAACAGAGTCTAGCAGCCACACTACCTTTGTCCCATTTCTCCTACGTGGATGGGCTGAACATGGGAATGAGAGGGAGGAGGAGATGGAGACAGGGAATTGTTGGCTGTATGGAGCTTGGCATATATGGCTGATTGTGAAGACACAGCATTGTATCTTAATTAACCAGATGCCTATTTTTAGCAAGCCAGGAAGAATAGACTGTTATCTATTTGTTGACTTTTGAATTTAGGTGTTTTTTTCTGGTTGGTCAAGAAAACAGACTTTTGCTTTGTTAAACCTGTAACATTGACTTGTAAGTTGACATTTTATGTAACATATTGTGCTCTTATCCTTGACTAGGGATGTTTGCTGATATGCTAATTACACATTGTCTGAGACAGCCAGTTTGCTGAATTTTTACAATAAAGTAGGAAAAACTATGCAAATACATCACCATTCTTCCCCTTATCTATAATACAGATTGAAGGACACTTGTTAACTATAACAAGAGGTTATATGACTCTGTAAGAGAGAGCTAGAGATTCAGCCAAGACATCCAGACATCCAGAAGATCAGAAACAAGACAGCAGCAAAGACTTCTTGGCGCCATCATGAGGGACACAGACTTCTCATTCTACAGGATGCCAGCTTAGGGGACCTCGGCCCCGGCTTAAAAAATACAGATCTGCTTCATTGACCATCGGGCATCCATGGATATGTTTGTGAAAGCGAGGAATGGGACCCATCGGTGGCCTGGCTCCATGGAGATGTTCAGAGAAGCAAGGTTGTGACCCTCCGGTCAACTGGCCTTGTGCCTGAAGGGACTGTCATCTTCCTAAACTTGTAGTTAAATTTTCTCTGTGCATGCCACAGGTGGGGTAGTCGGCCCTGGAAGTTGAAGTCAAGTTGTGACCCTCCGGTCAAATTGCCCTTGTACCTGAATGGACTATCCTCTTCCTACACTTGGGGTAATAGGCCCTGGAAGATCTGAAGTAAGAGCTGCTATTATCCTTTCAGTCAGCGGAAGGGTGAGACTCTGTAATGTGCACCATCTTGGGGTATTTTTCTGGGACTGATATATGTGTTATTTGCCTGTTTTGTTGTTCAATAAAGTATTACCACACTGTTTTACCCTCACCCTGTGTTGTCTGAGTAGCGTTATTCCCACGTTAAACAGAGAGTGGGCATTTGATGGGATGATCCCTGGTCCATGCGGTTTTGGCTAGCGGACCAGGGTGCCCGCAGAACCCTATGTGTCTCCACACCGACTTCATGTACCACTCCCTTTCCAGTGACCCTTGCGTTATATTCATCTTGAGTCTCTTGACCAAAAAAGAGTACTGGTTATTCACCTTGCTAGAACCATGCTACAAGGAGAACTTTGCAACTCTTCTTCCTGAGGTTGAGAGGTCATCTAAAATGGTGCTATAACAGAAGGCCACTGTGGAAAATGTGTTGAAAAAATTCCCATCAGACAAGGCTAGCAGCAGGGGGCAAGCCTCCTTACCCAACCAGGGAAGGTAGGCCAGAGAGACACACAGAGGAAGCAGGGGTACACTGTCAAAGGCATGGGCCAATTTCATGACACCAGATCAGTGCCCAGGGCCTGAGGACATGGAGGGAAAAGTTTTAAAGATGGTCAAGCAATACCTGGCTGATCAAACCAGTGTACTCCCTAATTCCTCTGCGACTTTCAACTATTGGGTCTTACAGCTGGACATGAGGCATGAGCTGTCCCTCTATGTCTTGAAGATGTTATGATGCCCTGCTGCTAGCATCTTGTCTGAGTGGGTTTTTAATGTCGCAGGGGGTCATAACAGACAGGCGCTTTCACCTGTCAACAGAATGCAAACAGGCTTACTCTCATAAAAATGAGCAAAGCCTGGATTAGCCCACTCTTTTCCACACCACCAGATGACCACAGCAGATAAAGTGTTTGTAATAGTCAATATTTCAATTAGGCCCACCAGTTGTTACCTTTCATTGGTCTATAGATGACCCTTTGTGTCTGACTTTGCCCTTTCTGCAAAGCATTTTTTACTGTAAAAGTACTTCAACTACACTATCAAAATATTTTTATTCAAATTTTTGTATGGATTCAATGACTCATCCATACAGTTTAACATGGTTATTATTGCATTACGGTGGTATTTAAAACTTACAGAAAGCAAAGAAAAATATTTCAGGATTAGATTACTCATCCATAGAGTATTACATGCTTTCTGTCACATTTTGGCTTGCAGATTTGATGCAGAAAATAATCTGCAGCATGTTAATTGTCTGTGCGTTTTTGCCCTGTGTTTTTCAACATTTAATTCACTCAAATCAATCAACACAGACAAAAACGCAGGCAAAAATGTGGTAAAAACGCACTAAAAATGCACACTTTTGCAGCTGAGTTTTTCCTGCCAAGAGATGCAGAAATGGTGCAGAAGTTTTACTCGACGTGCACACATGCCCTTGTAAGTA
Organism: Dendrobates tinctorius; assembly: GCF_039654945.1. Lineage (NCBI taxonomy): Eukaryota > Metazoa > Chordata > Amphibia > Anura > Dendrobatidae > Dendrobates > Dendrobates tinctorius. The sequence continues at coordinate 22,403,311 of NW_027361738.1, read as the reverse complement.
TTATATTGCTCACCCATAGAATATTCCGTAGTCTGGAGTACATTTTGTTGCTATATAAGCCTCAAAAGACTTGTTCAAAATTTTATCGGTAGTATATTGCTCATCCTTAAACTATTCCATGGTATGGAATACAGTACATTTTGTCGCGTATAATCCTCAAAAAACTTGTTTAAAAATGTATTAGTTTTATATTGCTCATCGATAGGGTATTAAATCTTCTTTGGTACATTTTGTTGATATGTAAGCCTCACAAAACTTGTTAAAAAACTTAGGCTGTGTGCACACGTTGCAGATTTGGTGTGTTTTTGTTGCGATTTTGGCACGGATTTGTGACAAAACCTAACGCAAAACCATGCACACATTGAAGATTTTTGACTTTCAGACTTGGTGCAGAAAATAATCTGCAGCATGTCAATTCTAAGTGCATTTTTGCCCTGCGTTTTTCACCATTGACTACTCAAATCAATCAAAAACACAGGCAAAATTGCACCAAAAACACACCAAAGACACGCTTTTTTTGCAGCTGCATTTTTCCTGCTAAGAGATGCAGAAATAGTGCAGAAATTTTGCTTAACTTGTATACATACTCTTATCGGTATTATATTGCTCACCCATAGCTTATTCCATGGTCTGGAGTACATTTCCTTGGCATATAGCATATAACCCTCAAAAGTGTATAGCCTAGGAGTACCAATACATGACAATTTGAGCAAAATGTGTATGATGCTTTCCTTTATGTCTAATACAAGGTATATCTGAGTCCTTTAATTTTGGCAATTTGTGCTTCCTTCATAAATAACACTGAAATTACCTATTTTTAATAAAAATATCAATTTTGGTTTACTTAAAATGTATTTTTTAAAATTTTCCTTTATATATAAGTCATTATACAGGAAAAAATGTTTCTTAACATTTTTTGTTCCTGTAAAATGCAATTTCTCGTAGTTTCGAATGTTTTATTGTCACTCCTTAAAGTGGTGTAAAAGTGTGATAACATTGTTCTCAGCAGCGATCTGGGAGTCAGAGATGCTTCCAGAGGTCTTCCCCATGCTGTTCTCCTTCCATTCAACACTTTTCCCATCCATTTGAACATTTTCACTGCCCCCTAGACCTCTTTCTAGGGTCTCTCAGATACTTGAAATGAGCATTCAATTATTAGGAATTGCTCGGTTCGAGCAACGAGCACCCGAGCATTTTAGTGCTTGTTCATCTTATTTATCTCTAGGAACCTTCCAGCTATTTCTCTATCTCTCTGTATCTATCTATAAATCCCTCTATTTGTTTAACTAACCTTTTTTTCCCAGCTAGCTTTAAACAGCATTCATTGCTCTACAAACATTCAGGTAAAAACACAATTAAAAAGTGGTAAAAATGCAACTTGTGCAGACAGCTGGGAGACTTAAAGGTTACTGGAGTTCCCAGCTGCTGTAAATTAAGTTTGCAAGAATTCACAGCGTCCTGGTGTCCCAGTAGTTGGAAACTCTAGTAACCTTAACGTCCGTCGTAGTATAGTGATTCCGCCAGGTCATGTGGACTGCTAGACTGCCGGTTACTGTGCTCCATGAGACCCAGGAGGTTGTGAACTGATGTAACCTCACTGATGTCACTGAGGTTACATCAGTTCATAGCCAGCCGGTCTTGAGGAGCAGAGTGCCATTAGTGGCAGCTGCAAAAACTTATGGAGCATCATACGTTTCAGACAACGTGAGACATTGCAAGATAGTTGGACTAGTTCGGAACTGCATGGGATTTGTTTTGTTTTCTTTTAATAAATGTAAGAACAAAAGCGTTTGTCAGGGAGTGTTTTTGAGAATAAAGGCTTTTTGTGTCTACTTTTTTACTTTTTCTTACTGGGTTTGTAATAGCGGTGTCTGATAGACACCTCTCCATTAATAACCCAAAGATTTGGTGCCAGCTGTGATTTTAGACAATTCACAGCTGTCACAACCAAAACAGAAAATACTAGGACCAAAAAATTCTCAGTCCCAATAAGTACAATAAATATACAATCAATATAAATAATATAACAGAAGATCTAAAGAAAAATAGGGGCTTAAATGAAAAAATATTAAATTTTATTAGAGCACAAAATACACAATAGACAGGGTATTCAGAGATGGAAAAAGAAATATCAGCCAAACTACTGAGTATAGCAAATGGTGAAAGATGCAATACAAAAGAAACAAATGTCACCTGTTGTGAGTTCATTTTCCCCTTCGTCACTGAGGTCTGGTGAACTCCCTATTCTGGTAAAGGAAGGTAATGAGCCTGATTATCAGGCACCTGAGCCTAATGATGATGACTGGCTGAGTGGAGTCACTGACTGGATATAAGGCTGCCGACGCCCTTCTGCCCTGTGGGTGATTTCTCTGTGGACTTCTAGGACACCAGTCTGATTCCTGCTCCTCTAATGCTAAGTTTTCTGCTTTGCCTTTTTGCATTTGTGTTTTGTTTTTGTTAGCCTTGCTTTTCTGGATTCTGCCATTCCCTGCTGGGGTGAGCTGAATCTCCTTTTGCCGGTTGCTCTGTCTTCAGAATATTCCTGAGTACTGACATAGTCTTTTTGAAGCCTAGCGTCTTCAGGGCCTTTTTCACTGTCAGTCTGTTGGCTCTTATTTTCATAGGGTTTTTCACGGATTGCAGACAGCAGCCTTCCTGTCCTTTCCTATCTAGTTAGCTTGGGCCCCGTCTTTGCTCAGTCTTTCTGTCTGTGTTGTGTTCTTTCTTCTTGCTTCACCGTCATTATATGTGGGGGGCTGCCTTTTGCTTTGGAGTCTGCTCTGGGGCAGTTTAGATTTCCCTTTCTGTCTTTAGGCTATCTAGTCCTCCGGCTGTGATCGAGGGGTCTAGGGCATCGTAGGAACCCCCCACGGCTACTGCTAGCTGTGTTGATAGGTTCAGGGGTCTGCAATCCGATAGCTGCCAACCTCTCTGGTTTTCTGGACTTAGCTTGCATTTCTGTTTTTGCCTCCTACGGTGACTCAATCATAACAGAATCACCCGCCATACCGCAGATCCTAGGGTACTCAATAGCAGGAAAAAATTGTGCTTAAAAAAAAAAAAAGAGTGTGTATATTCTTTCCTCTATATCTCTGAGGCCGTAGGGGGAATTTTTTTTTTTCTCTCAATGGAGAAAGAGCAATTGTCTGATCGTGTGGAGCAGTTTGCTGCGGAAGTGCGGGGAATTTCCGCCTATCTTGCTCGTTCGCATGCTGTTGAACCAAAGATCCCTATACCTGATGTATTTTTTGGGGATCGATCTAAATTTTTGAGTTTAAAAAATAATTGTAAATTATTTTTTGCCTTGAAGCCTAACTCGTCAGGGAGCTCCGCGCAGCAGGTTAAAATTGTCATCTCTTTGCTGCGTGGCGATCCCCAGGATTGGGCATTTTCTTTGAAACCAGATGATCCTATTCTGACTAATGTGAACGCATTCTTTCAAGCAAAAGCAACATAAGCCAGCTCACCACACTTCCACCGCAGACCTCGGAACTCCGTCTGGACTGACGTGAGACAAGTAGGAGAGAGCAATTTGTTCCAGCTGCGTGTAAAATTCTTTCTTTATTTCTTCAATAAAAATACATAAATCTTCATAATGTGTGCCCCAACATGGACAACGGCAACGCGTTTCGATCTAAAAGATCTTTGTCAAAGCCAGCTTTGACAAAGATCTTTTAGATCGAAACGCGTTGCCGTTGTCCATGTTGGGGCACACATTATGAAGATTTATGTATTTTTATTGAAGAAATAAAGAAAGAATTTTACACGCAGCTGGAACTAATTGCTCTCTCCTACTGCATTCTTTCAAGCCTTGGGGTTGTTGTATGACGAGCCTAATGCTATTGATCAGGCTGAAAAGACCCTGTTGGCATTGAACCAGGGTCGAGATTCTGCAGAGTTGTACTGTCAAAAGTTACGAAAGTGGGCAGTCCTTACTACCGGGAATGATAATGCCTTGGCTGCTCTCTTTCGGAAGGGTTTGTCAGAAGCTGTAAAAGATACTATGGTGGGATTTCCTGTTCCCTCTGGTCTGGACGATTCTATGTCATTAGCCATTCAGGTTGATCGGCGTTTACGTGAACGCAGGATTGCACGAGAGGTGTTGCCACCAGTTGAACAGACATCTGAACCTATGCAATGTGATAGAGTTTTGTCTAAGGCGCAACGTCAGGAGTTCAGAAGGCGTAATAAGCTGTGTTTTTTCTGTGGAGATGCCTCGCATATTATTTCTGTTTGTCCTAAACGAGAGAAACGCTTTGCACACACGTTTTCTGTTGGTGGTATTCAACCTAAGTTTCTTCTGGCAATTACTCTGATCTGCTCCCTGTCCACATTTTCCGCCAAGGCTTTTGTGGATTCGGGAGCAGCGCTAAACCTAATGGACTTGGATTTTGCTAAACGTTGTGGATTTCCGATGACACCTCTGCAGACACCTATCCCTTTGAGGGGGATTGATGCTACTCCTTTGGCGAAAAATAAACCTCAGTTTTGGACCCAGGTGGTAATGCGGGTCGCCCCAGACCATCAAGAAAATTGCAGATTTTTGGTGTTGCATGGTCTGCATGATGCCGTTGTTCTGGGGTTTCCCTGGTTGCAAATTCATAATCCAGTTTTGGATTGGAAATCTGTGTCTGTCGTGAGTTGGGGTTGTCAGTGTGCCTTTAGTGAGGCTCCTGTTTTTTCCACCTCTCCTCAGTCGCATGATGTTCCTGACTATTTGGCGGACTTTTATGATGTATTTAGTGAGAATGAGTCTGCATCCTTGCCTCCTCATAGGAGTTATGACTGTGCAATTGAACTGAGCCCGGGGTGTAAATTTCCCAAGGGTCAGCTCTTCAATTTATCTGTACCCGAGCACGAGGCTATGCAGTCTTATATTAAGGAGGCGTTGGAGAAGGGTCATATTAGACCATCCTCTTCACCCTTAGGTGCCGGGTTTTTTTTGTGGCCAAAAAGGATGGTTCTTTAAGGCCTTGTATTGATTATCGTGCCCTCAACAAAATTACTATTAAATATCAGTATCCGTTACCCCTGATTTCGGATCTATTCTCTAGAGTTAGAGGTGCTTGCTGGTTTACCAAGCTTGACCTCAGGGGGGCGTATAATCTTATCCGCATTAAGCAGGGGGATGAATGGAAGACGGCGTTTAATACTCCGGAGGGACATTTTGAGTACCTGGTGATGCCTTTTGGGCTCACTAATGCCCCTTCTGTCTTCCAGTGCTTCATGAACGATATTTTCCGAGACTTTGTCGATAAATTTTTGATTATCTATCTGGATGATATTTTGATCTTCTCCAAGGATTGGGATTCTCATGTGGAACATATTCGGACTGTGTTCCGGATCTTGAGGGAGAATTCCCTGTATGTCAAAGGATCGAAATGCCTTTTTGGAGTACAGAGGATTTCATTTTTGGGATTTATTTTGTCTCCGTCAACTATTGAAATGGATCCGGCCAAGGTACAGGCCATTTATGATTGGGTTCAGCCCACTTCTTTGAAGGCCCTCCAGAAGTTTTTGGGTTTTGCTAATTTTTATCGGAAATTTATAGCAAAATTTTCTAGTATTGCCAAGCCATTGACTGATCTGACTAAGAAGGGTGCTGATGTGTTGAATTGGTCTCCGGAGGCTGTTGCTTCCTTTCAGGAGCTGAAGCGAAGATTTACCTCCGCCCCAGTTTTGCGGCAACCTGATGTCTCACTCCCGTTCCAGGTAGAGGTGGATGCTTCTGAGAATGGTGCAGGAGCTGTTTTGTCCCAAAAGGATCCTGTAACATCTAAAATGAATCCCTGTGCTTTCTTTTCCCGAAAGTTCTCTCCATCTGAACGTAACTATGATGTGGGGAATCGGGAACTGTTGGCCATGAAATGGGCATTTGAGGAGTGGAGACATTGGTTGGAGGGAGCTAAACATCAAGTTGTGGTCCTCACTGACCACAAGAATTTGATTTACCTAGAGTCGGCTAAACGCTTGAACCTTAGACAGGCTAGGTGGGCCTTGTTTTTTACACGTTTTGATTTTGTGGTCTCTTTTTTTCCTGGAACTAAGAATTTCAAGGCAGATGCCCTCTCTAGGAGCTTCTTTGCTGATTCTCCTGTGGTGACCAAGCCTGCTACCATGTTAGGCGAAGGGGTAGTTCTTTCTGCCATCTCGCCCGATTTGAGACTTGCTCTGCAAGAGTTCCAGGAGGACAAACCTGAGCGTTGTCCCAGTGGAAAGTTGTATGTTCCTGACCAGTGGAAGAAGAGAGTGATGTCTGAAGTTCATTGCTCTGCATTGGCTGGTCATCCAGGTATTTTTGGTACTAGAGATCTGGTGAGTCGCTCTTTTTGGTGGCCCACCTTGTCTAATGATGTCAGGAATTTTGTGCAGTCCTGTGGGACTTGCTCCCGGTCTAAATCTTGTTCTCGCTCTAGTGGGTTGTTGATGCCTTTGCCGGTCCCCAGGAGGCCATGGACCCATATTTCAATGGATTTCATCACTGATATACCGGTCTCTCAAAGAATGACTGTTATTTGGGTGATTTGTGATAGGTTCTCTAAGATGGTTCATCTTGTACCACTCCCTAAGTTGCCGTCTTCCTCTGAGTTGGTGCCCCTGTTTTTGCAACAGGTGGTTCGCTTGCACGGGATTCCGGAGAACATTGTATCTGACAGAGGAGTTCAGTTTGTGTCTAGATTTTGGAGGACTTTCTGTTCCAAGCTGGGAATTCAGTTGTCCTTCTCCTCTGCTTTTCACCCTCAGACCAATGGGCAGACAGAGAGAACAAACTAGACCTTGGAGTCGTATTTGAGATGTTTTATTTCCGCTGATCAGGATGATTGGGTTTCATTTTTGCCCTTGGCCGAATTTGCTTTAAATAATAGAGTTAGTTCTGCCACTTTGATGTCACCTTTTTTTTGTAACTTTGGGTTTCATCCTCGATTTTCTTCAGGGCAGGTGGAGCCTTCTGCCTGCCCAAGTGTTGACTCTGTGGTGGAGAGAATGCACCAGATCTGGGACCAAGTGGTGGATAAGTTATCTCTCTCCCAGGAAAAGGCCCAGCGGTTTTCCAATCGACATAGGACCATTGGTCCCCAGTTTAAGATTGGTGATATGGTGTGGTTATCATCAAAAAATATTGCTATGAAGGTGGCTTCTCCTAAGTTTAAGCCTAGATTTATTGGACCTTACAAGATTTTGGAGATTATTAATCCGGTCTCTTTTCATTTGGCTCTTCCTGTCACATTTAAAATCCATAATGTGTTCCATAAGTCCTTGTTGAAGAGGGTTGTTGAACCAGTTGTTCCTGGGGTGGCACCTCCGGACCCTGTATTGGTTGAAGGTAACATGGAATATGAGGTAGAGAAAATACTGGATTCCCATCTGGCTAGACGGAGACTCCAGTATTTGGTTAAGTAGAAGGGTTATGGTCAGGAGGATAATTCCTGGGTCTCTGCCTCTGATATTCATGCCAAAAGATTGGTGCGTGCCTTTCATCGGGCTCACCCTGATCGCCCTGGTGGCGTGGTTGAGGGTTCGGTGACCCCTCCTCAAAGGGGAGGTACTGTTGTGAGTTCATTTTCCCCTTCGTCACTGAGGTCTGGTGAACTCCCTATTCTGGTAAAGTTAGGTAATGAGCCTGATTATCAGGCACCTGAGCCTAATGATGATGACTGGCTTTGTGGAGTCACTGACTGGATATAAGGCTGCCGATGCCCTTCTGCCCTGCGGGTGATTTCTCTGTGGAGTTCTAGGACACCAGTCTGATTCCTGCTCCTCTAATGCTAAGTTTTCTGCTTTGCCTTTTTGCATTTGTGTTTTGTTTTTGTTAGCCTTGCTTTTCTGGATTCTGCCATTCCCTGCTGGGGTGAGCTGAATCTCCTTTTGCCAGTTGCTCTGTCTTCAGAATATTCCTGAGTACTGACATAGTCTTTTTGAAGCCTAGCGTCTTCAGGGCCTTTTTCACTGTCAGTCTGTTGGCTCTTATTTTCATAGGGTTTTTCACGGATTGCAGACAGCAGCCTTCCTGTCCTTTCCTATCTAGTTAGCTTGGGCCCCGTCTTTGCTCAGTCTTTCTGTCTGTGTTGTGTTCTTTCTTCTTGCTTCACCGTCATTATATGTGGGGGGCTGCCTTTTGCTTTGGGGTCTGCTCTGGGGCAGTTTAGATTTCCCTTTCTGTCTTTAGGCTATCTAGTCCTCCGGCTGTGATCGAGGGGTCTAGGGCATCGTAGGAACCCCCCACGGCTACTGCTAGTTGTGTTGATAGGTTCAGGGGTCTGCAATCCGATAGCTGCCAACCTCTCTGGTTTTCTGGACTTAGCTTGCATTTCTGTTTTTGCCTCCTATGGTGACTCAATCATAACAGTCACCCAACAAACAATACGTAAATAATTATCGGCTATAGTCTGTATCAATTATAAGGTTAGCAGCAACAAAGCGATAGAAATTATGAATATAAAGTGCGCATAAGTTTCAATCAATGTAGCACACAGAGGAACTGGCTAATAGACTGCATGCTGTTCTGAGTCATGATTGCCATATATTGTCATAGAGCAATGAATAAATATAAAGTGCATGTAAATTTTTATCAAGATAGCACACAAAGTAGCTGACTAGTGGATTGCATATTTTACCTTGAGACATGGTTGTCGTGTATTGAGGGTGGAGGGATGCACAGAGGCCCTGACGCGCGTTTCACCGCACTCGGCTTCGTCAGGAGGCGTGGTTACAGATAGACAGATAGAGGGCAGGGGATTTATGTACACAGGTGTAGGAACCAACCACGAATCGGCGCAAAGCATGGCGTGATGCGCCGCCCCATGATGGAGTGTGCCGGTGCTTGCAGAGAAAGATTGGAAGGAGGACGTGCGTCATCGCTTACCATCTCCACGGCGACACTTCCGGCAGACAACACCACAGAGGCAGCACAGCGCACGCACAAGTCACGTCTGCGCAGAGGGTCCCAGAGCATCAGGTGACTAGAGAGTGAATGAATCGGGAGCTGCAGCGCACAGCACTGCCCCTTAATGACGTGGAGTAAAAGGCACAATGAAGGCGGCACGGTACACGGGCAAGTTGCATCTGCGCAACAGGTCCCAAAACATCAGGTGACTGAGGTCTAAGCAGACCAAGGATTACAGCACATAATATCGCCCCAATGACATGGGGCAGGAGGAGCAATGAACCCTGGGAAAAAGGGAGTCAACCGGTACTAGTCGTCATTATAGTAACATACCTAGTACAAACGCTGCAGTTGTACAGAGTGTAACTGAACACAGCTCACAAATAAAGATACTATACACTTAAATCTAGTGTTGAGCATTCCGATACCGCAAATATCGGGTATCGGCCGATATTCGGGGTATCGGAATTCCGATACTGAGTTCCCATATTTTTTGCATATCGAATACCGGAATCGGAAGTTCCCATAATGCTATGAGCCAGTTTGATTTGATTCAGCCAATGAGGAATCCTAAGAAGTGTGGGCACATCCTGTTAGGCATGTAGGCATGTTAACTAATGGCATGGCTGCGATTGGCTGCTGAAATGATGTCATGATGCACTATAAAAGCCGCCGCCATTTTGGGTTCACTCTGCTGTGAATTCAGTTAGGGACAGGACACTGCTCTTGTGACTCTGAAGGACAGTTAGAAATATCGATTTGCTAGATTGTGCTTTACTCAGGCTAGTTTAGCAACCCCTGTGAGAAGCTTTCTTTTGCCTTGCAGCGCTGTTCACAGCTGTCTGCAAGGTCTGTGTGAGTGCAGCTCACGCTGTAGTGTGTCCTGCAGACACCTCTGGTTGTAGGCCGCTTAGCGTGCGTCACTGCCTCATACATATTTATTTTTGTTTTATTGCTGCTCATTTTTCATTAATTCTCCTATTAGTGTGCATCCATCCGTATCCATCTACATTGGTTGCAAACACTATATAGAAGTAGACAGCGGAGCCTTTCTGCAGCCTTTCAGTGCTAGTGCACAGTTCTCTGCACTGTTCACGGCTGTCTGTGAGGTCTCTGTGTGTGAGTGCAGCTCACGCTGTAGTGTGTTCTGCAGCCACCTCTGGTTGTAGTCCACTCAGCGTGCGTCACTGCCTCATACATTGTCCTTTTTTGCTCTAGTGCTGATTATTTTTCCTGAATTTCTCCTATTAGTATTCTTCCATCTGTATCCAGCTAGATTGGTTGCAAACACTATATAGGAGTAGATATAGGATCCTTTTTTCTGGCTTGTGCCCTGCAGCCCCAGCCAGATTAGTATTAGCCTATTTTTTGGAGCCTCATCTATCGCATTGTAGGTTACCCTGCTGCATTGTAATAGCTCCAAAAAGTTTGTGATACTATCACTTTCACATCTATGGTCACATCCTTTTTGTTTTTTTGAAAAAAAAACCACGTAAATAAAGTTCACCAAACACTACACTTGACAGTTGTGTAGGTCACATTAGCTCATATTAAAGTGTAGTCCACACACTTTTTTTAAAATTAGTGTTTCTTATACCTGTTAGCAGCTGTTCAAGAATAAGCACACTAAGCCCCCCTTTAGGCAGAAAAGTACTATCTTTATCTGTCTAAAAAGATGAAGAAAGCAGGGAGTAAGGCACGTCGGCGTGGGCGTGGAGTTTCAGCAGGGAGAGGACGTGGGGATTCTGTGCCTGCTGCGGGCACCAGTGACTCAGCATCCCCCAGTTTTACCAGGGCACAGTACTTTATGCGCAGCTTTGTAGGACCTCGCCGTATCCCACTGTTGCGGGACGAACAAATTGAAGCCGTTGTCGTATGGATGGCAGCTAATGCATCGACTTCAATTACTTCCACATCCTCTCAGGGCCAGAGCACTGAAGAGCAAACATCTGTCTCTTCACCACCTGCCAAATTGCCCAGGCAGTCAGAGAGCCCTGGACAGGAGCCATCTCTACTTCTGTTCTCTGAATCTCTTGGCTTGGAAACAGGGGGCCAGCCAAGCAGCATTCTAGAATGTGAAGAAGAGGGAGTATACAGTGATGCGCAACTGCTTTGTCCCTCTGAATCTGAAGAGGCGGGTGGGCCAGTGCCGATGGTCAGCACACCTCAGTAGGCATCAGATGATGAGACTCAGGTGCCACTTTCTGGTGCGTATGTGACACCCCTGAGGGTTCAGTTGCCACAGAGGTACTGCACCTTTTCCTGAGGTGTGGTACCCCACCATCTAGGTAAGTTGGAGGCTCCTGACCACATTCCAACACCTGCACCCATCATCACAAAGTAGTGTAGCAAAGCCACATTGCGGCTCCCTGCTTGGAGTGTAGCAGAGCAACTTTGCTGGCTCCCTGCTTGGAGCACAAAACATGCTGGGAGGCGGGTGGAGTTAGAATACATAAAAGAGTGGGAAGGTTTAGGAGTTGAAGTCAGTTCAGGTCAGTTCAGTTGAGAGTGGAGGAGAGTAGATCCCTGGGAGAGGGATGGAAGGAGGTGCTGCAGCAGACCACAGTGACCTGGGTCTGCTGGCACGGGAAAGGAAAGAAAGAGACAGACATTGAAGAGAACCCTGATCTTCCAAAGAAGGAAAAGACTAGTACGGAACGTAGGAGTAAAAGGGAACAGAGGACGTGGGTTAGAAGAGAACCCTGCCTAGAGGTTCTAAGCGCAAGGCCGGGGCCCGGTCCCCGAGGTTGTATGGATACTAAGGGTCCTACAGCAGACACCGGTGGAGTAGTGGGCTGTAAATGCACTACTCCCATCTAAGACTTAGGGGCACAACAGTAACTTGGATAGTGAGCCGGGACTTAGGAGTAAGGAGTCCCCAAAGCAGGCTACAGCTGTCTGCCGTACAAGTATAGTTCTTGGGAACATCTGATAGGAGGAACTCCAGTGTAACTCAGAACTGGGAGTACTTCACTCAAAGGCACTATAGAGGAGACGTTCAGAAGGGCACATGTTGGCGGAGTGTTGGAAAGGAGCATTCCATCTTGCTTGGAGGTTGACTGAGCCCCTGACCCGAAGGACACAGCGCGGAGGCAGGCACCTGATTGTACAACAGACTGTGAGTAAAGCTTTGGAACTACAGGCCCTTGTGTCCTCCACTCATTCCGGCACCAACATCCCCAACACTGCTACATCGCTGCACTATTCACGTCTCCCAACTATCATCTCCTTTACACTGCCTTGGGACTACAGCTCCACCTGTGGGGAGCTTCAACATCTTTGCTGCACCACACCACCAGTCCCAGAGGATCTGCATGCAGCGTCGGCTTAACATCTCAATTGCCGAACACCACAGGTTGTGTCACAAACTATTCATTTAATCCACTACATTTCACCATTCAATCTCCCCTTTTAATTGGGCGCCCAGGGCCACGGACCGGGTCACTGAGGCCGTGACACATCCAGCTGAGACCGGCCCGGTACCGAGTACCCCACAGCCCTGGGAGGGTGACCCACGTACTGTGCTGGTGAGACTACCCAGGAGAAGCAGGTGTTTGAAGAGGGGAGTGTAGATGATGAGGTCCTTGACCCATCATGGCGTGAGGAACAGGAAGGTGGTGGGATCAGCTCTGAAAGAGATTCCCCAAATGGCCAAAACAGGAGGGAGAGGGAGGGGGCAGACTTGGTTGCCTGTAGCCTCCACTTCGGCACCTGTTAGGAGCATTCCTCTTCAAAAACCCAAAACGGGCGCTCCCAGGACTTGCAGTGCGTGGTCCTTTTTTGACACAGTTGAAGATGACATTTGCTATGTCAAATGCAAGCTGTGTGATCAGAAAGTCAAAAGAGGGAAAAGTGTCAGCAACCTCAATACCACAAATATGTGGAAACATGTGCGGACCAAGCACGTGGTGGAGTTACAAAGATACACTGAAGACGTAGGCCAACCTACAGCACCACTTACCACCTCTTCAGCTCGTGTTGTAGCCTCTTCCTCCAGCTCACACACACAGCTGGTTAGGTTTCCTCACAGGATCGCCATGGAAGAACCTCTGGCACTGTTGTCCAGAGACCCAGTGACATTCCACCCACAGCACCACGTTCTCTGTAATCCTCACACTCCCAGGCCACTCTACAGCCATCGGTAGCACAGGCATGGGAGAAAAGGCGGCCATACTCGGCAAACCATCCCAGCACAGGCTCTGAATGCTGGCATTGCAAAACTACTGGGCCTTGAAATGCTCTCATTCAGGCTTGTGGAGACTGACACCTTCCGTAACTTTATGGCATTGGCAGTACACCGTGCCCAGCCACTTTTATTTCAGCAGGCAAGCCGTCCCTGCCCTGCAAAAGCATGTGGAGGGAAAAATTAAACATGCGCTACTAAACGCCGTCAGTAGCAAGATCCACCTGACCACCAATGCGTGGACCAGTAACCATGGACAGGGACGATACCTTTCCCTCACTGCCCATTGGGTAAATGTTGTGGAGCCGGGTACAGATCTTGAGAGTGGCACTGTACGTGTTCTGCCAACTCCACGGATTGCAGGAATCCAGTCTGTACACATTGACTCCTCCTCCTACTCAAGTTCCTCAGAAACAGCGTAGCAGGAACCTGTTACGACCGATATGAGCACAACCGTGGCCAAACGTCAACAGGCCATACTGAAATTAATTTCTTTGGGGAATCGAAGCCACACAACGCAGGAGCTCTGGAATGCCATCAAGCAGGAGATCAACGTGTGGTTTGTGCCAGCGAATCTCCAGCCAGGCTTGGTAGTGTGTGACAATGGCCGAAATCTGGTGGCAGCTCTGGGCCTAGGCAACCTCACTCACATCCCATGTCTGGCACATGTGCTCAACTTGGTCGTGCAGAGATTTCTGAGGGACTATCCGGATCTTGATGCTCTGCTGCACAAGGTCCGCATAGAGTGCGCTCACTTGCAGTGTTCCAGCATGGCAAGATCGCGCATTGCAGCTCTGCAGCGCCGATTCCGCCTTCCGGAACATCGCATCATATGTGACCTACCCACCAGGTGGTATTCAACGTTACATATGTTGGAGCAGTTGTGTGAGCAGCAGGCAGCAGTAATGGAGTACCAGCTGCATCAGGCACATACAAGTCGCACTGCGCGCCGGTCACACTTCACCACCACTGAGTGGGCCTCTATGAAGGACATCTGCCACGTTTTGCGTGCCTTCGATGATTCCACGCAGATGGCGAGTGCAGAAGATGCACTAGTCAGCATGACTGTCCCCCTTATCTGCCTGCTTGAAAAAACATTGCAAGCACTAAGGGAGGAGGTTTTGGAAGAGGTGGAGGATGAGGAGTCACAAATGCCATCTGCTTCTGGACAGTCTGTGCAACGTGGTTCCTCACAAACGCCTAGGCAGGGGACACTTTGTGAGGAGGATGAGGAGGAGTCAATTGAGGAGGAAGACATCTCTCCAGAGGAGGGAGGTACACAATGCTCTAGTAGTCAGTATGTAGAGCGAGGGTGGGGTGATGCAGAGCAAGCAGAGATGACCCCTCAAGCAGGGGACAGTGTTTCTTGGCCAGTTGGGAGTCTGCATCACATGGTTGATTTCATGCTGCAGTGCCTGAGAAACGACCGCCGCATCGCCCACATTCTCAACACGGCTGGTGCAGCAGAAGGACAAACTAATCAAGGATACTACATGTGGTAAAAAGGACCCAAGACAGGGTACTCAGAAGGAAGCTAAGAAAAATTAAGCAAAACTTCTTTCCTGCATGCTGACCAATGCAAGAAGCCTGACCAATAAGATTGAAGATCTGGAGTTGGTAATGTATGAGGAAAAATACAACATAGTAGGAATAACTGAGACATGGTTAGACGACAGCTATGACTGGGCGGCTAACTTGCAAGGATATGATTTGTTTAGGAGGGATCGTAAAAAAAGGAAAGGGGGTGGAGTCTGTCTATATATAAAGTCCACTTTAAAGCCCACACTAAGAGAAGATATACAAGAGGGAAATGAAGAGGTGGAGTCTCTATGGGTGGAGATACAAGGAGAGAAAAGTAATAAAATCCTCATTGGGGTTTGTTATAAGCCACCAAATATAACAGAAACCACTGAAAATGTATTATTGAAACAAATAGACAAAGAAGCAAGTCATAATGAGGTGATTATTGTGGGGGACTTCAACTACCCCGACATAGACTGGGAAACTGAAACCTGCGTATCTCAGGAAGGAAACCAATTTCTGTCAGTAACCAAGGATAATTATCTGTCACAACTTGTGTAGGGCCCAACTAGAGGGACTGCCCTTCTGGACTTAATTTTAAGCAACAGGCCAGATAGAATAACAGAAGTACGATTCGATGGGCACCTAGGGAACAGTGACCACAATATAATACAATTCCACTTCTCCTTCAGTAAGGTGCCCTGGAAGGGGGTTACAAAAACGCTGAATTTCAGGAAAGCAAAGGTCATCAGCTTAGAGAGCACCTTTGCCGAAATGATTGGGACAATGTCCTCAAAAATAGGAGAACAGAAATTAAATGGGAAATATTTAAATCAGTTTTACACACCCACTGTGAGCTAGCCATACCGTACAGAAATAAAAGGGCTAGGAACAGGAGAACACTAATGTGGCTAAATAAGGATGTAAAAAGGGCAATAAATAACAAGAACAAGGCATTCAGGAAGCTAAAACAAGAAGGCAATGAAGAAGCATTAAAAAGTTATAGAGAAAAAAATAAAATGTGTAAAAAAACAAATGCATTTATCAAAATAGGAAACTGAGAGACTCATTGCTAAGGAAAGTAAAGCAAACCCCAAACTATTCTTTAATTATATAAACAGTAAAAAGATTAAAATTGATGGTGTCGGCCCTTTAAAGAACAATGAGGGTGAAATCATAGAGAGCGATGTGGGAAAAGCAAATGTTTTAAATACTTTTTTCTCAACAGTGTTCACACAGGAGAAGGATTTGCCAGGGGAAATGCAGAGTGATAATGTAAACTCCTCATTAAGTATTACCTGCCTAACCCAGGAAGAAGTGC
Organism: Dendrobates tinctorius; assembly: GCF_039654945.1. Lineage (NCBI taxonomy): Eukaryota > Metazoa > Chordata > Amphibia > Anura > Dendrobatidae > Dendrobates > Dendrobates tinctorius. The sequence continues at coordinate 22,387,402 of NW_027361738.1, read as the reverse complement.
AGAACCGCCTTAGTAAGATTAAAATTGACAAATCACCAGGCCCTGATGGCATTCACCCCTGGGTATTAAGGGAGTTAAGTAAGGTGATAGACAGGCCTCTATTCCTTATATTTAAAGACTCTATAGAAACAGGGTCTGTTCCTTTTGATTGGCGGCAAGCAAATGTGGTACTAATATTCAAAAAGGGGTGTAAAAGGGAACCTGGAAACTATAGGCCGGTAAGCTTAACATCTGTTGTGGGTAAAATTTTTGAAGAGTTTCTAAGGAATAGCATTATGGAATATCTCAATGTTAATAAATGTTTAACTCCATATCAACAAGGATTTATAAAGGATCGCTCCTGTCAAACTAACTTGATCAGCTTCTATGAGGATGTAAGCTCTCAAATGGACCAAGGAGAATCATTGGATGTCATTTATCTCGACTTCTCTAAAACATTTGACACTGTCCCACATAAAAGATTGGTAAGTAAGATGAGAAAGCTTGGGCTAGGGGAAAATGTGTGTAGATGGGTAGGTAGCTGGCTTAGTGATAGAAAACAAAGAGTGGTTATTAATGGTGCATATTCAGATTGGGCCAGGGTTACTAGTGGGGTACCACAGGGTTCTGTATTGGGCCCCCTACTATTTAATATATTAATTAATGATCTAGTGGATGGCTTACACAGTAAAATATCAGTATTTGCAGATGATACAAAACTATGTAAGGTAGTTAACACAAAGGAGGACAGTTTGCAACTATAGACAGATTTGAGTAAATTGGAGAATTGGGCTGAAAAATGGCAAATGAGGTTTAACACAGCTAAGTGTAAGGTTATGCACATGGGAAGGAGAAACAGATGCTATAATTATTTACTAAATGGGAAACTGCTGGGGAAATCAGACATGGAAAAAGACTTAGGCATCTTAGTCAATAAGAAGCTAAATTGGAGTGCCCAGTGTCAGGCAGCTGCCACCAAAGCAAATAGGGTCATGGGATGCATTAGAAGAGGTCTGGGGACACGAGATGAAAGCATAATTCTCCCTCTGTACAAATCACTCGTCAGACCACACTTGGAGTATTGTGTACAATTTTGAACACCGGTGCTCAAGAAAGACATTACTAAACTTGAAAGGGTTCAAAGGCGGGCTACTAAAATGATAAATGGAGTTGGTTCACTACAATACCCAGAAAGATAATCAAAATTAGGTCTATTTACTCTAGAAAAGAGAAGACTTAGGGGAGACTTAATATATGTACAAGTATATCAGAGGGCAATACAGAGATCTCTCCAATGAACTGTTTGTACCAAGGACTGTGACAAGAACAAGCGGGCATTCTCTTCATTTAGAGGAAAGACAATTTCTGCACCAGCATATAAGAGGGTTCTTCACGGTAAGAGCAGTGAGGCTCTGGAATTCTCTTCCTGAGGAAGTGGTGATGGCCAACTCACTGAATGAATTTAAGAAAGGAATGGATGCTTTTCTTGTGAGTAACAGTATAGAAGGTTACGAATAACAGAATGTTTATAAAATGGAAAGAGGGAGGCATATCTAAAGAAGAATATAATGCTGTCTGCAGAACCTGCAGGGCACAAATCAGATTATCTAAAGGTGACAATGAATCGAGGCTTGCAAGAGATGTCAAAAACAATAATAAAGGATTTTGGGGATATGTCAAAAGTAAAAGAAAAGTCAAAGATGCTATACGATTTTTACAGGATGAAAATGATGAAATGGCAAGACAGGATGTTGAGAAGGCCAAACTTTTAAATTCCTATTTTGCATCTGCTTTCTCTCAGAAAGGAAATGTAACATCAACTGTTCTTCACTGTCCTATTAAGGGAATAGAAGAATCCAGGATATCTATAAACAGAAAGATAGTGAGGAAACACTTAGCTAACCTAAATGAATTCAAGTCTCCAGGTCCAGATGAAATACACCCCAGAGCACTGAAGGAGATAGCAGAAGAAATTTTTGAACCCCTCTCCATAATCTTTGAAAATTCTTGGAGAACAGGAGAAGTCCCAGAAGACTGGAGAAGAGCAAATGTTGTTCCTTTCTTCAAAAAGGGGAAGAAGGTGGACCCAGGCAACTCTAGGCTGGTGAGTCTGACTTCTATACCAGGAAAGATCTTTGAACAAATTATTAAACAACATGTATGTCAGTACCTGGATAAGAATGAAGTGATTAAATAGAGTCAGCATGGGTTTGTAACTAATAAGTCATGTCAGACTAACTTAATTTCCTTCTATGACGGAATCACTGATTGGATGGATCAAGGAAATGCTGTAGATATAGTATATCTTGACTTCAGCAAAGCATTTGACAAAATATCTCATACAATCCTTATTGAAAAAATGACTAAGTATGGAATGGACAAGGCAACTATTAGGTGGATTCATAACTGGCTTAGTGATCGGACCCAAAGAGTGGTCGTAAATGGCTGCACATCCAGTTGGAAGAATGTCTCAAGTGGGGTACCACAGGGCTCTGTCCTGGGCCCTGTATTGTTCAACATCTTTATCAATGATTTAGATGAAGGAATTGAGGGTAAACTGATTAAATTTGCTGATGACACAAAGCTAGGAGGGATAGTTAATACTAGAGAAAAGAGAGAGAGGATTCAAAAAGATATAAATAAACTGGAGCAGTGGGCAGCAACTATCAGAATGGTTTTTAACAGGGAACAATGCAAAGTACTACATCTGGGCAATAAAAATGAAAAAAGCATATACAGAATGGGAGGAATAGGGCTAAGCAACAGCAAATGTGAAAAAAACTTGGGTATACTAATAGATCACAGACTGAATATGAGTCAACAGTGTGATGCAGCAGCAAAAAAGGCAAATGCAATTCTAGGATGTATTAATAGAAGCATACAGTCTAGATCACGTGAAGTCATTATTGCCCTCTACTCCTCTTTGGTCAGACCTCATCTGGAATATTGTGTCCAGTTTTGGGCACCACATTTTAAAAAAGACATCAACAAACTGGAGCAAGTTCAGAAAAGAGCGACCAGAATGATGACCGGTCTGCAAACCCTGTCTTATGAGGAAAGGTTGCAGTATTTGGGAATGTTTAGTTTGCAAAAGAGAAGACTGAGAGGAGACTTAATAACTGTCTACAAATATCTAAAGGGCTGTCACATTGTAGAAGGATCATCTTTATTCTCATTTGCACAAGGAAAGACTAGAAGCAATGGGATGAAACTGAATGAGAGGAGACACAGATTAGATATTAGAAAAAACTTTTTGACAGTTAGAGTGATCAATGAGTGGAACAGGCTGCCACGAGAAGTGGTGAGTTCTCCTTCAATGGAAGTCTTCAAACAGAGGCTGGACAGACATCTGACTGGGATGATTTAGCGAATCCTGCTTTGAGCAGGGGGTTGGACCAGATGGCCCAGGAGGTCCCTTCCAACTCTACGATTCTATGATTCTATATTATAGAATATAGATGGTTGACCCAGCTTAGGGGAAGGAATTTTTTTCCTATGGAGAAAAATGGCTTCTACTCTGTGGGTTTTTTGTCTTCCCCAGGATCAACAATGCAGAACAACTGCAATAAAAATAGGTTGAACTAAATGGACATAAGGTCTTCCTTCAGCCTTCAAAACTATGTTACTATGATTATTGGGTGTACACCCTCCTAGATCCTCGCTACCGGGACAACTTACAAAGCCTCATAACACCGTTGAAGCGGGAGCGTAAAATGCGGGAGTGCCAAGACACACTGGTGCATTCCATCATGTTCTCCATTTCACCCGAGAGCAGTGTTGCTAGTGCTTTGCAAAGCAGCTCTGTGCGTCGAGGCAGTGGAGGAAGCTCTGCATAAAGAGGGAGCAGAAGTAGCGCCTCAGCACAAGGCAAGACCAGTATGGCCAAAATGTGGCAAAGTTTTGTGTGCCCGCCACAAATGTCTACACCATCACAGACGGCTCCAGTCAGCAGGAGGCAACGTTTCCGTCAGATGGTGACAGAATACACGTCTTGCCCTCTCAATGTACTCCCAGACGGCTCTTCCCCCTTCAAGTTTTGGGTCTCTATGTTGGATACCTGGCCAGAGCTTAGCCAGTATGCATTGGAGGTGCTGGCTTGCCCTGCTGCTAGTGTATTATCAGAACGCGTCTTTAGTGCCGCAGGTGGTATACTAACAGACCATTGCATGCGACTATCCTCCGATAACGTTGACCGGCTTACTTTTCTGAAAATGAACAAGGCCTTGATCTCGCCTGAATTTGCCAGAACTCTTCCTAATTAAATAATTGGTTGGCAACAGTATCCAGGTCTCCTATTGTGTTCATGTTTCTACCACCTGAACTGTAATCCCTGGGCTCCAACACGACCAGTTGCTGCTCAGAAGTGCCATCTGCACAGAGAAAAACACTAGCTCCTGTGTAAGTGGGGTTCAGTAACGCCAGCTGCTCCCCTGCTGTGTGTCCGGCAATATCTCCTGCTCTCTCCACATTCAAACTACATCATATTTGAAACTTGCTCAAAGTAGGCCTCAGCCTACCCCATGATTGATCCTGGGCTCCAACACCGCCAGTTGTTGCTCAGAAGTGCCGTCTGCACAGAAAAAAACACTAGCTCCTGTGTTAGTGGGGTTCAGTAACGCCAGCTGCTCCCCTGCTGTGCAAATGTCAATGTCTCCTGCTCCCTCCACATTCAAACTACATCAGATATTAAACTTGCTCCAATTAGGCCTCAGCCTACTCCATGATTGACCCTGGGCTCCAACACCACCAGTTGCTGCTCGGAAGTGCCATCTGCACAGAGAAAAACACTAGCTCCTGTGTTAGTGGGGTTCAGTAGCGTCAGCTACTCCCCTGCTGTGTGTCCGGCAATATCTCCTGCTCCCTCCACATTCAAACTACATCATATTTTAAACTTGCTCAAAGTAGGCCTCAGCCTACACCATGATTGATCCTGGGCTCCAACACCGCCAGTTGTTGCTCAGAAGTACCGTCTGCACAGAAAAAAACACTAGCTCCTGTGTTAGTGGGGTTCAGTAACGCCAGCTGCTCCCCTGCTGTGTGTGCGGCAATATCTCCTGCTCCCTCCACATTCACCCCTCATCAGATATTAAACTTGCTCCAATTTGGCCTCAGCCTACTCCTTGATTGACCCTGGGCTCCAACACTGCCAGTTGTTGCTCAGAAGTGCCGTCTGCACAGAGAAAAACACTAGCTCCTGTCTTAGTGGGGTTCAATAACGCCAGCTGCTCCCCTGCTGTGTGTCTGGCAATATCTCCTGCTCCCTCCACATTCACCCCGCATCAGATATTAAACTTGCTCCAATTTGGCCTTAGCCTACACCATGATTGATCTTAGGCTCCAACACCGCCAGTTGTAGCTCAGAAGTGCCGTCTGCACAGAAAAAAACACTAGCTCCTGTGTTAGTGGGGTTCAGTTATGCCAGCTGCTCCCCTGCTGTGTGTACGGCAATGTCTCCTGCTCCCTCCATATTCAAACTACATCAGATATTAAACTTGCTCCAAGTAGGCCTCAGCCTACACCATGATTGATCCTGGGCTCCAACACCGCCAGTTGTTGCTCAGAAATGCCGTCTGCACAGAGAAAAACACTAGCTCCTGTGTTAGTGGGGTTCAGTAACGCCAGCTACTCCCCTGCTATGTGTCCGGCACTATCTCCTGCTCCCTCCACATTCAAACTACATCAGATTTTAATCTTGCTCCAAGTAGGCCTCAGCCTACACCATGATTGATCCTGGGCTCCAACACCGCCAGTTGCTGCTCAGAAGTGCAGTCTGCACAGTCAACATATGCTCCAGTGTTATTGGGGTTCAGTAATGTCAGCTGATCCCCAGCTGTGTGTACGGCAATGTCTCCTGCTCTGTCCACACTCACACAACTAAAGATTTTAAACTTGCTGCAATTAGGACTCTTCATCCACTCTGTTTGAACTGTAATCCCTGGGCTCCAACACCGCTAGTTGCTGCTCAGAAGTGTCTTTGGCACAGGTAGTCCTTCCTGGCCAGCCTGCTTCCAGCACGCCAGCTGTTTCCGGGAGGTGTCAACGTCACTTTGTCACCAATATGTTATCCTGTCGTGTTGCGGTTGGGTTAGCTGACTCTATGGTGCCTGCAGTTTAGGTGCTTCCTAAGTGGGCTGTGGGTTCTGGCAATAAAGGCTGGTTCTGTAGTGCCAATAGGACAAGCACCCCCTATAGGAATGTGGGCTTCGGTAACTGCGGCCGGCTCGCGGCATTGCAACTTTGTTTTTCATGGGTACCTTCTGCTACCCATCCAGGTTCCAGCACCGTCAGCTGGTTCTCGGCAGTGCCTTTAGCTTAGGTGCCTCCATCTCGGTATCTGAGTTCCAGCAACGTCTGCTGGTCCTTGGTAGTGCTTTCTAGCACAGTTACCTCCTGCTTAGTCACCGGGTTCCAGTACCATCAGCTGGTCCTCAGTAGTGCCATTGGCTCTTGTTCCTTCTGCTGCCACTCCGGGTTCCAGCACCGTCAGCTGTTTCAGGGAAGTGTCAACATCACTTTGGCACCAATACATTGTCCTGTCGTGTTGCGGTTGGGTTAGCCGACTCTATGGTGCCTGCAGTTTAGGTGCTTCCTATGTGGGCTGCGGGTTCTGGCAATAAAGGCTGGCTCTATAGTGCCAATAGGACAAGCTCCCCCTGTAGGACTGTGGGTTTCGGTAACTGTGGCCGGCTCGCGGCCTTGCAACTTTGTTTTTCACGGGTACCTTCTGTTACCCATCTGGGTTCCAGTACTGTCAGCTGGTTCTCGGCAGTTCCTCAGCCTTCTTGTACCTTCTGCTACATTTCCAAGTTCAAACTTTTTGAAATGGTTTTTGGTAATCACTCTGGATCTGTCTGACGATGACCCTGAAGACCACCCCAAAGAAGACCAAAAAGATGACCCTGAAGAAGATGACTAAGAGGACAAAGAACATGAAGACAACCACCAAGATACAGAACAACAAGAGACAGAAGAACAAAAAGCAGAAGAACAAAAAGCAGAACATTAAGCAGAAGACTAAAAATCAGAGCAAAAGATATTATCTAAATTATAAGCAGAAGAAGACTAAGCAGTGTATGGGGGTGAGTCTGTTCCTCCTCGTGGTGCCCCTGGAAAATGCCTGCTGCTGCACTCCAAACTGAACGCGGACAAATCCTGTTGTAAATCTTTTGTGTCAGGCTGAACGGAAGGTTTAATCTTCAAACTTTTATAGATAACAACTACAGGAATGCCTGTCACAAATAAGAATATGATGAAGAAGAAGAATAGGAAGAAGATGAAGAAGTAGAATATGAAGAAGAATAATAGTTGAATAAGAAGAATATGAAGAATGTAAAAAAAAAGAATAATAGGAAGAAGGTGAAGAAGATGAATAAGGTGAAGAAGAAGTTGATGAAAAAGATGCAGCTGCTGCTGAGGATCATGAAGGAGAAAGTGTGGGAGAAGTAAAAAAGAAGGTGAAGAGCATGGAAGTAGTGAAACATGCATATCTGACAAAATATAAAAAAGGTTAACATAGTCAATATCTTTGTAATTCCGAACGTCTTAAAAAAATGTATTCCTGTTATTCCATTTGATTGGGCTAAACCTCTATGCCTTTAATGTCTCCTCCAGCTCCCCCAATACATTCTACATTATTATTAGTTGTTTTTCTTCATGTAGAATTAACCAACAAGGAAAGAAAGGGTTTATTTTAATTCCGATATTTCTGTCCCATTGACTTGCATTGGTTTCGGGTATTGGAATCGGCGATATCCGATACTTTTTGGCTATCGGTCTGATCCGATATTTCACTATATCGGAAGGTATCGCTCAACACTACTTAAAACATATAATGAGGCGGACCTAAAGCTGTCATCGTGGACACAGCTCACAATAATTGAATACTATATGCTAATGACATATAATGGGGCAAGCCTAGAGCTGGCAAACATGAAAGATATCACATCTATATCAGTCAGGTAGATTACAATATATTCACCTATTTATTCGATTCTAGTCTATGGAGGCCTAGTAATATGACATTATAGAAAATATAAATATTGTGTCTCATAGAATCTAATGGGCCAATCACCAATGTATATATAGCAAAACACAGAAAAGGAGAATATATAGAAAAGACTAGATAGAAACATAATAATCATTTAGTACTTAAATAGTAAGAATAAATTATTTTACTGCGTGTAATCACAATATATACTAATAAGTATAGTTGAAGACAAAACTAGCAAGATGACTAGTATAACATGGAAGGTATAATAGCGAGCAAGGACTGATAACATGCAGATAAAGTCCATAATATCCAGAAAAAATTGATTGTAGTCCATACGGAGGAGTCCTATCCAGCAGAGGGGTAGGTCCCATGTCAGTGATATGCGAGATAATAGAACATCAGTATAAACTATATAGAATAAGAGAAAAATAAATGAATAAGGAGAAAAGATAACAATTAAAACAATATACCACTGCCCAACATAAAAACAACACACATAAAAAATATTAAAGAAAAGACTTGAAGCTGATGGCTTCTTTAAGGCCATTAGGCATCAAGGTATCAAGTATGACCATCCAGCGGGTTTCTTTTTGTAGAAGTTTTTTCTTCACGTTTCCCCCGTGAATACCCATGTAAATATGGTCAATACCACACACAGTAAATCCCTTAGGATTACTGTTGTGTGTTTCAAAGAAATGTTTGGGTATGGTTTTTAGAGAACCTGGATCGGAGCAATTGGCTGCATTTCTATTATCTCTCACATATTCTTGCACTCAGATTTTCAGGGTTCGGGTAGTCATGCCCACATAAATATGGCCACAAGGGCAGCTGGCATGACAAATGACTGTCTCCGTGTTGCATGCAATGTGATGGACAATTTTGAAAGATTTATTGCCTGCAGAGTTAGAGAATTCTTTAGTCCTGGGAATGTACTGGCAAGTCGAGCAGTCCCCACAGGTGAAACAACCCCAGGGGGGGCCTTTTTTTGTAGTACCGAAAAAGTTCTTTTTAGGATGTATATAGTGGCTAAATACACAAAATATCTCTTAAGTTATGTGATCTACGCCACGGATGGGTATGGTGTAATTTGTTGTCTTAGATCCTTATCGGTCAGTAAAACTGACCAATGTTTTTCTTAGGATTTTATTGATCTCTATCCAGTGACAGTTAAATTTTGTGATAAATCTTGGCATGAAATTATCATTTTTCCTATCTTTATTCTTAGATGGTTGGGTCAGTAATGTGGATCTCTCAGAATTCAGCGCTCAGGTATAACCCTTAATGATATCTCTGTTGGGGTAGCCTCTGTTTTTAAATCGACAAGTAAGCTCTCTTGCCTGCTTATCAAAAGTGGCAATGTCAGAACAAATTCGACGTGCACGTAAAAATTGGCCCACTGGAATGGAGTTTTTCAGTTTGGGTGGGTGAGAGGACGAGAAATGCAACAAAGCATTTGTGGCTGTAGATTTACGAAAGATATCAGTTTCAATGAATCCATTGGCTGATTTAGAGATTAGAATATCTAGAAAGTCAAGTGAAGTTTGATTGTATTTACAGGTAAGTTTTATATTCCATGTGTTGTTATTAAGACAACCAAGGAAAGATTCCAATTGCGACATGGAGCCCTGCCAAATAAAGAGCACATCATCGATATATCTCAGCCATGAGATAACGAAGCTGTGGCCCGGTGTGTCAAGGCCCATATCCCTCTCTCACAGCCCCAGGAAAAGGTTTGCATAAGAGGGCGCACAAGCCGCCCCCATTGCCTTTCCCTGGAGCTGTAGGAAGGGACGGTCCTTGAACACAAAATAGTTATGGGTAAGTGTGAAATATAGTAATTTTAAAACAAAGTCAATCAATGCAGGTTCCAAATTAGTCATACTCAAGAAGAATTTAGCAGCCCATATCCCATGGCTGTGATTGATCGACGTGTACAGGGACTCCACGTCGCAAGTGACAAGCCACATATTGTCCTCAAGAGAAAGTCGATCAAGTCTCCTGACTACGTCGGTTGTATCTCGAACAAAAGACGGAAGCGTCTCTGCACATTTCTGCAGATAAGTCAATAAATCGACATGCAGGCTCACAAAGACCCCCGACGTCCGAGACAATAGGCAAGCCAGAGAGCTTACTTGTCTTTTTAAAAACAGAGGCTACCCCAACAGAGATATCATTAAGGGTTATACCCGAGCGCTGAATTCTGAGAGATCCACATTACTGACCCAACCATCTAAGAATAAAGATAGGAAAAATGATAATTTCATTCCAAGATTTATCACAAAATGTAACTGTCACTGGATGAAGATCAATAAAATCCTAAAAAAACATTGGTCAGTTTTACTGACCGATAAGGATCTAAGACATCAAATTACACCATACCAATCCGTGACTTGGTGCAGATCGTGTAACTTAAATGATATTTTATGTTGTAGCCACTATATACCTCCTAAAAAGAACTTCTTCGATACTGCGAAAAAAAGCACCCCTGGGATTGTTTCCCCTGTGGGGGCTGCTCGGCTTACCAGTACATTCCCAGGACTAAAGAATTCTGTAGAAAACAAGAAAAAGCTACTGACCATAACAATGGGATCACACACTAGATCAAAATGATATAAATTTTATTAAATATCAAAACAGACCAAAACACCATAAAAACATTTAAAAAGTCATTCAATGACAATGAAGTTGTACCCTGAAGGGTCAATAATATAACCCTGCAAAAATCTCCCCTAATACATAGGTATCATGATGATGGTGGCCAATCGTAATGAAAATAGCATAATTGAAACATGATACCAATCAGGTATATTGTAATACAGTTTTTTGCAGAGTTATATTATTGACCCTTCAGGGTATAACTTCATTGTCATTGAGTGACTTTTTAAATGTTTTTATGGTGTTTTGGTCTGTTTTGATATTTAATAAAATGTATATCATTTTGATCTAGTGTTTGATCCCATTGTTATGGTCAGTAGCTTTTTCTTGTTTTCTATTGAATATTTCATACTGACTATTGGTGTATCCCCGTATATATTGTTGGTGCTGCCCTCCTTCTCTTCATTGACTAAAGAATTCTCTAACTCTGCAGGCAATAAATCTTTCAAAATTGTCCATCACATTACATGCAACACGGAGGCAGTTAATTATCATGCCAGCTGCCCTTGTAGCCGTATTTATGTGGCATGACTACCCGAACCCTCAAAATCCGAGTGCAAAAATATGTGAGAGATATTAGAAACGCGGCCAATTGCTCCGATCCAGGATCTCTAAAAACCATACCTAAACATTTCTTTGAAACACACAACAGTAATCCTAAGGGATTTACTGTGTGTGGTATTGACCATATTAACATGGGTATTCGTGGGGGAAACGTGAAGAAAAAACTTCTACAAAAAGAAACCCACTGGATGGTCATACTTGATACCCTGATGCCTAATGGCCTTAATGAAGTCATCAGCTTCAAGTCTTTTCTTTGATATTTTTTATGTGTGTTGTTTTTATGTTGGGCAGTGTTATATTGTTTTAATTGTTATCTTTTCTCCATATTCATTTATTTTTCTCTTCTTCTATACAGTTTAAACTGATGTTCTATTATTATTTTGCACATCACTGACATGGGACCTACCCCTCTTCTGGATCCGACTCCTCCGTATGAACTACACTCAATTTTTTCTGGATATTATGGACTTTATTTGCATGTTGTCATCAGTCCTTGCTTGCTATTATACCTTCCATGTTATACAGTACTAGTCATCTTGCTAGTTTTGTCTTCAACTATACTTCTTAGTATATATTGTTATTGCACGCAGTAAAATAATTTATTCTTACTATTTAATTACTAAATGATTATTATGTTTCTATCTAGTCTTTTCTATATATTCTCCTTTTCTGTGTTTTGTTATATATACATTGGTGATTGGCCCATTAGATTCTATGAGACACAATATTTATATTTTCTATAATGTCATATACTAGGCCTCCATAGACTAGAATCGAATAAATAGGTGAATATATTGTAATCTACCTGACTGATATAGATGTGATATCTTTCATGTTTGCCAGCTCTAGGCTTGCCCCATTATATGTTCTTAGCATATAGTATTCAATTTTTGTGAGCTGTGTCCATGATGACAGCTTTAGGTCTGCCTCATTATATGTTTTTAGTGTATAGAATCTTTATTTGTGAGCTGGGTTCAGTTACGCTCTGTACAACTGCAGCGTTTGTACTCAGTATGTTACTATAGTAACATAGTAACATAGTTTTGAAGGCTGAAGGAAGCCCTTATGTCCATCTAGTTCAGCCTATTTTTAGTGCAGCTGTTCTGCATTGTTGATCCTGGGCAAGGCAAAAAACCCACAGAGTAGAAGCCAATTTTCTCCATAGGGAAAAAAATTCCTTCCCGACTCCAAAGCTGGGTCAACCATCTACCTATAATATTATGTATAGTAACATAGTTTTGAAAGCTGAAGGAAGACCTTATTTCCATCTAGTTCAGCCTATTTTTATAATGACGGCTAGTACCGATTGACTCCCTTCTTCCCAGGGCTCATTGCGCCTCCTGCCCCATGTCATTGGGGCGGTACTTTGTGCTGTAATCCTTGGTCCGCTTAGACCTCAGTCACCTGATGTTTCGGGACCTGTTGTGCAGATGCAACTTGCCCGTGTACCGTGCTGCCTTCATTGCGCCTTTTACTCCACGTCATTAAGGGGCAGTGCTGTGCGTTGCAGCTCCCGACTCATTCACTCTCTAGTCACCTGATGCTCTAGGACGCTCTACACAGACGCGACTTGCACGAGTGCTGTGCTGCCTCCGTGGTGTTGTCTGCCGGAAGAGTCGCCATTGAGATGGTAGGCGATGACGCATGTCCTCCTTCCCATCTTCCTCTTCGAGCACCGGCACACTCTATCATGGGGCGGCGCATCACGCCATGCTTCGCGCCGATTCGTGGTTGGTTCCTACACCTGTGTACATAAATCCCCTGTCCTCTATCTGTAACCATGCCTTCTGACGAAACCGAGTGTGTTGAAATGCGCGTCAGGGCCTCTGTGCGTCCCTCCACCCTCAATACACGGCAACCATGTCTCAAGGTAAATATGCAATCCGCTAGTCAGCTACTTTGTGTGCTATCTTGATTAAAATTTACGTGCACTTTATATTTATTCATTGCTCTATGACAATATATGGCAATCATGACTCAGAATAGCATGCAGTCTGTTAGCTGGTTGCTCTGTGTGCTACATTGAAACTTATGCGCACTTTATATTCATATTTTCTATCGCTTTGTGGCTGCTAACTTTATAATTAATACAGACTATAGCTGATAATTATTTAAGTATTGTGAGTGGGGTGACGTTTGTTTCTTTTGTATTGCATCTTTCACCGTTTGCTATACTCAATTGTTTGGCTGATATTTCTTTTTCCATCTCTGAATACTCTTTCTATTGTGTATTTTGTGCTCTAATAAAATTTAATATTTTTTCATTTAAGCCCCTATTTTTCTTTAGATCTTTTGTTATATTATTTATATTGATTGTATATTTATTGTACTTATTGGAACTGTGAATTTTTTGGTCCTAATCTTTTCTGTTTTGGTTGTTATGGTTAGCCTAGTGGCTTTTACGTCACGGTGACATCTTTGTATGTTGAGATAATTCACAGCTGTCATCAACTTCAAATCCCACTAGCCCAATTGACACCGCACCAGGGCAATCGGGAAGAGCTGAGACAGGGTGCTAGAAGTGGCTCATCTACTTTAAAGTGATGTACCAGTTCTGGGGTAGCTGCAGGCTGGCATTTTTGGGCTGGGAAGGGTAAAATAACCAAGGACCTTACCAGCCTGATAATATAAACACACAGCCATCTGCTTTGTCTTAGTCAGTTCTGAAGAAAAGGGGGGACCTGAGTCATTTTTATTTGTTTATTTATTGCTAAATACTACAGTACAAGCAAAATGAGGTTGCATTTTTTCTTCTCTTTTTTATTCTGCCTTATATACAAGTCATTATACAGGAAATAATGTCTCTTAATCTTTTTTTCCTGAAAAATCCATTTTATCTTCCGTTCTGTATATTTTTATTGTCAGTCCAAAAAAGTTGTGTAATACTATGACAACATTGTTCCTAATAGCAACCGGGGAGTTAGAGATGCGTACAGTGGTCTTCCTCATGATGCTTTCTTTCCATTTCAGCAATGTTTTCATCCATTTCAGTGATTTTCCAGCCCCCCCCAGACCTCCTGCTAGGGTCTGCTGGAAAAATGACAGTCTCTCTTTGACTTCCATTTATGCTTGTTACTCAAAACAAGCACCCAAGCATAACAATTTGTTTGACTCGAGTAATAAGCACCCAAGCATAACCATTTGTTTGACTCGAGTAACAAGCACTTAAGCATTTTAGTGCTCGGCCATCACTAGACATTACGCCGTTCCTCTTTCATTTCTTGCTAGGATTTGTTTCAGGTTTTGCCAGCAGTACCTTATGTTTGTGTCCTGCCCTCTGATATAGGGCAGTCTGTTGAGTTATGTGCTCTGAATAAAGCAATATGTTTGTAATATGTGCTGGGTTAATTATAGCACCATCTAGTGGTGGCTGAATTTATAGTTATGTCTTAAATAGCATTTCAAGCCTGTGCCTTTAACAGAAGCAAAGCACTTTGAGATTGAAGCAATGCATTGTGGTAACGAAGCAGTGTATTCTGGGATGAGGGAGATGACATTTTCCTTTTGTGTATCTCATAGGACGCACATGTTTATCTTTGTTTTCCTGTGACTTCTCTACTTGAGTCCATATCTGGGTAAAATAAGCAGGTAATAGACATACTGTATGTGGAAGCCAAAAAAAAGGGGACAGGACCGACATCACTGCTCTCACTGCTCAGGGAATCTTGTTAGTTCAATCATAGGCAGTAGCATTTGCTATGTGATGATTCTGCAATGTACTCATTGATCTATGTATTTATAAAGATGTTTTCCTGACCCTTATTTATTGCCTTGTATTTTGGGTAAGTTTTCCCATCACAGTGTTGACAGTGTGTCTAGCCCTCATTACCACTGTGTATGTCTATTTTTTATCCCCCTATTTCCATGTACTGTAAGTGTCCACATTTTATATGTAATATCAATAAAATATTGTTCTTTATGGATTTTTTTGACTGCTTGGCCTTTTTGGTGTTTCCTATCTTGGTAAAGCATATCTAGCAAGGATCAGTGTTTTCTTGCAATGCAGTGATTCACAGAGCTGTTATTTACTGCCTATCAGCTAGGAGATGTAATTAACTGTTTAGTTGCCAGTTCACAGTGAATGTAATCAGAGATTCATGTATTCTTATGTAATGTTTGCATCACCGTACACTTTCTATAAATATGTTAGCTGTGTGATCATCTGCCCAATACTTACCCATGTCGTTTGTATTCCTTGTAGTTTTACCGCGCATGTTCTCTACTGTTCACCAATAAACAAGTTAGACTACAGAGAACAGTCTGTTTATTTGGAACACAGAACAGTGGTTTATGCTGAATGCTGAATTGCACACCATGTCAACGTGTATGAAGGCAAAGCAGTAAAACAAATGCTAGATGCCTGCGATAGCAAACAAGAGTAAAACAGAACCTCCGGTCACAGGCGGTGGTGACACAGACTGTAAGGGACCGCTATCATCCAAACTGCACCACATACAGGTATTATAACAGCCGCCATACAACCGCAGGGAACAAGAACCCAGGGCTCAGTAAAGGACTGCCAGTCGCAAGCGGTGAGAGCATAGACTGTATGGGACCTCTAACACCCATACTGCTTCACATAAGGGTATCACAGCAGCCACCATACAGCTGCACAATGCTACTGCAGCCTGCCAACAAGTGCTACATCTTTCCTGCCATGCGGAAGCCCGCCGTGCATAGACTGTCTCCCTCTAGTGTACTCAGCAGTACGAAGCTAAGCGCACAATGTCTCAAAACAGCACATCCTCACTGAAAACGAGGTCACGAGCAAGCTCCAGCAGGTCGTCATTAGCAGAGTTCGCTGCTGTCGCTCGCGCCGAAGCCGAGGCAGCCAAAGCAAGATCCTCATTCGCCGAAAGAGAGATGCACTTAAAGCGGAGACAGGTGGAGCAAAATGCAGAAGCCGCATGTCTGCAGGCATAGAGAGAAGCGGAAACCGCACGTCTGCAGGCAGAGAGAGAAGCAGAAACCACACGTCTGCAGGCAGAGAGAGAAGCGGAAGCTGCACATTTGCAAGCAGAGCTAGAAAAACTTGCGGCAGACAAGGAGACAGCAGCTGCAATAGCTAAGGCAGAGTATTTGGAAGCTATGAAGGATCCTGATTGTGACAGATGCAGCAACATTTCTTGACCTGATCTAGAGCAGCAAGATCCAGCCCAGCGCGTCGCAGAGTACGTCCATCAACATTCTGGCAGGAATGACAGCCCTGATGCACCACATCGACCAGCCTACGCCGATTTACCAGCGATACCACCCAGAACTACATTACCATAGGCAAGGGGATGTCCAACACAGAGATGTCTACCACAGCTACCGTTCCAGAGAACAGAAGGTACAGCCTCCACCCAGACTGAAAGGGACACTCTTTGCATCAGAAAGGTATTATACAGACTATTCTAAACCAGAAGCTCCTTACAGGTATGAGGATACACCACACACACAGCATGACAACAGCACACCAGCTCATGTTGGCACTGACCCAGTCACTATGAACTTTGCGAAGTTCTTTGCTCGCCGGGACCTGGTGAACAAGGGGCTTGTAAAATTCACTGATCGAGCTGAGAGCTATAGGGAACGAGTCCACTTAAATTACCCACACATAGGCCTCCATATGGTGTGGGAGAAACTTGATGAATGTTATGGGTCAGTAGAAGCTATTGAAAATGCTTTGTACAAAAGACTTGATGAGTTTCCCAGAATTGGAAATAAAGGTTATCAAAAGCTCATGGAACTGAGTTACTTGTTAATGGAGGTGCAGGTTGCTCAGATAGGAGACCTGCCAGGGTTGGCATTCCTGGACACCGCCAAAGGTGTCAACCCAATTGTTCAAAAACTCCCTTACAACCTACAAGAGAAGTGGATCAGTCATGGGTCCCGTTACAAACAGACTCATAAGGTCTCATTTCCCCCTTTCAAGGTGTTCGTAGACTTTGTTACTCAACAAGCAAGAGTTAGAAATGACCCCAGTTTTGATTTTACTATGTCATGTAGCACTTCCCCTGGTGTCAAACCCTGTAAAACACCAGTGGCAGTTCATAAAACTAATGTTAGTCCCACAGGTTTTCCTTACAGGGCAAGCAAGACCTCCCCGGAGGAAGACAAAACTCAAGATCTCAGCAAACACTGCCCCCTACACAAGAAACCACATCCTCTGCTAAAACGCAGAGCCTTCAGGGAAAAGTCTCCAGAAGACCGCAAAGGTTTCCTCAAAGAAAACAAGATGTTTCAGATGCTGTGCGACGACCTTGCACTTCGCTAAGAACTGTGAAACCAGCGTGAAATGTGAGGAATGTGGTAGCGTGGAGCACAACACAACCTTACACTATGGAACACCCTCAGGGGTATCATCGCAAGTGGAAGAGTGCGGCAAAAAGCCGATGGTCACGGCGTAGACACTCCAGTAATCACTTCCCAGTGTACAGAGATCTGTAAGGAACTTGTAACAGGAATATCCTGCTCAAAGATCTGCTTTGTCAGAGTCTATCCAGCGAGCCACCGAGATAAGGCAATCAAGGTGTATGCAATCTTGGATGATCAGAGCAACAGGTCTCTAGCCAAGTCCTTTCTCTTTGGCACCTTCAACATTGTTGGCCCCGGTTCTCCTTACTCCTTGAAAACATGTGCGGGTACTGTTAAGATGGCAGGGAGAAAAGCAACTGGGTTAAAGGTAGAGTCTATATACGGTCAAACCTGCATAGCCTTGCCATCAATATTGGAGTGCAGCCAGATTCCTGACAAGAGGTCTGAGATACCTACCCCAGAGGTATCAGCTCAACATCCTCATCTGAAGCGTATAGCGCATCTGATACCGGAACTGGATCAAGAAGTTCCGATTGTCTTACTCCTCGGAAGAGATATACTAAGAGTCCATAAGGCTAGAGGGCAGATTAACGGCCTACAGAACACCCCATATGCTCAGAGACTTGATCTGGGATGGGTAATATTAGGAGACGTCTGTTTAGGTGGAGCACACAAACCGACCTCAGTCAGCAGTATGTTCACTAATACTCTTGAAAATGGACGTCCGTCTCTGTTCTAGCCATGTAAGAATAGCTTCCTGATAAAAGAGTTGTCACACAATGCTCCCCTACCTTGTCCGTTAGCTGATCCTTCCTGTGAAGACCATGCATGTGACGGCGATCAAGATCACATAGTGTGTACAGTTTTCCACAGAACAAGAGAAGACAACAAGGTAGCAATGTCCATAGAAGACAGACAGACAGAGTTGGGTGGCCCCTCTACCATTTAAAACCCGAGAGACAATGCTAACCCAACAACAGAGAACCTGTCTACGGTCGATTTGTCTCCCTCAAACGCAAACTTCAGAAGGCACCTGAAATGAGAGAGCACTTTTTTGCCTTCATGGACAAAATATTTCAGAATGGCCATGCAGAAATTGCACCTGTACTTCCAGATTCCGAAGAATGTTGGCATTTACCTATTTTTGGCGTGTATCAGACTGGTTTCACTCTAGCGTTTTGTCGCGCAGCGCATCGTGCGCTATTGGGAGCACGCGCAATGTTCCCCTATCTTTAACATGGTGATCGCAGGGTCTTGCGATTGTATGCGCTCATCAGCATTTAGTGTGCCCTGCGCATTTTACAGGGGTGCGCCCAGACGCGCCGTACGCTACATGTTGCATTTTTCGTTCCGCCTACATCGTTAAAAAAATCACGCGCACATGTGCGCCCAAAAATAGCATTACAGTCTATGTGGTTGCTGACGTGCACTTGGCTGCGCGCACGTCAGCGCCTTGTGCGTGCACGCGATTTGAGTAAACAATGTCTAGACACTTGTCTTTAACCTCCCCCTAAACAAGCAACATAGTTAGGGAGGAGTGTGGATAAAAGAAGGTGTCTTCAGGGACAGACAATTACTCTACAGACAGCCTTGCAGAGACCAGACAAGCACCAACTAGAGCCTTCCAACTGTGGATTCAAGTTTCAGGAGCCAAAATGTGAGTATTCTTCAACATAATGTCTGTGTGTCCTGTACAATTTTATAATGTACTAATGTATTTTTTTTCAAAATTTCAGCATGTCTTCTTCTGGATCAGTCTATTCGCCATCTCGGCAAGAACTGGCCCAAGCTGATCGTGAGGTGAGGATGTTGCTGCCTTTGGGTAAGTATAGCTGCCTCTAGAAATGTGTTTTAATTTTTTTTTTCTTTACAGACATCGGACACAGGCAGTGAAGATGAAGTGCGAGAACGGTCTGAGCAGGAGCGGTCTGAGTGGGAGCAGTCTGAGCGGGAGAAGTCTGAGCGGGAGGATTCTGAGCAGAAGCAGCGTAGACAAGTCGTGGCGAGGAGACGCAATGTTAGTATATAATGTTTTTTTTTAATTTTTTTTCTGTCTTTATTTTCATCTTTATCTAGCTTCTTCTCTGTTTCTTTTTGTATCTTTTTCATTCTCCAAAATTCCAAACATTCTAATATTTTTTTTTTCTAGGTTCCACAACAGGATGATGAAGAAGTAGTGTACATAGACAACGAGCACCTGATCCGCCCTGTTGAGGAGCATATCCCGTTGTGGGACAGCCGTGACCAGCAGTACAAAGACACAGTGGTGACCCGGCAGCTCTGGAATGAGGTGGCCGCAGCGATGATGGATGGCTGGGAAAGCGCCTCTCCAAGTTCAAAAAGGGCGTTCAGTAAGTATAAAGATGCTCTGTGATACTGCATTGATTTTTGGCCCAGATGGTGCTGGTGTGTTTGTGGCAAGATATATTCTTGCATTTTTAGTGTTCAGCATTGTTGATCCTGGGGAAGGCAAAAAACCAACAGAGTAGAAGCCAATTCTCTCCATAGGGAAAAAAAATTGTTTCCCCTAAGCTGGGTCAACGATCTACCTATAATATTATGTTATTCGTAACCTTCTATACTGTTACTCACAAGAAAAGCATCCATTCCTTTCTTAAATTCATTCAGTGAGTTGGACATCACCACTTCCTCAGGAAGAGAAGTCCAGAGCCTCACTGCTCTTACCGTGAAGAACCTTCTTCTATGCTGGTGCAAAAATTGTCTTTCCTCCAAACGAAGAGAATGCCCCCTTGTTCTTGTCACAGTCCTTGGTGCAAACAGTTCATTGGAGAGATCTCTGTATTGCCCTCTGATATACTTGTACATATACAGTGGGGCAAAAAAGTATTTAGTCAGTCAGCAATAGTGCAAGTTCCACCACTTAAAAAGATGAGAGGCGTCTGTAATTTACATCATAGGTAGACCTCAACTATGGGAGACAAACTGAGAAAAAAAAATCCAGAAAATCACATTGTCTGTTTTTTATCCTTTTATTTGCATATTATGGTGGAAAATAAGTATTTGGTCAGAAACAAAATTTCATCTCAATACTTTGTGATATATCCTTTGTTGGCAATGACAGAGGTCAAACGTTTTCTGTAAGTCTTCACAAGGTCGCCACACACTGTTGTTGGTATGTTGGCCCATTCCTCCATGCAGATCTCCTCTAGAGCAGTGATGTTTTTGGCTTTTCGCTTGGCAACACGGACTTTCAACTCCCTCCAAAGGTTTTCTATAGGGTTGAGATCTGGAGACTGGCTAGGCCACTCCAGGACCTTGAAATGCTTCTTACGAAGCCACTCCTTCGTTGCCCTGGCGGTGTGCTTTGGATCATTGTCATGTTGAAAGACCCAGCCACGTTTCATCATCAATGCCCTTGCTGATGGAAGGAGGTTTGCACTCAAAATCTCACGATACATGGCCCCATTCATTCTTTCATGTACCCGGATCAGTCGTCCTGGCCCCTTTGCAGAGAAACAGCCCCAAAGCATGATGTTTCCACCACCATGCTTTACAGTAGGTATGGTGTTTGATGGATGCAACTCAGTATTCTTTTTCCTCCAAACACGACAAGTTGTGTTTCTACCAAACAGTTCCAGTTTGGTTTCATCAGACCATAGGACATTCTCCCAAAACTCCTCTGGATCATCCAAATGCTCTCTAGCAAACTTCAGACGGGCCCGGACATGTACAGACTTAAGCAGTGGGACACGTCTGGCACTGCAGGATCTGAGTCCATGGTGGCGTAGTGTGTTACTTATGGTAGGCCTTGTTACATTGGTCCCAGCTCTCTGCAGTTCATTCACTAGGTCCCCCCGCGTGGTTCTGGGATTTTTGCTCACCGTTCTTGTGATCATTCTGACCCCACGGGGTGGGATTTTGCGTGGAGCACCAGATCGAGGGAGATTATCAGTGGTCTTGTATGTCTTCCATTTTCTAATTATTGCTCCCACAGTTGATTTCTTCACTCCAAGCTGGTTGGCTATTGCAGATTCAGTCTTCCCAGCCTGGTGCAGGGCTACAATTTTGTTTCTGGTGTCCTTTGACAGCTCTTTGGTCTTCACCATAGTGGAGTTTGGAGTCAGACTGTTTGAGGGTGTGCACAGGTGTCTTTTTATACTGATAACAAGTTTAAACAGGTGCCATTACTACAGGTAATGAGTGGAGGAAAGAGGAGACTCTTAAAGAAGAAGTTACAGGTCTGTGAGAGCCAGAAATCTTGATTGCTTGTTTCTGACCAAATACTTATTTTCCACCATAATATGCAAATAAAAGGAAAAAAAATCAGACAATGTGATTTTCTGGATTTTTTTTTCTCAGTTTGTCTCCCATAGTTGAGGTCTACCTATGATGTAAATTACAGACGCCTCTCATCTTTTTAAGTGGTGGAACTTGCACTATTGCTGACTGACTAAATACTTTTTTGCCCCACTGTATATTAGGTCTCCCCTAAGTCTTCTCTTTTCTAGAGTAAATAGACCTAATTTTGATAACCTTTCTGGGTATTGTAGTGAACCAACTCCATTTATCTTTTTTGTAGCCCACCTTTGAACCCTTTCAAGTTCAGTAATGTCTTTCTTGAGCACCGGCGTCCAAAATTGCACACAATACTCCAAGTGTGGTCTGACAAGTGATTTGTACAAAGGGAGAATTATGTTTTCATCTCGGGTCCCCAGACCTCTTCTAATGCATCCCATGACCCTATTTGCTTTGGTGGCAGCTGCCTGACACTGGGCACTCTAATTTAGCTTCTTATTGACTAAGATGCCTAAGTCTTTTTCCATGTCTGATTTCCCCAGCAGTTTCCCATTTAGTAAATAATTGTAGCATCTGTTTCTCCTTCCAATGTGCACAACCTTACACTTAGCTGTGTTATACCTCATTTGCCATTTTTCAGCCCAATTCTCCAATTTACTCAAATCTGTCTGTAGTTGCAAACTGTCCTCCTTTGTGTTAACTACCTTACTTTTTTTTTTTCATCTGCAAATACTGATATTTCACTGTGTAATCCATCCACTAGATCATTGATAAATATATTAAATAGTAGGGAGCCCAATACAGAACCCTGTGGTACCCCACTAATAACCCTGGCCCAATCTGAGTATGCACCATTAATAACCACTCTTTGTTTTCTATCACTAAGCCAGCTACCTACCCATCTACACACATTTTCCCCTAGCCCAAGCTTTCTCATCTTACTTACCAATCTTTTATGTGGGACAGTGTCAAATGCTTTAGAGAAGTCAAGATAAATGACTTCCAATGATTCTCCTTGGTCCATTTGAGAGCTTACAGCCTCATAGAAGCTGATCAGATTAGTTTGACAGGAGCGATCCTTCATAAATCCATGTTGATATGGAGTTAAACATTTATTAACCTTGAGATATTTCATAATGGTATCCCTTAGAAACCCTTCAAAAATTTTACCCACAACAGATGTTAAGCTTACTGGCCTATAGTTTCCAGGTTCCCTTTTACACCCCTTTTTGAATAATGGCACCACATTTGCTTGCCAGCAATCAAAAGGAACAGACCCTGTTTCTATAGAGTCTTTAAATATAAGGAATAGAGGCCTGTCCATCACATTACTTAACTCCCTTAATACCCGAGGGTGAATGCCATCAGGGCCTGGTGATTTGTCAATTTTAATCTTACTAAGGCAGTTCTGCACTTCTTCCTGGGTTAGGCTAATTTCACACTTGCTTTTTTTTCCAGCGCGTTTTTAGCACAAAAAAACGCATAGAAAAAACGCATACAAATGCATACAAATGCTGCATTTTTTTCAAGCATTTTTATGAGCATGCATGAAAAAAACGCAGCGTTTTTATGCGTTTGTATGCGTTTTTACCGCGTTTGCGTTTTTTTCCAACATTAGGTGGCCCCTCACACTAACCCAAACCATGACTTTACTAACCCTAACCCTAACCCTGACCCTAACCCTAACCCTAACCCTGACCCTGACCCTGACCCTAACCCTAACCCTAACCCTGACCCTAACCCTAACCCTAACCCTAACCCTGACCCTAACCCTAACCCTAACCCTAACCCTGACCCTAACCCTAACCCTAACCCTGACCCTAACCCTAACCCTGACCCTAACCCTAAACCCTAGCTAACCCTAACCCTAGCCCTAAACCCCCTTAACTAACCCTAACTCTAACCCAAACCCCTAAATTCCATTGTCCAACTAATGGTAAAAAAAAAAATGCAAAAAAACGCATACATAAGCATGCCAATGCGCACATATGCGCACCCATAGACTTATAATGGGTGTCTTGCTGTAAAAAAACGCATTGCGTGCGCATGCGTTTTTTTGAGGCAAGTCGGACGCTCAAAAAATGCAACAGGATGCATTTTGTGCGCCCGAGCGCATACCGCAAAAAAACGCATGCGCGGAAAAACGCATACAAACGCATGTGTATGCGCACATAAGCGCATCCCATGCAAAGTATAGGAAAAAAAATCGCATGCGTTTTTTAGCGCTAAAATCCCGCAAAAAAAACCTCAAGTGTGAAACCAGCCTTAGGCAGGTAATACTTAATGGGGAGTTTACATTATCACTCTGCATTTCCCCTGGCAAATCCTTTTCCTATGTGAACACTGTTGAGAAAAAAGTATTAACATTTGCTTTTCCCACATCACTCTCTATGATTTCACCCTCATTGTTCTTTAAAGGGCCGACACCATCAATTTTAATGTTCTATACTGTTCATCAATAAACAAGTTAGACTACAGAGAACAATCTGGTTATTTGGAACACAGAACAGTGGTTTATGCTGAATGCTGAACTGCACACTGTGTCAATGTTTATGAAGGCAGAACAGTTTGTTTCTATTTGATTTTATATTTGCTTATCTCTTGGTTGTTGCATTATCACTTTTTCAATTCTTATACCCACCATATTCTTATATAGGCTTGTTTATGCATTTAGTACACAGAAACGTGTGCATTTTCTCACTAGGTAGGGCAGAGCCATTATGCCATTTCTTTGGTTCATTCATAGCTAGGATTCCTTTCAGATTGTGCCGGCAGAATACCAAATTTATTTTCATACAACTTTATATTTGCATTTGCCTATCTCCTGGTTGTTGCACCTTCACTTATTATGTTGGTTTCTACTTGACTTTATATTTGCTTATCTCCTGGTTGTTGCATCATCACTTATTCAATTCGTGTAACCATCATATTACGACATAGGCTTTTTTAAACATTTGTCATAGGGAACTTGTGCATCTTGTGATGAGGTAGGGCAGATCTTAGCTCCATTTCAAGCTGACCTTTTTGGTACAGAGATGCATTTTGCATTTTTAAGTATTTTTAATTGTATTTCTTTGACTTATATCTTTATAAATAAATACGCATTATTTATAGGTAATCCCTTTTGTCTGGCAGACTTCTTTCTCTTTGATTTCTGAACGTTAGAAACCTACCTTGCTCCATAACGCTCCTGATAGACCAAGCAGTGGACCAGTGCACAAAATGACCAGTGTCAGTTTCCAGCCATACCAAAATGCTATAATGATGCCAGTGACAGAGGAGGAGACCAGTTGCACGAATACACACAATTTATTAGATAACCCATCATACATGGTAGCTATGTCTCTACAAAAAAAGGATATGTAAGCAAATTAGGAGTTGCACGTCATAGTGTAAAACTGTGATGATCATAGCAAAGGGAGAAAAGAATATGCTCTTGTATCTAAGCAAACCTTTAACTTTGGAAAAAACGTAGTGTAGTTGAATATGTCAGTAGCGCTCTTGAAGAAGTTGTCCACTTCTAGGACAACTCCTTGTCCTTGTCATACCCCATGCTTGGCCCCGATAAAATAAGAAAGCTTATACTCACCTCCCATGGGGGCGTAGTTCCCACGGTGTTGGCACTTACACTCACCGAGGCTCATGCACCTCATTATGACATGCTACCCAAGAGCTCAATCAGCGCTGGCATCAATGTCTCCACCTTCTGTCGAATTGAACATGAGAGAAAGTCAGAGATTTTCTGTAGCCCGGACTTCCTCTTGATGCTCAATTTGTGCAAAGGTGAGTACAGTGACTCCAGTGCTGATTGGGCGCCAGGGTCATGTGTCACAACAACTGCACGAGAGCCCCAGGATCACGAATGCCAACACCGTGGGAACAAGGCCTGCACGAAAGGTGAGTATAGACTTTTTTATTTTATGAGGGCCAAGTGTGGCATTTGAGAAGGGGTTGTCCTAGTAGTGGATAACCCTTTTAAAAGACTAGGTGCAGCCAAGTTTAGTTTGTTTGTTATAAAAATAATGTTTCGTTTTCTTTCAGGAATCAATGGTATTAAACAGATAATTTTTAATAACATGCCAATTTTTTTTAGAATCTTTGATTGGAATATGTTCATTATCAAAAGTAGTAAAAAATGTAAGTAATATTTATCATTTCTGTCTTTCTTGAGTTTTTTTATTCAATTAAATTTGTAAATCTCTATTGAGAGTCAATTTTCGATAAACGGAAAAGGAAAGCTTTAGCATATTTTTCTCCCTAAATCACTCTGAACTGTGTTGAATGATTTTATTAAATATCCACTTTATTCATCTGGTATGGGCAGCACTTGTTTTAATTTTAACCCTGTTTCTTCCTTTGATGTACATTGATAATCCCAAAAGAAGGAGATGCAACTTAGGAAAATGCAGGAGGCTAATGGTGAAACCAAAGATGGATGTAGGTTTTTTACAGCACCTGGGGCCAGAATTCAGTTTGGCGCTCCTTATCCTATACAGAGATTAAGTGGTTTCAGTAGTCCTTTTGTGACCGTTCATATTTGATCTGATCACTTATAGTCACATACCAAATAGCTGATCTTCCTAATTCTTTTGTTTAGTGAAAAACTACAGTCCATGCTTCACTAAAAGAGGCAGGAGAAGAAGCTAGTTGGCACGTGGCAGAATTTTATAATAATTTGGCTTGTCCAGGCTTGTAATGAAAGTATGAAAGTCTGTAGTCGCCCTCAGTGACTATAGAATTCTGAATTCTCACAGCTTGCATACTGCATACTGTTAGGATTCTTGCGTGTTGGCAGCGAGCAGTCATATGACTGTAAGTATGTGATTCCTATAAATCCACCCACATTCCAGCTAGACATGCACATCCTCCCTTAATACAAGTGCATTGTGAACATATTTGCAGTTACGTGATTTACCGCTCTCACCACAGACACTAGATAAGGCTGACAGAATGCAGTGCGCATGCTGTCAAGATTCAAAAATCTGCCATACACATAAACAGCATAATTTTTTATTTCATAGGAGATATTGCTACGTTCGGGAGAAATTTCTTAAGATATTTCATGGTTCATTTTCTCCTAATACACCTTGTGAAAATGAAAAATGTGCTGCAAAAGCAATATTTTTGTCGATTTTTTCAATCCACTTTGCATTAAATCCTGTGCAGAACATGAAGGGTTAACAACTTTCCTAACAGCAGTTTAGAATTATTTGAGGGGTGCAGTTTTTAAAATTTTATTACTTCTGGAAGCTTCCTGTTATGTAGGCCCTGCAAAGTCCCATCAAGACTGAATAGATCTGCAAAAAAATAGATTTGTAAATTTCCTTGAAAAAAAAAGAAAAATTACTGCAAAATTTTAAGCTTTCGAACATTGTAAAGAAATAAAACAATGTTTCAAAGATGTTGTGGACTAAATAGACATATGGGAAATGTTATTTATTAACTATTTTGCATGGTATGATCATCTGGTTTGAGGATATAAGCATTGGAATTTTGAAAATTGCTAATGTTTTTAAAGTTTCATCACATTTCACAAAAACATTTAAAACTTATTAATATAACTTTACTGCTAACATAAAGTACAATGTGTCTGAAAACACAGTCTCAGAATCACCAGGATATATAAAAGTATCCCAAAGTTATTACCACATCAAGTGACACTGGTCAGATTTAAAAGTTGGGGATTGGTCATTAAGCATAAAATTGGCTATGTCACTAAGAGGTTAAAAACTTAGCTGACATGAAACATAACATAGTAACATAGTTAGCAAGGCTGAAAAAAGTCATTTGTCCATCCAGTTAAGCCTATATTCCATCAGAATAAATCCCCAGATCTACGTCCTTCTAAAAAACCTAATCAGTAATCACTGTAAGATACAATATTGTTACGCTCCAGGAAGACATCCAGGCCTCTCTTGAACCCCTCGACTGAGTTTGCCATTACCACTTCCTCAGGCAAGGAATTCCAGATTCTCACTGCCTTAACAGTAAAGAATCCTTTTCTATGTTGGGGAAAAAACTTTCTCTCCTCCAGACAAAGTGTATACCCCCTTGTGACTGTCACCTTCCTTGGTATAAACAGATCCTCGGAGAGATATTTGTATTGTCCCCTTATATACTTATACATGGTTATTAGATCGCCCCTCAGTTGTCTTTTTTCTAGACTAAATAAACCTAGTTTTTCTAGTCTCTCTGGGTATTGTAGTTCTGTAGGGGTCGGTGGGCTGAGCTGGGGGGTGGTCCCTCTCTTTACCACGCAGAAATAAAACAGAGACAAGATGGAGGCAGATTCTGGGTGCAACAGGTCCAAGTTTATTTCACTCGTCGTCCGTCTGACGGCCTCAGAGCACACCGCACTTTCTTTACCTCACGGCCCTTCATTTCCAGGGCTGCTTCTCACACACCGTACTCTATACTGGGGACGTGTATGCATACACCGTCCCCTCTGCACTCGTCGACGCTCCTGACAGGTCTGTCACTGTGGCCGCCTTAGGCCCATAAGCCAACAGCACTTCCACTGATCAGTCGTCGTGTCCAACACGGTGTCCCGCACTCGGTGTCTCGTCTCTTCTGTGGTTCTTCCTGTCAGGACCACCCCCCTGACGTTCTCTCTCCTCAGTCCCCCTGGTACGGTTTTCCTCACAGCGCACGAACTGTCGTAGTCCTCCTGTCACTGGAGCTCCCCCTGGGGACTGGAACTTTCTGGAACCCTCCCTCAGTATTTATATCTCTCCTGGTCCCCTGTCACTGTAACTCCGCCCCCATGACCAACGGTTTCTAAAGCCCTAAGCTGATGTCAAGTCCTTTGCTCACACTCCTCCCTCCCATCTAATGGTCAACCCAAGGTACTGCACGTCCACTACACTTTCCTAGCTGTTTCCCCACTGTAGTAACTGACACCTGTCTAAACTGTGCAAACCTATCTTTCTCTATTCTGACACGTCCGTCCGGTCACCTTCCCTACACTCTCCCTTCCTTTGTCTATTGTTGTCCTTGACAATCCGTAGTCCCTGCCTTCGTCGTTCTGAAGCTTCACCTACACTCTGTTGTCGGACCAGCTGTTGGGCCATACCCACTACCTGCGGGGGGCCGAACCATACTGGGAGCACCATGCTCTGAGTAGCCTACTGCTACTCACCAGCGCGCACGCCACATGACAACGTCTTTCACACTGGGCTAGGTACACCCATATTCTCTCTATGGCGTGTACCTTCCCCTACTCTCCCCTTCTGTTACCTTCCCCAGTCTGGTATGCCATGATCGAGGTCTCACACCTACCAGATCATTGCCGGCGTCCATCTCTCTCCTTCAGGGGTGTCCATGGTGTGGGGGACCTGATCTAGGACAGCTGTCTTTTCACATCTTTCACCTCTTGTACCTTTCTTTCAATTACATGTCATGGTCGGCGTCTCGGTCTCCCAGACCCTCTTCACACATAGACCCCTCTTCGGATCTCACACTTCCCGTTGGTCCCTCAGACCTTCCCTTACCCGAACCTGTTGCATTTTACTTTTGCATATTATACATTAAACAACTTTATAATAGCACAAGTACCCATTTTTATATTTTTTTTTTCATTTTCCTTTGCTCATTTTCTTTAAACCAGCATTTAACAAATAAACATCACATGCTTTTTCCTTCTCCCCCCCTTCCTTGGACATATGCACTCCCTCGTTTCTTGACACCCCCGCTTTGCCAGGCTTAATATAATCAACAACTTTAACTCCTTATATCAAACTTTTCATTAACATATACATCAACTGTCCTTATGCTTTGGCACAACGGTGCAACGAAATTTCGAGAGTTCAAACAACTCCCAGACGGCTGGCAGCGAGGGGCCCCGCAGCCGTGGAGCATCCGGGGTATGGGGAGTGTCCTAGGAGTTCTTACTATGGGGGTTCACGGTCCTCTGGCTCAGCAACCACAGCTACTGCGTAGTAGCCACGGGGCAGTACTCCTTGTAGTATGACACCCAGTCCCCCTCATGTAGAGCCCGGCCGTGACGAATAGATGCCACATTAAGATAGACCTTTTGTCCAGTCTCATCCCGGATAAAACCGTATCCTCTATCGATGTTGGTGTATACCAGCCGTCCCCGTGATCTCTTCACCACCATGCCAGCCTCCCCCTTTTCATGCAGCTGTTTCCAAATCGTTTGCTCCCGAGCCTTCTTCCCCTTAATAACCTCCGCAACCCAAACGGAGGGTATCGCGCCAGTCCCAGAGTCCGGTGGGCGGGACTTTGCCAAAAAAGCGCGTGGGGCAGAGGCAGCCGATGATATCTGCGGCCCAGCAGCCGCTGGGGTCAGGTGGCAAATGGGAACAACCGGGTCCTCGGGGACTGGAATCACAGGGCCCGCTAAGTCGGCCGCAGCCGACTCCAGCATCGGCATAACCATGGCCTCAGGACAGGCCGCATCCACTACTTCCAACGGAGCAATGGCCGGTTCCAATGATGCAGCTGCTTTTAGCAGGGAGAGCGCAGCAGCGTCTTCTTTGGGTGAGTTGCGCACTGATGACTCCGGGCGGGGTAGTTCGGGGACTTGAGCGGGGGCCTCGCTCAGTTCTGCATACACCACAGGGCCCAATGTAACTAGGCCTTCCGGTGCGCAGGGGGTCGCGTGCTGCGGCCGAATGGTGGGGGCCGCTTGCGGAGGCGCTGGTGGGGCCGAGGGTACTCTCACCTTCCCCGGCGCTGCGGCCTACGTCACATCATCACGCGGCTTCCCCCGCAGCCTCCGTTCCTCGCTCCACTGTCCTACGGGCCGTTCCTCCGGACTCGGGTGCTCCGCGGAGAAGTCTTCTGCCGGTATTGGTGGTGGCCACTCTCGCTGACTCCGCTCAGGCTCCGCTCCCCAGCTCAGCATCCCGCTGCCTGCCCGTGGTTCTGAGGGTGACTTCTGGCGCAGCTCCATCTCCCGCCGCCATTTCCACTCTAGGCGGCCGATGCCCCGACACCCGCAGCGTCTCATACCGTCCGTTGGGCAGCAATCGAATGGCGCAAAATAGCCGCAGCCAAGCTGCGGGAGCGTCGGCCTCCGGGCACATACCGCTGTCCACGGGGGTACGTTGGAGGGGGCCCCAGTCCATTCAACACGACTGCAAACACCCGGACCTCTCCCCTGCACTGTGGCAATGCCGCCATCTTGCATAGCACCTGGTACCGCCCCGGATCCTCTGTCAGCACCACTGAGTAACCACAGGGCTCCCAATTTGTAATCCACAGGTAAGCCATTTGTAATCCACAGGTGTTTGGAATCCAGGCAGTGTAGTCCAAGTCTTTCTCCATTCCTTGAGACGCAGGCCTGCCGCAGAAGATAGTGTATTAGCGGCGGCGATCCTGCCGACTACGCCAAATGTAGGGGTCGGTGGGCTGAGCTGGGGGGTGGTCCCTCTCTTTACCGAGCAGAGATAAAACAGAGACAAGATGGAAGCAGATTCTGGGTGCAACAGGTCCAAGTTTATTTCACTCGCCGTCCGTCTGACGGTCTCAGAGCACACCGCACTTTCTTTACCTCACGGCCCTTCGTTTCCAGGGCCGCTTCTCACACACCATACTCTATACTGGGGATGTGTATGCATACACCGTCCCCTCTGCGATCGTCGACGCTCCTGACAGGTCCATCACTGTGGCCGCCTTAGGCCCATAAACCAACAGCACTTCCACTGATCAGTTGTCGTGTCAAACACGGTGTCCCGCACCCAGTGTCTTGTCTCTTCTGCGGTTCTTCCTGTCAGGACCACCCCCCTGACGTTCTCTCTCCTCAGTCCCCCTGGTACGGTTTTCCTCACAGGGCACGAACTGTCGTAGTCCTCCTGTCACTGGAGCTCCCCCTGA
The DNA here is from genome assembly GCF_039654945.1 of Dendrobates tinctorius. NCBI lineage: Eukaryota > Metazoa > Chordata > Amphibia > Anura > Dendrobatidae > Dendrobates > Dendrobates tinctorius. The sequence continues at coordinate 22,355,820 of NW_027361738.1, read as the reverse complement.
GACTGGAACTTTCTGGAACCCTCCCTCAGTATTTATATCTCTCCCAGTCCCATGTCACTGTAACTCCGCCCCCCATGACCAACGGTTTCTAAAGCCCTAAGCTGATGTCAAGTCCTTTGCTCACACTCCTCCCTGCCATCTAATGGTCAACCCAAGGTACTGCACGTCCACTACACTTTCCTAGCTGTTTTCCCACTGTAGTAGCTGACACCTGTCTAAACTGTGCAAACCTATCTTTCTCTATTCTGACACATCCGTCCGTCAGGTCACCTTCCCTACAGTTCCTTCATTCCCTTTATTAATTTTGTTGCTTTGTTAATTTTGTGCCTTTGTACTCACTCTAGTTGTGTTATATCCTTCCTGAGCATCGGTGCCCAAAATAGTACACAGTACTCCATGTGCAGTCTAACCAGGGATTTCTACAGAGGCAGTATAATGCTCTCATCATGTGTATCCAGACCTCATTTAATGCACCCCATGATCCTGTTTGCCTTGGCAGCTGCTGCCTGGCACTGGCTGCTCCAGGTAAGTTTATCATTAACTAGGATCCCCAAGTCCTTCTCCAGGTCAGATTTACCCAGTGGATTCCCATTCAGTGTGTAATGGTGATATTGATTCCTTCTTACCATGTGTATAACCTTACATTTATCAATGTTAAACCGCATCTGCCACCTTGTGGCCCAAGTTTCCAACTTATCCAGATCCAACTGTAGCAGAATACTATCTTCTTTTGTATTGACTGCTTTACATAGTTTTGTATCATCTGCAAATATCGATATTTTACTGTGTAAACATTCTACCAGATAGTTAATAAATATATTGAAGAGGATAGGTCCCAACAACGACCCCTGCGGTATTCCACTGGTCACAGCAACTCAGTGAGAGAATATACCATTTATAACCACCCTCTGCTTTCTATCACTAAGCCAGTTACTTACTCATTTACACACATTTTCCCCAGGCCCAGCATTCTCATTTTGTGTACCAACCTCTTGTATGGCACGGTATCAAACGTTTTGGAAAAATCAAGATATACCACGTCCAATGACTCACCTTGGTCCAGTCTCTAGCTTAGCTCTTCATAAAAGCTGATTAGATTAGTTTGACTAGAGTGATTCCTCATAAACCCATGCTGATATGGAGTTAAACAGTTATTTTCATTGAGATAATCCATAATAACATCCCTCAGAAACCCTTCAAATATTTTACCAATAATTAGGTTAGACTTACTGCCCTCACCGGCCTAGGCAACTATAGGACGGTGAGTCTGACTTCTATACCAGGAAAGATCTTTGAACAAATTATTAAACAACATGTATGTCAATACCTGGATAAGAATGAAGTGATTAAACAGAGTCAGCATGGGTTTGTAACTAATAAGTCATGTCAGACTAATTTAATTTCCTTCTATGACGGTATTACTGATTGGGTGGATCAAGGAAATGCTGTAGATATAGTATATCTTGACTTCAGCAAAGCATTTGACAAAGTCTCTCATACAATCCTTATTGAAAAAATGACTAAGTATGGAATGGACAAGGCAACTGTTAGGTGGATTCATAACTGGCTTAGTGATCGGACCCAAAGAGTGGTCGTAAATGGCTGCACATCCAGTTGGAAGAATGTCTCAAGTGGGGTACCACAGGGCTCTGTCCTGGGCCCTGTATTGTTCAACATCTTTATCAACGATTTAGATGAAGGAATTGAGGGTAAACTGATTAAATTTGCTGATGACACAAAGCTAGGAGGGATAGCTAATACTAGAGAAGAGAGAGAGAGGATTCAAAAAGATTTAAATAAACTGGAGAAGTGGGCAGCAACTAACAGAATGGTTTTTAACAGGGAGAAATGCAAAGTACTACATCTGGGCAATAAAAATGAAAAAAGCATATATAGAATGGGAGGAATAGGGCTAAGTGACAGCACATGTGAAAAAGACTTGGGTATACTAATAGATCACAGACTGAATATGAGTCAACAGTGTGATGCAGCAGCAAAAAAGGCAAATGCAATTCTAGGATGTATTAACAGAAGCATACAGTCTAGATCACGTGAAGTCATTATTTCCCTCTACTCCTCTTTGGTCAGACCTCATCTGGAATATTGTGTCCAGTTTTGGGCACCACATTTTAAAAAAGACATCAACAAACTGGAGCAAGTTCAGAAAAGAGCGACCAGAATGGTGACCGGTCTGCAAACCCTGTCTTATGAGGAAAGGTTGCAGGATTTGGGAATGTTTAGTTTGCAAAAGAGAAGACTGAGAGGAGACTTAATAGCTGTCTACAAATATCTAAAGGGCTGTCACATTGTAGAAGGATCAACTTTATTCTCATTTGCACAAGGAAAGACTAGAAGCAATGGGATGAAACTGAATGGGAGGAGACACAGATTAGATATTAGAAAAAACTTTTTGACAGTTAGAGTGATCAATGAGTGGAACAGGCTGCCACGAGAAGTGGTGAGTTCTCCTTCAATGGAAGTCTTCAAACAGAGGCTGGACAGACATCTGACTGGGATGATTTAGCGAATCCTGCTTTGAGCAGGGGGTTGGACCAGATGGCCCAGGAGGTCCCTTCCAACTCTACGATTCTATAATTACCAGGTTCACTTTTAGAGCCCTTTTTGAATATTGGTACCACATTTGCTATGCACCAGTACTGTGGAACAGACCCCGTTGCTATAGAGTCTGGGAGGAATTTTTTCCTCTTTGGGGATGTTTATTACCTACAGGTGCGGGGTACAGCCATGGGGTCCAATGTGGCCCCCACGTATGCTAACATCTACATGGCGGTATTCAAGGACCAGTATGTGTTAGGCGTCGTGTTCCTGACTCTGCACAGGAGGAATCCTCAGCCTTGCCTGCTGCGGTCTCCCATTCAGTCCCGGCCGCAGAGGAGCCTGCTCAGCAAAGACATTGTTCCCGATGCCTTGCTCAAGCTCGTGCTGTCAGATTGGTTGCTGCTGCCATCCCTGGTTCAGCTATAGCAGCCTGCACTAGCCAGCGATGAGCAGCTCCTGGGATTAAGTCCCTTTTTCGCTCCACTGAGCATGCCCGAGGCTCAACCTCCCATTGGAGCTCTGGGGTCACATGATCAGGTCCCGTGCCTGTTCTGATTGGACCATGTGGAAGGACCCGGAAGGTCGCCACTATAAAAGATTTGCATAGCCGCTTGGCCATGCGCTATTACAGACTGTTATTTGTAGTTGTGTGTGTGAAGATGGATGTATGCGTTCAGGTGACTGACTCATTAAGACCCCCTCCCTCTTGTTGTGCATGTCTATAGGGTATTGAAATTACAGTCAGCACCTACCAGTGGCTTGCTCATGTGCCACGGAGCACCCAGTCTTCAGCACAACACTTAGCACCAGATTGTGCCATCCAGCACAAGGCACTACTATACTGCATCTAGCAGCAGCAACTGCCAGTGCGGCGCCGTGCGCTATCTGTGCACTTTCCAAGCAGGGTGGTTAGTGGCGTCTGCCAGAGCGGTGCTGTACACACATTGTGCACTTAATCTATTTGCTCATCCCATCCTGGCACTGCAGTTGCAGTGTCGAGCACTAGTGTGACTAGAGGGACTCTAACCCTGTGTCTCAGGGGTAGAGTCCTGTGACTATACACTAGTGCTCACATTGCCGAGCTCTGTGAACATTAACAGGCTCTGGCATTTGTTCCAGCGGCTCTGTGGGGTAACAGAGTTCGCTCCTGCACACACCGGGTCAGTGGTTAACTCTCCGGTGTTCAGTTAGTGCTCCGCCATTACTGAACAGCAGTTTTCCATCTCTGTACGGTGGACCCTGGGTTGCGATCGCACTTCCTTGCATTTTATATTTAGTGCGATCCGCAACCCTAATAGTATGCGTACAGCTCCACCTACTGGTGCCATATCCGGGCCTGGTGGCTCTACATCGATTATATTTTTTGTGTTTGGGACGATAATAGTGAGGATCTTTGTAGTTTCCAGACTGAATTGAATAATGTGTTTCCTGAGTTGAAATTTACTCTGACTTAGTCTTTTGATCAAGTCCAATTTTTGGACACTATGGTGTATAAACAGGGTGAGTTTCTGTGTACAGATCTTTTCAACAAGGATAATGATAGAAATAGTTTTCGTTACTATAATAGTAACCATCCAAGGAGGATGATTGAATCTCTGCCTTGGAGTCAGATGATATGGGTACGGAGAATTGTCAGGGATGAAAATAGATTATATACCAGACTTGATGAGATGTGCTACAAGTTTACAAGTAGGAGTTACCCGGCTGGTGATGTTAGGCATTTTAAGGGTAAGGTCATGGATTTGACATCGGATGAGTTATGTCGCAAACGTGACAGAACGACAAATGTGTTCCATTTGCTTCAACATTCTGTCTAATTAGTGGCAAGATTGGTGGAATTTTGAAAAAACATTGTCACCTTTTACATAGAGGCCTGCCACGCATTACTGAGTTTGCTAATAGACCAATTTTGTCATACAGATGTGGCTATAACCTGAAAGATAAGCTTGTGAGAGCGGATGTGGGTTCTGAAAAAAATTCCCTGCAAAGAACATTGTGTCCACCTAAATTTGGCAATTTCCCGTACCTAGGGTGTGCGTGCTGTGGGAACATGGTGAAGGGTGACAGCTTTAACCACCCACATACCAGATACATTTCTTTGATTAAGGAAAGGTATACATGTTCTTCTAGTTTTGTTATTTATCTAGTTACATTCCCCTGTGGGCTGATGTATGTAGGGGAGGCGACTATGGAAATCAGAGCATGGATCATAAAAGTACTATCAGGACTAAACTTCTGGAATTACCAATACCAAAACATATTTTTGAGTGCAGACATTCTGTTAACCAGTTGAGGTTCAGGGTTATAGATGGAGTCCCTATGCTAAGGCAGGAAGGTGATAGGGTTAAGTTTTTAAAAAGAAAAGAACCGAGGTGGATATCTACTTTGGATACCTTACAGCTGAAAGGCCTCAATGTAGATTATAATTTGCATATTTCTACCACTTAATCCCTCCTGTATCTTGCAGCATCATCTTGCATTATTTTAATTGGTGTGTATATATTTTAATGTTTGTTTTTTTGTTTTCTTAGGAAAGGTGGTCGAGAACTACTTGAGGACATGGGGACTGAATAGTCCTGAAGTTTCACTTTGCTATTTGGGACTGTTTATATGTCGATCCCCATGCCCTCTTTTCTTTCCGTGTATGTCATTCTGATGATATTGCATTAAAGAGGTTTTTTTTGCACATATTGGCCCTTTATTAATATGATGCCACTGGCTATATCTGATGACTTAGTCTTAAGGGTATTATGTATGGGTAGTAAAACATTTTGATTATGTTTGATTTAATTATATGCTCATGTTGCCATGGAAATGGCTATTATATACACTTCTAGCTGTGTGCTCTATGGTAAGTGCACGCATGTCCTGTGTCCGGGAAAGTGTTGCATTCACGTGATTTTGTCACGTGATTGTCCTCTCCTCCTGGCTGATGCGTGTGCCCTGATAGATGCGCACTAGCCATTAGGCTGTGCCCTGTATTCATTGGCCCAGGAGAGGTGATTGCGCGTGCGCTCTGGCCGTGATGTGGGTGTGTATCGCAAGACTCAGTCTGCTGATTTCACCCCATCTGCGTCCGTGTGCTTGCGCTTCACGTCGCCCTTGAGCTCATGGTCTGGGAGAAAGGGGCAGCTTTCCAGGTCATGCAATGAATGTGTGACAGGTTGCTGATTTTGGCACCGATATTATGAAGCACATCTATTAGTAGACATGGATTTACAACATCGCATATGTATAATCAATGGCAACTAACATAGTAACATAGTTATTAAGGTTGAAGGGAGACTTTAAGTCCAACTAGTGCATAATCACCATAGTGACCGCTATGCTTGTTGGTGATTGGTTGGATTACATTGGGAACATTGGTTACTTTTATTTATTCATGAGGATTTTGGCATAATTCTGTTATTATAAGTGGGCTTTATATATGGTACTATTCACTGATATTTCTAACTATTTGATGTTGAAAATGTTATTTTATATGTATTTATTTACCATGGGTGGCTCCTTAGTGGTGATTGGTTGATCCACACCATATAAGGCCGCCATATGTGTTATGTTGTGTACTTGAAAAAGACCATGCTGTGGTCGAAGCGTATATATTTAAGGCAAAATAATTTTTTGATCACTCTCTTCACCAGGATTGGATGCTGCTCTTTCCTTTCTTCTTCTAAGGCTACTTTCACACATCAGGTTTTCGGCATCAGGCGCGATCCGGCGTCGTGTCGGAACGCCGGATCCGGCAAATGTTTTGTAAAACCGGATGTGTTCATCCGTTTTTCTATCCGTTTTTCGACGGATTACGCCGGATCCGGTTTTTAAAAACACCCCTTGTGGCCTTCCGAACGGGATTGGCTACTGGAAAACTATATATAGCGTGTTCCTACAGCCCTTCTTTGACAGGTTGTAGAGGAGAAAGTGCAGGTTGGAGAGAAGAGCAAGTTACTGGCGAAGATGGATGTTGTCATTGGAAATATTTTGAAGAATTTGGCGGATTTTACAGCGGAGGCGAATCGTTTGAGGGTGATTGTTCTGGAGAAGAGACAGCAGCGCATCAGGCATCGTAGACGACGTTTGTGGATCCACCCCATCACAGCCAAGAGAATGACGCGTGGGGTCTATTCTACACTCTGCATGGACCTTCGACGAAACCCGGATAAATTTTTTGGATATGTTCGGATGAAAATGGAGAATTTTGATTACTTGGTGGAGCGCATTGCACACCTCATAAGAAAAGCGGACACCTATTGCCGCTTCTCTGTTTCACCCGCAGAGCGTCTGATGGTGACTTTAAGGTAAGCCACATTTATTGGATATGCTCGCATCAGAGCACACTTTCACTGCAATCTTGTTGGTGGTAGTTTGTATCTCCAAGTGTTATAGCTGAGTTTTGGTATGTAATGCCGTGATTTAAAACTAATTAATTGTTTTTTAATTCCCCACAGATTTCTTGCAACTGGAGAATCCCTTTCGTCACTGCATTTCCAGTACAGACTCGGGATTTCCACCATATCTGGAATAGTGAAGTACACATGCCGTGCACTGTGGGACTCCTTAGCTGAAGAGTTTTTACCAGAGCCCACAACAGAGAGGTGGATTGAAATTTCAGAAAAGTTTCAACAGATATGTCAGTTTCCCAACTGCTTGGGCGCTGTGGACGGGAAACATATCCGCATTGTAAAGCCAGCCGGATCGGGATCGGAATATTTCAATTACAAGAAATATTTTTCAATTGTCCTCATGGCCATCGCTGACGCGGAATACAAATTTATTGCTGTTGATATTGGGGCCTATGGCCGCTCCAATGACTCTCAAGTTTTCAAACTGTCTGCCATGGGGCGTAAACTGTATGGAAACACCTTCCAGTTCCCACCACCTAGACCGCTGCCGCAAACATCTGGTCCACCTATGCCATTTGTCTGTGTAGGGGATGAAGCCTTCCAGCTGTCAGAACACCTTTTGAAACCGTACTCTAGCAGAGGATTGACAAGAACAAAACGCATTTTTAATTACCGCCTCACAAGAGCAAGAAGAATGGTTGAATGTACCTTTGGTATTCTGACAGCCAAATGGCGGGTCCTATTGACTGCGATCAACCTCAAGACAGAAACTGTGGACGAGGTGATCAAAGCTTGCGTGGTACTCCACAATTTTGTTATCTGCAAGGAACCCATTTCCATTGAGGACACCTCTGAAGAAACCACCTTGCAAGATTACCATGACATTACCACTAGAATTTCTGTGACGGTTTCAGTAATGAGGGACAATTTTGCACTATACTTTATGTCACCTCAAGGCAGAGTACACTGGCAGGATGACAGAGTGTGAAAGATTTGTGCCCTTAACCAAACTTGTGTACCTTCTGTACCAACAGTATATACCTTTGCCAACCAAAGTTGGCTATCTTGTCATGGTCTCTATTTTTAGCTTTAGGCCACAGGTGTGTACCTGGTTGTGTTTTATGCAAAGTATTTCACCTTTTAACAAAAGTTGTGTACATTGTTAGGAAATCACCAACAATAAACACAACTTTTTAGGTGAAATACTTTGCTTCAAACACAACCAGGAACACAACTGTGGCAAAAAGCTAAAATTTACCCACAGTTATATACCTGGTTTTGAATACCTTTTTACCTTTTAAATACCCTGTATTTAACCTTTTTTTAAAACATATTTCGCCGCAGAAAGAAATGACAGACAACCAGTGTAAACAATAATTTAACTTTTATTTAAAATATTTTTTTTTTGTAAACTGTTTTTAAAGTTAAAAAAACTTTTTTAATAAAGGTTTGAAACCAACTGGGCATTTTTATTACAAAACACATCATAAATCTGTGTAGTGTGGGGTGGAAATACTGCTGGAGGGGCTGCGGGACACTTCGACAATGGGAGTGTGGAGAGAGGATTGGGATCGTGGTGGGGAAGGAACAGTTAGAGGTGATGTGTGGGAAAAAGCTACAGAATGGGTGGACATGTGGGAGGCAGAAGAGGTGGTGGGCGGTGGAGTGGAGGGTTGGGCAGGGACTGTAGGAGCAGATGATGTTGATGGCAAGTTGTATGGGGAAGGAGTTTGGTACGGGGAAGGAGTTTGGTACGGGGCAGGTTGCTGGAAGTGGGGAGATGTCTGGTACTGGGGAGGTTGCTGGTACTGGGGAGGTTGCTGGTACTGGGGAGGTGGATGGTATGTAATAGGAGGGGGAGGATGGAAAGTGGCTGGAGGGGTGCAGATGTAATAGGAGGGGGAGGATGGAAAGTGGCTGGAGGGGGTGCAGGTGGAGGAACTACTGTGGTGGGAGGAGGAGGTTGGGAGGTAACTTGCTGGAGAGCACCGTGGCATGAATGCATTACATGCATCTGCTGGGTAGGAGATAGCGTTTCCATGCGCTCCACAACAGACCTGAAAAAGGTGTGGTTTGGCGAAGATCTTGCTTCTGAATGCATGGTTTGCAGAAGTGTCTTCACCTCCAGAATGCTGGAGTTGATCTGCTGAAAGCCTGCGGAGATTTGCTCTGACAAGACTTTTAGACAGTTCTGGAAAGATGCATTCAGATTCAAGAACTCTGGCGCATAAGTCTTTTCCTGACCCCTCTGCCGCTGCCGCCCAGTACCCACAGGTGTACTAGAGGTGGCAGGGGCAGAAGGGTGGGAAAAGGGAAAGCGATCTCCTCACCAGCAGCTTCATGTAATGTAGGCGGCCACGATGCTCCTGTGCTGGTGGATGGGACAGATGGGTCGAATGTGTGGGAAGGCTGGGAAGGTGCAGATGTGCCGGGGCGGTCGAAGTGTCCCTCGGTGCCGGTCTCCTCAGGGATCGCCTCAGAAGGGTCCAATCGTGCAGGCTCCCGAGTGCTGCTCACCGTGCTGTGGAAAGAGAAAAAAAAACAATTAAAATAGTGACATGGTATGGCCCTGGCTGAAAAAAAAAAGTTACATCTAACATTTTTTTTCACATGTGGTGTGTAATATTTACCTTCTAGTGACCATTGTTTCCCGGAGGAACGACAGGGCTTGTGCGTACTTGTACTTGCTCCTGCGTCCTCCAGATCCACTCGGGGCCCGCATCTCTTTATTGAACTCCTTCTTGAAACGATCCCTCACAGACCGCCACCGATTCACAATTCTGTTCCCTGAAACGAGAAAGGAGTGGTTAGTATACAACATCAGTGTTTCCCAAACTCCAGTCCTCATGGTCCCCAGGGGTCATGTTTTCAGGATTTCCATAGTAAATAGAAATCCTGAACACATGATCCGTGGGGACCACGAGGACTGGAGTTCGGGAAACACTGGTTTACATCAAGCAACCGGTACTGTATATACTTACGCTCTTTAATCTGGGCCCGAGCATCGAGGTCCTCCCAGCGGCCCACAAGGAGCGAACAGATTTCCTCCCAGAGTCGTCGGGTAACGATCAGGTCAGCGTGGCGGCGGTCAGCCATATTCCAGAGCGGCTCCCTTTCTCTGACGAGATCGATGAGGTGGTCCACATCGATTCCTCCATCCTCACCGTCAGAGTCGGGAGCACGCTGTGAAGGCTGTTAAAGAAAAAGACAAAAATAACATAATTAGCCTCCACAAAAGAAATGAAATAAAAAGTGCAAAAAAACAAAGCAAAAATATTTATACTTACACGCTGGTGACCGCCGCGTTGCTGTCGCCGACGACCCTGGAAGGCACTGCGAGGACCTCTTGGCCGAGCACCAGATTGGGAAGACTAGAGAAGAAAACAAAAAATGTTATGTCTTTGGATGTAGGCATTTGTTTGCTGTGTGTGGTCTGCAGAACATTGTTTTCTATGTGTTGTGTGTAGTGTGATGTTGTGTTTCTGCGTTTGATGCCAAAATCTTACCAATTGTGAGCCCACTCCAGGTGTCTGTCCACCCCTTCCTTCTTCTTCTGGGAGCTCCTCTTCATCTTGTGATTCCTGTTTTGAAATAAAAGGCAATGAATAGACATATATTACAGAGATGATGGATTTTGGAAATAAAAACTTACCGTCAAACGCTGACGATGCGAGGGAGGGCTCCCAGAAGAAGATGTGCTGTCTTCCTGCTGGCCAGACTCCATGGCTGTGGGTGGTGTTCCTGCTGCTGCCATTGCTGCTGCTGCTGCTGCATCTATTGGGCGGCTGTTGAATAAAGATAAACAAAGGGCCAATGAATATCTTGATATTCCATGGCCCTAGTTTGGAGGAATGGGGGATGCTCCAATTGGGGTGGTGCTGATGCAGATGTCTCCTGCCTTCTCCTGCGCCTGGTTGCTGTCTTGGGTGGCATGTTGGGTGTGGCTGAGGGTCCCACTGTCTTGCTTTTATATATGTCTTGTGGGCAGAGCTACTGAGCATGCTCAGACCAAAAAAAACGGATCCGGCCACCGGATCCGGCTGTCGCCGGATGAGGCGCATTGCGGCGCTCATAGGCTTTCATTGTGTGAAAAAGCCGGACACGCCGGATCCGGCGTGTCCGGCTTTTTCGCCGGAGACAAAAAACGTTACAGTAGACGTTTTTTCCAGACGCCGGATCGCGACACATTGCCGGATCCGGCAAAAACCGGATGAAACGCATGACCATCCGGCTCGATCCGGCTCTAATGCAAGTCAATGGGGGGGAAACCGGATCCGGCATTGCATTTCGCCGGATCCGGTTTTTGTCAAAAGCGCCGGATCGCGCCTGACGGCGAAAACCTGATGTGTGAAAGAGGCCGACTTTACTTAAAGACAAACCCCTCCTCCTCTCCAATTTTTACGATCCTTTCTAAACAGACTGTAACCCTGTAAGTTAACTGCCCAGTCATGGCTTTCATCTAACCATGTCTTGGTTATTCCCACTATGTCATTTTTACCTGTAGATATTTCTGCTTCTAGTTCTTTCTGCTTGTTTGTCAGGCTTCTGGCCTTTGTGAGCATGCAGTTTAGATGATTTTGTTTTGTTCCAATTTCCTCCTTGTGGATTGTTTCAGAAATTTTCTTACCTCCCTTCTGATTATGTTGTCTTGGGTCTTTTTTGCCCCACTTGATATCCTTCATCAGTATATTTTCTGGCTTAATTTTTGTGTCTAACATTTTTCTTCCTATCCCCTCTACTTCTACTAGTTTAATGCCTTCCTGATGAGTGAAGCGAGTCTTCTGGCGAATGTGTGTTTCCCAGGTTTGTTGAGGTGTAGTCTGTCTCTGGCGAGGAGTCCATCGTACAGATAATTCACACCATGGTCCTGGAATCCGAATCCTTGTTGTCTGCACCATCATCTTAGCCAGTTTGCATCAAGGATCCTGTTCCATCTTCTGGTGCCATGGCCTTCTTACTGGAAGGATAGAAGAAAAAACAACCTGTGCATACAGTTCCTTTACTTTGTTCCCCAACTCTTCAAAGTCCTTGCAGATTGTCGGTAGGTCCTTTCTTGCCATGTCATTGGTGCCAACATGTAACAGAAGAAATGGGTGGATGTCCTTGAAACTGATGAGCTTTGGTATCCTATCGGTCATGATCCTTGATCTTCACACCTGGGAGGCAGCATACTTCTCTTGCGGTTATGTCCGGTCTGCAGATGGCTGCTTCTGTGCCTCTCAGTAGTGAGTCTCCCATCACTACCACTGTTCTTCGCTTCTTGGCTGTACACTTTTTGTTGTCACTTCTGGGTATTGTTTTGTGCCCTTTTCTTCTTTGCTTGCTGGTAGTGCCTCATCCTTAGGTGTGCAATCTTTGTCCTCCACAAGGCCTTGTTATCGGTTTCTCAGTTTTGTGTTTGGTGATGTCTCCATGGTCTTCTTGCTTGTTTTGGTCACATGCTTCCACTCATCTGCTTTTGATGGTTCTCTGACACTTTCTTCACCCTCTGTGACCAGTAGAGATGCTTCTGTTCTGTCTAGGGAGTCTTCTTTTTCTTTGATGAGTTTCAAAGTTGCAATTATTTCTTCCAGACCCTGCAACTTTTCTTCTAAAAGGGCCAGTAGTCAAAAATTCTGGCAGGTGAAGTTGGATTCTTCTTCTGGTTGATCTGTGAATATGTAGCTCATGTTGCAGCTCACCATGAAGTTTGTCACATCTGCCATGTTGCTCCTAGATCCTGCTGACTTGCTATGTGCCTTCCATCTTCTGTAATCTACTTTGTGTAACCTTCCTGTGTAATCTGCTGTGTTTTGTCCTTCTTGTGTAATCTACTCAGCCAGGCAAAAATTTGCGCACCTTACAGCGCGCGGTTTGGTGATGCTTTCCAAGCAGCTGGAATCAGCTGTACCCAATGATCTTCTTGCTGAGGGAGACTCTTTGCTTTTCCCAGAAGGCACCTGGAATATGCAATTGACCCCCTCAAGCTTCATTCCCTGGCTTAGCGATGCTTTCCAAGCAGCTAGAATCGGCTGTACCCAACGATCTTCTTTCTGAGGGAGACTCTTGGCTTTTCCCAAAAGGCACCTAAAATATGCAAATGTGTCTCCTCAAGATTCAATCCCTAAATTGGTGATGCTTTCCAAGCAGCTGGGCTTGGTTGTACCCAACGATCTTTTTGCTGAGGTAGACTCTTTGCTTTTCCCAGAAGGCACCTGGAAAATGCAAATAGAACTCCTCAAGCTCCAATCCCTGGTTTGGCAATGCTTTCCAAACAGCTGAGTTCGGCTGTACCCAAAGATCTTCTTGCTGAGGGAGACTCTTTGCTTTTCCCAGAAGGCACCTGGAATTTGCAAATTGACCTACTCAATCTTCAGTCCCTGGTTTGGTGATGCATTCCAAGCAGCTGGGCCTGGCTGTGTCCAATGATCTTCTTGCTGAGGGACACTTTGCTTTTTCCAGAAGGTACCTGGAATATGCAAATTGGTCTCCTCAAGCTTCAATCCCTGGTTTGGTGATGCTTTCCAAGTAGCTGGACCTGGCTGTACCCAACGATCTTCTTGCTCAGGGAGACTCTTTGCTTTTCCCAGGAGGCACCTGGAATATGAAAATGGGCCTCCTCAAGCTTCAATCCTTGGTTTGACAATGCTTTCCAAGCAGCTGCACCCACCTGTACCCAATGATCTTCTTGCTGAAGGCGACTCTTCCCTTTTCCCAAAAGGCATCTGGAATATGCAAATTGGCCTCCTCCAGCTTCAATCCCTGTTTTTTTCATTTATTTAGATAGGATAGATAAATTCACTCAATGGGAAGGTTCACATAGATTTTTAATGAGGATTTTTCTGTTAGTTAAAGGGAACCTGTCACCTGGTTCATGCTGACCAAACCAAATGTAGCATGAATCAGAACCTGGCTTCCTGAAACAGCTCGTCATCAAGGGGCAATGTTATTTCAGGAAAGGTGATAGAAGCTGGGTGAAAGTGACTAAATGGACATTCTAAGTAATGTCCCATTTGAGACTCTCCTCAAAAGAAACATCACAGCAAGTTAAAAAACAAATGGGGAATAAGGAATAGAGTAGGGAGTTTTATAATAAAGCAAATCACAAAAGTTGTTTGGGCTTAAAAAAAGCTAACATCAAAGTTTTGATCCTCTTAGTATACTGCAGTTATCATATTATATAACACTGTATACTTACAATTGCTCATTTTGCCTTAAGTTAATTCTTCTCTTTTACATTAGGTTTATGACATCACGTGATTAAAAACTGACTAGCTGAATCCTTCTGAGCACTATTTAAAAACAGGTGGTCAGAGCAGATAAAAGAGCAGAATTTACTGGGCAGGAAGTCAAGATATACACAGACCGACAAAAGAATGATGTGGATTAAATGATTGCTATAATGATCATTCTTTCCTAATACAGTATTTTGTTATCAGCAGCATATCACCTGTTTACACAAATTTTTAGGTAGGAATTGAAATCTATATACTGGACAAATGAGCAATGATTCAATGTAATTTTGGGTCACATTCAGACCGTAAATATGGTCATGTGCATGGGCCCTTATATGAGCTGCTAATTGGGAACAAGCATTCCAATGAATGATCATTCACTTGTTATTGGCTCTTCCAAGTCGACAACAGTTGGTATCACATTCGTCTTGTGAACCAAAGATTCCAAGGGTCATGTATCAAGAGTGTTGATTATACAAAATATTTCTCTTAATGTTATTGCATTAATACTTACTGTGTCAGTCTATTATTCAAAGTTCCAATCTGATATGAATCAAACCAAGCCATATCCTGATGAAGAATAGCATTAAAAAACATTTGCCGAATCCTCTTAATTTGTCTTGCCGCAGAGACCATAAATGTCATTGTTTCCAAAAAACAGAAGATTAACACACTAAAACCAAGTCCAACATAAGGAATGGAAAGCCTAAGAAAACAGGAATAAATAACACAATAAGAATTACTAATTCTAATTTGTAAAATAAATATTTGGTTTGTATTATGCTATGCTCAGAACCATAATATTTTTTGCTGTTGATGGACTGTTGCGAGGGCTCATTTTTATGTGACAAGTAGTGTTGAGCATTCCGATACCGCAAGTATCGGGTATCGGCCGATACTTGCTGTATCGGAATTCCGATACCGACTTCCGATATTTTTTCAATATCGGAATTCGGCATCGGAATCGGAAGTTCAAAGTTGATTGACAGACTGACGTCATCATGATGCGCGGTGTGTGCGCATCATGATGCGCCGTCATTTCGGGCCTTCCGGGGGTCTCTGCCGGCCTGCCGGGGGGGCTGTGTGGACTGCCCGGGGTCTGTACCGGCCTGCCGGGGGGCTGTGCCGGCCTGCCGGTGGTCTGTGCACCCTGTGGGGGTCTGTACCGGCCTGCCGGGGGGCTGTGCCGGCCTGCCGGTGGTCTGTGCACCCTGTGGGGGTCTGTACCGGCCTGCCGGGGGGCTGTGCCGGCCTGCCGGGGGGCTGTGCTGATGTCCGGGGGTCTGTGCAAGCATCGTCCGATGGGACTACAAGTCCCATCGGGCGATGCCTGCTACCATGACAGTGATTGACACATTAGCCAATGATGGGACAGTAGTAGTCCCATCATCCGTCTAATGTGTTAAATGTTAAAAAAAAAAAAAAAAAATACTACATACATACTACATGCATACTACATGCTACATACATACTACATATATACTACATACATACTACATACATGCTACATACATACTGCATGCTACATACATACTACATACATACTACATGCATGCTACATACATACTACATGCATGCTACATGCATGCTACATACATACTGCATGCTACATACATACCACATACATACTACATACATACCACATACTACATATATACTACATGCATGCTACATACATACTACATGCTACATACATACCACATACATGCTACATACATGCTACATACTACATACATACTACATACATACTACATACATACTACATGCATGCTACATACATACTACATACATACTACATGCATGCTACATACATACTACATGCATGCTACATACATACTACATGCATGCTACATACATACTACATGCTACATACATACCACATACATACTACATACATACTACATACTACATACATACTACATATATACTACATGCATGCTACATGCTACATACATACCACATACATACTACATACATGCTACATACATACTACATATATACTACATGCATGCTACATACATACTACATACATACTACATGCATGCTACATACATACTACATGCATGCTACATACATACTACATGCTACATACATACCACATACATACTACATACATACTACATACATACTACATGCTACATACATACTACATATATACTACATGCATGCTACATACATACTACATACATACTACATGCATGCTACATACATACTACATGCATGCTACATACATACTACATGCTACATACATACCACATACATACTACATACATACTACATACATACTACATGCTACATACATACTACATATATACTACATGCATGCTACATACATACTACATGCTACATACATACCACATACATACTACATACATGCTACATACATACTACATATATACTACATGCATGCTACATACATACTACATATATACTACATGCATGCTACATACATACTGCATGCTACATGCATGCTACATACATACTACATACATACTACATGCTACATACATACCACATATATACTACATACATACAATACATTCATACAATACATACATAGACATACAGTACATATAACATAGAGTAACATACTTACCAATACTTGTCACATTGTTCCCCGAAGCCATTGTCTTTTCCGGAATAAATATTAACATAACAAACCACAAAAATACTCACCCACGATCCGAAGCAGTCCACGAGTGTGTCCCACTACGATCTTGGGTAGAGAACTGCAGCATCAGATGATGCTGCCGTTCTCTACGGGCTGCAGGAATCCAATGACGGAAGGTAGGTATCCTTCCGCACTGTATTCCTCCGCCACTTAAAAAAAAAAAAAAGTCCCTAGTCTCACTTTATGCCATTGCTGCGTGGGAAATTCCCACACAGCAATGGCATAAAGTGAGACTAGGGACTTTTTTTTTTTTTAAGTGGCGGAGGAATACAGTGCAGAAGGATACCTACCTTCCGTCATTGGATTCCTGCAGCCCGTAGAGAACGGCAGCATCAGCTGATGCTGCAGTTCTCTACCCAAGATCGTCGTGGGACACACTCGTGGACTGCTTCGGATCGTGGGTGAGTATTTTTGTGGTTTGTTATGTTAATATTTATTCCAGAAAAGACAATGGCTTCGGGGAACAATGTGACAAGTATTGGTAAGTATGTTACTCTATGTTATATGTACTGTATGTCTATGTATGTATTGTATGAATGTATTGTATGTAGTATGCATGTAGTATATATGTGGTATGTATGTAGCATGTAGTATGTATGTAGTATGTATGTAGCATGCAGTATGTATGTAGCATGCATGTAGTATATATGTAGTATGTATGTAGAATGCATGTAGTATATATGTAGTATGTATGTAGTATATATGTAGTATGTATGTAGCATGCATGTAGTATATATGTAGTATGTATGTAGTATATATGTAGTATGTATGTAGCATGCATGTAGTATATATGTAGTATGTATGTAGTATATATGTAGTATGTATGTTGCATGTAGTATTTATGTAGTATGAATGTAGCATGTATGTAGTATGTAGTATGAATGTAGCATGTATGTAGTATGCATGTTGTATGTATGTAGCATGTAATTTTTTTTTTTTTTTTACATTTAACACATTAGCCGGATGATGGGACTACTACTGTCCCATCATTGGCTAATGTGTCAATCACTGTCATGGTAGCAGGCATCGCCCGATGGGACTTGTAGTCCCATCGGACGATGCCTGCACAGACCCCCGAAGCCTGCACAGACCACCGGCAGGCCGGCACAGCCCCCCGGCAGGCCGGCACAGCCCCCCGGAGCCTGCACAGACCACCGGCAGGCCGGCACAGCCCCCCGGCAGGCCGGCACAGCCCCCCGGAGCCTGCACAGCCCCCCGGCAGGCCGGCACAGCCCCCCGGCAGGCCGGCACAGCCCACCGGAGCCTGCACAGACCACCGGCAGGCCGGCACAGCCCCCCGGCAGGCAGGCACAGACCACCGGAGCCTGCACAGACCCCCTGGCAGGCCAGCATAGCCCCCCGAAAGGCCCGTACAGACCCCAGAGAGGCTGTACAAGGGCAGGAAAGGGTTTTTCTTATTCCGATACCGGAAGTCCCATAGACTTGAATGGGACTTCCGGTATCGGAATCGGCGATACCGATACTTTTTTTAAAGATCGGCCGATACCATCCGATACGATACTTTGAAGTATCGGACGGTATCGCTCAACTCTAGTGACAAGCTGTAGTTTCTATTGATGATATTGAACAATATCATTTGATCACTTTTAATTGCATTTTGTTTGGGAATAATTGTGACCAAAAAAACCTATTTTGGAGAGTTGTTTTTTTTGTTTACAGAATTTTCTGAGATTTTTTCTTATTTTAAGACTGATAATTTTCTCATGGTGCTAGCAGTGATCTCATTCATTGTCCCAGCTCACAGCGAACTGAACGTGGGAACGTAGGTTCAGTGACCTGCAGTAACCTCTATGATGTCACCTCTTGTCACTGAACAACACCTAAATATATCCCTTAAGAATTGCCATGAAGGGAGCATCAGTACATCACCAAACCACAAAACTTCACACAAGGCAAGAGTAAAATTGAAAATCTTTATTTGAAACAATCTATAAAATGTAAAAAAAAGCTAGGCAGATACCACAGACACAGAAAAAGAAAGTGGGTAACCCAGGGATTGACCAGAAGCACTAATGTGCCAATGGTCATACATGTAACATGCACATAAAAATAAAGGACCAATGTTGGTTCTATGTAACTATGTACAAACTATGTACAAAAATGAAACGGCCTATCAATATTTTGTCATATATGCCATACGAGTAATTGATCCATGTTGTGGTCATAGTAAACCACCTAAGTCACATAATATATAATAAAAAAGGCATAAATGTGCCAGAGTTTAATAATTATACAATGGTAAGTGATGTGACTAAGGAGTATAATTATTAAACTCTGGCACATTTATGCCTTTTTTATTATATATTATGTGACTTAGGTGGTTTACTATGACCACAACATGGATCAATTATTATGTATATTTATGGCATATATGACAAAATATTGATAGGTTGATACATCTGATATTAGGAGGTTTTCTCCTGCCATCACACCTGCGTTCATGTGTTTGCCTCCTTAGTCACATTGTTCAGGATTACTGCATAATAATTATTTTGGCACATTTATGCCTTTTACTATAAATCATGAGACTTAAGTGGCTCATTATGACCGGAATATGCATCTATTATAATGTTTATTTATGGCATATATGATTAGAATTGATAGGCTGTTTAATTTTTGTACATAGTTACATAGAACCAACATTGGTCCTTTAATTTTATGTGCATGTTACATGTATGACCATTGGCACATTTGTGCTTCTGGTCAATCCCTGGATTACCCACTTTCTTTTTCTGTATATGTGGTATCTGCCTAGCTTTTTTTACATTTTATCGATTGTTTCAAATAAAGATTTTCAATTTTACTCTTGCCTTGTGTGAAGTTTTGTGGTTTGGTGATGTACTCTTGTCACTGAAGCTGCGTTCTCAGCTGCTCAGTGTCTCCTGATTTTCTGCCTAAACGGTCACATGATGCCACCATTCAGTTTGAAAAACAGATGTAGCAGAGATGGATTACGGTGTGGGACAGTATGGATTATCTTCTTCTTGGACAGGTGAGGAATATGGTTGTTTATTGTTTTTGTTTTTTTACAGGGGACATGGGCTTCAAAGGATTTTAGGAGTAAAGGTGAGTATAACTTTGTTTTTATTTTTTAACACATGTGGAAAACGATGTTGAATTGTATTTCAAATAAAGGATTTCATTCTTGCTGTGTGTTTATTTCAAATCTTAAAATGGGGCTAGTAATTAGGGTGTCTTATAGACGCCTCTCCATTACTTACCCCTGGGCTTGATGTCAGCTGACAATACAAAGCTGACATCAACCCCAACCCTATTACCCCACTTGCCACTGCCTCAGTGCAAGTGGGAAGAGAGAGGCTAAGTGCCAGATTTGGTGCATCTTATGGATGCGCTGTTTCTGGAGCAGCTGAAGGCTGATATTGGTAGCCTGGGGGGCAATATCTCTTAGCCCTTCCCAGTCTATAAATATGAACCCATATCTGTCTGTTTAGCCTTTGCTGGTTTGAATTTGTAAGAGGACCCTACTTCATTTTTCTTCTGCGGTCCTCCTTAAATTCACCAGGAAAGGCTAAACAATCATCTGTGAGCTGTTAGTAATAGCCAGGGTACACTTTGGGATATTGTCCCATTTCCCAGATTATTAATATCAGCCCCAGCTGTGGGTTTTCACTCTGCTGGTTATGAAAATTACTCTGAAGCCACACCATTTTTTTAATTCTTAATTTTTCACAATCGCTGCTGAAAAGAACTCCCATCATTGTTACCTGGTCACGCTAATCACAGGGAGACCAGACGACAATAATGAGAGCTGCCTTCTGCAGACGGAGCCTGTGATCAGCGCGAACTGTACTGCTATTTTCAGGCATGGGTACATGTCACACGGACACACTGATGGCACATGGATGCTACACAGATGTGAAACAAGGCCATATGGATAAAGACAGCAAATGGATACACGGATGTCACATGGATGCCACATTGTATATAATGATGGCACAGGGACACGGACCATGAATCTCACCATTACTGGTTTTTCCTGTACAGAAATCACCAGGACGTGTCAAGGAGGCCTAACACTGTACATGTTACTGGCATAGTGAGTAAGAAAATAACTTTTAAATTATATGCAAATGAAGGAGTATTTCTGCACCCTTGGCACAGCACATTAAACATCAGCTCAGCTTCTGATTGACAGAGCTCTTTTCTCAGAGCAATCGTTGAGTACATGACACTGCATGTGCTGGGCCATGTACACAAACAGTGGCTGGATGCATTCTCCTATCTGGCTCCTCTCTGCTGATGATGCTCACTACACTGATGCACCTTGAAGTGTCAAAAGAGAGAAGCCAGGGTAGAGGACACGTGCTACAAGTGTATGCATGTGCGGCCAGCCACAGGCAGTATCCATGTGCACAACCATATCCCAGTTGACTATAGGCAATGCTCACTCAAGAAAGAAAACACTGTCAATCAGAAACGGGGTAAGTCACCAGTATATGCGGCATTAAGATCAGTAACAGTGCACTAAACTCTGGGCTAAAGTTCCTTGAATTAAAAGTTATTTTCTCAGACACTGTACCAGTACTGCTAATATAATTTTCATAGGGTCTAAGACTACCACAGTATAGATGGTTAAGGTTTGAAATATATTTTTGGAATGACAGATTTCCTTTAAAGTGAATTTATGTCTTAATGCACATCTGTCATGAAAGTAATGCTTAGTCATTTACATTCTAATATCATTCAGTGGAACTAACCTATGGCTGACTTGTATGGCAATGTTGACCCACTGGTTCGGTAAAATATTTGGTCTAGGCCTAAACTAGAGAGCTGAGTCTAAGGGTTTATAACTGTCACACAACATGTAGGACAGAATAAGGGATAAAGGGAAGGCAGGGTCAACACTAGGGGAGCAGGGAGTAAAGACCCCTAGGCAGATCTAACATCAACCTGTCTGCCCTAAGAGACATTAAATAGGTTCCGCACCTATCACCGAGCAGGATACCTAGTTCCTGTCAGCCCTAGCGGTAAGCCGTGCTTAGGTAAGGATAGGGTGAACTCCACTATCACCAAAGACAGATAGAATGCACAAAACAATTGAAAATTTAGTTTGACTAGACTCAGAGAGAAACACTGTTGTCCTCCAAACTCCAAAGAGGACGCTAGCAGACTGCTGCAGCCCCAAGCCTCAACAGAGAAGTGCAAATAGAAAATATCACCCACAACTTCCAACAGCAAGTTGGGAGTCATAAACACCCAGATCAGGTGTGACTATTAGAGCCTGGAGAGGTGGCCACTGGGTCCTAGCATCAGAAGGACCAGGCAGAAGTCTGCAAAGCAAACTACTGAGACCTTCTGCAGACAGATGCAGTGCAAAGGTCTGCCACCTCTGACACATCCCTGACAAATTCCTTAACCCTTAACTTCTGCAAAGAAGAATGGACTTTCCCCACAAGTCACTACCAAGAGGTAGTCTTCATTAGCAATATCTACTAAAAGGATAGACTATATACAGTGGGTTTAGAAAGTATTCAGACCCCTTTAAATTTTTCACTCTTTGTTTCATTGCAGCCATTTGGTAAATGCAAAAAAAGTTAATTTTTTTCTCATTAATGTACATTCTGCACCCCATCTTTACTGAAAAAAAACAGATATGAAGAATTTTTTGCAAATTTTTTAAAAAGAAAAGCAGAAATATCACATGGTCATAAGTATTCAGACCCTTTGCTCAGACAATCATATTTAAGTCACATGCTGTCCATTTGCATACAGTCTGTAGCACTTTACATTTAAAAACAGAATTTCAAAAAGTTCAATCCTCCTGAAGTTTGATGAAAAACCTGTTTCGTTAGTTGAAATGACTGCTGAATTCTGCAAATGGACACTTAAAACTATGAACGCCACATACTGCAACAGCACATGTTGCTGATCCATATAATTCTTTATTTCCCGTATCCTTTTGCGCACTGCAATCTGTCAGACTGATGAAGGTCACTATAAGACCGAAACGTCTTTTGTTTTTGGATTAATAAAATCATCTTTATGCAACATTTACCTGAGTGCCAGGTTTTCTACAAGACTTTAAACAGTCAGGGCTCAAAAAGAGATTGTCAAAAACACAATGCAATGCAGAACTATTGTGGTATATTGTATTTGCAAGCAAGCAAATATAGGTTAAAGATATTCTAAAAAGATGGAAAAAATGTAAATTTTATTGAGCTATTTTTAAATAAATAATTTAAATAGACTAAAAAAAAATACATCTCTCAATCACTCCTCCCTTTTCCATTTGTCAAATAAAAAAAATCTATCAAACAAAAAAATGTAGAATTATTTTATTGCATTCATGAAGTTTTAACAATTTAACTATTATGTTATTTGGCCTGTATGGTAATTGCTGCAAAAAACCCCAGCTAGAATTATTTTTGGTAACTTTTCTAAATGAATTTAATAAAAAGAAATTAAAACGTTACATCAACCCCAAAATAGAACAAATAAAAAACAGCCCTGCAATAAACAAACCCTTAGAGAGCTTCGTCAGAAAAATAAAAATGTTTTTTTTTTTTTATTTGGTGAAATAACCATATTTGAAAGGTTTTATTTTGTAACAGTAGTAAAACAGACACAAAAAAAACAAAACATGTGATTGCCTTAGACAAAGGAATTCCCAATAGCTATGGCCCTCTTCTCAGGTCCATTTTTTGTGTCCAAATGCGGTCAATTTTTTAAGGACCACAAATACAGACACATGCATGGCCGCATATATGTCAGGTTTTTACACGCACCACAGACAAAATATGAGGTGCACACATGCTCACTGATGACTGACATCTCATTAGTGTGACACGTACTGTCGCCTGGAAAAAAGCTTTACAGTTTGCAGTGCTCCCAGGTGCGGAGTAAAGAAGACAGCTCTGACTATTGTCGCCTAGTCTCCCTGATATCAGCGCGATCAGGCAACAATGATGAGAGCTGTGTTCAGCACCCTCTGTGTATATCATTTGTAAAATCAAGAATTAATCTAAAAAAATGGTGTGAGTATAAGAGGTTGTGTAGACTATCCCTTTAAAGCTATCTCCCATTTAAAGAGTTCTTATAGTATTATGTATTATAAACTAATGTACAGTTTTTATGATGTCTTCGGTACTGCTACACGGCTGTGTATTACCGACTGTCTTATTGGTACTGCCACATTATTGTATTGTAATATGTTCTTTATAGCTTAGGGTAAGTCAGTGCATCTGTCGGGTTCAATAGAGGAGGGCACTTGTAGTATATAGTATTCATAGACTGGGTAAGTGTAATTTTGAAGCAGGCCACTAGATGGGGCATATTAATGGGTCCTTGATAGGTACAGTTGATAGAGAGTTCATATAGGGGTTAACTGTAGGAGGAGCTGCTATGGGTTAAGCTAGCGTAGGTAATAGGAATTAGTCAGAAAGGCGAGCATGCCTGACAGGTCCACAAGGGCTCTAGGCCCAGGACACCATAGCAGCTATGCAATGGTGGTTGCACAGTAAGGTGGGTGCTGGATAAGACCGGAGGACCCAGGGAAGTTACAGTTCACATCAGCAGCAGGAACGTGGTCTAAAAGTCATGCAGGGCACAGAACGCTAATGATGTGGCAGATTCTCAATAGGGCTGAAGCTGGCAAGTCCGGTGAAAAACTGATGAGCAGGATCCCATATGTACTGAGGTCCTACAGTAGTGAAGCTGCGGTACCGCCAAGGGCACTACTACCCCATAATGTACTACTGTCCCGCCCTCCTCTTATATGAGCTCTAGCGTAATTTTGATAATCAGCATGGGCTGGGGGCTGATGTTACTAATCTGGGAAATGGGACAATATCCCAAAAGGTTTCAGCTCACAGCTGTTTGCTTAGCATTTACTGGTTAGTTTACAGGTGACCCCAGAAAAAAATTACGTAGGGTCCCCCTATAAATTCTAACCATCAAAGGCTTAAAAGACAGCTGTGGGTTGATATTGCTAGACTGGAAAGGGTCCAGGGATATTGCTCCCCCTCCCAGGCTACCAACATCAGCCCTCAGCCTCCCCAGAAATGACGCATCCATAAGATGAGCCAAATCTGTTGCATAGCCTTGCTCTTCACACTTACCCTGGTGCAATGACAAGTAGGGTATTACAGTTGTGGTTGATGTTAGCTTTGCATTGTCAGCTGACATCAAGTCAAGGGATTAGTAATGGAGAGGAGACAATAATATGCCCCCATTACTAGCCCCATAGTCATATTGTAAAAAAGACACAGCAAGAATAAAGTCCTTAAATTTAAATAAATATGCCCCTCCCTATTTTTCCCATTTATTATTATAAAAATAAAAATAGTAAAAAAACATTCCACACCTCTACAACAATTATCCATTTGTCCCATGCCGTAACCTATCTCTGCTTCATGTGGATTTCAAGCTGAACAGTGGCATGATGCGACTGTTCAGCTTCAAATCCTGGAGAAAATGAGCTGAGCGTTGGAGTGCAGCTTCAGTGATGTGCGGAAACATCATAGAGGTTACCGCCGGTCATTGCCAGCTATTCCCACGCTCAGTTTAGTGTGAACTGGCCGATGAACTAGGTAAACTTTCATTACGTCACCGCTATCACCTTGAAAAATTTCTCACAGTGCTAGTGGTGATCTCATGGAGGTCACCGTAGTTCATCGGACTACTCAAAATGAG
The DNA here is from genome assembly GCF_039654945.1 of Dendrobates tinctorius. Lineage (NCBI taxonomy): Eukaryota > Metazoa > Chordata > Amphibia > Anura > Dendrobatidae > Dendrobates > Dendrobates tinctorius. The sequence goes on along the minus strand of NW_027361738.1, from coordinate 22,330,363 downwards.
CTGCCCGTGGGAACTGCAGTTTCAGTGAACTGCGGTAAACTCAATGACGTTACTTAGACTAGCCTTTCTTCTGCGGTGTTGCTTATCAGTGTGACAAGAGTGGGAGAAGAGGGTTGCATTGACAATCCAAAACAATGAGCAGCACTTTGAACACATTTTATAAGTGGTCATAAACTTGTAAATAACTCATGAAAGATTAAAGTTATGTTAAAACCAAGCACACCATTGTTTTTCTTGTGAAATTCTCAATAAGTTTGATGTGTCACATGACCCTCTTCCCATTGGAAAAAATAAAGTTGGATCCAAAATGTCCAACTTCAAAATGGCCACCATTGTCACCACCCATCTTGAAAAGTGTCCCCCTTCCCATATACTAATGTGCCACAAACAGGAATTTGATATCACCAACCATTCCCATTTTATTTAGGTGTATCCATATAAATGGCCCACCCTGTATATTCTGTCATTCTCCTGCAATGAGTGCTTTTATCCTTCACAGTGTACACCTTGTTTTCATTAATCACACCATCAGTGTCTGTCCAGACCCTGGCCAAGATTGAACAGCAGTTATATTCCAGTAGAGAAGTTAACTCCTAACATACCAGTCAGCTCTCTCAAGCCAACTGATTTCATTACAACAGTTAGCTGCTAACCTTCCTTCCCTCTCCTTTCAGCTCCAGAGAAGTGGCTGTTATAAACCTTGCAAAATCAGACCAGGTCTTCAGACCAGGTCTCCTAATTATAAAGGGGGCTTTACACATAGCGATATCACTAGTGATATCGCTTAAGCGTCACCGATTTTGTGACGCAGAAGCGCTATGTTTGATACTTACCGTATATACTCGAGTATAAGTCGATCCGAGTATAAGTCGACCCCCCTAATTTTGCCACAAAAAACTGGGAGAACTTATTGACTCGAGTATAAGTCTAGGGTGGGAAATGCTCCATAGATTATTCCCCCATATGGTGTCCTCAGAAGACGCTCCATAGATAGTTCCCCCATATGCTGCCCCCACAAGAAGCTCCATAGATTGTTCCCCCATATTCTGCCCCCATAAGAAGCTCCATAGATTGTTCCCCCATATGCTGCCCCCATGCTGCTGCTGCATGTAAAAATAAAAAAATGACATACTCACCTCTCCGTCGCTGGGTGTCAGATTCTCACCTGTCCTGCGTCCATGGCTGCTCACCGCTATCTGCCACGTCATCAGTCAGTGACGTTCAGACTGCAGGGGGCACGGCGCACACTAACCACGTCACCGTGCCCTCTGCTGTCTGAAGTCACTGACCGATGAGACAGCAGCAAGCAGCCATGGACGCAGGACAGGTGAGTATCGCTGTACTTACCCTTCCTGACGCTGTCTCTTGAGCCCCCAGCTTCTCCGCGCTCTCTCTTCCTGCCTTCAGCGGTCATTGTGGTACCGCTCATTAAAACTCATGAATATGCACATATTCATGAGTTTTAATGAGCGGCACCACGTGACCGCTGAAGGCAGGAAGAGAGAGCGCGGAGAAGCTGGGGGCTCAAGAGACAGCGTCAGGACGGGTAAGTATGACCTGACACATCCGCCCCCTCCGACCCCCTTTGTATATGACTTGAATATAAGACGAGAGGGGGACTTTCAGCCCAATTTTTTGGGCTGAAAATCTCGACTTATATTCGAGTATATACGGTACCTCCGACCGGCTCCCCCGCTGTCTGTCACTGATCACGCGAGATCATGCAGCTCCATTTCTTGTCGGGTGCTTCCTGCTAGGCTTCCTGCTGGCGCCAACGAGCGACGCGTGGACGCGGGCGGGAGGACGTCATCATCACCGCGTCTGAAAGGTAAGTAACGACACTGCTGCGTCACTACATTGCTGGTGAGTTCTGCCTGTTTGGCAGCTCACTAGCAACCATTTAGCGATGCACCAGCGATCCTGACCAGGTCATATCGTGGTCGGGATCGCTGGTGCATCGCTAAATGTAAAGGGGCCATAAAGGCCCTTTTACATTTAGCGATGCACCAGCGATCCGACCAGCGATCCGACCCGGTCAGGATCGCTGGTGCATCGCTAAATGATCGCTAGTGAGCTTTCATACAGAAAGATCTCACAGCGATGCAGCAGCGACGCAGCGCACGATACTCACCTTTCACACACAGCGATCCTGACGTCCTCCCGCCCGCGTCCACGTGTCGCTCGTCGTCACAGCAGGAAGTCTCAGCAGGAAGCGCCCGACGAGAAATGGAGCCGGACATTCTCGCGCGATCAGCGATGGACAGCGGGGGAGCCGGTCGTTGGTAAGTATCACACATAGCGATATCGCTAGCAATATCGCTATAACGTCACAAAACCAGTGACTTTTTAGCGATATTGCTAGCGATATCGCTTAGTGTAAAACCCCATTAAGTCTCACTGTCCTGAGCCGTGTGTTTGTTCAAATGCCCTGTTATCTCTATATGTAAATACAGTGTTAGCAGAGTAGACTCAGAACAAGCCACTGATGGCTGAATGTGTTAAAGTAGAACTTGTGCTGAGCTTCATAGTTCTTATAAAATTACATTTATGCTGCTGATTAGAACTGTTATTCAAAGAGGAGTGTCCACTCCCATCAGAAGTGAGGAAGTAAGGAGACTGCATGAGTTTCTAAAGAGACAACTTGAAAATACCCCTGTGAAAAATATTGTCGATATAATTTAATGTCAATCATTTGTATCCTTTGCGACATGTCATTATAAACCCCTCTTCAGTGTGCACATGTGACAGAACACCTAACTTTGTATGTAACCCCCCTTCTCATGTACAGCACCATGGAATTAATGGCGCTATATACTGTAAATAAATAATAATAATAAAACACCTAGCTCAGCAGGGGGTCATGCCTTAAAAGGCTGTGAGTGACAGATCTCACACCTTGAGCTAGCTATTCTCAGAAAAGGCCTGCTTGCCATGCAGTACCAGTCCAACTGCTTTGTTAAGTCAGCTGTGACTTCATAACGAGAATATGGACTTAATGTACATACTGGCCACACACTGGATACATATTCACTGTTGAAAATAATGATGTCGCACTTTTACTCCACTTTAAGGACTGTCAATAAAACATTCAAAATCGAAGACAACTTGCAGTTTAACCCCTTAACCCCCAAGGGTGGTTTGAACGTTCATGACAGGGCCAATTTTTACAATTCTGACCACTGTCCCTTTATGAGGTAATAACTCTGAAATGCTTCCATGGATCCCTATGATTCTGACATTGATTTCTCGTGACATATTGCACTTCATGATAGTGGTAAAATTTCATTCAAATAACTTGCATTTATTTGTGAAAAAAATGGAAATTTGGCAAAAATTTTGAAAATTTTGCAATTTTCCAACTTTTAATTTTTATGTTCTTAAATCATAGAGATATGGCACTCAAAAAACTTAATAAATAACATTTCACACATGTTTACTTTACATCAGCACAATTTTGGAACCAAAAATTTTTTTGTTAGGAAGTTATAAGGGTTAAAAGTTGACCAGCGATTTCTCATTTTTGCAACACCATTTTATTTTTACGGACCACATCACATTTGAAGTCACTTTGAGGAGTCTATATGATAGAAAATACCCAAAAGTGACACCATTCTAAAAACTGCACCCCTCAATGTGCTCAAAACCACATTCAAGAAGTTTATTAATCCTTGTTTCACATGAATTTTTTTGAATGTTTAAAAAAAAATGAACATTTAACTTTTTTCACAAAAAAATTACTTCAGGTCCAATTTTTTTTATTTTACCAAGAGTAACAGGAGAAATTGGACAGCAAAAGTTATTGTGCAATTTCTCCTGAGTACGCTGATACCTGATATGTGGGAGGGAACCATTGTTTCGGCGCATGTCAGAGCTCAGAATGCAAAATTGGCTGGAATTCAGATCGGATGCCATGTCACGTTTGGAGAGCCCCTGATGTACCTAAACAGTGGAAACCCCCCACAAGTAACCCAATTTTGGAAACTAGACCCCCCCAAGGAACTTATCTAGATATGTCTTGAGAACTTTGAACCCACAAGGGCTTCACAGAAGTTTATAACGTATAGCCGTACAATTAAAAAATCATAATTTTTCCACAAAAATGATCTTTTCACCCTCAATTTTTATTTTTCCAAGGGTAATAGGACCCCAAACGTTATTGTGCAATTTGTCCTCAGTACGCTGATACCCCATATGTGGGGGTAAACCTCTATTGGGCACATGGCAGAGCTCGGAAGGGAAGCAGCGCAATTTGACTTTTTGGCTGGAATTGGGATTGGACACCATGCCACGTTTGGAAAGCCCCTGATGTGCCTAAACAGTGGAAACCCCCCACAAATGACACCATTTTGGAAACTAGACCCCCCCAAGGAACTTATCTAGATGTGTGGTGAGCACTTTGAACCTCCAAGAGCTTCACAGAAGTTTATAACGCCCGGGAGAAAACTACTGTATGGGCACACGTCAGGGCTCGGAAGGGAAGTAGTGATGTTTTGGAATGCAGACTTTGATGGAATGGTCTGCGGGTGTCATGTTGCCTTTGGAGAGCCCCTGATGTACCTAAACAGTGGAAACCCCCCACAAGTGACCCCATTTTGGAAACTAGACCCCCAAGGAACTTATCTAGATGTGTGGTGAGCACTTTGAAATCCCAAGGGCTTCACAGAAGTTTATAACGCCCGGGCATGAAAATAAAAAAATGATATTTTTTCCCCAAACATAATCTTTTAGTCCCCACTTTTTTATTTTTCCAAGGGTAACAGGAGAAATTGGACCCCAAAAGTTGTTGTCCAATTTTTCCCGAGTACGCTGATACCCCATATGTGGGAGAAAACTACTGTATGGACAAACGTCAGGGCTCGGAAGGGAAATAGTGACATTTTGGAGTGCAGACTTTGATGGAATGGTCTGCGGGATTCATGTCGCGTTTGGAAAGCCTCTGATGTGCCTAAACTGTTGAAACTCCACACAAGTGACCCCATTTTGGAAACTAGACCCCCCACGGAACTTATCTAGATGTGTGGTGAGCACTTTGAACCCCCAAGTGCTTCACAGAAGTTTATAACACCCAGGCGTGAAAATACAAAAATCATATTTTTTTTCCACAAAAATGATATTTTTGCCACCAATTTTTTATTTTCCTAAGGGTAACAGGAGAAATTGGACCCCAAAAGTTGTTTTGCAATATGTCCTGAGTAGGCTGATACACCATATTTGGGGGTAAAACACTGTTTGGGCACATGGCAGAGCTTGGAACGGAAGGAGCACCATTTCACTTTTTCAACGCAGAATTGGCTGGAATTGAGATCAAACGCCATATTGCGTTTGGAGAGCACGTAATGTGCCCAAACAGTGGAAACCCCCCAATTCTATCTCCAACCCTAACCCCAACATACCCCTAACCCTAATCTCAGCCCTAACCCTAGCCCTAACCCTAGCCCTAACCCTAGCCGTAATGGGAAAATGGAAATGCATACATTTTTTTAATTTTATTATTTTTCCCTAACTAAGGCTGGTTTCACATTTGCGTTTTTTTGCGCTGGAAAAAAACGCATACGTGCGCATGCGTTTTTTCCCCTATATTTAACATGGGTGCGCATACCTGCGCGCTGGTAAGCGCATGTATGCGATTTTCATGCGCTGCATTTTTTTGGGGTGTGCGTTTGTATTTTCCAGACGCAGCATGTTGCATTTTTTGGCCCTGCAAAAAAGCGCATGCGCACGTATGCGCACGTTTTGCGCTAAAAATGGCCATTATAGCCTATGGATGCGCATACATGCGCACTGGCATGCTCATGTATGCGTTTTTTTGCACATGCGTTTTTTTTTGTTAACCATGGAATTTAGGGGTTTGGGTTAGAGTTAGGGTTAGTTAAGGGGGTTTAGGGTTAGGGTTAGGGTCAGGGTCAGGGTTAGGGTTGGGGTTAGGGTCAGGGTTAGGGTTAAGTATGGTTTGGTTAAGGGTTAGGGTCAGGGTTAGGGTTAGGGTCAGGGTTAGGGTTAGGGTTAGGGTTAGGGTTAGTTAGGGTTTAGGGTTTGGGTTAGGGTTAGGGTTAGTTAGGGTTTAGGGTTTGGGTTAGGGTTAAGTATGGTTTGGTTAAGGGTTAGGGTCAGGGTTAGGGTTAGGGTTAAGGTAAGTTAGGGTTTGGGTTAGGGTTAAGTATGGTTTGGTTAAGGGTTAGGGTCAGGGTTAGGGTTAGGGTTAGGGTTAGGGTCAGGGTTAGGGTTAGGGTTAGGGTTAGTTAGGGTTTAGGGTTTGGGTTAGGGTTAAGTATGGTTTGGTTAAGGGTTAGGGTCAGGGTTAGGGTTAGGGTTAGGGTCAGGGTTAGGGTTAGGGTTAGGGTTACGGTCAGGGTTAGGGTTAGTAAAGTCATGGTTTGGGTTAGTGTGAGGGGCCACCTAATGTTGTAAAAAAATGCAAACGCGGTAAAAACGCACTAAAAACGCATACAAACGCATAAAAACGCTGCGTTTCTTTCATGCATGCTCATAAAAATGCTTGAAAAAAACGCAGCAGTTGTATGCTTTTGTATGCGTTTTTTCAATGCGTTTTTTTGCGGGAAAAAAGCGCTGCGAAAAAAAGCAAGTGTGAAACTAGCCTAAGGGGGTGATAAAGGGAGGTTTGATTTACTATTTATGGTGGGTTTTTATTTTTGGCAGCAGTCATACGCTAAAAGACACTTTTTATTGTAAAAATAGTTTTTGCATCACCACATTTTGAGAGCTATAATTTTTCCATATTTTGACCCACTGAGTCATGTGAGGTCTTATTTTTTGCGGGACGAGTTGATGTTTTTATTGGTACCATTTTCAAGCATGTGACATTTTTTGATCGCTTTTTATTCCGATTTTTTGGACGTAGAATGAACAAAAACCAACATTTCAAGAATTTCTTTTGGGGGGTGCGTTTACACCGTTCCGCGTGTGGTAAAATTGATAAGGCGGTTTTATTCTTCGGGTCAGTACAGTTACAGCGATACCTCATTTATGTCTTTTTTTATGTTTTGGCGCTTTTATGCAATGAAAACAATTTTACATAAAAAATAATTATTTTTGCATTGCTTTATTCTGCGAGCTATAACTTTTTTATTTTTTCGCTGATGATGCTGTATGGCAGCTCGTTTTTTGCGGGACAAGATGATGTTTTGAGCGGTACCATGGTTATTTATATGCGTCTTTTTGATTGCGCGTTATTGCACTTTTTGTTCGGCAGTATGATAATAAAGCATTATTTTTTGCTTTGCTTTTTATTTTTTAAGGGGTTCGCTAATGGGGTTAACTAATGGGACAGTTTTATAGGGCGGGTCGTCACGGACGCGGCAATACCAAATATGTGTACTTTTATTGCTTTTTTTTATTTCCAAAAAATGAATTTATTAGGGAATATTTTTTTTTTAATTTATTTAGCGATTTTTTAGAAATTATTTTTGCACTTTTTTTTAACTTTATTAGGCTAGTTTCACACTTGCTTTTCTTTGCAGCGCGTTTTTCCCGCAAAAAAACGCATTGAAAAAACGCATACAAAAGCATACAACTGCTGCGTTTTTTTCAAGCATTTTTATGAGCATGCATGAAAAAAACGCAGCGTTTTTATGCGTTTGTATGCGTTTTTAGTGCGTTTTTACCGCGTTTGCGTTTTTTCCAACATTAGGTGGCCCCTCACACTAACCCAAACCATGACTTTACTAACCCTAACCCTGACCCTAACCCTAACCCTAACCCTAACCCTAACCCTGACCCTAACCCTTAACCAAACCATACTTAACCCTAACCCAAACCCTAACTAACCCTAACCCTAACCCTAACCCTAACCCTGACCCTAACCCTAACCCTAACCCTGACCCTAACCCTTAACCAAACTATACTTAACCCTAACCCTGACCCTAACCCTAACCCTAACCCTAACCCTGACCCTAACCCTTAACCAAACCATACTTAACCCTAACCCTGACCCTAACCCCAACCCTAACCCTGACCCTGACCCTTAACCAAACCATACTTAACCCTAACCCTGACCCTAACCCCAACCCTAACCCTGACCCTGACCCTAACCCTAACCCTAAACCCCCTTAACTAACCCTAACTCTAACCCAAACCCCTAAATTCCATGGTTAACAAAAAAAAACGCATGTGCAAAAAAACGCATACATGAGCATGCCAGTGCGCATGTATGCGCATCCATAGGCTATAATGGCCATTTTTAGCGCAAAATGTGCGCATATGTGCGCATGCGCTTTTTTGCAGGGCCAAAAAATGCAACATGCTGCGTCTGGAAAATACAAACGCACACCCCAAAAAAACGCAGCGCATGAAAATTGCATACATGCGCTTACCAGCGCGCAGGTATGCGCACCCATGTTAAATATAGGGGAAAAAACGCATGCGCACGTATGCGTTTTTTTCCAGCGCAAAAAAACGCAAATGTGAAACCAGCCTTACAATGTCCCAGGGAGGACATAACTGTCATGTGACAGATCGCTGTGACAGGTCAGCGATCTGTCACAGGCACTGCACAAGGCTTCCTCGTGCCTGCGCTTTGCTGGCACTGAGTAAACCGGCGAAGGAGACCCCCGCAGCGGCGCTGCACATTGCGCCACTGTGGGGGTCGCAGGGAAGCACGGAGGGAGCCCTCTCCCTCCTGATGCTTCCCTAAACCCCCGGTACACTGCGATCGTGTTTGATCACAGTGTGCCAGGGGTTAACGTATCAGGGGCGGTCCGTGACTGTACCTGACACATGGTGCCGGGTGTCAGCTGTGATAATCAGCTGACACCCGGCCGCGATCAGCGGCGCTCACCACGTGGGCGCCGCTGATCGCTATGACGTACTATCCTGTCCCTGGGAATTAAGTCCCAGGGCACATGGATGGTATAGTACGTCATATGGCAGAAAGGGGTTAAAGTAAAAAAAAGTTAATAAACATTTTTTTCTGTATAATGACTTGCATATGAGGAAAAATGTAGAAAGGACTTAAAATATTATTTATTTTTAAATCAAAATTTAATTTTTTATTAAAAAATTGTAAATTTCAGTGTAAGTTATGAAGGCAGCAAGAACTTCTAAAAATGTGAAGAAAGAGGGACTCAGATTCACCCTGTATTAGGCATAAAGGAGGTCTTCATACACATTTTGTTCAAATTGTCATGTAGTGGAACTCCTAGACTCATAAAGGCTATGCACTAAGTGCAAAGCCTTCCTGTCACGGTGGGTGTTAGACAAGCACTCACTAGCTGGGGAGTCAGTCCGGACCGCGGCAGACAGGAGTCTCTTTCTACTGGGCACGGCAGCGCTCTATCCGCTCAGAGGCTGCAGGAGTCAGGAATGGTGCAGTAGCGCTGGAGGAAGCTGGACGCCAGGAGTGGAATGTGCTGACAGGACCTGCGGCACGAGACCACAGATCAGGTGGAAAGGGAGCGGAGTCTAGGGCACTCAGCCTGTGGAGACAGGGAGAACACGTCTGAGACCTCTTGGCGGAAGGGGAGTAGTGGGTGACTAGACACCAGGGAATAACGGGGCATGGTGATTTAGACATTTCAGGGACAAGCCAAGGTCAGTAGCCAGGAGAAACAACACAGTACAAAGGGATCAGTCTCACAGAGAAACTCAGGGACAGAGCATAAAGGGCCTTTTACACATAGCGATATCGCTAGCGATCTCGCTACATGTGACACTTACCTCTGACCGGCCCCCCCCTGGATGTCGCTGATCGCGTGAGAAAGTTCTGGGCCGTTTTCTTCTTGCTGGAGTTCCACTGGTGCCGACAAGCGACGCATGGACGCAGGCTGAAGACATCATCATCGCTGCCGTCTGACAGGTAAGTAATGACCGCCGAGCATTGCTGCGTCGCTGGTGAGATCTGCCTGTTTGGCAGCTCACTAGCGACCATTTAGCGATGCACCAGCGATCCTGACCGGGTCGTATCGTTGTTGGGATCGCTGGTGCATCGCTAAATGTAACGGGACCTTAAGTCAGAAAACCGTACGAGCAGATAAAGAGTACCAAGTCAGAAAGCCAAAACGCAACAGAGGACAAACCCGATCAGAACCATAATAGCAAATCAGAACACAGGCACAAGGCACAGGCACACTGAGGTCGACACACTAAGCCAAGGGCAAAAGTATAACTGACAAAGCATGGCCCCACAAAGAGGCTATGAAAAGCCTCAGAGATGTCAAAGGGATGCTGCCCAGATTAACCCCTGACATTCCAACCAGAACCAACCATGACAGTACCCCCCCTCTTATCGGGGGCCACCGGACCCCCAGGATGCCGAGCATGGAAAGCCCAAACCAAATAGTCAGCATGCACCAATCGAACAGGCACGCAAGACCGATCCTCCGGTCCATATCCCCTCCAGTGCACAAGGTACTGCAATGACCTATGGACCAGACGGGAGTCCACAACGTGTTCCACCTCAAACTCCGTGTGTCCATCCACCACCACCGGAGAAGGAGCTGAACCAGGACCTTCCTGTACTGGTCCTAGGGGTTTTAACAGAGACCTATGGAACACGTCATGAAGTTTCAATGAATTCGGAAGTTGTACCCGATAAGTCATTGCTTAATATTTTCAATAACCTCTTAAGGACCAATAAATTTAGGGGCCAGCTTGGTTGAAGGTACCTTAAGACTGATGTTTTGATTGGAAAGCCATACCTTATCCCAGAGCTGAAACTTCTGGACTGAGTATCTTTTTCTATCAACAAAGGATTTATACTTCTGCTTTTTGGAGATATTTCTCTGAACTTCTGCCCATAGATGACTGAGCCATTTGACTGACCCCTCCACCCCCGGACATCCAGAGTCCAACCACGATAATTCCCCAAAGTGTGGATTAAACCCGTAATTAATCAAAAATGGCTACTCACCCGATTATTGAAGGCAAATTCTGCCAGAGGCAAAGCATGACATCAATCATCCTGTAAAACCGAGGTCAAACACCGAAGGATCTGTTCTAGAGATTGGTTGGTGCGCTCAGTTTGGCCGTTACTTTCAGGATGGTATGCCGAGGAGAAGGACAAGGATATCCCCAGCTTTTTACAAAAGGCTTGCCAAAACTTAGCCACAAACTGTACTCCTCTATTGGATACCGCATTCATAGACACTCCATGCAAACGTACCACATGCAAGAGAAAATATCTGGACAAGGTTTCCACTGAAGGCATGGCTGCCATAGGTATGAAATGGGCCTATTTGGAAAACCTATCCATGATGACCCACACTGGGAAGGAGGGAGATTAATAATGAACTCCATGGACAGATGAGTCCATGGCCTCTCTGGGACTGGCAAAGGCACCAATCCCTCAGCTGGCAGGCAATGAGAGCTTTTTGAATGGACACAGACCCCACAGAAACATGTTTTTTAATATCAGATCCCATTAAAGTCCACCAAAAAACCCTTGCCACTGCTTCACATGTGGCAGCAATGCCTGGATGAGCATTAAGTTTGGACTCATGAAATTCCCACAGGAGCTTGGACCGCAACTGTTCGGGAACAAATAGTATACCTTCGGGTTTTTATATCTGAGCTGAAGATGGAGTTTCCACAATTTCCCGCTCCAGCTCCGATGAAACCTCTGCCACCACTACCTCAGGTTGAAGAATGGAGGACGACGGCTCGGGGGCGGACACTGGCTCAAAACTACGTGACAAGGCATCCGCTTTAATATTTTTTGACCCAGGACTAAATGTGATTGAGAATTGAAATCACGAAAAAAAAGCGACCAACAAGGTTGCCTGGGAGTTAATCTTTTAGCGGATTCAATATATGCCAAGTTTTTATGATCCATGATTACTGCTATTGAATGAGCCGCCCCCTGCAAAAAGTGCCTCCATTCTTCGAATGCCAACTTAACAGCCAGGAGTCCCTATTGCCTACGTCATAGTTTCTCTCAGCTGCAGAGAACTGCCTGGAAAAGAAGGCACATGGCATCAGATTAGTCAAGGCAGCAGGTCCCTGAGACAATACTGCTCCCAACCCCACCTCCGAAGCATCCACTTCGACAATAAAGGGCTTGGATGGGTCCGGTTGAACCAGGATTGGGCAGACATGAAACATTTCTTCTAAGTAAGAAAAGACTGTTTAGCCAATGGGGACCAATTCTTAACATCAGCCCCCTTACACGTGAGGTCAGTGAGAGGTTTAACTATCTGCGAAAACCCTTTGATAAATTTAAGGTAATAATTTACGAATCCCAAGAAGCTCTGCAGTCCCCTAAGATCCTGGGGTTAAACCCATTCAACTACAGCTTGCACCTTCTTGGGATCCATAAAAAACCCCTCAGCTGACACAAAGACTCCAAGAAAGGATAACTCTTGTACATAGAACATTTTTCAAGTTTAACAAACAATTGATTCTCTCTGAGTCTCTGAAGCACAGTTTTTAGGTGACGCAAATAGCATGCTTGTCAGCAGAATAAATCAAAATGTTATCTAAATAAATTACCTGTGAGGTCCGCAAAAACTACATTAATAAAATTTTGGAATACCGCTGGGGCATTAGTGACACCGAACGGCATCACCAAGATCTCGAAAAGCCCCTCGGACATGAGGAAGGCTGTTTTCCATTCATCCCGCTCCCACATCCTTAACAGATTGTAAGCCCCCCCGAAGGTCAAGTTTAAAGAACCATTTAGCCCCAGAGAGTTGATTGCACAAATCCGGGATGAGCGGGAGGAGATAAGTATTTCTTATGGTAATCTTGTTAAGTTCCCAAAAGTCAAGGCAAGGGGTGTAAACTGCCATCCTTTTTCTTAACAAAAAAGAACACGGCTGCCACAGGAGAACCGGAAGGCCATATATGCCCTTTACGGAGGCTCTCAGCGATATACTCCTTCATGGCCACTCGTTCCAGGCTGGACAAATTAAACAAATGGGCCTTGGGCAGTTTAGCCCCGGGAATTAAATCAATGGCACACTCATATGGTATATGCGGTGGTAAAGCCTCGGCCTTGTTTTCGGAGAACACGTCCCTGAAGTCCTTAAGGTACTCCGGAATACCCTCCTGACTAACAGACAACACAGAAACAGTTTTTTCAGGTTCAACACACAAGATAGGCTTATGACAACAATTGACACAATTAGATCCCCAATATAAAATAACCCCCGTCTCCCAATTAATGACCGGGTTATGGCGTTTTAACCACGGCATCCCCAGTACCAGCCCAGAGGGCAGATTGTAGAAAACAAAACACCTTAAATTCCCCACATGAGACGAACCAACATGGAGGGAAAAGGTCTCGGAAACATAAAGAATCCCAGCTCGGGTGAGGTGAGACGAGTCGATGGCCACGACTTTACGTGGGTTCTTGAGCCTGACTATCCCTATTCCCTATCTTGCATTGGGAAACAGCACGGGAGCTGATCAAGTTGATGGAAGAACCACTGTCCAACAAAGCTGTAGAAAAGAAATGACAATCGTCCACCAACTGTTCAACCTTTATCAACACTTTAGAAGATGAGGAGAAATGTACCTGCAGGTCTGGGCAGCTTCCTCGCCCACTACCCAAACGTAACCATTTCCCATTGACTTGGAGGATGAAGGACAGGAGGGACACTACCTTTTCTACTGTCCGGACTCCCCGCAGTAGAATCATAGCTGCTTCTCGCAACGGCATCTCCTTTCTTTTTTCTTAGGGGTAACTGCACCAATTTCCATAGGTTCAGGTGCGGTGATAGTTCCTTTAGCACTGGAGAACAATGGGGTCTCATATTGCATCACCCCCTTGCCTGTAGTCTGCGATTCATCCGTACCGCCTGGGTCATAGCATCCTCCAGAGAATCTGGCGGAGGATGAAGTGCAAGGGCATCCTTCAGCTGTTCAGGTAAGCCTCTACGAAACAAACCCCGCAGGTCAGCATCATCCCAGGAGACCTCCACAGTCCAGTGTCGGAAATCCGAGCAAAGCCACTTGGCTAAGTGCTTCCCCTGACAGGCATTCATCACCATGTCTTCCGCCAAGCATACTCTGTCTGGCTCATCGTAAATACACCCCAAAGCTTCAAAAAAGCATCCACCGTCAATCTCTCAGGAGCAGCGGGGGGGAAGGGAGAAAGCCCAGTCTTTAGGGGCCCCCCTAAGTAAGGATATAACAACCCCCACCCTTTGAAACTCATCCCCTGAGGAGCGGGGCCTTAAAGTAAAAAAGTTTGCAACCTTCCCTGAAGGCTCTAAACTCTTTCTTGCCCCCTGAGAAGGTGTCTGGCAATTTGATGGGGGTTTCTGGGGATACCAGGGCCACATCCCGGCCCCCCGGTCCCAGGTTACCAGAAGAAACAGCCCCTTGCACCATATCGGCAATTTGCTGTTGAGTATGCACCATAGTGCAGTGTTCTACGTTCAGCTTTTGAAACATCTGAGTCAGATGTTTAACCTGCTCAGATTGCACTGGGTCCATGATCCTCCCACCACCCTAGGGATGGATAGCGGCAAGCAGCTAACTAAATGTATTGGGGTCGGTTATAATGTCACGGTGAGTGTTAGACAAGCCTTCACCAGCTGGGGATTCAGTCCAGACCACGGCAAACTGAAGTCTCCACTGGGCACGGCAGCGCTTTAACTGCTCAGAAGCTGCAGGAGTCAGGAGCGGTGCAGTAGCACTGGAGGAAGCTGGACGCCGGGAGTGGCATTTGCTGACAGGACCTGCGGCCGTGACCACAGGCCAAGTGGAAAGGGGGCAGAGCCTAGCGCACTCAGCCAGTGGAGACAGGGGGGAGCGCGTTTGAGACCCCCGGGCAGAAGTGGAGTAGTGGGTGACCAGACACCAGGGAATAACGGGGCATGATAATTTAGACAGGACAGGGACAAGCCGGGTCAGAACCATACAAGCAAATCAGAACACAGGCACAAGGCACAGGCACACCGGGGTCGACACACTCAGCCGAGGGTAAAGGTATAACCGACAAAGCATGGCCCCACAAAGAGGCTATAAAAAGCCTCATAGATGTCAAAGGGAGGCTGCCCGGATAAACCCCTGTCATTCCAACCAGAACCAACCATGACACCCAAAAATTACAAGAAGGGTCATCCATACATCCTTGAAGGCACCAACTGTAGTGCCTCATTCAAATGTTGTGAACTAGGTGTAGCTGTGGTATTCATAAACTCATAAAGGCTCTGCACACAGTGCAAAGCCAGGAAAAAATTATAAGCAGGCTTATCTATAGACCCTTGAATGCAACAACTGGAAGGCCTCATTAAAATATTAAGAAATTATAGCTGGTATGCTCATAAATTCATAAAGGCTCTGAAGAAAGTGCTAAGCCATGAAAAAATTATAAGGACAGTAATTCAGTCATGCATAGACCCTTGAAGGCAATAACTGGAGGGTCTCATTAAAATATTTTGAAAGTGCAGCTTATGTATTCCTACATTAATAAAGGCTTCATGCAAAGTGCAAACCCAAGAGAAAATTATTAGTGTCATCCAGCCATCCACAGACCGTTGAAGGCAACAATTTGCAGGCCTCATTCAAATATTGAAGATGAAAAGCACTTTATGTGCTGCTGTCATCCTGTAGTGTGGAAAAGTTGGGGATAATCCAAGCTTTGTTCATTTTTATCAGAGTGAGCCTGTCAGCACCTGTCTGTTTTGAACCCTCCAGCATCACTAAAATACCACCCAGACAAGATGCTAGCAGCAGGGCAGTACAACACCTCCAAGGCATAGAAGGACAGCTTATGCCCGGTGTCAAGCTTTGAGACTCAATAGTTGAAGGTCTTAGAGGCATTAGGGAGTATGAGGGTTTTGTTGGTCAGGTATTGCTTGAACTTCTTTAAAAACTTTTCCCTGCTTATCAAAAATACCTGGGCATCAGGGCCTGGACATTGGGACATTGTCAAGAAATTGGCCCTGGCCTTTCAAAGTGTTCCCCTGCATCTGTTTTGGGTCTCCCTTGCCTCTCCTCCTTGCTTGGGCAAAGAAACTTGCCCCATGCTGTTAGCTTTGTCTGATGGGAATTTTTCCAACATATTTCCACAATGGCCTTTTGCTATAGCACCATTTTATTAGACCTTTCTGCCTCAGGAAAGAGAGATGCAAGGTTCTCCTTGTAGCATGGGTTTACCAAGGTGAAAAATCATTACTCTTTTTTGTCCAAAACTCTTTTTTGGAATGTTACATACCACTGTAAAGTAACAAGAACCTTGTTAAACTGTATAGTTGATTAGTTGAATCCAGAAATTTTTCAACCCCTTCATGCCATGCACCATACATGTACTGCGCATGTTGTGTCTCCCCCTTTGATGTGGGCTCCGATGCTGAGCCCACATCTTTTCTGGCAGATATCAGCTGTTTTGAAAAGCTGAAATGTGCGCGGAACAGCTTCGGGTGGAATTGAGATCCACCCGCGGCTGTTAACCAGTTAAATGACACTGTCAAACTCTGACAGTGGAATTTAATGTGCGCTTCGGAAATCTCGCCCATCGGTGATGATGGGTCGGCGTGACAACCAGAGGTCTCCTGCAGACTTCTATGGTTGACACTGCCGGATTGCTATGAGCGCCGCCCGGTGGTCAGTGCTTATAGCAAGTCAACAATTCTGCTACATACAGGTGATCTGATCATCGCCTGTATGTAGCAGACCTGATCAGGTTATGGCAGTTTCCAGTCTCCCATGGAAACTATTGAAGCATGCCAAAAGTAAAGAAAAAGTTTTTAAAAATACTAAAAAAATGAAAAAATCTAAAAGTTCAAATCACCCCCCTTTCGCCCCATTCAAAATAAAACAATAAAAATCAAACATACACATATTTGATATAGCCGCGTTAATAGTCGTCCAATCTATCAATATAAAAAAGAATTAACTTGATTGCTAAACGGCGTAACGAGAAAAAAAGTCAAAACGCCAGAATTACGTTTTTTTGGTCACCACAACATTGCATTAAAATGCAATAATGGCCGATCAAATGATCATATCTGCACCAAAATGGTATCATTAAAAACGTTAGCTCGCCATGCAAAAAATAAGCCTTCACCCAACCCAAGATCACGAAAAAAATAGACGCTATGGGTCTCGGAATGTGACACAATTTTTTTAGCAAAGTTTGGAATTTTTTTCACCACTATAATAAATAATAAAAAATAACCATTACATGTTTGGTGTCTATGAACTTGTAATGACCTGGAGAATCATAATGGCAGGTCAGTTTTAGCATTTGATGAACATGGCAAAAAAAGTCCAAAAAACAGTTGTGAAATGGCACTTTTTTGCAATTTCACAGCACTTGGAATTTTTTTCCCATTTTTGAGTACACAATATAGTAAAGCCAATAGTGTCGTTCAAAAGTACAACTTGTCCTGCAAAACACAAGCCCTCGCAAGGCCATATTGATGGAAAAATAAAAAAGTTATGGCTCTAGGAAGAAGGGGAGTGAAAAACAAATGCAAAAATGAAAAAAGGGCTCCGTCATGAAGGAGTTAAATGTAAATATTTTGAATGTTTTTTTGATGTACTTTTACACTCATAAGGGGTTTGAAGAAAGTGCAAAGGTAGGAAAAAATTATAAGGAGGGTTCTCCATGGACCCCTGAAAGTCAACTAATGGCCTGCTTTATTCAAAAAATTTTAAAGTGTATTTTCTCTACTAAACTCATAAAAGCTTTGCAGAAAGTGCAAAGCTAGGAAAAAATATAAGGAGGGCCATCCAGTTATCCATAGACCCCAGAAAGGAAACATCTGGTGGGCCTCATTCAAATGTTGAATAGTGTTGTATTCTGTACAGGTATATTCATAAATGATCTGCACAAAGGGCAAAGCCAGGAAAAAATTATAAAGAAAGTAATTTTCTTTAGATGTCTGCATCTTCTTCTCCTTCCTCAGGAAGCTGGTGGGACTGCCTCTATCTGCTTCCTGGAGCCAGATTCTCAGTAGCCTGGACTGTAAGTGACCTGGCTTTGAGTAATGCCAAAGAACCCGATATATAGAAATGGCTGACAGCACCCTGTGTCACCTGCACATTGCTTGCCACTATATAGGAGGTGGGGGATCCTGTTGTGAACTCCCTTGCTCAGATTTCTGAGCCGAAGCTCCCTCTGCTCCCTCTGGTAGTTACTGAGAGTAGTGGAGCTGGCCAGATGGATGGAGGTTCTCCACCTGATGATGATAATTGGGAATATCATATATTGGAGCTGGCTGCTCTTGAAGGTTGCTGGTGATTTTTTCCTCTGTGTGCATTTGGAGCTCTTTTGTCCCCTGCCTGATCTGCATGTTCAGCTAAGTGATTCTTTTGCTAATCCTTTGCATCTAATCTGGTTGTGTCTTTTTTTTTGCTTTGCTGCTAGGGTTCAGCGTGCTTCATGCTGGGCCCTGCTTCATATTTTGCAGCTTGTTCAGTTCCCTGTTATGTTAGTATCTTTTTGCTTGCTGCCAGTTTATACCAGAGTGCTGATCTAGCGGGGGTGAGATCGTTTGATCTCAGGTTTTTTTGCATATCAGAAGTGTTGGACTTTTTCAGGGTTTTGTGCGTGATTACAGACAGTATCTTTTTCTGTCCTGTCCTGTCTAGACAGCTTGGGCCCCACCGTTTGCTCAGTCTGTTCTCTGCCTGTGTTTGTGTCTCATCTTGTTTCACCAACAATATATGTTTGGGGGCTGTCTATTCCTTTGTGGATCTGCTCCGGGGCACTTTAGATTTCATCTTTCTGTCTTTAGGCCTAGTTAGTCCTCCAGCTGTGACGAAGTGTCTAGGGCATTGTAGGAACACTCCACGGCTACTGCTAGTTGTGCGGATAGGATCATGGGTCTGCAATCCGCTTAGTTACCAACCTCTCTGGTCTTCTGGTAGCTTAGCCTGTTCCTGCCATCCTCCTCGGTGACCCATTCATAACAGGATCCCAAGAAAGTTCTATCTCTCTAGGGTAATAGCAGCCCCATCTTGAGGTGCCTCGAGGAGCCTCTCTCAGGCCTGTTCATTCCTCAAGAAGGGTTCTTATTGCTCCCATCCTTATCGGACCACAGCCACTGCATATCAGCAATGTTGCTCCTCCATTTTGAGGAACGTGACCCTGTTTCCATCTGTTAACTCTTGCTGCCTTTGAGGCAAGTGTTCTGTCACTAAAGCTTGCTTGTTGAAAAAGATGTGATGACGAGTCCCAAACTCTTTGATGCATCCCCATCTCCACTACTGATCATATGTAATGACCACACCGTAGGATGCCAACTCTCAGTACGTTGCAGCTAGAGAGCTCACTAGCATTTCTCCAAACCTGGTCCTGGCTCGCCTCCTTTTCTTTTCCGACCAATCAAAGCCGCACAGTCTGCTCACCAGTTCCTGGATCCTGGCTCTCCCATCCACAGTGGGCAAGAACACCAGTGGTGAAGTCTATGACTTGGGTTTGGGTCTTGGTGGTTCTAGGAAAGTGGCCAGTTACGTACCACGGGCTGCTGACACTTACACTGTCGCAATACCTTGGTCTGGTTGCAATATTTCTCTGATCACTCCTTTGAGGACTTTGCATGATTCTGCCATCTTGGTCACCCACTAAACAAGTTACACTGTTAGGATGACTAATTGAATTAATACTCTGTGGATGAGTAATTCAGAAAAAAATTACAATGCTTTTTTGGAGTGTTATATACTATCAAAATATACTACAGAGCACGTAATACTGTATGGATAACTCATTGAATCCAGAATAAATTTATAACGCTCTTTTAGATTGCTATACGCTACCAATATGTACCTCAGAGCACATAATACTGTATAGATGAACAATTCAATCCAGTGACGTCATGCACTGCTTACAAACCGAGGACAGCTGCTGGAATATTCTCTGCTCCCCACACCTGGGACTATCAGCATGTGGAGCAGTGAATATTCATTTCTTTTTACTAATAAGCACACTGTTAGCCGCAGCCGCTGGCTTCCTGCAGCAGCTGGACGATCATATATGCCTGCTACTAAAGGGAATTACTATTCACTGCTCTCCATTACCATGGGTGTAGCAAGCAGTGAATATTCATTCTCTTTAAAAGTGAGAACATGTGATCGCCCAGCCACTGCAGAAACTGGCGGCTGCGGTTACTGTGCCCAATATTAAAGCAAACTGAATATTCATTGCCTCCCACACCAATGGAAGTGGAGAGCAGTGAATATTTATTCTCTTTAGTAGTGGGCATACTTGATCTCCCAACAGCTCCAGGAAGGCTGTGGCAACTAACAGTGTGCCTGCTATATAAGACAAATGAATATTCACTGCTCTCCATGCCCATAGTCCCTCCTATCTTTTTGGCGCCAGCATCAGTGCTTAGAGATAGAGGGGACTATGGGAGTGGGGAGCAGTGACTATTAATTTCTCTTTAATAGCGGGCACAGGGATTAAGTACAGCAGCCGGCTCCTGCCTCCTGTGACCTGCTGATCCACCCTGCCACTCCCTCAACCCGCCCATCCACAATCAGAGAAGTTACATCTGGACTATAAGATTTTTTGGAAGAAAAAAAGTGTCTCTTATAATCCAAAAAAAAAACGGTAATACAGAAATGTTCCACAAAGCACGCAATACTGTATGGGTGAGTGATTAAATCAAGAAAAAAAATTCAATGCTTTTTGGAGTGTTATATACAACTAAAATGTACCACAGAGAACGTAATACTATATGGATAAGTAATTTAATCCTGAACAAATTTTCAACACTTTTTTTGAGTGTTATGTAACACAGAAATGCAACATAAAGCAAGTAATACCGCACCGATGAGTAATTGAATCCAGAAAAAAAATGCTATGTTTTTTTGAGTGTTGTATACCACAGAAATGTGCCACAAAGCTCATAATACTTTAGAGATAAAAAAATTGAAACAATAAATGTTTTCAATGCTTTTTTGTAGTGTTATATACCACTCAAATGTACCACAGAACTTGTAATAATGTATGGATGAATAATTGAATCCAGAAAAAAAGTCAATGCTTTTTGAGTGGTATATAACACAGAAATGTACCACAAAGCATGTAATACTGTATGGATGAGTAATTAAATCCAGAAAAAGTTTACAATGTTTTGTTAGAGTATTATATACCACAGAAATGTGCCACAAAGCATGTAATTTGCTATGAGTGAATAATTAAATAAAAAAAATTCACCTCTTTTTTGGAGTGTTATGCCCTACTGAAACATACCACAAAGCATGTAATACTCTGTGGATGAAAATATAGTCAATGTTTTCATTGCCCCCAATTAAATGTGGTCACATGCAGCAGATATACTGTTTGTTTAGCAATAGACAGCAAACCCTAAGCCCTGCCTAGAGACGGCATTTGCTACTCTCTCTGCTCCTTCAACTTTCCCTGTCTAGGCTGGAAGTATTCTGTCAGTTCACACCTCTACAAGAAGATCTTCAGATGTCTAATAGAACGCTTCCACCTCATCTACATGTATAACAAAACCTTAATTTGATTTCCTTGGCCTACCTCTAGCAAGCATCTCTCTTTTCCTTGTATATTTCCTATGTAAATGTTGCCATCTCTTTTCAGTATAGGCCTGATGAAGGGGCCTTCTGAGCCTTGAAAGCTTGCAAATATAATTTATCTGGTTAGCCAATAAAGGTATCACTCCTTGAATACTTTTCTCAATTTTTTGGGGGGACATAAGTTTTTACATCTATTTTTCTGGCTAACACGGTACCACAATATTATTTTGTATTGTACATCTCACAATACTTCAAACTGTTATCACCTTTCCCAAATTATGGGTAAACAACTTTGTTTCAACATGTGATTCTCATTCAAATTCAACTATGGTAAGTAACAGGTGTGAGCAATATGAAAATCACACCTGAAACCAGATTGAAGGGTAGAAGATAACTCAATCTTTGCATTGTGTGTCTGTGTGTGGTGTGCCACATGAAGCATAGAGAACAGAAAGAGAAGAGAACTATCTGAGGACTTTAGAACCACAATTGTTGAATAATATCAACAATCTCAAGGTTACAAGTCCATTTCCAGAGATCTTCGTGTTGCTTTGTCTAATGTGCGCAAGATAATCAAGAAGTTTACAACACATGGCACTGTATATACAGTATATACACATGTGGCATGTAAAAGTTTGGAAACCCAAGATCACTATTACTGTTATTGTGAATAGATAAGCAAGTTGAAGATTAAATGATCTCTAAAAGGGCTAGTTAATTATGACACATTTCCCTTGTATTTTTGGCAAAAGAAATGTATGTTCATATTTTACATTTCAAAATTACAAAAAGGAAAATGGGCAAAAATTTGTCATCCTACATAGTTAGTACCTAGTAGCACTTTTTGTAGCCAACCAAGAGTCTTTCCATTCATGTTTCAGGGATTTTCATCCATTCTTCCGTGGAAAATTCTTCCAGGTCTGTGATATTCCTGGGTTGTCTTCTATGCACTGCTCTTTTGAGGTCTAGCCACTAGAGTTGAGCGAAACGGGTCGAAAAAATTCAAAAGTCGCCGACTTTTGGCAAAGTCGGGTTTCATGAAACGAAACCCGACCCTAGGATGAGGTCGGCCACGAGGTCGGCGACTTACGCGCCAAAGTCGCGTTTCAAAAGTTTGTTTTGCGCTCTTTTTCAGCCAATCAGGATCCACGGACACTGTGGGCAACGTGATGACATAGGCACGGGTCACCACCATCTTTCAGAAGGGCATGCAAGTGATTGGCTTGCTTTGGTGGGCGTCACAGGGGGTATAAAAGGGCGTGCACGCCGACCGCCATGTTACTCATGCTGATCTCAGAATAGAGAGAGCTGCTGCTGCTGATGATTTTGTAGGGAGAGCGTTAGGCAGGGAAGAAGACACCAAAAACTGCTTCTGCTGCTAGCGATTTTGCCTGTACAACACACCAGTCACTGTGCAGTGCAAGGGGAGGCTATATAGTGGTGTATCAGTGGTGTTGGTTGTTGGGCTGCCTTCTAAGGCTTCCTGACATTCCTGCATTGCTGTTTACCCACTGCTCCGCAAACTGCTTTTTTAAAAGCAATCCAATTTTTTTTTTTTGTCCTGCTGAGAAGAAGAAAAAAAAACTGCTTCTGCTACTAGCGATTTTGCCTGTACAACACACCAGTCACTGTGCAGTGCAAGGGGAGGCTATATAGTGGTGTATCAGTGGTGTTGGTTGTTGGGCTGCCTTCTAAGGCTTCCTGACATTCCTGCATTGCTGTTTACCCACTGCTCCGCAAACTGCTTTTTTAAAAGCAATCTCAATTTTTTTTTTTGTCCTGCTGAGAAGAAGAAAAAAAAACTGCTTCTGCTGCTAGCGATTTTGCCTGTACAACACATCAGTCACTGTGCAGTGCAAGGGGAGGCTATATAGTGGTGTATCAGTGGTGTTGGTTGTTGGGCTGCCTTCTAAGGCTTCCTGACATTCCTGCATTGCTGTTTACCCACTGCTCCGCAATCTGCTTTTTTAAAAGCAATCCCAATTTTTTTTTTTTGTCCTGCTGAGAAGAAGAAAAAAAAACTGCTTCTGCTGCTAGCGATTTTGCCTGTACAACACACCAGTCACTGTGCAGTGCAAGGGGAGGCTATATAGTGGTGTATCAGTGGTGTTGGTTGTTGGGCTGCCTTCTAAGGCTTCCTGACATTCCTGCATTGCTGTTTACCCACTGCTCCGCAAACTGCTTTTTTAAAAGCAATCCCAATTTTTTTTTTTGTCCTGCTGAGAAGAAGAAAAAAAAACTGCTTCTGCTGCTAGCGATTTTGCCTGTACAACACACCAGTCACTGTGCAGTGCAAGGGGAGGCTATATAGTGGTGTATCAGTGGAGTTGGTTGTTGGGCTGCCTTCTAAGGCTTCCTGACATTCCTGCATTGCTGTTTACCCACTGCTCCGCAAACTGCTTTTTTAAAAGCAATCCCAATTTTTTTTTTTGTCCTGCTGAGAAGAAGAAAAAAAAACTGCTTCTGCTGCTAGCGATTTTGCCTGTACAACACACCAGTCACTGTGCAGTGCAAGGGGAGGCTATATAGTGGTGTATCAGTGGTGTTGGTTGTTGGGCTGCCTTCTAAGGCTTCCTGACATTCCTGCATTGCTGTTTACCCACTGCTCCGCAAACTGCTTTTTTAAAAGCAATCACAATTTTTTTTTTTTGTCCTGCTGAGGTACTGAGCGTGCATTTTTTCACACAATACAGCGGTGTACGCTCCTCACACAGTACCGTGTAACGGCTGTTATCACAGCCACAGTGAAGCTATCAGTGAGTCACTCTGTGAGAATAAGTCGAGGACATGTTCCGTTCTTACAGACCTGCACTCTAGGGAGATTCCAATTCTGCCCAATCCTACATACACCTTGTAGTTTGTGATACACTAGCCAATTTCTGCCTGTGACATAGCGCTCAGATATTCAGTGGGCCTCACACAATCTATAAGTGTCCAGTGTCCACAAGTGTGTGCAGAAATTAAAAATCTCCCTTATCCTCTAGTCACTTTGGTCACAGCTCTGCCATCGAGCCTGTGACAGAGCGCTCAGATACTCAGTGGGCCTCACACAATCCATAAGTGTCCAGTGTCCACAAGTGTGTGCAGAAATTAAAAATCTCCCTTATCCTCTAGTCACTTTGGTCACAGCTCTGCCATCGAGCCTGTGACAGAGCGCTCAGATACTCAGTGGGCCTCACACAATCCATAAGTGTCCAGTGTCCACAAGTGTGTGCAGAAATTAAAAATCTCCCTTATCCTCTAGTCACTTTGGTCACAGCTCTGCCATCGAGCCTGTGACAGAGCGCTCAGATACTCAGTGGGCCTCACACAATCCATAAGTGTCCAGTGTCCACAAGTGTCTGCAGAAATTCATAATCTCCCCTGTCCTATAGACACCTTGTACCTTGTTTTACATTACTATATAGTTTGTTGGATTTTGTCTACATTTCTACCAAAAATGAGGAAGGCTGGTGGAAGAGGCCGTGGAATTGGGCGGGGGTTGGCAGCTGGTAATGATGGTGTTGGTGGTGGATCTGATGGTAGTGGCAAGAGCAAAATAGGACCGAATGCAGGAGGTGTTGAGCCTGCGTCATCGTCTGGCTACATAAGGCCTCGAACGCTTAATTTTCTAGGAGTTGGCAAACCGCTTTTAAAGCCAGAGCATCAGGAAAAAGTTTTTTCTTACATTGCTGACTCAGCCTCCAGCTCTATCGCCTCCTCTTCTTCAGTTGTAAAAAGTAAAAGCACTGAGTCGTCATTGGAGGCTCATGTTCATGAACCACACCTTTCCTTGTGTCCTTCACCCCAACCAAGATTGAAGGATGACGCAGACCATACTACTGATTACTCCATGGAGCTGTTTTCACATACCATGCCTGGATTATCAAGTGAAATGGTGAATTACCCAGGCCAAGATGAATCTGACATGGAGTGCACTGATGCACAGCCGCTGATGGATGATTCTGCTGGTACATTCACTCAGAGCACTACATTGTCCTCGCAGTGTACAGAGCCAGATTCTGACCCTGATGAGACTCAGGTGCACCTTCCCGCACACTATACCACCATACACGGTGACACAAAGGAAGGTGCACATGACATAGAAGAGGAGGTGATGGATGACCCAGTTGTTGACCCAGATTGGCATCCATTGGGGGAAGAGGGTGCTGCTTCCAATAGCTCAGATGAGGAGCATCCACAGCAGACATCGACATCGCAACAGCTGTTATCTGGCAGGCCCGGAGCACTCCAAAGACAGGTTCCAAACATCAAAAGAGGTGCTGGACAGCTTGTCCAGAGGGTCAAAAGATCACAGCGTGCTAGGCCGCAAAATGTCTGCCAAAGTAGGAAGAGTGCAGTGTGGCACTTTTTTGAACAAAATCCTCATGATCAGGCCAAGGTTATCTGTAAGAAGTGCGCAAAGACCTTTAGCCGAGGAAAAATCTGAAAAATTTGAATACCAGTTGCATGCTTAGACATTTAACCAGCATGCACTTGCAAGCGTGGACACAACACCAAACCTCAAGTGCCACATGTGCAACTGATCACAACGAAGGTAGTCAGCAACGCTACATTGTTTCCCCCACTGTAAGCCCACCGGTTAGCACAGCAGCAAATGTTGAGGTGTCGTTGCAATGCCACAGCAGTCAGGGAATCCCACTGTTATATCAACGAAAGACTGATTCTAGGCCATCAGAAAGAACACCAACTCCATCACCATCATCAACCCTCTCTCAGTCCGCCCTGTCCACCGCTACTTCCACCATATGCAGCTCTCAAGTCCAGCTCACCCTCCCAGACACTATGAGTAGGTCAAGAAAGTACTCAGTCTCTCATCCGTGTACACTGGGTTTGAACGCCCACATTGCCAAACTAATCTCGTTTGAGATGATGCCCTTTCGGTTGGTGGAAAGCGCAGCTTTCCGCGAACTCATGGCCTATGCAGTACCACGCTATGACCTACCCAGTCGCCACTTCTCTCGCAAAGCCATCCCAGCCCTCCACCATCATGTGAAAGACCGCATTGTCCATGCACTCAAGCAGTCAGTGAGCGGAAAGGTGCACCTCACAACTGATGCATGGTCCAGTCGGCATGGCCAGGGCCGTTACGTGTCCATCACTGCGCACTGGGTTAATGTGGTGGATGCAGGGTCCACAGGGGACAGCGGTGGTGGGACAGTGCTGCCTAGCCCACGGTATAGGAAACAGTTGGCTGTAGGCGTTCGACCCTCCTCCTCCTCCTCCTCCAGAAGCGAAAGCTCGTCCACAGAGCGCAGTCGTACGAGCACTCCATCTGCAGCTGCCACTGTTGCACTCGATGTGTCCCCCTATCGAGCAGCTAGTGGAAAGCGTCAGCAGGCTGTGTTGCAGATGATGTGTTTGGGCGACAGACACACCGCCGAGGTGCTGGCCGAGTACTTTCAGCGACAAACTGAGTCATGGCTGGGCAGTGTACATCTTGAGGCAGGCAAGGTAGTTAGTGATAACGGCCGTAATTTTGTGGCAGCCATAGCCCTTTCAAAACTCAGCCACATACCTTGCTTGGCTCACACCTTGAACCTGGTGGTGCAGTGCTTCCTCAAAAATTATCCGGAGTTAACAGCCCTGCTCCAGAAGGTGCGAAGACTGTGCGCGCACATCCGCCGGTCGCCTGTACACTCCGTTCGTATGCAGAAGCTGCAGCGATTTCTCCACCTTCCCAACCGCCGCCTCATTATCGACATTGCAACAAGGTGGAACTCCACCCTGCACATGGTGGAGCAGCTGTGCGAGCAGAGGCAGGCCATAATACATTTGTGGGAGGATACACGGCCAGGCACTTTGAGAGCAGACATGGAGTTGACAGGTGTGCAGTGGTCGAAGCTGAAAGACCTCTGTAAAGTCCTTCAGTGTTTTGAGGAATGCACACGGCTGGTAAGCGCAGACGACGCCATCCTAAGCATGAGCATCCCACTTATGCGTCTGCTCATGCAAACTTTGACGCACCTTAAGGAGCAGGCTTCTGCAGCCAATGTTGATGAGGAGGAGGGATTCCTTGATGACATTCAGCCATTGTCTGCTCAGGGACCTCTCCTGGACGAGGTGGAGGAAGAAGAGGAGGAGGAGGATGATGATGGGGATGATTACTTAGGGGAGGAGGATGCATCTCGTGGGGCAAGTGAAAATGTTGGCGTGGCAAGGTCTGGTACAGGGTTTGTGCGTGACTGGAGGGATGTGGATTTGCCAGAAAGTGCTCCTCCAACCAGCACTCGCAGTGCATCATTGACACCGGGAACATTGGCCCACATGTCAGATTATGCCTTGCAGATCCTAAAAAGGGACCCCCGCATTGCCAAAATGATGAACGATGACGACTACTGGTTGGCCAGCATCCTGGATCCACGCTATAAAGGCAAATTACAAAACATCATGCCACAGGAGAACCTTGACCTAATATTGGCTAATAAACAAGCAACTCTGGTAAATCGGTTGCTTGAGGCATTCCCAGCACACAGCAGCGGTGATGGTTCTCACACGAGCCGTACGGGCCGGGGGCAGCTTGGCAGAGGTGTTCGTGGTGCACACAGCAGAAGTGGCGTTGGAGACAGGGGTTTCATGACAATGTTGTGGACTGATTTTTCAAATACCGCTCACACAACTGGTAATACTGCATCGATGGAAAGTGACAGGAGACAGCAGTTGTCAACCATGGTTGCAAACTACTTTTCCTCCCATATCGATGTTCTCCCACACAGGTCATTCCCCTTTGACTATTGGGCCGCTAAACTGGACACCTGGCCTGAATTGGCACAATATGCCTTACAGGAGCTCGCTTGCCCAGCTGCAAGTGTGCTATCGGAAAGAGTCTTCAGTGCAGCTGGATCAATCCTGACAGAAAAAAGGACCCGTCTGTCAACCCAAAATGTGGATAATCTAACCTTCATTAAAATGAACCATGCATGGGTTTCCAAGGATTTTGTCCCACCTTCCCCTGATGACACATAGGGTGACAGAAAAATGGCTTGCTTTGGTCCACCTCTTCCTGGGACTTGACCTATTTCACCTTTTGCATCAGCTGAATGTCCAACATCAACATATGCCACTTTCTAAAACTCCCTAACTGTGCTGCCTCCCCCCCATGGCCGGGGTCACCACCTAGCGCACGACACCGTGCGAGTGCCGTTGCCCTGGACAGGTGGGTAGGCCGACTCTTGGGCGCGGGCACTGGCACAGGGTCCCTCATAGTGCAATCAAGTGTCTCTGACGGTGGTGCACACCCGCCGTCAGACACACCGCCGTACTATGAGGGGCCCAGTGCCAGTACCGACGCCCACGAGTGGGCCCCCCTTGCTTGGGCAGGGCCCCAGCATTTGCAATCTTTACCTCTCCCTGCTCCTCCGCTGTGTAGTCTGGGCCGTCAAATCCATACTGTGCCTGACACCGTTTGAGCCTGCCTCCTGGTGTATAGACATATATTTTGAATGTGTACGCTATCCATACATGTTATCTGGGGATATGGTACCCTTTCTCACCTTTGTGCAATCACGTGCAATCCATACTGGGCCTAACACCGTCTGAGCCTGTCTCCTGATGTATAGACATATATTTTGAATGTGTACACTATCCATACATGTTATCTGGGGATACGGTACCCTTTCTCACCTTTGTGCAATCACGTGTAATCCATACTGGGCGTGAGAACGGCTGGCGAGCTGTTAAGCAAGCTACAGCACCTGTGGTTTGCATACGTAAGTTTTTCATTTTTTCAGGAATGACAGTTAGGCCTAATTCCGGAACTGCGGTTGACCTGCACTTACTGGGAAATCATTGTTCGCGGGTAATAATTGTAATCAGTGATCCCCATCACTAACGTTGTTCAGCGGGTTATCTGCACCTGTAAGCGACAAACGCTGGCCTTTTCAGTGTAGCGCACATGCAGCCACGGACATGTAAGGGCATGACACACCAGTTATTGGCCAATCTCATGTGCCAGAGCCTCACGTGTCCCTCTAGTAAGCCGGACTCGGACCGCGGGGCATGACGGAGTCTCGTTCGTTAACGGAATTAAGCTTGCAATGTGTGCATCTGTTCTGTAGCTGGCATGGTTGAGGTTTCCCAGGTGGAGTCCAATTTAACCGTAGGCTCCACTCCTGGTGGTGCCCTTCTGGACATTCCTTTAAGGTTCAGCTTTGCAACCATACTGCCCACGTAAAACAAACACTTTGCCTTCATGAACGCTGTTTGGAGGGTCATGACTCGTGGGAATAACGCCGCCCAATCAGTTAACCTGCTAGACAGATCCTTCGTTGCTCCCAAGCATGACATCACACTCCCTAGGAAGAAGGTAATGCCACTGTGGCGACCGTACTCCTGGGGGTGACACAAGTGCACTGATGCCCAGCCACTGCTCGATGAATCTGCTGGTACATTGACCCAGACCACTACATTCCCCTCGCACGCTACACGGCCTGAATCTGACCCTGATGAAACTCAGGTTACCCTTCCCATATACAGTTCCATCTTACACGGTGACAAAGAGGAAGCTGCAGATGAAAGTGCAGGTTCGGCCCACCCGCCATCAGACACACCACCGTACTATCAGAGGCCCTGTGCCAGTGCCGTCGCCAACGAGTGGGCCCCCCCTGCTTGCTCAGGATCACAGCACTTGCAAGGTTGAAATACTGTGCAGTGAGATGGAAGATGGGGACGACGAGGAGTCCAGACTAGTACAGGGATTCCCTAGCGAGGAGACTTATTTGATTGTTTTCAATGTTGGGACAGCAATTTTTGGGGAGCACTATACTCTGGAGAATGATAGATGTGGCCCACCATACACTGGAACATTCCAAAGGTGGACATCAGACACTGGAGCAGCATTTACAGGGCCCATTATACACTAGAGCATTAGAAATGGGGCCCATTATGTTTGGAGCATTATTTGGGCCCATAAGACAGTGGAGCTTCATCCATGGGGACCAACATATACTGTAGCATTATGTGGAGCTCATCATATACTGTTTCAAACATTATATGGGACCAATGATTCTGTATGGAGAAATAGATGGGCCTTGTCATGAGATGTAAAAAGTGAAGTATTTTTCATTGTACTATACCGCTATTTCTCTGCCGTATCGGAGCATGATAAGTTGTGGTATGTGTTAAAGGAGCGCTCTTTCGCCCAGGGCACATGAAAACCTGGAGCCAGCCCTCCCCCCCACAACTTTAGCCAAATAACCCCCATTTTTCAGTGCGTAACTTGTATTATGAAGTTAATTAAGGTTGACAAGCTTAAGTAAGAAGAATTGATGCTTTTGGCATTCAAATGGGCACTGTAGGTGTGTTTCCTGTCCTCCTCTCACTGCCGACTTTTATTCCCCATTGACTTACATTGGGTTTCGTGTTTCGGGACGACCCCGACTTTTCCCTATAATCGGACGATCTTGCTCGACCCGACTTTTGGAAAAGTCGGGTTTCACGAAACGAAGCTCGACCCTAAAAAACCAAAAGTCGCTCAACTCTACTAGCCACAGATTTTCAATGATGTTCAGATCATGGGACTGTGAGGGCCATTGTAAAACCTTCAGCTTGCACCTTTTAACATATTTTATTGTGGATTTTGAAGTGTGCTTAGGATCAGTATCCATTTGATCATTGTGGCCAAAGAATTATAACATCATCGGTTCACAGGACATGTTTCCAAAATGCAATAATTTCCCATCAAACTCCACAGCTATCAAAAGCACTACAAATACTGGCTGGTGACCAGTTCATGCAGCCTTTATCTTCCCCCCATTTCCTCAATATAAATAAAGGTTATTACTGTTATTATTATTATATACAGAGATTAGTCCAGTAAGCCCTGGGAATTTCACGACTTGGTGTCTAGTGCTTTAGTTCTCCATCCCCTGGTGTGTAGTAGTTTAGTTCTCTAACCCAAGCTGCTTACTAGCTTAGTTCTCCAACCCCTGTTTTCTAGAAGTTTAGTTCTCCATCTTATGGTGTGGTATGGTGTGTTAGCCAATTTTAGGTATTTAGTAGTTTATTTCACCAAGCCCTGTTGTCTAGTAGTTTAGTTCTCTTTCTTACAGCATGCTCTGGTGTTCTCTGAGTATTTGGGCGAGCTCAGAGTTTTAGTTTGTGTCGCCGCAGCTGCATGATTTGCGGCTGCTATACAGCCTGAATACATGTGGGGATTTCCTAACAAACAGGCAATACCCACGTTTATTCAGGCTGCCTAGCAGCTACAAATCATGCAGATGCGGCGACACAAACTAATTTCCGAGCACGCCCAAACTTCTTGGAGAACACCCGAGCATGCTCGGGAGAACCCGAGTTTTGAGCATACTCACTCATCACAACACCCAGCCTCAAAAAACCCTCCCTTGAACCAACGTCTGAGTCTTGCTATTGCCCCATCTCACTTCTCCCCTATGCCTCTAAACTACTGGAACAACACATCCATTTTGAACTTTCCTCACACTTTTCCTCTTGTTTCCTCTTTGACCGCTTACAACCTGGCTTCCAACTGCACCATTCCACTGAAACTGCCCTAACTAAATAGGCAAAAGAACACGGCACTCCAGAGAAAAAGGAAGGTTATTCGGTGCTCAAGTAAGGTTTCCAACCCATAAATATGTACAAAAAGTCACCAAAAACCTACTAACCACCAAATCAAAACAACACTAGTTTATCCTCCTCCTTCCCCTGGACCTGGCATCTACCATTGACACAGTGAACCATTCCTTTTTTCTACAGATGTATTGCCATTACAGACTTGACCTTTTCTTGGGTCTCCTCATACCTAACAGACAGGACATTCAGTGTCTCCCACTCACACACCACCTCTTCATCTCTCCTTCTATGTGTCGGAGTCCTCCCAGATTCAGTTGTAAGCCCTGGCACTATGCTTATGGCACACATGTGCTCCTTACTTCTTAATTGCCCTAAGGTGTCCAATATGGAGGTGCCTGAGTAGTGTTGTTAGTTTGCCTTGTATGCTTGCTAGTTATCAGGTTCATCAGGTCTGCCCGTCTGCGCGTCTACCCTGTACTTGTCTGCTCATACCTGTCTGTTCTCTTCTGTCCATCAGCTGGTCCAGCCTGCACCTGCCAGTGCTATTCTAACACCCGATCCAGCACTCACCTGCCAGTTCCCATCTGTCTAACACCCGGTCCAGCTAGCACCTGCCATTGCCCATCTGTGTAAGACCCAGTCCAGTCCACACCTGCCATTGCTCTCCTGTTCCTAAACCGGGCTAGCCTGCACCTGCCAGTGCCCATCTGTCTTACACCTGGCCCAGTCCACACATGCCACTGCTCTCCTGCTCCTCAGCCGGTACAGCCTGCACCTGCCAGTGCTCATCTGTTTAACTGGTGGTCCAGCCCACACCTGCCAGTGCTCCTCTGTCTAACAGCTGGTCCAGTCCACACCTGTCAGTGCTTTTCTGTTCCTCAGTCAGTCCCATCTGCCCCTGTGGTTCCAATGTCCCTACAGTACCTGCATGCATTCTTTGTCCATTCTTCAGGGTGTAACTGAATACCCGCTCTAAAGGGTCAGCTGCCATCTTTTGTAAGTCAGTCCTGGAGAAGCACCTGGTGCCACCTCCTTGTCACTCCTTGGGTCACGGTTTTCACCTTCTGCCACTTATCCGAGGTCGTATTTGGTATGCCACCTAGTTATGCCCCTCCAGGATTTCCTAGGGCTACAGCACAGTGGTTCCATAACCTTGCAAAATACAGTCTCCATCTGCTGGGTTGGCTGTAGTGGAAAAGGTGTCGGTCCCCATTATACAAGTTCTACTTTGGTGAAATTGATGCCACTTTGGTGGTGTCTGCCACTTATTTTTGGAAATGTTTAGACTCCTGGTTGGGTCTCCTTCATTTGTGTTGCCTGTAGCAGTATGCCTCTGAGATTGGCAGGCCTCCACTTCCTTGGAGCCAACCACCCATGTTGCTATCCTTACATTTTTCTGACAATAGTAGTCCATGAAACTGATATTTGTGCCTCCTGTGTGTGGCTGAGCATTAAAGCAGGTTGAGCTGGTGCATGTGGTATCATGGCTCCAAGCACTGCATGCCTACAGCTATCCCTCACCCACCTTGTCTTAAGTTGAAGCTCAATTCAAAACTGCAAGTGTTGGCCTGGACCATGATACCTCATGCAAGGCTGATTGCTCCCATATCATTCTAAAATTTATACTGTGGATGAATTGATGCAACTTTACTGGTGTCTGCCCTTAATTTGATGTGTTTTGACAGCTTTTGGACCTGTTTGAAGGTGTTGTGTGTGCATTTGTTTTTGCCTCGCATTGTCTCCAATGACATGCAGCTATGTTTGAATAGTCGACGAATAAATCAGCGAGTATTGCAGAATCGCTGATCACAATCCTAACAGAACATTGAAATTGTAGCTCATCTCTAGTCTTGAGGATTTTCCACTGAAGTTGGATCAGCCTGTTATTTCATTTTCCACTTTGATTTTGAGTATCATTTCAAATCCAGACTGCTCAAATCTCACCAAGGACAACATCTGCAAGGAGCCTGGGTGCTCCGATTTCCTCTCACACTCCAAAGACATACTGATTTATTTTTTAGCAATATATATATATATATATATATGGGCCAAAGTCACATCTGATCAATGCATGCGACTAGTTTAGAGAGAGAGAGAGACTTTTGCGGCCTACAAGCCCTCACTACGACCATTTATAGCACCCAAGTTCGGGTACCGATTGACTTCTGTTGAGTTCAATTTCAGGTAGCGTTCAGGCACCCAAACCCGGAGGTGTTTCTAGGTTTTCTGGCACCTGGGGCAAGAATTCAGTCCCACAAGCACATATGCAATTTGCACACATAGTCATGTGCCGATGACCTGCTCACCTTAATTCAATGTTCAATAAAGAGCTGAGAGAAGCAGGAAGAAAAGCTACTTGTCACATGACTGTAAGTATGCAAATCGCATATCATTGAAGTGGCCAAGTGATGACTGATGGAACCAGAGCTGAATCTTGACGGTGTGTATATTACACGCTGTTACGATTGGCATGCTACAGGGCTTCATTTTATAATTAAAGGGCACATCCATGTTTGAGATGAAAGTCTGCAGTCACTATAGGTGGCTGAAGGCTTTCTGAATTCTCACAATGTGTGGTACTCGCAGGTACGCAAGATGCAGTGACGAAACAGAGACTGAGCAAGCTTAAATTCAACCTTTATATATGGGTTATATGGATTACTGGTAAGCTGACAATGGTTTTCCATGCATGGGGTCAGACAATCATACACACAAATAACCTGGTATAAACTATCCGGCCGGTGCCGGAAACTATAAGGCCATTATAGGATCAACTACAAGTCCCGGAATTATAATTTACTATCAACGGAGTGCCACTTATCCTTCTCTGATGTCCTGCAGAGTTGTTGTCCGTGAGGTTGTGCGGGAGTGTCACTTATCCTTCTCTGACGTCCTGCAGAGTTGTTGTCCGGGAGGTGTCAGTTCGGCGTCTCAGCCGCTGGGCCCAGCCAACAAGGAGTTGTTGCAGGCTTCGGGTGTTCCTATGCCCAGGTGCAGAAGGGGCACAACAGGCCCCAGGAAAGTTCCTCAGCATTGGGCCCCTGCTGAAAGGCAAGGTGGTGGCAGCCGCAGGCCTTGAGGTATAGGCCGCAGCTGCGGTCTGGAGCGGGGCAGGTGCCGCTGCAGGGTGCAGCGTCTGGGCCGTAGCCATGGTATGGATCGGGGCAGTGGTGGCAGAGGGTGGCAGCACACAGGCTGCAGCCATGGGACGGAGCAGGGCAGTGGCGGTCATAGGTGACAGCGTGCAGGCCGCAACCGCGGGATGGAGCATGGCAGCGGCAGCCACGGGTCTCAGTATCTGGGCCGCAGCCGCGGGTGGCAGGTCTGGGTCTCTTCCTCGCATCGCTCAGTGCCGTCCTTTCCTTGGATCAGGTGAGCCCCCGTCCTGTCTCTCTGGAAGGTGCTGAGTCACTCCTGCTCTCCAACGTCACCTAGGCTCCTGCTTCCTGCTCCTTGTCTCTCTCCCTGTCGGGTGCCCCCTTCTGGTTTCCTGTGCTCCTTTTATAACCGCTCCACCCCCACACTTTCTGTCCTGTCATTACTTCACCCGGAAACAGACCCCCTTGGACCCTTGGTAACAGCCCCCTTAGTTCCGGCCCGGTTACACAGCGGGGGCTCTCTCTCCTACAAATGCATGCACTACACGCTTTTAGAATTCTCCCTTGCACAAGTATGTGATTTGTATACTACTGGCCACATTCCGACTAGACATGTCTGGCCTCGCTCAATTCATTTTCATTGAGTGAGACTACGCATGTCTGGTAGGCACATGTCCTGATGTATACAAATCTCTGGCACCATAGAATTCTGACAACATACATTGAGAGAATCCAGAAGACTGCAGTTACATAGAATGTGCAGACTCATCACAAACTTGGTGTCAACCTAGGAGAAAGACCCTGACAAAAATGGCTGCTAAGAGCAGGGTCATTCCACTGTGTGTCAGTGGCCCACCTCCTGAACTCTGAGCAGTACTCCTCAGCTGGCAGGCCTCCCTGCTTGATCTTACGGAGACGAGACTCAGCCAGGGAGACGCCATCAGGATCCCCATGCACAAGCGCCAATGCTGCAAAAAACTCGTCCACTGACCACAAAGATGGTGAATCAGTCGGCAGGGAGAAGGCCCATGATTGGGGATCACCCTTAAGAAGGGAGACTATGATTCCCACCCGTTGTTCCTCACTCCCTGATGAATGAGGTTGAAACCTAAAGTACAACTTGCAGGCTTCCTTAAACACCATCTCTCCCACCAGAAATCCGGTCAGAGAGAGATATTGTGGGTTCCGGTTGAGTCTGCAACTAAGGTGAGGCCCAGATCCCCGTCAACTGCTGAAGCTGCTGCGTCACTTGACTCTGCAGCTCCTTAAGCTCATCAGTGAGGGTCTGGATCAGTTGAGCAAATGCCTGCAATTGAGCCATGGGCTCACCAGAAAGAAATGTGCGGACGGTGTTAAAGTGACTATCATGATGTGACACGACCAAACGGGTGGTCGGTCAACGGACGGCACAACACACGTACAATGGGATGGTAAATTTGAGGGGAAGACACTAACGATAAGGAATGAGGGATGGTAACCATCTGAGCTCCAACCTGAGCTTATCCCTGCACTCACCTAATGCCCTATGCATGTCCTTTCCCCTGCCACCATCAGGATACCTCATCCCTATCTGTCACCTAACTCTGCTCTGGCTAGTGCACTTGCCAGCAAGGAGCATTAGCCTCACCTCAACAGATAATAAACACAGGGAGAAAGTGGCAGACACCAAAGGGACAAGGTAACAAAAATCACCACTTAGCTTTCTCTGTTGCAAAGCACCACACAGCAAAATGAAGCACCAGAAAAGCGAACTCAGCAAAGCACCATTGCACCCAGAGAGCTCCTTAATCCAGCTTGGGCACTGTAGATTGTTCTAATACCGACAGTCAGCTGATGCATCAGGTGACCTTTTAAAGGATGGTTCGAGTGGTCACCGCCCACATCAGCTGACCCAGCAGCAATGCAATTACACCAGATTGCCAGCAGGGAAAAAACAACATTAACCCCCCCGGTGGCTTGAAAGGAAAAAAGTTTTAATCTGAGTTGAACCAGAGCTGCCACAAATCCAAAAATGGATCGTGACACTTGGTCAATGCCTTTATTGCTCCTAACATAAATAAAAATATGAGCATTAGTCACTATCACAAAAACATTACATCCAGGTATCTTACAGATGAAGTTGGCTTTCTCTTTCTTTTCTTCTTCATCTTGTCCAGACTCCGTGATGACTTTTCTCATCCACAGGTTGTATCTGCAGGCTTCCATCTTCTTTGTTTTTCTGCAGCACATCCCCACACGATGCCCTTAAAGACAGCAGTGTAATTATAGTGCTCCTGAATAAACAAATATCTGCCCTACACTGAGCCCCTGAATAAATAATTGCCCACCACTATATTCCCTGCATAAAATATGACCCACAGACTGTCCCTCTTATGGTACATGCCCTCCATATTGCCCTCTCCTTTCTATACTGGGCCCCCTCTCCACCTTGTCCTCTCACACGGGGTCCCCCTATAGGGCCCAGTCTCTATCCCTCCTATATATACAGTCCCCTCCTGTTTGTGCCCTTAAACTGTTCCTCCATGCTGCCACCCCACTACTCAGTCTCTATTCTGTGTCTATTCACACTTTTCTCACCCCATACTGTCTCCTCGCACTATTCCCCTCAATAATCTTCTCAATTGTTTCCCTTCCCTCCTCATACATTTACCCTCTCAGTTTCCATACTGTCTCCTCAGATCCCTCTGACTCACCAAACTGTGTTCACACCGATCCCATAATCCTCGCTCCCCATAATGTGTCTAAATACATTTTGTCCTTGCTGCTCATACTGTGCCCGCACCCATATCCCCATTCACCATACTGTGTCTGCACCCATCCCCCATACATGCCCCCTAGCTCACCCCTTCCTCTCAATATTGTGTCTTCAAATTTCTCTCACTCACCCTATTGTGTCTAAGGCTACTTTCACACATCTGGCTTTTGTAATCCGGGACGATACGACGAAATTTGTAACAACCGGATCCGGCACCGGATCCGGTTTTGTCCCATAGACTTTCATTCTCGCCGCATTGTGCCAGATGGGTATGCGTCGCATCCGGTTTTAGCCGGATACGGCAAAAAGTAGACGTCCGGCGTCTGCAAAAAACTTTCCCTGCAATGTTTTTTGCCAGTGCCAGACCGTTTTTTTGAACAGCGCATGCCCGGAGACTGTAAGTTTTAACCCTAGAAATGGCGAATGAAGGGAATTACTCTCTCTCTCTCTCTCCGTGTGTGCTGTACTCCTCCTTTAAATATGAGTAGCACCATATCCGGCCACAAAAGGGATCTGGTGTCAGCGTTTTCTCCCGGATCCGGTACTACGGCTTTTCACCGCACGGTGCCGGATTACAAAAGCCAGATGTGTGAAAGTAGCCTAACGTAGAGCAATTACCACCAATGCTCTCCGCGCCGCCAAGTAACTTCAGCAGCATGATCACATGACCTGATCATGCTGATGACATCTCTCTAACCTGGTGGTCACATCTTCAGTCGTACTAATGTCTCAAATGCACCACCCTGCTGGCTGCGCCTAGGCTACATGCTTTGGACTAAAGTTCACTTGAAGCCGAAAAACCCAAACATCTACGGGTTTGCTCATCCCTTGTTGTTATCGACAGCTGGTGAGAAGGTCCTATCAATAGCATCTTTAGCAATATATTTATTTTGAAAATTGGTGACATGTTCAGCACTTATTTCACCTGCTATATATTGTAACAAAGTTACTGGTAGAGTGCTGGAGGGGAGATATGTTTCACTACACCTAATGGTGTCAGTGATATAAAACAGAGTTTTTACTCCAGCATGTTAAGGGTTAAGCTAAGTTGCATAATGTGCTGGCATTTATATGGACATCCATAGAGTGGGTAGTAGGATGTCCACCTTATCACCACCTCCACAGTCAGCACCACCATGTCCTGACAGGACTTGTGTGATGTAACAATCATGTGATCAGTCACATGATGGAGGAGTCAAATGATCTGGTGCTTAAGTAGCTGGCTTCCAAGGGCAGCAATGTTCAGCATGCCTGGAGAGGAAGCACTCCAGGAAAGTGTTTGTGCCTGTGCTGTTGATTAAAGGACCTGAACCATGGACGTTGCTAATTGTGAGACCCTTTGCTCACTCATAATTAAGTCACATGCTGTCCATTTCCTTGTGATCCTCCTTGAGATGGTTCTACTCCTTCATTGGAGTCCAGCTGTGTTTAATTAACCTGATAGGACTTTATTTGGAAAGGCACACATCTGTTTATATAAGACCTCATAGCTCACATTGCATGCCAGACCAAATGAGAATCATGAGGTCAAAGGAACTTGCCAAGGAACTCAGAGACAGAATTGTGGCAAGGCACAGATCTGGCCAAGGTTACAAAAGAATTTCTGCAGTACTCAAGGTTCCTTAGAGCACAGTGGCCTTCATAATCCTTAAATGGAGGAAGTTTGGGACAACCAGAAGTCTTCAAAGACCTGGCCATCCAGCCAAACTGAACAATCATGGGAAAAGAGTCTTGGTGAGAGAGGTATAGAAGAACCCCAAGATCTCTGTGGCTGAGCACCACAGATGCAGTAGGGAGATGGGAGAAAGTTCCACAAAGTCAACTATCACTGCAGCCCTCCACCAGTCTGGCCTTTATGGCAGACTGGCCCGACGGAAGCCTCTCCGCCGTGCAAGACATATGAAAGCCTGCATAGAGTTTGCTGAAAAACACCTGAAGGACTCCCAGACTATGAGAAATAATATTCTCTGGTCTGATGAGAAAAAGATAGACCTTTTTGGTGATAATTCTAAGCGGTATGTGTGGAGAAAGCCAGGTAGTGCTCATCACCTGCCCATTGCAATCCCAATAGTGAAACGTGGTGGTGGCAGCGTCATGCTATGGGGGTGTTTTTCAGCTGCAGGGACAGGACGAATAGTTGCCATTGAAGGAAACATGAATGCGGCCAAGTTCAAAGATATCCTGGATGAAAACCTTTTCCAAAGTGCTCTGGACCTCAGACTTGGCCAAAGGTTCACCTTCCAACAAGACAATGACCCTAAACACACAGCTAAAATAACAAAGGAATGGCTTCGGAACAACTTTGTGACCATTCTTGACTGGCCCAGCCAGAGCCCTGACCTAAACCCAACTGAGCATCTCTGGAGAGACCTGAAAATGGCACTTCACCAACATTCAACATCCAACCTGACAAAACTGGGGAGCAACTGCAAGGAAGAATGGCAGAGGATCCCCAAATAAAGGTGTGAAAAATTTGTTACATCATTCCCAAGAAGATTCATGACTGTACTTGTTTAAAAAGGTGCTTCTACTCAATACTGAGCAAAGGGTCTGAATACTTATAACCATGTGATATTTCAGTTTTTCTTTTTTTAATAAATTTGCAAAAAATGTCTACATTTCTGTTTTTTTTCAATCAAGATGGGGTGCAGAGTGTACATTAGAAGTTGAATAAATTAAATAGAACTTTTTTTAGAAACTTTCAATATAACTTGTAAACTATTTTGTTAAATCCCTGCTTACTCTAGGCTTAGATGTAGTCTTACTTCATGATTGGCAAATAGTTCTGTGCGATTCTCATAAAAGAAAGGCTGTCATTCACTGATTAAGACCACATACTGCACTCCTAAGCATAGAAGATGCAGATATTTTACTGAATAATATATCAGTTACACCAAATCTTTTTCTGCAAAACTATAGATCAATCGATTCAGCTTCTTCTGCTCTATAATATGAGACCTGCAGATTTGGCTGCATGTTAATATTACAATTTTAATCAGTTATATGTTCAACATAAGAGGTTTTTAAATAAGCACAGTGTACCACACAACACAATTTATGATTTGGCACGTTATGCTAAACATCAAAATTAGATATGGGCAAACCCAAACATTAAAGTTCAGGATACATATCGAACACCTACTGTACAGGTACGAACCCCACATACGGACTTCTCCAGAAAGTCCATGTTAGGCTACTTTCACACATCAGTTTTTCTCCGTCAGGTGCGATCCGGCATCGCGCCGGAGCGTCGGATCCGGCAAATGTTATGTAAAACTGGATGTGACGGATCCGGTTTTCTGCCGGATCTGTCTTGGTCATCAGACCATAAACCGGATCCGTCTCATCAGTTTCATCCGTTTTTCCATCCGTTTTCAGCCGGATTACGCCGGATCCGGTTTTTAAAAACGCCCCTTTCGGGGCTT
Source organism: Dendrobates tinctorius (assembly GCF_039654945.1). NCBI lineage: Eukaryota > Metazoa > Chordata > Amphibia > Anura > Dendrobatidae > Dendrobates > Dendrobates tinctorius. Next base: position 22,289,156 of record NW_027361738.1, on the reverse strand, counting down.
CGAAACGGGATTTGCTGCTGAAATCTATATATATACCGTGTTCCTACAGCCCATCTTTGACAGGTTGTAGAGGAGAAACTGCATGTTGGAGAGAAGAGCAAGTGACTGGCGAAGATGGATGTTGTGATTGCAAATATTTTGAAGAATTTGGTGGATTTTACAGCGGAGGCGAACCGTTTGAGGGTGATTGTTCTGGAGAAGGAGAGAGCAAGACAGCAGCGCATCAGGTCAGGCATCAGCGACGCCGTTTGTGGATCCACCCCATCACAGCCAAGAGAATGACGCGTGGGGTCTATTCTACACTCTGCATGGACCTTAGACGAAACCCGGAGAAATTTTTTGGATATGTTCGGATGAAAATGGAGAATTTTGATTACTTGGTGGAGCGCATTGCACACCTCATAAGAAAAGCGGACACCTATTGCCGCTTCTCCGTTTCACCCGCAGAGCGTCTGATGGTGACTTTAAGGTAAGCCACAATTATTGGATATGCTCGCATGAGAGCACACTTTCACTGCAATCTTGTTGGTGGTAGTTTGTATCTCCAAGTGTTATAGCTGAGTTTTGGTATGTAATGCTGTGATTTTTAACTAATTTATTGTTTTTTAATTCCCCACAGATTTCTTGCAACTGGAGAATCCCTTTCGTCACTGCATTTCCAGTACAGACTCGGGATTTCAACCATATCTGGAATAGTTAAGTACACATGCCGTGCACTTTGGGACTCCTTAGTTGAAGAGTTTTTACCAGAGCCCACAACAGAGAGGTGGATTGAAATTTCTGAAAAGTTTCAACAGATATGTCAGTTTCCGAACTGCTTGGGCGCTGTGGATGGAAAACATCCGCATTGTAAAGCCAGCAGGATCGGGATCGGAATATTTCAATTACAAGAAATATTTCTCCATTGTCCTCATGGCCATCGCTGATGCGGAATACAAATTTATTGCTGTTGATATTGGGGCCTATGGCCGCTCCAATGTCTCTCAAGTTTTCAAACTTTCTGCCATGGGGCGTAAACTGTATGGAAACACCTTCCAGTTCCCATCCCTTAGACCGCTGCCGCAAACATCTGGTCCATCTATGCCTTTTGTATGTGTAGGGGATGAAGCATTCCAGCTGTCAGAACACCTTTTGAAACCCTATTGTAGCAGAGGATTGACCAGAACAAAACGCATTTTTAATTACCGGCTAACAAGAGCAAGAAGAATGGTGGAATGCTCCTTTGGTATTCTGACAGCCAAATGGCGTGTCCTATTGACTGCGATCAACCTCAAGACAGAAACTGTGGATGAGGTGATCAAAGCTTGCGTGGTACTCCACAATTTTGTTATGTGCAAGGAACCCATTTCCATTGAGGACACCGCTGAAGAAACCACCTTGCAAGATTACCAGAACATTACTAATAGAAGTTCTGTGACGGTGTCACGAATGAGGGACAATTTTGCAGAATACTTTATGTCACCTCAAGGCAGAATAGACTGGCAGGATGACAGAATTTGATACATTTCTGCCCTTAACCAAAGTTGTGTACCTTCTGTACCAACAGTATATACCTTTTCCAAACAAAGTTGGCTATCTTGTCGTCTATCTTGTCGTGGTTTAACTATTTTTACCTTGACCACAGTTGTGTACCTGGTTGTCTTTTAGGCAAAGTCTTTCACCTTTTACCAAAAGTTGTGTACATTGTTAGGAAATCCCCAACAAGATACAAAACTATTGGTAAAAGGTGAATTACTTTGTCTAAAACACAACCAGGAACACAACTGTGGCCAAAAGGTAAAATTTATTTACCTTTTACCCACAGTAATGTACCTGGTTTTGAATACCTTTTTACCTTTTGTATACCCTGTACTTAACCTTTTTTTATACCATAGTTCACCGCAGAAATAAAAGACAGACAACCAGTGTAAACCAATACTTTAACTTTTATTGAAAAACTTTTTTTTTTTAATAAACTGTTTTAATTGTTAAAAATGTTTCTATTTTGTATTTAAATACACACATTTATAAATGAGCGTAGTGTGGGGTGGAAATACTGCTGCAGGGGCTGCGGGACACTTCGACACTGGGAGTGTGGAGAGAGGACTGGGATCGTGGTGGGGAAGGAACAGTTAGAGGTGAAGGGGTGGAAAAAGCAAGAGAAGGGGTGGACATGTGGGTGGCAGAACAGGTGGTGGGTGGTGGAGAGGAGGGTTGGGCAGGGAATGGAATAGCAGATGATGTGGTTGCGAAGTGGTAGGGGGAATGAGTTTGGTACTGGGAAGTAGTTTGGTACGGGGCAGGTTGCTGGAAGTGGGGAGGTTGCTGGTACTGGGGAGTTTGCTGGTACTGGGGAGTTTGCTGGTACTGGGGAGGTGGCTGGTACTGAGGAGGTGACTGGTATTGAATAGGAGGGGGAGTATGGGCAGTGGCTGGAGGGGGTGCAGATGGAGGAACTACAGTGGTGGGAGGTGGAGGTTGGGAGGTAACCTGCTGTAGAGCACCGTGGCACGAATGCATTACATGCATCTGCTGGGTAGGAGATAGTGTTGCCATGCGCGCTACAACAGACCTGAAAAAGGTGTGGTTTGGAGAAGATCTTGCTTCTGAATGCATAGTTTGCAGAAGTGTCTTCAACTCCAGAATGCCAGAGTTGAGCTGCTGAAAGTCTGCAGACATTTGCTCGGACAAGACTTTGAGACAGTTCTGGAAAGATGCATTCAGATGCAAGAACTCTGGGGCATAGCTCTTTTCCTGACCCCTCTGCCGCTGCCGCCCAGTACCCGCAGGTGTACTAGAGGTGGCAGGGGCAGAAGGGTGGGGTAAAGGGAAAGCGATCTCCTCACCAGCAGCTTCATGTAATGTAGGTGGCCACGATGCTCCTGTGCTGGTGGATGGGACAGATGGGTCGAATGTGTGGGAAGGCTGGGAAGGTGCAGATGTACCGGGGCGGTCGAAGTGTCCCTCGGTGCCAGTCTCCTCATTGATCGCTTCAGAAGGGTCCAACCGTGCAGGCTCCCGAGTGCTGGTCAGCGTGCTGTGGAACAAAGAGAAAAAAACACAATTAATATACTGACATGCCATTGGCCCTGGCTGAAAAAAGAATTAGACATGTAAACATTACTTTTGGACATGGGGTGTGTAATATTTACCTTCTGGTGACCATTGTTGCCCGGAGGAACGACAGGGCTCGTGCGTACTTGTACTTGCTCCTGCGTCCTCCAGATCCACTCAGAGCCCGCATCTCTTTATTGAACTCCTTCTTGAAACGATCCCTCACAGACCGCCACCGCTTCACAATTCTCTCCCCTGAAACGAGAAAGCACAAAGTGGTTAGTATACAACATCAGTGTTTCACAAACTCCAGTCCTCGTGGTCCCCAACGGGTCATGTTTTCAGGATTCCAATAGTGTTGCTCAAAAGGAAATCCTGAAAACATGACCCATGGATAACACGAGGACTGGATTTCGGGAAACACTGCTTGACATCAAGCAACAGGAACTGTATATACTTACGCTCTTGAATCTGGGCCCGAGCTTCAAGGTCCTCCCAGCGGTCCACAAGGAGCGAACAGATTTCCTCCCAGAGCCGTCGGGTCACAATTAGATCAGCATGCCGGCGGTCAGCCATATTCCAAAGCAGCTCCCTTTCTCTAACAAGATTAATGAGGTGGTCTACATCAATCCCTCCATCCTCACCATCAGAGTCGGGAGCACGCTGTGAAGGCTTTTAAAGAAAAAGAGAAAAATAAAATAAGTAGCCACCACAAGAAATCAAATAAAAAGTTCAAAAAAACCAAAGCAAAAATATTATACTTACACGCTGGTGACCGCCGTGTCGCTGTCGCCGACGACCCTGGGAGGCACTGGGAGGACCTTTTGGCCGAGCACCAGATTGGGAAGACTAGAAAAGAAAAGCAAAAAAATTATGTGGTTGGATGTAGGCATATGTGTTTGCTGTGTGATATCGGCGCTACATTGTTTTCTATGTGTTGTATGTAGTGTGATGTTGTGTTTCTGCGTTTGATGCAGGAAACTTACCAATTGCGAGCCCACTCCAGGTATCTGTCCACCCCTTCCTTCTTCTTCTAGGAGCTCCTCTTCAGCTTGTGATTCCTGTTTTGAAATAAAAGCCAATGAATAGACATATATTCCAGAGATGATGGATTTTTTAAATAAAAACTTACCGTCAAACGCTGACGATGTGAGGGAGGGCTCCCAGAAGAAGATGTGGAGTCCTCCTGCTGGCCAGTCTCCACTCCTGATGCTGCTGCTGCTGTTACTGCTGGTGCTGCTGTTGCTGCTGCCGGTGCTGCTGCATCTATACGGCGTCTTCTGCTGGTGAATAAAGAGAAACAAAGGTCCACTGAATATATTGATATTCCATGGCCCTATTTTTGAGGAATAGGGGATTTGATAATTACTGTATGTCATCTGCTGGTGGACTCGCCTCCGTATGGTCACCATGGTCCCTTCGCTCCATTTGGGGTGGTGGTGCTGGTGCTGCAGTGGTCTTCTGCCTTCTCCTGCGGCTGTCGACTCTCTTGGGTGGCATGTTGGCTGTGGCTGAGGGTCCCACTGTCATGGTTTTATATATGTTTGCTGTGGGCAGGGCTACTGAGCATGCTCAGACCAAAAAAAACGGATCCGGCACATTGCGGCGCTCATAGACTTTGATTGTGTGAAAAAGCCGGATGCGCCGGATCCGGTGGGTCCGGCTTTTTCGCTGCAGACAAAAAACGTTACAGTTGCCATTTTTTCCAGACGCCGGATTGAGACACATTGCCGGATCCGGCCAAAACCGGACGAAACGCATGACCATCCGTCGCGATCCGGCGCTAATGTAAGTCAATGGGGAAAAACCGGATCCGACATTGCATTTCGCCGGATCCGGTTTTCGTAAAATTATCCGGATCGCGCCTGATGGCGAAAACCTGATGTGTGAAAGAGGCCTTACTGTTTGGGCTTGGCACCGCGAACACCAAGTGTTTCTTGCGCTGATAGAAAAAGTCTCACGGTGCAGAGCTGAGCTCAGTAAGTTCACTGCAGTTCACCGTGAGAAGAAACCATCTCACGATGCAGCGCTAAGCTTGATGAGTTTACCCCAGTTCACTGTGAGAAATTCTCATGGTAAACTGCAGTGAACTCACTGAGCTCAGCGCGGCACCATGAGATTTTTACCATAGTTCATTGGCCCATTTGGGAAAGCAGCCTCGGTAACCTGCAGTAAACTCAATGACTTCACCACTATTCACTGAGGCTGCACTCACATCAGCTCTTTCTTCAGTGGTTTTCAGCCTGGACGGTCATAACTTCGCACCTTCCAGGTTGGAAACTATGTATGGTAGACATGGATTATGGCGTGGGACAGAACGTTGAACAGGTGAGGAATATGGTTGCTTTTTATTTTTGTTTTTTTACAGTAGACAAGGGATTCAATGGAATTTGCGTTAGGTGAATATTTTTGTTGTTTATTATTTTCTGTTTTTTTATAGGGGACGAGGGCTTCAATGGAAAGGGCGTAAGGTGAGTATAACTGTGTTTGTTATTTTTAACTAAAAAGGAAAAGTTTTTTATTTCAAATAAAGGACTTTATTCTTGCTGTGTGTTTATTTACAATATAACTATAGTATGATTAATGGATAGTCATCTTATAGGCACCTGTCTATTACTAACCCATGGGCTTGATGTCACTTGACAATACAAAGATGACACCAACCCCACAAATATTAACTTCACTTGCCACCACAACAAGGTAAATGGGAAGAGCCAGGCAAACCACCAGAAATGAGGCATCTAATAGATGTGCCTTCTGGGGGGCAAATGCTAGCTGCTATTTTTAGGTTGGGGCAATATCCATGGTCCCTTACCAGCATGAGAATACCAGCACACACCTGTCTGCTTTACTTTGGCTTGTCAAGAAATGGGGGGATCTCATGCTGTTTCTTAAAATTATTTATTTAAATTATTTTAAAAATGGCATGGAGGCCCCTCTGTTCTTGATAACCAGCCATGTTAAAGCTGCAGCCCGCAGATGTCAGATTTGCTGGCAATCAAAAATACCAGTTAGCCCATGCCATTTTTTTTCAAATGTATTTATATATAGAGCTGGTGCCTGCTCTTGCTGTTATCAATGACAGCAGACATAGGCTGAGGGGAGTAGCAGTCCCATCATCCAACGCCTGTGACCAGAGGTAAACATTTTACTTTTAGTCACAGCTGCTTTCTCACACTGTCAGACAGCATGAGAACTGCAGCTGTCTGACCAGCAATAGTAATCTTACCTACGATCAGAGGCAGTGTTTGCCGTGCTGTCATGCACCGCTTTTTTTTAAACTGTTCAGCCTAACTCGCTGAACCCGTACTTACAGAGGTTAGCCCATCATTAATCAAAATTATTATTAAGAATCTAAGAAGGATTGATGATAAATACCCCAAATGTGAGTTGAATGATGCATATTGCACTGCACTTCAGCCCAATGGTTTACTGAATTAGAATTGACTAAATATGTCACTTTCTAAATACTTACAAACTGCACTGTGCATATACAGCATGTGACCAAATGTGGGATAAGATAGAGATTAATTTGTCATCACTCTCACTTACAAGGATATATTAGCTTCAATATCAACACCTGATGTGCAGCCAGAAACATTACTTGAAGCTGAAATGAAACAAAGAGATCTATTTAGAACTAATAAAAAAATTAACAATAAGAGTATCATTTGAAGCAGACCTCTCGCACAGCATCATTTCCAGTGCAAAACTGACTATATCAACAAGTAGTCAGAGCATTAGGACGGGGTCGCACTTCCGAGTGTGATGTGAGAAACTCCGGTCCCGAGTGCCGGGTATCGATGTGAGAGACTCACGCGAGTTTCTCCCATCACACTCGCAAGTGTGACCCCGGCCATAAAGAGGCTCTGTCAGCACAAAATGACTTTTCAAACCAAGTACAGGCTCCTGGTGCATCGTGATGGGGATAAATATTTAACTGTACCCTCCCACCTGCTTCTTTTCCATCTATCTTCACCCTTATCTGGATCTAAAAAGTAGATGGGGTGGAGATAGAGGGAAAACAAGCAAATGAGAATGTGCACTTGAATGTTTGGCCATGTCATGAAGCACCTAGTGCCTGTACTTAGATTGAACTGTCATTCTGTGCTGACAGTGTCCCTTTAAAGGACTAGTCTCAAGGTTGAAAGTTATACCATATTCATGTGATAGCGGATAGCCTCCCAATCACTGGGGTCTGACTGCCGGGAAGACCCTGGGCTGAGTAGAGTGGTGATCGATCCTTTACACTGCTGCATCGTTTGTATCATGACAGCAGATAGCCTAGCGCTGCTCTCAGCTTGTCTTGGGCACAGGAATAAAAATGTATAGAGAGGCAGTGCTCTTCAAAGCCTTGGTTCTAGAGGTCAGTAGGGGTTCCATTGTACATTACTATCATTTTAAGGCTACAGTGACACAGCCAAAGATTCTCTCATCCGAGGGAATTGGGTCAATTATGAAAATGACACTCTGCTCAAACTCTGATTGTACATGGTTACATGGTCACCAATTATTCAATGTCTTAAAGGGATTGTACAGGATCATACCAAAATGGAGCAAAGAATAGTAATGCTTTAAAGTTAGAAAGTATTGATTACATATCTGTGTAAGTCACTACTACTCCCCTTCACTTCAGCCAAGACTTATGGCACTTTAGTGATTGGCTGTAGCACCTGTTGTAGATGGCACATCAATGCTGCCTCCCCGTAAACAATGGCCATTGGGGAACAGCAGAGAGGTGGTGCTTGAGCAACAGGGGTACAACAGGTAAATGATATTTATCTTTCTTGCTATTTTAAAGCATTTCTTGACTTTGACACAATCGAATCTGATTCTGGACAACCCCTCCAACCCCATACTGACATCGCTATTTTCTGTTTTTTTTTTTCTTCCAAGAGTTTTTGTATTTTTCCATCAAAATAGTCAAATGAGAGCTTGATGTTTGTGAGATGAGTGTTACTTTTGAATGACACCATTCATTTTTTCATGTGATGTACTAGAAAGGGGGAAAAAAAATTCCACGTTTACCAAAACTGAAAAAGTGCACTTCCACAATTGTTTTTTTTTTTCATTTTATTTATTTACCTTGTTCACTATCTGGTAAAAATTACCTGGTAATATGATTCTCCAGGTCAATATGATTACGGAGATACCAAACATGTGTAGAGTTTTTTTTAAGTGGCAAAAAAAAACCTCCGTAAATTTGTAAAAAAATTAAATTTTGCTTGTAACACCATTTTTCAAGACCCGTAACATTTTACATTTTAGGTCAATACAGCTGTGAGAGGGTTTATTTTTTTCCCCCTGAGCTGATGTTTTTATTGATACCACTTTTGTGGCAGTTACAACTTACAATATTTTGATAACCTCTTATTGAATTTTTTTGTACATTTACAGATCAGACTAATTAATGTCTCATTTTTATAGATTGAACTCTTAAGCTGTTCCCATGATGAGCGTTTATCACATTTTTGACAATGCATATTTTTCGCTGCGTCAAAATCTCACTGCCTTACAGTTCCATCAATGTGGATGAAATTTATAGAAATCTCCTGCCCACTGTGCTTTTTTTAGCGTATAATGACCTACGGTGCTTGTTTCAAATCAGCAGTATTTGTGGGTACACTGAGTTTTCTTGTGCAGAATTTCCCCATAGACTAACATTAGGTGCGTAAAATCCATAGGTAAAAAAACGCACAAATATTATAAGTGCGTTTCCATAGCAGAAACGCATCAAAAACAAGTGTAAGCCATTCCTAAGTATGCCAATAAAGTTTTTTACAAAAGCATGACACACCACCAAGAGACAAAAAAAAGCATCAAAAATGGAATAAAAACACACGTTAAAAAACCACACACAAAAATGCAATAAAACCTAACCTAATTTCAATAATAGGTGCAGAAATTCTGCAACATCAAAACACACCAAAAGCTCATTGTGGGAATGTAGGAATGCCAAATACATCTATTTTTTATCTCTTTTTTTAATGGGGGAAAGGTTTGGGGTTTGAAATTGACCATCCAATCGCTTGTACCATACAGAGCAATACCATAAACCACAGACTTCCATGAATTTCAGACCCATGCTGGCACTGGCTTTCCATAAAAGAACAGTTATGATAGGCTGGGGGGGGTCATCAACAGCCCACAGGCTGTCCATGAAACCCATCAGCACCGCGCAATCGTGTCACAGTTGCAGAGAATGACACACCCCACTACCAGCATATTACATAACTTTAAGTCATATGTTGGTAAAGGGTTAAGATTTTTTTTTGTATTTTTCTAGTATTTTTTTTAAGTTTACTTACCATTTGTGCTTGTTCCAGTTGCGACAAAATTTTCTGCCAAGTATCCAAAGAAAATATTGACCATTGGCCACCCTATTCCACTGACAGCACCACAAATAATTCCTATTATCATGAGGATGATATCCCATTTATCTGCATAGCACCACTAGAAAAGAACATAAACTATATTGTCATTGAATTTAGTTACTTTTTTTCCATTCTTTTATTATTTTTCCCTCCTTCCTTTCTTGTCGTGTCTAAGTATTGAGCTTAGAATATAACATTTACAATTAACAGTGAAAGCACACAGCAAGACGAGATTGTAGATGTGAACACATAACCTAGTAACAATCACTGTCTGGTTTAGCAACTGTTTTGAACACAATACCACAGAACAGAGATAGTTCCCTTACCAGATTTACTTTATACAGGATAATGGTGTTTTAGTAATATAATGCAGGAGAAAGTCTTACACAACTGTTCTGCTAGACTCCTTCTTAGGCCAGTGTAACAGCTGCATGTGTGTAGCTGCATGTATTTCTATGCAGCTGAATGCTCCACTTCGAACCACCGGCGGCAGTGCCGTGTATTGAAGCAATAGACTCGCACGAGTTTCTTGCATTGCACTTGCAAGTGTGACACCGGCCTTACAAAATGACTGCTTTACCAGAACATTCTTACCCAAAATGCATTCGTTTTTCCCACGATGCAATAGACAGCTTTACAGAAAAACAACATGTAATACAATTAAATGTCACCAGATGGTGGTTTTACCACATTAGATTTCACTAACAGAGTATTACATCTTGTTAAAGTGGCATCAGTAATTTTAGCCTCTGCATTTAGCCTAATGGTAAGATTAGTGACAATCTGATTGTGATGTTCATTGCAGTCTTTCAAAAGTTTTGCTGTTATGTCACTGCATTATATTGTATTTATATTGAGAGGAATAAACAAACAACGAGCTTATTATATCACCTCACTAATCTAATTAGCTATTCCCTGTTCTCTCTTCCATGCACTCATCACTTTGTACCTGTACTTGTATTTAGGTAATTAACAAGACAATCCCTATCAAGGAGTGGTTCTGTAAGGGGTGACCACAGAATATTTCTCTGCTCTCATCTTTTTTGGCTGTTGTTCTTGTCACTTTTGCATTTTGTCATTTGCTCTCACCCCTAGAGATAATGTAGCATGAGGTGACAACTCACAGAAATTGCTCAGGTAATGCAGCTCATCCAAAATGGCACATCAACGCAAGCTGTGGCAAGAAGGGTAACTGTGTCTGTCATCAAAGTGTCCAGAGCATGGAGAAGATACCAGCAGATAGGTCAGTACACGAGGAGACATGGAGGGGGATGTAGAGGGCAACAACCCAGCAACAGAACAGCTACTTCCTCCTTTGTGCAAGCAGGAACAGGAGGAGCAGTGCTAGAAATCTGCAAAATGACCTCCAGGCCACTAACATCCATGTGTCTGCTCAAACTGTCAGAAACAGAATCCATGACGGTGGTATGAGGGCCCGACATCCACAAGTGGGTGTTGTGCTTACAGCTCAACACTTGCAGGGCGATTAACATTTGCAGAGCACATTAAGATTGACAGATTTGAGATTGGCGCCCTGTGCTCTTCACGGATGAAAGCAGGTTCACATGGAGCGTATGTGACAGAGTCTGGAGACGTAGCGAAGAACATTCTGCTGCCTGCAACATCTCTCAGCATGACTGGTTTGGGTCAGTAATGGTGTGGGGAGGCATTTCTTTGGAGAGCCACACAGCGCTCCATGTGCTAGCTAGAGTTAGCCTGACTGCCATTAGGTATCGGGATGAGATTCGCAAAGCCATTGTGAGACCATATGGAGGTGCAGTGGGCCCTGGGTTCCTTCTGATGCATAACAATGCTAGGCCTCATGTGGCTGAAGCATGTCAGCAGTTCCTCAGTGTGAGCATCCTCAGTGTGAGCAGAAACGTTGCCATGCCATGTGGGTCTGAATAAAATCCACATTTCTTCACTTAAAGTCTATGGAATGCTGTCTTCCCTTTTTTCATTTATCTGGATTGGGGCAAGTATTGGATGCTTTGCTGTGGAGGCTTGTGCACCCACTTATTGGAAATGTGCTGTTCCATTTTTTTCTTATATACACTGCTCACAAAAATAAAGGGAACACTTAAACAACAGAATATAACTCCAAGTAAATCAAACTTCTGTGAAATCAAACTGTCCACTTAGAAAGCAACACTGATTGACAATCAATTTCACATGCTATTGTGCAAATAGAATTGGCAATTATAAAGACACACTCAATAAAGGAGTGGTTCTGCAGGTGGAAACCACAGATCACATCTCAGTACCAATGCTTTCTGGCTGATGTTTTGGTCACTTTTGAATGTTGGTTGTGCTTTCACACTCATGGTAGCATGAGACAGACTCTACAACCCACACAAGTGTCTCAGGTAGTGCAGCTCATCCAGGATGGCACATCAATGCGAGCTGTGGCAAGAAGGTTTTCTGTGTCTGTCAGCGTAGTGTCCAGAGGTTGGAGGTGCTACCAGGAGACAGGCCAGTATATCAGGAGACATGGAGGGGGCCATAGGAGGGCAACAACCTCTGCTTTTGTGCAAGGAGGAACAGATGGAGCACTGTCAGAGCCCAGCAAAATGACCTCCAGCAGGCCACAAATGTGCATGTGTCTGCACAAATGGTTAGAAATCGACTCAATGAGGATGGTGTGAGTGCCCAAAGTCCACAGATGGGGGTTGTGCTCACAGCACAACACCGTGCAGTATGCTAGGCAATTGCCACAGAACACCAGGATTGGAAAATTTGCCACTGGTGCCCTGTGTTCTTCACAGATGAAAGCAGGTTCACACTGAGCACATGTGACAGAGTCTGAAGATGCCATGGAGAGCGATTTGCTGTCTACAACATCCTTCAGCATGACCAGTTTGGCAGTGGGTCAGTAATGGTGTGGGGTGGTATTTCTTTGGAGGGCCGCACAAACAACCCTCCATGTACTCACCAGAGATAGCCTGACAGCCATTAGGTACTGAGATGAGATACTCAGACCCCTTGTGAGACCATATGCTGGTGCTGTTGGCCCTGAGTTCCTCCCAATGCAGGACAATGCCAGACCTCATGTGGCTGAAGTGTGTCAGCAGTTCCTGCAAGATGAAGGCATTGAAGCTATGGACAGGCCTGTCCATTCCTCAGACCTGAAACTGATTGAGCACATCTTGGACATCATGTATCGCTCCATCCACAAATGTCACATTGCACCACAGACTGTCCAGGAGTTGGCAGATGCTTTAGTCCAGGTCTGGGAGGAGATCCCTCAGGAGACCATCCTCTGCCTCATCAGTTGCATGCCCTGGAGTTGTAGTGAGGTTATACAGGCACGTGGAGAGGCCACACACACTATTGAGCATAATTTCCTTGTCTTGAGGTATTTCCACTGAAGTTGGATCAATCTGTAACTTGATTTTCCACTTTGATTTTGAGTATCATTCCAAATCCAGACCTCCATGGGATATTAATTTGGATTTACATTGATTATTTTTATGATTTATTATTCTCAACGCATTCCACTATGTAATGAATAAAGATTTGAAACTGGAATATTTCATTCAGTGATATCTGGGATGTGGTATTTTAGTGTTCCCTTTATTTTTTTGAGCAGTGTATATATATATATATATATATATATATATGTATACATTGGGGGAAATAAGTATTTGATCTCCCGCTGATTTTGTAAGTTTAATAATAATAATAATACATTTTATTTCTATAGCGCCGACATATTCCGCAGCACTTTACATTTCAGAGGGGACTTGTACAGACAACAGCAATTACAGCATAACAATAATCACATAGATCATAACAGATACCAAGAGTAATGAGGGCCCTGCTCACAAGCTTACAATCTATGAGGAAAAAGGTAGACACGAAAGGTGGGTGGTAACAATTGCCCTGATTGTATGGACCAGCCATAATGTTAAGTGTGTAACAGTACAGATGCAGAGGGCTAATGGATGTATAAAGCATGTGGGAACATGATGCGGGGAACCTGGTTATGGTAAAACTTTTGGCTGTGCCACACAGGGATAGATTAGGTTAATGCATTGAGGCGATAGACCAGTCTGAATAAATGCGCTTTCAGGGCACGCTTAAAATTGTGGGGATTGGGGACTAATCGTATTGACCTGGGAAGTGCATTCCAAAGAATTGGCGCAGACAGGAGTGGGAGGTTCTGATTATTGAGGATGCTATCCTCAGGTCATCAGCAGAACGGAGGGCGTGGGTAGGGTGGTATACTGAAACAAGGGAGGAGATGTAGGGTGGTGCTGAGCCATCGAGAGCTTTGTGGGTGAGGGTAATAAGTTTGTACTGGATTCTGGAGTGGATGGGTAGCCAGTGTAATGACTTGCCCAAGGTAGAGGCGTCGGTATAACGATTGGTGAGGAATATGATCCTGGCTGCAGCATTCATGACAGATTGGAGGGGGGAGAGTTTGGTAAGAGGGAGACCGATTAGAAGAGAGTTACAATAGTCGAGACGAGAATGAATAAGAGAAACAGTAAGAGTTTTTGCAGAGTTAAAAGAAAAGGTCGAATTCTAGAAATGTTTTTGAGGTGCAGATAACAAGAGCGAGCCAGTGATCGTATGTGGGGGGCAAAGGCAAGCTCGGAGTCAAGTATGACCCCAAGACAGCGGGCATGTTGCTGGGGAGTAATAGTGGAACCACACATGGAAATGGCAATGTCGGGTATAGGTACATTAGTAGCGGGAGGAAACACAAGGAGTTCAGTCTTTGACAGGTTCAGTTTCAGATAAAGTGAGGACATGATGTTAGACGCAGCATTTAGACAATTGCTGGTGTTTTCTAGAAAGGCAGGCGTGATGTCAGGAGAAGAAGCATATAATTGGGTGTCATCAGCATAGAGATGGTACTGGAAACCAAATCTACTGATTGTTTGACCAATAGGGGCAGTGTACAAAGAGAAGAGGAGGGGGCCTAGGACTGATCCTTGAGGAACCACAACAGTAAGGGGAAGATGAGAGGAGGAGGAACCAGCAAAAGATACAGTAAAGGAGAGAGATAGGAGGAGAACCAGGAGAGAACGGTGTCCTTGAGGCCAATGGAATGGAGCATAATGAGGAGGAGCTGATGATCCACAGTGTTGAATGCTGCAGAGAGATCCAAGAGAATTAGCATGGAGTAATGACCATTTGATTTAGCTGTTAGTAGATCATTAGAGACTTTAGTGAGGGCAGTTTCAGTAGAGTGTAAAGAGCGGAAATCGGATTGGAGAGGGTCAAGAAGAGAGTTATCAAAGAGATAGCGGATAAGACGGGAATGGACCAGGCGTTCGAGGAGTTTAGAGATGAAGGGAAGATTAGAGACAGGTCTATAGTTAGCGGCCCAGTTTTGGTCGAGGGATGGTTTTTGTCATGGTCATGTGTGACTGGACACACCGCCTCCAGCAGGGCGAATTTATATGACACGTGTGACCCTGGATACACCACCTCCAGCAGGGCGAATTTAAATAAAAGCACGTGCAGCCAGATACACCACCTCCAGCAGGTGAATTTCAGTAGTACACGTAAGTCTGGATACACCGCCTCCAGGAGGGCGAATTTCAGAATAAAGGGGAAAACCAGGGAAACAATTACAATGGTGGCCCTGCGATAGGGAACAGGGACGTGGAGACCTCCTGCACTCCCCTGAGTCAGTGTCTCTACACTCCTAACGATCCCTAGGCCGGTTCCGCACCGGGTGCCGATCAGGATGCCTAATATCCATAGCTCACCCTGCACCTCGCCCTTTCTAGTGAAGCGGACGGTGCAGAAACTAATCCCTCCACTGCACTAACACACACATAAGGAAAAGAGACAAACAGGGAACACCACTTAGCTTTGCTCTGTTGCTAATGCAACCAGCAACAGAGTCCAACACCTGAGTGCATCTTCCTCCGACCGTGTCCAACACCTGAGTGCAGCTGTCCAGCAACAGAGTCCAGCACCTGAGTGCAACTGTCCAGCAACAGAGTCCAGCACCTGAGTGCAGCTTTCCAGCAACAGAGTCCAGCAACTGAGTGCAGCTCTACACCATAGCTGCCACTCCACCAAGCTATGCAAGAACTCCTCACTGACACCATAGATGCCACTCCAGGACTCTGACTGAGCTGCACTGGACTCTCCTACAGCTCCTTCCTTCACCAAGGATGGTTGGAAAAGACCAATAATATCACCAACAGTGAGTGAGCACAACTGACACACCTTTATTGAGCAATCACACCTGTTAGTGATTCCCGAGCAATAACACCAACCACCACCGGGGGCAAACTAGAACTAAAAACACCAGTGCAATGACCATAACGGCCACCGGGAGCAAAACCAACCTTAAGCACACAGCTTAAGGAAAAAAAAAAGGTTACTTGTACCTTTATCTGTCAGATCCATCCGGGATCATGACAGTTTTTTAAATAGTGGATGTATGATGGCATACTTAAATGAGGAGGGAAAGATACCAGAAGAGAGAGAGAGGTTAAATAATTTAGTTAGGTGAGGGGTGACAGCAGGGTAAAGGGACTGGAGTAGATGTGACGGAAATGGGTCACTGGTGCAAGTGGTTGTGAGAAAAGAGGTAAGGAGCCTGCTTACTTCTTCTGTGACTGGTTCAAAATCAGAGAGTGAGCTAGGTGCAGTGGGGAGGGAGGACAGTGCATAGTATGAGGTGATTGGGAGATAATGTCCTGTCAGATCTGGTCAAATTTTTGTTTGAACTAATTCGCAAGATCGTCAGCTCGAAGCTCCGTGGTTGGGGCCTGTACTCTTGGGTTGAGTAGAGAATGAAAAGTGTCAAAGAGATGTTTAGGGTTATTGGACAGTGAGGTGATGAGGGTGTTGAAATAGGTTTGTTTTGAGAGGTGAAGGGCAGTGTTGCATGTTCGAAGCATAAACTTATAATGGATGAAATCTTCATGTAGATTGGATTTTCTCCACAGATGTTCAGCGCACCAGGAGCACCGCTGCAGGAAACGTGTTTGCAGGGTGTGCAGGGTTGTCGCCATCTGTGTTGTGGTGTTCTATATATAGGTGGTGCAAATTTATCAAGGGCACTTTGAAGTGTTTCATTGTAATGCTTCAATGCAGAATCAGGACATGAGAGGGAGGAGATAGGGGCCAATGAAGACTGCAAGTTTTTCATAACTTTCTGGGTGTTAATGGCCTGTATGTTTCTATAAGTATGGACAGTGGGGGTGACCTGAGTGGCCTGGCAGTTCTTGATAGAGAATGAAAGAAGGTTGTGGTCAGAGAGCGGGAGAGGGGAGTTTGCAAAATCATCAACTGCACAAAGCCGAGAGAAGACCAAGTCGAGGGAGTTTCCGTCTTCATGCATTGGAGAATTAGTAAGCTGCGAAAGGCCAAACGAGGAGGTTAGAGATAAAAGGTGAGTAGCAGATGGGTAGAGGGGAAGAGCAATGGGGATGTTGAAATTGCCCATGATGAGGGTGGGGATGTCACAGGAGAGAAAATGTGGAAACCAAGTGGCAAAATGATCCAGGAACTGATGGGAGAGGCCGGGAGGACGATATACCACCGCTATTCGCATGGAGAAGGGAGTGTAGAGTCTGATGGCATGGACCTCAAAAGAAGGGAAGACAAGTGAGGGTACTTGAGGGATAACCTGAAAGGTACATTTTGGTGATAGGAGCAGACCAATGCCTCCACCTGCTCTATTGTCTGATCTTGGGGTATGAGAGAAATGTAGTTCACCATATGAAAAAGCAGCAGCGGTAGTGTCTGACTGCTGGATCCAGGTTTCAGTAAGAGCCAGAATGTTAAGAGAATTAGAAAGGAAGAAGTCATGAATGACAGAGTGAGAATTCCAAAGGGCACAATTAAGAGAGACAGATGGCATGCAGGGAATATTAATAAGATTAGAGGGGTTTCTGAGTGTAGCAGTTGGGGGATTGACTTTCTATAACATGGGGGACGAGGGTTGGGAGCAATGTCTCCTGCGACTAGGAGAAGGAGGATAGAAAGAGTGAGCAGATGGTTAAGTGATTTGTGAGAGCGTCTCTAATGTTGAATGGTGGGACTGAATGGATCTGTGCAATTTAGCAATGTGAAAAGAGCATGAGTGCTATACATTGGAGAGGAAAGGAGTGAGGGGCCGATATGGATGGAGTGTAGAGAGTTAATGCCAGGGCATTGGATGTGTGTGAATGCAGCTGCCAGGATATAAATTATACAAATGCATATGGTAAATATTTGTTGCAATACAGATGAACAGGGAATAGATGTATATAAATGTCTCACCTGTCTTCTGCCCTGTCTAACTGCCATGTTATAACTGCCTCATACTTCGATCAAATGTACTTCGATTAAATGTGCATAAATGCCCCTGCATAAATGCCTTCCCCCAGCTATGTCTGAATATATAGGAGGCTAAGGCTTAGATCTCCTTTTTTTTTTGCTCTCTCTTCTTGTTAATCATTCAAACTAAATTGAGACAGCAGGACCCAATAATTGTTGTAGTCAGATAAACAAATGTCCAGCACTACATGGATCATAAAGCAGTTTGAAAAGTTTCATGACCTCACAACATAAGGGGACAAGCAGAGTAAGTTGAAATAACTAGATACCAGATATAAGCTTGCATAGTTGAAAACACATATGTAGCATTCAGGATTAACTGCTTGCTGACATTGAATGGAGTGGAGACACACATGAGTTGATTCAGAGCAGAGATTGAAAAAGCTGGTAAGTTTGCCCACTGACAAAGACATGAACAGTCTGTAATTTTAAGGGTAGGTTAATCTTAACATTGAGAGATGGAATATCAAAATTAAAATCCAGAAAATCACATTACATAAATTATGTAAATGTATTTGCATTTTGCAGTTAGAAATAAGTATTTGATCCGTCTGGAAAACAAGACTCAACCCCTTTACCCCAAGGGTGGTTTGCAAGTTAATGACCAGGCCAATTTTTACAATTCTGACCACTGTCCCTTTATGAGGTAATAACTCTGGAACGCTTCAACGGATCTTGGCAATTCTGAGACTATTTTTTGTAACATATTGTGCTTCATGTTATTTGTAAAATTTCTTTGATATTTTGGTGGAAATATGGAAAATTTCGCAGTTTTCAAACTTTGAATTTTTATGCCCTTTAAACAGAGAAATATTTCATACAAAATAGTTAATAAATATTATTTACCACATGTCTACTTTACATCAGTACAATTTTGGGAAAAAAAATTTTTGTTAGGAAGTTATAAGGGTTAAAATTTGACCAGCGATTTCTCATTTTTACAACAAAATTTACAAAACCATTTTTTTAAGGTACCACCTCACATTTGAAGTCACTTTGAGGGGTCTATATGGCAGAAAATACCCAAAAGTGACAACATTCTAAAAACTGCACCCCTCAAGCTGATCAAAACCACATTCAAAAAGTTTGTTAACCCCTCATGTATTTCACAGGAGCAGAAGCAATGTGGAGGGAAAAAATGAACATTTAACTTTTTAGTAACAAAAATGATATTTTAGCAACATTTTTTTTATTTTCCCAAGGGTAAAAGGAGATTATTGCCCCCAAAAGTTATTGCAAAATTTCTCCTGAGTACGTTGGTACCCCATATGTGGGGGGACCACTGTTTGGGCACACGTCAGAGCTCAGAAGCAAAGGACTGCCGTTTGACTTTTTCAAACTAAAATTGACTGGAATTGAGATTGGATGCCATGTCGCGTTTGACCAGCCCCTGATGGGCTTAAACAGTGGAAACCCCCACAAGTGACCACATTTTGGAAACTAGACCCCCTAAGGAACTTATCTAGATGTGTAGTGAGCACTTTAAACCCCAAAGTGCTTCACAGAAGTTTATAACGCCGGGGCGTGAAGATAAAAAATCCTATTTTTTCAGCAAACATGATAATTTAGTCCCCAAGTTTTTATTTTCCTAAGGGTAACAGGAAAAATTGGACTCCAAAAGTTGTTGTCCAATTTGTCTTGAGTACGCTGATACCCTATTTGTGGGGGGAAACCACTGTTTGGGTGCACAGCAGGGCTCGGAAGGGAAGGAGCGCCGTTTGACTTTTTCAAACTAAAATTGGCTGGAAGTGAGATTGGACGCAATGTCGCGTTTGGCAATCCCCTGATGTGCCTAAACAGTGGACATCCCCCCACAAGTGACCCCATTTTGGAAACTAGACCCCCTAAGGAACTTATCTAGATGTGTGGTGAGAACTTTGAAACACCAAGTGTTTGACTAAAGTTTATAATGCCCAGGCATGAAAAAAAAAATTCTACAAAAATGATTTTTAGTACCCAATTTTTTATTTTCCCAAGAGTAACAGGAGAAATTGTGCCCCAAAAATTGTTGTCCAAATTGCCCTGAGTATGCTGGTACCCCATATGTGGGAGAAAACTACTGTTTGGGAACACTTCGGGGCTCGGAAGGGAAGTAGTGACGTTTTGGAATGTAGACTTTGATAGGATGGTCTGCGGGCATCATGTTCCATTTGCAGAGCCCTGATGTGCCTACAGTAAAAAAAAAAACACAATTGAAAGCATTTTGGAAACTAGAACCCCAAGGAGCTTATCTAGATGTGCCGCCTTTTTGGAACTAATCTACTATTTCCTGTAAATTAAATTAGTACTGCATGGAGGTGTGGTACAATTTGAAGCAATCCTTCACACACAGGCCAGGTTTGTCGGGGCAGGTGTCGCATTGATAAATTATGTCCTTGCGTATTCCCCTTTTGTAACACACTCGGCACCTTTCTTGCCATTTACCTCTTTTTCCAGTTTGCAGGACCCTCCCCCGAGAAATGCTGACCTGGTATGATACGAGCACTTTCAATTCCGGAAGTACTGGAGCCCACTCCTTCCTGAGTGCTGAATATCAGGGCCTTAACCTCTACCTCCCGTAACACTGAAGGTACGACGTATCAGTGTGGTGTGCACATTGCGACAGCAGGAAAGCGTTGCCATTTGTACGATGGGCACGGGCAGCTTTTTTTTACCACACCTTGGCCTTTCTCAAAGCACTGTATGGTTGGAGGAGTTGATCAGAGAGATCAATGCCCTCCATGCTTTAGTTGTACCCCAGTACACTTTCTGGTTTGCAGACCTGTGTAGAGGTACCTAGTACAGTGCTGAGGGTGCTACCATCACCATGCATGGTGGTCAAGAGAAGGACATCCATCTTGTCCTTGTACTTGATCACCAGCAGGTGGTCGCTACATTGGGCTCTGCTGTCACCCCTTCTGAGCATCTGCCCGAGTAGCATTCTTGGGAGTCCTCGCGCAGAGAGGGATTTGTAGAGTGGGATGCTGGCATAAAAATTATCGGTATAAAGGTGATAACCTTTTTCTAGCAGTGGGTGCACCAAATCCCACACAATTTTCCCACTTACTCCCAGGACAGGAGGACACTCAGCTGGTTCAATCCTGGTGGCCTTCCCTTCGTAAACTCTAAACTTGAGGGTGTACCCTGAGGTACCTCACACAGTTTGTAGAGTTTGATTCCATACCTGGCACTCTTCGTGGGCAGGTACTGACGGAATCTGAGCCTTCCCTTAAAATGAACTAAGGAGTCATCCATACAGATGTCCCTTTGGGGCACGTACACTTCAGTGTTATGAATGAGTCACCGAGGAGGATAGCAGGCCCAGGCTAAGCCACAGAAAACCAGAGAGGTTGGTAACTAAGCGCATTGCAGACCCCTGATCCTGACCACACAACTAGCAGTAGTCCTGGAGCGTACCTACGATGATCTTAGACGCCTCGGTACAGCCGCAGAGCCAACTAAGCCTAAAGCAAGAAAGGGGAAATCTAAACTGCCCCGGAGCAGACCCCAAAGGAATAGATAGCCCCCAAACATATATTTTCGGTGAGACAAGATGAAAACACAAGCGCAGGCAGAAAAATAGACTGAGCAAATGGTGGGGTCCACACTAACTAGACAGGACAGGAAAGGAAAGACACTGTCTGCAATCACGCAAAAAACCCTGCAAAAAGTACAACACGTCTGATACACTAAAACACTGAAGTCGCTCGTTGTCACCCCCCCACTATATCAGCACTCTGGTATATTCTGAAAAAAAAGCAAAAAGAGACCAATATAAAAGGGAACAAAACAAACTGGCACATGCAGCAACATATGGGCGGTGATTCAGCACAGCCCAAGCCGGAGCTGGCTGACCCACACCAAACAGAGATAGACAAAACCAGATCAAATGCAAACAGAATAGCAAATGATCCACTTAGCTGAACATGCAGGGAAAATGCAGGAGACATCAGACCTCAGCAGGAACAGGAAGAAAATCACCAGTAGGGATAGAGGGAGTCAGCTGTCTTAAATCCCAATCAGAAACCCCAGATCTCCAATCGTCTTCCTCATTATCAGGTGGCAAGCCTCTGTCAATCAGATCAGCTCCACTACCTCCAGTAACCACCAGAGGGAGCCCATAAAGAGAACTCTCAATCTGACCAGCTCCACTACCTTCAGTACTCACCAGAGGGAAGACAGAGAGAGAATTCACAACACTTCAGCAAACTTTTTGTTGATGTGTTCGATGACCGGCTGAACTTTGAACAGATGGTCAAAGTTGGGATCATCTTGTGCGGGACACTGTGCATTATCGGTATAATGCAGGAATTTGTGGATGGCCTCAAAACGCTTCTGGGCCATGACCATTCGGAACACTGGAGTGTTATATAAAATATCAACACTCCAATATTGCTGAAGTTCTGACGTCTTCAGGATCCCCATGTGTAGGACAAGGCCTCAAAACTGCATCATTTCAACTGCGTCTACAGGAGACCAAATAGCAAATGATGAACTGGGGCTTTGTTCCCAAAATTGATGAGCGTACAAATTAGTTTGCTCCACCATGAGGTTAATAAAATCCTCAGAGAAAAAGACTTCGAAAAGTGAGGCTGGTGGTGTCAAGCTTGATTCCTGGTTCTGCCACAAAATCAGGTATCAGTGGCTCATAATTTTTGGGGGGCAAGGTCCGTATGGGGTCCGCAGTGGGATGCGCTGGTTCATCTACATCTTCGAGAATCATGGGTGCTGCCTCATCTTCTGTCCTGGGACTTCTGTGTGGCAGTTCCACAGGACCAGAGAACTGCCAGAGGAGGAAGATGAGGAGGAGGAAGAGGAAGAGGATGAAGAATTGGAAAAGTAAGTAAAGAAAAGTGGGATCCTTTTCCTTGCTATCAGTGCCAGAGGCAAGGTAAACATATGCCTCCTCCAATGAATAGTGCTGTTGGCATTAATGTGATGGGTGGGACATTTTTTTATGAGTATGGTGGTATGGTGCGTGAGTGTATTTTATTGATAACTATATGTATTTGTGGGGGGATAGTGATTCGTGCAAACTATTCTTAAAAGAAAAAGCTAAAAGAAAAAAAGCAAATAGGGAGAAAAAAAATGCCTGTGAAAGGAAAAGTCTAAAACAGCAGGCACGTGCTCTGATAAGTGAACTGCGTCACTTATCAAAGTTCGGCGGCTGCTGGATGTGCACATGGGGGTGGCAAAAATAAAACTAACAGCAGGCCCTAGCTCTAATAAGTGAACTGCTTCACTTATAAAAGTTTGGCGGCTGCGGGATGTGCGTACAGAGTTGGCGCAAAGGGGGCTGAGAAAAAAGCGAGCACTAGTGTTGATTGGTGAACTGCATCACCAATCAACGCTCGGCAGCTGTGGAAAGGGGGTGGAGGGGGGCAAAAGGAGGGGGGAAGAGGGGATGGGGTGGATGAAAAGAGATCGGGCAGCAATCAAAGATGAACACTTACGATTGTAATCAGGTGGCACAAAGAGGGTGAAAAAAATGGAAAATGGCAGACACAAGCGCTGATAAGTGAACTGTGTCCCTATCAGAGTTTGACAGCTGCAGGATGTGCGTACAGAGATGGCGCAAAGGCGGCTGAAAAAAAAAAACGAGCATGAGTGTTGATCGGTGAACTGCGTCACCAATCAATGCTCGGCGGCTGCTAAATATGCACATGGAGGTGGCGCAAAAGGGGGTGGAGGGGGTAAAAAAGAGGGGAAGGGGGATGGGGGATTGGGGGGATGAAGAGAGATCAGGTAGGAATCATCACTTACGGTTGTAGTCTCTCTTCTTTTTTCTTTCTTCTGTCTTCTGTCTTCTTTCTTCTCTTCTTTCTTCAGCAGGCCCAGCACAGGAGGAGCTCTGGCAGTGTGACCACTCTGCGGGAATCCTCAGCTAGTGTGAGGACCCCTGCAGTGTGGTCACACAGGTCAGAGACAGGTGACAGACAAGTCACAGAGCAGTCATACCGCTGCTGTGACCTGTCATTGATGGGATCGATGATCACATCAATCCCACCAATCAGAGCTTTCCCTGGTGACCCTGGCAACAGCCTAGGATTGGAGCTCGCAGCTCTGATCCTAGGGCAGGTCACTAGCAGGGTACAGCATGGTCACACCGCAGCTGTGCACTGTGATTGATGCGATTGACGATGACATCAATTGCACCAATCAACAGCTGCAGGGCCTGTCTTAGGCCCCAGCACATTATCGGTGCTGTTACAGCACGATCAAATCCAGGTACCGGCAGGGCACAGCGCGGTAACACCGCTGCTGTGCATTGTGATTGGCACGAACGATGCACTCGTCAATCACGCCAATCCGGGGGGCTTTCGCCTGTGCCTGGCGTGACTAGGCACCGGCCTAGGATTGAGCACATTGGTACTCGATCCTAGCTTGGGACCTCATTGTTTCAGCTGATCTCATTGGCTGAAACAATGAAAAAGGCTGTGATTAGCTGTTCAGAATTGAACAGTGAATCACAGCGATTGGGAGGCCAGATGGAGTCGGACACAGCCTGGGATGCCTACGTCATCATCTCTAGCGTAAGATGGCGTCGGAATTTTAATGCAATCACCACGACTTATGTCGCAGTGTCGCATTAAAGGGTATGAGGTACTATTCCATCTATGGTCATAGGGACCCGGGTCACCTAGACGGAATAGTACGTCAAAGGTCAGAGAGGGGTTAATACTTGGTGGCAAAACCCTTGTTGTCAAGCACAGCAGTCAGACATTTTTTGCAGTTGATGATGAGGTTTGCTCACATGTCAGGAGTAATTATGGTCCCCTCCTCTTTGCAGATCATCTCTAAATCATAAAGATTTTGAGGCTGTCATTTGGCAACTTGGTGTTTCAACTCCCTCCATACGTTTTCTCTGGGATTATGGTCTGGAGACTGACTAGGCCACTCCATGACCTTAATGTGCTTCTTTTTGAGCCACTCCTTTGCTGCCTTGGCTGTATGTTTTGGGTAATTGTCTTGCTGGAAGACTCAACCACTACCCATTTTTAATGGCCTGGTGGAGGGAAGGAGGTTGTCACTCAGAATTTTACTGTACATGGCTCTATTAATTCTCCTGTTGATGCAGTAAAGTAGTCCTGTGCCCTTAGCAGAGAAACACCCCCAAAAGCATAATGTTTCCACCTCCATGCTTGACAGTGGGGATGTTGTTCTTTGGGTCATAGGCAGCATTTCTCTTCCTCCAAACACGACGAGTTGAGTTAATGCCAAAGAGCTCAATTTTTGTTTCAACAGACCACAGCACCTTCTCCCAATCACTCATAGAGTCATCCAGGTCTTCATTGGCAAACTTCAGATGGGCCTGCACATGTGCCTTCTTGAGCAGGGGGACCTTGCAGGCACTGCAGGAATTTAACCCCTTAACCCCTGGACCTTTTTTTGGTTTTGCGTTTTTGTTTTTCGCTCTCTTTATTCCCAGAGCCATAACTTTTTTATTTTTCAGTCAATATGGCCATATGAGGGCTTGTGTTTTGCACAACAAGTTGTACTTTTGAATGACACCATTGGTTTTACCATGTCATGTACTTGAAAATGGGAAAAAAATTCCAAATGATGTGAAATTGCAAAAAAATGCAATCACACACTTGTTTTTTGCTTGGCTTTTTAGTTAGGTTCAATAAATGCTGAAACTGATCTGCCATTATGATTCTCCAGGTCATTATGAGTTCATAGACACCAAACATGTCTAGGTTTTCTTTTATCTAAGTGGTGAAAAAAATTACAAACTTTATTAGAAAAAAAATTGTACCATTTTCCGATATCCGTTGCGTCTCCATTTTTTGCGATCTCGGGTTGAGTGGGGGCTTATGTTTTGTGCGCTGAGCTGACATTTTTAATGATACCATTTTCGTGCTGATACAATATTTTGATGGCCCGTTATTGCATTTTAATGCATTGTCTCAGCTAATGAAAAAAACGTTATTCTGGCGTCTTGATTTTTTTCTCACTACGCCGTTTAGCTATCAGGTTAGTCCATTTTTATTGATAGATCAGGCGATTTTGAATGCGGTAGTACCAAATATGTGTATGTTTGTTTGGGGTTTTTTATTGTTTTATTTTGAATGAGGCGAAAGGAGGGTGATTTGAACTTTTATATTTGCTTTTTTTTAGATTTTTAAAAACATTTTCTTTTTACTTTTGGCATGCTTTAATAGTCTCCATGGGAGACTAGAAGCTGCCACAACTCGATCGGCTCAGCTACATAGAGGTGATGATCAGTTTGCCTCCATGTAGCTGAATTACTGACTTGCTATGAGCGCCAACCATGGGATTTCCGCATACATAGGAATGCATTGTTCTGCTTACTTTCCGCATGTGGCTATGCCCACCACGTGCAAAGTAAGTGGAAAATGTGTGGATGGTACCCACGGTCTGGAGGAGAGGAGATTCTCCTCCAGGCCCTGGGTACCCTATCCCTGTAAAAATTAGCATTAAAATAAAAAATCGTGATATTCTCACCTTGCAGCTCCAACACAGCGTCCCCAGGCCTCAGCGATGCTCCCACCAAGTCCCGTTCCCAGCGATGCCTTGCGACAATGACCTTTGATGATGTCGCGAGACCACAACGTCATCAAAGGCCAATGTCGCAAGGCATCGCTGGGAACAGGACTTGGTGGGGGCATCACGAGGATCGTGAACACTGCGTGGGACCCTGGAAGGTGAGAATATTACGATTTTTTTTTTTACTATTTTTAACATTATATCTTTTTACTACTTATGCTGCATAGGCAGCCTCAATAGTAAAAAGTTGGTCACACTAGTCAAACACTATGTTTGACAAGTGTGACCAACCTGTCAATCAGTTTTCCAAGCGATGCTACTGGAAAACACTAGCATTCTGCAAGCTAATTACGCTTGCAAAATGCTATTTGTTCGCGGGAAATACATGGGAATTACAAATGCGGATTTCTCGCGTATTTCCCGCGGCATGGAATTGCTAAATTTCCGTGGAAATTTCCGCGGGAATTCCTGACATGTGCACATAGCCTTAATGTTTGGTAGGGGATCAAATGCTTATTTCTCACTGCAAAATGCAAATAAATTTATATGATTTATACAATGTGATTTTCTGGATTTTATTTTTGATATTCTATCTCTCAATCTTAAAATTAACCTACCCTTAAAATTATAGACTGTTCATGTCTTTGCCAGCTGGCAAACTTACAAAATCAGCAAGGGATTAAATAATTATTACCCCCACTGTATATATATAGTTAGTTAAAAACTACAGCGCTGTCGGTCAATGCAAAAGGTTAATAAACCTGAAACCTGAATGTTTAACCCCATCATGACAGGAGGTATTTTCATTTTTGTTTTTTGGTCCCCTTCTTCCCAGAGTCATAACTTTTATAATCTTTGATAAATATGGCCATGTTAGGGCTTGTTTTTTGCGGGATGACTTGTACTTTTGAGCGACAATATTGATTTTACATATCCTTTACTGGAAAATGGTATAAAAAAAGTCAAAGTGCGGTGAAATTGCAAAAAAAAGTGCAATTCCACAGTTGACTAAACGCAAAAAAACTGACCCACCAATATGATTCTCCAGGTCATTACGATTTCATAGACCCCAAACATGTCTAGGTTCTTTTTTATCTAAGTGGTGTAAAAAAATTCCAAAGTTTGTTAAAAAAAAATGCACCATATTTTGATACCCATAGCATCTCCATTTTTTGTGATATTGAGTTGGTTGAGGGCTTATTTTTTGCATGCTGAGTTGATGTTTTAAATGATACCATTTTAGTGCAGAGACAATCTTCTGATCGCCCGTTATTGCATTTTAATGCAATGTTGCAACAACCAAGAAAATGTAATTCTGGCGTTTTGACTTTTTTTCTCGTTACGCCATTTAGCGATCAGGTTAATTCTTTTTTATATTGATAGATCGGGCGATTCTGAACCCGGCAATAAGAGGGCAAAAGAGGAGTGATTTCAACTTTTACATTTTTTTAAAAAAATATTTGTAAAAACATTTTTTTTTACTTTTGCCATTCTTCAATAGTCTCCATGAGAGCCTAGAAGCTACCATAACCGGATCGCCTCTCTTACATACAGGTGATAATTAGATTGCCTGTTTGTAGCAGAATTGCTCAACTGATATGAGTGCCGACCTCCTGGCAGGGCTCATAACAATCCGGCATTGACAACCATTGGGGTCTGCTGGAGACCTCTGGTTGTCATGCCAACCCATCGGCAACCCGTGACACGGGCGCCGATGGGTGGGATTTCCAGCACGATTGCTGGAAGCTCATGATGCTGTTAAAGTTTGACAACGGCATTTAACGGGTTAACAGCCAAGCGAGGATCGTAATTCCTCCAACGGCTGTTAGTGGGACATGTCAGCTGTTCAAAACAACTAACATGTGCAGGCAATGATATGGGCTCACCGCCGGATCCCACATCAAAGGGAGGGTGTCCGACATTGCGTATCATTATGCCCAATGTCGGAAAGAGGTTAACAAAGTAATAGTGAGGTTTTTTTTCTTAGGAGAATATAATTAAAAACTTAAATTTCCAATCTCAATTGTTTATTTTCAAGTATTAAAGTAAGAATAATATTCAATTATCTCAAAACGTCCAAAATATATTTCTGACATTTCAATTTTTTTCAGATCATGCGGCAGCAGACTGATATTGGAATGCATGACTCCCCTTTTGAATGAAAATAAAATTTATGGATTTTTCAATAAAAACATATTACATGCGCAAAATCTGGTTTAAAATTTTCTTTTGTTATTTCTATGATATATTTTTAATGTATTTTTTATTTACTTACTTTTTATTTTTGCTTTTGTGGTGAATGTGCCTATATTGGGATTTGAACTAACGGTTTCTTGGAACAAAATATCCATTTTTTGGGAGAGGGGGAGTGTGGGGCCTTTAGCGAGGTTCACCACTTCTCTTCCCCAATTTGGGTGTAGGTTACCTATCCCAGCTAATGGGAGGTGACCCTTCTACCTACATGGCATTGCTTTCATCTTTTTATTATTTTTTTTATTTATTACTTTCTTTATTGAATTTATTTTTATTTGCTGCTCTATCTATTATTGGAGCACCTATATATCTGAATTATGTCAGATGATGTTATTTTTTATCAAACAAAAGATGCACACAGACTTGCACTGTGTTTCTTTCCCCCATTAAAGATGGCGCCAACACTGATAGTGTGCCAGTGCGCATGAGTGGGATTAATGTGATGTTTACATGTTGGACTTCCGGTCCTGCGCATTGCGCAGTGTGAGACGCCGATACATGGCGCGATTACAATAGTTACTATGGGGTGAGTCATGCTCATTTATATGTTAATACAGCTACCACTGATTTGAAATTATAGGACATTACTAGATATTAATGGTTTTTAACCCCTTCACCCCCAAGGGTGGTTTGCACGTTCATGACCGGGCCAATTTTTACAATTCTGACCACTGTACTTTTATGAGGTCATAACTCTGGAACGCTTCCATGGATCCCGGTGATTCTGACATTGTTTTCTCATGACATATTGTACTTCATGATAGTGGTAAAATTTCATTCAAATAACTTGCGTTTATTTGAGAGAAAAACGGAAATTTGGCGAAAATTTTGAAAATTTCGCAATTTTCCAACTTTGAATTTTTATGCCCTTAAATCACAGAGATACGGCACACAAAAAAACTTGATAACTAACATTTCCCACATGTTTACTTTACATCAGCACAATTTTGGAACCAAAATTTTTTTTTGTTAGGAAGTTATAAGGGTTAAAAATTGACCAGCGATTTCTCATTTTTACAACACCATTCTATTTTTACGGACCACATCACATTTGAAGCCACTTTGAGGGGTCTATATGATAGGAAATACCCAAAAGTGACACCATTCTAAAAACTGCACCCCTTAAGGTGCTCAAAACCACATTCAAGAAGTTTATTAACCCTTTAGGTGCGTCACAGGAATTTTTTTGAATATTTAAAAAAAAATGAACATCTAACTTTTTTTCACAAAAAAAATACTTCAGGTTCATTTTTTTTATTTTACCAAGGGTAACAGGAGAAATTGGATGGCAAAAGTTATTGTGCAATTTGTCCTGAGTACGCTGATACCTGATATGTGGGGGGGAACGACTGTTTTGGCGCATGGCAGAGCTCAGAATGGAAGGAAGCGCCTTTTGACTTTTTCAATGCAAAATTGGCTGGAATTCAGATCGGACGCCATGTCACGTTTGGAGAGCCCCTGATGTACCTAAACAGTGGAAACCCCCTACATGTGATCCCATTTTGGAAACTATACCCCCAAGGAACTTATCTAGATATGTGGTGAGAACTTTGAACCCACAAGGGCTTTACAGAAGTTTATAACGTACAGCGGTACAATTAAAAAATCATATTTTTTCCACAAAAATGATCTTTTCACCCCAATTTTTATTTTCCTAAGGGTATCAAGACCCTGAAAGTTATTGTGCAATTTGTCCTGAGTATGATGATACCCGACATGTGGGGGTAAACCACTATTTGGGCGCATGGCAGAGCTCGGAAGGGAAGCAGCGCCATTTGACATTTTTGGCTGGCATTGAGATGGGACATCATGTCGCGATTGGAAAACCCCTGATGAGCCAAAACAGTGGAAACCCCCCACAAATGACACCATTTTGGAAACTAGACCCCCTAAGGAACTTATCTAGATGTGTGGCGAGAACTTTGAACCCCCAAAGGCTTCACAGAAGTTTATAACATACAGCCATACAATTAAAAAATCATATTTTTTCCACAAAAATGATCTTTTCACCCTCAATTCTTATTATTCCAAGGGTAACAGGACCCTAAAAGTTATTGTGCAATTTGTCCTGAGTACGCTGATACCTGATATGTGGGGGTAAACCACTATTTGGGCGCATGGCAGAGCTTGGAAGGGAAGCAGCGCCATTTGACGTTTTTGGCTGGAATTGAGATCGGACACCATGTCGCGATTGGAGAGCCCCTGATGTACCTAAACAGTGGAAACCCCCTACATGTGATCCCATTTTGGAAACTATACCCCCAAGGAACTTATCTAGATATGTGGTGAGAACTTTGAACCCACAAGGGCTTTACAGAAGTTTATAACGTACAGCGGTACAATTAAAAAATCATATTTTTTCCACAAAAATGATCTTTTCACCCCAATTTTTATTTTCCTAAGGGTATCAAGACCCTGAAAGTTATTGTGCAATTTGTCCTGAGTATGATGATACCCGACATGTGGGGGTAAACCACTATTTGGGCGCATGGCAGAGCTCGGAAGGGAAGCAGCGCCATTTGACATTTTTGGCTGGCATTGAGATGGGACATCATGTCGCGATTGGAAAACCCCTGATGTGCCAAAACAGTGGAAACCCCCCACAAATGACACCATTTTGGAAACTAGACCCCCTAAGGAACTTATCTAGATGTGTGGCGAGAACTTTGAACCCCAAAAGGCTTCACAGAAGTTTATAACATACAGCCATACAATTAAAAAATCATATTTTTTCCACAAAAATGATCTTTTCACCCTCAATTCTTATTATTCCAAGGGTAACAGGACCCTAAAAGTTATTGTGCAATTTGTCCTGAGTACGCTAATACCCCACATGTGGGGGTAAACCACTATTTGGGCGCATGGCAGAGCTTGGAAGGGAAGCAGCGCCATTTGACGTTTTTGGCTGGAATTGAGATCGGACACCATGTCGCGATTGGAAAACCCCTGATGTACCTAACCAGTGGAAACCCCCCACAAATGACACCATTTTGTAAACTAGTCCCCCCCAAGGAACTTATCTAGATGTGTGGTGAGCACTTTGAACCCCCCAGTGCTTCACAGAAGTTTATAACGCCCGGGCGTGAAAATAAAAAATTCGTATTTTTTCCACAAACATGATCTTTTAGTCACCTTTTTTTTATTTTCCCAAGGGTACCAGGAGAAATTGGACCCCAAAAGTTGTTGTCCAATTTGTCCTGAGTATGCTGATACCCCATATGTGGGAGAAAACTACTGTATGGGCACACGTCGGGGCTCGGAAGGGAAGTAGTAACGTTTTGGAATGCAGACTTTGATGGAATGGTCTGCGGGTGTCATGTTGCCTTTAGAGAACCCCTAATGTACCTAAACAGTGGAAACCCCCCACATATGACCCCATTTTGAAAACTAGACCCCCTAAGGAACTTATCTAGATGTGAGGTGAGCACTTTGAACCCCCAAGGGCTTCACAGAAGTTTATAATGCCAGGGCATGAAAATAAAAAAATCTTATTTTTTCCACAAACATGATCAATTAGTCCCCAATTTTTTTATTTTCCCAAGGGTAACAGGAGAAATTGAATCCAAAAGTTGTTGTCCAATTTGTCCTGAGTACGCTGACACCCCATATGTGGGAGAAAACTACTGTATGGACCCACGTCAGGGCTCGGAAGGGAAGTAGTGACGTTTTGGAATGCAGACTTTGATGGAATGGTCTGCGGGTGTCATGCTGCCTTTGGAGAGCCCCTAATGTACCTAAACAGTGTAAACCCCCACAAATGACCCCATTTTGGAAACAAGACCCCCTAAGGAACTTACCTAGATGTGTGGTGAGCACATTGAACCCCCAAGGGCTTCACAGAAGTTTATAATGCCCGGGCATAAAAATAAAAAAATCTTATTTTTTCCACAAACATGATCAATTAGTCCCCAATTTTTTCATTTTCCCAAGGGTAACAGGAGAATTTGAACCCCAAAAGTTGTTGTACAATTTGTCCTGAGTACGCTGACACCCCATATGTGGGAGAAAACTACTGTATGGACACACGTCGGGGCTCGGAAGGGAAGTAGTGACGTTTTGGAATGCAGACTTTGAGGGAATGTTCTGCGGGTGTCATGTTGCCTTTGGAGAGCCCCTAATGTACCTAAACAGTAGAAACTCCCCACAAATGACCCCATTTTGGAAACAAGACCCCCTAAGGAACTTATCTAGATGTGTGGTGAGCACTTTGAACCCCCAAGGGCTTCACAGAAGTTTATAATGCCAGGGCATGAAAATAAAAAAATCTTATTTTTTCCACAAACATGATCAATTAGTCCCCAATTTTTTCATTTTCCCAAGGGTAACAGGAGAAATTGGACCCCAAAAGTTGTTGTCCAATTTGTCATGAGTACGCTGACACCCCATATGTGGGAGAAAACTACTGTATGGACACACGTTGGGGCTCGGAAGGGAAGTAGTGACGTTTTGGAATGCAGACTTTGATAGACTGGTCTGCGGGTGTCATGTGCGTTTGGAGAGCCCCTGATGTACCTAAACTATTGAAACTCCCCACAAGTGACCCCATTTTGGACACTAGACCCCCCACGGAACTTATCTAGATGTGTGGTGAGCACTTTGAACCCCCAAGTGCTTCACAGAAGTTTATAACGCTCGGACGTGAAAATAAAAAAAATCATTTTTTTCCACAAAAATGATATTTTTGTCCCCAATTTTTTATTTTCCTAAGGGTATCAGGAGAAATTGGACCCCAAAAATTGTTTTGCAATTTGTCCTGAGTAGGCTGATACCCTACATGTGGGGGTAAAACACTGTTTGGGCGCATGGCAGAGCTTGGAAGGGAAGGAACACCATTTGACTTTTTCAACTCAGAATTGGCTGGAATTGAGATCAGACGCCATGTTGCATTTGGAGAGCCCCTGATGTGCCCAAACAGTGGAAACCCCCAATTCTAACTCCAAGCCGAACCCCAACACACCCCTAACCCTAATCTCAGCCCTAACCCTAACCCTTGCCCTAACCCTAGCCCTAACCCTAACCCTAACCCTAGCCTTGGACCTAACCCTAGCCCTAACCCTAATGGGAAAATGGAAATAAATACATTTTTTTTATTTTATTATTTTTCCCTAACTAAGGGGGTGATAACGGGGGGTTTGATTTACTATTTATGGTGGTTTTTATGTTTGGCGGCTGTCATACGCTAAAAGACGCTTTTTATTGTAAAAATAGTTTTTGCATCACCACATATTGAGAGCTATAATTTTTTCGTATTTTGACGCACCAAGTCATGTGAGGTCTTATTTTTTGCGGGACGAGTTGATGTTTTTATTGGTACCATTTTCGGGCACGTGACATTTTTTGATCGCTTTTTATTCCGATTTTTGGGAAGCAGAATGAACAAAAACCAGCGTTTCATGAATTTCTTTTTGGTGGGGTGCGTTTACACCGTTCCGCGTGCGGTAAAATTGATAAAGCGGTTTTATTCTTTGGGTCAGTACGGTTACAGCTATACCTCATTTAGGTCATTTTTTTATGTTTTGTCGGTTTTATGCGATGAAAACTATTTTATATAAAAAATAATTATTATTGCATCGCTTTATTCTGCGAGCTATAACTTTTTTATTTTTTAGCTGATGATGCTGTATGGCGGCTCGTTTTTTGCGGGACAAGATGACATTTTCAGTGGTACCATGGATATTTATATGCGTCTTTTTGATCGCACGTTATTACACTTTTTGTTTGGCGGTATGATAATAAATCATTATTTTTTGCTTTGTTTTTTATTTTTATTTTTTAAGGGGTTTGCTAAAGGGGTTAACTAATGGGACAGTTTTATAGGGCGGGTCATTACGGACGCGGCGATACCTAAAATGTGCACTTTTATAGGTTTTTTTTTTTTATTTCCAAAAAATGGATTTATTGGGGGAATATTTTTTTTTTTCTAATTTATTTGGCGATTTTTTTTAAATTATTTTAACGCTTTTTTTAAATTTTTTTTTAACTTTATTACATAGTCCCAGGTGGGACATCACTGTCCTGTGACAGATCGCTGATCTGTCACATCACAGATCACTGTGACAGATCAGCAATCTGTCACAGGCAGTGCAGAAGGCTTCCTCATGCCTGCGCTTTGCAGGCACTGAGGAAGCCAGCTTCCTGCAGGCCCCTGAAGGCCCCCGTCGCCATCTTGGATTCGGGGGCCTGCAGGAAAGGAGCCCCCGCAGCAGCGCTGCACATTGCGCTGCCGTGGGGGGCTCAGGGAAGCACAGAGGGAGCCCCATCCCTGCCGATGATTCCCTTTAACCCCCGGTACACCGCGATCATGTTTGATCGCGGTGTGCAAGGGGTTAACGTGTCGGGGGTGGTCCGTGACCACCCCTGACACATTGTGCCGGGTGTCAGCTGTGATAATCAGCTGACACACGGCCACGATCAGCGGCGCTCACCACGTGGGCGCCGCTGATTGCGGTAGACATACTATCCCGTCCATGGGCATAGAGGCCCGGGTTCCATGGACGGGATAGTACGTCGGATGTCAGGAAGGGGTTAAGCAGAGATTAATATCTTTTCATCAATTGAGGCACTTTTGCACATTGCACTATAAATGCACTTTCTGATTGTTATTCATGTTTTGTAAAACTATGTATTGCACAATATACATTATCTAATTGTTTGTAAATACCTGTATGATTGGTGAGCTTTAACCCCTTAACGACCGCCGTGACGCCTTTTAACGGTGGTAATTAAGGGTACTAAAACCACAGCGCCGTTAATTCACGGCACTGTGGAGAAAGTACATAGCGCCCCCCAGTGTTGGATTTTCTCCGGGGTCTCGGCTGCCAGGGGTAGCCGAGACCCCAGAGAACATGAATCGGTCAGTTTTTATCCACCCCGCTTTTGCTATCGCCGTTATTAACCCTATAACGGCGAAGGCAAAAAAAGCCGCGATTATGCATTAAATTTCTCTTTCCTCTGATGTGATCGCACATCAGAGGAGAGAGAAATAGGGTCCCCGATCCCCCACTGTACCTCTCCGTGGTCCTCACTTCCCTCCCGGTGGTCCCGCGTCCCGCCGGCGTCCTCCGATGGGCGCCACCATCTTGAAAATGACGGGCGCATGCACAGTGCGCCGGCCGGGAATCTGCCGACTCCGGCTGGCAGATTCCATTCATTATTTTGATCACTATGATAAACGATCATAGTGATCAAAATATAAAAATAGTACATAACCCCCCTGTTTATCACCCCCTTATATAGGCAAACATAATGAAATAAAGAAAATACTTTTTTTTCAGTTTTCCATTAGGGTTAGGCCTCTTTCACACTTCAGTTTTTTGCATCAGTCATAATCCGCCAAAAGGACGGATGGCGGATCCGTTGTAGTACTGATGACAACGGATGCCACCCGTCCGTTTTTTTGACGGATCCGACAAATGAAGAATTTTAAAGAGAGAGAGAGAGAGAGAATTTTTGTTTGTCCGGCACCCGGAAAGAATTTCGGGTTAAAACAGTGTCTGGAGGATCCGCCAGAGAAAAAAACATTGCAAGCTCCGTTTAGAAATCTTTGAGGATAGTGACGGACAGCAACTTTTGGCGGATCCGCAAAAAAAACGGATGCAACGGACGGCAATCCGTCACAATCCGCCAATAATGGAAGTCAATGGGGAAAAAAAACAGATCCTCAAAAGAAAATTGCGGATCCGTTTTTTTCAAAACCTGGCGGATTGTGACTGATTGTAAAAAACTGAAGTGTGAAAGAGGCCTTAGGGCTAGGGTTAGGGTTAGGGTTGGGCTAGGGTTAGGGTTGGGCTAGGGTTAAGGCTAGGGTTAGGGTTAGTGCTAGGGCTAGGGCTAGGGTTAGGGCTCGGGTTAGGGCTAGGGTTAGAATTAGGGTTAGGGCGAACTAGGATTAGGGTTAGAATTAGGAATTAGGGTTGGGATTAGGGTTAGGGGTGTGCTGGGGTTAGGGTTGGAGCAAGAATTGAGGGGTTTCAACTATTTACCAACTTTGGGGGTCTAAAAATTGGGGTCTAAAAAATCACTTTTGTGGAAATAAAAAATACTTTATTTTCACGGCTCTGTGTTTATAAACTTCTGTGAAGCGCTTGGGGGTTCAAAGTGCTCACTACACATCTAGATAAGTTCCTTAGGGGGTCTAATTTCCAAAATGGGGTCACTTGTGGGGGGTTTCCACTGTTTAGGCCCACCAGGGGCTCTGCAAACACAACATGATGCCCGTAGACCATTCCATCAAAGTCTGCATTCCAAAATGGCACTCCTTCCCTTCCGAGCTCTCCCATGCGCCCAAACAGTGGTTCACCCTCACATATGGGGTATCAGCGTACTCAGGACAAATTGCACAACAACTGTGGGGGTATGATTTCTCCTGTTACCCTTGTAAAAATAAAAATTTGGGGGCAAAAAGATCATTTTTGTGGAAAAAATTTTTTTTATTTTCATGGCTCTACGTTATAAACTTTTGTGAAGCACTTGAAGGTTCAAAGTGCTCACCACACCTCTAGATAAGTTCCTTAATGGGTCTAGTTTTCAAAATGGGGTCACTTGTTGGAGTTTTCCACTGTTTAGGCACATTAAGGGCTCTCCGTACGCAACATGGCATGCGATCTCAATTCCAGCCAATTCTGCGTTGAAAAAGTCAAACGGCGCTCCATCCCTTGCGAGCTCTGCCGTG
Source organism: Dendrobates tinctorius (assembly GCF_039654945.1). Classification (NCBI taxonomy): domain Eukaryota; kingdom Metazoa; phylum Chordata; class Amphibia; order Anura; family Dendrobatidae; genus Dendrobates; species Dendrobates tinctorius. Next base: position 22,252,040 of record NW_027361738.1, on the reverse strand, counting down.
TGCTGAAAAAGTGGTTTATCCCCACATATGGGGTATCGGCGTATTCAGGAGAAATTGTACAACAAATTTTGTGGTTGATTTTCTCTTTTAACACTTGTCAAAATAAAAAAATTGGTTCTGAAGTAAATTTTTTTAAAAAAAAAGTTAAATGTTAATTTTTTCCTTCCATATTGCTTTAGTTCCTGTGAAGCACTTAAAGGGTTAATAAACTTCTTGAATGTGGTTTTGAGCACCTTGAGGGGTCTAGTTTTTAGAATGGTGCCACTTTTGGGTATTTTCTGTCATGTACACCCCTCAAAATGACTTTAAATATGATGTGGTCCCTAAAAAAATGGTTTTGTAAATTTGGTTGTAAAAATGAGAAATCGCTGGTCAACTTTTAACCCTTATAACTTCCTAACAAAAAAAAAATTTTGGTTCCAAAATTGTGCTGATGTAAAGTAGACATGTGGGAAATTTTATTTATTAAGAAATTTGTGTGACACATCTCTCTGATTTAAGGGCATAAAAATTTAAAGTTTTAAAATTGCAAAATTTTCAAAATTTTCACCATATTTCCGTTTTTTTCATAAATAAAACAAGACTTATCGAATAAATTTTATCACTAACATGAAGTACAATATGTCACAAAAAAAAATCTCAGAATCAGCGAGATCCATTAAAGCCTTCCAGAGTTATAACCTCATAAAGGGACAGTGGTCAGAATTGTAAAAATTGTCCTGGTGATTAAGCTGCAAACTGGCTCTGTCGCTAAGGGGTTAAGTAGCGCTCACTTTGCATGGTTACACTGCTTGAGAAAGGTCCAAAACTCCCAGGACCAAAACGTTGCTGTATGGACAACTAGCCAGATGGGCTAATAAATAGAATACTTGACTGGAATTCTTTTGGTGTGCTGCTTTCATCTTGAGGACTATTTTTGAGGTTTGGTATATGCCTGGAAGGCTTGCACCCGCATTGTCTGTTCATTTTTTGTGCTGCTTTTTCCCTTTTTTCACATGACATTTCAAAAGAAATATCAGTAACAAATAGAGCCGCCCTTGTTTTAAGGCTAAGTTCACACTTGCGTATGGCAGGTCTGCGGAGGGCTGCGTACATCCTCCCTTAACCCCTTTCTGACATCTGATGAACTATCCCATCCAGGTGCCCTGGGCCCATATGCCCATGGAAGGGTACGTATGTCATAGCGATCAGCTGCGCTCACAGGGGGAGCGCAGCTGATCGCAGTCGGGTGTCAGCTGATTATCACAGCTGTCACCTGGTCACATACCACTCCCGGCATATTACCCCCTGGCACACTGCGATCAAACATGATTGCAGTGTACCGGGGCATAGGGAAGAATCGTGCAGGGAGGGGACTCCCTGCGTTCTTCCCTGAGCCCCTCGTAACAACACGATGTGCTTGCGTTGTTTCAAGGGCTTCCTCCCTGCAGGCCCCTGTATCCAAGATGGCCACGGGGGCCTTCCGGGTCCTCCAGTGAGGTGGCTCTCTCAGCACCTGCTAAGAGCAGGCGCTGAGAAAGCCTCCAGCCCTGTCTGTCAGATCGCTGATCTGACACAGTGCTATGCGGGTCCTGCAGGGAGACAGCTCTCTCAGTGCTTGCTGAGAGCAGGCGCTGAGAAAGCCTCCTGCACTGCCTGTCAGATCGCTGATCTGACACAGTGCTGTGCAAAGTGTCAGATTAGCGATCTGACACAATATAGTAAAGTCCTCACTGGGACAAAGTAATAAAGTAATAAAAAATAAGTGCAAAAATAATTTTTTAAAAATTCCTAAATAAATTAAAAAAGAATAGTCCCTAATAAATTTTTTTTTGTAAATAAAAAACCATAAAAGTACACATATTTAGTATCGCCGTGTCCGTAACAACCCGCTCTATAAAACTGTCCCACTAGTTAACCCCTTTAGTTAACCCTTTAAAAAAACAAGGTAGAAAGCAATGCTTTATCATCACACCGCCGATCAAAAAGTGCAATAACACGCGATCAAAAAGACAGATATAAATAACCATGTTACCGCTGAAAGCGTCATGTTGTCCCACAAAAAACAAGAAACAAGCCGCCATACAGCGTCATCAGCAAAAAAAATAAAAAAGTTATAGTTCGCAGAATAAAGCGATGCAAAAATAATTTTTTATATAAAATTGTTTTTATTGTATAAAAGCGCCAAAACATAAAAAAATTATATAAATGAGGTATTGCCGTAATTGTACTGACCCGAATAATAAAACTGCTTTCTCAATTTTACAGCACGCGGAACGTTATAAACGCCCCCCCACAAAAGAAATTCATGAAATACTGGTTTTTGTTCATTCTACGTCCCAAAAATCGGAATAAAAAGCGATCAAAAAAGTCACATGCCCGAAAATGGTACCAATAAAAACGTCAACTCGTCCCACAAAAAATAAGACCTTACATGACTGTGGGTCAAAATATGGAAAATTATAACTCTCAAAATGTGGTGATGCAAAAACTATTTTTTGCAATAAAAAGCGTCTTTTAGCGTATGACAGCTGCCAAACATAAAAACCTGCTATAAATAGTAAATCAAACCCCCTTTATCACCCCCTTAGTTAGGGAAAAATATTAAAATTAAAAAAAGTATTTATTTCCATTTTACCATTTGAGTTAGGGTTAGGGCTAGGGTAGGGATAGGGTTAGGGCTAGGGCTAGAGTTTGGGTTGAGATTAGGGTTAGGGGTGTGTTGGGGTTAGGGTTTAAGTTAGAATTGGGGGGGTTTCCACTGTTCAGGCATCAGGGGCTCTCCAAACGTGACATGGCATCTGACCTCAATTCCAGACAGTGGTTTACCCCCACATATGGGGTATCAGTGTACTCAGGACAAATTGCATAACAACTTTTGGGGTCCAATTTCTCCTGTAACCCTTGGGAAAATAAAAAATTGGGGGCAAAAATAACATTTTTGTGGAAAAAAATATGATTTTTTTTATTTTTATGGCTCTACGTTATAAATTTCTGTGTAGCACTTGGGGGTTCAAAGTGCTCATCACACATCTAGATAAATACCATGGAGGTTCTAGTTTCCAAAATGGGGCAACTTGTGGGGAGGTTCCACAGTTTAGGCACATCAGGAGCTCTCCAAACACGGCATGACACCCGCAGGCCATTCCATCAAAGTCTGCTTCCAAAACATCACTACTTCCCTTCCGAACCCCGACGTGTGCCCATACAGTATTTTTCTCCCACATATGGGGTATCAGTATACTCAGTACAAATTGAACAACAACTTTTGGGGTCCAATTTCTCCTGCTACCCTTGGCAAAATAAAAAATTGGGCACTAAAAGATCATGTTTGTGGAAAAATATGATTTTTTTTATTTTCACGCCCTGACGTTATAAACTTCTGAGAAGCACTTGGGGTTCAAAGTGCTCATCACACATCTAGAAAAGTTCCTTGGGGGGTCTAGTTTCCAATATGGGGTCACTTGTGGGGAGTTTCCACTGTATAGGCACATCAGGGGCTCTCCAAAACGCGACATGGCACCCGATCTCAATTCTAGCCCATTTTGCATTGAAAAAGTCAACTGCGCTCCTTCCCTTCTGAGCTCTGGCATGCGCCCAAACAATGATTTACTCCCACATATGGGGTATTGTTGTGAGTTCATTTTTCCCTTCACCATTGAGGTCTGATCAACTCCCTCCTCTAGTGAAGGAAGGTAGTGAGACTGATTATCAAACACCTGGGCAGCTAGCTGATGACTGGGTGGCTGGAATTGAGGACTGGATATAAGGCTGCCGATGCCCTTCTTCCTGGCTGGTGATTTTCCTGCTGGATTCTTGGAGACCAGTCTGATTCCTGCATCTCAAAGCTAAGTTTTTCTGCTCTGCTTTGTACTCTTCAGTTTTCGTTTTTGTTTTGCCTTGTTTTTTGGGAGTTCTGCCATCCCCGGCCGGGGGTGAGCTGAATTCCATTTTTGTCTCTGATCTGTTGATCTTTTGCTCTGTCTTCAGAATATACCTGAGTGCTGATATAGTCTTTTGAAGCCTAGCGACTTCAGGGCCTGTTTTTCCTATCAGCCGGTTGGCTCATTTTGATAGGGTTTTTGCGGATGGCAGACAGCAGCTTTCCTATCCTGTCCTATGTAGTTAGCTTGGGCTCCATCATTTGCTCAACCTATCTTTCTATCTGTGTTAGTGTTTTCATCTTGCTTCACCGTCATTATATGTTGGGGGCTGCCTATTGCTTTGGGGTCTGCTCTGGGGCAGTTTAGTTTTTCCCCTTTCTGTCTTTAGGCTATATAGTTCTCCGGCTGTGATCGAGGGGTCTAGGGCACCGTAGGAACCCCCCACGGCTACTGCTAGTTGTTGTGGATAGGTTCAGGGGTCTGCGATCCGTTAGTTGCCAACCTCTCTGGTTTTTCTGGACTTAGCTGGTATTTTGTTTTTTCCTCCTTCGGTGACTCATCATAACAGGGTATCAGCGTACTCAGGACAAATTGCACAATAACTTTTGTCCTTTTTCCCTTGGAAAATAAAAATTGGGTGTAAAAAGATCATTTTTGTGGAAAAAGTATGATTTTTTAATTTTATGGCTGTATGTTATAAACATATGTGAAGCCCTTGGGGGTTCAAAGTTCTCACCACACATCTAGATAAGTTCCTTGGGGGTCTAGTTTCCAAAATGGTGTCATCTGTGGGGGATTTCCACTGTTTTGGCACATCAGGGGCTCTCCAAATGCGATATGGCATCAAGCAACTCTGCATCAAAAAAGTCAAACGGCACTCATTCCCTTCTGAGCTCTGCCATGCGCCCAAACAGCGGTTTACCCCCTCATATGGGGTATCAGCATACTCAGGACAAATTGCACAATATCTTTTTGGATCCTGTTTCCCTTTAGGCACACCAGGGGCAATTCAAACTAGGGGAAGAGTCCTGAGGAGATAATTTGCATATTCCCAGTGCCTTCTGGGATAAGTGAAGAGTCTCCGCGAGCTCAACGATCACTGGATTTTGGCTGTTGCAGCTGAAAAGAGGAAATCGGTAAACCAGGGGAAGAGTCCTGAGGAGATAATTTGCATATTCCCAGAGCCTTCTGGGATAAGTGAAGAGTCTCCGCGAGCTCAACGATCACTGGATTTCGTCGAGCTCATTTTTCATTGCTTTGAAATCTCTTTAATAATAACAATATGGAAGAGGCCAGGAGCCATTTGGTGAGATGCATTTCTTACTACATGTTCACAGAATTACCAGTGGAAAAGCCAAACTTCACATGCCACAAATGCAAGCTTGTGTCCCTGTTGGAGGAAAAGTTGCAAAATATCGGAGAGGTTAGCTACATTGAAAATCATTAAGGAAGGTGAACAGTTCTTAGAAAGAGCAGAATTATCTCTTCATGTTACAGAAAGAGAAATTCGAAGTGCACCTGAAGAAACAAAGGAATGGAAACATGTGACCCAGAGAAGCAGGAGGATCGGGAGGCAGTCAACGCCCATACTGCTCAAGAACCAGTACCAGGCTCTTGCACAGGAGAACGATGAAGAAATACATCAGGATAAGACTTTGCCCACAAACAGCAACCTTGTACACCCTCAGAGTCGTCCTGGATGGAGAAAAAAAAATGTTGTGAAGAAGAAACGGAGAGTGGTGGTCATGGGGTATTCCCTCTTGAGAGGAACAGAGGCCGCTATCTGCAGACCAGATATAACCTCAAGAGAAATGTGCTGTCTTCCAGGTGCAAAAATTAAAGATGTGTCTGACAGGATATCAGGACTCTTCAGACCTACAGATTACTACCCATTCCTGCTAATACATGTGGGGACAAATGACACAGCAAGAAACGACCTGCAAACCATCTGCAGTGACTTTGAAAACTTAGGTAAGAAAGTGAAAGAACTGAGAGCGCAGGTCGTCTTCTCTTCCATCCTCCCAGTGGATGGCCATGAAGCAAGGAGGTGGAATAAGATTCTGCAGGTGAACAGCTGGCTATGTAGATGGTGCCATCAGCAAGGATTTAGATTTCTGGATCACGGAGTGAATTACTTGTACGATGGACTACTTGCTAGAGATGGGGTGCAGCTTACGAAGACTGGAAAACATGTTTTTGGAAGTCGCCTTGCTGCACTTGTAAGGAGAGCTTTAAACTAGAACAATGCGGGAAGGGAAGCATAAAGGCCAGAGAAAGCCATACACCTGACAACTGCTATTGATAACTCTGCTATTAGAAGTGGAAAGGAAGAAAAAAGACAAAAGAATCTAAATAATAAAAATATTGGAGAAAGAGAAACCAATCACAAACTAAAATGTTTCTACAAAGCATGGGCAACAAACAAGGAGAATTGGAACTACTAACGCAGGAAAATAAATATGATGTCATTGGAATCACAGAAACTTGGTGGGACAATACACATGATTGGAATACAAGGCTAGAAGGATACAACCTATTTGCAAGAAACAGACTTGATAAACGGGGAGGAGGTGTTGCATTGTATGTTAGAAACACATATCTGCACAGAGATTGAAGCTTCAGAGACTAGGAGTTCTGTGGAAACTGTTTGGGTAAAAATACAAGGACAGAAGAATGGAAAGGACACCATTGTAGGCATTTACTACAGGCTGCCTGTGCAAGCTGAAGATATAGATGAACTCTTTATGCATCAAATGGCTGAGTTCTCCAAAAAATATGACATAGTTGTCATGCAAGATTTCAACTGTCCAGACATTTGTTGGGAATCTCTCTCAGGCAAAACTAACATGTCAATGAAATTCTTATCCTCAACTTTTTCTTCCAAAAGGTAGCAGAGAAAACAAGGGGAACTGCTACCTTGGATCTAATTCTTATAAACAGGGAGGAAATTGTTGAGGAGGTAAAAGTGGCTGGGACCCTAGGAGGTAGTGACCATGCTATTTTAGAATTTTGGATAACTAGAGGTGGAAGACCTGTGAAGACTCAGACGTCAAGGTTAGATTTCAGAAAGGCAGATTTTAAGGGATTCAGAAAGAGAATTGGAGGGATCCAATGGCTGGATATCCTTAAGGGCAAAAATGTCCAGGAAGGATGGGAAATCTTGAAAAATGAAATTCTCAAAGCACAATCGTTAACAATTCCTTAAAGAGGGAAGAATAGGAAGCATTTAAGGAAACCAGGATGGATGAACACAGAACTTAAGCACATGCTAAAAAAGAAGAAAGAAATGTTTAGAAAATGGAAAGAGGGAGGCATATCTAAAGAAGTATATAATGCTGTCTGCAGAACTTGCAGGACATGAATCAGATTATCTACAGCTGACAGTGAATTGAGGCTTGCAAGAGACATGAAAGCAATAATAAAGGATTTTGGGGATATGTCAAAAGTAAAAGAAAAGTCAAAGATGCTATAGGATTTTTACAGGATGAAAATGATGAAATGGTAAGACAGGATGTTGAGAAGGCCGAACTTTAAAATTCCTATTTTGCATCTGTTTTCTCTCAGAATGGAAATGTAACATCAACTATTCTTCACTGTCCTATTAGGGGAATAGAAGAATCCAGGATAACTATAAACAGAAATATAGTGAGGAAACACTTAGCTATCCTAAATGAATTAAAGTCTCCAGATCCAGATGAATTACACCCTAGAGTATTGAAGGAAGTAGCAGAATAAATTTTTGAACCGCTCTCCATAATGTTTGAAAATGTGTGGAGAACAGGAGAAATCCAAGAAGACTGGAGAAGAGCAAATGTTGTTCCTATCTTAAAAAAGGGGAAGAAGGTGGATCCAGGCAATTATAGGCCGGTGAGTCTGACTTCTATACCAGGAAAGATCTTTGAACAAATGATTAAACAACATGTATGTCAGTACATGGATAAGAATGAAGTGATTGAACAGAGTCAGCATGGGTTTGTAACTAATAAGTCATGTCAGACAAACTTAATTTCCTTCTATGACAGAATCACTGATTGGGTGGATCAGGGAAATGCTGTAGATATAGTATATCTTGAATTCAGCAAAGCATCTCACACAATCCTTATTGAAAAAATGTCTAAGTATGGAATGTACAAGGCAACTGTTAGGTGGATTCATAACTGGCTTAGTGATCGGACTCAAAGAGTGGTCGTAAATGGCTGCACATCCAGTTGGAAGAATGTCTCAAGTGGGGTACCACAGGGCTCTGTCCTGGGCCCTGTATTGTTCAACATCTTTATCAACGATTTAGATGAAGGAATTGAGGGTAAACTGATTAAATTTGCTGATGACACAAAGCTAGGAGCGATAGCTAATACTAGAGAAGAGAGAGAGAAGATTCAAAAAGATCTAAATAAACTGGAGCAGTGGGCAGCAACTAACAGAATGGTTTTTAACAGGGAAAAATGCAAAGTACTTACATCTGGGCAATAAAATTGAAAAAAGCATATACAGAATGCGAGGAATAGGGCTAAGCAACAGCACATGTGAAAAAGACTTGGGTATACTAATAGATCACAGACTGAATATGAGTCAACAGTGTGATGCAGCAGCAAAAAAGGCAAATGCAATTCTAGGATGTATTAACGGAAGCATACAGTCTAGATCATGTGAAGTCATTATTGCCCTCTACTCATCTTTAGTCAGACCTCATCTGGAATACTGTGTCCAGTTTTGGGTGTCACATTTTAAAAAAGACATCAACAAACTGGAGCAAGTTCAGATAAGAGCTACCAGAATGGTGACCAGTATACAAACCCTGTCTTATGAGGAAAGGTTGCAGGATTTGTGAATGTTTAGCCTGCAAAAGAGAAGACTGCGAGGAGACCTAATAACTGTTTACAAATATCTCAAGGGCTGTCACATTGCAGAAGGATCAACTTTATTCTCATTTGCACAAGGAGAGACTAGAAGCAATGGGATGAAACTGAATGAGAGGAGACACAGATTAGATATTAGAAAAAACTTTTTGACTGTTAGAGTGATCAATGAGTGGAACAGGCTGCCACGAGAGGTGGTGAGTTCTCCTTCAATAGAAGTCTTCAAACAGAGGCAGGACAGATATCTGTCTGGGATGATTTAATGAATCCTGCTTTGAGCAGGGGGGTTGACAAGATGTCCCAGGATGTCCCCTCCAACTCTATGATTCTATGATTCTATGATTCAAACACGACATGGCGTCCAATCTCAATTCCAGCCAATTTTGCATTAAAAAAGTGAAACGGCGCTCCTTCTCTTCTGAGCTCTGCCATGTGCCGAAACATTTTATTTCAACAAAGGATGTCCAAAATACACTGGGCACTTCAACCAACAATAATATCACTATCATCCCATATATTACTGTGACATGGGAAAAAGAAGAGATCCCAAAAATTCTGTACTAAAATCAATACACTTTAAGAAGAAGTTGGTGGCGAAACGCGCGTCAGGGTGAGGGGACGCTGAGAGGCCACACTTTCTTCATAAGGTAATACCTATTGGCTTTATGGGACCTTCTTATGAGATTTGGTCCTTTGCTATTTTGGGGTTTTTCATGCATAGCAGTCATAGTCTGCTTTCCACCACAGTATTACTGATATGTATTAAAGTCCACAGGCTATCTTGCCATATCACATTCATGCCTAGGGCGTTCGTGATTTGTTAAATATTTCTACATTTGGGTATTCATATACTGTGGGTATTATATATTTCATCTTATATTAATGAAAATTTGACATGATCCATTGATAGCATGTTTCTATAAAACCCTGTACGTATACTATATGTTATTTACCATATACCATTATCACTGGTATTATTCCGCTCAGTGTCCCCTGGACAGTATTTTGCTTTTTTAATAATTTTTATATAATATGCATTTGTATAATTTATATCCTGGCTGCTGCATTCACTCACATCCACCGCTCTTGCATTAACTCTTTACACTCCATCCATATCGGCCCCTCTGTCCTTTCCTATCCTATGTATAGCACTCATGCTCTTTTCACATTGCTACACAGCACAGATCTATTCACTCGCACCATCCAACACACGAGACGCTCTCACAAATCACTTAACCATCTGCTCACTCTTTCTATCCTCCTTCTCCTAGTAGCAGGAGATATCTCTCCCAACCCTGGCCCCTTATGTTGTAGTAAGTCAAACCCCTCAACTACTACACTCAGAAACCCCTCTAATCTTATTAATATTTCCTGCATGCCTTTTATCTCTTTCAATTGTGCCCTTGGAATTCTCGCTCAGTGTGTAAAAAACTCTCCTTCATCCATGACTTCTTCCTTTCTGATTCACTTAACCTTCTGGCCCTTACTGAAACCTGGATCCAGCAGGCAGACACCACCAATGCTGCTGCTCTTCCAAATGGTGGACTACACTTCTCTCATACCCCATGACTGGACAACAGAGCAGGTGGAGGCATTGGTCTGCTCCTATCACCCACATGTACCTTTCAGGTTATCCCTCAAGTAGTCACTTGTCTTCCATTCTTTCGAGGTCCATGCTGTCAGACTCTATGTTCCCATCTCCATGCGAGTAGCGGAGGTATATCATCCTCTGGGCCTCTCCCATCAGTTTCTGGATCACTTTGCCACCTGGCTTCCACACTATCTCTCCTGTGACATCCCCATGTGGCGCCGCTGAGGCTCAGTCGCCACAGAGGTACTGCACCTTCTCCTAAGGTGTGGTGCCCCACTGCCTAGGAAAATTGGGAACTCCTTTCCACACTCCAACACCTGCACCCACACACAGGATAGTTCAGCAATGGACCAGATTGCGGCTTCATGCTTAGAGGGTAGCAGAGCACCTTTTGTGGGTCCTTGCTTCGTAACACGAGATGTGCTGGGAGGTGGTTGGAGTTAGATATAAAAGAGTGGGAAAGTGAGAATTACAGATGAGTCTGAGAGTTCAGTCGGAGAGGAGTGGAGTCTAGAGGGTCCGTCAGTCAGGAGAGACCGAGGACGGATCCCTGGAAGGAAGGATGGAGGAAGGAGTGCTGCAGCTGCCTCAGTGACCTGAGCCAGCTGGCACGGGGAAGGAACAGAAGGAGAAAGACGTAGAACTGCAACCTAAGCATCCTTAAGAGAGAGAAGGAACAGCGCGGAACGAAGGAGTCGGAGAACAGAGAGGAGTTGTGGGTTGGAAAAGGAACCCTGCCTATAGGTTCTCAGTGCAAGGCTGGGGCCCGGTCCCCGAGGTTGTATGGACACTTATGGTTCTGCAGCAGACACCGGTGGAGTAGTTGGCTGTAAATGCATTACTCCCATCCAAGACTTGGGGCACAACAGCAACTGAATAGAGTGCCAGGACTCCAGAGAAGGGAGTCCCCGAGAGAGGCTACAGCTGTCTGTCATACAAGTAGAGTTGTTAGGAACATCTGACGGGAGGAACTTCAGAGTACCATGGTACTGGAGCTCTTCACACTAAAGGCGCAATAGAGGAGTCGTTCAGGAAAGGTACATGTTGGCGGAGTGTTGGAGAGGAGAATTCTGACTTGCCCGTGAGGTTGATTGAGTCTCTGCCCCGGAGGACACGACACGGAGGCAGGCACCAGTGTGTACCACGAACTGTAAGTAAAGCTTTGGAACTACAAGCCCTGGTGTCTTCCCTTCCTTTGTGCGCCAACACCGTCAGCACTGCTACATCTGGGTACCAACATTCCTCACACCGCCTGCGCCTATACACTGCCCTGGGGTTACAGCTTCACCTGTGGGGAGCTACACCATCTATGCTGCAACACACCATCAGCCCCAGAGGATCTGCACGCAGCGTTGGCTTAACATCTTGCTTGCCAAACACCACAGGTGGCGTCATGAACTATTCCATTTCATTACCTACATCCCCCCATTACTTGGGTGCCCAGGGCCACGGACCGGGTCACAGCTGCCGTGACACATCCCACTGACACCTGACTGGTACCGAGTACCCCACAGCCCTGGGAGGGTGACCCACCCACCCTCATCATGGGAGACTTCAACATTCTTATTGCCCTTCCCCTCTCTCCATCTGCTTCTCACCTTTTATCTCTAACCTCCTCTTTTGGCCTCTCGCAGCATACTAACTCTCCAATGCATGAAGATGGAAACTCCCTCGACTTGGTCTTTGCTCAGTGGGTGATTTCACAAACTCCCCTCTCCCACTCGCTGACCACAACCTTCTATCATTCTCTATCAAGAACTGCCATCCCACCCAGGTCACCCCCACTTTCCACACTTTTAGAAACATACAGGCCATTAACACCCAGAATCTTATGACAAGCTTGCAGTCATCGTTGGCCTTCATCTCCTCCCTCTCATGTCCTGATTCTGCACTGAAGCATTACAATGAAGCACTTCAAAGTGCCCTTGATGAAATTGCACCTCCTATACATAGATCAACTAGGCACAGACGGCGACAACTATGGCATACGCTGCAAACACGTTACCTACAACGGTGCTCCAGGTGCTCCGAACATCTGTGGAGAAAATCCAATTTACCCAAAGATTTCATCCATTATAAGTTTATGCTTAAAACATATAACACTGCCCTTCACCTCTCAAAACAAACCTATTTCAACACCCTCATCCCCTCACTATCCAATAACCCGAAAGGTCTCTTTGACACTTTTCATTCCCTACTTAACCCAAGAGTGCAGGCCCCGACCATGGATCTCCATGCTGACGATCTGGCTAATTATTTCAAAGAATAAATTGACCATATCCAACAGGAAATTATCTCCCAATCCCCTCATACCATGCACTATCCTCCCTCCCCCACTGCATCTAGCTCACTCTCTGATTTTGAACCAGTCACAGAAGAAGAAGTAAGCAGGCTACTTGCATCTTCTCGCCCAACCACTTGCACCAGTGACCCATTTCCATCACATCTACTCCAGTCCCTTTCCCCTGCTGTCACCCCTCACCTAACTAAAATATTTTACCTCTCTCTTCTGGTATCTTTCCCTCTTCATTTAAGCATGCCATCATACATCCACTACTTAAAAAAACATTCCTCGACCAAAACTGTACCGCTAACTATAGACGTGTCTCTAATCTTCCCTTCATCTCTAAACTCCTGGAATGCCTGGTCCTCTCCCGTCTTATCCGCTATCTCTCAGATAACTCTCTCCTCGACCCTCTACAGTCCGGTTTCTGCTCTCTACACTCTACTGAAACTGCCCTCACTAAAGTCTCAAATGATCTTCTAACAGCTAAATCTAATGGTCACTACTCCATGCTAATTTTCTTGGATCTCTCCACAGCATTCGACACTGTGGATCATCAGCTCCTCCTCACTATGCTCCATTCCATTAGCCTCAAGGACACTGTTCTCTCTTGGTTCTCCTCCTATCTCTCTGACCGCTCCTTTACTGTATCTTTTGCTGGCTCCTCCTCCTCTCATCTTCCCCTTACTGTTGAGGTTCCTCAAGGATCGGTTCTACGCCCCCTCCTTTTTCTCTTTGTATACTGCCCATATTGGTCAAGCAATCAGTAGATTTGGGTTCCAGTACCATCTCTATGCTGATGACACCCAATTATACACTTCTTCTCCTGATATCACACCTGCCTTTTTGGAAAACACCAGTGATTGTCTTACCGCTGTCTAACATCATGTCCTCCCTCTATCTGAAACTGAACCTGTCAAAAACTGAACTCCTCATGTTTCCTCCCTCTACCAACCTATCTATGCCCGACATTGCCATTTCCGTGTGTGGTTCCACCATTACACCTCAGCAACATGCTTGCTGTCTTGGGGTCATACTTGATTCCAAGCTTTCGTTCACCCCCCACATCCGATCACTGGCTCGCTCTTGTTATCTGCACCTCAAAAACATTTCTAGAATTCGACCCTTTCTTACTTTCAACTCTGCAAAACTCTTACCGTTTCTCTTATTCATTCTCATCTGGACTATTGTAACTCGTTACTAATCAGTCTCCCTCTTACCAAACTCTCCCCTCTCCAATCCGTCTTGAATGCTGAAGCCAGGATCATATTCCTCACCAATCGCTATACTGATGCCTCTACCTTGTGCCAGTCCTTACACTGGCTACCCATCCACTCCAGACTTCAGTATAAACTTATTACCCTCACCCACAAAGCACTCCATGGCTCAGCACCACCCTACATATCCTCCCTAGTCACACCCTACCCATGCCCTCTGTTTTGCTAATGACCTGAGGTTAGCACCCTCATTAATCAGAACCTCCCACTCCCATCTCCAAGACTTTTCACGTGCTGCGCCGATTCATTGGAATGCACTACCCAGGCAAATATGATTAATCCCCAATCCCCACAGTTTTAAGCGTGCCTTAAAAACACAATTGTTCAGACTGGCCTATCGCCTCAACGCACTAACCTAAATATTCCTGTGTGGCTGATTTAAATTTTTTTTACCATATCCAGGTTCCTTGCATCATGTTCTCACATGCTTTTTACATTTAATAGCCCTTTGTGTCTGTACTGTTACATATTTAGACTGTTAACTGGTTCATGCAGCAACAGGAACACCCGATTCTTACACTAGGGATGGTCCAAACAATAAAAACAATAAAAGCAATTGTTACCATCCATCTTTCGTGTCTCCCCTTTTCCCTAATAGATTGTAAGCTTGTGAGCAGGGCCCTCATTCCTATTGGTATCTGTTTTGATCTATGTGTTTATTGCTATGCTATGCTCTAGTGTCTATTGTCTGTAGAAGTCCCTCTATAATGTAAAGTGCTGCGGAATATGCTGGCGCTATAGAAATTATTATAAAAATATTTTAATTATTGATCAATAAAGTGTATTGATTTTAGTATAAAATTTTGGGATCTCTTCTTTGGTTCCAAAATTGTACTGATGTAAAGTAAACATGTGGGAAATGTCACTTTTACATTTTTTGTGTGCCGTATCTCTGTGATTTAAGGGCATAAAAATTCAAAGCGAACTTTTTGCCAAATTTCCGTTTTTTTCACAAATAAACGCAAGTTATATCAATGAAATTTTACCACTAACATGAAGTACAATATGTCACAAGAAAACAGAAACACCAGGATCTATGGTAGTGTTCCAGAGTTATAACCTGATAAAGGGACAGTGGTCAGAATTGTAAAAATTGGCCCAGTCATTAACATGCAAACCACCCTTAGGGGTAAAGGGGTTAAGCTCCTCCTACGCTCCACCTACACTCCACCTGCGATCATGTTTAATCGCAGTGTTCCGGAGGTTAATATGCCGGGAGCAGTCCGTGACTGCTCCTGGCACTTAGTGCCGGGTGTGAGCTGTGAGAATCAGCTGACACTTGATCGCGATAAGCTGCGCTCCCCCGTGAGCACGGCTGATTGCACATGACATACTATCCCATCCATGGGCATTAAGTCCCAGGGCACATGGACGGGATAGCTGAATCAGGGTTTGAAGAGGGGTATGAGTTCTACAGGAATTAGTAAATTCATGTTTCTATACAGAGCAGAGAAAACAAAAGAATTAGCTGGGTAGAAAGGCAAAATGAGCAATTGTAAGTACACAGTGCTATGTAATATGGTGTCTGCAATATATTAAGCGGATAGAAACTTTGATGGGAGGAGTGCTTCTTTAACCTCTGTTTCAGTTTTTGAATTTCTGTTTTTTGCTTCCATTCTTCTCAGAGCCATAACTTTTTTATTTTTCAGTCAATATGGCCATGTAAGAGCTTGTTTTTTACAGGATAAGTAGTACTTTTGAGCAACAGCGTTGGTTTTAACATATTGCCTACTTTAAAACGGGAACAAAATTCTAAGTGTGGTGAAATTGCAAAAAAAGTGCAATTCCACGGTTGTTTTTTTTTCTATGTTCAGTAAATGCTAAAACTGACCTGTCAATATGATTCTCCATGTTGTCGCATGGACCCGTCCTATGTGACGTGACCAGCAGGCCGGTAACTAAAACAACAAGACGCGGCACGTGATAGTGTCCTGTGTGACACGGCTCGCAGGCCGGTAACTAAAACAACAAGACAAGGGAAGGGAAACAGTTACAACGGTGGGTCCTGTCATAGGGGAAGGGGATTTGGAGACCTCCTGCACTCCTCTGAGTCAGTGTCCCTAACGCTCCTAACGTTCCCTATGCCGGATCCGCACCGGGCGCCGATCAGGAACTTGTCGCCCTCGCACACCCTACACCTATCCCTTGCTAGGGAGTTGGGTGGCGCAGGCACTGGCCCCACCGCTGTACTAATACACACTCTAAGGAAAAACACAAACGGGGAAACACAACTTAGCTTTACTCTGTTGCACTTGCTCCTGGCAACAGAGTCCACCACCAGCATGTAGCTCTCCTCCTGAATCGCTGCCACCAAGCTGTCAGAGCTACAAGGAAATCCCCTATGACTCCCTCCACACCAGGGCTAAGACAGTGCTGCAAGGACCTCTCTCCAGATACTTCCTCCACCAAGGATGGTTGAAATGAACACTATCACCAACCCTGATTGCAACACCTGTGACTCTTTTATAGCAGAGCCAGCAATCACACCTGCATATTAATCATGTGCACTTAACTAAAGAAACTAGAGTGCAATGACGCTCTCCACCACCGGGGGGCAAACTTAGAACAAAAGAAACCACAGTGCAATAATCCTAATGGCCACCGGGGGCAAAAACCCACCTTAAGCACAGCTTAAGAAAAAAAAAGTTTCCTGTGCTTTTTATCAGTCCTGATCCACCATGGATCATGACACATGTCATGATGAGTTCACAGACACCAAACATGTATAGGTTCTTTTTTATTTAGGTGTTGGAAAAAATTTCCCAAAAAAGGCGCCATTTTCTGAGACCTGTAGCGTCTCCATTTTTCATGATCTTGGGTTAGGTGAGGGCTTATTTTTTGCACGCTGAGCTGACATTTTTATTCATACCATTTTGGTGTAGAAAGGATGTTTTGATTGCCCGTTATTGCATTTTATTAAAATGTAATAGCAACCAAAAAAAGGAATTCTGGCGGTTTAAATTTTTTTCTCATTACACCGTTTAGCAATTGGGTTAATTCTTTTTTTATATTGATAGATCAGGCGATTCTGAATGTGGTAATACCAAATATGTGTATATTTGATTTTTTTATTGTTTTATTTTGAAAGGGGCAAAAGGGGGGTGATTTAAACTTTCATTTTTTATTTTTTAAAATATTTTAAAAACATTTTCTTTTACTTTTTGAATGCTTCAATAGTCTCTAAGGGTGACTAGAATCTGCAGTACTGTGATCACTTTTGCTACACACAGGCAATGATCCGATCGCCTGTGTTGCAGAAATGCTCACTTGCTATGAGCACCGACCATGGGGTGGTGCTCAAAGCAATCTGGCAAGGACAACCATAAAGGTCTGCTGCAGACCTTTAGTTGTCATGTCGACCCATCAGTGACCCGTGATCATGTGATGGGGTCACCAATGGGCAGGATTAGCAACGTGCTTCCGGTAAGCCTGAGTTAAATGCCACTGTCAAAGATTGACAGTGACATTGAACTAGTTAACAGCCATGGGTGGATTGCGATCCACCCGTGGCTGTTGTGGGCACATGTCACCTATATAGCTCAGCTGTCATGTGCCCAGAAAGGTGCGGGCTCAGTGCCGGAGCTTAAAGAGAGTGCATAAGTTCTCTCTAGGGTTTAGATTAGATGTGAAAGGGGTAATGTCATTATTCTTTTTTCTTTAAGGCCTTTACTAGCAGGCCAGAAGAGGAGTATGCAATGGAACATTGTACTGCATAAAAATCATGGTTTTCTTGAAAGATGCAGACTTTTTCCTGTACCACTGCTTCAAGAAAGTGTCTTCTAAAAACTATCAGTGCATTTTGGAGTTGATTTTGAGCTCATCTTGAACCAAAAACCGTCCAACTAGCTCATCTTTAATAATACCAGCTCATGGCAGTACTCTCCACTCCATCTTGGTGAAGTCGAAATGGGGCCTGTGCCTAACCATCTGGTCCATCAAAAGTCACTCTCATCTCATCAGTAGAGTTGAGCGAAACGGGTCGAAAAAATTCAAAAGTCGCCGACTTTTGGCAAAGTCGGGTTTCATGAAACGAAACCCGACCCTAGGATGAGGTCGGCCACGAGGTCGGCGACTTACGCGCCAAAGTCGCGTTTCAAAAGTTTGTTTTGCGCTCTTTTTCAGCCAATCAGGATCCACGGACACTGTGGGCAACGTGATGACATAGGCACGGGTCACCACCATCTTTCAGAAGGGCATGCAAGTGATTGGCTTGCTTTGGTGGGCATCACAGGGGGTATAAAAGGGCGTGCACGCCGACCGCCATCTTACTTCTGCCGATCTCAGTATAGGGAGAGGTTGCTGCTGATTCTGTAGGGAGAGTGTTAGGCAGGGAAGAAGACAAAAAAACTGCTTCTGCTGCTAGCAATTTGGCCTGCACAACACACCAGTCACTGTGTGTGCAGTGCAAGGGGAGGCTATATAGTGGTGTATCAGTGGTGTTGGTTGTTGGGCTGCCTTCTAAGGCTTCCTGACAGGCTGGCATTGCTGTTTACCCACTGCTCTGCAAACTGCTTTTTTAAAAGCAATCCAATCTCCCTTATCCTCTAGTCACTTTGGTCACAGCTCTGCCATCGAGCCTGTCACATAGCGCTCAGATATTCATTGGGCCTCAAACTGCTTTTTTAAGAGCAATCCCAATTTTTTTTTTTGTCCTGCTGAGAAGAAAAAAAAACTGCTTCTGCTGCTGATAGCAATTTGGCCTGCACAACACACCAGTCACTGTGTGTGCAGTGCAAGGGGAGGCTATATTGTGGTGTATCAGTGGTGTTGGTTGTTGGGCTGCCTTTTAAGGCTTCCTGACAGGCTGGCATTGCTGTTTATCCACTGCTCCGCAAACTGCTTTTTTAAAAGCAATCCAATCTCCCTTATCCTCTAGTCACTTAGGTCACAGCTGTGCCATCGAGCCTGTCACATAGCGCTCAGATATCATTGGGCCTCACACAATCCAAAAGTGTCCAGTGTCCAAAAGTGTGTGCAGAGATTCAAAATCTCACTTATCCTCTAGTCACTTAGGTCACAGCTGTGCCATCAAGCCTGTCACATAGGGCTCAGATATCAGTGGGCCTCACACAATCCAAAAGTGTCCAGTGTCCAAAAGTGTGGGCAGAGATTCAAAATCTCACTTATCCTCTAGTCACTTAGGTCACAGCTGTGCCATCGAGCCTGTCACATAGCGCTCAGATATCAGTGGGCCTCACACAATCCAAAAGTGTCCAGTGTCCAAAAGTGTGTGCAGAGATTCAAAATCTCACTTATCCTCTAGTCACTTAGGTCACAGCTGTGCCATCGAGCCTGTCACATAGCGCTCAGATATTCATTGGGCCTCACACAATCCAAAAGTGTCCAGTGTCCAAAAGTGTGTGCAGAGATTCAAAATCTCACTTATCCTCTAGTCACTTAGGTCACAGCTGTGCCATCAAGCCTGTCACATAGCGCTCAGATATCAGTGGGCCTCACACAATCCAAAAGTGTCCAGTGTCCAAAAGTGTGTGCAGAGATTCAAAATCTCACTTATCCTCTAGTCACTGAGGTCACAGCTGTGCCATCGAGCCTGTCACATAGCGCTCAGATATCAGTGGGCCTCACACAATCCAAAAGTGTCCAGTGTCCAAAAGTGTGTGCAGAGATTCAAAATCTCACTTATCCTCTAGTCACTTAGGTCACAGCTGTGCCATCAAGCCTGTCACATAGCGCTCAGATATCAGTGGGCCTCACACAATCCAAAAGTGTCCAGTGTCCAAAAGTGTGTGCAGAGATTCAAAATCTCACTTATCCTCTAGTCACTTAGGTCACAGCTGTGCCATCGAGCCTGTCACATAGCGCTCAGATATTCATTGGGCCTCACACAATCCAAAAGTGTCCAGTGTCCAAAAGTGTGTGCAGAGATTCAAAATCTCACTTATCCTCTAGTCACTTAGGTCACAGCTGTGCCATCGAGCCTGTCACATAGCGCTCAGATATTCATTGGGCCTCACACAATCCAAATGTGTCCAGTGTCCAAAAGTGTGTGCAGAGATTCAAAATCTCACTTATCCTCTAGTCACTTAGGTCACAGCTGTGCCATCGAGCCTGTCACATAGCGCTCAGATATTCATTGGGCCTCACACAATCCAAAAGTGTCCAGTGTCCAAAAGTGTGTGCAGAGTTTCAAAATCTCACTTATCCTCTAGTCACTTAGGTCACAGCTGTGCCATCGAGCCTGTCACATAGCGCTCAGATATCAGTGGGCCTCACACAATCCAAAAGTGTCCAGTGTCCAAAAGAGTGGGCAGACATTCAAAATCTCACTTATCCTCTAGTCACTTAGGTCACAGCTGTGCCATCGAGCCTGTCACATAGCGCTCAGATATCAGTGGGCCTCACACAATCCAAAAGTGTCCAGTGTCCAAAAGTGTGTGCAGAGATTCAAAATCTCACTTATCCTCTAGTCACTTAGGTCACAGCTGTGCCATAGAGCCTGTCACATAGCGCTCAGATATTCATTGGGCCTCACACAATCCAAAAGTGTCCAGTGTCCAAAAGTGTGTGCAGAGATTCAAAATCTCACTTATCCTCTAGTCACTTAGGTCACAGCTGTGCCATCGAGCCTGTCACATAGCGCTCAGATATTCATTGGGCCTCACACAATCCAAAAGTGTCCAGTGTCCAAAAGTGTGTGCAGAGATTCAAAATCTCACTTATCCTCTAGTCACTTAGGTCACAGCTGTGCCATCAAGCCTGTCACATAGCGCTCAGATATCAGTGGGCCTCACACAATCCAAAAGTGTCCAGTGTCCAAAAGTGTGTGCAGAGATTCAAAATCTCACTTATCCTCTAGTCACTTAGGTCACAGCTGTGCCATCGAGCCTGTCACATAGCGCTCAGATATCAGTGGGCCTCACACAATCCAAAAGTGTCCAGTGTCCAAAAGTGTGTGCAGAGATTCAAAATCTCACTTATCCTCTAGTCACTTAGGTCACAGCTGTGCCATCGAGCCTGTCACATAGCGCTCAGATATTCATTGGGCCTCACACAAACCAAAAGTGTCCAGTGTCCAAAAGTGTGTGCAGAGATTCAAAATCTCACTTATCCTCTAGTCACTTAGGTCACAGCTGTGCCATCGAGCCTGTCACATAGCGCTCAGATATTCATTGGGCCTCACACAATCCAAAAGTGTCCAGTGTCCAAAAGTGTGTGCAGAGATTCAAAATCTCACTTATCCTCTAGTCACTGAGGTCACAGCTGTGCCATCAAGCCTGTCACATAGCGCTCAGATATTCATTGGGCCTCACACAATCCAAAAGTGTCCAGTGTCCAAAAGTGTGTGCAGAGATTCAAAATCTCACTTATCCTCTAGTCACTTAGGTCACAGCTGTGCCATCGAGCCTGTCACATAGCGCTCAGATATTCATTGGGCCTCACACAATCCAAAAGTGTCCAGTGTCCAAAAGTGTGTGCAGAGATTCAAAATCTCACTTATCCTCTAGTCACTTAGGTCACAGCTGTGCCATCAAGACTGTCACATAGCGCTCAGATATTCATTGGGCCTCACACAATCCGAAAGTGTCCAGTGTCCAAAAGTGTGTGCAGAGATTCAAAATCTCACTTATCCTCTAGTCACTTAGGTCACAGCTGTGCCATCAAGCCTGTCACATAGCGCTCAGATATTCATTGGGCCTCACACAATCCAAAAGTGTCCAGTGTCCAAAAGTGTGTGCAGAGATTCAAAATCTCACTTATCCTCTAGTCACTTAGGTCACAGCTGTGCCATCAAGCCTGTCACATAGCACTCAGATATCAGTGGGCCTCACACAATCCAAAAGTGTCCAGTGTCCAAAAGTGTGTGCAGAAATTCAAAATCTCCCCTGTCCTATAGACACCTTGTACCTTGTTTTACATACTATATAGTTTGTTGGATTTTGTCTACATTTCTACCAAAAATGAGGAAGGCTGGTGGAAGAGGCCGTGGAATTGGGCTGGGGTTGGCAGCTGGTAATGATGGTGTTGGTGGTGGATCTGATGGTAGTGGCAAGAGCAAAATAGGACCGAATGTAGGAGGTGTTGAGCCTGCGTCATCGTCTGGCTACATAAGGCCTCGAACGCTTAGTTTTCTAGGAGTTGGCAAACCGCTTTTAAAGCCAGAGCATCAGGAAAAAGTTTTGTCTTACATTGCTGACTCAGCCTCCAGCTCTATCGCCTCCTCTTCTTCAGTTGTAAAAAGTAAAAGCACTGAGTCGTCATTGGAGGCTCATGTTCATGAACCACACCTTTCCTTGTGTCCTTCACCCCAACCAAGATTGAAGGATGACGCAGGCCATACTACTGATTACTCCATGGAGCTGTTTTCACATACCATGCCTGGATTATCAAGTGAAATGGTGAATTACCCAGGCCAAGATGAATCTGACATGGAGTGCACTGATGCACAGCCGCTGATGGATGATTCTGCTGGTACATTCACTCAGAGCACTACATTGTCCTCGCAGTGTACAGAGCCAGATTCTGACCCTGATGAGACTCAGGTGCCCCTTCCCGCACACTATACCACCATACACGGTGACACAGAGGAAGGTGCACATGACATAGAAGAGGAGGTGATGGATGACCCAGTTGTTGACCCAGATTGGCATCCATTGGGGGAAGAGGGTGCTGCTTCCAATAGCTCAGATGAGGAGCATCCACAGCAGACATCGACATCGCAACAGCTGTTTTCTGGCAGGCCCGGAGCACTCCAAAGACAGGTTCCAAACATCAAAAGAGTTGCTGGACAGCTTGTCCAGAGGGTCAAAAGATCACAGCGTGCTAGGCCGCAAAATGTCTGCCAAAGTAGGAAGAGTGCAGTGTGGCACTTTTTTGAACAAAATCCTCATGATCAGGCAAAGGTTATCTGTAAGAAGTGCGCAAAGACCTTTAGCCGAGGGAATAATCTGAAAAATTTGAATACCAGTTGCATGCTTAGACATTTAACCAGCATGCACTTGCAAGCGTGGACACAACACCAAACCTCAAGTGCCACATGTGCAACTGATCACAACGAAGGTAGTCATCAACGCTACATTGTTTCCCCCACTGTAAGCCCACCGGTTAGCACAGCAGCAAATGTTGAGGTGTCGTTGCAAGGCCACAGCAGTCAGGGAATCCCACTGTTATATCAACGAAAGACTGATTCTAGGCCATCAGAAAGAACACCAACTCCATCACCATCATCAACCCTCTCTCAGTCCGCCCTGTCCACCGCTACTTCCACCATATGCAGCTCTCAAGTCCAGCTCACCCTCCCAGACACTATGAGTAGGTCAAGAAAGTACTCAGTCTCTCATCCGCGTACACTGGGTTTGAACGCCCACATTGCCAAACTAATCTCGTTTGAGATGATGCCCTTTCGGTTGGTGAAAAGCACAGCTTTCCGCAAACTCATGGCCTATGCAGTACCACGCTATGACCTACCCAGTCGCCACTTCTTCTCTCACAAAGCCATCCCAGCCCTCCACCATCATGTGAAAGACCGCATTGTCCATGCACTCAAGCAGTCAGTGAGCGGAAAGGTACACCTCACAACTGATGCATGGTCCAGTCGGCATGGCCAGGGCCGTTACGTGTCCATCACTGTGCACTGGGTTAATGTGGTGGATGCAGGGTCCACAGGGGACAGCGGTGGTGGGACAGTGCTGCCTAGCCCACAGTATAGGAAACAGTTGGCTGTAGGCGTTCCACCCTCCTCCTCCTCCTCCTCCTCCAGAAGCGAAAGCTCGTCCACAGAGCGCAGTCGTACAAGCACTCCATCTGCAGCTGCCACTGTTGCACATGATGTGTCCCCCTATCGAGCAGCTAGTGGAAAGCGTCAGCAGGCTGTGTTGCAGATGATGTGTTTGGGCGACAGACTTACCGCCGAGGTGCTGGCCGAGTACTTGAAGCGACAAACTGAGTCATGGCTGGGCAGTGTACATCTTTAGGCAGGCAAGGTAGTTAGTGATAACGGCCGTAATTTTGTGGCAGCCATAGCCCTTTCAAATCTCAGCCACATACCTTGCTTGGCTCACACCTTGAACCTGGTGGTGCAGTGCTTCCTCAAAAATTATCCGGAGTTAACAGCCCTGCTCCAGAAGGTGCAAAGACTGTGCGCGCACATCCGCCGGTCGCCTGTACACTCTGTTCGTATGCAGAAGCTGCAGCGATTGCTCCACCTTCCCAACCACCGCCTCATTATCGACATTGCAACAAGGTGGAACTCCACCCTGCACATGGTGGAGCGGCTGTGCGAGCAGAGGCAGGCCATAATGCATTTGTGGGAGGATACACGGCCAGGCACTTTGAGAGCAGACATGGAGTTGACAGGTGTGCAGTGGTCGAAGCTGAAAGACCTCTGTAAAGTCCTTCAGTGTTTTGAGGAATGCACACGGCTGGTAAGCGCAGAAGACGCCATCCTAAACATGAGCATCCCACTTATGCGTCTGCTCATGCAAACTTTGACGCACCTTAAGGAGCAGGCGTCTGCAGCCAATGTTGATGAGGAGGAAGAGGAGGAGGGAATCCTTGATGACATTCAGCCATTGTCTGCTCAGGGACCTCTCCTGGACGAGGTGGAGGAAGAAGAGGAGGAGGAGGAGGAGGATGATGGGGATGATTAATTAGGGGAGGAGGATGCATCTCATGGGGCAAGTGAAAATGTTGGCGTGGCAAGGTCTGGTACAGGGTTTGTGCGTGACTGGAGGGATGTGGATTTGCCAGAAAGTGCTCCTCCAACCAGCACTCGCAGTGCATCATTGACACCGGGAACATTGGCCCACATGTCAGATTATGCCTTGCGGATCCTAAAAAGGGACCCCCGCATTGCCAAAATGATGAACGATGACGACTACTGGTTGGCCAGCATCCTGGATCCACGCTATAAAGGCAAATTACAAAACATCATGCCACAGGAGAACCTTGACCTAATATTGGCTAATAAACCAGCAACTCTGGTAAATCGGTTGCTTGAGGCATTCCCAGCACACAGCAGCGGTGATGGTTCTCACACGAGCCGTACGGGCCGGGGGCAGCTTGGCAGAGGTGTTCGTGGTGCACACAGCAGAAGTGGCGTTGGAGACAGGGGTTTCATGACAATGTTGTGGACTGATTTTTCAAGTACCGCTCACACAACTGGTAATACTGCATCTATGGAAAGTGACAGGAGACAGCAGTTGTCAACTATGGTTACAAACTACTTTTCCTCCCATATCGATGTTCTCCCACACAGGTCATTCCCCTTTGACTATTGGGCCGCTAAACTGGACACCTGGCCTGAATTGGCACAATATGCCTTACAGGAGCTCGCTTGCCCAGCTGCAAGTGTGCTATCGGAAAGAGTCTTCAGTGCAGCTGGATCAATCCTGACAGAAAAAAGGACCCGTCTGTCAACCCAAAATGTGGATGATCTAACCTTCATTAAAATGAACCATGCATGGGTTTCCAAGGATTTTGTCCCACCTTCCCCTGATGACACATAGGGTGACAGAAAAATAGCTTGCTTTGGTCCACCTCTTCCTGGGACTTGACCTATTTCGCCTTTTGCATCAGCTGAATGTCCAACATCAACATATGCCACTTTCTAAAACTCCCTAACTGTGCTGCCTCCCCCCCCATGGCCGGGGTCACCACCTAGCGCACGACACCATGCGAGTGCCGTTGCCCTGGACAGGTGGGTAGGCCGACTCTTGGGCGCGGGCACTGGCACAGGGTCCCTCATAGTGCAATCAAGTGTCTCTGATGGTGGTGGTGCACACCCACCGTCAGACACACCGCTGTACTATGAGGGGCCCAGTGCCAGTACCGACGCCCACGAGTCGGCCCCCCTTGCTTGGGCAGGGCCCCAGCATTTGCAATCTTTACCTCTCCCTGCTCCTCCGCTGTGTAATCTGGGCCGTCAAATCCATACTGTGCCTGACACCGTCTGAGCCTGCCTCCTGAGACATATATTTTGAATGTGTACGCTATCCATACATGTTATCCGGGGATACGGTACCCTTTCTAACCTTTGTGCAATCACGTGCAATCCATACTGGGCCTAACACCGTCTGAGCCTGCCTCCTGAGACATATATTTTGAATGTGTACGCTATCCATACATGTTATCCGGGGATACGGTACCCTTTCTAACCTTTGTGCAATCACGTGCAATCCATACTGGGCCTGACACCGTCTGAGCCTGCCTCCTGATGTATAGACATATATTTTGAATGTGTACGCTATCCATACATGGTATCCGGGGAAACGGTACCCTTTCTAACCTTTGTGCAATCACGTGCAATCCATACTGGGCCTAACACCGTCTGAGCCTGCCTCCTGAGACATATATTTTGAATGTGTACGCTATCCATACATGTTATCCAGGGATACGGTACCCTTTCTAACCTTTGTGCAATCATGTGCAATCCATACTGGGCCTAACACCGTCTGAGCCTGCCTCCTGAGACATATATTTTGAATGTGTACGCTATCCATACATGTTATCCGGGGATACGGTACCCTTTCTAACCTTTGTGCAATCACGTGCAATCCATACTGGGCCTAACTCCGTCTGAGCCTGCCTCCTGAGACATATATTTTGAATGTGTACGCTATCCATACATGTTATCCGGGGATACGGTACCCTTTCTAACCTTTGTGCAATCACGTGCAATCCATACTGGGCCTAACACCGTCTGAGCCTGCCTCCTGAGACATATATTTTGAATGTGTACGCTATCCATACATGTTATCCGGGGATACGGTACCCTTTCTAACCTTTGTGCAATCACGTGCAATCCATACTGGGCCTAACACCGTCTGAGCCTGCCTCCTGAGACATATATTTTGAATGTGTACGCTATCCATACATGTTATCCAGGGATACGGTACCCTTTCTAACCTTTGTGCAATCACGTGCAATCCATACTGGGCCTAACACCGTCTGAGCCTGCCTCCTGAGACATATATTTTGAATGTGTACGCTATCCATACATGTTATCCGGGGATACGGTACCCTTTCTAACCTTTGTGCAATCACGTGCAATCCATACTGGGCCTAACACCGTCTGAGCCTGCCTCCTGAGACATATATTTTGAATGTGTACGCTATCCATACATGTTATCCAGGGATACGGTACCCTTTCTAACCTTTGTGCAATCACGTGCAATCCATACTGGGCCTAACACCATCTGAGCCTGCCTCCTGAGACATATATTTTGAATGTGTACGCTATCCATACATGTTATCCAGGGATACGGTACCCTTTCTAACCTTTGTGCAATCACGTGCAATCCATACTGGGCCTAACACCGTCTGAGCCTGCCTCCTGAGACATATATTTTGAATGTGTACGCTATCCATACATGTTATCCGGGGATACGGTACCCTTTCCAACCTTTGTGCAATCACGTGCAATCCATACTGGGCCTGACACCATCTGAGCCTGCCTCCTGATGTATAGACATATATTTTGAATGTGTACGCTATCCATACATGGTATCCGGGGAAACGGTACCCTTTCTAACCTTTGTGCAATCACGTGCAATCCATACTGGGCCTAACACCGTCTGAGCCTGCCTCCTGAGACATATATTTTGAATGTGTACGCTATCCATACATGTTATCCAGGGATACGGTACCCTTTCTAACCTTTGTGCAATCACGTGCAATCCATACTGGGCCTAACACCGTCTGAGCCTGCCTCCTGAGACATATATTTTGAATGTGTACGCTATCCATACATGTTATCCGGGGATACGGTACCCTTTCTAACCTTTGTGCAATCACGTGCAATCCATACTGGGCCTAACACCGTCTGAGCCTGCCTCCTGAGACATATATTTTGAATGTGTACGCTATCCATACATGTTATCTGGGGATACGGTACCCTTTCTAACCTTTGTGCAATCACGTGTAATCCATACTGGGCGTGAGAACGGCTGGCGAGCTGTTAAGCAAGCTACAGCACCTGTGGTTTGCACATGTAAGTTTTTCATTTTTTCAGGAATGACGGTTAGGCCTAATTCCGGTACTGCAGTTGACCTGCACTTACTGGGAAATCATTGTTCGCGGGTAATAATTGTAATCAGTGATCCCCATCACTAACGTTGTTCAGCGGGTTATCTGCCCCTGTAAGCGACAAACGCTCGCCTTTTCAGTGTAGCGCACATGCATCCACGGACATGTAAGGGCATGACACACCAGTTATTGGCCAATCTCATGTTCCAGAGCCTCACGTGTCCCTCTAGTAAGCCGGACTCGGACCGCGGGGCATGACGGAGTCTCGTTCGTTAACGGAATTAAGCTTGCAATGTGTGCATCTGTTCTGTAGCTGGCATGGTTGAGGTTTCCCAGGTGGAGTCGAATTTAACCGTAGGCTCCACTCCTGGTGGTGCCCTTCTGGACATTCCTTTAAGGTTCAGCTTTGCAACCATACTGCCCACGTAAAACAAACGCTTTGCCTTCATGAACGCTGTTTGGAGGGTCATGACTCGTGGGAATAACGCCGCCCAATCAGTTAACCTGCTAGAGAGATCCTTCGTTGCTCCCAAGCATGACATCACACTCCCTAGGAAGAAGGTAATGCCACTGTGGCGACTGTACTCCTGGGGGCGACACAAGTGCACTGATGCCCAGCCACTGCTCGATGAATCTGCTGGTACATTGACCCAGACCACTACATTCCCCTCGCACGCTACACAGCCTGAATCTGACCCTGATGAAACTCAGGTTACCCTTCCCATATACAGTTCCATCTTACACGGTGACAAAGAGGAAGCTGCAGATGAAAGTGCAGGTTCGGCCCACCCGCCATCAGACACACCACCGTACTATCAGAGGCCCTGTGCCAGTGCCGTCGCCAACGAGTGTGCCCCCCCTGCTTGCTCAGGATCACAGCACTTGCAAGGTTGAAATACTGTGAAGTGAGATGGAAGATGGGGACGATGAGGAGTCCAGACTAGTACAGGGATTCCCTAGCGAGGAGACTTATTTGATAGTTTTCAATGTTGGGACAGCAATTTTTGGGGAGCACTATACTCTGGAGAATGATAGATGGGGCCCACCATACACTGGAACATTCCAAAGGTGGACATCAGACACTGGAGCAGCATTTACAGGGCTCATTATACACTAGAGCATTAGAAATGGGGCCCATTATGTTTGGAGCATTATTTGGGCCCATAAGACAGTGGAGCTTCATCCATGGGGACCAACATATACTGTAGCATTATGTGGAGCTCATCATATACTGTTTCAAACATTATATGGGACCAATGATTCTGTATGGAGAAATAGATGGGCCTTGTCATGAGATGTAAAAAGTGAAGTATTTTTCATTGTACTATACCGCTATTTCTCTGCCGTATCGGAGCATGATGAGTTGTGGTATGTGTTAAAGGGGCGCTCTTTCGCCCAGGGCACATGAAAACCTGGAGCCAGCCCCCCCCCACAACTTTAGCCAAATAACCCCCATTTTTCAGTGCGTAACTTGTATTATGAAGTTAATTAAGGTTGACAAGCTTAAGTAAGAAGAATTTATGCTTTTGGCATTCAAATGGGCACTGTAGGTGTGTTTCCTGTCCTCCTCTCACTGCCGACTTTTATTCCCCATTGACTTACATTGGGTTTCGTGTTTCGGGACGACCCCGACTTTTCCCTATAATCGGCCGATCTTGCTCGACCCGACTTTTGGAAAAGTCGGGTTTCACGAAACGAAACGCGACCCTAAAAAACCAAAAGTCGCTCAACTCTACTCATCAGTCCATAAACCTTTTTAAAATCCATCTTCAGATATTTTTTGGTCCAGTCTTCATGTTTTAACTTCTTTCTCTGGGTTAGTGGTGGTTGGGTTTCAGCCTTCTTTACCTTGTTCTTTGAGCACTGAACAATTTGTACCTCTGTGCACTTCAGGGAGGTTCCAGTTTTGGAATATGATAGCACATGGATTCCTGGTCACCTCTTGTTTAATTATTCTCAAATTTTTGGCAGTTAATGTGTGTCTTTTTTTATCAACACGCTTTTTATGATCATATTTCTAGTAAAACATTTGATGGTTTCAAGACTGCTGCATCCCTCTGTAAGGCTTTTAACAATTTTTACTTTTCATTGTTGGTTAAATCTCGTTTTTGGCCGATTTTGCCAGAAGGAAACAAATTGCCTAATAATTTTTCACATCTTGATAAAGGATATTGATATCCTTAGGCAAAATCGTACTTTGCTACACAAATACACATCAACCGGAACTGCTTTATCCAATGAGCATTCAAGTTTATACAGCTTGAAGTTCGAAAATATGCCTAAAAATTATGATATGGTCAAAATACGCCTACCTAATTATTGTGTACGCATTGTATGTGCCTGTATGTAAAGTTTGTGTGCATGTGCCTATATGTATGGTGTGTATATATCTGATTGTATATATGATATGTGTGTATCTGCCTGCCTATAAACATAAACAGAGGAGTAAGAGAAACATCACTGGTCCCGGGGAGGAAGAATAACTATGATTTTATTACTTTTTCCCTTTCCCTATTTCAAGGCTATGAGCATAAACACATTTAAAATGGAAAACTCATTTAAAAGAGTGGGGCCCATATATAGTTATAGAAGAGGGTCCCTTTGCTTTCTGTGAATATATTTGGAGCTATGTGTGAATGCAATTTCTGTCAGCTTCCTGCTGCAGCATTCAGCCTGTACGTCTGAGAGTGGCACAACACAACATGTGTGATGACGTCATCAGATCACGCCACCTGTGCAGATGACATCTCAGTTTGCATAGTGCACTAACCAGAGCAGCCATTGGGGGAACGGTGGAAGATGAGTAGTTTGTGTTTTTTTTTTACTTGTCAGTGCTTTTTGGGGACATGACGTTTTGTGAGAACATCAGTGTGTGCTGGGGGGTGAGCTGCAAGGCTATGAAACTGAATGTTGGGGCCCTCATACTGTGTGTGGGCCGTGGGAGACTTGATGCTGCATGTTGGGGCTATAAGGGGACATCAAATTGTGTTGGGGGTTCTCTTTCTTTGAGATTGTGAGGGACATTGTACTGTGCATAGGAGCTAGTACACTGTCTGTGGGATCTGTGGGGGATATCATATTGTTTGTGGACCCTCATATTTTGTAATGGATTTTGAGTGACATAATGTGTGGTGGCCTTCACACTGCCTGTGAGACCTGTGTGGAACATTAAATTGTGTGTGAGGAGTTTCATAATATGTGGAGGGTTTTGGGGGCCCTTGTAAGGGTGTGCCAGAGTTGGGCCACACTTCTCCCTTCCCCTTTAAGACAAGTGTATTATTATATGATTATTAACTTGCATACCTGTTTTATAATGCTCTCCAGTGTTGAAAGGGACAGCTTAGGGTTAGAAATATCAGTTAGGAATGGGAAGCACAGTTCGGTAATAGTAAGGGGAGGGGCCACTATAGTGCATTATTATTAGGAAAACTTATGCTCACACTAGTGATGGGTCATTCGTGAAAGATCCGGTACAAAGAGCCAGCTCCCTTCTGTGAACAGGCTCCCCAGAGAGCCTGACACCCCAGAGAGAGCTACTGAATTTCCTAAATGGCTCTCATTGGGCATAAAATTCTGGAGTTTGGTGGATGTAACTCTGCCCACGTTGCCTAAACTCTGCCCATTCATCAATTTAATTGGCTAACTGCAAGTAGGCTGGGTTTCGGCCACATTCACATAACTTTTAAATAAGTGTTCACATATTGTGAAGACATATTTAATAGGGATCCATTTAGGATCCAAAAGAGCTGGCTCTTCTTGGTATGTGGAGCTGAGAAAGCGGATCACCAAAAAGAGCCGGACTGCCGATCACTAGCTCACACCACAGTTGACTTTCCAGGTTGGGAGTAGTTAGAATTGGGCATAGTGTACTTGAGTGTAACAACTTCCTGATAAAGATCAGTGTGGTGATGATATAGGAAGATGAGAGTGATAAGCCAAGGAGCTGGAGAGAATTAAGGGCATACGGGACCCCAAGATGAAGCAGCTTGCGGGCGGTCACTTAAAGTTCAGTGGTCATTCTGGGATTATCCGGGGCCTACAGCTGGGACTAGGCAGAATTATGGATGCTTCTTGCTTCTTTCAAAAGTTGCCGGATGGAAGATTGACTGAATCTAGTGGACCTAAGGTCACGGGAGCTGCAGGGTTAAAGGAATGTCATTGGGACTAGGAAATATCAGAAAGAACAGAGTAAGATCAGGAACTGCAAAAGAGAATGGACTGTACTGTATTTGTACAGTATTAAGCTGATTTGTTACAAATGAATCCTAAGTCTGGAATTGTTTTTGTGGACTCTGAATCGGAAACCAAGGTTGCAGGACCAGAAGGGACCCCAGAGATTAAAGTGAGTGTTCTGCTCATCATGCAACACACACCACAGACAACAGAACATTACATTTTCTTTGCGGGGTGCCAGGGTTTGCCGGAGCAACACCCCCTCGCCATGACTACCACCCTGGCCACCTGGGGAGGAGGACTCCCAGACAGTAAAAGGACAGGTACCCAGGGGACCGCCATCAGGGCTCCTGAGGGAACGATACTGGGAGGACAGAAAAAGGAAAGACTTGACTGAATTTGTCAGGGAAACAGGGGGCGGGGCAAGCTTAAAAGGAGCAGGGGGCGCGCTGAAGTGGCAGTTGACAGAGAGCAGGACAATAGACGGGAAGCCGTGTGAGACAGAGAGGACCGAGGGAGCAGACGGTGTGTTGTGGAGAGACCGACAGGCGTCTGTGAAAGGAAAGCTGTGGACTCACCGACAAGTGACACGTGAGAGACTTGCACCGGCGGCCGCTCCCCACATACGGTCACATACAGCCACTCCCGCTGCTTCCCACCCTGTTGTGACAAGGCGGCTACCTCAGGTGACCGCTGCGACGACAGACCATTCCTTTACAGCGGTCAGAACACTGCCCCCTGCCTTCTCCCACAGCGGCGGCCCTGTCATCACCGGCCCCAGGGGGCGCCACCTCGCTACAGGTGGTAGTAGAAGCCCCCGTCCGGTTTGCTAAGGGACCCTGAGCAGAGGTTGGTGAACGGTTATATTTAGAGACTGCGTCATTACCGCACCCCCATCAGCACCGTTTTTTCAGGGCCTGTTGCGCCCCACTGGTATCGCTTCTTCAGGGCCTGTTGCGCCCCACCGACTCCGTTTCTTCAGGGCCTGTTGCGCCTCACCGGCATCGTTTCTTCAGGGCCTGTTGCGCCCCACCGGCACCGTTTCTTCAGGGCCTGTTACGCCCCACCGGCACCATTTCTTCAGGGCCTGTTGCGTCCCACTGGCATTGTTTCTTCAGGGCCTGTTGCACCCCATCGGCACCGTTTCCTCAGGGCCTGTTGTCCCTCACCGTCATTGTTTCTTCAGACCCATGGGGACCCTACTGATGTGGGAGAGTTAAGAACCCGTTTGTTTAGTCAGATGCAAGTAGAGGGGGAGACGATCACAGAGTATATGAATGTCCTCCAAGAATTGCATACGGCTATAGAAAGAAAGGACGGGGTAGGGGCAGGACCTGTTGACATTACCCTACGTGACCTACTGGTGACTGGTTTGCGAGATCCATTAGTCAAACAGGCACTGCGGGAACAGATCAGAATGAATCCCCGAATAGATTTTTCAGAGGTGGGAAGTCAGGCACGTGCTCGAGAGCAAGAGCAGGGGATGGCGGTCCCCATGGGGAAAGTCCGAGGTGTGGAGGCCTCCACGAATGCAGTCAAGGAACCTCAGTGGGTGGAAGAGATGAAGCAAGAGCTGAAAAGTATTAAGGGCGAGTTGGCCGAAGTAAAGAGAAGAACCGAGACCTGGACAGAATGAACTGGCTTTAACCCCGGCTTCTGGGGATCACACTCCCCGAGGGTGGTCAACCTACACAGGACCGGTGTTTTGAGTGTGGAGAACCAGGCCACTTTGCCCGAGATTGTCTGCGGCATGGGAGATACCCACCCCGGCTGCCATTAAACTAAAGGGCTCTGGCCTGGGAGGACGCCGCTCGGAGCCGAAAACCACAACTAGGGGTGGTGGAAGTCCCGAAGATTTAGTAGCAAAATGCCCGGTGGTTTGTGCAGAAGTGGAGGGCCGGGCCGTCCGGTGCCTGGTGGACACGGGGTCACAAGTAAACACTATGCCCGCAACGTATTTTCAACAGAACTTCCCGGAAGCAGCAATGCCTCAGTGGGGGCCCGTGATCAGACTAGTTGCTGCCAATCAACTGCCGGTTCCTGTTGCCGGGGTGGTGTGGGTGCAAGTGACGCTGTGCTGTAAATCTCTTGGTCACAGAGGGGTGGTACTGACTCAAGGAGAAGCTGAAAAGCAACACCCCATCACCCTAGGCATGAATGTTCTATGAGAGTTCGACCATTCCTTTACAGCGGTCAGGACACTGCCCCCCTGCCTTCTCCCACAGCTGCGGCCCTGTCATCACCGGCCCCAGGGGGCTCCACCTCGCTGCAGGCAGTAGTAGAGGCCCCAGTCTGGTTTGCTAAGGGACCCTGAGCAGAGGTTGGTGAACGGTTATATTTAGAGGCTGCATCATTACCACGCCCCCATCAGCACCGTTTCTTCAGGGCCTGTTGCGCCCCACCGGCATCGCTTCTTCAGGGCCTTTTGTGCCCCACCGACACCGTTTCTTCAAGGCCTGTTGCGCCCCACCGGCATCATTTTTTCAGGGCCTGTTGCGCCCCACCGGCACCGTTTCTTCAGGGCCTGCTGCGCCCCACCGGCATTGTTTCTTCAGGGCCTGTTGTGCCCCGTCGGCACCGTTTCCTCAGGGCCTGTTGTGCCCCACCGGCATTGTTTCTTCAGGGCCTGTTGCGCCCCACCGGTACAGTTTGTTCAGGTCCCGACGAGCCCAAACCTTCCCGGAAGATCGAGGCGTCAAGGCAGCTGCATCAATGACCTCTAAGCGGCCGCATCTGCAATCCCGAGCGACACATGGAAGGATAAGTGGACTTTAGAAAATAAGTGTTATAGTATGGCCATAGTCTGGCCTCCGTCACCCGGACTAGCCGGGTGTTACTCGCAGTTACACAAAAAGCACTGTTTAGTTCATTGAGTCCCTGCGAGGACAGATTGCTTGTTCCCCCGTTTTTTCTGTTCAGCATAGCCCTAGTGGCTTCAATTTATTAAAGTTTATTATACAAGTCATACCCTGTCTCGTGTCTCGTCACTGCATACTGAGAACCTGCTAGAACCCTACAACCTCACACCCTCATACTGCATGTTGAGGCTGTAATGGACATCATATTGTGCATCAGGGCCCTCATAGTTTGCAGAGGACTGAGGGTTGCATTATACTTTGTGCAAGGGCAAACATCATATTGTGGGGAGACCTTATTCTGTGTGGGAAATATCATGCTGTGTGTGGCACTGTGAGGCCCTCATACTGCCTGTGTGGATCATCATACTGTATAAAAAGGACAGTAGAGCCATTATGCTGTTTATGGGGGGCATAATGTAGTGTGTGGGGAAATTTAGAGGCATGGTAGGTATTATAATGTGGTGGAGTTACTTTGGCAGCATCATAACTTGTGATAGGCACTGTGAAAGCATCATACTTTGCTGGAGGCACTGTGGTGTCATCATACTGTGTGTGGCTCGGGACTGTAGGGTGAAATTGTAGAGGAAATTCACTTTAGGAGTATCATGCAGTATAGGGGGAATTTTGACTGCACTGCACTCATAAGGACCATGAAAAATGGTAAAGTAGTAACGTACAGTAACTAAGAAGGGGCTTTAATAGTGGCACAATTGCTCTGTACCTGAGTGTCTCTCTCTCTGATTTTAAAACTTGTGAAGTATGATCTTGTCTACTGAACCAAATTTTTGATTTTGGGGGCACATGTGGAAGAGGGCCCCAATAAGGACTTTTGCTATAATGCACTGTGATTTCTACGTATGGCATTGGGCCTTGGTTATGTGATAACCATGCAAGATTATTATAAGACAGCCGCTTGATTTTAGCACAAACTGCCTGGCTGGTGAAATCCTCAGCAATCACCTGTACTCTGCAAATATTGGTGTTCAATTCCCCTACAGCACAACAACAAGGTCATTTAAGCATCACAAGAATTTTTAAATCAATCTGCTGTTCATGGATATAGTATGTCTTCCAAATGAAAGATGCTTTTTGCAACCACCTTTCCCTTAGGATAATGAAGGGTGTCCTGAACAGGGGAGCCCTTTGTTATCTCTATATTTTCAAATAGAATATTTAAACATAATGTTTCTATATTATACAACCCCCGTAGTTTTCCAAAATCAGAATACATATTAAAATATATATTTTATTATTATTTAAAGGTACAAAAAAACTGACCAGTTCCAGAAATCCCACCATTTCTGTAGGGGGTTTTGTTTGATGTGAATTGTTTGCTTCCTTTCTAAAACAAATTAAAATAAAAATTATTTTTGATAACATTAATACATACAAATAAAATAGATAAAAAGCAACATATAGATACAGTTGAAATTGCAAAAACAGAAGAGGGCCCCTCTGCAAGAACAGTAAATGGGCCCTTTTCAGTCCGATGCCTTATCATAATGCTCCACTTTATGTGTCTGAAGCAGCTTGCTGCTTTGGTGGTGGGAGTGGCCCCTTTACCTCTTGGGCCCATGTGTGCAGTCTCCAGATCTCAACCCCATAGAAAACTTTTGGAGGGATTTGACAGTCCGTGTTGCTCAGTGACAGGCCCAAAACATCACTGCTATAGAAGAGATCTGCATGGAGGAATGGGCCAACATACCACCAACAGTGTGTGCCAGCCTTGTGAAGACTTAGGCTAAGTGCACACGTACCGGAACTCTCGCGGAAATTACCGCGAGAATTCCGGAATTCCAGTCCGTGGGAAAATCGCATTTTAAATTCCCGCGATTTTCCCGCGGAAAAACTAGCATTTTGCAAGCGTAATTAGCTTGCAGAATGCTAGCGTTTTCCAAGCGATCTGTAGCATCGCTTGGAGAACTGATTGACAGGTTGGTCACACTCGTCAAACATAGTGTTTGACGAGTGTGACCAACTTTTTACTACTGAGGCCGCCTGTGCAGCATCAGTAGTAAAAGATAGAATGTAAAAAAAAAAAAAAAAAAATGGTGTTATTCTCACCCTCCGACGTCCCGCGCATCCGTTCCCAGTAATCCTTTGCGAAAATGCCCGCGATGACGTCAGGTCTCGCGGGATCGCGACGTCTCGCGGTTATTCGCGATGACGTCGCGCGAATGACCGCGAGACTTCGCGATCCCGCGAGAACGGACGTCATCGCGAGCATTTTCGCAAAGGACTACTGGGACCGGTGCGTGAAGAGAAGCGGGAAGGCTGCGCAGGACGTCGGAGGGTGAGAATAACAATATTTTTTATTTTAAATTCTATTTTTTACAGGGATATGGTACCCAGAGCCCGGAGGACAGTCTCCTCTCCTCCAGACCGTGGGTACCATCCGCAATTGTTCTGCTTACTTTCCGCATGGTGTGCACAACCACATGCGGGAAGTAAGCGGAACAATGCATTCCTATGGGTGCGGGATCGCCGCGATTCCGCAAATTAATGAGCATGCTGCGGTTTTTACCGCAAAGCGATTCCACCGCGGTAAAAACTGCAGCATTAGCACAGCATTGCGGAATCCCATAGGAATGCATGGGATGCTTATTTTTCGCGTTTTCGTGGCAAAATCGCGCGGTTAAAACCGCCGCGGAAACGCGAAAAAAATGCAACATGTGAACTCAGCCTTACAGAAAACGTTTGACCTCTGTCATTGCCAACAAAGGATATATAACAAAATATTGAGATTAACTTTTGTTAATTACCAAATACTTATTTTCCACAATAATTTGCTAAATAAATCTTGCAAAATCAGACAAGGTGATTTTCTGGATTTATTTTCTCATTTTGACTCTCATGGTTGTGGTCTACCTATGATGTCAATTACAGGACTCTCATATTTTTAAGTGGAAGAACTTGCACAATTGGTAGCTAACTAAATACTTTTTTCCCCACTGTAAGCCTCAAAAAACTTGTTCAAAATTTTAGGTTGTGTGCACACGTTGCAGATTTGGTGCGTTTTTGTTGCGTTTTTTCTGCATGGATTTGTGATAAAACCTGAAGCGAAACTTAATGCCAGAAAAGTGAATAAGAAACCAGAAGTGTCATGCACACATTGAGGATTTTTGACTTGCAGATTTGGTGCAGAAAATAATCTGCAGCATGTCAATTCTCTGTGCATTTTTGCCTTGGGTTTTGCACCATTGACTTCACTCAAATCAATCAAAAACGCAGGGCAAAAAAGCAGGCAAAGACACACCAAAAACATGTTTTTATCCCAGAAATTTTCCTGCCAAGTGATGCCGAAATGATGCAGAAATTTTACTCAACGTGTGCACATACCATTAGGCCTCGTTCACACATTCAGTATTTTGTGAGTTTACCTCAGTTTTTGTAAGGCAAAACCAGGAGTGGGTGAGAAATGCAGAAGTGGTGATGTGTTTCTATGATACTTTTCCTCTGATTGTTCCACTCCTGGTTTTGGCTTACAAATACTGATGTAAAATACTCACCAAATACTGAAAGTGCAAGAGACTTTATCGGTATTTTATTGCTCACCCATAGACTATTCTGTGGTTTGCAGTACATTTTGTTGGTTTATAAATTATAGCCCTCAAAAAACTTGTTAACAAATTATCTCTATATTGCTCATCCATAGGGTATTACATCTTCTTGGGTACAGTTTGTTGCTATATAAGTCCCAAAGCACTTGTTCAAAAAGTTAATGGTATTATATTGCTCATCGATAGACTTTTACAAATATTGGGTAGATTTCATTGCTATATAAGCCTCAAAAAACTGTTTCAAAATTTTAGGCTGTGCGCACACATTGCAGATAGGGTGCATTTTTGTCGTGATTTTCTGTGCGGATTTGTGACACATCCTGATGCCAGAAAAAGTGAATGAGAAACCTGAAGTGTCATGCATACATTGAGTAAGTTTGAATTGCAGGTTTGATGCAGAAAAGTCTGCATCATGTCAATTATCTGTGTATTTTTTCCCCTGCGTTTCTACCATTGACTTAAATCAAAAACATGTGATTTTGCGATAGCTCTTTTCCTGCTAAGAGATGCAGAAATGGTGCACAAAAAACTTGTTAAAAAATTTATTGGTATTATATTGCTCACCCATAGGCTATTCTGAGGCCTGGAGTACATTCCCTTGGTATATAACCCTCAAGGCTTCAGCACCGTTGGAAAAATTCACTGAGTTCACCGCAGTTCAGCTCAGTGAGTTGACTGCAGACCACCGTGGGAATTTCTCAGCGTGATCTGCGGTGAAGTCACTGAGCTTCAACTGCAGTGAACTCAGTGACTTTTTCCCACGATGCTGAGGTCACCGCAGTTTAAGCCAGCTGGGAATGCAGCCTCAGTAACCGGCAGTAACCTCAATGACGTCACCATTAGTCACTGATACTGCGATTGCAGCAGCTCATTCACCAGTGGCTCTTAGCGTGGATGGTCGCATCTTATCACCGTGCAGGTTGAAAACTATTTATCCCCCAGACATGAATTACAGCGTGGGACAAAATGACGGACAGGAGAGGGATATTGTTGTTTTTTTATTTTTGTTTAATTACAGGAGATGAAGAATTCAGTGGAATTAGGCATTTGGTAAGTATAACTGTGTTTGTCATTTTTAAATAAAAACTGAAAACTGTGTTTTGTTTTATTTCAAATAAAAGACTTTATTCTGGCTGTGTCTTAATTGAAAGCATCCAATAAATTTTATACCAGGCTATTTGCACTCCCGTAGGTGTAGGATCCAAGACTTCTTATTATCCAAAAAAGGTTTTCAATATTTCTCAAGAAAATGTGCTTTTTCTTGAGAAATATTGAAAACCTTTTTTGGATAAAAGAAGCCTTGGATCCTACACCGACGGGAGCGCAAATAGCCTGGTATAAAATTTATTGGATAACATTCCTATGGTTATTTGGTCTGAGTGACTTACTAGCTACCAGGGATTTGCAGCATACCTACCACAGAAGAAATCCACCTCTGAACATCTAATCGTCCTAAGTGACCTATATTCAAGATATCAATATTTATATAAGGTGAGTGACACCTATATTCACCTACGATCCAATTTTACAGTTACATTTAGATCGGTGCGCTTTCTTTTTTTTTTTTCCTACCCTTTTACCAGAAACGTCATTTACTGCAAATCCACCTTTGAACACCTAATGGTCCTAAGTGACCTATATGCAAAATTTCAAGATTTATAAAAGGTGAGTGACACCTCTATTCACCCACGATTTAATTATTTCATTTACATTTAGATCAGTGCGCTTTCTTTCTTTCCTACCCTTTTACCAGAAACTTAATTGAAAGCATATAACTATAGAATTAGTAATGGAGAGGTGTCTTATAGACACCTCTCCATTTCTAAGCCATGGGCTTGATGTCACCAGACAATACAAAGGTGACCTCAACCCCACAAATAAGAACTGCACTTTCCACCACTACAGAGCAAGTGGGAAGAAGCAGACACAGCACCACTATTAGCGCATCTAATACATGTATTTTCTATGGGTGGCTGTGGGTTGCTATTGTTAAGCTTGGGGTCTACATCCGTGGCCCGTTACTAACCTGAGAATACGAGCCCCCAGCTGTCAGCTTTAGCTAAGCTGGTTGTCAAAAAATTATTTAAATAATTTAAAAAAACAGCATGGGGCCCCTCTATTCTTGAAAATCAGCCTTGCTAATGATGACAGCTGAGGTTTGCAACCCCCAGCTGTCAGTTTTTTCTGGCTGGTTAACAAAAATACAGTGGAATCCATGCTTTTTTAAAATTAATTAATTTATTTATTGATACTGCAGGCGGAGGGGTGAGGAATACTCCCATCAGCCGCCGTCTGCTCTCATTGGTATTAGTGGCAGCAGGTGTAGGCTGATTGGGAGTAAGGCCGGGGTCACACTGGCGAATAAAACGGACAAATGCAGTGCAATAAAAAAATCGCATTGCATTCGAACCCATGTTATTCTATGGGGCAGCTCACATCATGCGATTTTTTTATTGCATCCGATCCTCTGACCGAGACAATCGCAGCATGCTACGATTGTCACCGATTTTCGGATCGGATTCGACAATACAAGTCTATGGGGGCGATAAAAAATGGGACTAAAAATGGACCCGATGTGTGAGTTGCGATTAAATCGCACCCGGTGTCCTTTAGCAAAAGCCGGCAATTCTTTATTCCAATACACTAAAATCACAGAGACCGGTTAAATAAAGAAAGAATGAATATATCTAGACACAATATATTTATATGTATATATATATATTTTATACATGTCATAGAGACACATTTATATATATATTTCTAATTCATACAGTTCATCAAAGCAGAATAGCCGCCGAAACATTGTCCGGCTTTTGGATATTTATTCTCCTGTCCGACATGAAATGACACATGGTTTACATATAGTTAACCATTTCATTTCATGTTTTTTTTGCTATGTCTATCACTATTAATTAGATGAGTGTTTGTGGGTAAAATTATGGAGTTGTAGGGGTTAATTTAAGGGGTTAATTCGTTGTATTAAATTACGGGGACTCCCTGCAGCCTCAGTGACGTCAGCAGGAGTCCCTGCAATTTAATACAACCAATTAACCCCTTAAATTAACCCCTACAACTCCATAATTTTACCCACAAACACTCATCTAATTAATAGTGATAGACATAACAAAAAAACATGAAATGAAATGGTTAACTATATGTAAACCATGTGTCATTTCATGTCGGGCAGGAGAATAAATATCCAAAAGCCGGCAAATGTTTCTGCGGCTATTCTGCTTTGATGAACTGTATGAATTAGAAATATATGTATAAATGTGTCTCTATGACATGTATATATATATATATATATATATATAAATATATATATATGTGTGTCTAGATCTATTAATTCGTGTATGTGGGGAAACCTGTCATTGGGCTCCATTATTTGTCCATTTTGCTATCCTGCGAGAAAATCTAGCGAGACGGATGTCAAAAGGATCCTTACATGCGATTAAAATCGCATCAATGAAGAAAAATCGCATCAAAAACGCATCACTGGTTAAGATACCTTTGTGCGATTTCGGACCGTTAAAATGGGACTGATTTTTTATTCGTTGTGTGTGACTCCAGCCTAATAGTCCCAAAAGCCGCTGCCTGCTCTCTCTGTTATCAGTTTAATATAACTCTCATAATTCTTCCCTGCTCGCGCTAATTGCCGGCAGAGAAGGGGAAGATGATGAGAGTTGTCTTCAGCAACTGGCAGCGTGGAACAGTGCAAACAATACCGCTGCTTCCCTGCCTCCGGTGCGTGTGGTACTTATGCAGCACACGGTGGCCACACTTGTGCTGCACATATTATACACACGGACACAGATATCTCTGGTACCAGTTTTTCTGTTACTGGAAATATCAGGACATATGAAACCAGTTAATACAGGGTGTATCTGAGTCTCTAATTTTTGGCAGTTCTTGCTTCCTTCATAAATTAAACTGAAATGTCCTTTTTTCATAAAAAAAAATAATTTTGGTTTAATAAAATTATGATTTTTTTTAAAATCCTTTTGCATTATATACAAGACATTATACAGGAAAAATGTTTCTTGACTTTTTTTTCCTGTAAAATGCAATTTCTCGTTGATTTGGAATGTTTTATTGTTAGTCCTTAAAGTGGAGTCAAAGTGTGACTCCATTGTTCACAGCAGCATCATGCTGACTCCAGACCTCTTTCTAGGGTCTGCAGTAAAAAAGCTTGGCTTTTCCAATGATTTCCATTATTCTCGTTACTTGAAACGAGCATGTTGCGTGTTAGGAATTGTTCGGTTCAAGCAACAAGCACCAGAGCAATTAGTGCTCGCTCATCTCCAGTCTGGATGTAATAACTGTAACTAACATATGATATATGCTCTCTTTTGATCTATGGCAGTATATATTAGGCTTTTCTATGAACCTTCCACCTGATGCTATATACAGTATATTTTACTATTTCTGTATATATATACTGTATATATATATATACAGTCATGGCCAAAAGTATTGACACCCCTGCAATTCTGTCAGATAATACTCAGTTTCTTCCTGAAAATGATTGCAAACACAAATTCTTTGGTATTATTATCTTCATTTAATTTGTCTTAAATGAAAAAACACAAA
Organism: Dendrobates tinctorius; assembly: GCF_039654945.1. Classification (NCBI taxonomy): domain Eukaryota; kingdom Metazoa; phylum Chordata; class Amphibia; order Anura; family Dendrobatidae; genus Dendrobates; species Dendrobates tinctorius. The sequence goes on along the minus strand of NW_027361738.1, from coordinate 22,209,005 downwards.
AAGAATTGTCCTAAAGCCAAATTGGATATAATTCCACACCAAACATAACAAAGAGGGTGGACAAAAGTATTGGCACTGTTCGAAAAATCATTTGATGCTTCTCTAATTTGTGTAATTAACAGCACCTATAACTTACCTGTGGCACCTAACAGGTGTTGGCAATAACTAAATCACACTTGCAGCCAGTTGAAATGGATTAAAGTTGACTCAACCTCTGTCCTGTGTCCTTGTGTGTACCACATTGAGCACGGAGAAAAGAAAGAAGACCAAAGAACTGTCTGAGGACTTGAGAAACCAAATTGTGAGGAAGCATGAGCAATCTCAAGGCTACAAGTCCATCTCCAAAGATCTGAATGTTCCTGTGTCTACCGTGCGCAGTGTCATCAAGAAGTTTAAAGCCCATGGCACTGTGGCTAACCTCCCTAGATGTGGCCGGAAAAGAAAAATTGACAAGAGATTTCAACGCAAGATTGTGCGGATGTTGGATAAAGAACCTCCACTAACATCCAAACAAGTTCAAGCTACCCTGCAGTCCGAGGATTCAACGGTGTCAACCCGTACTATCCGTCGGCATCTGAATGAAAAGGAACTGTATGGTAGGAGACCCAGGAAGACTCCACTTCTTACCCCGAGACATAAAAAAGCCAGGCTGGAGTTTGCCAAAACTTACCTGAAAAAGCCTAAAACATTTTGGAAGAATGTTCTCTGGTCAGATGAGACAAAAGTAGAGCTTTTAGGGCAAAAGCATCAACATAGAGTTTACAGGAGAAAAAAGAGGCATTCAAAGAAAAGTACACGGTCCCTACAGTCAAACATGGCAGAGGTTCCCTGATGTTTTGGGGTTGCTTTGCTGCCTCTGGCACTGGACTGCTTGACCGTGTGCATGGCATTATGAAGTCAGAAGACTACCAACAAATTTTGCAGCATAATTTAGGGCCCAGTGTGAGAAAGCTGGGTCTACCTCAGAGGTCATGGGTCTTCCAGCAGGACAATAACCCAAAACACACTTCAAAAAGCACTAGAAAATGGTTTGAGAGAAAGCACTGGAGACTTCTAAGGTGGCCAGAAATGAGTCCAGACCTGAATCCCATAGAACACCTGTGGAGAGATCTAAAAATGGCAGTTTGGAGAAGGCACCCTTCAAATATCAGGGACCTGGAGTAGTTTGCCAAAGAAGAATGGTCTAAAATTCCAGCAGAGCATTGTAAGAAACTTATTGATGGTTACCGGAAGCGGTTGGTCGCAGTTATTTTGGCTAAAGGTTGTGCAACCAAGTATTAGGCTGAGGGTGCCAGTACTTTTGTCCGGCCCATTTTTGGAGTTTTGTGTGAAATGATCAATGTTTTGCTTTTTGCTTCATTCTCTTTTGTGTTTTTTCATTTAAGACAAATTAAATGAAGATAATAATACCAAAGAATTTGTGTTTGCAATCATTTTCAGGAAGAAACTGAATATTATCTGACAGAATTGCAGGGGTGTCAATACTTTTGGCCATGACTGTATATATATATATATATATATATATATATATATACTACATTGCAATAGCCCAATTAGACAGCACCCTTTTGGTCACCATTTTGCCTTCATATGTTTTAACTGATTTTGTATTATGTGACAAATAAAATTATACATTTGTATCAAGAAATCAGTTGGTGTCATGTTTATAGGATTATATAATTTAGAGGATACACACTTTTTTACTAACTCTTTTGCATCAATGATGTCTTGATTAGTGATGAGCGAGCATGCTCGCCTCTACTCGGTACTCAACCGAGCATCTCACTGCTCGAGATGCTTGGAGCTCGCCAAGTATTTCAGGGGTTGTTCGGCGGGAGCTCGAGTCCCCTCCCTGCATGTTTGTCCCTCTTTAGTCAGCTGATGAACATACAGGGATTGTCTGCCACACACTGTAATGCCGCAGCCATGTTGGTTGTGGCATTACAGTGATTGGCTGATCGCACAGCGTCATTAGGTCTATATCAGACCTGGCACCGCCATACATGTCACAGTCTACTCCGGAATCAGGCAGTGTAGCGAGAGTTGCTGCTGAGCTAGGGAGAGATTTGCTTGGTTCTTATTTAGTATAGGTATACCATATATTATACACACATCCATCTCAACTAACAGTCCTTCTGAGGACTAATCCATCTGCATAGATATCAGTGCTAGGCAGGCAGACTGCAGTGAAGATAGCAAGAGAGTCCATTCCAGTTCTGTCTACTGCTGCTTTTACAGAAATTTCTAGACATAGCCCCAGGTATAAGGGGCGAGGAATAATTTTGGGGGGGATTTTAATCCTGATTATTTGCTTCAAAAGCAATCCAGAGAACACAATTTTTCTGCTCCATTTGCTTGTTGACACTGCAGAATACAGCAAGATCCTTTCCACATTACAGAGTTAAAAATCCATCTATTTATAATTGTGGTTAGTCCATTACACGGATCACATATAATTGCGCTCAAAATTCCGCCATTTCTGGCCTCCATTTAAATTTTATTGCAGTGTTTTAGCGAAGTAATTGACACCGGTTTGCTGTTAAAAATAGTTACCTACAGGCCAGCTATTTAAAACTGTGGTTTGTCCGTCACACACATCACATACAATTGCGCTCAAAATTCTGCCATTTCTGGCCTCCATTTAAATTTTGTTGCAGTGAGTTTGTGAAGTTATTGACACCAATTTGCTGTTAAAAATTGTTACCTACAGGCCAGCTATATAAAACTGTGGTTTGCCCGTCACACGGATCACATATAAGTTCGCTCAAAATTCAGCCATTTGTAGTGATCATGGAAAATATTGTCCTCCGTTTAAAATCAGCAAGGCACGTGGCAATGGACGGGGAACTAGACGTGATGGTGATGGTGCATGCAGAGGCCAAGGCCATGGTCAAGCAGAAATTGTGCCACAACAAACACCCACATCTTCTCGCCTGACCTTCATGTCCCAATTGCTAGGGGACCGCAGCCCATCACTATTGAACCCAGAGCAGTGTCAAAAAGTTGTTGGTTGGATAGCAGATAATGCTTCCAGTCATTTTGCCACCACCACCCACCCTGTGTTTGTCACGGATGTGGTTTGTAGAACCACTGTGCCACAGACTGTGGACAGCCTGGAGGGGTGTGACTAAGTGAACACCTGACTCTTCATTAGAGCCTCTGATGGTGAGGTTAGACTTAGCTCCCGATGAATGCCAGGTGCCACTCTAGGAAAGACCAATGGACACGCAGCAGCTGGACCCAGAGGACAGACTGGAGCAAACAACTGGCAGAGCTTGTATTAGAATGCAGCAGAGTTCACATCAGAGTGCAGCAGACAGAGTTCCCACTAGAGTGCAGCAAACAGAGTTTGTAACAGAGTGCAGCAGGCAGTGTTTGTATCAGAGTGCATTAGGCAGAATCTGCATCAGAGTGCAGCAGGCAGAGGTCGCACCGGAGTGCAGCAGACAGAGTTTGCACTGCAGTGCAGCAGAGTTTGCATCAGAGTGTAGCAGGCAGTATTTGTATCAGAGTGCAGCAGGCAGGATCTGCATCAGAGTACAGCAAGGACCGGTATTCAACCTTACACAGCTTAAACTGCAAAACAGGAAGGTTGCTCAGGCACCTCCCCAGTTGAGAGAAAGCAATATATACATAATGCGTCACAACCATTGGCTGGGGAGGAAATAGCAATTGCATGTGCTGGCCCTTTAAGACGACAAGGTTGAAAGCCCAACTGGAAGTGCTGCTGGGAGCATGCGGAGCATGAGGAAGAGAGGAACCAACTGCAGCACGGGTGAGTGAACTGACACACCGGAGGCCCTTCCAGTCAGAGCAGGGATCCAGCATGGTGCCAGCAGTCTTCCACATGGTCAAGTCTCAGTAGCCATGAGTCTAGACCACATATTCCTCACCCTGATCCTCTTTCCTCCCACCATAGCCGAGTGCCCGGAAGCAACTGATCCCACACTTGGACACTCTGAAGAACTGTTCACTTTTCCATTTATAGATTCGGGCCCCTCACCCAGTCCACTTGAAGCAGGGCAAGGGGAGATCACATGGGGAAAGTGTCACAAGAGGTGGACGATGATAAGACACAATTGCCAGAAAGTCAGGAGGAGGACCAGGGTGCAGAAGTAGAAGACAAGGTGGTTGATGATATAGTAACTGAACCAACCTGGCAGGAGGACATGCAGAGTGAGGACAGCAGCACACAGGGGGAGGGAGGTGTAGCACCCCAAAAGGCAGAAAGAAGCTGTGTGGTGCAACAGACAGAAGGCGGGCAACCATTCCCCGTAACACCAACACGATAGAAGTTGCCAGTACAACTGTTAGATCTTCCCGATTCTGGTTGTTTTTTAAAGACTCTGCTGATAGCCCCAAAAAAGGCCATTTTCAAAGCCTGCCAGGCCAGCATCAGCAGGAGTAGCAAAACTACCAGCCTAACCACCATAAGCATGATCAGGCACATGGCAGCAAAGCACCTGACTTTGTGGGCTGAACCCCAGCATCCAGGAACAGTGTCTGCGGCTGACATCACTGCTTTTTCTGCTGTTGTGCATCCAAGCCAATACCGTGTCTGTAGATAGATAGATAGATAGATAGATAGATAGGTAATAGAAAGATAAATAGGTAGATAGATAATGGTGATTATATATAAATAGATAGATTAATAGATAGATAATGATGATTATAGATAGATAATAATGTTGATGAGAGATAGATAGAAAGACAGACAGACAGACAGACTGATAGATAGATAGATAGATAGATAATAGAAAGATAACACTGGTCAACGAAATTTTTCTGGCAAAAGGTTTTAAAACATATTTTAAGTCAATTTTGGCTGCTGATTACGAATATGAATTCCGTTTTTGGCTATCACATCAGGATTTCGAGATATTTTCACTTGCACCGGGTTTCAACATTCGATACTCTTGTAGTCTTTGAAGCCAATAGTTCAGCAGACTCTTTTGGTAGATAAAGATCTCTAACCAGATCATTCAAAGCAGACTGAGTAAACAGAATTGGTTTGTCACAATCTTCATCAGATAGCTGAAAAATATCTGGACTGTCTTCTTCATCATTAGAACAATGTGAGGAGAGATCTGTGTCAATGTTTTCTGGAAGCGCAGTAAATTTTGGAACAGGTATGTCTTCACTATGGGCAACTGGTCAAATAGCAGAAGGGATACTCGGGTATTGCAAATATTGCTTGTTTTTCTTATTGAGCTCTGCAAAGGAATACGTGGATTTCGTCCGCGCTGCCCAAATGCTGAAATTCCAGAAGGTTAATAAGGTTTGACAGTGGTTTATTCTACGCATTTCAAGGTTTTTTGCAACCTCTTCTTCAGGAAATACCACCTATTTCCTGAAGAAGAGGTTGCAAAAAACCTTGAAACGCGTAGAATAAACCACTGTCAAACCTTATTAACCTTCTGGAATTTCATCATTTGGGCAACGCGGACGAAATCCACGTATTCCTTTGCAGAGCTCTGTTTCAGATAGTCGGTGACCGACTTGTGGATCTGCAGCAGCCCTTATCTATACATGCTTTGAATACCTACTACCAGGTGAGCAGTTTTTTGTCAAACCGCTTACTTTATTTGTGGGATAAGACCCTATATTGCGATTGTGTCTCCTTCTTTCCTCACAATACTAGGTGTTTTTCTTATTCAAACCTTTTACATCGACAAGGCAGAAATAGCAGTCTTCTAAATGATTGCTTGGTTCTCTCCAAACCATAGGAACTCCAAAATGAAGTTTAGCATTCTTTCCTTGAGACCATGATCTCAAGCTCTCAATACAGGTTTTGCACACTTTGTGAGGAGCCCAATGCTTTCCTTGGTCTCCAAGTTTTTCTTTAAAGTACACAAAATACACCCTCTTAACAAAGTCAGTAATGTTGTGCCTCTGAGTCTTCACAGTAAAGTTTCCACAGATGTGACAAAAAATATTTGGATCATTTGAGCACTGTCTTCTGTGAGATGTAGAGGCCATTGTTAGATCAGCAAAACATCTGATCTGAATTGTTCATTGAATTTCTGCCCCCCCCCACACCTTAGGTATTGATTCACAAACAAAAAACTGAAAAACAGCAGGATAAAAACAATAAATATCAAAATTCATTGAAAATTTCAATAAATAAAGCAGCACCTGCACACGACTGTTGTGTCCGTTGAAAACTGTTTGTTTACTTTATTATCATAACAAATGGGAATTATGCATGTTCAAAGAAAACAAAGATATTCTCACATTTATTGGGAGACTAAATGAAAACTAAATTTACCTTAGTGAAACGTATAAACCGGCACTTTTCATACACTACTTATATTTTTCATGGAATTCATGAAAATGGGCTATATACCTATAGCGCAAAAACGTGATGTGATAGAGAAATTATAAGATCAGATTTGAATTCAGCACCCTCAAATTAGTCTAAAACTGTTCTTAAGGTCCATGCCAGAAAAAAATTTTTTTTGTAGACCAGTGTAATAGGTAGATAGGTAGATATATAATAATGATGATTATATATCAATAGATAGATAGTTTAATAGATAGATAATGATGATTATAGATAAATAGATAGATGATAGATAGACAGATAATAATTATGATTATAGATAGATTTTTGTTACCTTTTAGAAGCATCATCACTTTTTGTATTTTCGTAATACTGAAAACCAGAACTGTCATCATCAATAATTTTTCCTGTAAGTTATAAATACATGAAATTATTTACAATTTTAACCCCTTCTCGCCACAGGCAACTTTAATTTTAGCACTCTTTGTAATTTCCTTTCCTTCTTCCAAGATCCATAATTTTTTCATTGTTTCATCTACTTAGCCATATGGGACTGTATTTTGCAAGATGAATTGTAATTCTGCATATCAACATTCATTTTACTATATATTGTACTGGAAAACGTAGCAAAAAATTTTAAGTGCTGTTAAATTGTAGGAAAAAAACTGTATTGTTCTTATGCTCTAGGAGTTTTGTTTTTACAGCGATCCTTGACTGGCAAAAAGGATTTAGAAACATGATACTTCAGGTCAAATATTTTCAGTAAATTTTTTAAATTTGCATGTATTTGACACATTTTGGTATGTTGTGGTATGTGTTTTTGGTCTGTTTTTAATTTAGTATTTTCCCCATTGGTTTGAATAGATGAGAAATGCTGCAAAAACACTGAAAGAATTGACATGCTGCATATTTGAAAAATCACTTTGAAGATTCAAATCTGAAGAGAACATGCTATAAACAAAGTGTGTACACACTCATAAATAGATCTAATTGTTGTAGTGGTGAAACAAATTCACAGGTTTGTAAAAATAAATATTTGGTTTGTTGTCCCATGTCCTGAGACCCGTAACTTTTCTTTTTTCATCTATTGAGCTCTTTGTGAGCAAAATATTTTGATTGGTACTATTTTGGTTTAAATACAACGTTTTTGATTATTTTTTATTGCATTCTTTGCAAAGGCATGACCATTGACAAAATGCAATTCTGTATATTAATTTTTTTCCAATTTACGGTGTTTACCGCATGTTTTTAATAATTTTATATTTTGATAGATCAGACTTTTACAGACTCGGTAATACTAAATATACCGTACTTGTCTTATGATATTTTTGTTTTTAAAGATGGAAAATTGATTGATCCAATTTTTTTTAATTATTTAATATTTTGTAAAACATTTATTTTAGATCCCTTAGGTAGACCCGGGTAAAGTACAGCCCGCTGCCACATCCGGCCCTCTGGCTGTTTCCATTCGGCCTGCAGTCCGAGACAGCCGAGAGGCTGAAAACAGTGACCCCCGGACTCACCATGTCCTCCCCATGTCTTCCCCAGCCTGTCACCGCTATCTGCATCCTCTGGATGGAGGAGGCCTTCTGCAACCAATCAGCGTGTGAGACAGGTGACGTGATTACATCATTTAAACAGGTCATCTATGCAATGCAGGGAGCCAGTGCATCAGAGAGAGCAGAGGCAGAATGCTTGGGGAATGGGAGCGGAATATGTGGTTGGGTTTTATTTCATGTGTATGGGATGTTTGGCTGAACATGTGGAAGCTATGGGGGTCTCATGCTGGACATGGGGAGGCTATGTGGGTCTCATACTAATCATGGGAAGGCTATAGGTTGGCTATGGGGTCTCTTGCTGGTGAGAGAAGGGTATGGGGTTCTCATGCTGGACAAGAGGAGACTATGTGTGTCTCATGCTGGACACGGGGAGCCTATGTGGGTCTCATACTAATCATGGGAAGGCTATGTTGGTCTCATGCTGATCACAGGAAAGCTATGTGGGTCTCATGATTATCATGGGGAGGCTATGTGGGTCTCATGCTGATCATGTGGAGGCTATGTGGGTCTCATACTGATCATGGGGAGGCCATGTGGGTCTTATGCTGGATATGGAGATGCTATTGGGTCTCATGCTGATCATAGGCTAATTTCACACTTGCTTTTTTTCCAGCGCGTTTTTAGCGCAAAAAAACGCATAGAAAAAACGCATACAAATGCATACAAATGCTGCGTTTTTTTCAAGCATTTTTATGAGCATGCATGAAAAAAACGCAGCATTTTTATGCGTTTGTATGCGTTTTTAGTGCGTTTTTACCGCGTTTGCGGTTTTTTCCAACATTAGGTGGCCCCTCACACTAACCCAAACCATGACTTTACTAACCCTAACCCTAACCCTGACCCTAACCCTAACCCTAACCCTGACCCTAACCCTAACCCTGACCCTAACCCTGACCCTGACCCTAACCCTAACCCTGACCCTAACCCTAACCCTAACCCTGACCCTAACCCTAACCCTGACCCTAACCCTAACCCTGACCCTAACCCTAACCCTAACCCTGACCCTAACCCTAACCCTGACCCTAACCCTAAACCCTAGCTAACCCTAACCCTAGCCCTAAACCCCCTTAACTAACCCTAACTCTAACCAAAACCCCTAAATTCCATTGTCCAACTAATGGTAAAAAAAAAACGCATGCGCAAAAAAACGCATACATAAGCATGCCAATGCGCACATATGCGCACCCATAGACTTATAATGGGTGTCTTGCTGTAAAAAAACACATTGCGTGCGCATGCGTTTTTTTGAGGCAAGTCGGACGCTCAAAAAATGCAACAGGATGCATTTTGTGCGCCCGAGCGCATACCGCAAAAAAACGCATGCGCGGAAAAACGCATACAAACGCATGTGTATGCGCACATAAGCGCATCCCATGCAAAGTATAGGAAAAAAAATCGCATGCGTTTTTTAGCGCTAAAATCCCGCAAAAAAAACGCAAGTGTGAAACCAGCCATAGGGAGGCTGTGTGAGTCTCATGCTGATCATGGGGAGGCTATGTAGGTCTCTTGCTGATCATGGGGAGGCTATGTGGGTCTCAGGCTGATCATGGGGAGACTATGTGGGTCTCATGCTGATCATGGGGAGATTAAGTGGGTTTCATGCTGATCATGGGCAGGCTATGTAGGTCTCCTGATGATCATGGGGAGGCTATGTGAGTCTCATGCTGATCATGGGGAGGCTATGTGGGTCTTATACTGATCATGGGAAGGCTATGTAGGTCTCATGATGATCATGTGGAGGCTATGTGGATCTCATGCTGAATATGGATAGGCTATGTGGGTCTCATGCTGATCATGGTCAGGTTATGTGGGGGCTCTTACGGTACATAGGGGCTGTGTGTGCTCTTACAATATACAGTGAAGATTAAAAGAGTAACAATGTTTTTAACTTTTAACTTTCAGGCTCCATATCTCACCATCCACTACTGCTTCGAACGTGAGACTACCATAATTTTATTGACAATCATCTTGAGTCAGACTTCCAGGGTTGCTGAGCGGAGATGGAAAAAATCCTGCTCAGCCGAGCACTTAACCGCATACAAGCAGTTCCTCACCAGCTTCAAGTCCACACTCACTGCCGCAAAGCAAACTTACTTCTCATCTCTCATATCCTCCCTGTCTCACAACCCTAAACAGCTCTTCAACACTTTCAATTCTCTACTCCGTCCCCCAGCACCTCCTCCCTCTCATGTCATTACCACTGAAGACTTTGCCTCTTTTTTTAAGCAGAATATTGAAATGATCAGAGAAAGCTTTGGCACACAGCCTCCAATGCCCCTCTTAGCTGCTCAGCACTGTTTCTCAAATAACAACTTCTCCACCATGACAGAAGATCAGCTCTCCACTCACCTTTCACGATCACACCTCACCACTTGCATGCTTGACCCACTCCCATCCCTAACCTTGCCACAGTTTTCATCCCTACTCTAACACACCTCATCAACCTCTCACTTACAAATGGTGTGTTCCCCTCATCCTTCAAACATGCCTCGATCACACCCATCCTCAAAAAGAACTCCCTTGACCCATCCTCTGTGTCTAGCTATCGCCCGATATCTCTTTTCCCTTATTCCTCAAAACTACTGGAACAGCATGTCCATCTTGAACTGTCCTCCCACCTCTCCTCCTGCTCCCTCTTTGACCGCATGCAATCAGGCTTCTGACTGCATCACTCAACTAAAACTGCCCTAACTAAAGTCACCAATGACCTACTAAACGCCAAGAGCAAGCAACACTACTCTGTCCTCCTTCTCCTGGACCTGTCTTCTGCCTTCGACACAGTGGACCATTCCCTCCTGCTCCAGATTCTCTCATCTCTGGGCATCACAGGCTTGGCCCTATCCTGGATCTCATCATATCTGTCACGATCCATTTTTGGATCTGTGTCAGTGTGGGCTTCTCATATATAAACTTTTTTCCTTTCAGGCCATCGGGGGTTAATGTCAGTTTTTGCCCCCAGTGCCCGCTGGTGTTACTACATGTTTTGTAAGTCTGTTATTGCTGGTAGTGACAACTCCCTCCTTCCTATATAAGGTCATCTGCTACACCAGCTGACTGTTGGTAATACAGGTCCTTTGGAAGCCAACCGTTCTGAAGAGAGGTGCAATCTTGAGCAGTGGTGTGTGCAGCTTATCTGGAGCAGTGGTTATTCTGCTGGAAGCCTTGTTCGGGTGTCTTACTCTGCGGTCCGGTGCATGAAAGCAGAGTAAGATAAGTGTTGTTTGTTTTTCCCTGTCTGTTACTTTCCTTGGTGTTTTATTAGTACAGCGGTGGGAATAATGTCTGCACATGCCAGTTCCCTAGTAAGGGATTGGTGCAGGGCAAGTGAGGGACCAAGGTATCCTGTTCGGCGACAGGTTGAAAGAACCTGTATAGTGAACGTCAGGAGAGTTCAGGGCACTTCCTTAGGAGAGTGCAGAAGGTGTCCATTTCCCCTGACCCTATTGCAGGGCCCACCATTGTAATTGTGTCCCCGGTGTCCCCATGTTTGTCTTTGCTGGTTTTGTGACTGACTGATTGTCGGGTCGCGTCATGCAGGGCCAGTCACATTGTGACACTAACAGACTGAACATTCAGTGTCTCTCTCTCCCACACCACCTCCTCACCTCGCCCCCTCTCTGTTGGTGTTCCTCCAGGCTCATTTCTAGGACCCCTACTTTTCTCCATCTACACCTTCGGCCTGGGACAGCTCATAGAATCCCACGGTTTTCAGTATCATCTCTATGCCGATGACACGCAGATCTACCTATCTGGACCTGACCTCACCTCCTTACTGACCAAAATCCCACAATGTCTGTCCTCTATTTCAGCTTTCTTCTGTGCTCGCTTTCTAAAACTAAACATAGACAAAACAGAATTCATAATCCTTCCCCTATCTCACTCTACTCCTCCACCAGACCTATGCATCAATGTCAATAGCTTCTCACTTTCCCCAGTCCCGCATGCTCGGTGCCTCAGGGTGATCCTCGACTCTGCTCACTCTTTCAAACCACATATCCAAACCCTAGCCTCCTCCTGTCATCTCAAACTCAAAAATATTTCCCAGATCCGTGCATTCCTCGACCATGACACCACAAAAACACTAGTGCATGCCCTTATCATCTCCCGCCTCGATTACTGCAACCTCCTACTCTCTGGCCTCCCCTCTAGCACTCTGACACCACTCCCATCCATCCTATATTCTGCTGCCCGACTAATCCACCTGTCTCCCTGTTATTCCCCAGCCTCTCCCCTATGCCAAGCCCTTCATTGGCTTCCTATCATCCAGATCCTCCAGTTCAAAACCCTAACTATTACATACAAAGCCATCCACAACCTGTCTCCTCCATACATCTGTGACATGGTCTCCTGGTACTTACCCACACGCAACCTTCGATCCTCTCAAGATCTCCTTCTCTACTCTCCTCTTATCTCTTCTTCCCACAACCGCATACAAGACTGCTTCCCCAATACTCTGGAATTCTCTACCCCAACACATCAGACTCTCACCTACCATGGAATCCTTCAAAAAGAACCTGAAGAGCCACCTTTTCTGGCAAGCCTATAATCTGCAGTGATCCTCAGTCTACTGAACTGACCAGCTCTACCCTCTCTTAGTGTATCCTCACCCATCCCCTGTAGAGTGTGAGCCCTTGCGGGCAGGGTCCTCTCTCCTTCTGTACTTATGTGTGTCTGTATTGCTCATGTTTATTGTACTTGTCTATATTTGCCCCTTCTCACATGTAAAGTGCCATGGAATAAATGGCGCTATAAAAATGTATAATAATAATAATCTTGACTATCTCATACATACATTTTATTTGTAACTATTTAGCATGTGATTAGTTATGCAGATTCTTGTCATGTCGCTGCATTATTACTGTTTTCTCCTAAAAATCTAAATTTTAATTTTTATTATTTTGTTAATCCATCTTTGACTTTCATCACTGCCTGAATCTTTCTGGGCATGCTCTCAATCAGATTGAAGATTAGTAAACTTACTCTGTCATGTATACAGTGTTTTCTTCAACTTTACCCACAAGTCTTCGAGTGGGTTGAGGTCTGGGGACTGAGGGGGCCAATCCAGAACCTTTACTTCATTGTCATTGATCCATTTCTTTGCCCATCTTGATGTATGCTTTGGGTCATTGTACTGCTGGAACATTATGCCATTCTTTTCAAACCCATAGTACTCGAGTATACGAAGTTGCTAGTCTTGTAGGATACTCACATACAGCTCGGCATTGAGACCACCATTAATTCAGGTCAAGTATCCATTGGTTGGTAAACAACCCTATATCATCAGGCTTCCTCCACCGAATTTGATAGTCCCTTCAATTTCTCGATCCATTAGCCCATTTCACTTGTTTCATCCAGACCCATTTGCACCTATCAGAGCCTAGTCTATTGACTTTCTTCTCATCGCTCCAAATCACACGTTTACAATCTTCTAGTATCTACTTTTCACATTTTTTTGCAAACTCGATCCGACGCTTCTTATGATGATATTGAAGTTCAGGCTCCTTCACTTTTTTTGGGCTACCATTCCAGTCTTGTGTAATGTGCGTCACATGGTGCTTGCATGGATGTCTGTCATCTGACTATTATGAAGCATACAAGCCACCTCAACTGCCATGTTTGTTGTGCCAGAACTGATAGATCTTGTGATGGGTCAACTCCGATATTTTCAATGAATATGTGGAAAAGACAATAATTATCTTCACCACTGCATCACCTGTAGCCAGCACACCTGACTATGTCAGGGAAACGTTGATTTGACCCATCCCCAGGATCTCGGGTGGCAACACAATGCAGTCAAACAACACGGGCAAAGTCTATATCCAAAGAAATAAGGGTGGCACTCACCATCCCATGAAAAGTCCCTCATTATTGAAGTTGCACAAATTAAAAGTGGCAGGAGAGTCCTGTGTGGAACTAGCTGGATGACGGCCGTTTCGTGCTGTATGTGCTTCTATGGGTCCTGATAGATCTTGTGATGAGTCGACTTGTTGGCGCTGATATTTTGCCTGGACACCCACTTTTTGGCTTTTTTTATGGTTGGAGAGACTTCATTTAATATACTTCCAACTGTCTTGGCACTCACACGATGCAGTTTGGCAATTTTCTTGGCAGAGAGACCACTATCGATGAGCTGGATTATGCTGTTTCTCTTTTCTTGGGAAATCTTCTTCATGGCCGCTCCTTGATTGGAATCAGTGACCTTTTGCTTGTTAATGAAACTAATAACACACTGAGCTATTAGGGAATGTGAGAACAGGTTGTAATTTGCAATATACAGGAAGAAAAAGATTTTTCTATCACCAGGAGCAAAGCAGTAATAATGCAGTGACATAACAAGAATCTGCATAGCTATTTATTTGCTTAATAGTTGCAAGTCAAATTTATGTATGAGATAGCCAAGATGACTGTCTATAAAACGATGGTAGTGTCATGTTCAAAGCAGTAGTGGATGTGAGATATGGAGCCTAAAAGTCAAAAGTTGAAAACATTGTTACCATTTTGCTCATCACTGTTTAGAAGGAGCTGTGTGTGGGCTCAAATGGTATATAGGGGGATGTCAGCATGCTTAATTCTAATCAATATTAAGTGATACAATTAATATTAATATACAATAATGATAATTAATATGTTAATATTATTGAGCAGAATTAATTTCAGTCTATTGGTTTGGTCCTCCATAATAGTCACGGTCTCTCCTGTGGCCCCTCGGGAAAATTAATTGCCCACCCCTGCTTTAGGGGACTTGAATCTGCAATCATCTTAATGCTTGCTCTATATACTGCAATAAAATTGTATTGAATTATATGGAGCAAATCAAGGTTATCTATGAAGCTCCGCCACAGGCTGGCCTTTACAGGAGTACAGTCATGACAGGCATGGGGGCTTTCAGCAGGCCTTTGGATGTCACGGCACCATAAAGGCACCAAATAATTGATCTGATGGGCGCAAGGAGCAACACAGACCTCACACTATAAATGCTGCTTTCAGAGTTTGAGATTAACAGCAACAAGCAGAGCACAGCTTCACTCTTTTCTGTCAGAAATAGGATATGACTGTGTAAGGCTAGTTTCACACTAGCATTTGGAGGTGACGTGTATGCTCGCCATGAAGCTCCGCCCCCTGTCGCGCCTCCTCCGGTCAGCTTTGCTTGACGTTGCATGCGACCTGCGTACCCTATCTTTAGCATTGGGTACGCAGGCCATGCGCAGGTTTGCTTTTGCCAGCACTTGCGCTATTTTGACGGCGCGCCGACCTGCGCCAAATGCATCATGTTGCATTTTGGTGCGGCCGGTGCATTGTCAAAAGGGCGCATGCGCCGGCAAAAGCATACCTGCGCATGGCCTGCATACCCAATGCTAAAGATAGGGTATGCAGGTCGCATGCAGCGTCATGCACCCATAGGAGGAGCTGACCGGAGGAGGCAAGGCAGGAGGCGGAGCTTCGTCTGCCCAATTAATAATTTGTCAGGTTAATCATTGTTTGATTTACTAAAAAGACAAGACACCTAGGAATTATAATCTGGAGGACTTTGAAAGAAAGCTATTTACCCTTTTTGGCTGCAGTTGTTTGATGTTGTCCCATTTTACTAAAATTTTGCAACCAGGCTTGAACACGAAGTAGTTAGGATGCCTGCAAATGAAACATAGGAAAATCTACATTATCTACATTGTTAGGCTGGTTTCGCATTAGCGTTTTTTGCGCAGCGCATCATGTGCGTCCATGCGCATGCATCATGCGTACCTATGTTTAACATGGCGTGCGCGTGGTCTTGCGTTTGCACTCGTTCGTATGAGTTTTTGTGCACATGCGTTTTTTCAAGGTGTGCGCCTAGGCATGACAGACGCAACCTGTTGCATTTTTGGGTCCGCTGAAAGGCATAAAAAAACCGCTTGCGCACAGAATGCGACAAAATAACGCAGTACAGTCTATGGGAACGCAGGCGTGCGCATGGACATATGTTCGTTTGCGTTTTCATGTGCATGCATGCGTTTTTGGCGTAAAAATGTGTAAACACTGGTTTTAACCCCTAGAGAACGAATGCGCATAAAAAACGCAAACGCATGCAAAAATACATGATGCGTTTTTTGCATGCGTTTCTATTGCGCGCGATGCGCTGCGCAAAAAAATGCTAATGTGAAATCAGCTATACGTATATATATATATATATATATATATATATAAATCAAGAAAAAAGGGCAGCACTACCAAAATAATATAGTAGGTGCAAAACCTATTAAGCAGTGTCCAAACAGCCAAATTAACAAAAGGAAAAAAATAGGCAGCACTCAAATTAAATGTGAAAACAGTGGATACTTTACTGATCCTCAGGTGGCAACGTTTCAACGGTGACCCGTCTTTGTCAAAGATGGGTCACCGTTGAAACGTTGCCACCTGAGGATCAGTAAAGTATCCACTGTTTTCACATTTAATTTGAGTGCTGCCTATTTTTTTCCTTTTTTATATATATATATATATATATATATATACACACATATAATAGACATGCACAGTGGTCAGCTTAAATAAGTACACTTCATCAAAGTTATCAGAAAATGTTTAGTTTCCATTTCAAATCAACATTTTCTTTGGGATACCATAATACAAATACTGCCACAAATGTGGGCCATTGATTGCAAACAATGTTTGTTATTTTGCATGATCCAAATAAGTAATTTATTGACCAATTAATTCAAGACTATGCTGCAAAAATGAGTACACCCCAATGAAAGTTTTAGGAGCAAAGCTAAAGTTTAGACTATTATAATTCCTAAGAATTCAACCACAGGTAAGTTTAATAATTCAGAGGAAATAAGATATAAAGAGACACCTGCGCTAGAAATAAATTGATCACTAGTTGAGCTAATGCGGCAACCGAGTGTAGCTGCCAGGACTAAGTAAATGCGCAAAGACCACCTGCGTAGAAGTTGCTGCACGTGCAATAAATGCGGCTATAAATGAGCCAATGATGCTGGTGAGCAGGAATAAAAACTTACTTGTGTCTTGTAGGTGCAGGGTAGTTGGTCATAAATCCAGTTGGCTGGGGATGATGCAGAGTACGCTCACAAAGTTGGCCAGCAAGGAGTCTGGTGGGGGTTGCAGCAAGGTTAGACTGAGAATACGGCGTGCCACCAAGGGAGCGTCCTCCTTGGGCGGTTTTGGAAGCCTCCAATGCTGCTATGCGGCTGAACAGGTGAGCGGCGGCGTGCTCCAGCCGAGAGACATAGCCGTAAGGTAGTGGGTGTGGTCGGGGTGATGCTCCCTCGGTGGCACGCTATATTCCCAACTTTGTGAGGGCACTCTGCATCATCCCCAGCCAAAGCTTTACTTATCAGTTTGAATACTGTAGCAAAAGTGATACAAACATTTTACAAAAATAGAACTGCAACCATTTCACAGAAATTTCCAAAAGTTAACATTTAAACAGGAGTGTCTTCTAATGAGAAGGGTTGAAGAAAAGAGACATGTAAATTAACTGCAGTTAGCTGTGAGGCAGTGACCTGTGTCACAAGTAGGGGTCACTGTTTGTTCTCCCCATGACAAGCACGGAGGCGTATGGAGGCCTTTGGAGGGCAATGCCTTCACAGGTGTAGCCGTGATTGCAATGATGAAACAGTGACTGATGTCACAGGTAGGGGTCACTGTTTGTTCTCCCTAGGTTGTACACGGAGGCGTATTAATGCCATAGGAGTGCATGACAGTCACGAGCGTAGCTGTGACTGCAATGTAGATTAAAACAATAAAAATAAGTGTTAGCCTTGGACATGCTACTGTCTAAGGCAGTTGTAGGGAAAACATGCTCTGGGATGTTGTGTTGTGAAACAGACTGCAGGATGGTAGTGCAGTCCATTTCATTCCAGGCCCGGGATTACCATATGGCTGAAGGCCACAGGTTTGGGTGTGTCATTGCCAGAGTGAGTTGGTGCTTGTTACTGTGCAGAGCAGTTGGAGTTGCAGAGCACTGCCTGTGTGAGGCAACACAGGACAGAGGGGAGTCAATGGGCCTGGCAATCACAGCATACACAGTGGTGCTTCCGTCCACGGTGACTGGTCTCAGAGGTGGACTGTCTTGTGCCCGGAGGTGAACTGGAGGTAGACTGTCCTGTGCCCGAAGGAGGACTGGTGTCTGTAACGGCTGCAAACAGGTGGATATGGTTCCCAGCTGTAATCCAGAGGATATCATGGACTGTGTACGGCCGTAAGAGACATTGAAACGGCGTGCAGTCACCCACAGCTACTGGTCAAAGGGAAGTCCGTGTTTTGTGACTGTAATTTAAAGGATGCCATGCAGTATGTAGTGCTTTGAAATGGACACTAATGTTATTTGCGCTTTTGTGTGAAATGGACATTTAATGTGTGAAGTAACACATTAAAGAGACTTTGTGTTTGAACTTTGTGGGTCACTGCCTCCTCACTGCATACGGTGCTGCCAACGCACTACACAAGGTTATCATATATTCTCATTTAGTCACATTAGGTTTATCCTTTTTCTTTAGTTTTTTAAGTCTTTTTTTCATAAAAAAAAGTGGGACAGTTTCTTACTGAAACTGTTACAAGGCTCAGAGCCACCATGTAGACAAAAACTATTTACTCGCTTTCTTTGCTTTTCAAAGTACAGTATATACTCGAGAATAAGTCAACCAGAGTATAAGCCGAGACACTTAATGTTGCCACGAAAAACTGGGTAAATTTATTGACTCAAGTATAAGCTGGGTATGCATTGTCCCCTCATCCCCATCCTGGTATGCATGGCTCCCCATCCCTGTCCTAGTATGCATGGCTCCCCGGTCCCTGACCTTGTATGCATGGCTCCCCGTCATTGTCCTTGTATGCATGGCTCCTTATCCCCTATCCTTGTATGCATGGTTACTATAAAAAAATTCTACTTACCTTGTCTGCGCGCCCTGGCTGCATCTCATTCTGGCGCTAGCAGCTCTTCCAGCTGAGCGATCACGTGGCCCCGCTCATTAAGGTAATGATGAATATTCACTCCACGCCTATGCGAGTGAAGAGGCATGAATATTCATTACCTTAATGAGCAGGGCCATGTGATTGCTTGTCCAGAAGAGCTGCTGGCACCAAAATGAACGAGATGCAGCAAAGGCGTGCAGGGAAGGTAAGTAGGGAGTGTGCTGGAAGCCGGTGGCTGCAACTGTCCATGTGCGCTATTACAGTGAAATGAATACTCATTTCTCTTTAGCAGTGGCACAGGCTTTAGCCGCAGCTGCAGGCTCATACCTCTGTGACATGCCTCTCCCCCGCCATCTTTCTGGGATTGACGTGTGTATAAGCCAAGGGGGGTCATTTTCAGCACAAAAATTGTGCTGAAAAACTTAGCTTATACACGAGTATATACAGTATTTTCTACTTCTTTTTTTTGGACTTTTTTGTAATAATATGAAACTTCCTTTTTCACAGTTGCTCAATAAAAACCTCTCTCTGTTAGCAAGACAGACAAGCTTTGTACACCGACACTGTGTGTTTCTTGTCTCGGATGTATCGTTACCTGATTTGACCAGCACTGGCAAACTGAGAAAACCCTTGTATCTCCTCCAAAGCTCTCCCAAATAAAGTATATAAACAACAGTGCATGGTGCTGACATCCAGGATGGTTATTTCTATTCTTTGGACCCAACCGTGATGACCTTCCCAGGACCCCATGAATAAAGACTTTGTTGAGTAGCACCTGGTGTTCCTAGAATTTAAGTGTTTTAAGGTGATACAGGTCGGGTACATCGTGATCCAACAAGACTATCCCTATTGAACTTCTGCCAATATTTATATGTATGTGTGAGTGAGTGTGTGTGTGTGTATGTGCAATGCCCACTAGAGCCGGGGGTACTTGGTCTGGGCCAGTTAATTCTTCAAGGGATGTCACGACACCATTGACCCAGTCCGTGGCCCTGGGCATGCAATAAAATGTAAGGGGGAAAGTTTATAGGGGATTAAGTTGTGATGTCACCCGTGGTGTTCGACAACAGATGGCAATAGATGGCCGACGCTGCGATTCAGGTCCACTGGGGCGGTTGGTGACGCAACAGAGATGTTACAGTAACAGAACAATCAATGCATATGGCCTATTAAGTTTTTTTAAAAGCAGCATGCAATGCAAAAAAAAAGTTGTGAATCCCTGCTCTAGTGAGTAACACTGTATCTAGTGTCAATAGCAATTCATTACAGCATTAAAAAGCCAGGAGCCATGTAAAGTGTTATAAGTCTCCGATGTTGAGACTGTTAGTGGCTAGAATTGTCTTCGTAACCATGTCAATGGCTCATAGCTAGAGATGAGTGACTTTGCCTTTTTTCGGGTCAAGTCGGGTTTCATCAAACCCAACTTTTGCCAAAGTCGGGTCGAATGAAATCGGCCGACTATAGGGAAAAGTCAGAGGCCGACTGAAACACTAAACCCAATGCAAGTCAATGGGGAAGCAAAGTCAGCAGGGAGTGGAAGACAGTAAACACACCTAAAGTGCCCATTTCAATGCCAAAAGCATCAATTCTTATAACTGAAGCTTGTCAACCTTAACTTACTTCCTAATAATAGTAACGCATTGAAAACTGGTGGTTATTTGGCTAAAGTTGTGGGGGGGTTGGGCTGGCTCCAGGTTTTCGTGTGATGTGGGCCAAAGAGTGTCAGTGCTCCCCTTTAACACATACCACAACTCATGATGCTCCGATACGCCACAGAAATATAGGTATAGAACAATGACACATACTTCACTGCTTTGCTTACATGACATGACTGATCTATTTTAAATTGTACAATAGCTCAAAAACAGGACAGTATATTACTCCATACAGTGTTATGGCCACTACATTGTGTGCCTTACAGAATAATGAGCCCCATAAATTTCTCCACACCAACTAATTAGTCACATATAATGTTCCATACAGTATCTGATGAGCTCCACATAATGCTCCATATATAATGGGCCCCATTTGTAATGCTCCAGTGTATAATGTGCCCCTTAGATGCTGCTCCAGTGTCTGATCTGCCCCATTTATATTGCTCCAGTGCATGATGGGCCTCATGGATTCATGGATGATGCTCCAGTGTATGATGGGCTCCAATAATGCTCCATATATAATGGGTCCCATTTGTAATGCTCCAGTGTATAATGTGCCCCTTAGATGCTGCTCCAGTGTCTGATCTGCCCCATTTACAATGCTTCAGTATATGATGGGCCTCATGGATGATGCTCCAGTGTATCATGGGCCCTAATAATGCTCCCTATATAATGGGCCCCATTTGTAATGCTCCAGTGTATAATGTGCCCCTTAGATGCTGCTCCAGTGTCTGATCTGCCCCATTTACATTGCTCCAGTACATGATGGGCCCTAATTTTAATTAACCCAGGCATGGTATGTGAAAAGAGCTCCATGGAGTAATCTGAGGTGTGTGCTTCCACATCCTTCACTTTTGGTGTGGGTGAAGGACACAAGGAAAGGGGATGCTCCTGACCAGAAGCCTGCAGTTACGAGTCAGTGCTTGCATTTTTTACAACTTCAGAAGAGGAGGCAATAGAGCTGGAGGCTGTTTCAGCAATGTAAGCCACAAACAGTTCCTGATACTCCGGCTTTAAAAGCAGTCTACCTACTCCCAGAAAAGGGAGCTTTACAGGCCTTCCAGAGCTACACCATGACACTGGCTCAACACCTCCTGCCTTAGCTGCTATTGTGTTTTTGGCACTACCAGCAGATGCACCACCACCACCATCAGTACCAGGTGGCCCTCCACATCCGCGTCCTCTTCCACCATACTTCCTCATGTTTTTGAAAATGGACCCAAAATACCAGCAGATATATGGTACTGTATCAGAAGCGTACAGCTCTATACAGTCTATGGATAACAGTAAATCTCCGTATATATTTCTTGAGGCATACACAGATGCTCACAGGCTCAGTATGGATTACCCAATAAAATAACAAGTTGAAAAAGGGTACAGTATCACCAGATACAAGGTATATATAGTATAGTGTAAACATTGTGATTCTCCGTATACATTTCAGGAGGCAGACACAAACGCTCTCAGGCCCAGTATGGATTACACAAGAATATGAAAAGCTGTAAATGGGTTATGTAACACAAGCGTACAGCTGTATACAGTGTTGGGGTAATCTTAAAGTTCCAAATATATTGCCGGAGTAACAGACAGACGTTTACAGGCTCATTATGGATTACACCAGAATCTAAATAGCTAAAAAGGTTACTATATCAGAGGCGTTCTGCTGTATACAGTGTTGGTCAAATTGAAAATATCGGTATATATTTCTGTAGTCACCCTCAGACGCTCACTCAGTTTGGTTTTGACCATAATAAAAAATGCTGTAAAAAATGTCCTGGATAACATGATAGCAAGTATATATTTTTTAGGGTACAATTGAAATCTCCGTATAAATAGTCCCGTAGTCACTCTCAGACGCTTACACAGTATGGATTTGACCGTAATGCTAAATGTCAAACAAAGGTACTGTATAACAAGATACAAGCTGTATCGAGTATAGTCTAAAAATTTGTTTCTCCAATTCACCGTATATATAGAAGGCATAACCCACACACGCTCACTCACTATGGATGATGTAGGGAAGGTGGACTGACAGACAAACCAGCCTGTAGTAAGAAGCAGAGGTATAGCGCAGTGCAGGTGTGAAACCGCTAAGATAAATAGAAAGGGTGCAGTGTTTTAGCTTGCCCGTTGGAGGGCAGTGGAGAGTGTAGGAGTGGGACTGAAATAACTGCCATTGGTCAGAGAAACTGTTAGGTGATGGTGGGCGGAGTTACCAGAACTAGAAGTATAAAAGGCTGAGGGAAGGTTCTGGAAGAGTCAGTCAGCGAAACGAGCACAGTAAAGAGGAAGTTCTGCTGAGGAAATAGAGACAGAGGAAAGGCTCCAGAGAGGACTGACAGTTGAGGCGGTCACGGGGGGATGGCCCAGAGGACAGTAGCTGCAGACGAAGACGGCCTGGGGCTATCATACGGACGGTGTGCTCAGATTGGTGCAGCACTGTGGTGGTTGGGCCTATGCCAGCCACAATGGAAGAGCCACAGAGGATACCATGATTATAGTTACAAAGGAAGTGAAAGTACTGGGGCCTGTGTACAGAGAAATGTGAAATGGCTGTGGTAAACTGCTGTTGTTGACAGAAGGATGGGCACTAAAAATGGACTTATTCAATACAAACTCTGTCTCAGTCTCGTGTTTGTCTGCGGCAAGAAGAGGTTCCCCCCACAGTTGGTTATCCTACAGATGATACCTTAATACAAATTTTTGAAACAAGGTACAGTATCAGCACATACCAGGTGTGTCCAGTCTAGTGTTAAATTTCCATCTATACTTCCGGAGTCAGACAGAGACACTCACAGGCTCACTATGTATTACACCAGAATTACAAAAGTAGAAAAAGGGAAAGGTATTCATAGCATACACCAGTATACAGTGTTGTGGTACTTTTAAATCTTCGTATATATTTCGATCTCAGTAAGCCAGTCAAGAATCTCCGCTACTGGAAACTACATGGATACAAGTATAGACGCAAAGTCGAGTGTTAGCAGAAATTGTGGAATTACTCATCGCGGGAAAACCTCCCGGTAGATGTTGCAGAGGCGATGCAGACCCTCAATTACTGTGTCTGTGGAGAAAGCGAAAAAGGTTCTTTGTGAAGACAGGATTGCTTTATCGCAGTAGCGCGGATCACATGACAGTTACTCGTCTCCATCAAATTGTGATCACAAGGAGAGATGTACTCATGGTCCTCACTGCCTATCATGATGTGTCTGGTCATTTTGGAGTGCAAAAGACAGAAGCCACAGGCCATAGGCGATTCTATTGGATTGGCATGAGAGGAGACATTGAAAAATGGTGGCAGGAATGTCACATGTCTGTGACTATCACAACTGTGAAAGGTGATCATAAACCACCACTGCACTGGTAGCCATTGATCATCTGAAGGTAAATATGGCAGATGGCTAGCACTCGACTAGTTTAATGAATAAACGGTGCTAGTGAAAGGGAGCCTCTGGTCCCGTAAATGTGAAGTCAATATAGAATCACTGCACACGTAAATTATGCTAAAGTGAGCTTTTTATTATTTAATTGACGGTGATGAAGCAACAGCTGACGTTTCGGCCTAACAACGGCCTTTATCACATAGTCGCCCTTTTGAAGAAGAGTTTTGGTAGTCACCGGTTGATAGTTTATCACTGCTAGGCAATATTTCAAAAAAATGCAGATTATCCAATATAGCCAATAGTCCAGGTGATAGAGGAGCAGAGATCCTGTTGGTATGGCAAAAAAACATTGGTGGCGCAGTGGGGCCTGCGACTATGTGATAAAGGCCGTTGTTAGGCCGAAATGTCAGCTGTCGCTTCATCACCGTCAATTAAATAATAAAAAGCTCACTTTAGCATAATTTACGTGTGCAGTGATTCTATATTGACTTCACATCTGAAGGTAGAGGCCGTCAGGACAGGCCATAGCTACATCTTAACCATCATTGATCAATACACCAAATTTCTAGTGGCCGTCCCTGTGAAGGATTTAACTGCACAGACTACACAGCGGTGGAGCAGGGAGAGGTAAGTATTGCAACTTGCAAGTGCTGTGGCCATGACCAAGCAGGGGGGCACAATCGTGGTCGATGGTACTGGCACAGGGCCCCTCATAGTATGCTGGTGTTTCTGACAGTGAGTGGGCCCTCCCACCATCTGAGACACTGTGTTGTACTATGAGGGGCCCTGTGCCATTGCCGTCGGCCATCAGTGGGCCCATCCACCTGTTCAGAGCAACGGCACTTGCCCGAGTGCGCCAGGTCTTGACCCCAGCCGTTGGGGGAGGGGTGGGCAGCCCAGTTAGGGAGGTTTAAATATTGGCATATGTAGATGTGTTGGCTGGACATTCAGCTGCTGCAAAGGGCGTAATTGGGCAAGTCCAAGGAAGAGGAGGAAAAACCCGAGGCACTTTTCTGGTAACCTATGTGTCATCAGGGGAAGGTGGGACAAAATCCTTTGAAAACCTTGCATGGTTCATTTTAATGAAGGTTAGAACATCAACATTTTGGGTCTACAGATGAGTCCTTTTTTCTGTCAGGATTGGTCCAGCAGCACTGAAGACTCTCAGACAACACACTATCAGCAAGGCAAGCGAGCTCCTGTAAGGCATATTGTACCAATTCATGCCAGGTGTCCAGTTTAGATGGCCATTAGTCAAAGGGGAATGACCTGTGAGGGAGAACATCGATATGGGAGGAAAAGTAGTTTTGTAACCATAGCTGACAACTGCTGCCTCCTGTCACTTTTAATCGATGCAGTATTAGCAGTCGTGTGAGCGGTACTTGAGGAATCTTTCCACAACATGGTCATTAAACCCCTGTCTCCAACGCCACTTCTGCTGTGTGCACCATGAACACCTCTTCCATTGTGCCCACTACGGCTCGTGGGAGAACCAGCACCGCTGCTGTGTGCTGGGAAAGCCTCAAACAAATGGCTTGCCAGAGTTGCTTGTTTGTTTGCCAATATTATCTCTAGGTTCTCCTGTGGCATGATGTTGTGTAATTTGCTTTTGTAGCATGGATCGAGGATGCTGGCCAACCAGTAATCGTCATCCCTCATCATTTTGGCAATGCGGGGGTCTCTTTTTAGGATCCGCAAGGCATAAGCGCACATGTGGGCCAATGTTCCAGGTGTCAATGATGCACTGCCCGTGGTGGGTGGAGGAGCAGTTTCTGGCAAATCCACATACCTACAGTCATGCACAAACACTGTCCCTGACCTTGGAACGCCAAGAGATGGTACGGTATGAGGAGCGTCCAGCTGTGTAAGGTGTATTAAACAAATTTAATCAACGTATATATTATGTTAGTCACAGACACTCTCACAGCATGTATTGGACCGTAATCCAACAAGCAGATATACGGAACTGTATCAGAAGTGTACAGATGTATACGATTTTTGTGCAACTAACAATCTCCATATATGTATTTACGGAGTGTCACACACACGCTGACTAGGTATAAAAGTGACTGTAATGCGAACGGCAGATATACAATACTGTTGGAGAATCGGACAGCTCTATAAGATGTGTGTAAGGAAAATTGTCAAGCTCCGTGTATTTGTATGTGGACAGACACACGCTGTCTCTGTCTAGTTTAGACCGTTAACAAACAGCAGATATACGAAACTGTTTGAAAAACGGACATGACTCTAAGGTGTAGGTCTGGAAAAACGGAAAAACTCTTCGGCTTTTTTTTCCAGAGTCACACACAGGTAGCTTTTAATTGTCCGTGCTAGAAGGCAGTACACGGTAGTGTGTGAGGAGCGTACACCGCTGTACGGTGTGTGTATGTAAAATTGTCAAGCTCCGTGTATTTGTATACGGACTGACACACGCTGCCTCTGTCTAGTTTAGACCGTAATCAAACAACAGATATATGAAACTGTGAAAAACAGGCACGACTCTAAGGTGTAGGTCTGGAAAAACTTCTCGTTTTTTTTCCAGAGTCACACACAGGTAGCTTCTATTTGTCCATGCTAGAAGGCGGTACAGGGTAGTGTGTGAGGAGCGTGTACCGCTAGACGGTGTGTGTATGTAAAATTGTCAAGCTCCATGTATTTATATACGGACTGGCACACGCTGTCTCTGTCTAGTTTAGACTGTAATCAAACAACAGATATACGAAACTGTTTGAAAAACGGACACAACTCTAAGGTGTTGGTCTGGAAAAATGGACAAACTTCTCGGCTTTTTCTTCCAAAGTCACACCCAGAGAGCTTCTATTTGTCCGTGACACCAGCCGGTACACGGTAGTGTTTGAGGAGCATACACCGCTAGACGGTGTCTGTATGGAACATTGTCAAGCTCCATGTATTTGTATATGGACTGACACAAGCTGTCTCTGTCTAGTTTTGACCATGATCAAACAGCAGATATACAAAACTGTTTGAAAAACGGACACAATTCTAAGGTGTAGGTCTGGAAAAATGGACAAACTCCTCGGCTTTTTCTTCCAGAGTCACACCCAGATAGCTTCTATTTGTCCGTGATACCAGCTGGTACACGGTAGTGTGTGAGGAGCATACACCGCTAGACGGTGTCTGTATAGAAAATTGTCAAGCTCCGTGTAATTGTATATGGACTCACACACGCCATCTCTGTCTAGTTTTGACTGTAATCAAACAGCAGATATACAAAACTGTTTGAAAAACGGACACAATTCTAAGGTGTAGGTCTGGAAAAACGGACAAACTCCTCGGCTTTTTCTTCCAGAGTCACACCCAGAGAGCTTCTATTTGTCCGTGATACCAGCTGGTACACGGTAGTGTGTGAGGAGCATACACCGCTAGACGGTGTCTGTATAGAAAATTGTCAAGCTCCGTGTAATTGTATATGGACTCACACACGCCATCTCTGTCTAGTTTTGACTGTAATCAAACAGCAGATATGCGAAACTGTTTGAAAAACGGACACAACTCTAAGGTGTAGGTCTGGAAAAATGGACAAACTCCTCGGCTTTTTCTTCCAGAGTCACACCCAGAGAGCTTCTATTTGTCCGTGATACCAGCCGGTACACTGTAGTGTGTGAGGAGCGTACACCGCTAGATGGTGTGTGAAAAAATGAACGCTCAGTAACTCACCAGGACAAAATAATAAAATTTGGAGTGCTTTGAAAAAGGCAGTTTGAACAGCAGTGTGCACACAGCAATGCAGCTAGCAGGTAGCCTTAAAAGGCGGCCTAATCACCACCAGCACTGCTGCACACAACAAAAATCCTCCCCTTTCACTGCACACTAACTGTACAGTGAAAAGCGCTATCAGCAGAAGCATTTTTTTTTCTTCTTCCCTGCCTAACGCTCTCCCTGTTCAGAATCAGCAGCAGCACCTCTCCCTATTGTAAGATCGGCAGAAGTAAGATGGCAGTCGGTGTTCACAGCCTTTCATACCCACTGTGACGCCACACAAAGCCAGTCAATCACTTCAATGCCCTTCCCTGTGCGTCCTCCATCACTTGGTGAGAAAAGGCGCTGAAAGCATCATTTGAAATGCGACTTTGGCGCTCTGATCGGCTACCTCATGGCCGACCTCACGCTAGGGTCGGGTTTTGATCGGCGAAACCCGACTTTGGCGAAAGTCGGCGATTTTTTAATCTGACCGACCTGTTTCGCTCAACTCTACTCTTAGCATACAGTATATATGTACTGTATGACGTATGTGACCTCCCAATGTCTTGCTAGATAAGAATGATACAGTGTGGCAATAATGAGAAATGGTCCAATGATGCACGGTCAGTTCCACAGTGTTCAGATAATATTAAAGAAGTTTTCTCACATATCCACAGGATATTTTCTAATTTATATATTTTCAGGGAAATTCCAATATTTTTGGTATCTTCTTTTATTTCCTGTTATTCATGTAATGGGACTCATAGTGAACTCACAATTATTATTATTATTATTTATTTATATAGCACCATTGATTCCATGGTGCTGTACATGAGAAGGGGTTACATACAAATTACAGATATCACTTACAGTAAACAAACTAACAATGACAGACTGATACAGAGTGGAGAGAGGACCCTGCCCTTTCGGGCCTACATGCTACAGGATGGTGGGGAAGGAGACAGTAGGTTGGTGGGTAATAACAATAATCTTACATTTCAAGAACTCCAGCTGAACGGAAATGTGTTTGGATTGGCAATTCAAAGAATAAAGGTGCTGTCACACTTAGCGATGTACCAGCGATATGACGCGGTCAGGATCGCTGGTACATCGCTAAGTGGTCGCTAGTGAGCTGCCACACAGACAGATCTCACCAGCGACATCGCAGGGGTCGGGGGTCGCTACTTACCTGTCAGACGAGGCGATCCTGACGTCCACCCGCCCGCATCCACGCGTCGCTCGTCGTCACAGCAGGAAGCCCAGCAGGAAGCTGATGATGAGAAATGGTCCAGGACGTTCTCGCGTGATCAGAGATAACCAGCGGGGGAGCGGTCGGAGGTAAGTATCAGACATAGCGATATCGCCAGCGATATCGCTATAATGTCACAAAAACCAGTGACGTTATAGCGATATTGATAGCGATATCGCTTAGTGTGACAGGCCCTTAAGTCTAGTGCTAAGCTTTTCAAGACTCTGGAAGTAAAAATAGGGGTGTAGGGCTAAATAGTAGATATGACTCTATTGAGATGATGTGGAGATAGCTGGGTCCCATATGAAAAAAATATCATACTCTATAGAGAGAGATGATCAAAACTTTCTGAGACATTTGTATTTATGAGGCTCATATTATTGGAGAAATCCCTGTCAATGTCTAGCTACACTTTATTATATCCAGTGACATTATAGTTTAATGACTATGCCTGTCATATGTAACTGGCTATAATAAAGTTTTAAAATAAACTGCTCACAGCAATTCAGAAATTAATTTTCACTTTGTATCCAAACATCTGAGTTATTTTGCAAATATATAATAATTTGATCTTAAATTATAGTTAAAAAATCTAATAAAATAGAATGGCAACAACTACATGGAACGAATAATTATAATGACAATAACATTAAAAGCTAACATGTAATTAGGATTTTGCTAAGTAAACTATAGGCATTGTCAGGTTGGCGCCATTATGCTGATTAAAATGATACCTTGGTTGATAAAATCCGTCTTTTGGTTGTTGTTTAATCTGTATTTGCAGTTTTCAGTTAATGAGATTCCCGTGCTTTAGTGCGGCCAGTGCTCTGTTCTCATAGTCATCATTATGGGCTTACCTGGCAGGTCCCTGATTCTTTTGTGACCTGCCTACTATTTAAAAGACTATGTATAATAGTGTTGATTAAAAAAAATATTTACCTCCAGCAAAATGGGGGCGGCACCTGCGCAGTAGCATCTATCGCTTTCTAATAGATGCTACTGCACATGCACAGGTGCCATTTTGTTGGAGCTAAAAAAATTGGCTCTATCAAGATGGTGGCAGTGTATGCACCGTAGCATATAACAGTAAGCGATAGATGCTATTGCACAGGTACTGCCACCACACTATTATAAGCAGCATTTAAAATAAGGATCAGTGACCTGTCAGTTAAACCCATAAGAATAAATATGAGAACAAAGTACCAAAAAAACCCCATCTACAGGCCACCCTGAAACACGAGAATCTCATTAACTTAAAACTGCAAATACAGAGTAAACAACAACCACAATAATTCATCAACCAAGGTATCATTTTAATTAGGGAAATGGCACCAACCTGACAATGCCTGAAGTTTTCTTAGCAAAATCATGATGACAAGCTTGCTTTAAATACTGTAGATTGATGTGATATTTAAAGGGAACCTGTAACCATGAAAATGCAGTCCACTGTGCGGTAACCATGTTATAGAGCAGGAGGAGCTGAGCAGATAGATATATAGTTTTGTGAAAAAAGATTAACCCCCTAACGTTCATTGACATGCTCTGTCCGTCATGGCCGGGTGTAAGTTCCCGCACCATGTACGGGTATGTACATCATGCATTTAAACTGTCACTGCGTAAACATGCAGTGACAGTTCAGTGCTGACAGCTGTTATAGACAGCTGACAGGCACGGCAAGGGGTGCAGGGACCCTTGCAGTCGGTCCCCGCACCCAGAGCGCTGTGATTGGTCAGTCAATCCGACTGACCAAACACAGCATGATCAGGCAAGAGATGTTGAAATTTCAGCATCTCCTGCCTGGTAAGTGCAGGAGCTCAGCACTGCGGTGTCTGAGCTTCCTGCACTTACAGCCAGGAGTGGCATCCACGCCCATCCCTGGCTGTTAACCCCCTGACTTCTGCGACTGAGCATAATTCCAGCGTTCAGGGGGAGACAGAGGGTCGGGGGCTTCCTCTGCATCAGATCGGAGTCCCCACGATGTCATCACAGGCCCGATCTCAGCCATGATGACCCGGGGTTGTCATGACAACCCCGTGGTCATCCAGCTACAGAAAGCCTCTGAGACCATGCTGGAGCATTGCAATGTATTATACCATTAATCAAAAGTCAAAAAGTGAAAGTCCCATAAAGGGATAAGGTAAAAATAAACATTTTTTTAAAAAATATGTAAAAAAAATATTTAAATAATAAAAATAATTTAAAAAATTCCTCTAAAAAATACACATTTTTATGTAACAAAAAAATATATATATACAAGTTTGGTATCGCCGCGTCCGTAAAAATCCCATCTATAAAAGTGTCACCCTAGTTAACCCCTTCAGTGAACACCATAAAAAAACACAAAAAAGTACCTCTTGGAAAAAGTGGAATAAAACGCAATCAAAAAAATGAATGGTAATAAAAATAGTATCACTGAAAGTGCCATCCTGTTTCGCAAAAAACAATCCACCATACAGCTCCATCAGCAGAAAAATAAAAAAGTTATCGCTTTCAGAATAAAGCGATGCAAAAATAATTATTTTTTCTGTAAAAGGTTTTATTGTGTACAAAACGCCAAAACATAAAAAAAAAAATATAAATGAGGTATCATTGTAATCGTAGTGACCCGAAGAATAAAGTTGCCTTCCCAATTTTACCACATGCAGAACGGGGAAAAAAAACAAAAACAATTCCTGAATTGCTGGTTTTTGTTCATTCTGCTGCCACAAAAATCAGAATAGGAAGTGATCAAAAAATCATTATGTGCTCGAAAATGGAACCAATAAAAACATCAGCTCGTCCCGCAAAAATCAAGTCCACACATGACTCTGTTGGCCGAAATATGGAAAAATTATAGCTCTCAAAATATGGCGATGCAAAAATTTCTTACAAAAAATTCTTACAAAAAAAGCGTCTTTTTGTGTGTGACAGAAGCTAAACATGAAAAAAAGGATATAAATCTGGTATCGCTGTAATCGCACCGACCCGAAGAATAAAGTCGCCTAATCAATAATACCGCATGAGGAACGGCGTAAAAAATGATACCAATTCTTCACCTTTTGTGGATCAGTTCATTCTGCCTCCCAAAGAACGCAGTAAGGCGATCACAGTGGTTTACCCCCACATATGGGGTATCAGCGTACTCAGGACAAATTGCACAACAACTTTTTGGGTCCTATTTCTCCTGATACCCTTGCAAAAATAAAAATTTTGGGGTAAAAAGATCATTTTTGTGGAAAAAAATATGATTTTTTTATTTCCACGGCTTTACGTTATAAACTTCTGTGAAGCACGTGGGGTTCAAAGTGCTCACCACACATCTAGATAAGGTCCTTGGGGGGGTCTAGGTTCCAAAAGTGGGTCATTTGTGGGGGGTTTCTACTGTTTAGGCACATCAGGGCTCTTCAAACGCAACATGACGCCCGCAGACCATTCCATCAAAGTCTGCATTCCAAAATGGCGCTCTTTCCCTTCCAAGCTCTGCCATGTGCCCAAACAGTGGTTTCACCCCACATATGGGGTATCAGCGTACTCACGACAAATTGCACAACAAATTTTGGAGTCCTGTTTCTCCTGTTACCCTTGTGAAAATAAAAATTTGGGGGCAAAAAGATAATTTTTGTGGAAAAAAATATGATTTTATTATTTTCACGGCTCTACGTTATAAACTTCTGTGAAGCACTTGGGGGTTCAAAGTGCTCACCACACATCTAAATAAGCTCCTTGGGGGTCTATTTTCTAAAATTTTGTCACTTGTGGGAGGTTTCCACTGTTTAGGCACATCAGGAGCTCTCCAAACTCGACATGGCATCCGATCTCAATTCCAGCCAATTTTGTGCTGAAAAAGTCAAATGACGCTCCTTCCCTTCCGTGCTCTGTGGTTTACCCCCACATGTGGGGTATCAGCGCACTCAGGACAAATTGCACAATAACTTTTGGGGTCCTGTTACCCTTGGAAAAATAAAAGTTGGGGATGAAAAGATTATTTTCTGGAAAAAATATGATTTTTTAATTTTACGGCTTTAAGTTATGAACTTCTGTGAAGCCCTTGGGGGATCAGAGCTCTCATAACACATCTAGATAAGTTCCTTGAGGGGGCTAGTTTCCAAAATGGGGTCACTTGTGGGGAGTTTCTACTTTACAGGCACATAAGGGGCTCTCCAAACGCGACATGGCATCCGATCTCAATTCCAGTCAAAAAAGTCAAATGGTGCTCCTTCCCTTCCAAACTCTGCCATGCACCCAAACAGTGGTTTACCCCCACATATGGGGTATCAGCGTACTGAGAACAAACTTCACAATAACTTTTGGGGTCCTGTTGCCCTTGGGAAAATAAAAATTGGCAGTCAAAAGATCATTTTTTTTGGAAAAAATATGATTTTTTAATTTCCACGGCTCCACGTTATAAACTTCTGTGAAGCCGTTGGGGGTTCAAAGGGCTTGCTACACATTTAGATAAGTTCCTTGGGGGGGTCTAGTTTCCAAAATGGGGTCAGTTATGGGGGGTTTCCACTGTTTAGGTACATCAGGGGCTCTCCAAATGCGACATGGCGTCCGCTCTCGATTCCAGACAATTTGACATTCAAAATCTCAAATGATGCTCCCTCCCTTCTGAGCACTGCTGTGCGCCTAAAGATTGGTCTTCCTCCACACATGGGGTATCGTTGTACTCAGAAGAAATTGCGCAACAAAAATTGTGATTCATTTTCTCCTGATACCCTTGACAAAATAAAAAAAATTGTGTCTGAAGCAAAATTTTTGGGAAAAAAGTTAAATGTTAATTTTTTCCTTCCACATTGCTTCAATTCTTGTGAAGTACCTAAAGGGTTAATAAACTTCTTAAATGTGGTTTTGGAAACCTTGAGGGGTGCAGTTTTTAGAATGGTGTCACTTTTGGGTATTTTCTGTTATATTGACCCCCCAAACTCACCTCAAATGTGAGGTGGCCCCTAAAAAAATGGTTTTGTAAATTTTGTTGGAAAAATGAGAAATCGCTGGTCAAATTTTAACCCTTATAACTTGCTAAAAAGAAAAATTGGTTACAAAATTGTGCTGATGTAACGTAAACATGTGGGAAATGTTTCTTATTAAGTGTTTTGTGTGCCATATCTCTGTGATTTAAGGGCATAAAAATTCAAAGTTGGAAAATTGCAAAATTTTCAAAATTTTTCACCAAATTTCTGTTCTTTTCACAAATAAACACAAGTTATTTTAATGAAATTTTACTACTATCATGAAGTACAATATGTATTTAAAAAACTAGCAAAGAATCAGCAGGATCCGTTGAAGCATTCCAGAGTTATAACCACATAAAGTGACAGTGGTCCGATTTCAAAATTAAGGCCTGTCATTAAAGGGAACCTGTCCCCTCCCCAGGGCATTTTTAAGTAAAAGAGCCACCTTCAGCAGCACCAAGGCTGCAATCTGTGAAGGTGGCTCTTCCGTTTTTGACCCCTAGTAATGCTGAAATATCGACTTTTATAAATAGCTTCTCATACCTGTAATGTGTCCCATAGGTATGGTATGTCCCCCTGTATCAGCCGCCTCCCATCCGCCCATCATGCCTGCATCTTGTGCCTGGGCACCGCCCACCATGCCCCTGTGCACCGCCACCTCCTCCTGTTTTGAATGCTCTTTTACTTAATAATGACCTGGGGGGGTGGCAGGTTCTCTTTAACCTACAAAGTGGTTTGGTCCTTAAGGGGTTAAATATAACCTGGGTTTTGACTATTTAATCCTCTGTTTGTTCTGGAATTTTGGGTCTAGTGTGTTGTCCTATGAGTGATTAACAGCTATCGCTGTATGCACACTTATAGAAAGAAAGCTGTCAATCACTGATAGGACCACCCACTGGACCAAAAATCTCAGAAAAAGCTGAGGTTTAAATGACTAAACAGAAATTATACTGAATATTTTCTTACAAACCTATATGTCAATCTACTCAGCTCCCCCTGCTCTAATACATAGTGCCTGTAGATTGGATAGCATTTTCAAGGTGACAGGTTCCCTTTAAGATTTATTCAGATAATGTAAAAAAATACCCAAACTGATGTTCTCTATTTCACATGTTTTCATTCTGGACAGTTCTTATATGCAAAATTGTCTTGTAATAGAGCAGAAACCCACAACTTTGGTCCAGTATGTAAAGGACCATCCTGCTTTTATATCTAATAATCTATATCTCGTGTCTGTAAAGTGTTTGAGTTTATTTGTTTTTGTGTATAGGGCGAACCCCTTTACAAACAAAAACTTAGGATGGTGTGCTTCGGATGGTGTGCTTAGGATGGTGTGCCCTTTTACACATGATAGGATTCAAGAGAGGTTTTCTATTCAGGAATGTTGAAAGGATGAAGGTGAACACATTAGTTATGAGAAGTACGATACTCACAAGGAGGCGACAAGCATGGTACAGTCTTACATAAGACAAATAGCTTAATGGTCTCAACAACCTCACAAGGTTGACTTCAACAAAATAGAAAGTTGATAATTGTGACAATTGGTGTATGGTTGAGATTAGAGATGAGTGGATGTTTTGAAATTCGAATTTGCCGACATCGCCAAAACTTTTATTTGCTGCAATTAAAGTAGGTACGAATTTCAATACTGGATGTTTGTAATTGTTTAGAAAATACACATAGGGGAGAGGAGAGAAAGTGAACCCAACTGACCACAAGAGCTCACACTTTGCAGGCAAGGTAGAGATCGGATCCCGCTGACCATAAGAGCTTACACTCTACAGAAAAGATAAAGAAAGAGGACTTTGCTGACCAATACGAGCTTACATGAGAGAGAGGACTCTATGGCAGCTCATACTTTACAGGAGAGAAAGACTTAACTAGTGACCATAGAGATGAAACATGATTCTGCTATACAAACTATCTCCACTGGGACCTGGTCATCTCATTTAGCCAAGTTTCTGAACCCCCCACCTCCTATACAAAGTATGATAATTCATAAGATGTATAGGGTAATACTGTAGGGCCGAATGTAGAGGCAATTACATTAGCCTGTTCTCAACGGTGTGGTAAATGGTGCAGGGTGTTTTTTTTTTCTTTGCAATGATACAATCGAAGTGCAAACTGTCAAAATTTGTGTGAAACTGCAAATTTTAGGAAATTTAGACTCAAACTCTATCCTCATCTCTAGTCTCGAGTATTATTAGCAGGAGAAAACAAACATAAATAAAATAAAATCACATTTTTTATTTGAATCAATGAAAACCAATATTCAAAAGTAAATATAAGCGCTTCAGAGGTTGATCACCGCTGAAATAGTGGTGTGAATGTTGTCACGGTCACGTGTGTCTGGACGCAGCGAGTACCGCAAGGCGATCCCATATGACACACGCGACCCTGGATACACCGCCTCCAGTTGGGCGAATTTAAATAATAAGACGTGCAGCTGGATACACCGCCTCCAACTGGCGAATTTAGGTATTACACGTATTTATACAATTGTCTGGAAGCCCCGCCTCAAGTAAGGCGAATTTAAATAATAAAGGGGAACCTGGGTAATATTAACAATGGTGAGTCCTGCGATAGGGAATAGGGACGTGGAGACCTCCTGCACTCCCCTGAGCCAGAGTCCCTGCACTCCTAACGTTCCCTATTCCAGTTCCGCAACGGGCGACGCACAGGAACCTTAAAACCCTGACTCGCCCTGACCCTAAACCCTCACTAGGGAATTGCTTGGTGCGGAAACTAATCCCACCACTGTACTAAACACACATGAGGAAAAATGACAATATAGGGGGAACACCACGTAGCTTTGCTCTGTTGCGTACGCTCCTAGCAACAGAGCCCACCACCTGCGTGCATCTTCTCCTCCACCTGGATCCATCACCATAACTGGATCCATCACCATAGCGCAGCCTTGGAGCAGAGTCCACCACCAGTTGCAGCTGCCCAGTAAACAGAGTCCCAAAGATGAGTCCAGCTTCTGCCAAAAAGTCCAACATGCTTGAGTCCAGTTTTCAGCAACCAAGTCCAGCATGCTGAGTGCAACTCTTACCATCGTCGCCACTCCACCAAGCCATGCAAGCACCTCCTACTGACACCATAAACTGCGACTCCACCATGCCATGCCAGCCCTCCATGCAGACTCCATAACTGACACAACCCCTCTGGCTGGGCTGCCCAGGACTCTCATTCAGCTCCTTCTTTCCCCCAGGCTTCCTTGAGAATGACTAACTCACAATAACACCAACAGTGATTGAACACACCTGACTCTCTTTATAGAGCCTCACACCTGATTTGTAATTAAGTGCACATTAAACCAAAAGAAACTAAAGTGCACTACCGCTCAACACCACCGGGGCAACTTAGAATGTACGACACCACGTGTAATAATTCTAATGGCCACTGGGGGCAATCACACCACTTTGTCACCAAGCCAAAGGAAAAAAAGTTCACTTTGTCCATTTACTTGTCAGATCCACCTTGGATCATGACAAATGTACTACACAGACAAATCTCCTTAAAAAGTTAGGATATATAAATAAATATGTCCAAACCATATATCCAAACACAAATTATCATGCATATATTGTCTAACTCATGGCACACATGACTTTGATTGTAACACAGAAAGGACAAAGATAATGTCGTATTACAGACAAAGATACAGTATATATGACAATTGTATAAGCCGTCCTTTAAAAGTTCAAAGAAGCAAGAAAAAAACGATATCATGAGTGAATACATGCATGTTTATCCCCTTAAGGACAGAGCTATGTTGTATGTTAATGATTGAGCCTCATTTTTCAAATCTGACATGCGTCACTTTATGCAGGAATAACTCTGGAATGCTTAAACATATCTAAGTAATTCTGAGACTTGTATTTCGAGTTGGTTCTCAAGTTTGCTTGATATGATTTGCATTTATTTATGAAAATTTAAAAAAATTGACATAAAAATTTGAAAATTTCAAAATTTTTAAACTTTTAATTTTTATGCCCTTAAATCAGATAGTTATGTCACTTAAACTAGTTAATAAATAATCCAAAAAAAGAGAAAAAAGGTGGCGCTCACCATCCAATTAAACAGTCCTTTACTTAATCCATAAAACGGGTACAGCGGGAGAGGAACGGAAACCTGTGGACGACGGTCATTTCGCGCTGACTGCGCAGGACCCGTTGAAGCGCAGTCAGTGAGAAACGTCCGTCGTCCACAGAAGGTTTCCGTTCCTTTCCCACTGTACCCATTTTATGGATTAAATAAAGGACTGTTTTAATTGGATGGTAAGTGCCACCTCTTTTCTCTTTTTTTGGACTACTTTATATTGGATTTATCATTTTGGTTTTCATCCGTATTCATACAGTTGTCTGGTGTTCAGTTAACACACAGGTAGATTTTCAATCACATCTGTGATAATCACAGAAGTAAGTGCCGGCAGTATACTCCTTCTCACAAACAGATAATAATAATAATACATTTTATTTCTATAGTGCCGACATATTCCACAGCACTTTACATTTCAGAGGGGACTTGTACAGATGATAAACATTACAGCGTAACAATAACCACTTAGATCATAACAGATTCCAAGAGGAATGAGGGCCCTGCTCGCAAGCTTACAATCTATGAGGAAAAAGGTAGACACGAAAGGTGGGTGGTAACAATTGACCTGATTATATGGACCAGCCATAATGTTAAGTGTGTAACAGTACAGACACAGAGGGTTAATAGATGCATAAAGCATGTGGGAACATGATGCGGGGAACCTGGTTATGGTAAAACTTTTGACTGTGCCACACAGGGATAGATTAGGTTAATGTGTTGAGGCGGTAGGTCAGTCTGAATAAATGCGTTTTGAGGGCATGCTTAAAATTGTAGGGATTGGGGACTAATCGTATTGAGCTGGGAAGTGCATTCCAAAGAATTGGTGCAGCACGTGTATAGTCTTGGAGACGGGAGTGGGAGGTTCTGATTATTGAGGATGCTAACCTCAGGTCATCAGCAGAACGGAGAGCGTGGGTAGGGTGGCATAATGAAACAAAGGAGGAGATGTAGGGTGGTCCTGAGCCATGGAGAGCTTTGTGGGTGAGGGTAATAAGTTTGTACTGGATTCTGGAGTGGATGGGTAGCCAGTGTAATGACTGGCACAAGGTAGAGGCATCAGTGTAACTATTGGCGAGGAATATGATCCTGGCTGCAGCATTCAAGACAGATTGGAGCGGGGAGAGTTTGGTAAGAGGGAGACTGATTAGAAGAGAGTTACAATAGTCGAGACGAGAAAGAATAAGAGAAACAGTAAGAGTTTTGCGGAGTCAAAAGTATGAAAAGGTCGAATTCTAGAAATGTTTTTGAGGTGCAGATAACAAAAGTGAGCCAGTGATCAAAAGTGGGGGGCAAAAGCAAGCTTGGAGTCAAGTATGACCCCAAGACAGCGGGCATGTTGCTGGGGAGTAATAGTGGAACCACACATGGAAATGGCAATGTCGGGTATAGGTACATTAGTAGCGGGAGGAAGCACAAGGAGTTCAGTCTTTGAGAGGTTCATTTTCAGATATAGTGAGGACATGATGTTAGACTCAGCGTTTAGGGAATCGCTGGTGTTTTCTAGAAAGGCAGGTGTGATGTCAGGAGAGGAAGCGTATAATTGGGTGTCATCAGCATAGATATGATACTGGAAACCAAATCTACTGATTGTTTGACAAATAGGGGCAGTGTACAAAGAGAGGAGGAGGGGGCCTAGGACTGATCCTTGAGGAACCCCAACAATAAGGGGAAGAGGAGAGGAGGAGGAACCAGCAAAAGATACAGTAAAGGAGCGGTCAGAGAGATATGAGGAGAACCAGGAGAGAATGGTGTCCTTGACGCCAATGGAACGGAGCATAGTGAGGAGGAACTGATGATCCACAGTGTCGAGTGCTGCAGAGAGATCCAAGAGAATTAGCATGGAGTAATGACCATTTGATTTAGCTGTTAGTAGATCATTAGAGACTTTAGTGAGGGCAGTTTCAGTAGAGTGTAAAGAGCGGAAACTGGATTGGAGAGGGTCGAGAAGAGAGTTATCAAAGAGATAGCAGATAAGACGAGAGTGGCCCAGGTGTTCCAGGAGTTTAGAGATGAAGGGAAGATTAGAGACAGGTCTATAGTTAGCGGCACAGTTTTGGTCGAGGGATGATTTTTTAAGTAGTGGATGTATGATGGCATGCTTAAATGAGGAGGGAAAGATACCAGGAGAGAGAGAGAGGTTAAATATTTTAGTTAGGTGAGTGGTGACAGCAGGGGAAAGGGACTGGAGGAGTCATGACGGAAATGGGTAACTGGTGGTTGGGCGAAAAAATGCAAGGAGCCTGCTTACTTCTTCTTCTGTGACTGGTTCAAAATCAGAGAGTGAGCTAGATGCAGTGGGGGAGGGAGGGCAGTGCATGGTATGAGGTGATTGGGAGATAATTTCCTGTCGGATATGGTCAATTTTTTCTTTGAAAGAATTGGCCAGATCGTCAGCTCGAAGCTCCGTGGTTGGGGCCTGTACTCTTGGGTTGAGTAGAGAATGAAAAGTGTCAAAGAGAAGTTTAGGGTTATTGGACAGTGAGGTGATGAGTGTGTTGAAATAGGTTTGTTTGGAGAGGTGAAGGGCAGTATTGTATGTTCTAAGCATAAACTTATAATGGATGAAATCTTCGTGTAGATTGGATTTTTTCCACAGACGTTTGGCGCACCTGGAGCACCGCTGCAGGAAACATGTTTGCAGGGTGTGCCAGGGTTGTTGCCATCTGTGGTGTGGTGATCTATGTGTAGTGGGTGCAAATTCATCCAGGGCACTTTGAAGTGTTTCATTGTAATGCTTCAATGCAGAATCAGGACATGAGAGGGAGGAGATAGGGGCCAATGAAGACTGCAAGTTCTTCATAAGTTTCTGGGTGTTAATGGCCTGTATGTTTCTATAAGTATGGACAGTGGGGGTGACCTGAGCGGCCTGGCAGTTCTTGATAGAGAATGAAAGAAGGTTTTCGTAGAGAGCGGGAAAGGGGAGTTTGCAAAATCATCCACTGCACAAAGCTGAGAGAAGACCAAGTTGAGGGAGTTTCCGTCTTCATGCGTTGGAGAATTAGTAAGCTGCGAAAGGTCAAACGAGGAGGTTAGAGATAAAAGGTGATTAGCAGATGGGAAGAGGGGAAGAGCAATGGGGATGTTGAAATCGCCCATGATGATGGTAGGGATGTCACAGGAGAGAAAATGTGGAAGCCAAGTGGCAAAATTATCCAGGAACTGATGGGAGGGGCCGGGAGGACAATATACCACCACCACTCACATGGAGAAGGGGGTGTAGAGTCTGACGGCATGGACCTCAAAAGAAGGGAAGACAAGTGAGGGTACTTGAGGGATAACCTGAAACCTACATTTGGGTGATAGGAGCAGA
This sequence comes from Dendrobates tinctorius, assembly GCF_039654945.1. Classification (NCBI taxonomy): domain Eukaryota; kingdom Metazoa; phylum Chordata; class Amphibia; order Anura; family Dendrobatidae; genus Dendrobates; species Dendrobates tinctorius. The sequence goes on along the minus strand of NW_027361738.1, from coordinate 22,167,915 downwards.
CCAACACCTCCACCTGTTCTATTGTCTGATCTTTGGGTATGAGAGAAATGTAGTCCACCATATGAAAGAGCAGCAGCAGCAGTAGTGTCTGACTGCTGGATCCAGGATTCCGTAAGATCCAGAAGGTTAAGAGAATTAGAAAGGAAGAAGTCATGGATGAAGGAGAGTTTGTTACACACTGAGCTAGAATTCCAAAGGGCACAATTAAGAGAGACAGATGGCATGCAGGGATAATAAGATTAGAGGGGTTTGTGAGTGTAGCAGTTGGGGGGGTTTGACTTTCTATAACATGGGGGACCAGGGTTGGGAGCAATGTCTCCTGCGACTCTCTTCTCGTTATTCAATCAAACTAAACTAATACAGCAAGGCACAATAAATGTTGGGCTCAGATAAACCAATGTCCAGGCCTACATGCATCATAAACCACTTTGAAAAGTTTCTGGACCTCACAGCATAAGGGGAGAAGCAGAGTAAGTTGAAATAACTATATACCATATATAAGCTTACATAGTTGAAAACACATATGTAGCATTCAGGATTAACTGCTTGCTGACATTGAATGGAGTGGAGACACACAGGAGTTGATTCAGAGCAGAGATTGAAAAAGCTGGTTACCAGATGTAAGCTTGTATAGTTGAAAACACATATGTAGCAATCAGGATTAACTGATAGTTAATAAATAACATTTCCCATATGTCAACTTTACATCAGCATAATTTTTTAAACTTTTTTTTGTTAGAAGTTAGAACGGTTAAAAGATTATCAACGTTTTTTCATTTTTGTAACAAATTTACAAAACTTATTTTTTTAAGGACCACAGCACATTTGAAGTGACTTGGAGGGGCCTATAAGACAGAAAACCCAAAAGTGACACCATATTATTAACTGCACCCCTGAAAGTATTCAAAACCACATTTAAGAAGTTTATTAACTCTTAGGTGGTTCACAGGAATTAAAGCGCTTTGGAAGGAAAACATTTCATTTTAAATTTTCTCCACAAAAGTATTACTTTAGCCCCAAAGTTTTCATTTTCACAAAGGTAACAGGAGAAAATAAACCCCCAAATGTGTTGTGAAATTTCGTCTGAGTGCACAGATACCTCATATGTGGTGGAAAACTATTGTTTGAGTGCACGGCAAGGCACAAAATGGAAGGCGCACCATATGAGTTTTGGAGCGCAAAATTGCATGGGATGGCTGACGCCATGTCACATTTGCAGAGCCTCTGATATGTCTAAACACTAGAAACCCCCACAATTGACCCCATTTTGGAAACCCGTTGTGTCAATATGATTACTGCACCCCTAGATGAATTAATTGAGAGGTGTAGTCTGTAAAATGGGGTCACTTATGGGGGTTCTGCTCTTCTGGTACCTCATGTGCTCTCCCAGTGGGTCATGGCACCTGTAAACCATAACAGTAAAATTTGTCTCTCTTTGTCTTCTGAGCTTTGCACAATGCCTGAAAAATATTTCCCGATTACATGTAGGGTATTTGCGCACTCAGAAAAAAATGGAGCTCAGTTTGTAAAAAAAAAATGTCTTATTAGCCCTTAGAAGTATTAAAAATGTAGGGCTAAAACAACATTTTAGTGTTAAAAATGGTTTTGTAAATTTTGCTGGAAAAAGGACAAATTGCTGGTAATATTTTAATCCTTATAACTTCCTAGCAAAAAAAAAAAAAATTGTTCCGAAATTGTGCTGATGTAAAGTAGACATGTCGGCAATGCTATTTATTAACTGTTTTGTGTGACATATCTCTGTGATTTAAGGGCATGAATTTCAAAGTTTGAAAATTGCTAAATTTTCCAAATTTTTGCCTAATTTACATTTTTTTCACAAATAAATGCAAGTCATATCGAAGAAATTTTACCATTGTCATGAAGAGCAATATGTCGTGAAAAAACTCTGAATTAGTGGGATACTTTAAAGCGTTCCATAGTTATTACCTTATAAAGTGACAGTAGTCAGAATTGTAAAAATTGTTCTGATCATTAATGTGCAAGCCACCTTTGGGGGTAAAAGGGTTAATTCTGAATAGGTTCAGTTTCATAGAAAATGTAATAAAACAATCAGTGCATTCAGGTAAATAGGGCAAGATAAACTCCCGTGATGTGGTGCTCCTGGCACCTATCATGGGTAAACATTCTGTCTTACTTGTTTATCTTGCCCTATATACCTGAATTCATATATATCATAATGTCTGATATTTAAACAAGGTGATGTATGTATGTATTAACTCTGATAATGTTTGAACTTATTTCTTTGGACTTATAAAGAACAGCTTATACAATTGTCACTATATGCCTTTGGCTAAAATACTTTCTTATCTTTGTTCTTTCGTTGTTAACAATCAAAGTCATGTATGCCATTAGTGAGACAATATATGCATGACAATTTGTATTTGGATATATGATTTAGACAAATGTATTTATACATACTTGGTCAAAATTGTTGGTACCCCTCGTTTAATGACAGAAAAATCCACAATGGTCACAGAAATAACTTGAATCTGACAAAAGTAATAATAAATTGAAAATCTATGAAAATGAACAAATGAAAGTCAGACATTGCTTTTCAACCATGCTTCCACCGAATTAAAAATAAAACTTATGAAATAGGCCTGGACAGAAATGATGGTACCCCTGAAAATAATGTGACAAAAGGGACATGTTAAATCAAGGTATGTCCACTAATTAGCATCACAGGTGTCTACAAACTTGGAATCAGTGAGTGGCCTGTATAGAGGGCTACAGATACTCACTGTGCTGTTTAGCGACATGGTGTGCATCACACTCAACATGGACCAGAGGAAGTGAAGGAAAGAGTCGTCTCAGGAGATTAGAAAGAAAATTATAGACTAACATGTTAAAGGTAAGAGTTATAAGACCATCTCCAAGTGGCTTGATGTTCCTGTGACTACAGTTGCACATATTATTCAGAAATTTAAGCTCCATTAGACTGTAGTCAACCTCCCTGGATGTGGCTGCAGGAGGAAAATTGATGACAAATCAAAGAGACGGATAATACGAATGGCAACAAAAGAGCCCAGAAAAACTTCTAAACAGACTAAAGGTGAACTTCAAGCTCAAGGAACATTAGTGTCAGATCGCACCATCCGTCGTTGTATGAGCCAAAGTGGTCTTCATGTGAGACGACCAAGGAGGGCACCATTGTTGAAAAAAATTCTTAAAAAAGCCAGACTGGAATTTCCAAACTACATGTTGACACAAGCCACAAAGCTTCTGGGATAATGTCCTATCGACAGATGAGACAAAAAAGGAACTTTTTGGCAAGGCACATCAGCTCGATATCCACAGATGGAAAAATGAAGCATATGAAGAAAAGAACACTATCCCTACTGTGAAACATGGAGGAGGCTCTGTTATGTTTTGGGGCTGCTTTGTTGCATCTGTCACAGGGTGTTTAGAATCTGTGCTGGGTACACTGAAATCTCATGACTATCAAGGGATTCTAGCCACTTGAAACCATACCACTCACTAGAATGGATGACGATACACAGTTCTTCCCATTGTAACTCTGCATTTAGTATAAAGATGCATATAAATATGATTCTAATAGCAATGAACAAAAATAAATTTCAAAATTAATGTAACCTGATAACAAAATACATACAGTATATTGAAGGTCTATGCATCACATTCAGTTTTCTATCATAAGAAGACAAGTCTGAAACCTGAATAGATGGCTAAACCAATAGACATCAATTATTAACACCTCCACTCCTCTAGACTTCAAGAAAAACAAATAGTAACCCCACCAGTAAGATAAACCACCTAGGAAGAAATCATTAAACCACTCTCCCTTCACTACCCTAGACCACCAGGGAAGTCAGCATTAACTCTTTCACAAACTAGACCACCAGGGAATCAGGCAATTAGCTTTACAGGCATATATAAACTTTTGACGTTCTCTCAACAATGTCATCTCAAGACCATAGAAAAAAATATATATATACCGTTGATAGATAGATAGATAAACACACATAGTTAAAAAGCAATTACCTTGAATTAATACATTCAATATAATGTTTCTCCTCCCAAAAAAGCAATGGAAAAATTTTATAATTTAATCCCAGAGTGAAAATTTCAATCCCTCTTCTGTGCTGCTGTTGAAAATATAGACTGTGTCTTTGTCATATGTGTCAGAATATGTTAAACCTTTATTTGTGCAGAGGTTTAGTTGTTTTTTTTTTGCTGTATTTGCTCTTAAGTCACACCTAGGGGTAATGGATGAATCTTCCCACTGTGCATAATCTTTGTTTACATTTTTAAACTGCTGATTTATTTCAGAAATTCATCTTAAATGGTTGATCCAATACCAGTAAAGCTCTTTTTAAATATCTATATAATAAAGTAACTTGGCACTCAACTGAATGATCCTTTATAAATGAATTTTTTATTTTTTTAAATTGCAGTCCTAGAAGACGTTTCGGCCTACAATCGGCCTGCTATAAAAATGCAAAATGAATACAGAATCAAGGAGTCATAACAAGTCCTCATAATTAATACAATAATATTTTCCATTTTTTGTTCGGACGTACAATACAAGTCTCAAAGAATTCCACCTCATAGAAACAATCACAGAACATACAAAACAGTGTGTCAGGAGAACCAGGTCAAAAAGAAACAAGAAGAAAAAAAGAAGAAAAAAATTCATTAAGGCTGTGTGCACACGATTCAGATTTGCAGCGGAGAAACGTTGCATATCCGCATTGTGATGTACAGTAGCCTTAAAATGAATGGAAAAAAAAAAACGCTGTGCAGACGCTGCGGATTTTTCCGCACGGTTTTCCAGCTGTACAAAATCCGCAGCATGTTACTTCTTTTTTGCGGTTTTCCATCTCCCCTGTCACCAAATCTGCAGGGGGAAAACCGCAATGTAAAACCGCACAAAAACCGCAAGAAAAACGCATGAAAAATGGAAGAAATCCGCAGGGCAAAAAAGTACGTGTGCACTCAGCCAAAGTTATGAAAAAACCTACCCGACTGCTAACACGGTATAATAACCCGGTATGAAAACAAGGATTTATGTGGATTCCTATAATAAATTAAGCAGGGTGGTGTAAGAATCTTGCGTCATATAGTGGTGATAGTCACAAAGAAACGGTGATGCTATAGTTATACCTGCTTTAGGGTATAATGCAGATTTGTATTGTGCTTCCAGCTGTCACTAGAGCGTGCTGTGCTGTATTGAGATGGATATAAAATAATAAACTATAAGACACAAAGTGTGGGTAAAAGATAGTATGTGGCAAATAATAAATCTATACCTGGTAAACCAATATCAGATTGTATTAGAGGTATTAGGTATAGAGTATGTCTCCTTAAATTGTAAACAATGCACATGAAAAAATCAGAATGTAGTCATAAACACATCGCATGTTATTTACTGTTTGTTTCTACCTGTTAATGCTGTCACTGTGTAGCACAGTAGAAGGCCCATATGAGGCTGTGGGAGGAAAGAAACATACTGGGCGGTGAAACAACTGCAGCGGTACTGAGCAGCAAGAAAGGAGGGCTCCCATATACTGTAGATGCAGGTGGAGAAATCCTTGATGGGATATTTTTTGCCCGAATGTGGATGAAAAAAAGCATCTCCTTTTTGTACATTATTACATTGATGACAATGTAAGCAAGGGTACGTGCCTGTAAGGGGATTCTGTATGAATCTCTGTGTAGATGATCTTTGTCTGGGGCCAATGTCCGCCCTAATGAGAGAGTCTTGTATGTTATTGGACCTTTTATAGCATGGAAGAAACGGATGACGGAATTCTGTGACCTCAGGATGGGCAGTGGATAATAAATTCCAATGTTTCCTTATAGTTTTGTGTGAAATGTTGACAGAAGGATGATAAGTATGGACAAATGGTACCCGGGAGGTTATTTCTGTTTGGGTGGTCCTCTGTGGGTCCAAAGCTTCTGCTAATACATTTTGTGGATAACCACGTTCCATGAATTTTGAGTTCATCTGTTGTAGTCGCGTTTTACATTTCTCGGGATCCGAAACTATCCTCCGAACTCTTGTAAACTGTGATTTTGGAATTACCTTTTTAACCACTGGCGGATGTAGACTCAAATAGAAAAGAAGGCTATTCCGATCTGTGGCCTTAGTGTAGAGGTCAGAGCTGAAATTGCCCTGATCATCTTTTATGATCATCGTATCTAAGAAGCTGACCTGTGACTCACTGCTGATGATGGTAAAAGAGAGGCCTGTCCAGGATGTGTTGAGACTATTAAAGAATGTATCTAAGGACTCAGGAGAACCCGTTCAGATGCAAAACACATCATCAATATAGCGTATCCATACAAAACAATAGGATTGAAAGAGTACATTGGTATATACCACTTCCTCCTGAAATGCGGCCATGTAGCTATTGGCATACGGAGGTGCCATGTTTGATCCCATGGCAGTACCCCTGGTTTGAAGGAAGAAATTCTCCTCAAACATGAAATAATTACGTGTCAGTACTATCTTAAGAATAGTCAATGTGTCCGTGTGAACACGTACCGCACACGGATGCTGTCCGTGTGCTGTTCATGTGCAATCCGTGTGCATTTTTAAAAGTCAAATGGTTAACATTGAAAAATAATTTTTCAAAAACACGGACACACACACGGCATACGGATAGCACACGGATGTCAAAAGGATGGCATACGTATGCACAGGAACACACGGACACGGATAGCTCCGGTACCGGTTTTTCCGGTACCGGAATTATCTGGACATGTGAAACTGCCCTTAATGAGTGTCCTGATCACCGGTTATATAACCTAGTAAGGTGAATTTTTTATGTTTGTTATGTCCTGTGTTCCTATCCACCCCCATGTGTATTGTATTGTATGGTGTCTATGTATGTCCGGTTTTTGTGTTTCTGTACTCCCTGGAGTGGCGCGCGCGTTTATTTATGTACTAGCAGTTAGAGTTGAGCGACTTTTGCTTTTTTAGAATCGAGTTTCGTTTCATGAAACCCGACTTTTCCAAAAGTCGGGTCGAGCAAAATCGTCCGACTATAGGGAAAAGTCGGGGGTCCGACCGAAGCACGAAACCCAATGTAAGTCAATGGGGAATTAAAGTCGGCAGTGAGAGGAGGACAGGAAACACACCTACAGTGCCCATTTGAATGCCAAAAGCATCAATTCTTCTTACTTAAGCTTGTCAACCTTAATTAACTTCATCATACTAGTTACGCACTGAAAAATGGGGGTTATTTGGCTAAAGTTGTGGGGGGGTAGGGCTGGCTCCAGGTTTTCATGTGCCCTGGGCGAAAGAGCGCCCCTTTAACACATACCACAACTCATGATGCTCCGATACGGCAGAGAAATAGCGTTATAGTACAATGAAAAATACTTCACTTTTTACATCTCATGACGAGGCCCATCTTTTTCTCCATACAGAATCATTGGTCCCATATAATGTTTGAAACAGTATATGATGAGCTCCACATAATGCTACAGTATATGTTGGTCCCCATGGATGAAGCTCCACTGTCTTATGGGCCCAAATAATGCTCCAAACATAATGGGCCCCATTTCTAATGCTCTAGTGTATAATGGGCCCTGTAAATGCTGCTCCAGTGTCTGATGTCCACCTTTGGAATGTTCCAGTGTATGGTGGGCCCCATCTATCATTCTCCAGAGTATAGTGCTCCCCAAAAATTGCTGTCCCAACATTGAAAACAATCAAATAAGTCTCCTAGCTAGGGAGTCCTTGTACTAGTCTGGACTCCTCGTCGTCCCCATCTTCCATCTCACTGCACAGTATTTCAACCTTGCAAGTGCTGTGATCCTGAGCAAGCAGGGGGGGCCCACTCGTTGGCGACGGCACTGGCACAGGGCCCCTGATAGTACGGTGGTGTGTCTGATGGCGGGTGGGCCAAATCTGCACTTTCATCTGCAGCTTCCTCTTTGTCACCGTGTAAGATGGAACTGTATATGGGAAGGGTAACCTGAGTTTCATCAGGGTCAGATTCAGGCTGTGTAGCGTGCGAGGGGAATGTAGTGGTCTGGGTCAATGTACCAGCAGATTCATCGAGCAGTGGCTGGGCATCAGTGCACTTGTGTCGCCCCCAAGAGTACGGTCGCCACAGTGGCATTACCTTCCTCCTAGGCAGTGTGATGTCATGCTTGGGAGCAACGAAGGATCTCTCTAGCAGGTTAACTGATTGGGCGGCGTTATTCCCACGAGTCACGACCCTCCAAACAGCGTTCATGAAGGCAAAGTGTTTGTTTTACGTGGGCAGTATGGTTGCAAAGCTGAACCTTAAAGGAATGTCCAGAAGTGCACCACCAGGAGTGGAGCCTACGTCGTAATTTGACTCAACACGGGCAACCTCAACCATCCAGCAACAAAAAAGATGCACACATTGCAAGCTTAATTCCGTTAACGAACGAGACTCCGTCATGCCCCGCGGTCCGAGTCTGGCTTACTAGAGGGACATGCGAGGCTCTGGCACGTGAGATTGGCCAATAACTGGTGTGTCATGCCCTTACATGTCCGTGGCTGCATGTGCGCTACACTGAAAAGGCCAGCGTTTGTCGCTTACAGGTGCAGATAACCCGCTGAACAACGTTAGTGATGGGGATCTGGGATTACAATTATTACCCGCGAACGATGATTTCCCAGTAAGACAGATCAACCGCAGTTCCGGAATTAGGCCTAACCGTCATTCCTGAAAAAATGAAAAACTTACGTGTGCAAACCACAGGTGCTGTAGCTTGCTTAACAGCTCGCCAGCCATTCTCAGGCCCTGTATGGATTACACGTGATTGCACAAAGATGAGAAAGGGTACCGTATCCCCGGATAACATGTATGGATAGCATAGTGTACACATTCAACATATATGTCTATAGATCAGGAGGCAGGCTCAAACGGTGTCAGGCCCAGTATGGATTACATGTGATTGCACAAAGGTGAGAAAGGGTACCGTATTCCCGGATAACATGTATGGATTGCATAGTGTACACATTCTAAATATATGTCTATAGATCAGGAGGCAGGCTCAGACGGTGTCAGGCCCAGTATGGATTACACGTGATTGCACAAAGGTGAGAAAGGGTACCGTATCCCCGGCTAACATATATGGATAGCATAGTGTACACATTCAAAATATATGTTTAGTATGGATTACACGTGATTGCACAAAGGTGAGAAAGGGTACCGTATCCCCAGATAACATGTATGGATAACATAGTGTACACATTCAAAATATATGGCTATAGATCAGGAGGCAGGCTCAGACGGTGTCAGGCCCAGTATGGATTACACGTGATTGCACAAAGGTGAGAAAGGGTACCGTATCCCCGGATAACATATATGGATAGCATAGTGTACACATTCAAAATATATGTCTATAGATCAGGACGCAGGCTCAGACGGTGTCAGGCCCAGTATGGATTACACGTGATTGCACAAAGGTGAGAAAGGGTACCGTATCCCCGGATAACATGTATGGATAGCATAGTGTACACATTCTAAATATATGTCTATAGATCAGGAGGCAGGCTCAGACGGTGTCAGGCCCAGTATGGATTACACGTGATTGCACAAAGGTGAGAAAGGGTAACGTATCCCCGGCTAACATATATGGATAGCACAGTGTACACATTCAAAATATATGTCCAGTATGGATTACACGTGATTGCACAAAGGTGAGAAAGGGTACCGTATCCCCGGATAACATGTATGGATAACATAGTGTACACATTCAAAATATATGGCTATAGATCAGGAGGCAGGCTCAGACGGTGTCAGGCCCAGTATGGATTACACGTGATTGCACAAAGGTGAGAAAGGGTACCGTATCCCCGGATAACATATATGGATAGCATAGTGTACACATTCAAAATATATGTCTATAGATCAGGACGCAGGCTCAGACGGTGTCAGGCCCAGTATGGATTACACGTGATTGCACAAAGGTGAGAAAGGGTACCGTATCCCCGGATAACATGTATGGATAGCATAGTGTACACATTCAAAATATATGTCCAGTATGGATTATACGTGATTACACAAAGGTGAGAAAGGGTACCGTATCCCCGGATAACATGTATGGATAGCATAGTGTACACATTCAAAATATATGTCTATAGATTAGGAGGCAGGCTCAGACGGTGTCAGGCCCAGAATGGATTTGACGGCCCAGACTACACAGCGGAGGAGCAGGGAGAGGTAAAGATTGCAAATGCTGGGGCCATGCCCAAGCAAGGGGGGCCCACTCGTGGGCGTTGGTACTGGCACTGGGCCCCTCATAGTACGGCCGCGTGTCTGACGGCGGGTGTGCACTACCACCGTCAGAGACACTTGATTGCACTATGAGGGACCCTGTGCCAGTGCCCGCGCCCAAGAGTCGGCCTACCCACCTGTTCAGGGCAACGGCACTCGCACGGTTTCGTGCGCTAGGTGGTGACTCCGGCCATGGGGGGGGGGGCAGCACAGTTAGGGAGTTTTAAAAAGTGGCATATGTTGATGTTGGACATTCAGCTGATGCAAAAGGCAAAATTGTTCAAGTCCCAGGAAGAGGAGGACCAAAGCAAGCCATTTTTCTGTCACCCTATGTGTCATCAGGGGAAGGTGGGACAAAATCCTTGGAAACCCATGCATGGTTCATTTTAATGAAGGTTAGATCATCCACATTTTGGGTTGACAGACGGGTCCTTTTTTCTGTCAGGATTGATCCAGCTGCACTGAAGACTCTTTCCGATAGCACACTTGCAGCTGGGCAAGCGAGCTCCTGTATGGCATATTGTGCCAATTCAGGCCAGGTGTCCAGTTTAGCGGCCCAATAGTCAAAGGGGAATGACCTGTGCGGGAGAACATCGATATGGGAGGAAAAGTAGTTTGTAACCATAGTTGACAACTGCTGTCTCCTGTCACTTTCCATCGATGCAGTATTACCAGTTGTGTGAGCGGTACTTGAAAAATCAGTCCACAACATTATCATGAAACCCCTGTCGCAAACCCAACTTCGGCTGTGTGCACCACGAACACCTCTGCCAAGCTGCCCCCGGCCCGTATGGCTCGTATGAGAACCGTCACCGCTGCTGTGTGCTGGGAATGCCTCAACCAACCAGTTTACCAGAGTTGCTTGTTTATTAGCCAATATTAGGTCAAGGTTCTCATGTGGCATGATGTTTTGTAATTTGCCTTTATAGCGTGGATCCAGGATGCTGGCCAACCAGTAGTCGTCATCGTTCATCATTTTGGCAATGCGGGGGTCCCTTTTTAGGATCTGCAAGGCATAATCTGACATGTGGGCTAATGTTCCCGGTGTCAATGATGCACTGCGAGTGCTGGTTGGAGGAGCACTTTCTGGCAAATCCACATCCCTCCAGTCACGCACAAACCCTGTACCAGACCTTGCCACGCCAACATTTTCACTTGCCCCACGAGATGCATCCTCCTCCCCTAAGTAATCATCCCCATCATCATCCTCCTCTTCTTCCTCCACCTCGTCCAGGAGAGGTCCCTGAGCAGACAATGGCTGAATGTCATCAAGGATTCCCTCCTCCTCTTCCTCCTCGTCAACATTGGCTGCAGACGCCTGCTCCTTAAGGTGCGTCAAAGTTTGCATGAGCAGACGCATAAGTGGGATGCTCATGCTTAGGATGGCGTCGTCTGCGCTTACCAGCCGTGTGCATTCCTCAAAACACTGAAGGACTTTACAGAGGTCTTTCAGCTTCGACCACTGCACACCTGTCAACTCCATGTCTGCTCTCAAAGTGCCTGGCCGTGTATCCTCCCACAAATGCATTATGGCCTGCCTCTGTTCGCACAGCCGCTCAACCATGTGCAGAGTGGAGTCCCACCTTGTTGCAATGTCGATAATGAGGCGGTGGTTGGGAAGGTGGAGCAATCGCTGCAGCTTCTGCATACGAATGGAGTGTACAGGCGACCAGCTGATGTGCGCGCACAGTCTCCGCACCTTCTGGAGCAGGGCTGTTAACTCCGGATAATTGTTGAGGAAGCACTGCACCACCAGGTTCGAGGTGTGAGCCAAGCAAGGTATGTGGCTGAGTTTTGAAAGGGCTATGGCTGCCACAAAATTACGGCCGTTATCACTAACTACCTTGCCTGCCTAAAGATGTATGCTGCCCAGCCATGACTCAGTTTGTCGCTGAAAGTACTCCGCCAGCACCTCCGCGGTGTGTCTGTCGCCCAAACACATCATCTGCAACACAGCCTGCTGACGCTTTCCACTAGCTGCTCGATAGGGGGACACCTCGTGTGCAACAGTGGCAGCTGCAGATGGAGTGCTCGTACGACTGCGCTCTGTGGACGAGCTTTCGCTTCTGAAGGAGGAGGCTGAGGGTCGAACGCCTACAGCCAACTGTTTCCTATACCGTGGGCTAGGCAGCACTGTCCCACCACCGCTGTCCCCTGTGGACCCTGCATCCACCACATTAACCCAGTGCGCAGTGATGGAGACATAACGGCCCTGGCCATGCCGACTGGACCATGCATCTGTTTTGAGGTGCACCTTTCCACTCACTGACTGCTTGAGTGCATGGACAATGCGGTCTTTCACATGATGGTTGAGGGCTGGGATGGCTTTGCGAGAGAAGAAGTGGCGACTGGCTAGGTCATAGCGTGGTACTTCATAGGCCATGAGTTCGCGGAAAGCTGCGCTTTCCACCAACCGATAGGGCATCATCTCTAACGAGATTAGTTTGGCAATGTGGGCGTTCAAACCCAGTGTGCACAGATGAGAGACTGAGTACTTTCTTGACCTACTCATAGTCTCTGGGAGGGTGAGCTGGACTTGAGAGCTGCATATGGTGGAACTAGCGGTGGACAGGGCGGACTGAGAGAAGGTTGATGATGGTGATGGAGTTGGTGTTCTTTCTGATGGACTAGATTCAGTCTTTTGTCGATATAACAGTGGGATTCCCTGACTGCTTTGGCCTTGCAACGACACCTCAACATTTGCTGCTGTGCTAACTGGTGGGCTTACAGTGGGGGAAACAATGTAGCGTTGCTGACTACCTTCTTTGTGATCAGTTGCACATGTGGTACTTGAAGTTTGGTGTTGTGTCCACGCTTGCAAGTGCATGCTGGTTAAATGTCTAAGCATGCAACTGGTATTCAAATTTTTCAGATTTTTCCCTCGGCTAAAGGTCTTTGCATACTTCTTACAGATAACCTTGGCCTGATCATGAGGATTTTGTTCAAAAAAGTGCCACACTGCACTCTTCCTACTTTGGAAGACATTTTGCGGCCTAGCACGCTGTGCTATTTTGAGCTTCTGGACAAGCTGTGCAGCAACTCTTTTGATTTTTGGAACCTGTCTTTGGAGTGCTCCGGGCCTGCCAGATAACAGCTGTTGCGATGTCGATGTCTGCTGTGGATGCTCCTCCTCCTCATCTGAGCTATTGGAAGCAGCACCCTCTTCCCCCAATGGATGCCAATCTGGGTCAACAACTGGGTCATCCATCACCTCCTCTTCAATGTCATGTGCACCTTCCTCTGTGTCACCGTGTATGGTGGTATAGTATGCGGGAAGGGGCACCTGAGTCTCATCAGGGTCAGAATCTGGCTTATTACACTGCGAGGACAATGTAGTGCTCTGACTGAATGTACCAGCAGAATCATCTATCAGTGGCTGTGCATCAGTGCACTCCATGTCAGATTCATCTTGGCCTGGGTAATTCACCATTTCACTTGATAACCCAGGCATGGTATGTGAAAACAGCTCCATGGAGTAATCAGTTGTATTGCCTGCGTCATCCTTCAATCTTGGTTGGGGTGAAGGACACAAGGAAAGGTGTTATTCATGAACATGAGCCTCCAATGACGACTCAGTGCTTTTATTTTTTACAACTTCAGAAGAGGAGGCGATAGAGCTGGAGGCTGAGTCAGCAAAGTAAGCCAAAACTTTTTCCTGAAGCTCTGGCTTTAAAAGCGGTTTGCCAGCTCCTAGAAAACTAAGCCTTCGAGGCCTTGTGGAGCCAGACGATGACGCAGGCTCAACACCTGCTGCATTCGGTCCTATTTTGCTTTTGCCACTACCATAAGATCCGCCACCAACACCATCATTACCAGCTGGCAACCCCCGCCCAATTCCACGGACTCTTACACCAGCCTTCCTCATTTTTGGTAAAAATGTACACAAAATCCCACAAACTATATAGTAATGTAAAACAAGGTACAAGGTGTAAATAGGACAGGGGAGACATAGAATTTCTGAACTCCCTTGTGGACACTGTTGGATTGTGTGAGGCCCAGTTAATATCACACTACTATGTCACAGGCTCAATGTCGCAGGTGTGAAAAATGTCACGATAGGACAGGGGAGATGTAGAATTTCTGAACACACTTGTGGACACTGTTGTGTGAGGCCCAGTTAATATCACACCGCTATGTCACAGGCACAATGTCGTAGGTGTGGAAAATGTCACTATAGGACAGGGGAGATGTAGAATTTCTGAACCCACTTATGGACACTGTTGGATTGTGTGAGGCCCAGTGAATATCACACCGCTATGTCACAGGCAGAAATTGGCTAGTGTATGACAAACTACAAGGTGTATATAGAATTGGGCAGAATAGGAATCTCCCTAGAGTGTAGGTCTGTAAGAACGGAACATGTCCTCGACTTATACCTACATAGTGACACACAGATAGCTTCACTGTGGCCGTGATAACAGCCGTTACACGGTACTGAGAGAGGAGCGTGCACGTACACCGCTGTCCGGTGTCCGTAAAATTGTCAAGCTCCGTGTTTTTTAAGTATACGGACTGACACACGCTGTCTCTCTATAGTTTTGAATGTGATCAAACAGCAAATATACTTAACTGTTTGAAAAGCAGACAAAACTAGAAGGTGGAGGTCCGTAAGAACGGAACATGTCCTCGACTTATTCTTACAGTGTCACACACAGATAGCTTCACTGTGGCCGTGATAACAGCCGTTACACGGTACTGAGAGAGGAGCGTGCATGTACACCGCTGTCCGGTGTCCGTAAAATTGTCAAGCTCCGTGTTTTTTAAGTATACGGACTGACACACGCTGTCTCTCTATAGTTTTGAATGTGATCAAACAGCAAATATACTTAACTGTTTGAAAAGCAGACAAAACTAGAAGGTGGAGGTCCGTAAGAACGGAACATGTCCTCGACTTATTCTTACAGTGTCACACACAGATAGCTTCACTGTGGCCGTGATAACAGCCGTTACACGGTACTGAGAGAGGAGCGTGCATGTACACCGCTGTCCGGTGTCCGTAAAATTGTCAAGCTCCGTGTTTTTTAAGTATACGGACTGACACACGCTGTCTCTCTATAGTTTTGAATGTGATCAAACAGCAAATATACTTAACTGTTTGAAAAGCAGACAAAACTAGAAGGTGGAGGTCTGTAAGAACGGAACATGTCCTCGACTTATTCTTACAGAGTCACACAGAGACAGCTTCACTGTGGCTGTGATAACAGCCGTTACACGGTACTGAGAGAGGAGCGTGCACGTACACCGTTGTCCGGTGTCCGTAAAATTGTCAAGCTCCGTGTTTTTTAAGTATACGGACTGACACACGCTGTCTCTCTATAGTTTTGAATGTGATCAAACAGCAAATATACTTAACTGTTTGAAAAGCAGACAAAACTAGAAGGTGGAGGTCTGTAAGAACGGAACATGTCCTCGACTTATTCTTACAGAGTCACACACAGATAGCTTCACTGTGGCCGTGATAACAGCCGTTACACGGTACTGTGTGAGGAGCGTACACCGCTGTATGGTGTGAAAAAATGCACGCTCAGTACCTCACCAGGACAAAAAAAAAATTTGGATTGCTTTTAAAAAAGCAGTTTGCAGAGCAGTGGGAAAACAGCAATGCAGCTATCAGGAAGCCTTATAAGGCAGCCTAACAACCAACACAGCTGATCCAGCAAAATATAGCCTCCACTTGCACTGCACACACAGTGACTGGTGTGTTGTACAGGCAAAATTGCTAGCAGCAGAAGCAGTTTTTGGTGTCTTCTTCCCTGCATAATGCTCTCCCTACAGAATCAGCAGCAGCAGCACCTCTCCCTATTCTGAGATCAGCATGAGTAACATGGCGGTCGGCGTGCACGCCCTTTTATACCCCCTGTGACGCCCCCCAAAACAAGCCAATCACTTGCATGCCCTTCTCAAAGATGGTGGTGACCCCTGCCTATGTCATAATGTTGCCTACAGTGTCCGTGGATCCTGACTGGCTGAAAAAGGGCGGAAAACAAACTTTTGAAACGCGACTTTGGCGCTAAAGTCGCCGAGCTCGTGGCCGACCTCATCCTAGGGTCGGGTTTCGTTTCATGAAACCCGACTTTACCAAAAGTCGGCGACTTTTGAAATTTTTTGACCCGTTTCGCTCAACTCTACTAGCAGTAACTCACGCTGGTGGTGGTAATATGCGCGCAGGTTCAGTGCACCCCAAATACGCTAGCCTGCATTCCACTGGACGCAGGCGCGGTGGGGCTGATATTCTTGGCCCTTACGGGCTCTTATAATACATGCGCGCTGCGGCAAGACCACCGGCTTGGATTTGCTTTGGCTTACACAGGGCATGTGCGTTTGCCATGGGCCCTGCTCACATGACCAGCATGCTGGTTTATACACTTCCTGCTTTGGCTGACTCATAGAGGGGATGTTCACAGAGTACGGTAACACCCTGACTGACTTCTGCAAGGTATTTAAACCCCCTGGATCACTGTGTGTCACTGCTCCTGATGAAGCCGTACAGGTTACGGCGATACCCGTGGGGTAATGGTCCTGGGTTTGGTATCTGTATTTTCATTGCGGCTATTGATCGTTTTTATGACAGTTTTTGATACTATGTGTTTTGGCATCACTGATATGTGGAGGGTTTAACTTTTTCCCCCCTTTCTTGCTATCTGGGCTTATTAGGGTCCTGGTATGAAAATTATATAACATGGATTTTTGTGTGTGGTTGCTCCAATTCACCTATTGGCTGGGCTTTGTCTAGGGTTATATAGTCCTCATTGTTAGGCATCAGATTCCTGACTGTGCACAGCAGGCATCCAGAGCCAGACATCCAGCGGTCTCCCATTCTCCTCCGACCGCTCTGGGTGTTGCTCAGCAATCACAGTGAGCCAGGTGTACTGCTCAGACTTGCTCTGACAGCCTGGATGTTGCTGCCACCTCTGGTGCAGCAATGGTAGCGCAACCTGCTCTGCAGGGAAACGCTCCAGAGGTTGTCCTCATGCCATGCTACTGGGCATGCCCGCAAGGTGACCTCTCACTGGAGAGCAGGGGTCACATCTTCAGGTCCTGTGTCGGATCTGATTGGTCCTTTCCAGGGTACAGGAAGGTCCAGGAAGCGCATGGCTATAAAAAGCCCGCATGGCGGCTCGGCCATGCGCTAGTGTAGCATATTATGCTGTGTATGTATGGTGATGGATGCATGGACTGGTGACTGACTTATTATGAAACCCCTTCCCTTGGATACTACGAATGGTGGCTATGTGTTGGGTTAGTCAGCTCCAGTTTGTTTCAAAAGCTACACGCCACAGTGCTTTCCACACCTACACTAGCGTCCGTCGGTGCCCGGTTCTCTGTGCCGACACTTGCGGCTATAGTGCCGCTGCGCTGCATTAACAGCAGCTATTGGTGTTCGCGGCTGCGACGCCACACACCGGCTCCTGTGACGTTAACAGGGCCAGCGTCTTTGCATTTATTTCTGCCGAGCGACTCTGTGTCTGAACAGAGCCACTCCTAGCGTTCGGGTGACGTTAACCCGTGCGCACTACGTCACCTTCTGGTGCATCTGCCATTACCCAGCAGCGGTCTTACCATCTACTGCACGGTGGACCCCGGGCAGCGAAAGCACCTCCTATTATTTTATATCTGGTGTGTTCCGCCGACCATAACATTACACTAGCGCCAGGGTCTGGCTGGTAATGGCAGACGTGCAGCAGTTGCAGCGCTATATTCGGCAGCTGGAGAGCAGGTTGGCGGCTATTGAGAGCGCCAACTCCGCTCCGAATACCGCATTGACTGCCGCTCAGACAGTTGCTGAGGCTGTCTCACGTGTGCCCACACTATTGCCCACGCCGACAATATCTCGCCTCCCACTCCCCGACAAGTTCTCGGGTGACAGCGCCACCTGTAGGGGATTTATCAGCCAGTGCTCAATCCAGCTCGAGTTACTGGCTGCGCAGTTCCCTACAGAGCGGGCTAAGGTGGGACTTATTGTCTCTTTATTTTCTGGCAGAGCATTACAGTGGGCTACACCGTTGTGGGAACGTGACGATCCGGTGGTTCAGGGTGCCGCTCAGTTTCTCGCGGCCCTAAAGCAGGTCTTTTTGGGACCACGGATCACACACGACATCTCCCTCCAACTTCTGTCCTTAACACAGGGGTCACTCTCGGTCAGCCACTACACCGTCCAGTTCCGGACATTGGCTTCCGAAGTAGAGTGGCCAGACAAGGCTTTGGTCCCGGTGTTTTGGAGAGGGTTGGCTGAGCATGTAAAGGATGCACTAGCTACTAGGGAGGTTCGCACAAGTCTGGAGGAATTGATTGCAGTCTCCACCCGCATTGACCTCCGGCTTACGGAACGTGGGCTGGAACGTGCACAATCCAGACGAAGGGTTAATTTGGCTCACACCTTCACCGAGCCGCTGAGATACCCCGCACAGGAGCACATACCCTCCGAACCTATGGAGGTGTCCTGCACCGACTCCAAGCCACCACCGGTGCGTAGTTATGTACGTTGCTACCAGTGTCGACAACTTGGACACTCGGCCAGCACGTGTCCTTTGCGGGTGAAAAAGCGCCCACGTCCCGTGGTCATAGGAGGTGGTCAGTCCAGCATGAAACCCTTCTCACCCAAACCAGTATTCCGGGGTACCTTAGAGAGTGGTCCCCTCACCTGGGAGGCGGAGGTTATCTTGGATTCCGGGGCCGAAGGGAATTTTATGTCCTCAACCTTCGCCCAGAAACACGCTATCCCTCAGGTGTTGCTGCCTCGACCACTGACCATCATGGTGGTAAATGGGGCGCATTTGCCTACCCAGGTGACCCATCAGACAGTCCCACTCAGGCTTTCTATCTCTCCGTCCCATCGAGAGGTCTTATCCCTGCTCATTTTGCCAGACGGTATTGACCAGGTGCTACTTGGTCTTCCCTGGCTCCGTTGCCACTCTCCTTATATTGAGTGGGCATCAGGGAAAATACTGGCCTGGAGCAAAAATTGTGAGGGAAAGTGTCTGAAGGGCAGTCTTCAGGTGGCTTCCACTGAAGTGCCTGCGGATCTCTCCGCACTTCCTAAACCCTACCATCAGTACGCGGACGTCTTCTCCAAAAAATCTGCGCAGACGCTCCCGCCACACCACCCATATGATTGCCCGATGGATCTCATGCCAGGCACAGAACCTTCTAGAGGTTGTGTGTATCCATTATCACTCCCTGAGACAGAAGCTATGTCACAATACATCCGGGAGAACCTGGCTAGAGGTTTCATCAGGAAGTCGGTGTCGCCGGCTGGTGCAGGGTTCTTTTTCGTTCAGAAAAAGAGCGGAGAATTACGTCCCTGCATTGATTACAGAGGTCTCAATGCCATAACAGTGAAGAACAAGTACCCTCTTCCATTGATCTCTGAACTGTTTGACAGGTTGCGAGGGGCCCGGATCTTTACAAAACTAGATCTACGGGGGGCATACAACCTGATCCGCATTCGCGAGGGAGATGAGTGGAAGACAGCCTTTAACACCAGGGATGGCCACTATGAATATCTGGTCATGCCCTTTGGCCTATGTAATGCGCCAGCTGTCTTCCAAGACTTTGTCAACGACATCTTCCGCGATATGCTGTCTACATCGGTGGTGGTCTATCTGGATGATATACTCATCTTCTCGCCAGATTTGACCACTCACCGGAGAGACGTATGCAGGGTCTTCAACCGTTTACGGGCGAACTCTCTATACGCCAAGCTGGAGAAGTGTCAGTTTGAGCAGGAGTCCTTGCCGTTCCTGGGCTATATCATCTCGGCCCAGGGATTGGCTATGGATCCGGCTAAACTTCAAGCGGTGATGGACTGGCAAGAACCCCATTCACTCAAAGCGGTGCAGCGCTTCTTATGGTTCGTAAATTATTACCGCCAGTTTATACCGTACTTCTCCACATTGGTGGCTCCTTTGGTTGCTCTCACCAAGAAAGGAGCTAACCCTAATGCTTGGTCAGAACAGGTCTCCAAGGCCTTCTTGTCCATCAAATCCCACTTTGCTAGCGCTCCTATTTTACATCGTCCTGATGTGAACAAGCCATTTATTCTGGAGGTAGATGCCTCTTCCGTTGGTGCAGTCCTCTTCCAGAGGGATGCTCAAGGTCGGAAGCACCCTTGCTTCTTTTTCTCAAAGACCTTCTGACCGGCGGAGAAGAATTACTCCATCGGTGACAGGGAGCTGCTGGCCATGAAGTTGGCCTTTTCTGAGTGGAGACATCTCCTGGAGGGGGCTCGGTTTCCCTTCCAGGTATACACGGACCATAAGAATCTGGTCTATTTGCAAACGGCCCAGCGCCTGAACTCCCATCAGGCTAGGTGGTTGCTTTTCTTTTCCCACTTCCGCTTCACCCTGCATTATCTCTCCGGAGAGAAGAACGTCCGTGCGGATGCTCTTTCATGCTCAGTGGTTTCGGCGGAAGAGGGAGAGGCTGAGCCTCGGCTTATTCTCCCGTTGGAGAGTTTTACAACCGTGGCTCCAGTTTCACTTGAGTCAGTGCCACCGGGCAAGACCTTGGTTCCTCCTCAGCT
Source organism: Dendrobates tinctorius (assembly GCF_039654945.1). Classification (NCBI taxonomy): domain Eukaryota; kingdom Metazoa; phylum Chordata; class Amphibia; order Anura; family Dendrobatidae; genus Dendrobates; species Dendrobates tinctorius. The sequence goes on along the minus strand of NW_027361738.1, from coordinate 22,147,146 downwards.
ACGGCCGGAGGTCCTCGCCTGGGCACACGCCTCCAGGGTAGGTGGTCATTTTGGCAATAAACGGACCACCGAACTCCTGGCTAGGTCATATTGGTGGCCACATATGGCTCGAGACGTTAAGGAATACGTGCAGGCATGCATTGTGTGCTCGGAACAGACCCTCTAGATAGAGGCTGGTGGGGCTGTTATATCCCCTGCCAGTGGCAGATAGACTGTGGGAGATGGTTGGCATGGATTTCATAGTTGGTCTGCCCAAGTCTGGTGGCAGTACGGTCATCTGGGTGGTCACCGACCATTTTTCCAAAATGGTGCATCTGGTGCCACTCGCACGGCTGCCTTCCGCCCGTGGTCTTGCCACTTTGTTCATAAAGCACGTGTTCCGTCTACATGGCATGCCGGACAAAATTGTGAGTGACCGAGGTCCCCAGTTTGCGTCTCGGTTCTGGAGGGAGCTCTGCAGCTTACTCAGCATTGAGCTAAATCTGTCCTCCGCCTGCCATCCCGAGACAAACGGCTTGGTCGAGAGAGCCAATCAGAGCTTGGTTACCTACCTGTGGCATTTTGTCTCGGCCAGGCAGGATGACTTGGGATCCTTGCTACCTTGGGCTGAATTTGCCCTAAACAATGCGGTGGCTGATTCCACTTAGTCAGACGCCCTTCCTCCTAAACTACGGTCAACATCCACGCGTTCCTGTTCCGATGCCAGTGTCCTCCACTGACTCCAGGGTGGCAGACTGGGCAGTGGAGGCCCGGGACATTTGGGATCGCACTCAGGATGCTATCCGTGCTTCTAAGGAAAGGATGAGGGCGTCCGCCGACACGTATTGGCGACCCGCTCCAAGCTTCTCCCCTGGCGACATGTTGTGGCTCTCCACCCGAAACATCAAACTACGGGTCGAGTCCCCTAAGTTCGCGCCGCGATATATTGGACCATTCAAGGTCCTTGAGCGAATTAGCTGAGTAGTCTACCGCTTGGCTCTTCCTCCACATTTAGCCATTTCAGACGTGTTTCATGTGTCCCTCCTCAAACCAGTTCACATGACCCGGTTTTCTGAGTCATCGGCCGGGTCGTCAGACTTATCATCTAACGAGTTTGAGGTTAATGCCATCGTAGGGCGCAGGTTTGTCCGTGGCATAAAATTTTATTTAGTGGATTGAAAGGGTCATGGGCCCGAGGCTCGAACCTGGGAGCCGGTAGAAAACATCCACGCACCGCTCCTGATCGCGGCTTTTGAGCGCAGTGAAGAACAGAGGGGAGGGGGGGTAATGTTAGGCGTTGAATTCCTGACTCTGCACAGCAGGAAACCAGAGCCAGACATCCAGCGGTCTCCCATTCTCCTCCGACCGCTCCAGGTGTTGCTCAGCAATCACAGCAAGCCAGGCGTACTGCTCAGACTTGCTCTGATGGCCTGGATGTTGCTGCCACCTCTGGTGCAGCAATGGTAGCGCAACCTGCTCTGCAGGGAAACGCTCCAGAGGCTAAGTCCTCATGCCATGCTACTGGGCATGCCCGCAAGGTGACCTCTCACTGGAGAGCAGGGGTCACATGTTCAGGTCCTGTGTCGGATCTGATTGGTCCTTTCCAGGGTACTGCAAGGTCCCGGAAGCGCATGGCTATAAAAAGCCCGCATGGCGGGTCGGCCATGCGCTAGTGTAGCATATTATGCTGTGTATGTATGGTGATTGATGCATGGACTGGTGACTGACTTATTATGAAACCCCTTCCCTTGGATACTACGAATGGCGATTGTGTGTTGGGTTAGTCAGCTCCAGTTTGTGGCAAGCTACACGCCACAGTGCTTTTCACATCTACACTAGCGTCCGTCGGTGCCCGGTTCTCGGTGCTGACGCTTGCGGCTATAGTGCCGCTGCGCTGCATTAACAGCAGCTATTGGTGTTCGCGGCTGCTACGCCACACGCCGGCTCCTGTGACGTTAACAGGGCCAGCGTCTTTGCATTTATTTCTGCCGAGCGACTCTGTGTCTGAACAGAGCCGCTCCTAGCGTTTGGGTGACGTTAACCCGTGCGCACTACGTCACCTTCTGGTGCATCTGCCATTACCCTGCAGCGGTCTTACCATCTACTGCACGGTGGACCCCGGGCGGCGAACGCACCTCCTATTATTTTATATCTGGTGCGTTCCGCCGACCATAACACTCATGAGCCTAGGAATAGGGAGGGATACTGCTATAGTGCCACAGTGTTGCTGTATCATATGCTCACATTATATGTGCTTATATGTATGATATATATGTGTTGATATGTATTATGGGTACTATGGATGCCATAGTTTTGTGATTTTATCATGTTTTTATTGTGTATAACTCTTTTGTATCAATAAAAATTACTTATTTCAGTCTTAATTAATGTATAATTGGTGCAGCGTCTGCTTTTTTGCAGTAGTGCTTTCTCTCCGTTTTTTTTTCCTATTGTTATTATTCCACTGCTGCGGCACCTGGCCATATCATTGATGTTGCTATTGTGCACAGCTGAGTGCGCCCATAATTGCACCTTGTATAGTACCATCTTAAGAAGACGCAAGATTAAGTCAATTATATCTTTATGCATGTTGGCTCGAGTGAGTAAACTATGGACACAATGCATGCCTTTTTCATGTGGGATGGAAGCGTAAAGGTACCTAACGTCACAAGAGACCATTATAGCTCCAGCTGGTATCGGACCCAATTCATTAATATTCTTAAGAAAATCGCCCGTATCCAAAAGAAAGGAAGGTGTATCCTAAATCAAGGGAGTGAGAACTTTCTCAATGAAAATTGATAGAGGGGACAAAATAGAATCAGTGGATGGCACTATAGGGCATCCAGGGGGGTTCACTAGACTCTTATGAACCTTGGGCAGGACATAGAAAACAGGGGTAATAGGATGGGAATTTGTGAGAATTTCCACTGTTTTTGTGTCAATATCTTTACGGTGGCAAAATTCAGTTAGAGCTTCCCTGATCAGTTCCCTTGTGTCCTGTAGGGGGTCTTTCTCCAATTTTGCATAAACTGTAGAATCATTAAGCTGGCGGTAAACTTCCCTCATATAATCAGATCTATTCATAACGACAATGGTCCCGCCCTTGTCCGCTGGTTTAATTATTATATTCCTGTCAAGTTGTAAACTATGTAAGGCTTGAAAGTCAGTAGAGTTTAAATTAGAGGGATAATGGAGTGTATTGTTGTTAATATCCAGCCTCAGTTTGTTAAATGATTTATTAACAAAGTCGATAAAGGTCTCCAGGGCATGTGACCCATGTGGAGAGATGTATGAACTCTTTGACCGTAAGCCTAAACTGGCAGCGGACAAAAGACATGGGTCTCTACTAGGTGATGAAAGTGAAGGTCTTTATGAGTCATTCTTAGAAAAATGGACCTTTAACCTAAGTGAACGATAAAACCTTTGCAACTCCATATCCATTTTAAACGTATCAAGTTTATATGAAGGACAGAACGATAGGCCCTTTTGTAATAAACAATGTTCAGCTATGCTCAAGATTCTAGAGGAAATATTTATCACCAGCTGGTTAGTACCTGGGATCGGGTTATTCTGTTCGAATCGGGATCTCGTCTTTCCTCTGCCCCTGCGGATCCTCTTCCCAGTGGTCTTCTTCGTTATTTGTCCTAAAAAATGATTCTGGTTGCTGAAGTGTTCCCGTTGCTCGATCTCTGAGCCGGATGATGATTGATCAGTTGAAGACCTAAATTCAAACCTGTTACGAAAGGGACGAGGATTAGAGCTGAATTGCCACCGATAAACACGGCCCTGTTCGTAATCGTCCATATCTCGCTGGAACGTAACCCTCTTCCTTCTCTCAGTATCCTTTCTATGCTGATCAGTCACTGTTTTTATGCGAGTTTTTAATTCAGAAACTTCTTCAACAGTCCCTATGGTGTTCAATTGAGACTCAATGTTATTAATAGACTCTTTAGATGTTGTTATAGTCCGTTGCAGATGTTCAATAGTCAGAGTCATTAAATCAAATGAGCACTTATTAAGTATATATTAAAATTTCTGACAAAATTCTGTAGATTGTCGAAATAAGGTTGGGCGTAGAGGGACTCTTAAGCCCCTAGGGATCCTCTGTACAAGTAGCTATTCGTTCAAAGTAGCACAATGTAACTCATAGTCGATCTGGCGGTGTAGCTCACGTTCAAGATCTCTCCCTCTGGTCTCCTTCAATGGTAATTTAAGGAAGTCGCTGGGGAGAGTCAACTTAGACAAAATGTTAGACGTTTCAACATTGTTGTATGAAAATGTATTGGAGGACATTATGTGCAGTGTGCTCACGAAAAGGAAGAAATCGTGTCAACTATAGCGTGGCATTACAACAAGGTGCACGAGTAGGTTACCCAGACCGAAGTGAATAATAAAATAACTTGGCACTCAACTGAATAATCCTTTATAAATTAAGTATTTTATTTTTTTAAATTGCAGTCCTAGAAGACGTTTCTGCCTACAATCGACCTTCGTCAGTCTGCTATAAAAATGCAAAATGAATACAGAAACAAGGAGTCATAACAAGTCCTCATAATTAATACAATAATATTTTCCACTTTTTGTTCGGACGTACAATACAAATCTCAAAGAATTCCATCTCATAGAAACAATCACAGAATATACAATAACAATGTGTCAGGAGAACCAGGTGAAAAAGAAGAAAAAAATAAGAAAAAAAATTCATTGAGTGATGAAAAAACCTACCCGACTGCTAACATGGTATAATAACCCGGTAATAAAACCAAGGATTTATGTGGATTCCTATAATAAATTAAGCAGGATGGTGTAAAAATCTTGCGTCATATAGTGGTGATAGTCACAAAGAAATGGTGGTGCTATAGCTATACCTGCTTTAGGGTATAATGCAGATTTGTATTGTGCTTCCAGCTGTCACTAGAGCGTGCTGTGCTGTATTGAGATGGACATAAAATAATAAACTATGAGATACAAAGTGTGGGTAAAAGATAGTATGTGGCAAAGAATATATCTTTACCTGGTAAACCAATATCAGATTGTATTAGAGGTATTAGGTATAGAATACGTCTCCTTAAATTGTTTGCCTGCAAACAATGCATATGAAAAAATCAGAATGTAGTCATAAACACATCGCATGTTATTTACTGTTTGTTTCTACCTGTTAATGCTGTCACTGTGTAGCACAGTAGAAGAAAGGCCCATATGAGGCTGTGGGAGAAGAGAAACATACTGGGCGGTGAAACAACCGCAGCGGTACCGAGCAGCAAGAAAGGAGGGATCCCATATAGATGCTTACCATATTATTATTATTATTATTATTATTATTATTTATTGATATAGCGCCATAAAAACAAGTACAATAATCTTAAATAATACAAGTCATAACTGGTACAGGAGGAGAGAGGACCCTGCCCGCGAGGGCTCACAATCTTCAAGGGATGGGTGATAATACAGTAGGCGAGGGTAGAGCTGGTCGTGCAGCGGTTTGGTCGATTGGTGGTTACTGCAGGTTATAGGCTTGTCGGAAGAGGTGGGTCTTCAGGCTCTTTTTGAAGGTTTCGATGGTAGGTGAGAGTCTGATATGTTGTGGTAGAGAGTTCCAGAGTAGGGGTGATGCGCGAGAGAAATCTTGTATGCGATTGTGGGAAGAGGAGATAAGAGGGGAGTAGAGAAGGAGATCTTGTGAGGATCGGAGGTTGCGTGCGGGAAAGTACCGGGAGACGAGGTCACAGATGTATGGAGGAGACAGGTTGTGGATGGCTTTGTATGTCATGGTTAGGGTTTTGTAATGGAGTCTCTGGGCAATTGGGAGCCAGTGAAGGGATTGACAGAGGGGAAAAGCTGGGGAATAGCGGGGGGACAGGTGGATTAGTCGGGCAGCAGAGTTTAGAATAGATTGGAGGGGTGCGAGAGTGTTTGAGGGGAGGCCACAGAGCATGAGGTTGCTGTAGTCAAGGCGAGAGATGATGAGGGCATGGACTAGGGTTTTTGCAGATTCTTGGGTGAGGAATGAACGGATTCGTGAAATATTTTTGAGTTGAAGTCGGCAGGAAGTGGAAAGGGCTTGGATATGTGGTTTGAAGGAGAGATCAGCGTCAAGGATTACTCCAAGGCGGCGAGCTTGTGGGACTGGGGAGAGTGGGCAGTCATTTACTTTAATTGATAGGTTCGTAGGGGAGGTCAAGTGAGATGGGGGAAAGATGATGAATTCTGTTTTGTCCATGTTGAGTTTCAGAAATCTAGCGGAGAAGAAGGATGAAATAGTGGACAGACATTGAGGGATTCTGGTTAGGGATGGGCGAATCCTGAAATACTCGGAATCGCTAGACTGTAACGAGTCCGAGTCGGAAACTCGCTATTCGTTGCAAGTCTAGCGAGTCCAATGTTAATGAATGGGGATGCGAGTTTTGCAGCGATTCCTGTGCTGGGGAGGGGAGGAGAATGGGGATGCAAGTTTTGCAGCGATTCCTGTGCTGGGGAGGAGAGGAGAATGGGGATGCGAGTTTTGCAGCGATTCCTGTGCTGGGGAGGAGAGGAGAATGGGGATGCGAGTTTTGCAGCGATTCCTGTGCTGGGGAGGAGAGAGAGAGAGAGAGAGACCTAAGACTCCTATTTTTTTTTCAGAGTTTAATACAAGCAATTCTAGTTTCTTAGCGATTTTGTGTCAGCAGGGGGACACAAAATCGCTAAGACTCCTATTTTTTTTTTTCAGAGTTTAATACAAGCAATTCTAGTTTCTTACCGATTTTGTGTCAGCAGGGGGACACAAAATCGCAACTCTGAAAAAACTAGGATTGCCATTGATTTGTATTGGACTCGTTACTGTGCGAGTAATCGCTTGGAAACTCGCAGAGTACCGACTCCTGCGAGTCCCCTACTACTCGCAGTGTAACGAGTCCTAACGAGTAGATTCGCCCATCCCTAATTCTGGTTAGTAGGGAGGTGATATCTGGTCCAGAGATGTAGATCTGTGTGTCATCAGCGTAAAGATGATACTGAAAGCCATGAGATTCTATGAGCTGTCCCAGGCCAAAGGTGTAAATAGAGAACAGCAGGGGCCCAAGGACTGAACCTTGTGGGACTCCGACAGATAGGGGGCGAGGTGAGGAGGTGGTGTGTGAGTGGGAGATGCTGAATGTCCGGTCTGTTAGGTATGATGAGATCCAGGATAGGGCCAAGTCTGTGATGCCGAGGGATGAGAGGGTCTGTAATAATAGGGAATGGTCCACTGTGTCAAAGGCAGCCGACAGGTCCAGGAGGAGGAGGACAGAGTAGTGTCGCTTGCTCTTGGCGGTTAAGAGGTCATTGGTGACCTTAGTAAGGGCAGTTTCAGTGGAGTGGTGTGACCGGAAGCCAGATTGTAAGCGGTCGAAGAGGGAGCAAGAAGAGAGATGGGAGGACAGTTCAAGGTAGACGTGTTGTTCCAGTAGCTTGGAGGCGTAGGGGAGAAGTGATATAGGGCGATAGCTAGATACAGAGGATGGGTCAAGAGAGGGCTTTTTGAGTATAAGTGTGAGGTACAGGTACACCGGGCTAGACGTGGTTTCTGCCTCTCGTCTGGTAGCCCCGTTCGCCATCACTGGCAGGTGTAAATAGAAAAGAGGCGGGACAAAGCCCGCGCTCACCGGAACAGAAGAACCGGAAGTATCCGGCTCTGTGTGTCAATCAAACCGCTCATCGTCATATACTCCAAGGATAGATAGGAGCCATTACACTCCAATGAAATGAGAGAATAGATGTCACGTGTGGGGACAGAACACAAGGAAACTGCAAACATTAGCCCCCAGGGGATTGAATAGGGATTATGATTTACTGTCCATCATGTGATACTATTGTGTAATTGTTTGACTTTGGTTATAATGCCTATACTCGTAACACTGTTTTAATCTATAAAGGGCTATAAGGTGACAAATGCCAAGATGTAGGAATAGATTATTACTTACCAATGTATGGCCGATATTGCAAATATTAACATTGTCTTTTTCTTTATTTTAGAGCCGTCTCTACTGATTTCAATTTGGCTATCCTCACGTATCACGTCCTGTCTGGACTTCACTATCTCACTTTCTCACCCGGCTACAGAATATTAATAGTGGTAACAGCAATTTTTGCTTTTTCTTTTCATTATGCCCAACTGCATAATAATCTTAGCGTCACGGCCACGCGCGACTGGACACAGCGCCTCCAGCAGAGCGGATTTAGATGACACGCGTTACCCTGGATACACCGCCTCCAGTTGGGCGAATTTAAATAATAAAACGTGCAGCTGGATACGCCGCCTCCAACAGGAGAATTTTGGAAATACACGTATGTCTGGAAACCCCGTCTCCAGTAAGGCGAATTTAAACAATAAAAGGGAAAACCTGGGTAACAATAACAATGGTGGCCCTGCGATAGGGAACGGGGAAGTGGAGATCTCCTGCACTCCCCTGAGTCAGTTTCTCTACACTCCTAACGTTCCCTAGGCCGGTTCCTCATCGGGTGACGATCAAGAACCTAAAAACCCTGACTCGCCCTGCACCTAAACCCTCACTAGTGAAGTGGATGGTGCGGAAACTAATCCCACCACTGCACTAAAACACACATAAGGAAAAGAGACAAAGCAGGGAAACCCTACTTAGCTTTGCTCTGTTGCTTAAGCTCCCAGCAACAGAGCCCACCACCTGCGTGCAGCTGTCCAGAAACAGAGTCCAGCATATGAGTCCAGCTTTCCAGCAAAAGAGTCCAGCATCTTGAGTCCAGCTTTCCAGCAACCGAATCCAGCATCATGAGTGCAGCTCTACACCATAGCTGCCACTACACCAAGCCATGCAAGAACCCCTTGCTGACACCATAGCTGCAACTCCACCAAGCCATGCCAGCCCTCCTTGCAGACACCATAGCTGCCACTCCAGGACCCTCACTGAGCTGCCCGGGACTCTCCTTCAGCTCCATCCTTCACCCAGGCTTGCTTGTAACTGAGGACTACCACCAACCATGATTACCACACCTGACACTCTTTTATAGAGCAATCATACCTGTTTTATAATTACGTGCACAAAACCAAAGTAACCAAAGTGCAATGACCCTAATGGCCACCGGGGGGAAACTAGAACTGAAACCACCACAGTTAAAGGGAAAAAAAGGTTACTTGTGCATTTTCTCTGTCATATCCAATCTGGATCATGACACTTAGTAGTAATTGCAGTTCACTCCCTTAGGGGATATACCACATATATACCTTTAATTCCACCTCCTATAAGGCTTCATGTTTTACTTTTTTATATATCCTGGTAAACCAACTTTTCAACTAAGTACAACAATCTGGTTCAACACCTTAATGAGGCTTTTTATACACGGTTGCAATACAATTTTATGTTTTATTCTTTATTTTTTTCTTGTTTTGTTTTTTGCAACCATCACTTCATGGAGGCACTGCGGGTTTTCTGTTCCTTTCCGGTCTTTGGAATGCTACACTTTTCTACCATCTAGAGGTGCAACATATTTATCAGCCGTTTCCGTCATGGAGCACATTAGCTTCTCCCAGTCCCCACACGTGACATCTATTCTCTCATTTCATTGGAGCATAATGGCTCCTATCTATCCTTGGAGTACATGACAATGAGCGGTTTGATTGACACACAGAGCCGGATACTTCCGGTTCTTCTGTTCCGGTGAGTGTGGGACTTTCTTTTTACACCTGCCAGTGATGGCGAACGGGGCTACCAGACGAGCGGCGGAAACCGCGTCTAGCCTGGTGTACCTGTACCTCACACTTATATGGTAAGCATCTATATGGGAGCCCTCCTTTCTTGCTGCTTGGTACCGCTGCGGTTGTTTCACCGCCCAGTATGTTTTTCTTCTCCCACAGCCTCATATTGGCCTTTCTTCTACTGTGCTACACAGTGACAGCATTAACAGGTAGAAACAAACAGTTAATAACATGCGATGTGTTTATGACTACATTCTGATTTTTTCATATGCATTGTTTGCAGGCAAACAATTTAAGGAGACGTATTCTATACCTAATACCTCTAATACAATCTGATATTGGTTTACCAGGTATAGATTTATTCTTTGCCACATACTATCTTTTACCCACACTTTGTGTCTCATAGTTTATTATTTTATGTCCATCTCAATACAGCACAGCACGCTCTAGTGACAGCTGGAAGCACAATACAAATCTGCATTATACCCTAAAGCAGGTATAACTATAGCACCACCGTTTCTTTGTGACTATCACCACTATATGACGCAAGATTCTTACACCACCCTGCTTAATTTATTATAGGAATCCACATAAATCCTTGTTTTTATACTGGGTTATTATACCGCGTTAGCAGTCGGGTAGGTTTTTTCATCACTCAATTAATTTTTTTCTTATTTTTTTTTTCACCTGGTTCTCCTGACACACTGTTTTGTATGTTCTGTGATTGTTTCTATGAGATGGAATTCTTTGAGATTTGTATTGTACGTCCGAACAAAAAATGGAAAATATTATTGTATTAATTGTGAGGACTTGTTATGACTCCTTGTTTCTGTATTCATTTTGCATTTTTATAGCAGACTGATGAAGGCCGATTGTAGGCTGAAACATCTTCTAGGACTGAAATTTAAAAAAATAAAAAAACTTAATTTATAAAGGATTATTCAGTTGAGTGCCAAGTTACTTTATTATTCACTTTGGTCTGGGTAACCTACTTTTGCACCTTGTGGTAGTGCCACGCTATACTTGACACTTTTTAAAAATCTGTCTTTATTACCTAACCACTTCTGTAATTAGCTTTATTATTCAATTCCATACATTTTTCACTATCCTGCTATTTCCTATATGTGTTTTTTACTTTACTTCTTGAGACATTTAGTTTGAAACTCTCAAGAGGCTGGGGCGGCACTCACATATTTACCTATCCTGCTATTTCCTATGTGTTAAATGGTTCACAGGAAAAATAATAACCAAGGTAAATAGAAATGCCAATAGCATAATTATTGTCAAGGAATTTTATAATCCAAAAAAATGAAAAAGGAAGAAACTCCAAATATATAACTTAACAAGGAAATTTGCTAACTTCATAATATGATACAAAAATTAATTTATTGAATACAGTTTGCAAACAAATATACAATTCATAATCAATAATAGATGAACAAAGAAGGATTCACATGATCACCCTAGGAATATAATATTTAATTGGAGGTTTATATTGAACATTTATCATAAACATGATATATTAAATTATCCTGGACTATCACAATGGCTGGACATAAAGTGAAAAAGTAGTAATAAAGTGCAAAATGCATATGCCAAATAGTCTCAATGTTCAGATCAATATAACTTACCCATCGTGATATGCAAGTGCACTATTCCCAGGGGAGCCCCGGATGAGCGTTTTGTGTGCAGCTTTTTCCACAGGGATACATATCAGTGCAAATCTGCCCCATTTATACCATAACTTACAACTGGTATTCCAAGAGGCGCATGCAGTGTGTGGGCCACAACCGTAAGTTGTCATCATATACCCGGCGTTTCTGGGAGGACGCAGATTGAGGAGAAAACTACCAGTGATGTCACGGACCTGCGCACTAACAGTGTAGAGACCGGGTGTGATGTAGAGGTTCATATGGTCCCATAGCGCATGCGCATATCAGCGGCCATTTTCTTGGAGAACACAGGGGTTTACCATTTTGGAACAGACCCAGCATGTCTTTACAGAGCCCATCAAGACCACAGAGAAAAAGTGCAGTGCAGAAAAAGACTTGCGAGTAAGAAACATAGTGAAACGAAAAGAAAAAGAAAAAAAGATTAGCTCAGAGTATAAAGGCTTTAACATCAAGATTAAATACATAATTATGACAAATAAATAAATGCATAAATCAATACTTAATGACATGATTTATATAAATAAATATAAAATAGATGTCCAGTGTCACCAAGGGACAACTCAGTGCAGCAATGAACAACGTCCTGTGATAGCTCGTGGCGATTGATGGAGAAAGTGATGGTGCAATGTCAAATAATGGTATTCACTCAAAAGAGCAGGGGTAAACATTTTCAATTATTTAACTAAAAAAGACAGAGAAAATAATCAATTAATAAAATAAGAAAACCAAAGAACTCAGAAACAAATACGTCAACCATTTCATGCATTAAGATCATACAGGAATAGAAGGAAACTCAGATTCTCATTCAGACCCTTAGGGGTCCATGTGTCCAGGGTGTGTGTTTCTGATTCCACCATGGACACCATGGACATGGGGGTACTTGTTGGTATATCCAACAGTTGTGGACTTCTTTGTGTGAAGGAGGACTTTTTGTTGATTTGACAATAGATGGTGATGTTGTGTAAAGTTTCCTTGCTTAATGTATTGTAAGAGAAAGATCTCTCTTGTACTTTCAGTTTTGTATTTACTACTTCCTGTTGCAGAACTGAATGACTGTGCACATTTTTTCCTGTACTTCATGTTCTGAGAAGTAAAAGCTTGATATCCCATGTAATCTGCTCTCTGATGTTTTCTACTGCAACTGTGGGCATCCAGGAGCTGTGCAACAAACTGTGCAACACTTGTAAACTCCTTGGGTTGCAGCCATGATGGATCCTAACGCGTTTTGGTAAGGTTTTTAGTGTTGATATGTCCTTGACCTTGTGTGCATTAGCAATGTTCACTTATCCTCACCCAGCGTTGACATGAGGTAAGACCTACATACATTTTTTTACAAGCACAAGTAGCATAACACACTACAAAGGTCAAGCTACAGGACATGTAGCATTTGATTCAAATTGCTTTTGTCCATCAGAGGTACTAAAGTGAGTACTTCTGATCATATTAACACATGCTAGACATTCTCTACAAGGAAAAAATCCTTTTCGTGGTTTGCTATCTGGATGAATGAGAAGACTGGGCACCTTAGCTATATAGTGGCTCTGCACCAGCAGGTCCTTAAGGCCTCTTTCACACTTCAGTTTTTTGCCATCAGTCAAAATCCGCCAAAATTTGAAAATGGCGGATCCGCAAAAAATGTGTAAAAACGGATGCAAGCTGATGAAACGGATCCGTTTTTTAAAGGATCCGCTATACCGATTTTAGTGCGGATCCTCAACAAAACGGATCCGTTCCATCCGTTGGCATCCGTTTGATCCGTTTTCTTGCGGATCCGTTTTTCCACTCCTCCAAAATGGGATGCTCCCAAATATGATTCGCTCTTGGAAAATGCTCTCAAATGTGATTGGATACTGGAAACTAGGGAGAAATATATCTAGGGTGTTGTGATACAATTTCTTTGAAAGGTTTTAGAGCTAGTGGCAGCGATGGAAGGAGTTAGTGCGAGTCTGGAAGGAGTTATTGCGAGTATTGACAGCTTCTGTGTGAAATTGGATCTTCACTTGAATCGGTTGGCAATTATTGCTCTCGAGAGGGAGAAAAGAAGATTGCGAATCCTGCGTATGAGGAGACGGTGCCAGTGGATTCATCCCATTAATGCACAGAGGTTCACTTCACCCGTGGCGTTTTTTCCACATTGTACCTGGAATTGAGGGATAATCCGGACAAGTTCTTCAACTACGTGCGCATGAGGCTGGAATTCTTTGAGATATTGGTGGATCGTGTTGGAGAACAAATCCGGAGAAGGGACACCTACATGCGGTTTTCTATATCACCGGCGGAGCGTTTGATGGTGACCCTTCGGTAAGTTATCTACCTTTTAAAATGTTTCAGACTCTGCAGGATTTTATTGTTATGTTATGGCTTGTAGTTTGTATTAATTTTACTTTTTTTCCATTTTTTTAACAGATTCCTGGCAACTGGAGAATCCTTCACCTCCCTCCATTTCCAGTTCCGGATTGGGATTTCAACTATTGCTGGAATTGTACAACAGACTTGCCGGGAATTGTGGGATTCTCTACAGGAGGAATACATCCCAGAGCCAACACAGGAGAGGTGGCTGGAGATTGCCGACAAGTTTCAAGAAATCTGCCAGTTTCCAAACTGCATCGGTGCCGTGGATGGCAAGCATATCAGGATTGTGAAACCTATGGGATCTGGTTCACAGTTTTACAACTATAAGAAATACTTTTCTATTGTGCTTATGGCCATTTCGGATGCAAACTGCAAATTCATTGCCGTGGACATCGGTGCATACGGTCGTTCTAATTACTCTCAGGTATTCAAGATTTCCACCATGGGCCATCGCTTGTATGGAGACAATTTTGACTTCCCACCTCCAAGAGCACTCCCTGGAACAACAGGCCCACCAATGCCTTTTGTGTGCGTTGGCGACGATGCTTTTCAGCTTTCTAAACACCTACTCAAACCATATGGTAGTCGTGGATTAACACACCGGAAAAGAATCTATAACTATCGGTTAACCAGAGCGCGCAGAGTGGTGGAGTGCGCGTTTGGAATTTTACCTGCCAAATGGAGAGTCCTGTTAACGGCCATGAAAATGAAAACAGAGACTGTGGATGAGGTGGTGAAGGCCTGTGTAATCCTGCACAATTTTGTCCTTTCAAAGGAACCAGTTTCCATCGATGAAAATCTGTCTGAAACCACCTTGTGGGATTATGAGCAGCAAACTTTTCAGAGTACTGGCTCAGTGGCAAGAATCAGGGACACCTTTGCAGACTATTTTGTGACACCAGAGGTACAAGTGGACTGGCAAGATGACATGATATAATTTTCTATACCAATTGTGAGTAACTTTTTTTTTTTTTTTTTTTTTAACTGAAATTTTACCAAGTGTTTAGTTTTCCCAAGCATTGTTACCATGTGATTTGGCTTACCAATTTTTTTTTTTTTTTTAAGTTTTACACTTTGCAGTGTTACCAATTGTTGGGTACCAAGCATAAAGTTTTACCAGTGTTACCAATTGTTGGGTACCAAGCATAAAGTTTTACCAAGTGTTGTTTTGCACTTACGAATGTTACCAAGTGTTGGGTACCAAGCGTAAAATGTGACACTTTGAAATTTTACCAAGTGTTGTGTACCAAGCGTTTCACACTTTGAAATGTTCACATGTGTTGTGTACCAAATGTTGTGCTACCAAGTGTTTTTTTGTACCTTGTACACCACCGGTGTACTGTGAAATATTGTTGTGTGTTGTGTTACCAAGTGTTGTGTTTACCTTTTACACCACTGGTGTAATTTGAATATTTCAAAAGAAAGAAGCAAAAAAGAAACAACACAATAAAGTTTTTTGAAAAAAAAAAACAGTTTATTTCTGAATTTGTAATGTTGTAAGTTTTTTTTTTTTTGGTATATATTACCTTTTTTGTAACTTTTTTTAGTATATAATACCTTTTTTGTAACTTTTTTTGGTATATATTACTTTTTGTAACTTTTTTTCTTGGTATATATTACCTTTTTTGTAACTTTTTTTTTTTTTTTTGGATAAGAAAACATCACAGAGTGTGATAATGTTGGGTGGAGATAGTATTGGAGGGGTTAACAGGGTTGACCACATCGAGGGGGGGTAGAGGACTGGGGAGGGAGTTGGTGAGGACCAGAAGTGGAAGGGGGGTTTAACACATGTGGTTGGGAAGGGAGTGGATGGACAGACGAGGTTTGTGGGTACATTGAAGGTGTATGTGGGAGTGGGTATGGTGAGGGCATTGGGGTATAATGCAATGGGGAAGGAAGGTACTGGGAAGAATGGAATGGGGAACTAGAGAAAGGAGAGGGAATGGTAGGAGGAGGGACGGCTCTATGATGGATGGTGGTGGAAGGATGGACGGGGGAAGGATGGACTGTGGAAGGATAGACAGGGGAAGGATGGACAGAGAGAGGATGGACAGGGGGAGGATGAGATGCTTCAGCAAGCACTTCCACTAGAGCATTCTGACAGGCTTGCATCACACGCATCTGCTGGTGAGTACTTAAACCTTCCATTTGCCGGACAACAGATTGAAAAAGGTATGTCTCGGTGTCTGGTTTGATTCTAAATTCATCTGTTCCATGTATCTTCTGAGTTCCATGATACTTTGATTGATCATGGTCAACCCAGAAGATAACCGTTCTCCATAAGTGTGGAAACCGTGCTGGACAGATGAGTTTAGACTCAAACAGTCAGACAAGGTCATCCTTTCCTGACTCCTCAGACGCTGCCGGCCAGAACCAAAAGTTGGTCGAGATGTTGCGGCAGTGTCTGAGGGGTGGGGAACAGGGACAAGTCGTCACCAGCAGCTTCATGTGATGAAGTCTGCCCTGGTGCTCCAGTGCTGGTGGAGGGGATAGAGGGATGAGACAAGAGGGTAGGTACAGAGGGGTCGGATACCTCGATGTGGTCACCGGGGGCGGTCTCACTAGGGATCACTCCAGAGGGACGCAACTCTGATGCAGACTCCCGAGTGCTGCAGATGGTGCTAAAAAAAAAAAGGAGAAAAAATGTATATTAAAAATATTGATATTTAATTTAAGTCTGCTGTAAAAAAATTTGGTTAAACATTTCTACTACAGAAATGGTTTGGGGAATATTTACCTTCTGCACACCATTGTTGATCGCAGGAACGCCAGGGCTTTGTAGTTTTTGTACTGGGGTCCTCGGCGTCCTCCCGATCCACTCGGGGTCTGCATCTCTTTGTTGTAGTCCCTCTTGAAGCGATCCCGGAGCGACCGCCACCGTATGATAACCCTGTCACCTGTGAAGCAAAAAAAAAAAAAAAAAAAAAGGGGTTTAGTATTCGACACTTCACATGCGGGAATATAAGTTACCGAAGTTGTAATACTTACGTACAAAATCCCTGTCCCTTGCATTGAGTTCCTCCCAGTTCTCAATAACTGAAGAACAGACCTCATCCCAGAGCCGTCGGATGGTTGGTTGGTCGGCGTGTAGACGGTTTGCCATGTTCCACAGCGGCTCCCGGTTTTCCACCTCACGGATGAGTTCGTCAGTATCAATCATGATCCCCTCATCCATATATCTCCGGGGAGCACGCTGTGAAACCTGTGAAGATAAAAAACAAAACAAACAAAAAAAAAAAATTACATTCTATTTAAACACATGATGTTCATTTAAACAATTATCTAAATAGGGTTACTTACCTTTTACCGACCAACAGATGCATCACCTTGACGACCCTGGGATGTCCTGGGAGTCACTCTAGTGCGGGCACCGGATTCTGAAGACTGTGGTAAACAAAAAAAAAAAAAATTTGTTTGGATGGATGCGTAGTTATTGTGTGTGCACTGTGATGAATGTTTGTGTTGGGTGTAGCATTATGTATCTGTGTATGTGCTAAACTTACACTCTGCGCACCCCCTCCTTGCGTCTCTCCACCCTGCACGTCTCCTCCTGGAAGCTCCTCTGAATCATCTTCCTGTTAAAACATAATACATGGATAGTGTTTTTAACCAAAAAAAAAAAATTATTTTAAATAAAAAATTTTTTTTTTTACCTCAGCTCGCTGATAGAATCATAGAATCATAGAATCATAGAATCGTAGAGTTGGAAGGGACCTCCTGGGCCATCTGGTCCAACCCCCTGCTCAAAGCAGGATTCGCTAAATCATCCCAGTTAGATGTCTGTCCAGCCTCTGTTTGAAGACTTCCATGGAAGGAGAACTCACCACTTCTCGTGGCAGCCTGTTCCACTCATTGATCACTCTAACTGTCAAAAAGTTTTTTCTAATATCTAATCTGTGTCTCCTCCCATTCAGCTTCATCCCATTGCTTCTAGTCTTTCCTTGTGCAAATGAGAATAAAGTTGATCCTTCTACAATGTGACAGCCCTTTAGATATTTGTAGACAGCTATTAAGTCTCCTCTCAGTCTTCTCTTTTGCAAACTAAACATTCCCAAATCCTGCAACCTTTCCTCATAAGACAGGGTTTGCAGACCGGTCACCATTCTGGTCGCTCTTTTCTGAACTTGCTCCAGTTTGTTGATGTCTTTTTTAAAATGTGGTGCCCAAAATTGGACACAATATTCCAGATGAGGTCTGACCAAAGAGGAGTAGAGGGAAATAATTACTTCACGTGATCTAGACTGTATGCTTCTGTTAATACATCCTAGAATTGCATTTGCCTTTTTTGCTGCTGCATCACACTGTTGACTCATATTCAGTCTGTGATCTATTAGTATACCCAAGTCTTTTTCACATGTGCTGTCACTTAGCCCTATTCCTCCCATTCTATATATGCTTTTTTCATTTTTATTGCCCAGATGTAGTACTTTGCATTTCTCCCTGTTAAAAACCATTCTGTTAGTTGCTGCCCACTTCTCCAGTTTATTTAAATCTTTTTGAATCCTCTCTCTCTCTTCTCTAGTATTAGCTATCCCTCCTAGCTTTGTGTCATCAGCAAATTTAATCAGTTTACCCTCAATTCCTTCATCTAAATCGTTGATAAAGATGTTGAACAATACAGGGCCCAGGACAGAGCCCTGTGGTACCCCACTTGAGACATTCTTCCAACTGGATGTGCAGCCATTTACGACCACTCTTTGGGTCCGATCACTAAGCCAGTTATGAATCCACCTAACAGGTGATTGATGATGTGAGGGGGAGCTTTCAGGAGAAGACATTATGGTTTGGGGCAGCTGCGTTGGCAGCTGCGGTGCTTCCTGAAGTGATCTGCAAGTATAAAGACACTTGTTAAGCTACTATGCAAAGGATCATAATAAGCTTTCAGGCCTTTATACTTACAGGGAAAATAAAGGTTGGCTGGCCGTCTCTGTTGCGGCCTGTCCGACCATCTCCGCTGCGGCCTGTCCGACCGTCTCCGCTGCGGCCTGTCCGACCGTCTCCTCTGCGGCCTGCCTCACCGTCTCCGCTGCGGCCTGGCTGGTGGTGCTTGCTGAAGTGATCTGCAAGTATAAAGACAATTGTTAAGCTACTATACAAAGGATCATAATAAGCTTTCAGGCCTTTATACTTACAGGGAAACTAATCGTTGCCTGTACTCTGCCGCGGCCTGGGTGTTCATCTCTGCTGCGCTTTCGCCGTTCCTCTCTGCTGCGCTCTCTTTGAACATCCCTTCTGCGGTCTGGCTGGCCGTGTCTGCTGCTTTTTTGGTGCCTCTTCATTATTAAGTGATCTGCAAGTATTAAGAAAATAATTTTAAGTGTTTGCATGTCTACATTTCCTTATCTCTCACCGAGTGTAACCACAGTGATTGAAGGTGTGTAATATTTTGTGTAAACCCACTTTTTTTTGCATGTGAATTCCCTGAAAAAGTGTCACCAAGTGTAACCAGTGATTGAAGGTGTGTAATTGCTGTGTATACCAGTGTTTGCATTCCCTCAAACGCTCACCGAGAGTGTAACCAGTGATTGAAGGTGTCACCAAGGGTAACCAGTGATTGAAGGTGTGTGATTGAAGGTGTGTAATTGCTGTGTATACCAGTGTTTGCATTCCCTCAAACTCTCACCGAGAGTGTAACCAGTAATTGAAGGTGTCACCAAGTGTAACCAGTGATTGAAGTTGTGTAATTGCTGTGTATACCAGTGTTTGCATTCCCTCAAACTCTCACAGAGAGTGTAACCAGTGATTGAAGGTGTTTAATTTGTGTATACCCACACTGTGTTTGCATGTTTTTGAATTCCCTGAAAAACTCAGCTGTGTATACCCAGATTATTTTCATGTTGCAATCTCTCACTTTTAACCACACTTGTATACCAAAAATTTAATGTACCTTTATGGTAACTTAATTTTACCTTTTTTTTAAATGATACAAAGGAGATTTTTTCAAAACAGTTTATTATTTTTTTTTTTATTATTTTTTTTTTCCAACAAATAGGAGCTACTCTGCTCTTTATTTTAAATACCACAATAAATGAAAAATAAAAAAACACCAATTTACAACAGATACATTAATAACACCACAATTGCAAATCTGAAAATAAAATAAAAAAACCCACACAAACACGCATAACACACAGCCAGGCCACACACACACACACACACACACACACACACACACACACACACACACACACACACACACACACACACACACAGTCTTGCAGGTGGAAGATTTGCAGCTGAGTTTGATAGTCAGGCTGGTGTTTGATGTCTGGTTCGGTGTCTTCAGTGTGGCTGTTGCCAGATGTCTGGGCCCAATTACACCACATACAATACCAGTTAGGTCGGTTTCACATTTGCACTTTATAGCGCAGCGATGACCTGCACACGGCCGCCGTTAATCACCGCCCCATCCGGTCATCACCGCCTACTAGCACACATGGACGCTTGGGATCTGCGCACCCTATGTTTAGTATGGGGTGCGCAGATGGTGCGCTGGCAGGATTTTACTGTGTGCTGCGCACTTTTGAAGGTGTGCCATGCGCGACAAAATGCAATATGCTGCATTTGGCGCACAAGAGCACACCTTCAAAAGTGCACAGCACACTGTAAAATCCTGCCAGCGCACCATCTGCGCACCCCATACTAAACATAGGGTGCGCAGATCCCAAGCGTCCATGTGCGTTAGTAGGCGGCGATGACCGGATGGGACGGGGATTAGCGGCGTCCGTGTGCGGGTCATCGCTGCGCTATAAAGTGCAAATATGAAACCGGCCTTACACCACACAATCACAGCATAAAAAATACAATATAGTTACAGTTGTATGAAAATAAAATGCAGTACACATGCAACAGAAAAAAAAAAAAATGGAAAAAAAAATAAAAAATGCATTACACACACACAGGCCATACATATACATACACACACACACACACACACACACACACGCACGCTCCAGGGGTCTTGCAGGTGGTAGACTTGCAGCTGGGCAGGCAGGTTTTATAGCTCTAGTTCAATCTTCTATCAGGCTGCAGTCAGATATCTTGCTTGGTGTCTTCAGTGTTGCTGGTGCCGGATTGTCTGGGCCCAATTACACCACATACCATACACCACTCAATCACAGCATAAAAAATACAATATAATTACAGTTGTATGAAAATAAAATGCAGTACACATGCAACAGAAAAAAAAAAAAATGAAAAAAAAAAATAAAAAATGCATTACACACACACAGGCCATACATATACACACACACACACACACACGCTCCAGGGGTCTTGCAGGTGGTAGACTTGCAGCTGGGCAGGCAGGTTTTATAGCTCTAGTTCAATCTTCTATCAGGCTGCAGTCAGATATCTTGCTTGGTGTCTTCAGTGTTGCTGGTGCCGGATTGTTGGGGCCCAATTACACCACATACCATACACCACTCAATCACAGCATAAAAAATACAATATAATTACAGTTGTATGAAAATAAAATGCAGTACACAAGCAACAGAAAAAAAAAGTATGAAAAAAAAAAAAAACAGACATGCAACACTTGCAGACCACACACTAGCAGGCCATACACACACACACAGAAATGTCATAAATAGGTATACTCACACTTGCAGGTGAGCTGGTACTGGCAGGCTTGGTGGGTGTCCTCTGGCAGGCTTGCTGGCTGACACTGCATGTCTGGGCCCAATTAGCCCACCTTATATAGTTTTGGGACTGTCTGGAAAAGTATCTTTTTTCTGGGCATGGCCAGTGCGATTTTGCGGATCCTGCCGGCGGATTCCGCAAAAACCCATAGGCGCCCATTCTACCGCCGTCATCCGCCATTATGACGGCGAAAAAAAACGTTACAAGCTCCGTCCCCCTCAGACAGAATCCGCAAAGAATTTTGCGGATCCGCCGAATATCGGACGCAACGGACGACCATCCGTCAAAATCCGCCACTAATGTATCCCAATGGGGAAAATGGCGGATCCGCAACAAGAAAAAGCGGATCCGCCATTTTCAAATTTTGGCGGATTTTGACTGATGGCAAAAAACTGAAGTGTGAAAGAGGCCTAAGACTCCTACCTCTCCTGGCCGTTATTTTGGGTTTCTCCAATAATTGTATTGTGGGGCCATTATATTATTTAGTGGGCTATGTGGGGACCATTATATTATATGGAGGGCTATGTGGGGCTCATTATACTACATGGAAGGCAATGTGTGGCCATTATACTACATGTAAAGCAATATGGGGGCATTATATTAAATGGAAGGCTATGTGGGCCCATTATATTATATGGAGGCTATGTAGGGGCCATTATTTTATATGGAAGGCTTTGTGGGGTCATTATATCATTTAGTGGGCTATATGGGGACCGTTATATTATATGGAGGGCAATGTGGAGCTATTATACTACATGGAAGGCAATGTGGAGCCATTATATTATATATGGAGGGCTATGTGGGGCTGTTATATTATATGGCAGGCTATGCTTGGCAATTATATCATATGGAAGGCTACGCCAGACCCATTATACTACATGAATGGCAATGTGGGGCCATTATGCTACATCGAAGGTAATGTGGGGTCATTATACTGTATGAAAGGCTTTGCAGCACCCATATTATTATTTGGAAGGCTATATGGGGCTATTGTATTATATGGAAGGCTATGTGGCGCCCATTATATTATATAGAAGGCTATGTGGGGGAATTATAGTACAATGAAGAGCAAAAGGGTAACAATATTTTGAGCATTTGACTTTCAGGCTCCATATCTCACCATCCACTACTGCTTTGATTGTGAGACTACCATCATTTTATAGACAATCATCTTGGCTATCTCATACATAAATCTGACTTGCAACTATTTAGCATATAATTTGTTATGCAGATTCTTATCATGTCACTGCATTGTTACTGTTTTGCTCCTGGTGGTGGAAAAATAGTTTTCTTCCTGAATACTGCAAAATACAACCTGTCCTTACATTCCCTAATGACTCATTGTATTGTTAAGTTGATTCCCAAGTAAAAGGTCATTGGTTTGATTTAAGGGGCAGCCATGAAGACAATTTCCCAAGAAAAGAGAAACAGCATCATCCAGCTCATTGATAGTGGTTTCTTGGCCAAGAAAATTGAGAAACTGCATCATGTGAGTGCCATGACAGTTGGATGAATATGAAATGAAGTCCACCCATCCATTCAGCAGCCAAAAGGTGGCCTTCCAGGTAAAATATCGGAGTCAACAAGTCAGCTCATCCCAAGGTCTATCAGTTCTGACGCCACAAACATGACAGTGGAGGTGGATCGAATGACGTCAATGCAAGCATCGTGCGACGCACTTTACACAAGCCCAGAATGGTGGCTCAAAAAAATGTGAAGAATCCTCAACTTCAATATTGTCATAAGAAGCGTCGGTACGAGTTTGCAAACAAGTACGAAAAAAAGTGGATATTTAGGCTGTGTACCCACGTAAGCATTTTTTAAGCATTTTTACTGGCAAAAACGCTTAAAAAATGCTTAAAAGAAGCATCCCATTCATTTTAATGAATTCTGCACTTTTTGTGCATATTGATGCGTTTTTTTCCGCGAAAAAAATGCATCGTGGTAAAAAACGCAGCATGCTCACTAATTTCGCTGAAAAATCCGCATTTCTAACTAATTTCTATGAGACTGGGGATGCTCTGGAAAAAACGCATAAAAAACGCACAAAAATCGTGCAAAAAACACGCGTTTTCTGGGAAGGAGTCCGGTATTCAGTCAGGAATTTTCTGCATACATAGGGACATAGTCTTAAAGATTTGAAATGGGTGATTTGGAGCGATAGCATGAAAGTCAATAGTCTAGGCTCTTGTAAGTGCAAAAGGCTCTGAAAGAAACAAGGGAAAAATGAGCTAACGAATTGCGAAATTGAAGGAAATTAAAGGCAATGGATACTTGACCAGGATCGATGGTGGTCTCAATGCTGAGCTATATGAGAGAATCCAACAAGATGAGTTACTTCATACACTCAAGTACTATGGTGTTATGATGAGTCACCGAAGGAGGAAAAAACAAAATACTAGCTAAGTCCAGAAAAACCAGAGAGGTTGGCAGCTATCGGATTGCAGACCCCTGAACCTATCCACAACAACTAGCAGTAGCCGTGGGGGGTTCCTACGGTGCCCTAGACCCCTCGATCACAGCCGGAGAACAACATAGCCTAAAGACAGAAAGGGGAAAAACTAAACTGCCCCAGAGCAGACCCCAAAGCAATAGGCAGCCCCCAACATATAATGACGGTGAAGCAAGATGAAAACACTAACACAGATAGAACGATAGGTTGAGCAAATGATGTGGCCCAAGCTAACTAAAATAGGACAGGATAGGAAAGCTGCTGTCTGCCATCCGCAAAAACCCTATCCAAAATGTGCCAACCGACTGATAGGAAAAACAGGCCCTGAAGTCGCTAGGCTTCAAAAGACTAAATCAGCACTCAGGTATATTCTGAAGACAGAGCAAAAGATCAACAGATCAGAGACAAAAATGGAATTCAGCTCACCCCCCATGCGCATGTCAGTGCACCCATAGACTTTAATGGGTGGTTGGGTAAAAAAAACGCATTACGTGCGCATGCATTTTTTGGGGGCAAGTCGGATGCTCAAAAAATGCAGCAGAGTGCATTTTGTGCGCCCGAGCGCACACTACAAAAAAAGTATGCGCATACAAACGCGTACAAACGCATGTGTATGCGCACCCATGTAAAGAATAGGAAAAAAACGCATGCTTTTTTGTGCAAAAACAGCGCAAAAAACCGCAAGTGTGAAACCAGCTTTAGAGTTCAATGTGTCTCTCAAGGTAAGAAAGGTTGGCGACCAATGATCTATAGCATATATGTAGTGACCCAGTCCAGAGTGTGTCTGTCCCTTTAAGTAATACTGAATTGTGAGTAGCTTCTGTAAACTACTGCTCACTCTCTAACTGGCCCTCTACATTATTTGTGAGCTGTAATTCTCAATTTCTACTCACCTCCATTTTAGATGAAAATCATTTGTCATTTGCTGCATTCTGTCGCCACCTAATGGTGAAAGTGTACAATGACTGAATTATTGTTTTGTAAGGATCTGAGATGTGAATTTGGTCTCCTATTGGCCAGCTCCTAGTCACATGGTCAATAGGAGGAGCTGTGTTCCAGGCAAGTCTAGAATGTTCTGTAGTTTGAGGGATGCCTTCAGGGAGAGCAGAACACATGTGGAGGAGGTTTTTACCTCAAGATCTCCTGCAGGCATAAAAGCCTGAGTTCCCTCTAACCTTTACAGACATTATTCTATTTCTGACAGGATTCACCACATGTAAAATATTGCTGACAGGATTCACCACATCTAAAGAATTGCTGACAGGATTCACCACATCTATAGTCTTTATGACAGGATTCACCACAGTTTCTACATTCACATATAAGTACTTGTGCATGTGCCGTTACACACTGTGGAGGTAACCCCAAGTACAGGTCCATAACCTCTAATTGCTGCATCTACCTCCCTCCGTAAAATACCAAAAGACATTGTCCAGTGCTCTTAAAGCTCCAGACCCCAATCACATCTCAGCATCTAAGTGTGAACTGTAATTGCCTTGGACTACCCATGAGAGACTGTTCCTTATTTGTTCCAAGTTATAATTCCCGTTCCTGCTGAAGTAATAGCAACTGTTATCCCCGAGACCGGTGTGTGTCATAATTCCTTTGGCTGCCGACACCATGTGGGGGTGGATAGCAGGGAACATTCAGCCTGGTCATTACAGGCTGAAAAAATGGCGTCACGAACAGGATCTATTCCTCTGTGCCTGTTTACTGTTACTGCACTACAAGTCCCAGCACTGCTGTTAAATTTCATTTACAGAAATATGGTCATTTTACCAGTGATTTTTCTGATTTTATTTTGCAGGTTTTGAGTTTTCTTCTTACTCACAATTATTTTTCTTTGAATAACACATTTTTTTTTACAGAATTCAAGTGTTTCCATGGGGGCGAAATTCTCCCCTTCTGTTGCAAACCTTGTCATGTCGTGGTGGGAGGAGCTGTACATTTATAATACTAGCAATCCTTTTACAGATTCTATTCAATATTATTCCAGATTCATAGATGACCTTCTGTTAATCTGGAAGGCAGGCGTGGATCATATACATTTTTTTATGGATTATTTAAATTCTAATCCTTTCAATTTAAAATCTGATCTGTGTTTAGTAGGAACACCTTCTTGTACTATTGCCAGTTCTACTTATCGAAAAAAAAACTGCAGGAAACACCATTCTGCAAGCAGACAGTTTCCACCCTGTTCACACTATTAAATCAATCCCGGTTGGTGAGCTCATTCGAGCAAAACGCAATTGCAGTAACTCTTTCTCTTATGAACAGGAAAGTGTCTGAATTTAGAACAGACTGAGGAATCGCAATTATCCCAAATGGTCTCTTCATAGAGCGCACAAAATTGTGGAAGTAAAACCCTGTGATTCTCTTTTAATTGTTGAACCATGTTCACATGATGCATCTTTGTCTAAGGAAGGAAATAGATCTGATTCAGGATCTAACTCTAGGTCTAAAAATAATAGCCCCACTCTACTGCTTACCTACAGCACTTTTTTTAAGCCCATCTCAGATATAGTATCCCGCAATCTGAATTTACACAGAAGTGATGATACTATGGACAAAATTCTAGCAAATGTGATTCAAATTGTTTCCAGGAGGGCTCCCACACTTGGTAATTTTCTGTCACCTAGTCTCTTCAGATCCAATAAGCGCACTAAGGCCAGGGTCACACTGGCAATGAATACGGACGAGTGCGAGGCGCTAAAAGCACGCATTAGACACGGACCAATGATTCTCTATGGGGTACCTCGCACCAGCCGTATATTTCTCATTCGTATTCTACGGTCCATGCCAATCGCAGCATGCTGCGATTGTCAGCGACCTACGGCCGTAGTATGCCAATGCAAGTCTATGGGTGCGCAAAAAATACGGATTACACATGGACCACACGTGTGACCTGCGAGAAATATGCAGGTCTTTTGGCTGGTGACAGGAAATGGGCCAATCCATCATCAGGAAGCCTAGACATGCAAATGAGCTCAAAAAGCGCTCTAGACATCCAGGAAGTACGCCTCCACGGAGTACAGCAGCATCATGGCGTCCACTTACATTAATGTGGAAATGTTAATAGTCCTGGTGCAGGAGCGTCCCGAACTATGGGACCAACGTGATGCCCATTATGCCAACCGGGCAAGAAAGGAGGCGTCATGAAGGCGTATATGTAGGCAGATGTTCCATGACTTTGGTGATTGGCCACGTGAGGAGCAGTAGAAAATTCGTAAGTACAAGCCAAAAAATGAGTAAAAGTACCGCACAACAAAAAATGAATATAGAATCAGCACCCCCCCTTCCTGTGCTTGTACATTTTTCCTCATGAGGCCGTTAGATTTGGATGTGACACGTGGTTTCACACAGCCATAATTTGGGTTTAGGCCACAAGCTCCTCATCCTCCTAGACAAACAAATTATTAAGTGTAGCTATTTGATACATCAACTAAAGAGACCCTGTGTATCTGCCCAATTAGATATGCCACCATGGGTAGAAAGCACACCCCAGAAGGCCCCATGCCTAGACTACTGGTAGCAAATGTGACCTATCAAATATGTGAATTTGACAATATTTTCTGTCACATTGCAGTGAAAGATGTGATGAGATGCTGGCGAAGCATCCGGGACCAATACCGCCGGGAACGCCAGCAGCAGTCCAGGAGTGGGGATGCTGGCTGCATGAAACGCAAATATATATATTACGACCGCCTCTCCTACCTTGCCCCAATTCTGGATCTGAGACCGTAAGTAGATACCTCACACCACATTACACAGATACTTTACAGGGCCAAAAATAGGTATTTATTTTTGGCTCTGTTCTATTTCTTCACAGAACTCAGTCCAACCTTACGGACAGAGGCACTGGCTCAGAAACCGACCCCATCATTGATCCTGGGTCTGCAGGGGAAGAGGTGGCTGGCCCATCTTCTCCCCCTACTAGGAGCAGGGGTGAGGAATCAAATCAGGATGTTCCATTGTCTGCGCCCCAAAGCCCACCACCAGGACCATCTGGTGCTGCTGCTGCATCAGCAACAGCAGAGGATCAGGGCAATATCAGCAGCAGCCCAACTGGCCACATCCGGGCTCCCCTCAGCCTGCTGCCACATCCCGGCGAGGAAGAAGCCGAAGACGGCAAATACCTGCCCCTGATACCCGCTCTAATGTGGACACTGGGGTCCTCAATTATTTAGTCAGAGTAAACACTGATGATGGGGAGGAGGCATACTCTCGCAGCCTGGCCAATTATCTCCGTGCCCTTTCCCGTGAGGTCAGGCTCCGTATTAGAGGATGCTTTCAGATCCTGCTTGATGCCTGCACATACCCCAATACGCCCTACGAATTATTTGAATATATTGAGAGGTGGCAGCTTTCACCAAGAAATCTCATGCGCCTTAGGCACCCCCCACAAATGCATTCTCAAGCAGGATCTGAGGATCCTCAAATACGTGGGCCTACACCTCACCCCCTTCCTCCCACTACCCAACCTTCAATTCAGCAGCCACAAATGTCAGTCTCTAGCCAACCCCACCAATATGGTCACTTGTTCCCACCCAGTGTTGGAGGCTGGTCCCAACCTGGTTGGGGACGATATGGCTATATTGGTGGGTATGAGCCACGTGCCTACCACAGCCAACAAGATGCCCCTCCCCATTATTACTCTGGCCAGTACCCCCAACATTCCCAGGAGGCAGGACAATTCCCACATCATGGGCATCAGTATGGCCCCACACAGGGCGATGTTGGACACAGTATACAGCAGCAACCACAGGCTGCTCTTTCACGTTCTCCTTCCCCAACGTATGAGAATTTATAAGTATGTGGCCACAATCAGTCTGATGGCTGGACATGTCCAGTGCGGTTTCACTGGTGCTCCAAATACAAATCCAAAGGAAAAAAACAGGTGTTCTCCATCACCAAACTTTGTTTAAAAATTGAACATTCACATTTTTCCACAATGTTTTCCAATCATATTAATAATCCATCATGACAGGCAAGGCTACCTCACGCCTTTCAGATAGATATTACATGTCTGTACAAAAGAGAATATTTAACCGCGCTATACTGTAAAGTCAAAGGATGAAAATACACTACTCACTTGCTAATGCCTAGGAAAGGCGTGCTGGCCTTAGTGAAGTAGTCACCTTTTTTGCAAGCAATCTATAGTAACAAATCAAGGCGACCAGCCTTCATAATATCACGCTCTCTCTATGTCTTAACAAGTGAGTATTGTTTTTTCATCCTTTCCCTTGACCAGTACAGCATGGTTAAATATTGTCTGTTCTACAGACATCTAATATCTGTCTGAAAGGCGTGAGGTAGCCTTGCCTGTCATGGTGGAATATTAATATGATTGGAAAACATTCAGAAGAAATGTGAGTGTTATCTTTTAGCAATAATTTTGGTGCTAGAGAGCACCTCTTTTTTCCTTTGTATTGAAATATTCTCATGCAGCAATGTTGTTATTGCCTAATTTTTTTTGTGTTATGTTATATAATGTTATGGTTTCCAAAGAAAGAAGGTCGCACTCTGCGAGATAATAGTGAAGATTTATTGACACATAATTACATGTCACGTTGGGGATGTGATAACAAGAGTGTCAAGTGGCTGACAACAGCCGTTTCGCGCTACTCGAGCGCTTCCACGGGTGTTGTCAGCCACTTGACACTCTTGTTATCACATCCCCGATGTGACATGTAATTATGTGTCAATAAATCTTCACTATTATCTCGCAGAGTGCGACCTTCTTTCTTTGGAAACCACAAGTGATTTGTTATGAGGTCAAGCACCCGGGAATCCTCCATGTGAGCTCACCGCCTGCTGCAAGCCACGGATCCTAGCACGGTAACAGCGGTGCCGCCCGCTTCTTCTTTTTTATTGTTATATAATGTTACTTTACAAAAAAGTTTTATAATGCAAAAAGGGAAATTTGGCCCATTGCCGAACTTTTCATATGGAAATATTATGTTTGCGTTTAAGAAAAAAAAAGCAAAAAGGCAAAACTAAAAATTTGTCTACTACAGTTAACGTCTCTGTGTGATTTCTCAAAAACCCTGTCAACATACTAACATATGCTAACCAATACAATGAAACAGTCATAGAATGAGAAGGGGTTGAGTTATATATATTTAGACACACTTAAAGAAAAAAATTATAACATAGACACAGCATGCTCTTGCCAAGAAGTTGCCCCCTCAGGTGAGATAAAGTAATTAGTGAAAATATCACACACTTTGAGGCCAGAGAGCGGTCTACATTGAGGGTTCATAGGTGGTCTCACCATGTGCACATTGTCCGGCCTACGCACAACACCAGCAGAGGAGGAACAATCATGTATCCTGGTGAAGTTATGAAGAACCACACAGGCTTTCACAACTTCATTAACATTTTGTTCACTCAACTGAATGGCAGACTAGAGTACCCGCCATTTGGCACAAAGCATGCCAAAGGAACACTCCACCAGTCACCTAGCACGTGATAGGCGCAAGATAAAATTCTGCGCCTGGTCAAGGTTGCGCCGGGGATATGGCCTCATGACATTGCGCGATAACTGAAATGCCTCATCTGCCACAAGGACATAAGGGACTGATTCTTCAGTGGAGCCTGGTAGCTGTCGTGGTGGTGGTAGATCCAACTGGTTGGTGCGTAGCCGCCGAGCCATTAGGGAAGTATTGAAGACTCTAGAGTCTCCCGTCCTTCCATAGGCCCCAATGTCAACAATTATAAACTTGTATTGAGGGTCTGCCAAAGCCAACAATACAACAGAAAAGTATTGTTTATAATTGAAGAATTGGGAGCCAGAGTTCGGCGGCTTACGCACCTGGATATCTTTGCCATCCAGGGCCCCAATACAATTAGGAAACTGGCATTCCTCCTCAAAGTCCCTTGATATCCTCAACCAGTCTTCCATCCTGGGCTCGGGCATGACGACTTGATGGAGTCTTGTCCAGATTTCACTACATGTTGACCTCACTATGCCAGAAATGGTAGATCTTCCAATGAGAAACTCATGGTGGAGGGCGGCATAAGACAGGCCAGTGGACAGGAAGCTGAAGAACAACAGAAATGGAAAATTTAAGAATGGCTAAAGTCCAAAAACATCAGTTACATGCTGACCAAACTTGGTAGTAATTGAGATAGAATAACACACACATATTTGGTTGCACAATGACTAAGTGATATGCAGTACATATTAGACCTAACATTCTGGTGTGTAAGTTGAACCATATTTGGACTAAGATGAGGGCATTAAACTTAGACCAAGAAGGCCAAAAATCATACTTTAGCCCACACATTATGAACATAGAGAATGTGGTTTTGTAGTACATACCGTATTGTGAGCAGAAGTCGCTCCTCTGCAGATATAGCTTTGCGCATCCTTGTGTCCTGAAAGGTTATCCCAGGGCGCACTGTCTCCAAGAGTCAATCAAATGTGGAAATGCTCATGCGACAGTATTGGAAAAATTTCACTGGATGCTCCCGCAGAGAAGAATAGAGGCGGTGAAAATGACCTCTTGTGAGTCGTTGCCTCAAAAGTGGATGGACCCACATGCGTCTCCTCCTCCGCGGATCCACTATCACTGGGTATGGTTGCCCAAAGCGCCGTGACAAAAGCCAGTTGAAGAGAACCTGCTCAGTTGTATTGAAACTCAGAACCTCTGCCATGTTGCACATACAACACCAACACACCTAGTGAAGGCAAGGTCACAAATGGACAGAATGGAGGCAGACACCTGTTCCTGAGCCAATAAATAGGGTGGAGGCTAATGATTTAAATAGTTTGCAGGCCTCAAAACCGTTAAATGTCCATTTTGCAAGGCTGCGAGAAAATCTCGCAATACGGAGTACATACGGATGCAGACATGCGCAAAATACACGACTGCACCTTGATTACGGATGACCTACGAAGCACTATTTAGGGGTCATTCATCCGTATTACGCCTGTAAACTACGGACCGTATTTTGCGTCGTTTAGTGTGACCCCGGCCTAAAACAAATTAGCTGATAACCAAGGGTTTTTTCAGATGCGGTTTTTTTCCATGTAAAACCTGTTCACACTCAACTAAAACACTGTCTTTTACTAATTGTCTAACCAACAAAGTTTTTTTTATTAATGATTATTTGAATTGTAACACAGATCATGCAGTGTATATTATAGAATGCAAACAATGAAATTTAAAATATGTAGGTTCCACCATCAGAAAATTAAAGGAACGTGTCCGAGAACACATCTATGATGTTAATAACCCTATGGTGCGCAGCATATCTAATGCTTCCAAACACTTTATTATGTCACACAACAGAGATTTGTCGTTTTTCAATGTTTTTGCTATTGAACAGGTAAAGAGACACATTCATGGAGGAAATAGAGAAAAACAACTACGGGACAAAGAAGCCTTATGGATTCTTCTTCTAGATGCATGTGTTCCCATTGAATTTACGGAAAGAACTCATGTTGCATTATTGATTGTGTTTATTTTATTTGATGGTTTTAAATGTGCATCACATGTTAATTAGTGCCACCTGTGTGTACTAGTTATATTCTCACACCCCTTCCCTTGGAGCTATACTGAGTTTAAGAACTTATTTTTGTATTTTGCATACCTATTTTATGGATATCTAAATAAAATGTTTTGGATTTTTACCCTTTTGAGCTGGACCGTCTTTTCCATATGTTGTCTACTGCCTGACAGAGCTGCGGCCCATGCTTGAAAGCAACATGGAAGTACAAAGGGTGAGCTGAACACTTTTTTTTTCTCTTGCACCTGCCTGTTTTGCACACACTGTGACCGACTTCTGCAACAGCTTCTCTCCTCTCCTGCCTCTCAAGTTATACAGATAAATGCAAATTCTTGTTTCCAGCAGTGCTATATTCAAGAGGGGAAGACTTCCATTTCACAAAATGTGTTACTGTATAATTGTGCATTTCTTCAAGTAAGGCTGGTTTCACACTTGCGTTTTTTTGCGCTGTTTTTTAGCGCAAAAAAACGCATGGGTTTTTTTCCCCTATCTTTTACATGGGTGCGCATAGGTACGCATACACATGCGTTTGTACGCGTTTGTATGCGCATGCATTTTCTTGTAGTGTGCGCTCAGGCGCACAAAATGCATCCTGTTGCATTTTTTGTGCGTCCGACTTGCCCCAAAAAAACGCATGCGCACACAATGCGTTTTTTACAGCAAAACATCCATTATAGTCTATGGGTGCGCATACGTGCGCATTGTAATGCGCACGTATGCGCAAAAAAACGCATACGTTTTTTTGAAAAAAATGCACCAAAACCTGCAAAAAACGCGCACAAACGCATGATGTGTTTTTTCATGCGTTTATGTGCGCAAAAAAAGCACTGCAAAAAAACGCAAGTGTGAAAGTAGCCTTACAGTGTTGTCCTTATTCTTAAAGAGACAGTACAGATATTAACACCAAAATGTCTGACCCGCTTCATAATGAACAAGCAGGGTCCACTAACTCTATACCATCATCGTCATCAGCTAGTGTTCCAGTTTCACAGGCTTATGCCGACAACCCGGATCCAGCCCCTGTCATGGCCACTGGCATGCCATTATTCATAGGAACCTCTAGTCTCCCAGTCTACAGAGGAGATCCCCATACACTTGCTGGTTTCAAAGAAAAACTAATGTACAGTCTTGAACTCTTCTGACTTTCTCCCCATCAGCGGGTTTAACTTCTCCTGGGCCAGCTTAAAGGTCCAGCGGCTGAAGAAGTCCGTTCCTGGCCATCTACTGAAAAGACCAGTGTAGAACAGATCCTCACCCACCTGAGAAAAGAATTTGAGCGCCAGTCGCTTATCGAGGTTCATCTAAAATTTTACAACCGACGTCAGGAACCAGGTGAGGCCCTCCAGGACTACGCATTAGCCCTTCAGTCTGCATACAGGGCTTTAAAGTAAATAGACAAACTAGATCCTGCTGTTACAGAAAGCATAATCACTGACAGATTCATAGAAGGTGTGGATTCCAGACTTGTACAAAGTCAACTCCGCATGCTAGCAGCACAAAACACCAGCATGACTTTCTTAGACTTTAAAGTTCTAGCCTTGCAGGTAGTGGGTAATGACTCACCTTGTCCCAGCTATGCTCCTGCTCCTTGTTTTCTATACCTGGCTGCCGGAATATCCACTGTATCTCCACCTTCACCTGCTCCGTTTATGCAGGCCACACAGTATGTTCAAGCCCCTACTCTCGGTCATACTCCTATTACCACAAATGCACTTGTCCAAGTCCTTGACTCTGTATGCCAAGCCTTAAAGGAACTAAAAAGCCAATCCCCTGCACCACATGAGTTATCCGTAAGTCGGGCAGTGTCCCCAAAACCATGTTCTATTTGTCCAGGTGCTGGAGGGCTTTCATCTGGAGATTGTGTCTACTGTACTTATTGTGAGCGTCCTGGGCACTATAAGTATCAATGCTATAAGTTAAACAGGTCACCCCTGAGGCCGAGGGCCGCCCCTCGGGAGGTGAATCCAAAGGCACAGAGGGACCGTCACAATGTGTCTCCCGGTTTGTCTCCAAATGCCCCTCTATATCCATATGGATTGATGGTGTACCCTTGGAAGCTTTGTTAGACACTGGTTCACAAGTTACCACCATTGACCGCTGAACTTTTGAGAAGAATTTGGACTATGATATTCTGAATACAGTGGGCAAAGCGAAGGTATGTGTGATTGCAAGTAATGGTCAATCTGTTCCCCAGCTAGCCTACTGGGAACCTATCATCCAAATTGGGGATCGTAAGTTGCCAGGTCAAGGTGTAATTGCTACTGAGGCTAAGGGAGATACAACAGCAGTAGTGCCAGGCATGAATGCTATGCGTCATGTGTTTCCTGAATTGCTCGCTGCCTTGCATGCTTCTCTCCCTTCTGCTTCTCCCCCTTACAGGAAAGCTGTTCAATGTACCATCAAAGTGCTCTGCACCCAACAGAAGTTTGCCAACTGTAAAGGTGAGATCTGCTATGTGCGTATCACCAACGCATGACCCATTGCCTTGTCGGCCAACAGCGAGACTTTAGTCTGGTGCCGAGCCCGACCTGGAATTAACAACAAAGACTATGAAGCACTTCTCAACTCCATCCCAATTTAAGGACAGTCCCTGATAAAAGCTGCGAGAAGTATCGTCACTGTCTCAAATGGTAGAGAACCAGTACAGCTAATCAACCTGAGTGATGCACCCATCGAACTATACAAGTTTAATTCAGTTGCTCAACTGTACAGCCTTGATCCTGAAGACATCCTAGATGATGAGACACTCGCTCATCAAAAGTCAATGAAAGCCGCTCCCAAAAGTTTTAATACACCCACTACCTTCTGGTGGAATTAACTTAATGTCGGGGATGCTAACACTCCCATCGAACACATCCAGGGTGTCACCAAATTTGCTAAACAACACAGCCAAGCTTTCAGCAAGCACCCACTTGACTTTGGCAGGACATCCCTGATACAACACAGAATCCAAACAGGTGATCATCCTCCTAACAAGGAAAGACACTGTCCAGTACCTCCTGCTAACTATCAGCAAGTAAAGACGCTGTTAAAGGAGATGAAAGATTCTAAAGTCATTTGAGAAACTCAAAGCCCATGGGCTGCACCAATTGTCCCGGTGAAGAAGAAGGATGGTAACATCAGGCTTTGTGTCGACTACAGAAAGCTGAACAGCGTTACGCACAAAGACGTCTATCCTCTTCCATGATGGAAGAATCCATCACGGCTCTTGGCTCAGCTGTATATTTCTTCACTCTTGACTTGACCAGTAGCTATTGGCAGGTACCCATGGCTACTGAAGATAGAGAGAAGACAGCCTTCACCACCCCGATGGGACTCTACGAGTTCGACGGTATGCCATTTGGGTTATGCACTGCCTCTGCTACATTTCAGCGACTCATGAAGAGATGTCTTGGTCACCTCAACTTCCAAAGTGTTCTATCTCGATGATGTGATCGTGTATTCCCGTACTTATGAAGAACACTTACATCTCGATGATATGATCGTGTTTTCCCGTACTTATGAAGAACACTTACGCCATCTTGCAGAAGTATTCCAGGTACTCATTGAACATGGCCTGAAACTAAAACCATCAAAGTGCCATCTGCTCAAGCCAAAGGTCAAATACCTGGGTCATGTTGTGAGTGCCGAAGGTATCCAGCCTGATCCTGACAAAATATCAGCTGTGAATGACTGGGATACTCCAGGAACTGTGAAAGAAGTCAAGAGTTTCCTAGCATTTGCAGGCTTCTACCGCCGCTTCATCCCTCATTTTGAGCAAATAGCAGAACCCCTTACAGAACTGCTACGAGGTTGCCCTAGAGAACACTACGACAGAAGACTTCCAATTGATTGGTCTGAATGTCAAGAAACTGCCTTTCAGATACTGAAAAGCTTACTAACTTCCCCTCCAATTCTGGCTTATCCTGACTACTGCCACCCTTTCTGTCTCTACATGGATGCCAACTATCAAGGCCTCGGGGTGGTATTATCACAAGTCCAGAATGGCAAAGAGAGAGTCATTGCCTATGTCAGCTGAAGCTTGAGAGGCGCTGAGAGGAACGATAACAATTACAGCTCTTTCAAGTTAGAGCTGCTAGCTCTTGTATGGGCCGTCACCAAAAGGTTCAAAGATTACCTCGTGGCTACCCCTTCACCATTTACATGGACAATAATCCTCTCGCTCACCTTAATACTGCACGGCTAGGTGCATTGGAGCAGAGATGGGCTTCAAGATTGGCGAGTTTCTGTTGTGACATTAAGTGGCAAGATCAGCATCAATGCAGATGTGTTATCTCGTTTGCCCATAGAAGAGCCTCCTGAGGAAGTTTTGTGGGAAGATGCCTCCCTTCTATTAAAGATTTGCTATACAGAACGTCACTGCTGCTACACAAACTGATGCAGTCTCTCAACCGAAACTGGATTTGTCCCAAGATCCATTGAGATGGCAAACCCTTCAAAAGGAGTCTCATGTCCTAGGAGAGATCTATGAATACCTGACTACTGGGAGAATACCTGCCTGATGACGCAGACAATTGTCCTGATATTGAGCTTAATCGTCTATGGAGACAGCACAAAAGACTCTTCATTCAAAAGGGCTTGATCTTGCGCAATTCCCTGGACCCTGTTTTAGGTGAAAGATTACATCAGATTCTAATCCCACGGCAAGATGCCAGAATTGTTCTCTATGCCTACCATGACCAGTCTGGGCACTTTGGCGTACACAAAACTGAAGCTACCATACGCCAATGCTTCAATTGAATTGGGATGTATTCAGATATAAAGAATTGGTGTAGCGCATGTTCAGCTTGCAATCTCACTTAAGCTGGTAAGAAAGATGCCAGAGCTCCTCTTCATGCAATCCATTCTCAGAAACCGAACGAACTAGTTGCTCTTGATCATGTGAAGCTAGCTCCAACTCGTTCAGGCTACATGTATGCCCTTACCATGGTGGACCACTATACTAAGTGGGTTGCCGTTATACCGGTGAAAGACCTTACAGCTCGGACTACAGCTAGCACCTTCTACCACAAATATGTGAGACATTACGGTTGCCCTGAAGCAGTCCTCAGAGACCGTGGACCTGCCTTTGAGTCCCAACTATTTCAAGAACTCTGCCAAATCCATGGGTGCAAGAAGCTAAGAACCACTGCCTATCATCCACAAGGGAATGGCCTTTGTGAGAAAGTCAACCAGACCTTCATCAATATGCTGCAAACAGCATCTGTTACCAAACAAGCTGAATGGCCTCAACTACTTGATGAGTTAGTGAAAACCTACAACAATACTGTCCATTAGCCCATAGAACAATCGCCATATAACTTGAGGTTTGGAAGACAAGGTCAACTCCCAAAAGATCGTACTTTGGGAATCCAGGTTCCCGATGTGATCAATCCCCTGCCTAAAACTGATTGGGTCTCAGAGCATCAGCGAAGAATACATGAAGCCCAGCAGATCGTTGATCACCACATGGGCGAAGCTCACTGTCAACAGGAAGAGAGCAACAATCAAAGAGCTAATGCTTCCCCACTTCACCTTGGAGACAAAGTGTGGCTAAAGAAGTGCTACCGAACAGGGAAACTCGATTCCCTCTGGGAAAGAGAGCCCTACACACTTACAGCCATCATATATCCAGAGTCCGATGTACTGTATATGAAGTGAAGAAACCCGGAATGGCCCCACAGACGGTGCACAGAAACCGCATGAAGTTATGTACAAAAGAGGATCCACTGGTGATGTCCTCACCTCCTCCACAAATCATGCC
Source organism: Dendrobates tinctorius (assembly GCF_039654945.1). Classification (NCBI taxonomy): domain Eukaryota; kingdom Metazoa; phylum Chordata; class Amphibia; order Anura; family Dendrobatidae; genus Dendrobates; species Dendrobates tinctorius. Next base: position 22,109,104 of record NW_027361738.1, on the reverse strand, counting down.
GGTTTAAACACCAAATCCTACCTTGGAGCCACCACCAAGACAACCCACGGTGGAAGAGTCTCCTTTTAACTATCAATTTATCCTCCCGTGCTATCAATATGTCCCCGCCTTGATTCCTGCTCCAGTTGTTGCTCCTTTGCCAAAATCCCACATGAACCAGCAGACTGTTTCATTCCTGCTCAAGAGGAAGATGAAAGGTTGAGGCGTTCAGAGCGAATCACAAAGGGAACACTTCCAGCCCGCTACAGAGACTAAAAAAAAATAATATCCTGTTTCATATGTATATTTATTTAGCTAGACAGTTTAGTAATGTTTACTCCTCTGCACCTAGATAATACCATGCACTTTGCTTATTGTTTGCATTATTTTCCTATGCAGCCATGGACTTATTATGAACTGGTGGTTGCCTCTAGAGTTGAGCGACTTTGGTCGGATCGGGTTTCATGAAACAAAATTTGTTTCAGATGAAACTGGTCCGACTAGGGCAAAAAAAGGACCGGACCGGTCCACTATTATTAGGTAATGTAGATCTTGGTGTTTGGCTGCTTCTTCACACTTGCGATTGTCCTGGCGCTGCAATTAGCATGTGCTCTGGACATTGCGGATACTCTATGTATTAATTATGTGCCATATTGCATGATATTGAGTATCTGCCATGGTTAGTGTAGGTGAGGTATATGGGAGTCTATTTCTATGTTATAGTAATTTTCTTATTAGGGTATATGGGCACTAGCTGTTTGATTATTAAGAATCATAACTTTTAGCATACCCATATTTATCCTACCTATGTGCCGTGCGCATTAATTTCTATTTGCCTACACTGAATTTTTGCAAATATAGGTAAACATTTTTTGTTGTGGAGGACTCGGTCCATATGCCTTTACATACTGTGACCACCTGTTGTGTGCAATTTTCCTGCCCCCTGTATTGTAGTGGATGTATTTTTAACTATTTGTAGCTAATAAAGATATCATTTTTTATGGGATTCTATGACTGCTTCTAGATTTTTCTTAAGCATGCTTTATGCAGTTTTCCCGGTATGTGTCCGTTAAATACACATGAGTGAGTGGGAGGTGGCAATCTGCCTTGATATTGTTCAAATTGTTTCCTATCCACATGTGTTATGCTTACCACTATCTACTTATAATAACTGGTTGGTCAACCCTTAGTAGCAACAACTGCAATCATGCATTTTCGATAACTGGCAATGAGTCTTTAACAACGCTCTAGAGGAATTTTGGCCCACTCATCTTTGTAGAATTTGTGTAACTCAACCACACTGGAAGGTTTCCGAGCATGAAACACCTTTTTTAGGTCGTGCCACAGCATCTCAATCAGATAAAGATCAGGACTTTGACTCGGCAAGTCCAGAATCTTAATTTTGATTTTATTAAGCCATTCAGAGGTGGACTTGCTGGTGTATTTTGGATCATTGTCCTGCTGCATAACCCAAGTGCGCTCCAGTTTGAGGTCACAAATGGATGCCGGATAATCTCCTTCAGAATTTTTTGATAGACAGAAGTATTCATGGTAACATTTACAACAGCAAGTCTTCCAGGTCCTGAAGCAGCAAAACAGCCCCAGACCATCACACTACCACCATTATATTTTACTGTTGGTTTGATGTTCCTTTTCTGAAATGCTGTGCTACTTCTATGCTAGATGTAATGGGATATACACCTTCCAAAAAGTTCAACTTTTGACTTATCAGTCCACAAAAGTCTTGGGGATCATCAAGATTTTTTCTGGCAAAATTGAGACAAGCCTTTATGTTCTTTTTGCCTAGTCTCTTTCTTATGGTGGAGTCATGAACATTGACTTTAACTGAGGCAAGTGAGGCCTGCAGTTCTTTGGATGTTGTTGTGGGGTCTTTTGTGATCTCTTGGATGAGTCATCGCTGTGCTCTTGGGATAATTTTGGTCGGCCGGCCACTCCTGAGAAGGATCACCACTGTTCCATGTTTTTGCCATTTGTGGATAATGGCTCTTACTGTGGCTTGCTGGAGTCCCCAGCTTTACAAATAGCTTTATAACCTTTTCCAGTCTGATAGATCTCAATTACCATACTTTGCTTCTCATTTGTTCCAGAATTTCTTTGGTTTGCGGCAATGTGCCTAGTTTTTGATGATCTTTTGGTCTACTTCACTTTCTTGGGCAGGTCTTATTTAAGTGATTTCTTGATTGAGAACAGCGTAGGGAGTAATCAGATTTGAGTCTGGTTATGGCATTTGAACTCAGTTTCCCAAAGATGTGATAAACCATAGTTAATTTATGTTTTAAGGGGGTTGAATGGCCAATCATTTCTTCACACAGGGCCCTGTAGATTTGGATTTCTTTTTCCATTAATAATAAAGACCTTCATTTAAAAACTGCATTTTTGTTTACTTCTGTTATCATTGTCTAATATTTAAATTTGGTTGGTGATCAGAAACATTTAAGTGTGACCAACATGAAAAAGAATAGGAAATCAGGAAGGGGCAAACACACTTCCACACAACTATATATTACATTTGTATATACTACACTTTGGCCTGCAGACTCATGGGCACAGTCCTTTATAACTTGGCATTACCACCAGGTTGTCCTGTTAGTACTACAGGTCCCATGACCATGGTCCTTCCTCTATGGGGACATAGCATGTCTGAGTACTCTTGTTACCATGGGTACACATGACCCCTGATCCCTTTCCTTAGGGACCCCGATAAAGTTTCCAAGTTCCTATTTAAGCATGGGACCGAATGAACCCAGTCCCCTTACTCCCGGGACCCCGACACAACCATTTCACTTTAGGACACACCAGGCTCATTGGCCAGTCCTTTACCTGTCTCCAGGTGTCCAAACAAACACAATGGCCCAGTGGTCAACTCACCACAGCTCCGACAGTCCATGAACGTTCACAGTCCATGTGGTTCTGACCTGGCTTGCTCCTCGGGTCTTCCTGCTTAGGTTTCCCCCTCCCTCCTTTTCACAGAGTATGGCCCTTTAAAACATGTGTGCTGCTCTTAAACCCCTAGGGATAAAAGTCAAGTTAAGCAAAGACAATACACAGTTAATAAAGCACAGTCCTTAGAGCAGCCACACACTGTCAGTTTTTGTCACAAAGGGTGGTTAACCCCATTGGGGTCTCAGTCCCATAATCCATCAGGGGAAGTGCAAACGTGCGCAAAAGAAACTTGGAGGGCGAAAACACACAAACTGTGTTTCAACTGTGGCTGCACCGTCCACACTGTAGCTTCGGGCCACTCTGGCCTGCACTGGCTCCCATTCATTCAGGGACTCCTGCTCTCAGGGATGCAGAACAGTCCCATATCTCTCCCTTCTAGGTGCAACTAGCACAATTTTTTTTTCTTAAAGGGGCAGTCTTCAATCAGTGTCTGTGCGGCTGGCATACTGAGCCACTCTGTGCCCCTGTACGTACCCAAAGATAGTTCCGGAGGAGGACTCACAGGTTGCAGACTCTCTGCTTTCTCTCTGAATCCGGCTATCTACCACTGGGCTCAGTGGATGTGCCACATCATCAAGTTGTGGCTCAGATACCACTTCTGGTGTCGCAGTTCCCAACGCTGTTGACTGGAGGAAGCATAGCCCTGTTTTCCAGTGACCATTGGTGGCATTTGAGCCTGTGCCCACTCACGTACCTGGCGCTTGTGCACTTAGGGTCATCCTCCAGTAATAACAGGGTGACCGTTACCGCATAGTAGCCCCGGGGTCCCTTCTCTTTGATAAAAGTCACCTGGTCATCCTCCTGCAGGGGTTGCTGGTACTTGATGGAACCCGTGTTCACATAGACCTTGTCCCCTGTCTCTGACTCCCAGATAAATCCGTAGCCATGGGATGGATTCGTATTTACTAGCAGGCCGCTCGTTCTTCGGCCGGGTCACGGTTACACCTGCCAAATGGTTCAGCTCTGCCCAGATAAATCTCTTGCCTTTTTTTCTCTTTCACCACCCCCACTATCCAGGCCTCCTATTCGGGGGGACAGGAAGGGACGCTCTCCCTCTTGATACCGGGGTGGGGTGCTAGGGGGTGGGCTGGTTGCAAATTTGGGTCTCGCCACCGGGGTCTTCAACTGAGAATCACTCACCAGGGGAGTTTCGGCACTTTGTTCCCATTTTTCCGGGGTCACCCCTGTGACCATTCCTCAAACGCGAGGATCAACTCCTGCAGCCGCCTCATCATCTGTCTCAGACCTTTCCGGCTGCGCAACCATAGTCTCCTCCTTCAGGTCATGTGACTCCACTTGTATGACAGTTTCCATCTTCCGCTCACTTACGGCCGTGTCCAACTTGCGTCCTCTCCTGCGTTCCAGCAGTTACTGGTGCTGTTCTCCTATCAGCAGAGGGACACTGTCAAACCGATGCTCCTCACCTGCTGTAAGTGGCTCTTGCCATCCTCTAGGATGAGCCTTCCCTTCTACAAGCTGCAACTTCCACTCTACTCGGCCAACACCACCTCGGTAACTTACGCTGGAGTCCTCCATTACTACCAGTGCTGCATCTCGCACTTTTGGGTTAGAGTCCTCGTCAGGTTGCATGGTCCCAGTTTCCATCAGCATCAAACAATGATTATCAGAGCCCAAGTTCATTTTCAACAACACAACTTTACTCAGCTAGTCCAGTTTAATCACGGGCATCGCACAGTAATCCTCATCAAGTATATACAGCTCTTGCAAAAATTAAGAGACCACCGCACAGTTATATAAAAATCAGCTTCTCTACATGCCTGACAGCCATTCCATTCCAGTGTCAGTTGAATTCCAACCAGAGTACACCTCATTCTACTTAATGTGCTCCTGATAAGGTGATCACCTGAACCAAATCTTATTTAATGAAGGAAAGTATAAAAAACCCTGCTGTACTGTTCTAAATCCTCTTGCAATAGGACAAGCTGGATGGCAAAACAAGTGCTAGTAATATCCCAAAAGTAATAGAAATGAAAAAATAACTTTTAACCATGCCAAAGGAGTTGAAAAGAAAAGTCTTGAGTGAAGAAAAGAAGGGCTCAATTCTGGCTTTACTAGCAGAGGGATACAGTGAACGTCACGTTGCCTCCATCCTTAAAATTCCTAAGATGGCAGTCCATTACAACAAGGTCAAGCAGCAGACATTGGGGACAACAAAGCTACTGACCGAAAGAGGGCGAAAACGACACTCCACAGACTGGGATGATCGTCATCTTATTCGAATGTCACTCAGCAACCGCCGGATGACATCAAGTGACCTACAAAAGGAATGGCAAATGGCAGCTGAGGTGAAGTGCATGGCAAGAACAGTTCGTAACAGGCTCCTAAAAGCAGGGCTCAAGTCACGTAAACCTAGAAAAAAGCCTTTCATCAATGAGAAGCAAAGGAGAGCCAGGCCGAAGTTTTCCAAAGACCATAAGGATTGGACCATAGAGGAGTGGAGTAAGGTAATCTTCTTTGATGAGTCTAATTTTCAGCTTTGCCCAACACCTGGTCGTCTAATGGTTAGACAGAGACCTGAAGAGGCGTACAAGCCACAGTGTCTTGCACCCACTGTGAAATTTGGTGGAGGATCAGTGATGATCTGGGGATGCTAAAGCAATGCTGGAATTGGGCAGGTTAATCTTTGTGAAGGACATATGAATCAAGCCGCATACAAGGTTATCCTGGCAAAACAGTTGATTCCTTCTGCTCAGGCAATGTTCCCCAACTCTGAGGACTGTTTTTTCCAGCAGGACAATGCGCCATGCCACACAGCTAGGTCAATCAATGTTTAGGCTGGCCATGACAGGAATATGATGTGGTGGTCCTTCATCCAATCTCCAGACCTGAACCCCATTGAAAACCTCTAGAATGTAATCAAGAGGAAGATGAAGAAGTTTAACAAGCCGTCAAAGAAGAACTGCTTTTTGTACCAGGAATGGCATAAGGTCACCCTAAAGCAATGTCAAAGACTGGTGGAAAGCATGCCAAGATGCAAAAAGCTGTGATTAAAAATCATGGTTATTCCACAAAATATTGATTTCTGAACTCTTCCTGAGTTAAAACATTAGTATTGTTGTTTCTAAATGATTATGAACTTCTTTCCTTAGCATTATTTGATCTCTGCAAGCACTGTATTTTTTTTTAATTTGACCATTTCTCATTTTCTGAAAATAAATACAAAATTTAGCGCTTGAATATTCGAAGACATGTTGTGTCAGTTGTTTATAGAATAAAAGGGCAATTTACATTTTACTCAAAAATATACCTATAAAGAGAAAAATCAGAAAAACTGAAAATTTTGCAGTAGTCTCATAATTTTTGGAAGAGCTGTATATTCCTTCCTGGGTGCTGTCCCTTATTCTTCCTGACATCCTTTGTTCCCATACAATACCCTCCGGTACGGCAGCTTCTCGACTAGCCGAACTAGCTCGTGACTGGAGTTCCCCGCCCATTTTCCCCTCCAAGGGCGAAACTGAAGGTTAACACTTTCAAACCTCCACAGACCATAGGTCTCAGATGTTCCAGGATTTCCCACTTAGCCTAGCCGCTACCACTCTCATGCTGCTCTAGTCTTCTCAGGCGCATGTGACTTTCAGCCACGAGGCCCTGGACAGCTGGGCTCCTCTCCTTAAACTTGTTCCTGCAACAACCTTACTGTTCTTCATCCCACTCTCTAACTAACTAACCCCAGGAAGTGTCTCAACTATCATTACTCTAAACCCTCCTTCTCAGAAAACCCCTATTGACTTAACCAGTTCTTACCTAACTCAATCTAATCTTCTAATCTACAATGCCCCCCACTGTTCTAAACTCTATATTACCCAATTCCAATCAATAAACCTGACTCTAAAGGCCCCGTTACATTTAGCAATGCACCACTGATCCCGACCACGATATGACCCGGTCAGGATCACTGGTGCATTGCTAAATGGTCACTAGTGAGCTGCCAAACAGGCAGATCTCACCAGTGATGCTCAGCGGTCGTTACTCACCTGTCAGACGCAGCGATGATGACCGTCTTCTGCCCGTGTCCATGGCTCACTCGTCGGCGCCATCATGACGACGAGAAATGGACCAGGACGATCTCGCACAATCAGCGATAGCCAGCGGGGGGCCGGTCGGAGATGAGTGTCACATGTAGCGGAATCGCTAGCGATATTGCTATGTGTAAAAGGTCCTTAACACTGTATTTCCCTATGCCTAACCCTAGCCCATATAGATATATAACTTACGCAGTATACAAAAATCATTACATTGTTTAACATATCAATACACAATAAAACAGTACCACATCCAATTTACACATAAAACGTACCCGCATTATTAGGGACGAGTGTGTACACATGCCTTACATCCATGTTTGGTGTCCGTGCCCGAACAGTAGGTGTACAATATGGACGCTGAACTTTTCTGTTCAGGTACGTCCATCTCTAGTCATGACCCTTCCTCTGTCTGCCTTCTAAATGTTGCAATCAATATGGATCACAGCATTTAGGGAGGTAATCTGCCTCGAGCAGTGCGGCACTGCTCCTGGCAGTGAGTGCTGAGTATCAGCTGTGAAAACATCTGATCACCCAGTGATCACCCACACACAGCTCCTGTGTGTGCAGAATTCCCATGATGTATCCATACATCCAAGATCGGTAAGTACTTACCGACCTTGACGGATGGCTATGTCAAAGGTCGTGAAGGGGTTAATTAATTGACCAAATATACCAGAATAATTTTCAATTTGATAATTTAGCACGGCCCCCCCAATTATCTATTTTCTAATAATAATGCAATAATGCACCCCCCAATCCTGATATGCATGGTCCCCTCACCCCCCTTTCCTGGTATGCATGGTCCCCTCACCCCCCCTTTCTTGGTATGCATCGTCCCCTCACCCCCCTTTCGTGGTATGCATGGTCCCCTCACCCCCCTATCCTGGTATGCATGGTCCCCTCACCCCCCTTTCTTGGTATGCATAGTCCCTTCACCCCCCAATCCTGGTATGCATGGTCCCCTCACCCCCTATCCTGGTATGCATGGTCCCCTCACCCCCTTTCTTGGTATGCATGGTTCCCTCACCCCCCTTTGCTGGTATGCATGGTCCTCTCACACCCGAAACCTGGTATGTATGCTCACCATCACCCCCCTTTTCTGGTATGCATGGTCCTCTCACACCCCAAACCTGGTATGTATGCTCACCGTCACCCCGCTTTCCTGGTATGTATGGTCCCCTCACCCCCCAATCCTGGTATGCATGGTCCCCTCACCCCCCTATCCTGGTATGCATGGTCCCCTCACCCCCCTATCCTGGTATGCATGGTCCCCTCACCCCCCTTTCCTGATATGCATGGTCCCCTCACCCACCAATCCTGGTATGCATGGTCCTCTTACCCCCCTTTCAGGGTATGCATGGTCCTCTCACCCCCCAATCCTGGTATGCATGGTCCCCTCACCCCCCTATCCTGGTATGCATGGTCCCCTCAACCCCCTTTCTTGGTATGCATGGTCCTCTCACACCCCAATCCTGGTATGTATGCTCACCGTCACCCCTCTTTCCTGGTATGTATGGTCCCCTCACCCCCCCTTTCCTGATATGCATGGTCCCCTCATCCCCCAATCCTGGTATGCATGGTCCTCTTGCCCCCCTTTTGGGGTATGCATAGTCCCCTCAACCCCCAGTCCTGGTATGCATTGTCATCTCACCCCCCAATCCTGGTATGCATGGTCCCCTCACCCCCCTTTCCTGGTATGCATGCTCCCCTCACCCCCCTTTCTTGGTATGCATGGTCCCCTCACCCCCCTTTCGTGGTATGCATGGTCCCCTCACCCCCCTATCCTGGTATGCATGGTCCCCTCACCCCCCTTTCTTGGTATGCATGGTCCCCTCACCCCCCTATCCTGGTATGCATGGTCCCCTCACCCCCCAATCCTGGTATGCATGGTCCCCTCACCCCCCAATCCTGGTGTGCATGGTCCCCTCACCCCCCAATCCTGGTATGCATGGTCCCCTCACCCCCCAATCCTGGTATGCATGGTCCCCTCACCCCCCAATCCTGGTATGCATGGTCCCCTCACTCCCCTTTCCTGGTATGCATGGTCCCCTCACCCCCCTGGCGGCCGCGACCAATCACCGGCAGGCGCAGCTTACCGTTACAAACAGCTGCACCTGTCGCTGATTGGTTGCGGCCTGGCGGGGGCCTGGCGGCTGCGACCAATCAGCGGCCCGCGATTTCGGTTACAGATAGACATGATAAGGCGTTTATATATATATAGATATAATTTTATATACCAGTAATTGCCTTGTAATGTTTTCATTTCCTGCTCTGTCCAGATGTCACCGTATCCCAGAAATCCAAGCAGATGAAGTTCACCGACCGCCATATTGGGACACCCAAGTGATGGGTGTCTCAATATGGAAACTGCTGCTGGTACCAACCTATTGTGGGGTACCACCAGCGGAACACCATCGCACCGCACACACACTCTATGCACCGTATGCACCACACACACACACTCACAGTCACACTCTCAGCCTCACAGTCACACTCATACACTAGAAAAAAGAAAATGCCAGCTTACCACAATGGTGTGCAACATCACGGACTCCAAGCGGACAACTTGAAAGAACAATTAAAAAATGTCCTTATTGTTGTCTGATACATCTACTTATATAAAAGTCCCTAACAATCCTTTATCTGTATATACTGAGGAAACTCATTTGATTATTAGTGAAGGTTTTGCATTGGGAATTTTTGCAAAATCACAAAGAGATTATTTAATTGTAGAACAACCTAAACTTCCTTATATATATGGTCTTCCCAAAACCCACAAAGGACTATGTCCACCACCCATGAGACCTGTTATCTCAGGTATAGGGTCTGTAACGGAGCATGCAGGGGAATGGTTAGATTCCATGTTGCAGCCTCTAGTTTAGGCCTCTTTCACACATCAGGTTTTCGCCGTCAGGCGCAATCCGGCGCTTTTGACAGAAACCGGATCCGGCGAAATGCAATACCGGATCCGGTTTCCCCCCCATTGACTTGCATTAGAGCCGGATCGAGCCAGATGGCCATGCGTTTCATCCGATTTTCGCCGGATCCGGCAATGTGACGCGATCCGGCGTCTGGAAAAAACGGCTACTGTAACGTTTTTTGTCTCCGGCGAAAAAGCCGGACACGCCGGATCCGGCGTGTCCGGCTTTTTCATACAATGAAAGCCTATGAGCGCCGCAATGCGCCTGATCCGGCGATAGCCGGATCCGGTGGCCGGATCCGGTTTTTTTGGTCTGAGCATGCTCAGTAGCTCTGCCCACAAGACATATATAAAAGCAAGACAGTGGGACCCTCAGCCACACCCAACATGCCACCCAAGCCAAGAACCAGGAGCAGGAGAAGGCAGCAGACATCTGCAGCACCATCAGCACCACCACCACCCCAAATGGAGCAGCAAAGGGAACATGCTGAGGAACGGGAGGGGAGTCCAGCAGCAGATGAGAGACGGTAATTATCAAATCCCCCATTCCTCCAAACTAGGGCTATTGAATATCAAGATATTCATTGGCCCTTTGTTTCTCTTTATTCAACAGCCGCCCAATAGATGCAGCAGCAGCAGCAATGGCAGCAGCTGGAACACCACCCACAGGCATGGAGTGTGGCCACCAGGAAGACAGCACATCATCTTCTGGGAGCCCTCCCTCGCATCGTCAGCGTTTGACGGTAAGTTTTTATTTCCAAAATCCATCACCTCTGTAATATATGTCTATTCATTGCCTTTTATTTCAAAACAGGATTCACAAGATGAAGAGGAGCTCCCAGAAGAAGAAGGAAGGGGTGGACAGACACTTGGAGTGGGCTCACAATTGGTAAGTTTTTTGCATCAAACGCAGAAACACAACATCACACTACACACAACACATAGAAAACAATGTTCTGCAGACCACACACAGCAAACAAATGCCTACATCCAAAGACATAACATTTTTTGTTTTCTTCTCTAGTCTTCCCAATCTGGTGCTCGGCCAAGAGGTCCTCGCAGTGCCTCCCAGGGTCGTCGGCGACAGCAACGCGGCGGTCACCAGCGTGTAAGTATAAATATTTTTGCTTTGTTTTTTTGCACTTTTTATTTCATTTCTTTTGTGGAGGCTAATTATGTTATTTTTGCCTTTTTCTTTAACAGCCTTCACAGCGTGCTCCCGACTTTGACGGTGAGGATGGAGGACTCGATGTGGACCACCTCATCGATCTCGTCAGAGAAAGGGAGCCGCTCTGGAATATGGCTGACCGCCGCCACGCTGACCTTATCGTTACCCAACGACTCTGGGAGGAAATCTGATCGCTCCTTGTGGACCGCTGGGAGGACCTCGAAGCTCGGGCCCAGATTAAAGAGCGTAAGTATATACAGTACCGGTTGCTTGATTTAAACCAGTGTTTCCCGAACTCCAGTCCTCATGGTCCCCACGGATCATGTGTTCAGGATTTCTATTTACTTTGGAAATCCTGAAAACATGGCCCCTGGGGACTATGAGGACTGGAGTTTGGGAAACACTGATGTTGTATACTAACCACTTTGTCCTTTCTCGTTTCAGGGGAGAGAATTGTGAAGCGGTGGCGGTCTGTGAGGGATCGTTTCAAGAAGGAGTTCAATAAAGAGATGCGGGCCCCGAGTGGATCTGGAGGACGCAGGAGCAAGTACAAGTACGCACGAGCCCTGTCATTCCTCCGGGAAACAATGCTCACCAGAAGGTAAATATTACACACCACATGTGACAAAAAAATGTTTAGATGTAACTTTTTTTTTTCAGCCAGGGCCATACCATGTCACTATTTTAATTGTTTTTTTTTCTCTTTATTCCACAGCACGGTGAGTAGCATTCGGGAGCCTGCACAATTGGACCTTTCTGAGGCGATCCCTGAGGAGACCGGCACCGAGGGACACTTCGACCGCCCCGGTACATCTGCACCTTCCCAGCCTTCCCACACATTCGACCCATCTGTCCCATCCACCAGCACAGGAGCATCGTGGCCGCCTACATTACATGAAGCTGCTGGTGAGGAGATCGCTTTCCCTTTACCCCACCCTTCTGCCCCTGCCACCTCTAGTACACCTGCGGGTACTGGGCGGCAGTGGCAGAGGGGTCAGGAAAAGAGTTATGCGCCAGAGTTCTTGCATCTGAATGCATCTTTCCAGAACTGTCTAAAAGTCTTGTCAGAGCAAATCTCCGCAGGCTTTCAGCAGATCAACTCCAGCATTCTGGAGGTGAAGACACTTCTGCAAACCATACATTCAGAAGCAAGATCTTCGCCAAACCACACCTTTTTCAGGTCTGTTGTGGAGCGCATGGCAACACTATCTCCTACCCAGCAGATGCATGTAATGCATTCGTGCCACAGTGATCTACAGCAGGTTACCTCCCAACCTCCACCTCCCACCACTGTAGTTCCTCCACCTGCACCCCCTCCAGCCACTTTCCATCCTCCCCCTCCTATTACATCTGCACCCCCTCCAGCCACTTTCCATCCTCCCCCTCCTATTACATACCATCCACCTCCCCAGTACCAGCAACCTCCCCAGTACCAGACATCTCCCCACTTCCAGCAACCTGCCCCGTACCAAACTCCTTCCCCATACCAAACTCCTTCCCCATACAACTTGCCATCAACATCATCTGCTCCTACAGTCCCTGCCCAACCCTCCACTCCACCGCCCACCACCTCTTCTGCCTCCCACATGTCCACCCATTCTGTAGCTTTTTCCACACCATCACCTCTAACTGTTCCTTCCCCACCACGATCCCAGTCCTCTCTCCACACTCCCATTGTCGAAGTGTCCCGCAGCCCCTCCAGCAGTATTTCCACCCCACACTACACCGAGTTATAATGTTTTTTTTGTAATAAAAATGCCCATTTGGTTGTTTTCAAACCTTTATTAAAAAAGTTTTTTTAACTTTAAAAACAGTTTACAAAAAAAAAAATATTTTAAATAAAAGTTAAATTATTGTTTACACTGGTTGTCTGTCATTTCTTTCTGCGGCGAAATATGTTTAAAAAAAAGGTTAAATACAGGGTATTTAAAAGGTAAAAAGGTATTCAAAACCAGGTATATAACTGTGGGTAAATTTTAGCTTTTTGCCACAGTTGTGTTCCTGGTTGTGTTTGAAGCAAAGTATTTCACCTGAAAAGTTGTGTTTATTGTTGGTGATTTCCTAACAATGTACACAACTTTTGTTAAAAGGTGAAATACTTTGCATAAAACACAACCAGGTACACACCTGTGGCCTAAAGCTAAAAATAGAGACCGTGACATGATAGCCAACTTTGGTTGGCAAAGGTATATACTGTTGGTACAGAAGGTACACAAGTTTGGTTAGGGCACAAATCTTTCACACTCTGTCATCCTGCCAGTGTACTCTACCTTGAGGTGACATAAAGTATAGTGCAAAATTGTCCCTCATTACTGAAACCGTCACAGAACTTCTAGTGGTAATGTCATAGTAATCTTGCAAGGTGGTTTCTTCAGAGGTGTCCTCAATGGAAATGGGTTCCTTGCAGATAACAAAATTGTGGAGTACCACGCAAGCTTTGATCACCTCGTCCACAGTTTCTGTCTTGAGGTTGATCGCAGTCAATAGGACCCGCCATTTGGCTGTCAGAATACCAAAGGTACATTCAACCATTCTTCTTGCTCTTGTGAGGCGGTAATTAAAAATGCGTTTTGGTCTTGTCAATCCTCTGCTAGAGTACGGTTTCAAAAGGTGTTCTGACAGCTGGAAGGCTTCATCCCCTACACAGACAAATGGCATAGGTGGACCAGATGTTTGCGGCAGCGGTCTAGGTGGTGGGAACTGGAAGGTGTTTCCATACAGTTTACGCCCCATGGCAGACAGTTTGAAAACTTGAGAGTCATTGGAGCGGCCATAGGCCCCAATATCAACCGCAATAAATTTGTATTCCGCGTCAGCGATGGCCATGAGGACAATTGAAAAATATTTCTTGTAATTGAAATATTCCGATCCCGATCCAGCTGGCTTTACAATGCGGATATGTTTCCCGTCCACAGCGCCCAAGCAGTTTGGAAACTGACATATCTGTTGAAACTTGTCAGCAATTTCAATCCACCTCTCTGTTGTGGGCTCTGGTAAAAACTCTTCAGCTAAGGAGTCCCACAGTGCACGGCATGTGTACTTCACAATTCCAGATATGGTGGAAATCCCGAGTCTGTACTGGAAATGCAGTGACGAAAGGGATTCTCCAGTTGCAAGAAATCTGTGGGGAATTAAAAAACAATAAATTAGTTTTAAATCACAGCATTACATACCAAAACTGAGCTATAACACTTGGAGATACAAACTACCACCAACAAGATTGCAGTGAAAGTGTGCTCTGATGCGATCACATCCAATAAATGTGGCTTACCTTAAAGTCACCATCAGACGCTCTGCGGGTGAAACAGAGAAGCAGCAATAGGTGTCCGCTTTTCTTATGAGGTGTGCACTGCGCTCCACCAAGTAATCAAAATTCTCCATTTTCATCCGAACATATCCAAAAAATTTATCCGGGTTTCGTCGAAGGTCCATGCAGAGTGTAGAATAGACCCCACGCGTCATTCTCTTGGCTGTGATGGGGTGGATCCACAAACGTCATCTACGATGCCTGATGCGCTGCTGTCTCGCTCTCTCCTTCTCCAGAACAATCACCCTCAAACGATTCGCCTCCGCTATAAAATCCGCCAAATTCTTCAAAATATTTCCAATGACAACATCCATCTTCGCCAGTAACTTGCTCTTCTCTCCAACCTGCACTTTCTCCTCTACAACCTGTCAAAGAAGGGCTGTAGGAACACGCTATATATAGTTTTCCAGTAGCCAATCCCGTTCGGAAGGCCACAAGGGTCAATTTTAAAAACCGGATCCGGCGTAATCCGTCGAAAAACGGATAGAAAAACGGATGAACCGGATGAGACGGATCCGGTTTTGTCTGTCAAGAACAAGACGGATCCGGCAGAAAACCGGATCCGGCACATCAGGTTTTACAAAACATTTGCCGGATCCGGCATTCCGGCACGACGCCGGATCGCGCCTGACGCCGAAAGCCTGATGTGTGAAAGTAGCCTTAGCGGGCATGTGGCTTTCTCAAAGACTCTCGAGACATGCTTGAACAGATGTCCTATCTGTCGAGGAATAGTAACTGCTCATGGCTGAGTTGTGATGTGGTGTCACTATACACCTGAATTCCTCATCAAATAGCGCTCCAAGCATTCGATTTTCATTTACGCCGCTACAGTCCATACTCCCCTAATTTATGTGGCTACAATTTGGATTTGTTTTTTTTTCTCATGACGCACAATTTTTTTTTATTTGATAAACATTTCTATTTGCAATGTAAAGGAAGTTTCCATGGGGTCTAAGTTCTCGCCGTCCCATGCTAATTTGGTGATGTCATGCTGGGAATTGAATTGGTTGTACACATGTAACAATCCATGTAACAATATCATTGACAATATTTTACCTCACAAAATGTATCCTCTGTGATCTCCTGCTGTAATGTCAGTATTGTCTTTTGCTTCCTCCCCTGCCCAGGAGCTGTGGTATGTTCTGTACACAGTCAGACACAGACAATTTTTAAACTGAACTTTCGTTTGTGAGAAAACCCCTTTGAATAGAAATTCCTCCTGACATGCAGATGAAGTTCACCGACAGCGATATTGGGACACCCAAGTGATGGGTGTCTCAATATGGAAACTGCTGCTGGTGCCAACCTATTGCACGGTACCAACCTATTGCACTGACTGTTTAGTGACGGGGTACACAGGTCAAACAAGAGATGGCATGAGAGGAGAAGACAGCAGATGGGGGAGAGAGAAAGCGCACAGGGGTGAGACAGACAGAGCACAGGGGGGAGACAGCTCAAATGGGACAACACATGAGGGGAGAACACAGCACACGAAGGAGAGATACAGCAGACAAGGGGGATAGCACATGGGGCAGACAGGTCAAAGAAGAGAGCACAGACTGGAGAAATCAGCACATGGGGAAAGAGAGAGTGGATAGGTGGGTGAGTACATTGGAGGAGAGATTCTCAACACTGCAAAAGCCTGCCCCCATCATGACATTACTGCCCTCCCGATGCGATAGCATTGGGCCTTCATCTAGTATTATAAATTTTTAAATGACCCTTGGCAGAAAAAAGGTTCCCCACCTCTGGTCTAGCACAAGCTGTTTAGTGGTCTCTAGCAGAACAGGAAGCAATGATGTTCTTTGGTCACCTGACACCTAAAACCTCAAGTGACTGGAACAAAACATCATAAGATGTGTTTATGCTCATGAGCGGTGACTGATGTTCTGCCACAGCAGTCCTTAGTACTCAAGTGGCCAAAGATGTTATCCTTCCTGTCTAGCTGTAGACCACCAGAGTTGGATTTTTTGGTGTTTTTGGACTAATTATTTTTGTATATTGAAAGAGCGGGCGTTTCATAATGCTGCAAATGGGCTTCTGTAATACAGTAAACCAGACAATACTAAGGCCTCATGCCCCAACCCCGGCATTACATTATTGTGGTCATCCGGTGTCTAACTAATAGAGTAAATAATTGACCCCATTGTTTGGAGTAGCCTCATTCTTTCTTGTCTAGTGCATCAGTTGTTTCGCCAGGCAGTTCTGTGGGCTGGATCCCAACGATTGATGCAATATTGTGATTTGGTCCCCAGACAGGCAACTGCTAAGAACAAAAAAGTAAAGTAAGTCAAATATTTTGTGCTGTTTTATTTGCAAGAAGATTGGTGAAAATCTGGCTCCTGAGGTCTCCACTGATCTTTAAAAAAAAAAAAACCTGAGACGTGCACAGTTCAAGTGACAGGAGCTCAGAGTGCATCGTGGTTTGATTGATGGGCACCTGAATGAATGCCTGGATTGGATCTTGATGCTTAAATGCCACTATTAGTGACATTTAAGGAGTTATCCGTAGCGATCATTGTTGTTAGAGGCAGATGCCGCCCTGTGTGGAGATGGCTCAGCTCCTGAATTCCCCCCACATAACTTTGCTCCATAACATGTATATTCATCATTGAGCATCAGAAGGATAGAAAGGTTGTCCACTACTTTAACATTGATGACCAGCCTTCAGGGTAGGTCATCAATGTCTTATTGGTTGGGGTGCGACACTTGGCACCCCTGCCGATCAGCTGTTTTCAGTTCCGGAGGCATGAGGAAGTACTTGGTTATGAAGCTGCTCCATCTATTTTTAAATCAGGTTTAAGAGCCTTATTTAACCCTTTTTTATACATATAGTCTTGATCTTATTGTGCTTTTATCATGTGACCATATTATTTTTATCATGCGACTTGTTCTTATCATGTTATCTGCTGATTGTGGATTTCATTGGCTGTCATTTGTTTAAATACCCCTTCCTGTTTTCCCTTAATAAACTTCCACCTGATGAAGACGGTTTAACCGTTGAAACGCGTTGTGGATTAACCCCAATATTCTTGTCTTGTTCTCATTTCCAGCGCTCCTGGGATCGTTACTATTATTTCCAACTCCATCTACTGAATGTAGCCCGCAGCCAGGTACTGCCCATCAGCCCGCTATTGCTTTAAATAGCCTGCACAGAGAACAGCTGATTGAGGGGGGTGACAGTTGTCGATACCTCACCGATCAGACATTGATGACCTATCTTAAGTAAGTTAAAGTAGTGGACATCTTCTTTAAGGCTGATAATAGTTATGTGTTTAAATTCTTAAAGGGAATCTGTAACCTCAGCCTTATGAGATGCGGCCAGCTCCATCAGGGGCTTATCTACAGCATTCGGTAATGCTGTAGATAAGACCACAATGTAACCAGAAATATAAGAAAAATGAGTTAGATTATTCTCACCCGAGAGTCCGGTCCGGTCTGATGTGTGTCGCGGTCCGGTCCGGCGCCTCCTATCTTCTAGCGATGACGTCCTCCTTCTTACTTCTGCCACGGCTCCAGCGCAGGCGTACTATATCTGCCCTATTGAGGCGTTGGACCTCTCTGACCTTTATAGCTCTATCAGCAGACAAATAAAAAAAGTTATAGCTCTCAGAATAAAGTGATTCAAAAATAATTATTTTTTGACCAAATATTTTTATTATGTAAAAGCATCAAAACATAAAAAATATATAAATGTGGTATTCCTGTAATCGTACTGACCCGAAGAATTTAGCTGCCTCATTCATTTTACCACACGTGGAATGACATTTAAAAAAAAAAAAAAACTAGTCCTGAATTGCTGGTTTTTGTTCATGCTGCCTCCCAAAAATCAGAATAGAAAGCAATAAAAAAAGTCATGTGCCCAAAAATGGTACCAATAGAAACATCAACTTGTCCAGCAAAAAACAAGTCTTCATATGACTCTGTCGGCCAAAATATGGAAAAATTATAGCTCCCAAAATATGGCGATGCATAAAATAGTAGATGCAAAAAAAGCATCTATTTGTGTGTGTCAGCAGCCAAACATAAAAACCTGATATAAATCTGGTATCGCTGTAATCACACTTAGCCGAAGTGTAAAGTCGTGTAATCAATTATACTGCACGAGTAACGGTTTAAAAAATAAATAAAACCAATTCTTGACCTGCTGTTGTTTTGTTCATTCTGCCTCCCAAAGATCCCAGTAAGGCTCGGTTCACATTTTTCCTGCGCTCTGAAATACAGGATTCAGATAGAAGCCTCGGTGGAAGATTCTCTGTAATGAGGCAGATGTAGACACTGTGGATGCAGTCTGGCCTATGATCCGGCTGTGTCAGTCTGTTTAGGTATGCATAAAAGTGTCATAGGCTAGTTATGTGCACTTCTGAAAAGAAGAACACTGCAGGAAATGGCCAGACTGAGTAACTCTGCTGCCTCATTTTAGTGAATGGCTCCCTGGCGAATTTTATCTGATTAACGTCGCTCAGAGATTTAGATGGAAACTCCAATGTAACCACTCAGCGTAGAGCTCCAGATAAATATGATAACAAATGTTATGTAAAATGTTCCCAATAAAAGCTTCAACTCAATCCACAAAAAAGTCACCACTCAGGTCCGTCATCTGTTAATGGAAAGTTAAGGGAATTCCACGTAACTAAGGCTCTGGAAAAGCAAAATGGCTCCACTCCCTCCAAAACAAATTCAGAAAGTTCTGAGCTCCCAAATACAAATTTCCCCTCCCTTCTGAGCCCAGCAGTGTGCCAGAGAAATTGCACAACAAATGTTGGGGTCCATTTTCTCCTGCTATGCTTGTGAAAATTAAAAATATTAGGACAAAAAACAATATTTTTGTGGAAAATTTTTTTTTTCTTTTCACAGATCAACCTTGTAAAATTCTGTGAAGCACCTGGGTCACTTGTGGATAAACTCCACTGTTTAGAGACATCAGGGGCTCTCCAAACACGAGATTATATCCACAGAAAATTCCATCAAAGTCTGCGCTCCAATTTGTCACGCCTTCCTTTCTGAGCCCTGTCGTGTGCTCACATGGTAGTTTTCCCCCACATATGGGGTATCTGCATACTCGGGAGAAATTACACACCAAATTTTGGGCTCTGTTTTCTCTTGTTACCCTCTGTATATGGAGTTCGCTAATTATTCTAGGAAAATCTGCGCTCCAGGAGGCAAATAGTGCTCTGTCCCTCCCGAGTCTAACCGTGTGGCTAAGAAGTACGGTGCAGCTACATATTTTCGTGCCATTTTTACAAACTTGGTGAAAATGTTAAATCTTGGGTTATAACAAAATTTTGGTGGTAAAAAATAATAATTTATTTCTTCACTGCCCAAAGGTATAAAATTCTGTGACGCACTCGTGGTGTTAATGTGATCACTACAACCCTAGATGAATTTGTTGTGGTGTAGTTTGCAAAATGGGGTCACTTATAGGGGTTCTGCTGTGCTGGCACCTCAGGGGCTCTCCAAGTGGGTCATGGCACCTGCAAGCCATAACAGTAAAACCTGCACTATAAAATGGCACTCCTTCCCTTCTGAGTTTTGCATTCTGCACTCAATGGTATAAAATTCTGTGGTATCACTATGTGGTGTCACTATGATCACTATGTGGTGTCACTATGTTGTGTCACTATGATCACTGCACCCCTAGATGAATTCATAAGGGAGGTGTAGTTTGTAAAATGAGTTCATATATGGGAGGTTTCTGTTGTTCTGGCACCTCAGGGACTCTGCCAATGTGACATGGCACCCTCAGACCATTCCAGCAAAATCTGACCTCCAATATGGTGCTTTTACTCTTCCGATCTTTGCACTGTGCCTCAAAAGTAGTGTTACAACTAGTGTTGAGCATTCTGATACCGCAAGTATCAGGTATCGGCCGATATTAGCTGTATCGGAATTCCGATACTTAGTTCCGATACTTTTTTCATATCGAATACCGGAATCGGAAGTTCCCATAATGCTAGGAGCCTGCTCGATTTGATTCAGCCAATGGGGATCCTCAGAAGTGTGGGCACATCCTGTTAGGCATGTAGGCATGTTAACTACTGGCATGGCTGTGATTGGCTGCTGAAATGATGTCATGATGCACTATAAAAACCGCTGCAGCCGCCATTTCTGGTCACTCTGCTGTGAATTCAGTTAGGGACAGGCTGCTGTTGAAGACTGTGAGGGACAGTTAGAAATAGCGATTCTAAAAACAATATTGTGCTTTATCCAGGCTACATAAACCACCACTGTAGCTTTCTTTTGCCTAGCAGCAGTGTTCACAGCTGTCTGCAAGGGCTGTGTGAGTGCAGACCCACGCTGTGTAGTGTGTCCTGCAGGCACGTCTGCTTGTAGGCCGCCCAGCGTGTGTCTCTGCCTCATACACATTTTTCTTTTATTGCTGCTTTTTTTTTCTCCTGTATAGTGTGCTTCCATACGTATCCATATACGTTGGTTGCAAACACTAAAGGAGTGGACAGCGGAGCCTTTCAGCAGCCTTTCAGTGCTATAGCCCATTTCTCTGCACTGTTTTTGGCTGTCTGATAGGTCTCTCTGTGTGTGAGTGCAGCTCATGTTGCAGTGTGTTCTACAGCCACCGCTAGCTGTAGTCCGCTCAGCGTGCGTCACTGCCTCATACATAGTCCTTTTTTTGCAGCTAATTTAGCCAGATTTTTGCTCCTATATTAGTGTGCTTCCAACCGCATCCATTGTCATTGGTTGGTTGCAAACACTATATAGGATTAGATAGAGGAGCCTTTTTGCTGGCTTGTGCCCTTCAGGGCCAGCCAGACTAGTATCACCCTATTTTTTGGAGCCTCATCAATTGCATTGTAGGTTAGCTTCCTGCATTGTAATCGCTCCAAAAAGTTTGTGATACTATAGCTTTCAAACTTTGGTCACATCCTTTTCTTTCCCCCCCCCCAAAAAAAAAGGAAATAAAGTTCACCAAACACTCCACTTTACAGTTGTCTAGGCCACATTAGATCATATTAAAGTGTAGTACACACACTCTTAGCCAAATTAGTGTTTCTTATACTGGTTAGCAGGTGTTCAGGAATAAGAACACTAAGCCACCCCTTTTTTACTTTTCTGCCTATCTTTATCAGTCTACCAAGATGAAGAAGGCAGGGAGTAAGGCACGTGGTCGTGGCCGTAGAGTTTCAGCAGGGAGAGGACGGGGGGATTCAGCAGGGAGAGGACGTGGGGATTCAGTGTCTGCTGCGGCCACCAGTGACCCGGCATCCCCCACTTTTACCAGGCAACAGTCCTTCATGCGCAGCTTTGTAGGACCTCACCGTACCCCACTGCTGCGTGACGAACAAATTGAAGCCATTGTCGGATGGATGGCAGCTAACGCATCCACTTCAATGACTTCCGCATCCTCCCAAGGCCAGAGCACTGAAGAGCAACCATCTGTCTCTTCACCACCTGCCAAATTGCCCAGGCAGTCTGAGAGCCCTGGACAGGAGCCATCTCAATCTTTACTTCTGTTCTCAGAATCTGTTGGCTTGGAAAGAGGTGGCCAGCCAAGCAGCATTCTAGAGCGTGAAGAAGAGGGAGTATGCAGAGATGCGCAACTGCTTTGTCCCTCTGAATCTGAAGAGGCGGGTGGGCCAGTGCCTATTGTCAGCACACCTCAGTGCTCATCTGATGATGATGAGACTCAGTTGCCAATTTCTGGTGCGTATGGTGCTGGCGAGACAACCCAGGACCAGCCGGTGCTTGAAGAGGGGAGTGGAGATGATGAGGTCCTTGACCCATCATGGCGTCAGCCACAGGAAGGTGGTGGGAGCAGCTCTGAGGAAGAGATTCCCCGAACGGCCAAAAGAGGAGGGAGAGGGCGGGGGCAGACTTGGTTGCCTGTAGCCTCCACTTTGGCACCCGTGAGGAGCAATCCTCTTCCAAAACACAAAACGGGCGCTCCCAGGACTTGCAGTGCGTGGTCTTTTTTAACACAGTTGCAGATGACATTTGCTTTGTCAAATGCAAGCTGTGTCATCAGAAAGTGAAACGAGGGAAAAATGTGAGCAACCTCAATACCACAAATATGTGGAAACATGTGCGTACCAAGCACGAGGTGGAGTTACACAGAAACACTGAAGATGTAGGCCAACCTTCAGCAGCACCTACCACCTCTTCAGCTCATGTTGGGGCCTCTTCCTCCAGCTCACACACAGCTGGTTCGGCTTCCTCGCTGGAACGCCATGGAAGAACCACTGCCACTGTTGTCCAGAGACCCAGTGAAATTCCACCCACTGAACCACGTTCGCAGTCATCAGCACACTCCCAGGCCACTCACCAGCAATCGGTAGCACAGGCATGGGAGAAAAAGCGGCCATACTCGGCAAACCATCCCCGAGCACTGGCTCTGAATGCTGGCATTGCCAAACTACTGGCCCTTGAGATGCTGTCATTCAGGCTGGTGGAGACTGACACCTTCCGGAACTTTATGTCATTGGCAGTTCCACAATACAATGTGCCCAGCCGCTTTTATTTCAGCAGGCAAGCCGTCCCTGCCCTGCAAAAGCATGTGGAGGGAAAAATTAAAAATGCGCTACTAAATGTTGTCAGTAGCAAGGTCCACCTGACCACTGATGCGTGGACCAGTAGCCATGGACAGGGACGATACCTTTCCCTCACTGCCCATTGGGTCAATGTTGAAGAGCCGGATACAGATCTGGAGAGTGGCTCTGTACGTATTCTGCCAACTCCAAGGATTGCAGGAATGCAGTCTGTACATATTGAGTCCTCCTCCTACTCTAGTTCCTCGGAATCAGCACTGCGTGAGCCTGTTAGGCCAGATATGAGCACAGGTGTGGCCAAACGTCAACAGGCCATCCTTAAATTAATTTCTTTGGGGAATCGGAGCCACACAGCACAGGAGCTCTGGAATGCCATCAAGCAGGAGAGCGATGTGTGGTTTGTGCCAGCGAATCTCCAGCCAGGTTTGGTAGTGAGTGACAATGGCCGAAATCTAGTGGCAGCTCTGGGCCTAGGCAACCTCACTCACATACCATGTCTGGCACACGTGCTCAATTTGGTCGTGCAGAGCTTTCTGAGGGACTATCCGGATCTTGATGCACTGCTGCACAAGGTTCGCATAGAGTGTGCTCACTTGCGGCGTTCCAGCATGGCAAGATCGCGCATTGCATCTCTGCAATGACGATTCCGCCTGCCAGAACATCGCATCATATGTGACCTCCCCACCAGGTGGAATTCAACGTTACATATGTTGGAGCAGTTGTGTGAGCAGCAGGCAGCAGTAATGGAGTACCAGCTGCATCAGGCGCAAACAAGTCGCACTGTGCGCCGGACACACTTCACCACCACTGAGTGGGCCACTATGAGGGACATCTGCCAAGTTTTGCGTGCCTTCGATGACTCCACGCGGATGGCCAGTGCAGATGATGCACTAATCAGCATGACTGTCCCCCTCATCTGTCTGCTTCAAAAAACCTTACAAGCACTAAGTGAGGAGGTTTTTGAAGAGGTCGAGGATGAGCAGTCAGAAATGCCATCTGCTTCTGGCAAATCTGCGCAACGTGCTTCCACACAAAGGCCCAGGCAGGGGACACTTAGTGAGGAGGATGACGAGGAGTCAATGGAGGAGGAGGAACACATCTCTCCAGAGGAGAGAGGTACACAAGGCTATAGTAGTCAGTGTGTACAGCGAGGGTGGGGTGATGCTGAGCAGGCAGAGATGCTGCCTCAAGCTGGGGACAGCGTTTCCGGTCCAGTTGGCAGTCTGCAGCACATGGTTGATTTCATGCTGCAGTGCTTGTTAAATGACCGCCGCATCGCCAACATTCTCCACACGGCTGATTATTGGGTGTACACCCTCCTAGATCCTCGCTACCGGGACAACTTACAAAGCCTCATACCACAGTTGAACCGGGAGCGAAAAATGCGGGAGTACCAAGAAACACTTGTGCAGGCCATCATGTTCTCCATTCCCCCCGCAAGTGTTGCTGGTAGTGCTTTTCAAAGCAGCCATGTGGGTAGAGGCAGTGGAGGAAGCTCTGCACAAAGAGGTAGCAGAGGCAGTGCCGCAGGACAAGGCAAGGCCAGTATGGCCCAAATGTGGAAAAGTTTTGTGGGACCGCCACAAACGGCTACACCATCACAGACGGCTCCAGTCAGCAGGAGGCAACGTTTCCGTCAGATGGTGACAGACTACTTGTCGTGCCCTGTTAGTGTTCTCCCAGATGGCTCTTCCCCGTTCAAGTATTGGGTCTCTAAGCTGGATACATGGCCAGAGCTTAGCCAGTATGCATTGGAGATGCTGGCTTGCCCTGCTGCCAGTGTATTATCGGAACGTGTCTTTAGTGCTGCAGGTGGTGTGGTATCAGACCGTCGCACGCGACTATCCGCCGATAATGTTGACCGGCTTACTTTTGTGAAAATGAACAAGGCCTGGATCTCACCTGAATTTGCCAGTCCCTTCCAGAATAAATAATTGGCTGGCAACAGGATCCAGGTCTCCTGTTGTGTTCATGTTTCTATGACCTGAACTTTATTTCCTGGGCTACAGCAACGCCCGTTGTTGCTCAGAAGTGCTGTCCGCACAGACAAAACACTCGCTCATGTGTAAGTGGGGTTCGGTAACGTCAGCTGATCCCCTGCTGTGTGTATGGCAAAGTGTCCTGCTCCCTCCACAGTCAAACAACCTCAGATTTACACCTGGCTCCAAGTAGGCCTCGGCCTACTACCTGATTTTCCCTGGGCTCCGACACCGCCAGTTGGTGCTCAGAAGTGCTGTGCGCACAGACAAAACACTCGCTCATGTGTAAGTGGGGTTCGGTAACGTCAGATGATCCCCTGCTGTGTGTACGGCAAACTCTCCTGCTGCCTACAACTTCTGACTACCTCTGATTTAATATGTTCTCTGATTTGCCCTCTGTCTCCACTCTGTTTTGAGTATTTCCTCCGGCCTACAACACCGCCTGTTTCTGCTCTCAAGTGCCGTCTGCACAATCCACACTTGTTCCTGTGTTACCTGGGTCCTGTAACATCTGCTCATCTCCAGAGGTGAGCACGGCAATGTCTCCTGCTTTGTCTACATTCCCACTACTTGTAGTGGAAATGTGGACAGAGCAGGAGACATTGCCTGACTCACCTCTAGGGAGAAGCTGCTGTTACAGAACCCCAGTTACACAGGAACAAGTGTGGGTTGTGCAGACGGCATTTCAGAGCAGCAACTGGCGTGGTTGGAAGCCAGAGGAAATACTCGAAACAGAGTGAAGACAGAGGCCTAATTGGAGTACGTTGACAGTTAGTAGTAGCCTAGAAACAATCGCAAACTGCCACCAAGTAGGCCTCGGCCTACTACCTGATTTTCCCTGGGCTCCGACACCGCCAGTTGGGCTCAGAAGTGCTGTCCGCACAGACAAAACACTCGCTCATGTGTAAGTGGGGTTCGGTAACGTCAGCTGATCCCCTGCTGTGTGTACGGCAAACTGCTGCTGCCTCCAAATTCAAACAACGTCTTATCTTAAACTGCCTCCAAGTTGGCCTCAGCCTACAAAATGACTATCCCTGGGCTCCAACATCGTCAGTTGTTGCTCGGAAGTGCTGTCCACACAGAAAAACACACTCGTTCATGTGAAAGTGGGGGTCGGTAACGTCGGCTGATCCCCTGCTGTATGGAGGGCAAAGTGTCCTGCTCCCTCCAAAGTCAAAATACCTCAGCTTTACACCTGGCTCCTAGTAGGCCTCGGCCTGCACCATGATTGTCCCTGGGTTCCAGCAACGCTAGTTGGTGCTCGGAAGTGCTGTCCACACAGAAAAACACACTCGTTCATGTGAAAGTGGGGTTCAGTAACGTCAGCTGATCCCCTGCTGTGTGGAGGGCAAACTGCTGCTGCCTCCAAATTCAAAATACCACAGCTTTACACCTGGCTCCTAGTAGGCCTCGGCCTGCACCCTGATTGTCCCTGGGCTCCAACAACGCTAGTTGGTGCTCGGAAGTGCTGTCCACACAGAAAAACACACTTGTTCATGTGAAAGTGGGGGTCAGTAACGTCAGCTGATCCCCTGCTGTGTGGAGGGCAAACTGCTGCTGCCTCCAAATTCAAACAACGTCTGATCTTAAATTGCCTCCAAGTAGGCCTCAGCCTACAAAATGACTATCCCTGGGCTCCAACATCGTCAGTTGTTGCTCGGAAGTGCTGTCCACACAGAAAAACACACTCGTTCATGTGAAAGTGGGGGTCGGTAACGTCGGCTGATCCCCTGCTGTATGGAGGGCAAAGTGTCCTGCTCCCTCCAAAGTCAAAATACCTCAGCTTTACACCTGGCTCCTAGTAGGCCTCGGCCTGCACCATGATTGTCCCTGGGTTCCAGCAACGCTAGTTGGTGCTCGGAAGTGCTGTCCACACAGAAAAACACACTCGTTCATGTGAAAGTGGGGTTCAGTAACGTCAGCTGATCCCCTGCTGTGTGGAGGGCAAACTGCTGCTGCCTCCAAATTCAAAATACCACAGCTTTACACCTGGCTCCTAGTAGGCCTCGGCCTGCACCCTGATTGTCCCTGGGCTCCAACAACGCTAGTTGGTGCTCGGAAGTGCTGTCCACACAGAAAAACACACTTGTTCATGTGAAAGTGGGGGTCAGTAACGTCAGCTGATCCCCTGCTGTGTGGAGGGCAAACTGCTGCTGCCTCCAAATTCAAACAACGTCTGATCTTAAATTGCCTCCAAGTAGGCCTCAGCCTACAAAATGACTATCCCTGGGCTCCAACATCGTCAGTTGTTGCTCGGAAGTGCTGTCCACACAGAAAAAAACACTTGTTCATGTGAAAGTGGGGGTCGGTAACGTCGGCTGATCCCCTGCTGTGTGGAGGGCAAAGTGTCCTGCTCCCTCCAAAGTCAAAATACCTCAGCTTTACACCTGGCTCCTAGTAGGCCTCAGCCTGCACCCTGATTGTCCCTGGGTTCCAGCAACGCTAGTTGGTGCTCGGAAGTGCTGTCCACACAGAAAAACACACTCGTTCATGTGAAAGTGGGGTTCGGTAACGTCAGCTGATCCCCTGCTGTGTGGAGGGCAAACTGCTGCTGCCTCCAAATTCAAAATACCACAGCTTTACACCTGGCTCCTAGTAGGCCTCGCCCTGCACCCTGATTGTCCCTGGGCTCCAACAACGCTAGTTGGTGCTCGGAAGTGCTGTCCACACAGAAAAACACACTCGTTCATGTGAAAGTGGGGGTCAGTAACGTCAGCTGATCCCCTGCTGTGTGGAGGGCAAAGTGTCCTGCTCCCTCCAAAGTCAAACAACGTCTTATCTTAAACTGCCTCCAAGTAGGCCTCAGCCTACAAAATGACTATCCCTGGGCTCCAACATCGTCAGTTGTTGCTCGGAAGTGCTGTCCACACAGAAAAACACACTCGTTCATGTGAAAGTGGGGGTCGGTAACGTCAGCTGATCCCCTGCTGTGTGGAGGGCAAACTGCTGCTGACTCCAAATTGTAACTACTTCAGATTTAAACATTCTCTGATTTGGCCTCTGTATCCACTCTGTCTCTAGTATTTCCCCTGACCTCCAACACCGCCAGTTCCTGCTCACAGTTGCCGTCCACGCATTTCACATGTGTTCCTGTGTTACTGGGGTTCTGTAACGTCAGCAGATCCCCCAATATGTGTCCGCCACTGTCACCTGCGCTGTCCACCTTCCCACTGCAAGCGGTGGGAATGTGGACAGAGCAGGAGACAGTGGCAGACACACATCAGGGTATCTGCTGACATTACAGAACCCCAGTAACCCAGGAACACGTGTGGATTGGGCAGACGGCTGCTGTACGCATAAACTGGCGGTGTTGGTGGTCACGTGAAATCCTGGAAACAGAGTGGAGACAGATGCCTAATTGGAGCACGTTGACAGTCTGTTGTAGCCTACAAACAATCTAAAACTGACACCAAGTAGGCCTCGGCCTACACCATAATTCTCCCTGGGCTCCAACAACGCTAGTTGGTGCTCGGAAGTGCTGTCCACACAGAAAAACACACTTGTTCATGTGAAAGTGGGGGTCGGTAACGTCGGCTGATCCCTTGCTGTGTGGAGGGCAAAGTGTCCTGCCCTCCAAAGTCAAAATGCCTCAGCTTTACACCTGGCTCCTAGTAGGCTTCAGCCTGCACCCTGATTGTCCCTGGGTTCCAACAACGCTAGTTGGTGCTCAGAAGTGCTGTCCACACAGAAAAAAACACTTGTTCATGTGAAAGTGGGGGTCGGTAACATCGGCTGATCCCCTGCTGTGTGGAGGGCAAAGTGTCCTGCTCCCTCCAAAGTCAAAATACCTCAGCTTTACACCTGGCTCCTAGTAGGCTTCGGCCTGCACCATGATTGTCCCTGGGTTCCAACAACGCTAGTTGGTGCTTGGAAGTGCTGTCCACACAGAAAAACACACTCGTTCATGTGAAAGTGGGGGTCAGTAACGTCAGCTGATCCCCTGCTGTGTGGAGGGCAAAGTGTCCTGCTCCCTCCAAAGTCAAACAACGTCTTATCTTAAACTGCCTCCAAGTAGGCCTCAGCCTACAAAATGACTATCCCTGGGCTCCAACATCGTCAGTTGTTGCTCGGAAGTGCTGTCCACACAGAAAAACACACTCGTTCATGTGAAAGTGGGGGTCGGTAACGTCAGCTGATCCCCTGCTGTGTGGAGGGCAAAGTGTCCTGCTCCCTCCAAAGTCAAAATACCTCAGCTTTACACCTGGCTCCTAGTAGGCCTCGGCCTGCACCATGATTGTCCCTGGGCTCCAACAACACCAGTTGGTGCTCGGAAGTGCTGTCCACACAGAAAAACACACTCGTTCATGTGAAAGTGGGGTTCGGTAACGTCAGCTGATCCCCTGCTGTGTGGAGGGCAAACTGCTGCTGCCTCCAAATTGTCACTACTTCAGATTTAAGCATTCTCTGATTTGGCCTCTGTCTCCACTCTGTCTCTAGTATTTCCCCTGACCTCCAACACCGCCAGTTCCTGCTCACAGTTGCGGTCCACGCATTCCACACTTGTTCCTGTGTTCCTGGTGTTCTGTAACGTGAGCTGATCCCCCAATGTGTGTCCGGCACTGTCTCCTGCGCTGTCCACCTTCCCACTGCAAGTGGTGGGAATGTGGACAGAGCAGGAGACATTGGCAGACAAACATCAGGGGATCTGCTGACATTACAGAACACTAGTAACACAGGAACACGTGTGGATTGGGCAGACGGCTACTGTACGCATAAACTGGCGGTGTTGGTGGTCACGTAAAATCCTGGAAACAGAGTGGAGACAGATGCCTAATTGGAGCACGTTGACAGTCTGTTGTAGCCTACAAACAATCTAAAGCTACCACCAAGTAGGCCTCGGCCTACACCATGATTGTCCCTGGGCTCCAACAACGCCAGTTGGTGCTCGGCAGTGTCTTTGGCACGAGGACTCCCTGTTGCCAAGCCTGGTTCCAGCACGCCTGCGTTTTCCGGGTAGTGTCAAGGTCACTATGCCACCAATCCGTTGTCCTGTCGTCTTGCGGCCGGGTTAGCCGACTCTACGGTGCCTGCAGTTTAGGTGACTCCTATGTGGGCTGCGGGAACTGGCACTGAAGGCTGGATCCGTAGTGCCAATGGGACATGGACCCCCTGTAGGACTGTGGGTTTCGGTAACTGCGGCCAGCTTGCGGCCTGGCTACTTTGCTTTGAATGGGTACCTTCTGCTACCCACCCGGGTTCCAGCACTGTCTGCTGGTTCTCGCCAGAGCCTTTGGCCTAGGTGCCTCCATCTCGGTATCCGAAGTCCAGCACCGTCAGCTGGTCCTTGGTAGTGCTTTTTAGCACAGGTACCTTCTGCTTAGTAACCGTGGTCCAGCACCGTCAGTTGGTCCT
Organism: Dendrobates tinctorius; assembly: GCF_039654945.1. Classification (NCBI taxonomy): domain Eukaryota; kingdom Metazoa; phylum Chordata; class Amphibia; order Anura; family Dendrobatidae; genus Dendrobates; species Dendrobates tinctorius. Next base: position 22,078,888 of record NW_027361738.1, on the reverse strand, counting down.
CGGTAGTGCCATTGGCTCTTGTAGCTTTTGCTACCCATCTGGGTTCCAGCACCATCAGCTGGTTCTCAGCAGTGTCTTTGGCACGGGTACTCCCTGTTGCCCAGCCTGTTTTCAGCACGCCTGCTGTTTCCGGGTAGTGTCAAGGTCACTATGCCACCAATCCGTTGTCCTGTCATCTTGCGGACGGGTTAGCCGACTCTACGGTGCCTGCAGTTTAGGTGACTCCTATGTGGGCTGCGGGAACTGGCACTGAAGGTTGGATCCGTAGTGCCAATGGGACATGGACCCCCTGTAGGACTGTGGGTTTCGGTAACTGCGGCCGGCTTGCGGCCTGGCTACTTTGCTTTGAATGGGTACCTTCTGCTACCCACCCGGGTTCCAGCACTGCCTGCTGGTTCTCGCCAGAGCCTTTGGCCTAGGTGCCTCCATCTCGGTATCCGAAGTCCAGCACCGTCAGCTGGTCCTTGGTAGTGCTTTTTAGCACAGGTACCTTCTGCTTAGTAACCGTGGTCCAGCACCGTCAGTTGGTCCTCGGTAGTGCCATTGGCTCTTGTAGCTTTTGCTACCCATCTGGGTTCCAGCACCGTCAGCTGGTTCTCGGCAGTGTCTTTGGCACGGGTACTCCCTGTTGCTTAGCCTGTTTTCAGCACGCCTGCTGTTTCCGGGTAGTGTCAAGGTCACTATGCCACCAATCCGTTGTCCTGTCATCTTGCGGCCGGGTTAGCCGACTCTACGGTGCCTGCAGTTTAGGTGACTCCTATGTGGGCTGCGGGAACTGGCACTGAAGGCTGGATCCGTAGTGCCAATGGGACATGGACCCCCTGTAGGACTGTGGGTTTCGGTAATTGCGGCCGGCTTGCGGCCTGGCTACTTTGCTTTGAATGGGTACCTTCTGCTACCCACCCGGGTTCCAGCACTGTCTGCTGGTTCTCGCCAGAGCCTTTGGCCTAGGTGCCTCCATCTCGGTATCCGAAGTCCAGCACCGTCAGCTGGTCCTTGGTAGTGCTTTTTAGCACAGGTACCTTCTGCTTAGTAACCGTGGTCCAGCACCGTCAGTTGGTCCTCGGTAGTGCCATTGGCTCTTGTTCCTTCTGCTACCCATCCGGGTGCCAGCACTGTCTGCTGGTTCTCGCCACAGCCTTTGGCCTAGGTGCCTCCATCTCGGTATCCGAGGTCCAGCACCGTCAGCTGGTCCTTGGTAGTGCTTTTTAGCACAGGTACCTTCTGCTTAGTAACCGTGGTCCAGCACCGTCAGTCGGTCCTCGGTAGTGCCATTGGCTCTTGTTCCTTCTGCTACCCATCCAGGTGCCAGCACTGTCTGCTGGTTCTTGCCACAGCCTTTGGCCTAGGTGCCTCCATCTCGGTATCCGAGGTCCAGCACCGTCAGCTGGTCCTTGGTAGTGCTTTTTAGCACAGGTACCTTCTGCTTAGTAACCGTGGTCCAGCACCGTCAGTTGGTCCTCGGTAGTGCCATTGGCTCTTGTTCCTTCTGCTACCCATCTGGGTGCCAGCACTGTCTGCTGGTTCTCGCCAGTTTCTCAGCCTTCTTGTACCTTCTGCTACATTTCCAAGATCAAGCTTTTTGAAATTGTCTTTGGTAATCCTTATTGATCTCCATGACGACGACCCTGATGATGACGACCCTGAAGACCACACCAAAGAAGACCAGAAATATGACCCTAAATAATAAGACCAAGAGGACAAAGAACATGAAGACAACCACCAAGATACAGAACAAAAGACAGAAGAACAAGAAGCAGAAGAAGCAAAATCAGAAGAACAGAAAGCAGAAGAACATTAAGCATAAGACTAAAAATCAGCATAGAAGAAATCAAAATTATAAGCAGAAGAAGACTAAGCAGTAAATGGGGGTGAGTCCGTTCCTCCTCGTGGTGCCCCTGGAAAATGCCTGCTGCTGCAGGCCAAACTGAACGCGGACAAATCCTGTTGTAAATTTTTTGTGACAGGCAGAACGTAAGGTGTAATCTTATAACTTTTATAGATTAGTACTACAGGAATGCCTGTCACCATAAGAAAATGAAAACAAAGAAGAATAGGAAGAAGATGAAGAAATAGCATATTAAAATTAATAATAGCTGAATAAGAAGAATATGAAGAATGGAAAAAAAATAATGGGGAGAAGATGAAGAAGAAGAAGATGAATAAGGTGAAGAAAAAGTTGATGAAAAAAATGCTACTGCTGCGGATCATGAAGGAGAAAGTGTGGGAGAAGTACAAAAGAAGGTGAAGAGCATGGAAGTTGTGAAACATACAGTACATATCTGACAAAATATAAAAAAGGTTAACATACTGTAGTCAATATCTTTTTAACTCCGAACGTATTGAAAAAAAAAATTGGAATTAATGCTATGCCATGTGATTTGAATAAACCACTATGCTTTTAATGTCTCCTCCACCTCCCACAATACATTCTACATGATTTTTATTTGTTTTCAATTATGTAGAATTAGCCAACAAGGAAATAAAGGGCTTTTTTTAATTCCGATACCGGAAGTCCCATTGACTTGAATGGGACTTCCGGTATCGGAATCGGCGATACCCGATATTTTTTTCGTATCGGGCGATACCATCCGATACGATATATTTGGGTATCGAACGGTATCGCTCAACACTAGTTACAACACATATGGGGTATCGGTGTACTCAAGAGAAACTGCACAACAAATTGTATGGTGCAATTTCTCCTGTTATCCTTATGAAAATGCAAAATTTGTGGTTAAAAAAACATTTTTGTGGGGAAAATGTGATTTTTTTTTACTTTTACAGTTCAACGTTCTAAACTTCTGTGAAGCACTTGGGAGTTCAATATGCTAGCTACACATCTAATTACATTCCTTGAGGAGTCTAGTTTCCAAAACAGGGTTACTTGTCAGGGGTTTCCACTGTTTAGGCACATTAGGGGCTCTCCAAATAGTACATGACATCTGCTGATTCCAAAAAGTCTTAAAAGTAAAATGAAGTTCCTTCCCTTCTGAGCCCTGCCGTGAGCCCAAACAGTAGTTTTCTCTCACATATGGGGTATTGACGTACTCAGGAGAAATTGAACAACAAATTGTACAGTGCAATTTCTCCCGTTTCTCTATAGAAAAAGCAAAATTTGGAGCTAAAAACATTTTTGTGGTGAAAATGTTATTTTTTTTATTTTCCTGGCTCAATATTATAAACTTCTGTGAAGCATCTGGGGGTTCAATGTGCTCCCCACACATCTAAATACATTCCTTGATTGTGTAGTTTCCAAAATGCGATCAATTATGGGGGGGTTTCCACTGTTTAGGTACATCAGTGGCTCTCCAAATGGGACAAGGCATCCGCTAATGATTCCAGCAAATCATACATTAAAAAAGTCAAATGATGCTCCGTCCCTTCCAAGCACTGCCATGCACCCAAACGGTAGTTTTTTCTCACATATGGGGTATTGGTGTACTCAGGAGAAATTGCACAACAAATTGTATGTGCGATTTCTCCTGTTTCTATTATGAAAATGTAAAATTTGGAGCAAAAAAAATTTTTTGTGGGGAAAATGTGTTTTTTTATTTTCACGGCTCAAGTTTATAAACTTGAGTGAAGCACCTAGGGGTTCAATGTGGTCACCATACATCTAGATAAGTTCCCTGAGAGATCTAGTTTCCAAAATGGTGTCACTTGCTGGGGATTTCCACTGTTTATGCACATCAGGGGCTCTCCAAAACTGACATGGTGTTCACTAATTGTTCCAGCAAATGTTGCATTAATAAAGTCAAGTGACAGTTCTTCCCTTCTGAGTTCTGTTGTGCACCCAAACAGTGGTTTTCCCCCACATATGGTGTATCAGCATGCTCATGAGAGATTGTACAACAAATTTTGGTGTCCATTTTTTCTTGATACTCTTGCAAAAATAAAAAATTGGGGTCTATATTAAAATTTTTGCAAAAAGAAAAGTTAAATGTGGTTTTGAGCACTTTTAGGAGAATCACTTTTGGGCATTTCCTGCCATATAGAATGCTCAAAGTGACTTCAAATATAATATGGCCTCTAAAAAAAATGGTTTTGTAAATTTTGATGGAAATGTGAGAAATCGCTGGTCAACTTTTAACCCTTACAACTTCCTAACAAAAAAAATTGTGTGACATATATCTCTGATTTAAGGACATAAGAATTCAAATTTGAAAATTGCAAAATTTTTCAAATTTTCTCCAAATTTAAATTATTTTCACAAATAAAATCAAGTCATATCAAAGAAATTTTACCACTATCATGAAGTACAATATATCACGAAAAAACAGTCTCAGATCAGTAGGATCCGTTGAAGCGCTCCAGAGTTATTACCTCAGAAAGTGACACTGGTCAGAATAGTAAAAATGTGCCTGGTCATTAACATGCAAAACACTTTGGGGGGTAAAGGGTTTAAAAGAAGCTCTGGAGGTAAATTCTTAGGGAGATCAGTGTCCAGCCTATAGATCAGGGGTCGGGAGCCACATGTGGCTCGTGGACCCAGGAATTGTGGCTTGCAACTGTCTGCCAGCTTGGTGCATTAGCTCCAGGTCTAGCAAATGGGTATGAATAATACATCTCAAAATTGTGAATTTTTGAGTAGCCCTGCACAGAAGAGCAGATCTGGATGTACATATACTGGTCTTAGAGTTTTAGAGATATTTTAGGTATGGTATCCTGGATGCATCTCATTTCTCTTCTCCCCTTGTGACAGCATAGCTGGTATGTAATCATGCTTCCTATATCTAATTTCTGTCCCATATATTAGCCTGCCTAGTTAGTTTTTCCCTGCTCAGCTAGTAGTGCAGATGTTGATTTATAATGCATATATGTATTCCAATGTACTCTGCATGGACTGAGTGTATTTATATGTTTGTATTGTAGTTTCACCGCATCAATATACCATCATGTTCAATAAAGCACAGATTCAACCTATAGTCTCCTTATTGGACCCCGGTATAGCGGTTTAGCTGCATGTATAGCTACATGAAGTCTGCTTCATTTAGTGAGGACAGAACAGCCCCCTCTCCGAGCTGAATGTTGCTTGCGACCCTCTCTGTGCTGAATTGTGCGAGTCTCTCGCAAGTATGAGCCCTAAATACAATTTCCAGCTCAGGAGAGAGAGGCCACACCCCAGCATGCACAGAATGCAAAAATACAAAGAAAAAAACACAAAAGTTGAGCTTGCTTTGAGTTGGTATACATGAAGCATATAAACGCATGTTCACATTGGCCATAAAGCATACAAAACCTACAAAAGACAAAATGAGAAAAACCCTGCTGTAATTAAATAAATAAAAATGAAAAGTGCATTTAAGTAATACAGAGTTCTTAGTAATACTGTATTTGAACAAATATAGCATAAAAGCCATCCCACCATCGACAAGGTGACTCTGTCTAATATTAAAAACCTTATGCGTCAAAGTTGAGATCAGTGTGTGAACCAGGGGAAGAGTTCTGAGGAGATCATTTGCATATTCCCAGTACCTTCTGGGACAAGTGAAGAGTCTCCACAAGCTCAACGATCACTGGAGTTTGGCCGTTGCAGCTGAAAAGAGGAAATCTGTAAATTTTGACTCATTTTTCATCGTTTTGAAATCTCAATAGGGAAGAGGCCAGGAGCCATTTGGTGAGCTGCATTTCTTGCTAATTGTGCACAGACTTACCATTGGAAAAGCCAAACTTCACATGCCACAAATGCAAGCTTGTGTCCCTGTTGGGGAAAAAAAGCTTCAAAATCTCAAAGAAAGGTTAGCTACGTTGAAGATCATTAAGGAAGGTGAAGAGCTCTTAGACAGAGCAGAATTATCTCTTCATGTTACAGAAAGAGAAGAAATTCAAAGTGCACCTGATGAAACAGAGGAATGGAAACATGTGACCCAGAGAAGCAGGAGGATCGGGAGGCAGTCAGCACCCATACTGCTCAGGAACAAGTACCAGGCTGTCACGCAGGAGAACGATGAAGAAATACATTAGGATAAGACTTTGCCCACAAACAGCAACCTTGTACGCCTTCAGAATCCTCCTGGATGGAGAAAGAAAAATGTTGCGAAGAAGAAACAGAGAGTGGTGGTCATGGGGGATTCCCTGTTGAGAGGAACAGAGGTCACTATCTGCAGACCAGATATAACTTCAAGAGAAATGTTCTGTGTTATGAGCTCATTTTCTCCTTCACCTTTGATGTCCGATGAACTCCCTCTGCTGGTGAAAGGAGGTAGTGAAATTGATTTGGATGGGAAAAACCTGTCATCTGAACAGGTGGAGTGTGATTGGACATCCGGAATCTCTGAGTGGATATAAGGCCGCCGACACCCTGCTGGGTTGCTGGTGAGCCTCTCTGCTCTGAGCTCTGGCCTCCAGTTTAGTCCTGTCTACTAAAGCTAAGTTTTTGCTCTGCTATTTTTCCATGAGATTTTGTCTGGTTTACTTAGTGTTTGTGTTCAGCCAGCCCTGGTTGGGACTGGCTGAACTTCATTTTTGTCTCTGAACAGTTGATCTCTTTGCTCTGTTTTCAGAATATACCTGAGTGCTGAAATAGTGATTTTGAAGTCTAGTGACTTCAGGGCCTTTTCTATCAGACGTGTTGGACATTATTTTTGGCAGGGTTTTTGCGTGATTGCAGACAGTTGCTTTTCTTTCCTGTCCTATTAAGTTAGTGAGGGCCCCATCGCTTGCTCAGCCTGTCTTTCTGTCTCTGTTTGTGTTTTCATTAATTTTCATCATCAATACATGTTGGGGGCTGTCTATTGCTTTGGGGTCTGCTCTGGGGTAGTTTAGATTTCCCCTTTCTTTCTTTAGGTTTATTTAGTTCTCCGGCTGTGAACGAGGTGTCTAGGACCACCGTAGGAACACCCCACGGCTACTGTTAGTTGTTGTGAATAGGATCAGGGGTCTGCAATCTGCTAGCTACCAACCTCTCCGGTTTTCTGGACTTAGCTTGTATTTTTGTTTTTTCCTCCTCCGGTGACTCATTCATAACAGTTCTGTCTTCCAGGTGCAAAAATTAAAGATGTGTCTGACAGGATATCAGGTCTCTTCAGACCTACAGATGACTACCCATTCCTGCTAATACATGTGGGGACAAATGACACAGCAAGAAACGACCTGGAAACCATCTGCAGTGACTTTGAAAACTTAGGCAAGGAAGTGAAAGAACTGGGAGCGCAGGTGGTCTTCTCTTCCAACCTCCCAGTGGATGGCCATGGAACAAGGAGGTGGAATAAGATTCTGCAGGTGAACCACTGGCTACGTCGAAGGTGCCATCAGCAAGGATTTGGATTTCTGGATCACGGAGTGAATTACCTATACTATGGACTACTTGCTTGAATGGGGTGCAGCTTACGACGACTGGAAAGCATGTATTTGGACGTCGCCTTGCTACACTCATCAGGAGAGATTTAAACTAGAACAATGCGAGAAGGGAAGCAAAAGGCCAGAAAAAGCCATACACCTGACAAATGCTATTGAGAACTCTGCAATTAGAAGTGGGAAGAAAGAACAAAGACCAAAAAATCTAAATAATAAGAATATTGGAGAAAGAGAAACCAATCACAAACTAAAATGTTTCTATACTAATGCACAAAGCATGGGCAACAAACAAGGAGAACTGGAATTACTAACACAGGAAAAGAAATATGATGTCATTGGAATCACTGAAACTTGGTGGGATGATACACATGATTGGAATAGAAGGCTAGAAGGATACAACTTATTTGCAAGAAACAGACTTGATAAACGAGGAGGAGGTGTCGCATTGTATGTTAGAAATGCATATATCTGCACAGAGATTGAAGTTTCAGAAACTTGGAGTTCTGTGGAAACTGTTTCGGTAAGAATACAAGGACAGAACAATGGAAATGAAACCATTGTAGGCATTTACTACAAGCCGCCTGTGCAAGCTGAAGATATGGATGAACTCTTTATGCATCAAATGGCCAAGTTCTCCAAAAAATATGACATAGATGTCATGGGAGATTTCAACTATCCAGATATTTGTTGGGAATCTCTCTCAGGCAGAACTAACAGGTCAAGGAAATTCTTATCCTCTCTTGCTGACAACTTTATCTTCCAAAAGATAGGGGAGAAAACAAGGGGATCTGCTACCTTGGATCTAATCCTTATAAACAGGGAGGAAATGGTTGAGGAGGTTAAAGTGGCTGTGACCCTACGAGGTAGCGACCATGCTATTTTAGAATTTTGGATAGCTAGAGGAGGAAGACCTGTGAAGACTCAGACGTCAAGGTTAGATTTCAGAAAGGCAGATTTTAAGGGATTCAGAAAGAGAGTTGGAGGGATCCAATGGCTGGATATTCTTAAAGACAAAAATGTCCAGGAAGGATGGGAAATCTTGAAAAATGAAATTCTCAAAGCACAATTGTTAACAATTCTGAAAACAGGGAAGAATAGGAAGCATTTAAGGAAACCAGGATGGATGAACACAGAACTTAAGCACATGCTAAAAAGGAAGAAATAAATGTTTATAAAATGGAAAGAGGGAGGCATATCTAAAGAAGAATATAATGCTGTCTGCAGAATCTGTAGGGCACAAATCAGATTATCTAAAGCTGACAATGAATTGGGGCTTGCAAGAGATATCAAAAGCAATAATAAAGGATTTTGGGGATATGTCAAAAGTAAAAGATAAGTCAAAGATGCTATAGGATTTTTACAGGATGAAACTGATGAAATGGTAAGACAGGATGTTGAGAAGGCCGAACTTTTAAATTCCTATTTTGCATCTGTTTTCTCTCAGAAAGGAAATGTAACATCAACTGTTCTTCACTTTCCTATTAAGGGAATAGAAGAATCCAGGATATCTATAAACAGAAAGATAGTGAGGAAACACTTAGCTAACCTAAATGAATTCAAGTCTCCAGGTCCAGATGAATTACACCCCAGAGTACTGAAGGAGATAGCAGAAGAAATTTATGAACCCCTCTCCATAATCTTTGAAAATTCTTTGAGAACAGGAGAAGTCCCAGAAGACTGGAGAAGAGCAAATGTTGTTCCTATCTTCAAAAAGGGGAAGAAGATGGACCCAGGCAACTATAGGCCGGTAGGTCTGACTTCTACACCAGGAAAGATCTTTGAACAAATTATTAAACATTTCTGTATATCAGTACCTGGATAAGAATGAAGTGATTAAACAGAGTCAGCATGGGTTTGTGACTAATAAGTCATGTCAGACTAACTTAATTTCCTTCTATGACGGAATCACTGATTGAGTGGATCAGGGAAATGCTGTAGATATAGTATATCTTGACTTCAGCAAAGCATTTGACAAAGTATCTCACACAATCCTTATTGAAAAAATGACTTGGTATGGAATGGACAAGGCAACTGTTAGGTGGATTCATAACTGGCTTAGTGATCGGACCCAAAGAGTGTTCGTAAATGGCTGCACATCCAGTTGGAAGAATGTCTCAAGAGGAGTACCACAGGGCTCTGTCCTGGGCCGTGTATTGTTCAACATCTTTATCAATGATTTAGATGAAGGAATTGAGGGTAAACTGATTAAATTTGCTGATGACACAAAGCTAGGAGGGATAGCTAACACTGCAGAAGAGAGAGAGAGTATTCAAAAAGATATAAATAAACTGGAGCAGTGGGCAGCAACTAACAGAATGGTTTTTAACAGGGAAGAATGCAAAGTACTATATCTGGGCAATAAAAATAAAAAAAGCATATAGAGAATGGTAGGAATAGGGCTAAGCAACAGCACATGTGAAAAAGACTTGGGTATGCTAATAGATCACAGACTGAATATGAGTCAACAGTGTGATGCAGCAGCAAAAAAGGCAAATGCAATTCTAGGATGTATTAACAGAAGCATACAGTCTAGATCACGTGAAGTCATTATTGCCCTCTACTCCTCTTTGTTCAGACCTCATCTGGAATACTGTGTCCAGTTTTAAAAAAGACATCAACAAACTGGAGCAAGTTCAGAAAATAGAAAAACAAACAAAAGAGAAGACTTAATAGCTGTCTACAAATATCTTAAGGGCTGTCACATTGTAGAAGGATCATCTTTATTCTCATTTGCCCAAGGAAAGACTAGAAGCAATGATATGAAACTGAATGGGAGGAGACACAGATTAGATATTAGAAAAAACTTTTTGACTGTTAGAGTGATCAATGAGTGGAACAGGCTGCCACGAGAAGTGGTGAGTTCTCCTTCAATAATAATCTTTATTTTTATATAGCGCTAACATATTCCGCAGCTCTTTACAGTTTGCACACATTTTCATCACTGTCCCCGATGGGGCTCACAATCTAAATTCCCTATCAGTATGTCTTTGGAGTGGGAGGAAACCGGAGTGCCCGGAGGAAACCCACGCAAACACGGGGAGAACATACAAACTCCTTGCAGATGTTGTCCTTGGTGGGAGGGGCCATGCGGACCTTTTATGGTCGTGCGGGACCTTCCAGATCTCTGAGATGGACCAATGAGATCAGGAGAAGGACCTGAGCATGTGACTCCTGATCTTCAATGGGAGATCGTCTCATGAGCATGCTCAGTAGCGCGGCGGAGGGACTTAGCCTCAGGAGTGATTTGCTGCTGAGCAGTCTGCATTGCTATTGCTGACCCCAAGGTGGCAGCAACTGCCAGACCAATAGAGCAGGTCTGGGCAGAGCTAACCACTGAGCCACCATGCTGCCCTATGCAAGTCTTCAAACAGAGGCTGGACAGACATCTGTCTAGGATGATTTAGTGAATCCTGCTTTGAGCAGGGGTTTGGACCAGATGGCCCAGGAGGTCCCTTCCAACTCTATGATTCTATGATTCTAAATTTACTGGAATAATTGGGGGGTGCAATGTCGCGTTTGTAGAGCCTCTGATGTGCCTAAACAGTAAAAATCCCCCACAAGTGGCACAATTTTGGAAACTAAACCCCTCAGAGAACTGATCTAGATGTGTGGTGAGCACATTGAAACTTCAGGTGCTTCACAGAAGTTTAGCAAATCCTGCTTTGAGCAGGGGGTTAGACCAGATGGCCCAGGAGGTCCCTTCCAACTCTACGATTCTAATTACTAAGAACTCTGTATTACTCAAATGCACTGGTGTACATGTACGTCGTATGTCATGAAGGGGTTACATTTGTCATACCTAACAATGGCCGTGTTGCAATCTAACAATCTATTTTAGTTATGTTAGCGAATATGATGGATTCACACATCACAGAGTTCTTGACAAATTCCCTAGAGGAGCAAAGTCACAAGACAGCACTTTGTGAACAAAACAACTTTACTTGAAGGCATCTTATAAGAAAGAAAGTACTTAAAGTTTTATAAATGACAGAACTCGGGACAGAGTGTTTCGGATAGATGTCAACAAGATTAGAATATGAAAATAAAAATAAAAATAAACCAACGGCACTAGTGTGCAAAATTGATTCAGCAGCGAGTAAAAAACCCCCACACCACAAGGGATAAAATTCAATAATTAATACTACTCACGCTATGAATCAATAAAGATTAATTACCTGTAATGTAGAAATAGTGACCTCATAATCATAAAGGCTCAAAGAAAAATGAAGTTTGACTAACCAAACTGCAAAGAAAAAAAGGGGAACAGATACTTTAAATGTGGCAATACAAAACCAATTACCCAATATACATAAAAGGTGTCAGGGTTGCGCTCTAATGCTTAAAAACAACTGCTAGCAATATCTGTGCAGATGTGACTAAGAGCAATTAACTGGGGGAGCCATAAATAGTGCAGTGCTATAAATGTGGTCTGAGCTTAACCCCAATATGACAATTACCTCTAAAGAGGAGTGCAGTAGAAAACGCCAAATGATTCACCGCTGTAAGCGGTCTTATAAGCGGTGGCACCATAGTGTCAGTAGTAGATAGAAGCCAATGGCGTGTACTTAGATTGTACGTCACTTGAGGAGACTCCCAGTTATTGGATGTGAACAAAAAAATGCCCGAGCTCTGTTCTGGCCGGTAACAGGCTCCAAGTACATACAGAAGTCCGGTAATCCTCAGATGATGGTAGATCCCACGTGGATGGTGTAAAAGCGGGGAAAATAAGATAGAGGCTGAATGCTCACCAAAATCCATGATGTTCAGCAGCAGCCATCACACCAGCTGCATTGCAAAATAGAAACACCCGCGGTCGGCGTGGTGTAAGCCCAATAGGACCTTCGGTGACGCTTCAGGTCACGTGACGCACACAGTCACGTGATACCCAATTACACAGTGCTGCTTGAGCCAAACTTCCAACTAGTTTCGGAATAGCACGGATTCCTTCTTCAGGGATGGCTCACCATGCACTCAGTGGGGTTAAATACCCTTGGCTCAGCAATAAATAACTAATGAGAGCAAATATAACTTATTAATCAAAAGCAAATAATTCCACCTCATTATTAAGTCCTCTCGGTTTTAAAGTGTCCAGTTCAAAAATCCACTTGGTTTCTACTTAATTTAATATAGTCACCACTGCGCCAATGTTTGTGAACCTTTTTAACGCCCATTATTTTAATACCCCGTGTAGACCCCTTATGAAAAGATGAAAAATGCTTAGATAGGGGGTGATTATCAAACTTAGACCTTATATTACGAAGATGTTCCCCTATACGTTTATTAAGTGGGCGCTTAGTACGCCCCACATACATTTTCCTGCACGGACATTCTATAACATAAATGACACCTTGAGTAGTGCATGTAATGAAATCAGTTATTGGAAATTGTGTATTATCATTCGAAGTTATACACTTTTGTTTGGTGAGATTAAGTGTTTTACACATCTTGCACGGAAAAAAACTGATTCCTTAAAAGGGCCCATAGTAACACCTGGAAAAGTGGGGTTCCTTACTGTAGGGGCAATAATATTGGCTAGATTCCTAGCCTTTTTAAACACAAATCGTGGATGTTGGGATAATTTGTCCCCTATTATCTTATCTTCTTTTAATAGGTCCCAATGTTTATTGACAATTTTTTTGAATAAATGAATATTTGAATTATACTGTATAATAATTGGTATAGATATCTGCTCGATTACCTTAGGATCATATTCTCCTATTGGTTGATTATTATAAAGTAATTGGTCTCGAGGGATCTCTTTTACCATAACTTGAGTATCTTTTAGATGCTGATAATCATACCCTTTATTTAAAAATTTTTTAGTGACAGTATCTGCCTCTCGATCATACTGTGTGGGACTGGAGCAATTAGGGTGTACTCTCATAAATTGGCTGCGCCGGACATTAAGCAGCCATCTTGCAAGGTGACAGCTGGTCATCGAAATATAACTATTTGAGTCAGTGGGTTTATTGTAAGTGCAAGTTTGGATTTTGCTATGATCAATGAGAATATTAAGGTCCATAAAGTGTACACCAACTTTACTAATAGTAGCGGTGAAATGTAAGTAAAACTCATTTTTATTAATATTAATTAAAAACTATTTGTTAGGAACAGCAGAACGCACTAAATAAATAAATAATAAAGTGCGTTCGCTGCTCGGGGTCCACCGTGCAGTAGGTGTTAAAACCGCTGCTAAACAATGGCAGACGCGCTATATGGCGGTATAATGCGTTCGGTTTCAACGTCACCCGATGAGCGCAAAGCGAACTCTGTTAAACTCACAGAGGCGCTGTAACAAAAACATACAAGTATACACTGAGCCAGTTAGACTTCACTGGACTCAGTGAAATTGCACGCACGGCATCTGGTCACAGGACACGGTTCCAAGACAGGGGACAGTGTCCGTCTATACCTACCGTGTGTGCGGTGTTGCTGCTGCAGGCGCCGGTAAGTGCTGCTACATGCAGCGCGGCGGCAGACACAGCTGCTAAGCGATGGTGCCTTGAGAGACGTGACACCACCGAACGCTAGTGTAGAGGTGCGGTATGCACAGTGGCCTATGGCTTGCCACTGACTGGCGCGGACTCTAACTATAGTTCCCTATCCACATGCGTAATATCAGAGGGAGGGGAATCTTAACGAGTCAGTCACCAGGATCATACATCCATCACCATTCACACATCTAGCAAGAATAGCCTATACTAGCGCATGGCTGAGGGGCCATGCGGACCTTTTATAGTCGTGCGGGACCTTCCAGATCTCTGAGATGGACCAATGAGATCAGGAGAAGGACCTGAGCATGTGACTCCTGATCTTCAATGGGAGATCGTCTCATGAGCATGCTCAGTAGCGCGGCGGAGGGACTTAGCCTCAGGAGTGATTTGCTGCTGAGCAGTCTGCATTGCTATTGCTGACCCAAAGGTGGCAGCAACTGCCAGACCAATAGAGCAGGTCTGGGCAGAGCATCTGTGACACTGGGATTGCTGAGCAATCTCCTCTGCGGTCGATAAATAATGGGAGACCGCAGAATGTGAGGCTCTGGATTCCTGCTGTGTAGCCACAGGAATCCGATGCCTAACATTACCCCCCCAGGCAAAATTTTTTGCCACCTACCACCTTATGACCAGCCTGATGCCCCAGCAGATGACTTGAAAAACCGGGACATGTGAATTGGTCCGAGAGAAGGCACATGGAGGGCATCGGGGATGGCTAAGTCGCCAGGAGCCGAAGTTGGAGTGGGGCGCCGAAGTGTGTCGGAGGGCGTCTTCATTCTCATTACAGAGATTTGAGTGACATGCGGGGTGCGACCCAGACTGTCGCGGACCTCCATTGCCCAGTCTGCCACCGGCAAGGGACACCGTAACCCCGCCGACCTTTGTTTAGAGGATCTACTCCGATCACAGGAGGCGCATGCCTGAATATATTTTTTAGTGTCCTGAGCCCTGTGTGGCCACCAATAAGAGCTAGCTAGTTTTGTGGTACGCTTGTAACCAAAGTGACCACCCACCCTGGACGCGTGTGCCCACGTGAGAACCTTGGACCGCAGGTGAGGCGGAACAAAGGTTTTGCTCGGCGGCGCTGGTTCAAGGATGACAGGAGCCATGAACTTCAGATTCCCAGTGAGGGGTGCAGAATGATCAGCGGGCACCTCCACAGAGGCTACTTGAACACTGCCCCCCATGCACCTTCCCACACAGTCCTTGCTCCAGCCCAGTATACTCCCCGAGGACCACTCAATATGGGGAGAATGGCAACATAACCAGGGGAATCCGAGAAGCACCTGGTCGATGCCCTTAGGCATGATTAGCAGGGACAACGTCTCGCGATGAGATGGGGAGATTGAGAACCCCAGGGGTGCTGTCTGGTGGGTAATCTGAGACGGTAAGGTAGATCCGTTAACCACCCTAACGGTCATGGGGTGAGGAAGTGGCAACAGTGAAATGGCGTGTTTTTGGGCAAAGGCTGAGGACATAAAGTTTCCCTCTGCCCCAGAGTCCACTGTGACCTCTACATCCCAGGAGAAAGCCCCGCTATCTATCATCCCTCGGAATACTGGTTTGGAGGAGAACGTTTTTGTATTAGGTAGATCTCCACCAACTGCCACTGGAGGTGAACGTTTTTTCGGCCGCTGCGGACACCTATTAGCCAGGTGGTCCGACTGTCGACACAGGTAGCAGCAAGTGGGACCCTGTGCCGGACGTGGTTTCGGACCGGTACTGGACACGTCCATGGGTTCAGGAGGTAAAACCTCCAGATCAGGAGGCTCCAGCAATTCAGAGAAGCCAGGAGTCGACCTAAACTTCTGTCTGGATTGCGTACGCTCCAGCCCGCGCTCCGTAAAACGGAAGTCTTTACGGGTGGAGATCGCTATCAACTCTTCCAGGCTGATGGGAACCTCCCTGGTGTATAAGGCATCTTTGACATGCTCAGCCAACCCTCTCCAGAACACAGGGATGAGTGCTCTATCAGGCCATTCAAGCTCGGAAGCCATTGTCCGGAAGCGAATGGCATACCGACTGAGTTCCCTGCATAAGCGCAAGTAACTGGAGAGAGGTATCGTGAGTGACCTGTGGGCCCAAAAAGACCTGCTTAAGAGATGTTAAGAACTGGGCAGCGGTCCGAATTTCTGAGTCACCATGTTCCCACAGTGGCATGGCCCACTCCAACACCCTGCCTGACAGAAGGGAAACGAGGAACCCCACCTTAGCCCGTTCTGTAGGGAAACGTGCAGCCAGTAACTCAAGCTGAATAGAGCACTGGCTTGCGAAACCCCTACAGGAGGCGCTATCACCAGAAAATTTATTGGGCAACGGGAGGCGGGTAACTGTCGGTGCAGGCGTGGACACACGTGAGACAGCCTCTGCGACTGCCTGAGCAGCAGCCTCAGTAAACTTCACAGTGGAGGCGGCACTCTCGACAGTAGCCAACCTGCCCTCCAGCTGCTGAATGTACCGCTGAAGCTGCTGCATGTCTGCCATTATTAGCCAGACCCTGGCGCTAGTATAATGTAAGGAACGGCGGAACGCACTAAATAAATAAATAATAAAGTGGGTTCGCCGCTCGGGGTCCACCGTGCAGTAGGTGTTAAAACCACTGCTAAACAATGGCAGACGCGCTATATGGCGGTATAATGCGCTCGGGTTCAACGTCACCTGATGAGTGCGGAGCGGACTCTGTTAAACTCACAGAGGCGCTGTAACAAAAACATACAAGTATAGACTGAGCCAGTTAGACTTCACCGGACTCACTGAAATTGCACGCACGGTATCTGGTCACAGGACGCGGTTCCAAGACAGGGGGCGGTGTCCTTCTAGACCTACCGTGCGTTCGGCGTCGCTGCTGTGGGCGCCGGTAAGTGCTGCTACATGCAGCGCGGCAGCAGACACAGCCGCTAAGCGATGGTGCCTTGAGAGACATGACACCACCGGACGCTAGTGTAGAGGTGCGGTGTGCACAGTGGCCTATGGCTTGCCACTGACTGGCGCGGACTCTAACTATAGTTCCCTATCCACATGCGCAATATCAGAGGGAAGGGAATCTTAATGAGTCAGTCACCAGGATCATACATCCATCACCATTCACACATCTAGCAAGAATTGACTATACTAGCGCATGGCTTAGGGGCCATGCGGACCTTTTAAAGTCGTGCGGGACCTTCCAGATCTCTGAGATGGACCAATGAGATCAGGAGAAGGACCTTAGCACGTGACTCCCGATCTCCAATGGGAGATCGTCTCATGAGCATGCTCAGTAGAGCGGCGGAGGGGCTTAGCCTCAGGAGCGATTTGCTGCTGAGCAGTCTGCATTGCTATTGCTGACCCAAAGGTGGCAGCAGCAGCCAGACCCATAGAGCAGGTCTGGGCAGAGCGTCCGTGACGCTGGGATTGCTGCGCAATCTCCTCTGCGGTCAATAAATAATGGGAGACCGCAGAATGTGAGGCTCTGGATTCCTGCTGTGTAGCCGCATGAATCTGATGCCTAACACTGTTGGAGGGAAGAATTGCCCCCCTCCCAAATAAAAAGATGTCATTAATGAAGCGCAGCCACAGAACCAGACCCGCGCACAGGCCGCCGCCCTGGAAGATGTGGATCTCCTCCCACCTGCCCACGTATAGGTTAGCGTAACCCGGCATGAATCTGGTATCCATGGCTGTGCCCCACTGCTAGGCATATTAGTTCTTCTCATACCTAAAATAGTTATGTGAAAGAATAAAAAGAGCACATTCCTTAATAAAATCTACCTTTTCTGGAGTAAATAACTGTGGTTTATTTAAAAAATGAGTCATTGCCTCAGTTCCCTTGTCATGCTGAATGACGGTATACAAAGAAGTGATATCAAGTGTGCCCAAAATATAGTGGTCTTGCCACTGTATTTCATTTAAGACCTGTAAAATATGTTTACTATCCTTCAGATACGAAGGAAGACTAGGCACTATTCTCTGGAGATGACAATCCACGTAATGGGATAGGTTCGAAGTCAAATTACCAATCCCAGAAATAATAGGATGCCCCGGTGGATTGCTCTGATCCTTATGGATCTTCAGTATATGGTAAAAAACTGCAGTTCTGGGTAAGGGGGTATAAATATAATCAAACTCCTGTTTGTTAATTACCCCATTAGTTAACCCCTTCACTAATAAACCCTTAAGTTCATTCAAAAATTTAACAGAGGGATCATTGTCCATTATCTTATATGTTCATTTATCGCCCAAAAGACGGAGAGCTTCCATATTATAATTGGAATAATCCATAATAACAATACTACCCCCTTTATCCGCAGGGCGGATGACTGTCTTTCTTTTGTTGTAATTCCCGAATGGCATTCTGTTCTTCATTAGACAGGTTATTTTTAATGGTGGAACATTTTTTGTTACTGACCTTACTTAGGTCATAAATAACATTTTTTTTAAATGATTCAAACATATCAGAGTATTCATTTAATGGATTAAATTTCCATTTAAGGCGTAAAGAAGTAAACTTAGATGAATATTCAGTGTCTAATAGTGCGTCACTATCTACTTGAGACTTTTTGCTAAAACGTTTTTTAAGAGCTAATTTTTGCATGAACTGCTTAATGCCAATGAAGGCCTGAAATTTATAAAACTTAACTGCTGGTGCAAATTTTAAACCTTTCCCTAGTAAAGATAATTCATTATCAGTAAGTTCATGTTTACTAAGGTTAAACATTTTTTGATCCTGATCCACTACTTCCTTACGTTTCTTCTTGTTTTTGGGAGAGTTTCCCCCCCCCCCAGTATCCCTAGTGCGGTTTTTCTTTGATTTAATTGAAAAAACAGATTAATAGCCTTCCGATTATTTTGTGGTCGTTTATTAGTAGTAGTGCCCCTCTCTGTGATCTTATGCCTGAGCTGGTTTGCGGTTCTGGTGATACAGTGGTCGGAGACTCAGTTATTGTGTCTATAACACCAAACCGGATACTAATAGGGGTAGGAGTAATAGTATAGGGCTCTATATTCTGTAAAGGAGAGCCAGGGGGGTTGGGGGTCAAAACTAATCTCAGGTTGACTGTTTTGATTAGGTGAATCTGTACCTATCGGAGATGGATGTAAAGAAAATTCCTCTTCAGATATATTAACTGGCAATTGGCTATCACCAGTTTGATCTATAAGCTCAAATTCCTGATCCTCCTCCTGATAACGGGATTCATAATCCGGAATTGCGTCTCTCCCAAATTTTCTTTTTTTCTTCTCAATAATTTCTTTTTCTTTAATATTGAGACAATTTTTAATACTGTTTGATAGATTCCTAATCTCAGGATGATCTTTAAAGGGGTCAATATCCTTAAATAATTTAGAGATCTCATTCTTACTAGCCAAAAGTTGTTTTTTTCTTTTACTAATAATAAAGGAAACAGCCTGTTTGGAAAAGCTTTTAAGCAGCGTGTCCCATTCCATGAGGGTTACTTCATCTCCTATATCTCCAGAAAGATTTTTTTGAATTAATAAACCCTTTGGGATGCAGTCATAGGCTAGATATCTTTCCA
Organism: Dendrobates tinctorius; assembly: GCF_039654945.1. NCBI lineage: Eukaryota > Metazoa > Chordata > Amphibia > Anura > Dendrobatidae > Dendrobates > Dendrobates tinctorius. The sequence goes on along the minus strand of NW_027361738.1, from coordinate 22,059,585 downwards.
AAGTGACCACCTCCCAAAGATCCCTCATTTCTTTCAATAGCACTTGTTCTAACCGTTTAAGTGATTCTTTCACAGTACCCATATTTTTAGAAGAAATTTTAGGTGCCGCTTGATGACCCATATTAAAAAATGATTGAATATAATTAATGTGATCTTTTCTATCTTCCCAAAGGTCGCCCATATTATTAAGTCAATTCAATAAATATAGGTAATGAAATAAATACACAGCAGCTGGCTGGAATGTGGTGATAAAAGAATAATAAAAATAAAAATAAACCAACGGCGCTAGTGTGCAAAATTGATTCAGCAGCGAGTAAAAAACCACACACCACAAGGGATAAAATTCAATAATCAATATTGCTCGCGCTATGAATCAATTGATCATAGCAAAATCCAAACTTGTACTTACAATAAACCCACTGACTCAAATAGTTATATTTCGATGACAAGCTGTCACCTTCCAAGATGGCTGCTTAATGTCCCGCGCAACCAATTTATGAGAGTACACCGTAATTGCTCAAGTCCCACACAGTATGATCGAGAGGCAGATACTGTCACTAAAAAATTTTTAAATAAAGGGTATGATTATCAGCATCTAAAAGATACTCAAGTTATGGTAAAAGAGATCCCTCGAGACCAATTACTTTATACTAATCAACCAATAGGAGAACATGATCCTAAGGTAATCAAGCAGATATCTATACCAATTATTATACAGTATAATTCAAATATTAATTTAGTCAAAAAAATTGTCAATAAACATTGGGACCTATTAAAAGAAGATAAGATAATAGGGGACAATTTATCCCAACATCCACGATTTGTGTTTAAAAAGGCTAGGAATCTAGCCAATATTATAGCCCCTACAGTACGGAACCCCACTTTTCCAGGTGTTACTATGGGCCCTTTTAAGGAATCACTTACCGTTTTTTTTCCTTGCAAAAAGTGCAAGATGTGTAAAACACTTAATCTCGCCAAACAAAAGTGTATAACTTCGAATGATAATACACAATTTCCAATAACTGATTTCATTATATGCACTACTCAAGGTGTCATTCATGCTATAGAATGTCCATGCAGGAAAATGTATGTGGGGCGTACTAAGCGCCCACTTAATAAACATATAGGGGAACATGTTGTGAGTTCATTTTCCCCTTCACTACTGAGGCCCGAGGAACTCCCTCTTCTGGTGAAGAAAGGTGGTGAGCCTGATTATCAAACACCTGAGCCTAATGATGATGACTGGCTGAGTGGAGTTACTGACTGGATATAAGGCTGCCAACGCCCTTTTGCCCTGCGGGTGATTTCTCTGTGGGATCCTTGGAGACCAGTCTGAATTCCTGCTCTTCTAAAGCTAAGTTTTCTGCTCGGCTTTTTGCATTTGTGCTTTGACTTTGTTTTGCTTTGTTTTTCTGGATTTCTGCCATTCCCTGCTGGGGTGAGCTGAATTCCTTTAGCTCTGTCTTCTGAAAATACCTGAGTGCTGATTTAGTTTTTGAAGCCTAGCTGCTTCAGGGTCTTTTTCCATATCAGCTTGTTGGCTTATGTCTTTGATAGGGTTTTGGCAGATTGCAGACAGCAACCTTCCTTTCCTGTTCTGTTTAGTTAGCTTGGGCCCCATCATTTGCTCAGCCTATCTTTCTATCTGTGTGAGTGTTTTTTCATCTTGCTTCACCGTCATTATATGTTGGGGGCTGCCTTTTACTTTGGGGTCTGCTCTGGGGCAGTTTAGATTTCCTTTTCTGTCTTTAGGCTATTTAGCTCTCTGGCTGTGATCGAGGGGTCTAGGGCACCGTAGGAACCCCCCACGGCTACTGCTAGTTGTGTTGATAGGTTCAGGGGTCTGCAATCTGATAGTTGCCAACTTCTCTGGTTTTCTGGACGTAGCTTCTATTTTTGTGTCTGCCTCCTACGGTGACTCAATCATAACAGAATCACCCGCCATACCGCAGATCCTAGGGTACTGAATAGCAGGAAAGAATTGTAAAAAAAAAAAAAGAAAAGGGGTGTATATTTTTTCCTCTATATCTCTCAGGCCATAGGGGGAATTTTTTTTTCTCTCAATGGAGGTAAAGCAATTGTCTGATCGTGTGAAGCAGCTCGCTGCGCAAGTGCGGGGAATTTCCTCCTACCTTGCTCATTCACATGCTGCTGAACCAAAGATTCCTACACCGGATGTATTTTTTGGGGATCGGTCTAAATTTTTGAATTTCAAAAATAATTGTAAATTATTTTTTGCCTTGAAGCCTAACTCGTCAGGGAGCTCCACGCAGCAGGTTAAAATTGTCATCTCTTTGCTGCGTGGCGATCCCCAGGATTGGGTGTTTTCTTTGAAACCAGATGATCCTATTCTGACTAATATGAACACATTTTTTCAGGCCTTGGGGTTGTGGTATGACGAACCTAATGCCATTGATCAGGCTGAAAAGACCCTTCTGGCATTGAACCAGGGTCAAGATTCTGCAGAATTGTACTGTCAAAAATTCCGAAAGTGGGCAGTACTTACTACCTGGAATGATAATGCCTTGACTGCTCTCTTTCGGAAGGGGTTGTCAGAAGCCATAAAAGATACTATGGTGGTATTTCCTGTTCCCTCTGGTCTTGACGATTCTATGTCATTAGCCATTCAGATTGATCGGCGTTTGCGCGAATGCAAAGCTGCATGAGAGGTGTTGCCACCTGTTGTACAAATGTCTGAACCTATGCAATGTGATAGAGTATTTTCCAGAGAGCAGCGTCAGGAGTTCAGAAGGCGTAATAAGTTGTGTTTTTTCTGTGGAGATGCCTCGCATATTATTTCTGTCTGTCCTAAACGAGAGAAACGCTTTGCCCACACGTTTTCTGTTGGTGGTGTTCAACCTAAGTTTCTTCTGGCTATTACGCTGATCTGCTCCCTGTCCACATTTTCCGCCAAGGCTTTTGTGGATTCGGGAGCAGCCCTAAACCTAACGGACTTGGATTTTGCTAAACGTTGTGGATTTCCGATGACACCTCTGCAGACGCCTATCCCTTTGAGGGGGATTGATGCTACTCCTTTGGCTAAAAATAAACCTCAGTTTTGGACCCAGGTGGTAATGCGGGTCGCCCCAGACCATCAAGAAAATTGCAGATTTTTGGTGTTACATAATCTGCATGATACTATTGTTCTGGGGTTTCCCTGGTTACAAATTCATAATCCAGTTTTGGATTGGAAATCTGTGTCTGTGGTGAGTTGGGGTTGTCGGTGTGCCTTTAGTGAGGCTCCGGTGTTTTCCACCTCTCCTCAGTCGCATGATGTTCCTGATTATTTGGCGGACTTTTATGATGTATTTAGTGAGAATGAGTCTGCGTCTCTGCCTCCTCATAGGAGTTATGACTGTGCAATTGAACTGAGCCCGGGGTGTAAATTTCCCAAGGGTCGGCTCTTCAATTTATCTGTACCCGAGCACGAGGCTATGTGATCCTATATTAAGGAGGCGTTGGAGAAGGGTCATATTAGACCATCCTCGTCACTCTTAGGTGCCGTTTTTTTTTTTGTAGCCAAAAAGGATGGATCATTAAGACCTTGTATTGATTATCGTGCCCTCAACAAAATTACTGTTAAATATCAGTATCCGTTACCCCTGATTTCTGATCTATTCTCCAGAGTTAAAGGTGCTTGCTGGTTTACCAAGCTTGACCTCAGGGGGGCGTATAATCTTATTCGCATTAAGCATGGGGATGAATGGAAGACGGCGTTTAATACTCTGGAGGGACATTTTGAGTACCTGGTGATGCCTTTTGGACTCACTAATGCCCCTTCTGTCTTCCAGTGCTTCTTGAACGATATTTTCCGAGATTTTGTCGATAAATTTTTGATTATCTATCTGGATGATATTTTGATCTTCTCCAAGGATTGGGATTCTCATGTGGAACATATTCGGACTGTGTTCCGGATCTTGAGGGAGAATTCCCTGTATGTCAAAGGATCTAAATGCCTTTTTGGAGTACAGAGGATTTCTTTTTTGGGATTTATTTTGTCCCCGTCAACTATTGAAATGGACCCGGCCAAGGTACAGGCCATTTACGATTGGGTTCAGCCCACTTCTTTGAAGGCCCTCCAGAAGTTTTTGGGTTTTGCTAATTTTTATCGGAAATTTATAGCAAAATTTTCTAGTATTGCCAAGCCATTGACTGATTTTGATAAGAAGGGTGCTGATGTGTTAAATTGGTCTCTGGAGGCTGTTTCTTCCTTTCAGGAGCTGAAGCGAAGATTTACCTCCGCTCCGGTTTTGCTGCAACCTGATGTCTCACTTCCGTTCCAGGTAGAGGTGGATGCTTCTGAGATTGGTGCAGGAGCTGTTTTGTCCCAAAAGGATCCTGTAACATCTAAAATGAATCCCTGTGCTTTCTTTTCCCGAAAGTCCTCTCCATCTGAACGTAACTATGATGTGGGAATCGGGAACTGTTGGCCATGAAATGGGCATTTGAGGAGTGGAGACATTGGTTGGAGGGAGCTAAGCATCAAGTCGTGGTCCTCACTGACCACAAGAATTTGATTTTCCTAGAGTCGGCTAAGCGCTTGAACCCTAGACAGGCTAGGTGGGACTTGTTTTTTACACGTTTTGATTTTGTGGTTCCTTTTCTTCCTGGAACTAAGAATGTCAAGGCAGACGCCCTCTGTAGGAGCTTCTTTGCTGATTCTCCTGTGGTGACCAAGCCTGCTACCATCTTAGGCGAAGGGGTAGTTCTTTCTGCCATCTCGCCTGATTTGAGATGTGCTCTGGAAGAGTTCCAGTAGGACAAACCTGAGCGTTGTCCCAGTGGAAAGTTGTATGTTCCTGACCAGTGGAAGAAGAGAGTGATGTCTGAAGTTCATTGCTCTGCTTTGGCTGGTCATCCAGGTATTTTTGGTACTAGAGATCTGGTGAGTCGGTCTTTTTGGTGGCCCTCATTGTCTCGTGATGTCAGGAATTTTGTGCAGTCCTGTGGGACGTGCTCCCGGTCTAAATCGTGTTCTCGCTCTAGTGGGTTGTTGATGCCTTTGCCTGTCCCCAAGAGGCCATGGACCCTTATTTCAATGGATTTCATCTCTGATATGCCTGTCTCTCAAAGGATGACTGTTATTTGGGTGATTTGTGATAGGTTCTCTAAGATGGTTCATCTTGTACCACTCCATAAGTTGCCGTCTTCCTCTGAGTTGGTGCCCCTGTTTTTGCAACAGGTGGTTCGCTTGCGTGGGATTCCTGAGAACATTGTATCTGACAGAGGAGTTCAGTTTGTGTCTAGATTTTGGAGAACTTTCTGTTCCAAGCTGGGAATTCAGTTGTCCTTCTCCTCTGCTTTTCACCCTCAGACCAATGGGCAGACAGAGAGAACAAACCAGACCTTGGAGTCGTATTTGAGATGTTTTATTTCCGCTGATTAGGATGATTGGGTTTCATTTTTGCCCTTGGCCGAATTTGCTTTAAATAATAGAGCTAGTTCTGCCACTTTGATGTCACCTTTTTTTTGTAACTTTGGGTTTCATCCTCGATTTTCTTCAGGGCAGGTGGAGCCCTCTGCCTGCCCAGGTGTTGACACTGTGGTGGAGAGAATGCACCAGATCTGGGACCAAGTGGTGGATAAGTTATCTCTCTCCCAGGAAAAGGCCCAGCGGTTTTCCAACCGACATAGGACCATTGGTCCCCAGTTTAAGGTTGGTGATATGGTGTGGTTATCATCAAAAAATATTGCTATGAAGGTGGCTTCTCCTAAGTTTAAGCCTAGATTTATTGGACCTTACAAGATTTTGGAGATTATTAATCCGGTCTCTTTTCGTTTGGCTCTTCCTGTCACATTTAAAATCCATAATGTGTTCCAGAAATCTTTGTTGAAGAGGTTTGTTGAACCTGTTGTTCCGGGGGTAGCACCTCCAGACCCTGTATTGGTTGAAGGTAACATGGAATATGAGGTAGAGAAAGTACTGGATTCCCGTCTGGCTAGACGGAGACTCCAGTATTTGGTTAAGTGGAAGGGTTTTGGTCAGGAGGATAATTCCTGGGTCTCTGCCTCTGATATTCATGCCAAAAGATTGGTGCGTGCCTTTCATCGGGCTCACCCTGATCGCCCTGGTGGCATGGTTGAGGGTTCAGTGACCCCTCCTCAAGGGGGAGGTACTGTTGTGAGTTAATTTTCCCCTTCACTATTGAGGCCCGAGGAACTCCCTCTTCTGGTGAAGAAAGGTGGTGAGCCTGATTATCAAACACCTGAGCCTAATGATGATGACTGGCTGAGTGGAGTTACTGACTGGATATAAGGCTGCCAACGCCCTTCTGCCCTGCGGGTGATTTCTCTGTGGGATCCTTGGAGACCAGTCTGAATTCCTGCTCTTCTAAAGCTAAGTTTTCTGCTCGGCTTTTTGCATTTGTGCTTTGACTTTGTTTTGCTTTGTTTTTCTGGATTTCTGCCATTCCCTGCTGGGGTGAGCTGAATTCCTTTAGCTCTGTCTTCTGAAAATACCTGAGTGCTGATTTAGTTTTTGAAGCCTAGCTGCTTCAGGGTCTTTTTCCATATCAGCTTGTTGGCTTATGTCTTTGATAGGGTTTTGGCAGATTGCAGACAGCAACCTTCCTTTCCTGTTCTGTTTAGTTAGCTTGGGCCCCATCGTTTGCTCAGCCTATCTTTCTATCTGTGTGAGTGTTTTTTCATCTTGCTTCACCGTCATTATATGTTGGGGGCTGCCTTTTACTTTGGGGTCTGCTCTGGGGCAGTTTAGATTTCCTTTTTTGTCTTTAGGCTATTTAGCTCTCCGGCTGTGATCGAGGGGTCTAGGGCACCGTAGGAACCCCCCACGGCTACTGCTAGTTGTGTTGATAGGTTCAGGGGTCTGCAATCTGATAGTTGCCAACTTCTCTGGTTTTCTGGACGTAGCTTCTATTTTTGTGTCTGCCTCCTACGGTGACTCAATCATAACAGGAACATCTTCGTAATATAAGGTCTAACTTTGATAATTAACCCCTATGTAATAATTTTTCATCTTTTCATAAGGGGTCTACACAGGGTATTAAAATAATGGGCGTTAAAAAGGTTCACAAACATTGGCGCAGTGGTGACTATATTAAATTAATGTCAAAAGAAGAAACCAGGTGGATTTTTGAACTGGACACTTTAAAACCGGGAGGACTTAATAATGAGGTGGAATTATTTGCTTTTGATTAATAAGTTATATTCGCTCTCATTAGTCATTTATTGCTTAGCCAAGGGTATTTAACCCCACTGAGTGCATGGTGAGCCATCCCTGAAGAAGGAATCCGTGCTATTCCGAAACTAGTTGGAAGTTTGGCTCAAGCAGCACTCTGTAATTGGGTATCACGTGACTGCATGCGTCACGTGACCTGAAGCGTCACCGAAGGTCCTGTTGGGCTTACACCATGCCGACCGCTGGTGTTTCTGTCATGATCTGAAGTGATCTGACAGTTTTAAAAGCACAGAGTGAACTTTTTTCCTTTTGGCAAGTTGCCAAGGTGACTTGACTGTCCCCGGTGGTGGTTAGTGGTATCGCACCTTAGGTTTTCAGTTTAAAGTTCTCTGTAATTATAATTCAGGTTTGGGGCTCTATAAATGAGTCTCAGGGTGTGTAATCACTGCTGGTGATATTCATTCATTCATGGATTGATTCTGGGTTGGTGAGAGCCTGGTGGAAGGATGGTGCTGAAGAGGAGTCCTGCACAGCTTAGCCAGGGGGGACGTGTGTCAGCTATGGTGTCTGGACGAAGGGCTGGCATGGCGTGGTGGGGTCGCAGTGATGGTGTCGGCAGGAAGTGTCTGCATGGACTGGTGGAGTGGCTACTATGGAGAGTGGCACTCACCATGTGGGACTTGGCTGCTGAGCTGGACTCAAGCATGTTTGACTTCGTGGCAGAAGCTGAACTCATCCTTGGGACTCTGTTACTAAGCAGCAGCAACTGGTGGTGGACTCTGCTCCAAGGCTGCACTATGGTGAAGGATCCTGTTATGGTGATGGATCCGGGTGGAGGAGAAGACGCACGCAGGTGGAGGGCTCTGTTGCAGGAGCATAAGCACAGAGCATAAAGCTAAGTGGTGTCCCCCTGTATTGTCTCTTTCCCTCATGTGTGTTATTAGTGCAGTGGTGGGATTAGTTTCCGCACCGACCAATTCCCTAGTGAGGGTTTAGGGTCAGGGCGAGCAAGGGCTTTGAGGTACGCATGCGGCGCCCGGTGCGGAACCGGCATAGGGAACATTAGGAGTGCAGGGACACTGGCTCAGGGGAGCTCAGGAGGTCTCCACTTCCCTTTTCCCTATCGCAGGGCCCACCATTGTTAATGTTTCCCAGGTCCCCCTTATTATTTAAATTCGCCGTACTGGAGGCGGGGTTTCCAGAATTTATATTAACGTGTAATACCTAAATTCGCCAGGTGGAGGCGGTGTATCCATCTGCACATTTTATTATTTAAATTCACCCCACTGGAGGCGCTGTATCCAGGGTCACGTGTGTTATGGGTCCGCCTTGTGGTATCATCTGCGTCCAGACACACAGTGACCGTGACATTATCACCAGCCCAACATTTTTTTTTTTCTGGTGAGCTTTGGCCATGTGGAGACCGCTGAGTAATTGCTGCCGGGCCTCACTGTGGTGAGTGGGGAGCGGCATGGTGTGATAAAGCCGCTGCAGCATCTGTTATCACGGTCTGGGGCCTCTGCTCAGGTAACCAGGAAATCAAAAGGGCGGCTTTGGCAAATTGCAGGTCTGGCAAAAGCCCCTTGAGTCGCTGCTGGGGAGCAGGACTTGTTCATACAGGTGGACGTAACCAGACAGGTGGGTGGAGTTGGTGATCCCCATGGTGCTGTCTGGGGTTCCCCAAGGTGTAGGGGTATGTCCCTGTAGTGAGCAGACTGGTGTATAGTCCGCGGGGCTCACGCCAAATCTTCAATACCACCGAAGAAGCCACCCCTTCTGGTCATGTGGAGGCGACCAGCGAGTGTATTTTTCCTCCATATTCCTGCGGCTGTGATCTGGCTAAAAGCCCCTGGAGTCGCTGCTGGGGAGCGGGACTTGCTCATGCACGTGGGCGTACCCAGGCAGGTGGGAGGAATGGTGCCCCACGGAGCTGCTTGGTGTTCCCCGAGGTGAAGGGGTGCGTTCCAGTGATGAGCAGACTGGTGTAGAGTCCGCGGGGCTTACGCCAAATCTTCAATACCACCGAAGAAGCCGCCCCTCCTGGTCGTTTGGAGGAAGGCGACCAGCGAGTGTATATTTCCTCCATATCCCTGTCCTCTTCTCCTACAGGTGTGAGCGGCAGGTGTGCTGCGGGGGAGTAGGGACAAATCTCAACTCTCGCCATTGACCAACCCGGGGAGGCGCAAACCTCGTGATGAAAGGGTTGGAGGGTGGTGTCCCTTGGTGAATAGCGGGAGAGTGAGTGTGGTGACAGCAGGGGGACGCCTCTATTGTCGTGTCCAGAAGGGGTTCACCAAACATATGACAAATGAATGTGTGCAATAAACGTTCAGGTCCGGACCTGTGTGTGAACGAGCGTGTATGGGTGCCACTAAAAAACATCTTGCGGAAGTGTGTTGTGGAGCCTGATCAGCTCATAACAAAAAAACATACACATACGTAAACTCGTTCCCCAGGTCGGCGCTGTGGAGATGTGTGGTGCCTCCAAAATGAACTTTATTGCCAATACCAGCGGTGTGTTTGTCATAAACCTGAGTTCAAGTAGTTGTGGAGTGAACTCAGGATCTGGGCGTCCCCGCTGTAGGTGTTTCCCTAATGAGGAGTGGTCTTGAGGGTCCAGAGGCCCCTCATTAAGGAGGGGGTACTGTCATGATCTGAAGTGATCTGACAGTTTTAAAAGCACAGAGTGAACTTTCTTTCCTTTTGGCAAGTTGCCAAGGTGACTTGACTGTCCCCGGTGGTGGTTAGTGGTATCGCACCTTAGGTTTTCAGTTTAAAGTTCTCTGTAATTATGATTCAGGTGTGGGGCTCTATAAATGAGTCTCAGGGTGTGTAATCACTGCTGGTGATATTCATTCATTCATGGATTGATTCTGGGTTGGTGAGAGCCTGGTGGAAGGATGGTGCTGAGGAGGAGTCCTGCGCAGCTTAGCCAGAGGGGACGTGTGTCAGCTATGGTGTCTGGACGAAGGGCTGGCATGGCGTGGTGGGGTCGCAGTGATGGTGTCGGCAGGAAGTGTCTGCATGGACTGGTGGAGTGGCTACTATGGAGAGTGGCACTCACCATGTGGGACTTGGCTGCTGAGCTGGACTCAAGCATGCTTGACTTCATGGCAGAAGCTGAACTCATCCTTGGGACTCTGTTACTAAGCAGCAGCAACTGGTGGTGGACTCTGCTCCAAGGCTGCACTATGGTGAAGGATCCTGTTATGGTGATGGATCCGGGTGGAGGAGAAGACGCACGCAGGTGGAGGGCTCTGTTGCAGGAGCATAAGCACAGAGCATAAAGCTAACTGGTGTCCCCCTGTATTGTCTCTTTCCCTCATGTGTGTTATTAGTGCAGTGGTGGGATTAGTTTCCGCACCGACCGATTCCCTAGTGAGAGTTTAGGGTCAGGGCGAGCAAGGGCTTTGAGGTACGCGTGCGGCGCCCGGTGCTGAACCGGCATAGGGAACGTTAGGAGTGCAGGGACACTGGCTCAGGGGAGCTCAGGAAGTCTCCACTTCCCTTTTCCCTATCGCAGGGCCCACCATTGTTAATGTTTCCCAGGTCCCCCTTATTATTTAAATTCGCCGTACTGGAGGCGGGGTTTCCAGAATTTATATTAACGTGTAATACCTAAATTCGCCAGGTGGAGGCGGTGTATCCATCTGCACGTTTTATTATTTAAATTCGCCCCACTGGAGGCGCTGTATCCAGGGTCACGTGTGTTATGGTCCGCCTTGCGGTATCATCTGCGTCCAGACACACAGTGACCGTGACAGTTTCTATTTTGCAATGCGGCTGTCATGATGGCCACTGCTGGACATCGTGGATTCTGGTGAGCGTTCAGCCTCTGTATCTTTTTTTCCCCGCTTTTACACCATCCACGTGGGATCTGCCATCATCTGAGGATTACCAGACTTCTGTATGTACTTGGAGCCTGTTACCGGCCGGAACAGAGCTTGGGGATTTTTTTGTTCACATCCAATAACTGGGAGTCTCCTCAACTGAAGTACAAGCTAAGTACACGCCATTGGCTTCTATCTACTACTACTATAGTGCCACCGCTTACAGCGGTGAATCATTTGGTGTTTTCTACTGCACTCCTCCATAGAGGTAATTGTCATATTGGGGTTAAGCTCAGACCACATTTATAGCACTGCACTATTTATGGCTCCCCCAGTTAATTGCGCTTAGTCACATAAGACCGCTTACAGCGGTGAATCATTTGGTGTTTTCTACTGCACTCCTCTTTAGAGGTAACTGTCATATTGGGGTTAAGCTCAGATCACATTTATAGCACTGCACTATTTATGGCTCCCCCAGTTAATTGCTCTTAGTCACAGATATTGCTAGCAGTTGTTTTTAAGCATTAGAGCACAACCCTGACACCTTTTATGTATATTGGGTAATTGGTTTTGTATTGCCACATTTAAAGTATCTGTTCCCCTTTATTTCTTTGCAGTTTGGTTAGTCAAACTTCATTTTTCTTTGAGCCTTTATGCTTATGAGGTCACTGCTTCAACATTACAAGTTTAGAATATTGTAGATTTAAAATAGCAGAGTAATTTCTTATCTCCTACTTAGGTCTTTTCTTAACATGCTTCTCTCCATCACAAAATCAATGGCCCCCAATTCCCTAAGACTGGTGGTTGGCACATCAGTCTTAATTTTTCTAAAGAGTCCACAAAAAGAGCACAAAAGTGATCCGCACTGCTGCAGCACCTGTATCCTCACACCTGTTTCAAGTGTCCAAACTGCTATTAGGCTTCCCAGCCCAGGCTCACGGGTGCCAACCCAATGAAAAAACAAGACGAATGCCCATGCACAAAAAAGAAAAAAATAAGAGTGGCACTCACCGTCCCATGAAATCCATTTTATTACAGCAATTTAAAACATACAGGACAGGAGAGACTCATGTGGATCAGACAGGACGACTATCATTTTGTGCAAATGCCCTTCTGCGGCATAGACATTAGTCTTAATTTTTCATTGACACTTATCCTTTGTATAGGTCATCAATGACTTAACAGTTTGGGGTCAAACACCCAGCACTGCTCTGTCTTCTGATGGTGGTCGCAGCCTAATAAAAGAAATCGGCCTCCTATTCAAATCAATATGGTGTATATTTCTTCTATAATCTATGACATTTTTATGGTGCAAATTATGATTATTTTGATGGGTTGTTTTCACCACAACACATTCATCTCAGCTAAGCCCACTTCTGAATGGAACTGGGACAAAAATGTTAAAAGTTGCAAAATGCTTTGCACAGCTTCGAGAAATCTAAAAATTTGCAACATTTCAAGAAGATTTACGCCACAAAACTATAGACCTAACTCTATTATTAGGGTAGAGAAAATGCTGTTTGGAACTGTATAAATCTGGTATACACCATGAGTTTTTATTTCCAGTTGTGCCTAGAATCTACACTGAGATAAGTGGATTATACTGTGCATAGTAATACTAATAGAATGCAGACCTACTGTTAGGCGTTGGGTTTCTGCCACTGCACAGCAGGAATCCAGAGCCTTGCACCCAACGGTCTCCCATTCTTATTCAGCTGCAGTGGAGCCTGCTCAGCAGATTCATCGGTCCCGGCGCTCTGCCCAGGCCAACTCCGTGGGTTTGCTTGCTGCTCCCACCTCTGGCACAGCTATGACAATGCAGGCTGCTCAGCAGCGAGATTCTCCAGGGACTAAGTCCTCATGTCGGGCCACTGAGCATGCCTGTGGAGTGATCTCCCATTGGAGATTGAGGGTCACGTGCTCAGGTCCTGCTCGTGTTCGGATTGGCCCATCCGAGAAGCCAGGAAGGTCCCGGACGCCCGTGGCTGTAAAAGGTTCGCATGGCCGCTCGCCCATGCGCTAGGATAGACTGTATTTACAGACTATGTGGAGTGAGTGATGCATGCACGTATGAATGTCTCTGGTGAATCACTCATTAAGAAACCCCTAACCCTGGTACGCATGTGTTGTGCAGCCTAGCCTGCTATCACCCAGGCTTAGGCGTAGGTAGGTCTGAGGTTGAGTCAGGCATAAGGCCTCACCAGGGACTTGGCACGCCTCAGTGCACGTGCTCCATAGCCAGCGTCTATAGCGGCGCTCACGGCAGCGACGCCGCACGTTCAGTGGGCCTAGAAGGACTCTAACCCCGTGTCCTTGGGGTAGAGTTCTGTGGCCGTACACTCTGTGCTCTTTTAGCCGAGCTCTGTGAGCACAAACAGGCTCGGCGTTTATATTCAGCGGTAGTGTGGCTCTGTGAAGCAACAGAGTCCACCACTGTACACACCGGGTGACGTTAACCTGCGTGTGTTCTTATAGTATACCACCATATAGCATCCACCATTACTGAGCAGCAGGTTACCACCCCTGCACGGTGGACCCCGGGCTGTGAACGCACCTTATTACCATCTTTATTATTTGGTGTTCTGCCAGCCCTAACACCTACAGTACCTATAACATTAAGGTAAAGAAGATGCTGCACGGAACAGTATAGATCCGGTGTCCACCGTTGATCTAAGTAGACAGATGTGCCTAGAATATGGTATAGATTTCATATATACCGGTGGTGATAAAGTGCTAGTCCTATGGATCATAAGTGGTGCCTACTAGTGATGAGCGAGTATGCTCGCTACTCGAGTTTTCCGAGCAGGCTCTCCAACTATTTCTGACGTGCTCGGAGATTTAGTTTTGTCACTGCAGCATCATGATTTGCGGTTGCTAGACAGCCTGAATACCTGTGGGTATTGCCTATTTGTTAGGAAATCTCCACATGTATTCAGGCTGTCTAGCAGCCGCAAATCATGCAGCTGTGGCGACACAAACTAAATCTCCAAGCACGCCAAAAATACTTGGAGAACACTCAGGCATGCTTGGAAAACTCGAGTAATGAGTTTATTCGCTCATCACTAGTGCCTACCCTTGAGTTCCTAGGGCATGGAGCTTGATATCCCATGTGGTATCCACCACTTGTTGCAGATGCATGTGATTATAACGCCGGGTATAAGAAGGTAAGGGGAGGGACAAATCTCAGTGAGTTCTACCAATTGCAGTAGCTTGGTGTCTGGAAGTGACATCATCGGTTGTGACATTTTGGCGTGTTCCAGAAACTGGAAGTGCCCAGTGTATGCGTTCCACTTGCATGGAAACATAAGTGAGTGCGTTCTGGTGCCAGAAGTCAGCGCGTTTCACTTACAGGAAGAATGAGAGCACAGCAAACACCTGCATTCCACAATAAATAAACAGCGATCATTCAATATTGGTAGAATCAGCAAAGAAAATAGGTGCCTGGCAGTCAAGAATGAGGGTTTGGAGTTGGGAAGTCTGAGGGAGGAGATCGTGAGGCGGGGAATTTAATGACGATATTCAATACAAACGGCACTGTATGAGGGATATTCAAAGTTAGTATTATATATGCCATAACATAGAAAGAATAAGCAGATAACATTGGAAATTACTATCAAGACGAAATCTTGTAACATACAAATATAATATATAATAATATGATATTGGAAATGAAGTTGCTATTTTATATAAATAATAGTAGATCATAGTCCCTATTGAGTCCTTTTTTGGATAATGTTTGCAACTCATGCATCCAATATGCCTCATTTTGTTTCAAGGTATGTATGTGATCGCCCCCGCGTCTAAGGGGGAGCACATGCAGGTAAAAAGATGTTCTTACACCTGATGGTGGATTTATGCTTGGAAATACTGTTCTTAATTGGTTGTGTGGTCTCCACAGTGTCCAACTTTATCTTCCAAAAGGAATGGGATAAAACAAGGGGAACTGCTACCTTGGATCTAATCCTTATAAACAGGGAGGAAATGGTTGAGGAGGTTAAAGTGGCTGGGACCCTAGGAGGTAGCGACCATGCTATTTTAGAATTTTGCATAACTAGAGGAGGAAGACCTGTGAAGACTCAGACTTCAAGGTTAGATTTCAGAAAGGCAGATTTTAAGGGATTCAGAAAGAGAATTAGAGGGATCCAATGGCTGGATATCCTTAAAGACAAAAATGTCCAGGAAGGATGGGAAATCTTGAAAAATAAAATTCTCAAAGCACAATTGTTAACAATTCCGAAAAGAGAGAAGAATAGGAAGCATTTAAGGGAACAAGGATGGATGAACACAGAACTTAAGCCCATGCTAAAAAGGAAGAAAGAAATGTTTATAAAATGGAAAGAGGGAGGTATATCTAAAGAAGAATATAATGATGTCTGCAGAACCTGCAGGGCACAAATCAGATTATCTGAAGCTGACAATGAATTGAGGCTTGCAAGAGATGTCAAAAGCAATAATAAAGGATTTTCTGGATATGTCAAAAGTAAAAGAAAAGTCAAAGATGCTATAGGATTTTTACAGGATGAAAATCATGAAATGTTAAGACAGGATGTTGAGAAGGCCGAACTTTTAAAATTCCTATTTTGCATCTGTTTTCTCTCAGAAAGGAAATGTAACATCAACTGTTCTTCACTGTCCTATTAAGGGAATAGAAGAATCCAGGATATCTATAAACAGAAAGATAGTGAAGAAACACTTAGCTAACCTAAATTAATTCAAGTCTCCAGGTCCAGGTGAAGTACACCCCAGAGTACTGAAGGAGATAGTAGAAGAAATTTTTAAACCCCTCTCCATAATGTTTGAAAATTCTTGGAGAACAGGAGAAGTCCCAGAAGACTGGAGAAGAGCAAATGTTCCTATCTTCAAAAAGGGGAAGAAGGTGGACTCAGGCAACTATAGGCTGGTGAGTCTGACTTCTATACCAGGAAAGATCTTTGAACAAATTATTAAACATCATGTATGTCAGTACCTGGATAAGAATGCAATGATTAAACAGAGTCAGCATGGGTTTGTAACTAATAAGTCATGTCAGACTAACTTAATTTCCTTCTATGACGGAATCACTGATTGGGTGGATCAAGGAAATGCTGTAGATATAGTATATCTTGACTTCAGCAAAGCATTTGACAAAGTATCTCATACAATCCTTATTGAAAAAATGACTAAGTATGGAATGGACAAGGCAACTGTTAGGTGGATTCATAACTGGCTTAGTGATCGGACCCAAAGAGTGGTCGTAAATGGCTGCACATCCAGTTGGAAGAATGTCTCAAGTGGGGTACCACAGGACTCTGTCCTGGGCCCTGTATTGTTCAACATCTTTATCAAAGCTTTAGGTGAAGGAATTAAGGGTAAACTGATTAAATTTGCTGATGACACAAAGCTAGGAGGGATAGATAATACTAGAGAAGAGAGAGGATTCAAAAAGATATAAATAAACTGGAGCAGTGGGCAGCAACTAACAAAATGGTTTTTAACAGGGAAAAATGCAAAGTACTACATCTGGGCAATAAAAATGAAAAAAACATATACAGAATGGGAGGAATAGGGCTAAGCAACAGCACATGTGAAAAAGACTTGGGTATACTAATAGATCACAGACTGAATATGAGTCAACAGCGTGATGCAGCAGCAAAAAAGGCAAATGCAATTCTAGGATGTATTAACAGAAGCATACAGTCTAGATCACGTGAAGTCATTATTGCCCTCTACTCCTCTTTGGTCAGACCTCATCTGGAATATTGTGTCCAGTTTTGGGCACCACATTTTAAAAAAGACATCAACAAACTGGAGCAAGTTGAGAAAAGAGCGACCAGAATGGTGACCGGTCTGCAAGCGCTGTCTTATGAGGAAAGGTTGCAGGATTTGGGAATGTTTAGTTTGCAAAATAGAAGACTGAGCGGAGACTTAATAGCTGTCTACAAATATCTAAAGGGCTGTCACATTGTAGAAGGATCATCTTTATTCTCATTTGCACAAGGAAAGACTAGAAGCAATGGGATGAAACTGAATGGGAGGAGACACAGATTAGATATTAGAAAAAACTTTTTGACAGAGTGATCAATGAGTGGAACAGGCTGCCACGAGAAGTGGTGAGTTCTCCTTCAAAGGAAGTCTTCAAACAGAGGCTGGACAGACATCTGACTGGGATGATTTAGCGAATTGTTTTGAGTTCATTTTCCCCTTCGTCACTAAGGTCTGGTGAACTCCCTATTCTGGTGAAGGAAGGTAATGAGCCTGATTATCAGGCACCTGAACCTGATGAGGATGACTGGCTGAGTGGAGTCACGGACTGGATATAAGGCTGCCGACGCCCTTCTGCCCTGCGGGTGATTTCTCTGTGGACTTCTAGGACACCAGTCTGATTCCTGCTCCTCTAAGCTAAGTTTTTCTGCTTTGCCTGTTTGCATTAGTGTTTTGTTTTTGTTTTCCTTGCTTTTCTGGATTCTGCCATTCCCTGCTGGGGTGAGCTGAATCTCCTTTTGCCTGTAGCTCTGTCTTCAGAATATTCCTGAGTACTGACATAGCTTTTTTGAAGCCTAGCGTCTTCAGGGCCTTTTTCACTGTCAGTCTGTTGGCTCTTATTTTCATAGGGTTTTTCACGGATTGCAGACAGCAGCCTTCCTGTCCTTTTCTATCCAGCTAGATTGGGCCCCGTCTTTGCTCAGTCTATCTTTCTGCCTGTGTTAGTGTTTTCATCTTGCTTCACCGTCATATGTTGGGGGTTGCCTATTGCTTTGGGGTCTGCTCTAGGGCAGTTTAGTTTTCCCATTTCTTTCTTTAGGCCTAGCTATTTCTCCGGCTGTGATCGAGGGGTCTAGGGCACCGTAGGAACCCCCCACGGCTACTGCTAGTTGTTGTTGTTAGGTTCAGGGGTCTGCAATCCGATAGCTGCCAACTTCTCTGGTTTTCTGCACTTAGCTAGCATTTCTGTTTTTGCCTCCTACGGTGACTCAATCATAACAGAATCACCCGCCGTACCGCCGATCCTAGGGTACTCAATAGCAGGAAAGAATTGTGTTTAAAAAAAAAAAAAAAAAAAAAGGGTGTATATTCTTTCCTCTATATCTCTGAGGCCGTAGGGGGAATTTTTTTTTCTCTCAATGGAGATAAAGCAATTGTCTGATCGTGTGGAGCAGCTCGCTGCGGAAGTGCGGGGAATTTCCGCTTACCTTGCTCGTTCGCATGCTGTTGAACCAAAGATCCCTACACCTGATGTATTTTTTGGGGATCGATCTAAATTTTTGAGTTTCAAAAATAATTGTAAATTATTTTTTGCCTTGAAGCCTAACTCGTCAGGGAGCTCCGCGCAGCAGGTTAAAATTGTCATCTCTTTGCTGCGTGGTGATCCCCAGGATTGGGCGTTTTCTTTGAAACCAGATGATCCTATTCTGACTAATGTGAACGCATTCTTTCAAGCTTTGAGGTTGTTGTATGACGAACCTAATGCTATTGATCAGGCTGAAAAGACCCTGTTGGCATTGAACCAGGGTTGAGATTCTGCAGAGTTGTACTGTCAAAAGTTCCGAAAGTGGGCGGTCCTTACTACCTGGAATGATAATGCCTTGGCTGCTCTCTTTCGGAAGGGTTTGTCAGAAGCCGTAAAAGATACTATGGTGGGATTTCCTGTTCCCTCTGGTCTGGACGATTCTATGTCATTAGCCATTCAGGTTGATCGGCGTTTACGTGAACGCAGGATTGCACGAGAGGTGTTGCCACCGGTTGAACAGACGTCTGAACCTATGCAATGTGATAGAGTTTTGCCTAAAGCGCAACGTCAGGAGTTCAGAAGGCGTAATAAGCTGTGTTTTTTCTGTGGAGATGCCTCGCATATTATTTCTGTTTGTCCTAAACGAGAGAAACGCTTTGCACACACGTTTTCTGTTGGTGGTGTTCAACCTAAGTTTCTTCTGGCAATTACTCTGATCTGCTCCCTGTCCACATTTTCCGCCAAGGCTTTTGTGGATTCGGGAGCAGCGCTAAACCTAATGGACTTGGATTTTGCTAAACGTTGTAGATTTCCGATGACACCTCTGCAGACGCCTATCCCTTTGAGGGGGATTGATGCTACTCCTTTGGCTAAAAATAAACCTCAGTTTTGGACCCAGGTGGTCATGCGGGTCGCCCCAGACAATCAAGAAAATTGCAGATTTTTGGTGTTGCATGGTCTGCATGATGCCGTTGTTCTGGGGTTTCCCTGGTTGCAAATTCATAATCCAGTTTTGGATTGGAAATCTGTGTCTGTGGTGAGTTGGGGTTGTCGGTGTACCTTTAGTGAGGCTCCGGTTTTTTCCTCCTCTCCTCAGTCACATGATGTTCCTGACTATTTGGCGGACTTTTATGATGTATTTAGTGAGAATGAGTCTGCGTCCTTGCCTCCTCATAGGAGTTATGACTGTGCAATTGAACTAAGCCCGGCGTGTAAATTTCCCAAGGGTCGGCTCTTCAATTTATCTGTACCCGAGCACGAGGCTATGCGGTCCTATATTAAGGAGGCGTTGGAGAAGGGTCATATTAGACCATCCTCTTCACCCTTAGGTGCCGGTTTTTTTTTTTGTGGCCAAAAAGGATGGTTCTTTAAGGCCTTGTATTGATTATCGTGCCCTCAATAAAATTACTATTAAATATCAGTATCCGTTACCCCTGATTTCGGATCTGTTCTATAGAGTTAGAGGTGCTTGCTGGTTTACCAAGCTTGACCTCAGGGGGGCGTATAATCTTATCCGCATTAAGCAGGGGGATGAATGGAAGACGGCGTTTAATACTCCGGAGGGACATTTTGAGTACCTGGTGATGCCTTTTGGGCTCACTAATGCCCCTTCTGTCTTCCAGTGCTTCATGAACGATATTTTCCGAGACTTTGTCGATACATTTTTGATTATCTATCTGGATGATATTTTGATCTTCTCCAAGGATTGGGATTCTCATGTGGAACATATTCGGACTGTGTTCCGGATCTTGAGGGAGAATTCCCTGTATGTCAAAGGATCGAAATGCCTTTTTGGAGTACAGAGGATTTCATTTTTGGGATTTATTTTGTCTCCGTCAACTATTGAAATGGACCCGGCCAATGTACAGGCCATTTATGATTGGGTTCAGCCCACTTCTTTGAAGGCCCTCCAGAAGTTTTTGGGTTTTGCTAATTTTTATCAGAAATTTATAGCAAAATTTTCTAGTATTGCCAAGCCATTGACTGATCTGACTAAGAAGGGTGCTGATGTGCTGAATTGGTCTCCGGAGGCTGTTGCTTCCTTTCAGGAGCTGAAGCGAAGATTTACCTCCGCCCCGGTTTTGCGGCAACCTGATGTCTCACTCCCGTTCCAGGTAGAGGTGGATGCTTCTGAGATTGGTGCAGGAGCTGTTTTGTCCCAAAAGGATCCTGTAACATCTAAAATGAATCCCTGTGCTTTCTTTTTCCGAAAGTTCTCTCCATCTGAACGTAACTATGATGTGGGGAATCGGGAACTGTTGGCCATGAAATGGGCATTTGAGGAGTGGAGACATTGGTTGGAGGGAGCTAAACATCAAGTTGTGGTCCTCACTGACCACAAGAATTTGATTTATCTAGAGTCGGCTAAACGCTTGAACCCTAGACAAGCTAGGTGGGCCTTGTTTTTTACACGTTTTGATTTTGTGGTCTCTTTTCTTCCTGGAACTAAGAATGTCAAGGCAGACGCCCTCTCTAGGAGTTTCTTTGCTGATTCTCCTGTGGTGACCAAGCCTGCTACCATCTTAGGCGAAGGGGTAGTTCTTTCTGCCATCTCGCCCGATTTGAGACGTGCTCTGGAAGAGTTCCAGGAGGACAAACCTGAGCGTTGTCCCAGTGGAAAGTTGTATGTTCCTGACCAGTGGAAGAAGAGAGTGATGTCTGAAGTTCATTGCTCTGCATTGGCTGGTCATCCAGGTATTTTTGGTACTAGAGATCTGGCGAGTCGCTCTTTTTGGTGGCCCACCTTGTCTCATGATGTCAGGAATATTGTACAGTCCTGTGGGACTTGCTCCCGGTCTAAATCTTGTTCTCGTTCTAGTGGGTTTTTGATGCCTTTGCCTGTCCCCAGGAGGCCATGGACCCGTATTTCAATGGATTTCATCTCTGATATGCCAGTCTCTCAAAGAATGACTGTTATTTGGGTGATTTGTGATAGGTTCTCTAAGATGGTTCATCTTGTACCACTCCCTAAGTTGCCATCTTCCTCTGAGTTGGTGCCCCTGTTTTTGCAACAGGTGGTTCGCTTACACGGGATTCCAGAGAACATTGTATCTGACAGAGGAGTTCAGTTTGTATCTAGATTTTGGAGGACTTTCTGTTCCAAGCTGGGAATTCAGCTGTCCTTCTCCTCTGCTTTTCACCCTCAGACCAATGGGAAGACAGAGAGAACAAACCAGACCTTGGAGTCGTATTTGAGATGTTTTATTTCCGCTGATCAGGATGATTGGGTTTCATTTTTGCCCTTGGCCGAATTTGCTTTAAATAATAGAGCTAGTTCTGCCACCTTGATGTCACCTTTTTTTTGTAACTTTGGGTTTCATCCTCAATTTTCTTCAGGGCAGGTGGAGCCTTCTGCCTGCCCAGGTGTTGACACTGTGGTGGAGAGAATGCACCAGATCTGGGACCAAGTGGTGAATAAGTTATCTCTCTACCAGGAAAAGGCCCAGCGGTTTTCCAATCGACATAGGACCATTGGTCCCCAGTTTAAGATTGGTGATATGGTGTGGTTATCATCAAAATATATTGCTATGAAGGTGGCTTCTCCTAAGTTTAAGCCTAAATTTATTGGACCTTACAAGATTTTGGAGATTATTAATCCGGTCTCTTTCCGTTTGGCTCTTCCTGTCACATTTAAAATCCATAATGTGATCCATAAGTCCTTGTTGAAGAGGTTTGTTGAACCAGTTGTTCCTGGGGTGGCACCTCCGGACCCTGTATTGGTTGAAGGTAACATGGAATATGAGGTAGAGAAAATACTGGATTCCCGTCTGGCTAGACGGAGACTCCAGTATTTGGTTAAGTGGAAGGGTTATGGTCAGGAGGATAATTCCTGGGTCTCTGCCTCTGATATTCATGCCAAAAGATTGGTGCGTGCCTTTCATCGGGCTCACCCTGATCGCCCTGGTGGCGTGGTTGAGGGTTCAGTGAGCCCCTCCTCAAGGGGGAGGTACTGTTGTGAGTTCATTTTCCCCTTCGTCACTGAGGTCTGGTGAACTCCCTATTCTGGTGAAGGAAGGTAATGAGCCTGATTATCAGGCACCTGAACCTGATGAGGATGACTGGCTGAGTGGAGTCACGGACTGGATATAAGGCTGCCGACGCCCTTCTGCCCTGCGGGTGATTTCTCTGTGGACTTCTAGGACACCAGTCTGATTCCTGCTCCTTTAAGCTAAGTTTTTCTGCTTTGCCTGTTTGCATTAGTGTTTTGTTTTTGTTTTCCTTGCTTTTCTGGATTCTGCCATTCCCTGCTGGGGTGAGCTGAATCTCCTTTTGCCTGTAGCTCTGTCTTCAGAATATTCCTGAGTACTGACATAGCTTTTTTGAAGCCTAGCGTCTTCAGGGCCTTTTTCACTGTCAGTCTGTTGGCTCTTATTTTCATAGGGTTTTTCACGGATTGCAGACAGCAGCCTTCCTGTCCTTTTCTATCCAGCTAGAATGGGCCCCATCTTTGCTCAGTCTATCTTTCTGCCTGTGTTAGTGTTTTCATCTTGCTTCACCGTCATTATATGTTGGGGGCTGCCTATTGCTTTGGGGTCTGCTCTGGGGCAGTTTAGTTTTCCCCTTTCTTTCTTTAGGCCTAGCTATTTCTCCGGCAGTGATCGAGGGGTCTAGGGCACCGTAGGAACCCCCCACGGCTACTGCTAGTTGTGTTTATAGGTTCAGGGGTCTGCAATCCGATAGCTGCCAACTTCTCTGGTTTTCTGGACTTAGCTAGCATTTCTGTTTTTGCCTCCTACGGTGACTCAATCATAACAGCGAATCCTGCTTTGAGCAGGGGGTTGGACCAGATGGCCCAGGAGGTCCCTTCCAACTCTCCGATTCTATGATTCTATGATTCTATACTAGACCACAAGAACATTCGATGAGATAGATGACAAATGACGTATCACAGGTAGAAAAATCTTTAATAGGGTATCTTTTACCTGAGTGTGGATGGTGGATAATGTTAACTTTGGGGACACTAATGCAGTGATTACATTGTAAACATGGAAAGGTGCCTGTTTTAGGGTTCTGGAGGCATTGTACATGTGGGTAACGTATAGTACCAATATCAGCCCTAAACAAAGAGTCCCTGACATTTGGGGAGCATTTGAAAGAATGTGTCAAGGGTCTCGGACATGCCACCCCACATGCAAAAGATGTCATTGATGTATCTTTTCCATACTACAGTGTTGGATTGGAAGAGGGAGTAAGTATAAATGATTTGATCTTCAAACTCTGCCATGTAGCAATTGGCATGGGGGGGGGCACATTAGAGCCCATGACTGTCCATCTGATTTACAGGAAAAAAGAATCTTGGAGCATGAGGT
Source organism: Dendrobates tinctorius (assembly GCF_039654945.1). Lineage (NCBI taxonomy): Eukaryota > Metazoa > Chordata > Amphibia > Anura > Dendrobatidae > Dendrobates > Dendrobates tinctorius. The sequence goes on along the minus strand of NW_027361738.1, from coordinate 22,036,101 downwards.
AATTCGTTGTGATGACCAGTGCAAGTAGTTCCAGACAAAGATCAATCTTGTTTGGGTCCATTCCAGATGTTGTCAATAGATGTCGAACACACTGAATACCCTGTGTGTGGGATAGAGGTATAAAGATCCTTCACATCAAATGAAAAGAAGAAGGCTTAATAGTTTTAAGAAAATCCCCTGTGTCCAATAGGAAAGAAGCATTTTTTATATGAGTGGGGTAAGAATTCTCTCTAGAAAAATTGAAAGTGGGAAGAGAATTGATTCTGTGGATACCACTATGGGTCTGCCTGGGGTGTGTTCCAAGTTTTTATTAATTTTAGGCAGAGTATAGAATACAGGTATAATGGGCTGTCTTTCCGTGAGATATTCACATGTTTTGGAATCAAGGATAACCATACCCAGAAAAAACAAATATGTCACATCCAGTGACGTCACTTCCGGATACCAAGGTATTTCGATTGGTAGAACTCAATGAGGTTAGTCCTACCCCCTGCTTTCTTATACCAGGCGATAAAATCACTTGCATCTACAACAAGTGATGACACCACATTTGATATCAAGCTCCATGACCTAGGAACTCACGGGTAGGCACCACTTATGATCCATTAGACTAGAACTTTATCACCACTATCACAACTGTTATTTATTAAATCGATACCACATTTTAGGCACGTCTGTCTACATAGATCAGCGGTGGACACCGATTCTATACTACTCAACGCAGCATCTCCTTTACCTTAATGTTATAGGTAGGTCTGCATTCTATTAGTCTTACTATCCACAGTATAATCCACTTACCTCACTATAGATTCTAGGCATAACTGCAAATAAAAACTCACGGTGTATACCGGATTTATACAGTTCTGTACAGCATTTTCTGTACCCTAATACTATAGGTAGGTCTACATCATAATAATACCATTATGCATAGTATTATTCACTCATCTCACTATATCTGTCTAGCAGGACATACTCCTGAGTGGTATTGAGCCCTACATAATTCTGAGCATACATATTCTAAATAGCAGTTGAGTGGGTCCCTTTCCTTACCTTTCCTTCCTCATATACAATTTTTGCATATATAAAGATATTAAATGTAATATCACCCTGATGAATGGGTTACTCACAAGGATATTGTGGATTGACTTCTGTTTTCCCCTTTTTCTTGGGGACTCCATTAATTGATTTATAATGTTGGAAAAACCTCTATATTAACACTAAATAATGATTTCTTGAATTACGGATGAATATATATTTTTTTGCCTTATATTCTTAACTTTATGTATCTGTTGTAGTACACTGGTGAAGTTCATAACATGACCAAAATGTCTGCATTGCGTGTACTATATTTTGGACTGCATTAAATTACCTTCACACCATCTGCTGAGTGCCAAGTTTATTAATTATATATTTCGGTTTGGGACCGTACTTGAACACCAACAGTTGTGCCCCGCTTTACCTATACTGCTACAGTGGGGAAATAAAGTATTTAGTCAGCCACAAATTGTGCAAGTTCTCCCACTTAAAAAGATGAGAGAGGCCTGTAATTGACATCATAGGTAGACCTCAACTATGAGAGTCAAAATGAGAAAACAAATCCAGAAAATCACCTTGTCTCATTTGGCAAGATTTATTTTGCAAATTATCTTGGAAAATAAATATTTGGTCACCTAAAAACATGCAAGATTTCTGGCTCTCACAGACCTGTAACTTCTTTAAGAGGCTCTCTGTCCTCCACTCATTACCTGTGGTAATGGCACATGTTTGAACTTGTTATTCTCATGGAGTTTTTCTCATGATGCTAGCAGGGATCTCACCGAGGTCACTGCAGTTCAGCCCGGCTGGGAACGCAGCCTCAATGACCGGTAGTGACATCGATGACATCACCACCAGTCTCTGAGGCTGTACTGGTAGCAGTTTAGTCACTAGTGGTTCTTAGCCTGGACGGATGCATCTTGGCACCATCCAGGTTGAAAACTGTTTATCCCCCAGACATAGATTACGGCGTGGGACAGAATGACGAACAGGTATGATATATTAAAAACACACATGTGACATGCACAATGTGAACAAGTCTGTTGGACCATGTTCACACCACCCTGACAGAAACACAAACAAAAAGCACAGAATGACAAATGTGCAAAAATACCAAATGCTGATAAAAGGTAATAACAAACACAGGGTATTTAGTCGATACGTTTTTTTGCAAAAAAAATGTATGCCAAGCTGCTTCACCAACGTCAAGGTAACCTGTTGTGAGTTCATTTTTCCCTTCACCATTGAGGTCTGATGAACTCCCTCCACAGGTGAAGGAAGGTAGTGAGGCTGATTACCAAACACATGGGCAGCTAGATGATGACTGGGTGGCTGGAATTGAGGACTGGATATAAGGCTGCCGACGCCCTTGTTCCTGGCTGATGATTTTCCTGCTGGATTCTTGGAGACCAGTCTGATTCCTGAATCTCAAAGCTAAGTTTTTCTGCTCTGCTTTGTACTCTTCAGTTTTGTTTTTGTTTTGCCTTGTTTTTTGGGAGTTCTGCCATCCCCGGCCGGGGGTGAGCTGAATTCCATTTTTGTCTCTGATCTGTTGATCTTTTGCTCTGTCTTCAGAATATACCTGAGTGCTGATATAGTCTTTTGAAGCCTAGCGACTTCAGGGCCTGTTTTTCCTATCAGTCGGTTGGCTCATTTTGATAGGGTTTTTGCGGATGGTAGACAGCAGCTTTCCTATCCTGTCCTATGTAGTTAGCTTGGGCCCCCATCATTTGCTCAACTTATCTTTCTATCTGTGTTAGTGTTTTCATCTTGCTTCACCGTCATTATATGTTGGGGGCTGCCTATTGCTTTGGGGTCTGCTCTGGGGCAGTGTAGTTTTTCCCCTTTCTGTCTTTAGGCTATGTAGTTCTCCGGCTGTGATCGAGGGGTCTAGGGCACCGTAGGAACCCCCCACTGCTACTGCTAGTTGTTGTGGATAGGTTCAGGGGTCTGCAATCCGATAGCTGCCAACCTCTCTGGTTTTTCTGGACTTAGCTGGTATTTTGTTTTTTCCTCCTTCGGTGACTCATCATAACAGAATCACCAGCCATACCGCAGATCCTAGGGTACTCAATAGCAGGAGAGAATTGTAAAATAAAAAAAAAAATAAAAAAAGGGAAAAAAAAAGGTGTCAGAATTTTTTTTTTTGTGCATATTTTTTCCTCTATATCTCTGAGGTCGTAGGAGGAATTTTTCTCTCAATGGAGATGAAGCAATTGTCTGATCGTGTGGAGCAGCTTGCTGCTGAAGTGCGGGGAATTTCTGCCTATCTTGCTCATTCACATGCTGCTGAACCAAAGATTCCTACTCAGGATGTATTTTTGGGGGATCGGTCTAAATTCTTGAATTTCAAGAATAATTGTACATTATTTTTTGCCTTGAAGCCTAACTCGTCGGGGAACTCCGCGCAGCAGGTTAAAATTGTCATCTCTTTGCTGCACGGCGATCCCCAGGATTGGGCGCTTTCTTTGAAACCTGATGATCCTATTCTGAATAATGTGAATGCATTTTTTCAAGCCTTGGGGTTGTTGTATGATGAACCTAATGCTATTGATCAGGCTGAAAAGACCCTGTTGGCATTAAGCCAGGGTCGGGATTCGGCAGAGTTGTACTGTCAAAAATTCCGAAAGTGGGCGGTCCTTACTACCTGGAATGATGGTGCCTTGGCAGCCCTCTTTCGGAAGGGTTTGTCAGAAACTGTAAAAGATACTATGGTGGGATTTCCTGTTCCCTCTGGTGTTGACGATTCTATGTCATTAGCCATTCAGGTGGATCGGCGTTTACGTGAAAGCAAAACTACACGAGAGATGTTGCCACATGTTGAACAAATGTCTGAACCTATGCAATGTGATAGCGTTTTGTCTAGGGCGCAACGTCAGGAGTTCAGAAGGCATAATAAGCTGTGTTTTTTTTGTGGAGATGCCTCGCATATTATTTCTGTCTGCCCTAAACGAGAGAAACGTTGTGCACACACGTTTTCTGTGGGTGGTGTTCAACCCAAGTTTATTCTGGCAATTACTCTGATCTGCTCCCTGTCCACATTTTCCGCCAAGGCTTTTGTGGATTCAGGAGCAGCTCTTAACCTGATGGACTTGGATTTTGCTAAACGTTGTGGATTTCCTATGACACCTCTGCGGACGCCTATCCCTTTGAGGGGTATTGATGCTACTCCTTTGGCGAAGAATAAACCTCAGTTTTGGACCCAGGTGGTAATGTGGGTCGCCCCAGACCATCAAGAAAATTGCAGATTTTTGGTGTTGCATAATTTGCATGATACCATTGTTCTGAGGTTTCCCTGGTTGCAAATTCATAATCCAGTTCTGGATTGGAAATCTTTGTCTGTGGTGAGTTGGGGTTGTCGGTGTGCCCTTAGTAGAGTTGAGCGATACCGTCCGATACTTCAAAGTATCGTATCGGATGGTATCGGCCGATCTTTAAAAAAAGTATCGGTATCGCCGATTCCGATACCGGAAGTCCCATTCAAGTCTATGGGACTTCCGGTATCGGAATAAGAAAAACCCTTTCCTGCCCTTGTACAGCCTCTCTGGGGTCTGTACGGGCCTTTCGGGGGGCTGTGCCGGCCTGCCAGGGGGTCTGTGCAGGCTCCGGTGGTCTGTGCCGGCCTGCCGGTGGTCTGTGCAGGCTCCGGGGGGCTGTGCCGGCCTGCCGGGGGGCTGTGCCGGCCTGCCGGTGGTCTGTGCAGGCTCCGGGGGGCTGTGCCGGCCTGCCAGGGGGCTGTGCCGGCCTGCCGGGGGGCTGTGCCGGCCTGCCGGTGGTCTGTGCAGGCTCCGGGGGTCTGTGCAGGCATCGTCCGATGGGACTACAAGTCCCATCGGGCGATGCCTGCTACCATGACAGTGATTGACACATTAGCCAATGATGGGACAGTAGTAGTCCCATCATCCGGCTAATGTGTTAAATGTAAAAAAAAAAAAAAAAAAATTACATGCTACATACATACAACATGCATACTACATACATGCTACATACATACTACATACTACATACATGCTACATTCATACTACATAAATACTACATGCAACATACATACTACATGTATACTACATGCATGCTACATACATACTGCATGCTACATACATACCACATATATACTACATACATACTACATGCATGCTACATGCATGCTACATGCTACATACATAGCACATATATACTACATGCATGCTACATACATACTACATGCTACATACTACATATATACTACATGCATGCTACATACATACTACATGCATGCTACATGCATGCTACATACATACCACATACATACTACATACATACTACATACTACATATATACTACATGCATGCTACATACATACTACATGCTACATACATACCACATACATACTACATACATGCTACATACTACATACATACTACATACATACTACATGCATGCTACATACATACTACATGCATGCTACATACATACTACATGCCACATACATACCACATACATACTACATACATACTACATACATACTACATGCTACATACATACTACATATATACTATATGCATGCTACATACATACTACATGCTACATACATACCACATACATACTACATACATGCTACATATATACTACATGCATGCTACATACATACTACATATATACTACATGCATGCTACATACATACTGCATGCTACATGCATGCTACATACATACTACATACATACTACATGCTACATACATACCACATATATACTACATACATACAATACATTCATACAATACATACATAGACATACAGTACATATAACATAGAGTAACATACTTACCAATACTTGTCACATTGTTCCCCGAAGCCATTGTCTTTTCCGGAATAAATATTAACATAACAAACCACAAAAATACTCACCCACGATCCGAAGCAGTCCACGAGTGTGTCCCACGACGATCTTGGGTAGAGAACTGCAGCATCAGCTGTTGCTGCCGTTCTCTACGAGCTGCAGGAATCCAATGACGGAAGGTAGGTATCCTTCCGCACTGTATTCCTCCGCCACTTAAAAAAAAAAAAAGTCCCTAGTCTCACTTTATGCCATTGCTGTGTGGGAATTTCCCACGCAGCAATGGCATAAAGTGAGACTAGGGACTTTTTTTTTTTTAAGTGGCGGAGGAATACAGTGCGGAAGGATACCTACCTTCCGTCATTGGATTCCTGCAGCCCGTAGAGAACGGCAGCATCATCTGATGCTGCAGTTCTCTACCCAAGATCGTCGTGGGACACACTCGTGGACTGCTTCGGATCGTGGGTGAGTATTTTTGTGGTTTGTTATGTTAATATTTATTCCGGAAAAGACAATGGCTTCGGGGAACAATGTGACAAGTATTGGTAAGTATGTTTCTCTATGTTATATGTACTGTATGTCTATGTATGTATTGTATGAATGTATTGTATGTATGTAGTATATATGTGGTATGTATGTAGCATGTAGTATGTATGTAGTATGTATGTAGCATGCATGTAGCATGCAGTATGTATGTAGCATGCATGTAGTATATATGTAGTATGTATGTAGCATGCATGTAGTATATATGTAGCATGTATGTAGTATGTATGTAGCATGTAGTATGTATGTAGCATGCATATAGTATATATGTAGTATGTATGTAGCATGTAGTATGTATGTAGTATGTATGTGGTATGTATGTGGCATGTAGTATGTATGTAGCATGCATGTAGTATGTATGTAGCATGCATGTAGTATGTATGTAGTATGTATGTAGTATGTAGCATGTATGTAGTATGTATGTGGTATGTATGTAGCATGTAGTATGTATGTAGCATGCATGTAGTATATATGTAGTATGTAGTATGTATGTAGTATGTATGTGGTATGTATGTAGCATGCATGTAGCATGCATGTAGTATATATGTAGTATGTAGCATGTAGTATGTATGTAGCATGCATGTAGTATATATGTAGTATGTAGCATGTAGTATGTATGTAGCATGCATGTAGTATATATGTGCTATGTATGTAGCATGTAGCATGTATGTAGTATGTATGTAGTATATATGTAGTATGTATGTAGTATATATGTAGTATGTATGTAGCATGTAGTATGTATGTAGTATTTTTTTTTTTTTTTTTTTAACATTTAACACATTAGCCGGATGATGGGACTACTACTGTCCCATCATTGGCTAATGTGTCAATCACTGTCATGGTAGCAGCCATCGCCCGATGGGACTTGTAGTCCCATCGGACGATGCTTGCACAGACCCCCGGACATCAGCACAGCCCCCCGGCAGGCCGGCACAGCCCCCCGGCAGGCCGGTACAGACCCCCACAGGGTGCACAGACCACCGGCAGGCCGGCACAGCCCCCCGGCAGGCCGGTACAGACCCCCACAGGGTGCACAGACCACCGGCAGGCCGGCACAGCCCCCCGGCAGGCCGGTACAGACCCCCACAGGGTGCACAGACCACCGGCAGGCCGGCACAGCCCCCCGGCAGGCCGGTACAGACCCCGGGCAGTCCACACAGCCCCCCGGCAGGCCGGCACAGCCCCCCGGCAGGCCGGCAGAGACCCCCGGAAGGCCCGAAATGACGGCGCATCATGATGCGCACACACCGCGCATCATGATGACGTCAGTCTGTCAATCAACTTTGAACTTCCGATTCCGATGCCGAATTCCGATATTGAAAAAATATCGGAAGTCGGTATCGGAATTCCGATACAGCAAGTATCGGCCGATACCCGATACTTGCGGTATCGGAATGCTCAACACTAGCCCTTAGTGATGCTCCTGTTTTCTCCACCTCTCCCCAGTCGCATGATGTTCCTGACTATTTGGCTGACTTTTATGATGTATTTAGTGAGAATGAGTCTGCGTCTTTGCCTCCTCATAGGAGTTATGACTGTGCAATTGAGTTTAACCCGGGGTGTAAATTCCCCAAGGGTTGGCTTTTCAATTTATCTGTACCCGAGCACGAGGCTATGCGATCCTATATTAAGGAGGCATTGGAGAAGGGTCATATTAGACCATCCTCTTCACCCTTAGGTGCTGGGTTTTTTTCGTGGCTAAAAAGGATGGTTCATTAAGGCCTTGTATTGATTATTGTGCCCTCAACAAAATTACTGTTAAATATCAGTATCCGTTAACCCTGATTTCTGATCTATTCTCCAGAGTTAAAGGTGCTTGCTCGTTTACCAAGCTTGACCTCAGGGGGGCTTATAATCTTATTCGCATTAAGCATGGGGATGAATGGAAGACGGCGTTTAATACTCCGGAGGGACATTTTGAGTACCTGGTGATGCCTTTTGGGCTCACTAATGCCCCTTCTGTCTTCCAGTGCTTCATGAACGATATATTCCGAGACTTTGTGGATAAATTTTTGATTATCTATCTGGATGATATTTTGATCTTCTCCAAGAATTGGGACTTTCATGTGGAACATGTGGAACATGTTCGGACTGTGTTCTGGATTTTGAGGGAGAATTCCCTGTATGTCAAGGGATCTAAATGCCTTTTTGGGGTACAGAGGATTTCATTTTTGGGATTTATTTTGTCTCCGTCAACTTTTGAAATGGACCCGGCCAAGGTACAGGCCATTTATGATTGGGTTCAGCCCACTTCTTTGAAGGCCCTCCAGAAGTTTTTGGGTTTTGCTAATTTTTATCGGAAATGTATAGCTAATTTTTCTGGTATTGCCAAGCCATTGACGGATTTGACTAGGAAGGGTGCTGATGTGCTGAATTGGTCTCCGGAGGCTGTTTCTTCCTTTCAGGAGCTGAAGCGAAGATTCACTTCTGCTCCGGTTTTGCGGCAACCTGATGTCTCACTCCCGTTTCAGGTGGAGGTGGACGCTTCTGAGATTGGTGCAGGAGCGGTGTTGTCCCAAAAAGATCCTGTGACATCTAAAATGAATCCTTGTGCTTTCTTTTCCCGAAAGTTCTCCCCATCCGAACGCAACTAAGATGTGGGGAATCGGGAACTGTTGGCCATGAAATGGGCATTTGAGGAGTGGAGACATTGGTTGGAGGGAGCCAAACACCAAGTCGTGGTCCTTGCTGACCACAAGAATTTGATTTACCTGGAGTCGGCCAAGCGCTTGAATCCTAGACAGGCTAGGTGGGCCTTGTTTTTCTCACGTTTTGATTTTGTGGTCTCTTTTCTTCCGGGCACTAAGAATGTCAAGGCAGACGCCCTCTCTAGGAGTTTCCTTGCCGATTATCCTGTTGTGACTAAGCCTGCTACCATCTTAGGCGAGGGGGTTGTTCTTTCTGCCATCTCGCCCGATTTGAGATGTGCTCTGGAAGAGTTTCAGGACAAACCTGAGCGTTGTCCCAGTGGAAAGTTGTATGTTCCTGACCAGTGGAGGAAGAGAGTGATGTCTGAAGTTCATTGCTCTGCATTGGCTGGTAATCCAGGTATTTTTGGTACTAGAGATCTGGTGAGTCGGTCTTTTTGGTGGCCCACCTTGTCTCATGATGTCAGGAATATTGTGCAGTCCTGTGGGACTTGCTCCCGGTCTAAACCTTGTTCTCGCTCTACTGGCTTGTTGATGCCTTTGCCGGTGCCCAGGAGGCCATGGACCCATATTTCAATGGATTTTATCTCTGATATGCCTGTCTCTCTGAGAATGACTGTTATTTGGGTGATTTGTTATAGATTCTCTAAGATGGTCCATCTTGTACCACTCCCTAAGTTGCCATCTTCCTCTGAGTTGGTGCCCTTGTTTTTGCAACAGGTGGTTCGCTTGCACGGGATTCCTGAGAACATTGTATCTGACAGAGGAGTTCAGTTTGTGTCTAGATTTTGTAGGACTTTCTGTTCCAAGCTGGGAATTCAGTTGTCCTTCTCCTCTGCGTTTCACTCTCAGACCAATGGGCAGACGGAGAGAACAAACCAGACTTTGGAGTCGTATTTGAGATGTTTTATTTCTGCCAATCAGGATGATTGGGTTTCATTTTTGCCCTTGGCCAAATTTGCTTTAAATAATAGAGCTAGTTCTGCCACTTTGATGTCACCTTTTTTTTGTAACTTTAGTTTTCACCCTCGATTTTCTTCAGGGCAGGTGGAGCCTTCTGCCTGCCCAGGTGTTGACACTCTGGTGGAGAGAATGCACTAGATCTGGGACCAAGTAGTGGATAAGTTGTCTCTCTCCCAGGAAAAGGCCCAGCGGTTTTCCAACCGGCGTAGGACCGTTAGTCCCCAGTTTAAGGTGGGTGATATGGTTTGGTTGTCATCAAAAAATATCGCTATGAAGGTGGCTTCTCCTAAGTTTAAGCCTAGATTTATTGGACCTTACAAGATTTTGGAGATTATTAATCCGGTCTCTTTTCGGTTGGCTCTTCCTGTCACATTTAAAATTCATAATGTGTTCCATAAGTCCTTGTTGAAGAGGTTTGTTGAACCAGTAGTTCCTGTGGTGGCACCTCCTGACCCTATATTGGTTGAAGGTAACATGGAATATGAGGTAGAGAAAATACTGGATTCCCGTCTGGCTAGACGGAGACTCCAGTATTTGGTTAAGTGGAAGGGTTATGGTCAGGAGGATAATTCCTGGGTCTCTGCCTCTGATATTCATGCCGAAAGATTGGTGCGTGCCTTTCATCGGGCACACCCGGATCGCCCTGGTGGCATGGATGAGGGTTCGGTGACCCCTCCTCAAGGGGGAGGTACTGTTGTGAGTTCATTTTTCCCTTCACCATTGAGGTCTGATGAACTCCCTCCTCTGGTGAAGGAAGGTAGTGAGGCTGATTACCAAACACATGGGCAGCTAGATGATGACTGGGTGGCTGGAATTGAGGACTGGATATAAGGCTGCCGATGCCCTTCTTCCTGGCTGGTGATTTTCCTGCTGGATTCTTGGAGACCAGTCTGATTCCTGCATCTCAAAGCTAAGTTTTTCTGCTCTGCTTTGTACTCTTCAGTTTTGTTTTTGTTTTGCCTTGTTTTTTGGGAGTTCTGCCATCCCCGGCCGGGGGTGAGCTGAATTCCATTTTTGTCTCTGATCTGTTGATCTTTTGCTCTGTCTTCAGAATATACCTGAGTGCTGATATAGTCTTTTGAAGCCTAGCGACTTCAGGGCCTGTTTTTCCTATCAGTCGGTTGGCTCATTTTGATAGGGTTTTTGCGGATGGCAGACAGCAGCTTTCCTATCCTGTTCTATGTAGTTAGCTTGGGCCCCATCATTTGCTCAACCTATCTTTCTATCTGTGTTAGTGTTTTCATCTTGCTTCACCGTCATTATATGTTGGGGGCTGCCTATTGCTTTGGGGTCTGCTCTGGGGCAGTTTAGTTTTTCCCCTTTCTGTCTTTAGGCTATATAGTTCTCCGGCAGTGATCGAGGGGTCTAGGGCACCGTAGGAACCCCCACGGCTACTGCTAGTTGTTGTGGATAGGTTCAGGGGTCTGCAATCCGATAGCTGCCAACCTCTCTGGTTTTTCTGGACTTAGCTGGTATTTTGTTTTTTCCTCCTTCGGTGACTCATCATAACAGTAACCCGTATTGAAGCAGTCCCTATCTAATGTATTTAAAACCTGAACATATGAACAGTGTTGCTGATTACTGTTATATGTCTTATTGCAAGGTATTTTTGCACATTTGTCATTCTGTGCTTTTTGTTTAGGTATGATATATTGTTGCTTTTTTATTTTACTTTTATTACAGTAGAATGAGGGCTTTGCTGGAATTAGGCATTTAAATAAAAATGGTTAACTGTGTTTAGTCTTATTTCAAATAAAGGACTTTATTCTGGCTGTGTGTTTATTTACCATACAACTATAGAATTAGTAATGGATAGGTGTCTTATACTGTAGATGCCTCTCCAATACCAATCTGTGGGCTTGATGTCACCTGACAATACAAAGGTGACATCAACCCCACAAATATTACCTCACTTGCCACCGCTACAGAGCAAGTGGGAAGAGCCGGGCAAAGCACCAGAATTGGCCCATCTAATAGATGTGCCTTTTCTGGGCAGGCAGCTGTGGGCTGCTATTTTTAGGATGGGGGCCATTATTCATGGCCCCTAACCAGCCTGAGAATACAAGTGCCCAGCTGTCTGCTTTAGCCTGGTTGGTTGTCAAAAATGGGGGGACCCCATGCCGTTTTTTTAATTATTTATTTACATAATTATAAAAAACTGCATGGGGACCCCTTCTATTCTTGCTAACTAGCCTTGCTGAAGCTGATAGCTGAGAGTTGCAGCCCTCAGCTGTGGATTTTGTCTGACTAGGTGGCAAAAATACAGAGGAACACATGCCATTTTTTTAATTTATTTACAACACAGGAGTGGCAGATGAATACTCCCATCCGCCGCTCCTGCTCTAGCTGTTATTAGGGACAGCAGGTGTTGGATGATGGGAGCAGTTGTCCCATCAGCTGACACCAGTGACCGGATGTAAGCTTTTTACCTCCGATCACAGCTGCGCTCTCACACTGTCTTTTCACAGCGTGGGAAGGGCGGCTCTCTGACCGGCAGGGATGATTTCACAGCCGATCAGAAGCGGTGCTTGCTGCACTGCCATGCACTTGACAGCGCGACAAACACCCGGTGTTCGGGCAGCCAAACCCGAAGTCCATGTTCGGTGTCCGTACCCGAACAGTAAGTGTTCGGTATGGATGCCGAAATTAACTGTTCAGGTTCACCCATCTCTATTAATAACATCATTAATAGCAGTCAAGATGTGTAAGTGTGGAAATTTCTGTTTATGGAACTCAATACTTAATAAATTGAGATTTTTTTGAACATTTTGTTTCCATTTATTCATCATTTACATGTCAGTAACATGTCTCTATTTTGTCATTTTTACAATTCTATATCTTTTCCTTCTTTGTGTTTCAATATTAAAGTTTATTCTTTGTTGCACCACATGACAAAGAGGTTAATTATGTGTGGCATTGTGATGTTTGGTCAATAAAAGAAGAGTTTTGATTGCAGAATGAGTGAAGCAATAATGAGTTTGGGAGACTCGAATAGTTATTTGGAGCATGGCATCCTGGGATCTGGCCCGTACACGGTCACTAATGTGCTTCAGGCAGGATCTTTTCCTGTTCTGCAAAATTTGTTTACATTTCTCACAGTCTCGGAGGAGTAATACTCTGGCTTTAATACTTCAGTTGTTTTTAGCCTTTTTTTCGTGTTCAAAGTAGAGCATGTGATGCTGACGGTTGTTTATATTATGTATCACACATGTTTTATACATTTAGCCCTGCATGACCTGTGTGTAAGAAAATTTCCCATTATTGCTTTAACTTAGTCTCTCATTTTATGTATAGTACTAGCAATGACATCATGTGGTTACACAATTGTGAAACTGAAAAAAAAATCTATTAACTGCTTACTTTTTTAATATGTAGCAGAGCTATGGATGAGAATTCTGTAGGAAAAGCCAGCCATTCTGCAAGACTGCGAGACCTGAAATCCACATATCTCTAGATCTAATTACTATATTAGTACTGGAAATCTTTAGGGGAAAACCAAACCAGTGGCTGTATGGTAGGAGACCACCAAGCTTCTGCAATGTTTGTTGACTTTAGCACACCATCATCCTTGCAGATGCCTACATCCACTTACAATTTATGTAAGGTTAGAACTCTGTGGCTTCATGTCATACTGTTAGGGTGGGGCAAGAAGACTTAGATTTGGCTATTTCATGTGTATCTTACCAGAGGATCTATGACAGAAATTTAAAGTTGTCACTTACATTTCTTGCATTGATTTTCCATGGATGAGATTTAGCTCATTTGTCTTTCAATGGGTCTAATCTGTGGCCTTTCCGTGCGGACTCCATGACAAGATTCAACATCAACAGCTGATTCTTATCTATTTTTTTCTGATAAATGGGTAACAATTAGTGCAGATTTTTCTTGGAGCACCTGAGTGGTATAATATACCCTATTAATTTGCATTGCATGGAGAATGTTAGCTGAGGATAAGTATTTAGGCACAGATCTGGCCCATAAATCCTCCTCTAATGCAAAATGTGTAAAAAGGGCCTTGAAGTACATAGAATCATAGAATCATAGAATCGTAGAGTTGGAAGGGACCTCCTGGGCCATCTGGTCCAACTCCCTGCTCAAAGCAGGATTCGCTAAATCATCCCAGTCAGATGTCTGTCCAGCCTCTGTTTGAAGACTTCCATTGAAGGAGAACTCACCACTTCTCGTGGCAGCCTGTTCCACTCATTGATCACTCTAACTGTCAAAAAGTTTTTTCTAATATCTAATCTGTGTCTCCTCCCATTCAGTTTCATCCAATTGCTTCTAGTCTTTCCTTGTGCAAATGAGAATAAAGTTGATCCTTCTACAATGTGACAGCCCTTTAGATATTTGTAGACAGCTATTAAGTCTCATCTCAGTCTTCTCTTTTGCAAACTAAACATTCCCAAATCCTGCAACCTTTCCTCATAAGACAGGGTTTGCAGACCGGTCACCATTCTGGTCGCTCTTTTCTGAACTTGCTCCAGTTTGTTGATGTCTTTTTTAAAATGTGGTGCCCAAAACTGGACACAATATTCCAGATGAGGTCTGACCAAAGAGGAGTAGAGGGAAATAATGACTTCACGTGATCTAGACTGTATGCTTCTGTTAATACATCCTAGAATTGCATTTGCCTTTTTTGCTGCTGCATCACACTGTTGACTCATATTCAGTCTGTGATCTATTAGTATACCCAAGTCTTTTTCACATGTGCTGTCACTTAGCCCTATTCCTCCCATTCTATATATGCTTTTTTCATTTTTATTGCCCAGATGTAGTACTTTGCATTTCTCCCTGTTAAAAACCATTCTGTTAGTTGCTGCCCACTTCTCCAGTTTATTTAAATCTTTTTGAATCCTCTCTCTCTCTTCTCTAGTATTAGCTATCCCTCCTAGCTTTGTGTCATCAGCAAATTTAATCAGTTTACCCTCAATTCCTTCATCTAAATCGTTGATAAAGATGTTGAACAATACAGGGCCCAGGACAGAGCCCTGTGGTACCCCACTTGAGACATTCTTCCAACTGGATGTGCAGCCATTTATGACCACTCTTTGGGTCCGATCACTAAGCCAGTTATGAATCCACCTAACAGTTGCCTTGTCCATTCCATACTTAGTCATTTTTTCAATAAGGATTGTATGAGAGACTTTGTCAAATGCTTTGCTGAAGTCAAGATATACTATATCTACAGCATTTCCTTGATCCACCCAATCAGTGATACCATCATAGAAGGAAATTAAGTTAGTCTGACATGACTTATTAGTTACAAACCCATGCTGACTCTGTTTAATCACTTCATTCTTATCCAGGTATTGACATACATGTTGTTTAATAATTTGTTCAAAGATCTTTCCTGGTATAGAAGTCAGACTCACCGGCCTATAGTTGCCTGGGTCCACCTTCTTCCCCTTTTTGAAGATAGGAACAACATTTGCTCTTCTCCAGTCTTCTGGCACTTCTCCTGTTCTCCAAGAATTTTTCAAAGATTATGGAGAGGGGTTCAAAAATTTCTTCTGCTATCTCCTTCAGTACTCTGGGGTGTAATTCATCTGGACCAGGAGACTTGAATTCATTTAGGTTAGCTAAGTGTTTCCTCACTATCTTTCTGTTTATAGATATCCTGGATTCTTCTATTCCCTTAATAGGACAGTGAATAACAGTTGATGTTACATTTCCTTTCTGAGAGAAAACAGATGCAAAATAGGAATTTAAAAGTTCAGCCTTCTCAACATCCTGTCTTACCATTTCATCATTTTCATCCTGTAAAAATCCTATAGCATCTTTGACTTTTCTTTTACTTTTGACATATCCCCAAAATCCTTTATTATTGCTTTTGACATCTCTTGCAAGCATCAATTCATTTTCAGCTTTAGTAATCTGATTTGTGCCCTGCAGGTTCTGCAGACAGCATTATATTCTTCTTTAGATATGCCTCCCTCTTTCCATTTTATAAACATTTTTTTCTTCCTTTTTAGCATGTGCTTAAGTTCTGTGTTCATCCATCTTGGTTTCCTTAAATGCTTCCTATTCTTCCCTCTTTTCGGAATTGTTAACAACTGTGCTTTGAGAATTTCATTTTTCAAGATTTCCCATCCTTCCTGGACATTTTTGTCTTTAAGGATATCCAGCCATTGGATCACTCCAATTCTCTTTCTGAATCCCTTAAAATCTGCCTTTCTGAAATCTAACCTTGACGTCTGAGTCTTCACAGGTCTTCCGCCTCTAGTTATCCAAAATTCTAAAAATTCATGGTCGCTACCTCCTAGGGTCTCAGCCACTTTTACCTCCTCAACCATTTCCTCCTTGTTTATAAGGATTAGATCCAAAGTAGCAGTTCCCCTTGTTTTCTCCCTTACCTTTTGGAAGATAAAGTTGTCAGCAAGAGAGGATAAGAATTTCCTTGACCTGTTAGTTTTGTCTGAGAGAGATTCCCAACAAATGTCTGGATAGTTGAAATCTCCCATGACAACTATGTCATATTTTTTGGAGAACTTGGCCATTTGATGCATAAAGAGTTCATCCATATCTTCAGCTTGCACAGGCGGCCTGTAGTAAATGCCTACAATGGTGTCTTTTCCATTGTTCTGTCCTTGTATTCTTACCCAAACAGTTTCCACAGAACTCCCAGTCTCTGAAGCTTCAATCTCTGTGCAGATATACACATTTCTAACATACAATGCGACACCCCCTCCTCGTTTATCAAGTCTGTTTCTTGCAAATAAGTTGTATCCTTCTAGTCTTGTATTCCAATCATGTGCATTGTCCCACCAAGTTTCAGTGATTCCAATGACATCATATTTCTTTTCCTGTGTTAGTAGTTCCAATTCTCCTTGTTTGTTGCCCATGCTTTGTGCATTAGTATAGAAAAATTTTAGTTTGTGATTGGTTTCTCTTTCTCCAATATTTTTATTAATTAGATTCTTTTGTCTTTGTTCTTCCTTTCCACTTCTAATAGCAGAGTTCTCAATAGCATTTGTCAGGTGTATGGCTTTTTCTGGTCTTTTGCTTCCCTTCCCATGTTGTTCTAGTTTAAAGCTCTCCTTACAAGTGTAGCAAGGCGACTTCCAAATACATGCTTTCCAGTCTTCGTAAGGGGCACCCCATCTCTAGCAAGTAGTCCATCGTATAAGTAGTTCACTCCGTGATCCAGAAATCCAAATTGTTGCTGACGGCACCATCGACGTAGCCAGTTGTTCACCTGCAGAATCTAATTCCACCTCCTTGTTCCATGGCCATCCACTGGGAGGATGGAAGAGAAGACCACCTGCACTCCCAGTTCTTTCACTTTCTTGCCTAAGTCTTCAAAGTCTCTGCAGATGGTTTCCAGGTCGTTTCTTGCGGTGTCATTTGTCCCCACATGTAGTAGCAGGAATGGGTAGTCATCTGTAGGTCTGAAGAGTCCTGATATCCTGTCAGACACATCTTTAATTTTTGCACCTGGAAGACAGCACATTTCTCTTGAAGTTATATCCGGTCTGCAGATAGCGGCCTCTGTTCCTCTCAACAGGGAATCCCCCATGACCACCACTCTCCGTTTCTTCTTCACAACATTTATCTTTCTCCATCCAGGAGGACTCTGAAGGCGTACAAGGTTGCTGTTTGTTGGCAAAGTCTTATCCTGATGTATTTCTTCATCGTTTTCCTGCGTGAGAGCCTGGTACTGGTTTCTGAGCAGTATGGGTGCTAACTGCCTCCTGATCATCCTGCTTCTCTGGGTCACATGTCTCCATTCCTCTGTTTCTTCAGGTGCACTTCGAATTTCTTCTCTTTCTGTAACATGAAGAGATAATTCTGCTCTGTTCAAGAACTCTTCACCTTCTTTAATGATCCTCAACGTAGCTAACCTCTCTTCGAGATTTTGCAACTTTTCCTCCAACAGGGACACAAGCTTGTATTTGTGGCATGTGAAGTTTGGCTTTTCCACTGGTAAATCTGTGAACATGTAGCAAGAAATGCAGCTCACCAAATGGCTCCTGGCCTCTTCCATCTTGAGATTTCTTAAAAATGGTGAAAGATGAGCCAAAAGTTTTCCCAATTTCCTCTTTTCAGCTGCAACGGCCAAAACCCAGTGATCATTGAGCTCGCGGAGACTCTTCACTTATTCCAGAAGGCACTGGGAATATGCAAATGATCTCCTCAAGACTCTTCCCCTGGTTTTCCGATTTCCTCTTTTCAGCTGCAACGGCTAAAACCCAGTGATCGTTGAGCTCGCGGAGGCTCTTCACTTATCCCAGAAGGCACTGGGAATATGCAAATGATCTCCTCAAGACTCTTTCCCTGGTTTTTCCAGTAACATTTTTTTACAGTAACATTTGGTGGAATTTTTCAGCTGTGGATGAATATAAGCGTGCAGTCAGACGGCCATATTACTCGCCCGAGGATTGCATCACAATTCTCCTACTTGCCACCGGCTCTCCTAACCTGAGCGTGACAGCTGCATACAAATACATGCTACCACACTCAGGTTAGGAGAGCCGCCGGCCAGTCCAAGGAATGTGATGTGATCCTTGCACGAGTAATACGGCAGTCTGACTGCTCCCTACTGCAGTTGAAAGTCAATAGTAAGTAATTTCTTTTCTGAGATAAATAGTTCATGGTGGAGCTTTCTTAGCCAAGTCCTCATGAACAATATGGGGATTTAAGCTGCAGATTCACTGCAGATTTCACTTCTATGCATTACAGGGGTGAAATCCATGCTGAAAATTCTCAGCATGTACACATCTGTCACAGGTGTGTCATGGGTGACTGACACTCATCCTGGATCCAGCTGTAGGTTTTTGCGATTAGCTCATGCACCTTCTTGATTTTTGTATCTCTGTTGTAGAGTGATATCACTCTCCATTTAGGACCCAATGGTTACCTCCACCTTCTGCTGCTAATTAGACACTTTTGATGAAGGTTTATATTCATTCCGTGTCTGCAGCATGTTGCTGGTGTTAGCTCTTACTTGTCTCTGTCTAGTTGGAAGTCTTAATACAAAAAGGGTGGGGGAACAAGAGGTGCAATAGTGCCCTATCACTAGTGACACTACGATGTGAGTGGTGTAATGCAGTTCCACTCACCTATTCCGGTTGTGTGACCCACAACTGGCTTGAAGACATAACACAGTATCAGCTGCTGCAGGACCTCCACCGACCACTCCAAAGTGGAAAAACTGCCAGAGAATATGGGAAGCAAGATGTGCCACAGTCCGCGCTGCTGAATCCACAAAATCACCTGGGATGCAAGATGTAGTAACAAAGTACTGCTTTATTCCTTCCTACGCGTTTCGGCGCCCTTCCTGGCACCTTCCTCAGGGATATAGTTGGAAGTCTTAATCTTTGGTTAGTTCCTTCTCAGAAGACTCTTGAAGGATTGCTGGTGTGACATCTCGGTTGTCTTTGCAAGTGTTCCCCTCGTTCATCTACCCACTCTGTCTTTAGTTGTATTGGGAACCGACTAGTGCTCACCCCATCCCTTCCCTAACCAGGACATATCACTAAGGTCAGGCAGGGATTAGGTTCCTGCTTAGCGATAGGTGCAGAATCTATATAGGGACGGTTAGGGCAGACAGAGTGATTTTAGATCTGCCTAGGGGTCTCCACTCCCCACTTCCCTAGTGTTTGTGCTCCCCATTGTTGTGCACTTATCCTTCACCCAGCATGACAACATCATAAGAAAACTACAGATTTGTCATAACCAGTGTGTTTGCTTTTAAAAAGGAAAGTTTCGGTTACATATAGATGGCATTTTCATAACCACAGCCACATGTATTGCATTGTAATTTGCTATAGATTTGTAGTTCAGAATCCGCAGCATATACTAATGTCTAAACATGGCCTTAGTGTCAAACACCCAAATGTGAACTTGCAAAGACATTTAAGAGAGCACGAGTCATGATCCAACGTTGAATACGGGATTTTAATCTGCTCCCAAAACGCCAATCTCCAGGACCTCTTTAGCCTTCGTACTATTTCTTGGCCATGGATTTGCTGAGTATAAAAAAAAATATTAAAAAATCTCCAACTGCTCAATACTTACAGTCCTTTAGATCGACAAAAATTGCATAAAATCTATTTTCTGACTTTAGGAGTATCGTAGGAGTACCTTAGATGGCAGGATTCAGGTAAAATTAATCTGAATGGGGTTCAGAGGGAAACAAGTGTATTTCTGCAAGTCTTATTCAAACGAATGGTACAGTACAGTTGCTTCAACCATGTAACTATAATGATATTGTGCCACCAAGTGGACGAACATACTGTATATTACTACTTTTTTTACTACTCTTTTAAGTCAACACTTTTGAGTAACAATGTCTTTTCATTATTCAACAAAATCCCCAGAAATGATATTTTTCAATATGATGCATTTTCATTTAAATATGTTGGTTTACATACTAACCTTAGCACCTTATGATTGATCTTGTTTTATTTTCCCATTCAAACCCAAACCACCACATAATTTCAGTGCACGTCATAAGGATGAACTGTATTTTTAAGTTATGATTTTCACAAACTATTCACTCCACTGGCAGTCATATTTTATTTTTGTAAAATTAGAAATGTCAGTGTAATATAAGATCAAAAAAATATGCACAATGAAGAGAATTTTGAGTATTAACCCTTAAGTGACCGAGAGAATTTTGACATTAATGACTAAGCCAAATTTTACAATTCTGACCAATGTCACCTTATGAACTTATAACTCTGGAACACTTCAACGGATCCCACTGATTCTGAGATTTTTTTTCATGACATATTGTACTTCATGATAGGGTTAAAATTTCTTCGCTATGACTTGTGTTTATTTGTTAAAAAAATAACCGGAAATTTTACAATTTTCAAACTTTTAATTATTATGTCCTTAAATCGGAGACATATGTCACACAAAATAGTTAATAAATAACATTTCCCACTTGTCTACTTTACATCAGTACAATTTTGGAAACAATGTTTTTTTGTTAGGAAGCTATAAGGGCTAAAAGTTGATCAATGATTTCTCCTTTTTCCGATGAAATTTACTAAGGCTGGTTTCACATTAGCGCTTTTGTGCGCAGCGCATCGTGCACATGCGCACTGCGCACCTATGTTTAACATGACGTGCGCATGGTCTTGCGGACGCTTGCGTTTTTGTGCGCATGCGTTTTTTTGTCTTTCGCGCCAGGCACGCCAGACGCAACATGTTGCATTTTTTGGTCCGCCCTGTCTCGTCAAAAAAACGCATGTGCACGCTTGCGCACGGAATGCGCAAAAGCAACACATTGAAGTCTATGGGAACGCATGCGTGCGCATGGTCTTTCTTGCGCACGCTTGCGTTTTTGTGCACATGTGTTTTTGAGGTAAGCAAGTCTGGAATGTGGTCTAAACAATGGAAAAAATGTCACAACTATAAACGCGTACGCATAAAAAAACGCAAACGCATGCAAAAACGCATGTAAAACGCAAGCAACGCTGCGTTTTTTGACGCATCAGCGTACGCATGATGCTAAAAAAACGCGCTTTTGTTTTGCATTTGCATGCGTTTTTCTTTGCGTTTTTTATGTGCACGATGCGCTGCGCAAAAAAACGTTAATGTGAAACTAGCCTAAACAATTTTTTTAAGGCCCACATCACATTTGAAGTAATTTTGATGGGTCTATATTACAGTAGATACACAAGAGTCTCACCATTCTAAAAATTGCACCCCTCATGGTGCTCAAAACCACATTTATTAACCCTACAGGTGCTTCACAGTAACTGAAGCAATGTGGAAGGAACAAATGAACATATAATTTTTTGCACAAAAAATTTACTTTAAACCCAAACTTTTTTATTTTCACAAGGATAACAGAACAAAATGGACCCAAAAACGTGTTGTGCAATTTCTCTTGTATATATCAGTGCCTTATTTGTGGGGGAAATCTACTGATCTCAGTGCTGAAATCTCATCTCTCGAGAGCTGGGTTCCGAGATCCCATCTGCGCAAGTGCCGGCGGCCATTTTTACCAGAACCACAGCACACACAGAGGAACCGTGGAAATGCCGGTGCTCTGGCCTGTCGCACTATGTCGGCAGAGCCTCGGGCAGCACCGGGCACACACGCAGCACTGCTGGGCACAGGAGACACCCGCAACACCGGCCAGCAACCGCCGGACACCCGAACACCCCCTGATCACAACCTATGGTAAGGCATGTCTGCTTTGTAAGATGCACCCTCATTTCCCCCCAAAATTTGGGGAAAAAAGTGCATCTTACAAAGCGAAAAATACGGTATTCAATGTAAAATTTGCTGGAATAATTAGTGAACACCATGTGACATTCAGAGAGCCCCTGATGTGCCTAAAGAGTGGAAACCCCCCACAAGTGACCCATTTTGGAAACTACACCCTTCAAGGATTTTATTCAGGGATATAGTGAGCATTTTAAACCCACAGGTATGACACAGAATTTGATAACATTAGGTCGTCATATTGAATATGTCGTCATTAGTGTTGAGTGCAAGTCCTTGCTTCTCTAGTTTGCATCTTGTGCTCGCATATGTACCAAATATCGCAGGTGCCTACCCCGCAAGTTTCACATTTGTTATACAGCCAAAAAAACATGCGGGGATCTGCAATACTCTGTGCATACCTGAACACCCGATGCAAACTGGAGTAGAGAGCACTTGCACTCAAAACTATTTGTGAAAAAAATGGAAATTTGGCAAAAATTTTGAAAATTTTGCAATTTTCCAACTTTGAATTTTCATGCCCTTAAATCACAGAGATATAGTACACAAAATACTTAATAAGTAACATTTTCCACATGTTTACTTTACATCAGCACAATTTTGGAACTAAAATTTTTTTTTGTTAGGAAGTTAAAAGAGTTAAAAGTTGACCAGCGATTTCTCATTTTTACAACACCATTTTTTTTAAGGGACCACATCACATTTGAAGTCACTTTGAGGGGTCTATATGATAGAACATATCCAAAAGTAACACCATTCTAAAAACTGCACCCCTCAAGGTGCTCAAAATCACATTCAAGAAGCTTATTAACCCTTCAGGTGCTTCACAGGAATTTTTTGAATGTTTAAAAAAACAAGGTAAAAGGAGAAATTGGACTGCAAAAGTTATTGTGCAATTTGTCCTGAGTACGCTGATACTTGAAATGTGGGGGGAACCACTGTTTGGGCGCATGGCAGAGCTCGGAATGGAAAGAGCACCATTTGACTTTTTCAATGCAAAATTGGCTGGAATTGAGATCTGACACCATGTCACATTTGGAGAGCCACTGATGTGCCTGAACAGTGGAAACCCCCCCCATTCTAACGCCAACCCTAATCCCAACACACCCCTAACCCTAGCCCTAACCCTAACCCAAGCCCTAACCCTAGCCCTAAAGGGAAAATGGAAATAAATTCATTTTTTTAAAATTTTATTATTTTTCTCTAACTAAGGGGGTGATAAACGGGTGTTTGATTTACTATTTATAGCGGGTTTTTATGTTTGGCAGCTGTCTGTCATGGGAAGCCTACGTAACTTTAGGTTGAAACCCCGGGGCCCCTGTGGTGTCCCTCAGACTAGGGGAGACCCTGTCTGTCCCTCAACCCAGGGTTTACACTGAAGGTGTGCCTGCCTGGGCCTCCACCCTGTCCTTGTCTCCTGTCCAGCCCTAAGCTGAACCCACCACCCTCCACCCAGTGAGGAGACCAAACACCAGACCCCACAAATAAGTATGGACAGGGATAAAGGAAACGCACCACACCGCGTACACACAGGAGAATACAATAATGTGCAAGGGCAACAAAAAAAAAACAACACAGGGAGGCAAAATGGCAACAATGGAATATACTACACCAAAAACTTTATGCTCCTTAGACCACCACTCCAGATCGGTATCGCTAGCACAAGGCAAGAGCTATAGTCGACGACGCCCATAGTCACGCAGGACAATTTAAAGGCAGGAGGCGTGGCTAAGCCCTCACCCAGACTAACAACCTGGTTATCCCAATCCAAGCCGGATCAGAAGACCAAGCAGCGCCGCTGAGAACCAAGTGGCAGGATGGGGTATTACCGCTGTCTGTCGGACACCCTGGTGCAAACAGTGTCCGACATGACACTGTCACGCTAAAAGACGCTTTTTATTGCAAAAAATAGTTTTTGTATCTCCACATTTTGAGAGCTATAATTTTACCATACTTTGACCTACAGAGTCATGTGAGGTCTTATTTTTTGAGGGACGAGTTGACGTTTTTATTGGCACCATTTTCAGACTTTTTTTATTGCATTTTTTCCCAATTTTTGGAACGCAGAATGAACAGAAAACACCAATTCATGAATTTCTTGGGGGGGGCATTTACACCGTCCCGCGTGTGGTAAAATTGATACAGCAGTTTTATTCTTCAGCTCAGTACGATTACAGCGATACCTAATTTATATTTTTTTTATGTTTTGCTGCTTTTATACAATGAAAACAATTTTCTATAAAAAATAATTATTTTTGCATCGCTTTACTCTGCGAGCTATAACCTTTTTATTTTTTCACTCATGACTAGTGTTGAGCATTCCGATACTGCAAATATCGGGTATCGGCCGATATTCGCGGCATCGGAATTCCGATACTGAGTTCCGATACTTTTTGCATATCGAATACCGGAATCGGAAGTTCCCATAATGCTATGAGCCAGTTTGACTTGATTCAGCCAATGAGGAATCCTAAGAAGTGTGTGCACATCCTGTTAGGCATGTAGGCATGTTAACTAATGGCATGGCTGTGATTGGCTGTGAGCAGACCACCCAGCTGCTCCTCCCCCAGACACATGCTGAACAGTGATCTATGGAAAGTGAAACTAGTGAGGGAGGAGGAAACGACAGGTTCTCATTTCAATGCCAGAACACCCCCCCGGATGTTTATCTTAGAAGCAAGAGATGATATCTTGGAAACCGTGCAGACTAGCCACAGAAGGTAAATTACTTATTGTCAGCATTCTGCAGCCTAGATATGCACAGAGATTATGTGAAAAGCCCGGACAACCTGTTCTGTTATGTATTTCCACCAAGTTGGATCGCCCGCCAAGGCTGGTGGGGTACTCGGTACCGGGCCCGTTGGTTTCAATGGTAGATGTCACGGTAGCTGTGACCCGGTCCGTGGCCCTGGGCGTCCATTGTAAAAGGGAAATGTTGAACGTGTGGATGATGATTAAAGTTTATAAGTGAATGATTCGTGACGCCACCTGTGGTGTTCGGCAGTGAAGATGTTAAGCCGACGCTGCAGACAGATCCTCTGGGACAGATGGTGTCGTGCAGCAATGATGTTGTGGCCCTCCACAGGTAGGGCTGTAGTCCCAGGGCAGTGTAGATGGAGAGGTAGTGAAGAGACGTAGATGGTGCTGTGCCAGGCACAGAGATGCAGCAGTGCTGAGTGTGTTGGCGCAGGAATAACTGGAGGACACCGGGGCATGTAGTTCCAAAGCTTTACTCACAGTCTGTTGTGCATACAGGTGCCCGCATCCGTGCCGTGTCCTCCGGGTCAGGGGCTCAGTCAACCTCCAAGTTAGATGAAGCACTCCATTCCAACACTCTGCCAACATGTGCCTTTTCTGAACGTCTCCCTCTATTGCTACACAACCCCTTTAACATAGTCAATATCTTTGTAACTCAGAACGTCTTAAAAAAAAAAAAATTAATTCCTGCCCTTCCATTTGATTAGGCTAAACCTCTATGCCTTTAATGTCTCCTCCACCTCCCCCAATACATTCTACATTATTCTTAGTTGTTTTCCTTCATGTAGAATTAACCTACAAGGAAAGAAAGGGTTTATTTTAATTCCGATATTTCTGTCCCATTGACTTGCATTGGTTTCCGGTATCGGAATCGGCGATATCCGATACTTTTTGGGTATCGGTCCGATCCAATCCGATCCGATATTTCCCGATATCGGAAGGTATCGCTCAACACTACTCATGACGCTGTATGGTGGCTTGTTTTTTTCGGGACAAGATGTCATTTTCAGCGGTACCATGTTTATTTATATCCGTCTTTTTGATTGCGTATTATTGCACTTTTTATTTGGCGGTATGATGATAAAGCATTCTTTTTTGCCTTGTTTTTTTTTTAAGAGGTTCACTAAAGGGGTTAACTAGTGGGACAGTTTTATAGGTCGGGTTGTTACGGACGCGGCAATACTAAATATGTGTACTTTTATTGTTTGTTTTTTTATTTACAAAAAAAAGAATTTATTAGGAAATATTTTATTATTTATTTAGGAAGTTTTTAAAAATTATTTTTACACTTTTTTTATTTACTTTATTATATTGTCCCCAGGGGGACATCAGAGCACTGTGCCAGATCAGCAATCTGACAGGCACTGCAGGCGGCTTCACAGTGCCTGCTCTCAGCAGGCACTGAGAAAGTCACCTCCATGCTGGGAGGAAGGTCCGGAACAACGTGAGCACATCTCGTTGTTCCGATGGTCTCAGGGAAGCACGCAGGGAGCCCCCTTCATGCGCGATTCTTCCTTATGCCCCCAAAACACTGCGATCATGTTTGATTGCAGTGTGCTGGGGGTTAATGTGACAGGAGCGGTCCATGACCACTCCTGGCACATAGTGCCGGGTGTCAGCTGTGATAATCACCTGACATCCAGTCGCGATCAGCTGATCGCAATGACGTACAGTCCCTTCCACGGTCATACGGGCCCAGGTCAGGATAGTATGTCATCTGTCAGAAAGGGTTTAAATTCATAGCAGATTTACTTTTCAAGAAAAACTGCATGAAAAGGTAAATTTGAACACAGTGCATCAATTTTCCATTTTAATGGAGAGATCAAACTGAAGCAAAAGTAGGTGAATGCACTATACATGGCTCACTCATCACATGTGCTAAGACACTGAAGGGGCACACTAACTTAATATTAACGTCAAGTGCCCAATGCATGCAGAGTGCCGTGGAGGGGCAAATCACCACACAGGGATCAACCACTGCAATACCCAGACCTCAGTATACGCCTTCAGGTATACCGGCTGATATAGAGTACATTGTCTCACAACAAGAAACAACAGATCATGCTGCACCATATTAACAATTTATTTAGAGAACAATAGAAACCATACACAGATATGTAAATAACACAATTAAGCAAAAAGAAACTCGAGCAGCTATGTCAATCATGCATAGAGGCCTGATAGTTCAAAGAACGCAACATCAGTGGGCAGAAAATATTGAAAACCTGTAAAGAATGAAAAATAGAAAACATTAAAACCATGTAGAATATCACAAATTCATATGCCAAATAACTTTAGAAAGACCACATGAGGGGAATGTTAGAGGACAGCTAACAGAACAACAATTAGATATATGTATGAACCTTATATTCAACATTCAGACCTGGTGGTTGGAGTGTGCCAAGACTTTGAATCCATTTAGGTTTGTGCAATTTCAGAAGTCACTGTTTTTTCTTCCCTGACACAAAATCTCATCTGACTGATAGAATGTTCCAGAATGTCCAGTCTTAGTAACATAATCACTATTGGTTAATCAGTTTTTTTCAGTTCTAATGGAACTTTTGTGATTCATCATCTTGAATTTAACCTTTACTGCATAGTGTTCTCACGTATATAGGTGAGGCCACAGGGGCAAGTGATCATATACAGTGGGGCAAAAAAGTGTTTAGTCAGTCAGCAATAGTGCAAGTTCCACCACTTAAAAAGATGAGAGGCATCTGTAATTTACATCATAGGTAGACCTCAACTATGGGAGACAAACTGAGAAAAAAAAATCCAGAAAATCACATTGTCTGTTTTTTTTTCATTTTATTTGCATATTATGGTGGGAAATAAGTATTTGGTCAGAAACAAGCAATCAAGATTTCTGGCTCTCACAGACCTGTAACTTCTTCTTTAAGAGTCTCCTCTTTCCTCCACTCATTACCTGTAGTAATGGCACCTGTTTAAACTTGTTATCAGTATAAAAAGACACCTGTGCACACCCTCAAACAGTCTGACTCCAAACTCCACTATGGTGAAGACCAAAGAGCTGTCAAAGGACACCAGAAACAAAATTGTAGCCCTGCACCAGGCTGGGAAGACTGAATCTGCACTAGCCAACCAGCTTGGAATGAAGAAATCAACTGTGGGAGCAATAATTAGAAAATGGAATACATACAAGACCACTGATAATCTCCCTCGATCTGGTGCTCCACGCAAAATCCCACCCCGTGGGGTCAGAATGATCACAAGAACGGTGAGCAAAAATCCCAGAACCACGAGGGGGGACCTAGTGAATGAACTGCAGAGAGCTGGGACCAATGTAACAAGGCCTACCATAAGTAACACACTACGCCACCATGGACTCAGATCCTGCAGTGCCAGACGTGTCCCACTGCTTAAGCCTGTACATGTCCGGGCCTGTCTGAAGTTTCCTAGAGAGCATTTGGATGATCCAGAGGAGTTTTGGGAGAATGTCCTATGGACTGATGAAACCAAACTGGAACTGTTTGGTAGAAACACATCTTGTCGTGTTTGGAGGAAAAAGAATACTGAGTTGCATCCATCAAACACCATACCTACTGTAAAGCATGGTGGTGGAAACATCATGCTTTGGGGCTGTTTCTCTGCAAAGGGGCCAGGACGACTGATCCGGGTACATGAAAGAATGAATGGGGCCATGTATTGTGAGATTTTGAGTGCAAACCTCCTTCCATCAGCAAGGGCATTGAAGATGAAACGTGGCTGGGTCTTTCAACATGACAATGATCCAAAGCACACCGCCAGGGCAACGAAGGAGTGGCTTCGTAAGAAGCATTTCAAGGTCCTGGAGTAGCCTAGCCAGTCTCCAGATCTCAACCCTATAGAAAACCTTTGGAGGGAGTTGAAAGTCCGTGTTGCCAAGCGAAAAGCCAAAAACATCACTGCTCTAGAGGAGATCTGCATGGAGGAATGGGCCAACATACCAACAACAGTGTGTGGCAACCTTGTGAAGACTTACAGAAAACGTTTGACCTCTGTCATTGCCAACAAAGGATATATCACAAAGTAATGAGATAAAATTTTGTTTCTGACCAAATACTTATTTTCCACCATAATATGCAAATAAAATGAAAAAAAAACAGACAATGTGATTTTCTGGATTTTTTTTTCTCAGTTTGTCTCCCATAGTTGAGGTCTACCTATGATGTAAATTACAGACGCCTCTCATCTTTTTAAGTGGTGGAACTTGCACTATTGCTGACTGACTAAATACTTTTTTGCCCCACTGTAGATCACATACTCAGACACATGTAGCAATTTGTGATCCTAAGCCTTTCACCTGTATAAAGGTGCACAAATGAATCACAATTGTTTTTATAAGCAACTGTCAAAGCCCATCCACTGGGTGGAGCAAACATCTCCAGCCTAGTTTGAAAGAATATGAGCTTCTCCAGCTCGCTGACAACATGCAGAATCTCAGTAAAGAAAGTAAGCATTTTGCTGCTTCCTGTCAAGTACCTCAATCTGCCATGTGAGGCAAGATGCTTACCTCATCTCAGAACAGACTTGGGTCTGTGTATAAGTGTGTAGAGAAAATTTAAATCAAGTGACACACCATTTTTCATTTTCATTCATTTCCTCCTTTCTTTTCTATCATTTCGTGACTTCCATGATGATTTCTCCTAACCACAACTAGTTCCTGAAGATTTTTGTCATAACACTGGACAGGATGGTTCCGCTTCCATCCTGGTCAGGTCAGAGTTAATTTTAGTTTGCCTCTCTTTGGTTCTGGGGTGGCTATTTAATGCTGGTAGTTCCTTGGATCAGTGTCGGTGATACTTCCATCTACTCGGTTCGTGGTCACTGACCCAGGTTACTCTCTGTATCGTTGTTCCTCTGTATGTGTTAGTTTGCTGTGTATGACCCGGTTTGCCCCTTGGCTATTGCTTCTGTCTTTCTGCTTGGTACTGATTCATCCCTCCTGGTATTCTGACCCTTGGCTTTGCTCTCTGACTACGTTATTGGTTTTGTCTTTTGTGTTCCATGCCCTCGGCCTGCTCCCCGTCCTTGTGTGGGGTAACCCTGCCCCCTGTGGTCACGTGACCATCTAGCTCTGCCCCTGTGATCACGTGACCGGCTAAGCCAGGGGAAGAGTCCTGAGGACATAATTTGCATATTCCCAGTGCCTTCTGGGATAGGTGAAGAGTCTCCATGCGCTGAACGATCACTGGATTTTGGAGGTTGCAGCTGAGAAGAGGAAATCGGTAAGCCGCGCGCCGATAGGCACGCGAATTTTGGCTCATTTTTCATTGCTTTGAAATCTCTTTAATAATAAAAATATGGAAGAGGCCAGGAGCCATTTGGTGAGCTGCTTCTTTTTTTGCTACATGTCCGCAGACTTACCAGTGGAAAAGCTAAACTTCACATGCCACAAATGCAAGCTTGTGTCCCAGTTGGAGGAAAAGTTGCAAAATCTCTAAGAGAGGTTAGCTACATTGAAAATCATTAAGGAAGGTGAAGAGTTCTTAGACAGAGCAGAATTATCTCTTCATGTTACAGAAAGAGAAGAAATTCAAAGTGCACCTGAAGAAACAGAGGAATGGAAATATGTGACACAGAGAAGCAGGAGGATCGGGAGGCAGTCAGCACCCATACTGCTCAAGAACCAGTAGCAGGCTCTTACACAGGAGAACGATGAAGAAATACATCAGGATAAGACTTTGCCCACAAACAGCAACCTTGTATGCCCTCAGAGTCGTCCTGGATGGAGAAAGAAAAATGTTGTGAAGAAGAAACAGAGAGTGGTTGTCATGGGGGATTCCCTGTTGAGAGGAACAGAGGCCGCTATCTGCAGACCAGATATAACCTCAAGAGAAATCTGCTGTCTTCCAGGTGCAAAAATTAAAGATGTGTCTGACAGGATATCAGGACTCTTCAGACCTACTGATGACTACCCATTCCTGCTAATACATGTGGGGACAACTGACACAGCAAGAAACGACCTGAAAACCATCTGCAGTGACTTTGAAAACTTAGGCAAGAAAGTGAAAGAACTGAGAGCGCAGGTGGTCTTCTCTTCCTTCCTCCCAGTGGATGGCCATGGAACAAGGAGGTGGAATAAGATTCTGCAGGTGAACAACTGGCTAAGTTGATAGTGCAGTAAGCAAGGATTTGGATTTCTGGATCACGGAGTGAATTATCTATACGATGGACTACTTGCTAGAGATGGGGTGCACCTTATGAAGACTGGAAAACATGCATTTGGAAGTCGCCTTGCTACACTTATAAGGAGAACTTTAAACTAGAACAATGCGGGAAGGGAAGCAAAAGGCAAGAAAAAGCCATACACCTGACAAATGCTATTGAGAACTCTGCTATTAGAAGTGGAAAGGAAGAACAAAGACAAAAGAATCTAAATAATAAAAATATTGGAGAAAGAGAAACCAATCACAAACTAAAATGTTTCTATACTAATGCACAAAGCATGGGCAACAAACAAGAATTGGCACTACTAACGCAGGAAAAGAAATATGATGTCATTGGAATCCCAGAAACTTGGTGGGACAATACACATGATTGGAATACAAGGCTAGAAGGATACAACTTATTTGCAAGAAATAGACTTGATAAACAAGGAGGAGGTGGCGCATTGTATGTTAGAAACACGTATATCTGCACAGAGATTGAATCTTCAGAGACTGGGAGTTCTGTGGAAACTGTTTGGGTAAGAATACAAGGACAGAACAATGGAAAGGTCAGAACAATGGAAAGGACACCATTGTAGGCATATACTGCAGGCTGCCTGTGCAAGCTGAACTTATGGATGAACTCTATGCATCAAATGGCCGAGTTCTCAAAAAAATATGACATAGTTGTCCTGGGAGATTTCAACTATCCAGACATTTTTTGGGAATCTCTCTCAGGCAAAACTAACAGGTCAAGGAAATTCTTATCCTTTCTTGCTGACAACTTTATCTTCCAAAAGGTAAGGGAGAAAGCAAGGGGAACTGCTACCTTGGATCTAATCCTTATAAACAGGGAGGAAATGGTTGAGGAGGTAAAAGTGACTGGGACCCTAGGAGGTAGCGACCATGCTATTTTAGAATTTTGGATAACTAGAGGAGGAAGACCTGTGAAGACTCAGACATCAAGGTTAGATTTCAGAAAGGCAGATTTTAAGGGATTCAGAAAGAGAATTGGAGGGATCCAATGGCTGGATATCCTTAAGGACAAAAATGTCCAGGAAGGATTTGAAATCTTGAAAAATGAAATTCTCAAAGCACAATCGTTAACAATTCCGAAAAGAGGGAAGAATAGGAAGCATTTAAGGAATCCAGGATGGATGAACACAGAGCTTAAGCACATGCTAAAAAGGAAGAAAGAAATATTTATAAAATGGAAAGAGGGAGGCATATCTATGGAAGAATATAATGCTGTCTGCAGAACCTGCAGTGCACAAATCAGAAAAGCTGACAATGAATTGAGGCTTGCAAGAGACGTCAAAAGCAATAATAAAGGATTTTGGGGATATGTCAAAAGTAAAAGAAAATTTAAAGATGCTATAGGATTTTTACAGGATGAAAATGATGAAATGGTAAGACAGGATGTTGAGAAGGCCAAATTTTTAAATTCTTATTTCGCATCAGTTTTCTCTCAGAATGGAAATGGAAAATCAACTATTCTTCACTGTCCTATTAAGGGAATAGAAGAATCCAGGATAACTATAAACAGAAATATAGTGAGGAAACACTTAGCTAACCTAAATGAATTCAAGTCTCCAGGTCCAAATGAATTACACCCCATAGTGTAATTACACCCCATAGTATTGAAGAAGATAGCAGAAGAAATTTTTGAACCGCTCTCCATAATCTTTGAAAATCCGTGGAGAACAGAAGTCCCAGAAGACTGGAGAAGAGCAAATGTTGTTCCTATCTTCAAAAAAGGGGAAGAAAGTGGACCCAGGCAACTATAGGCCAGTGAGTCTGACTTCTATACCAGAAAAATCTTTGAACAAATTATTAGACAACATGTATGTCAGTACCTGGATAAGAATGAAGTGATTAAACAGAGTCAGCATGGGTTTGTAACTAATAAGTCATGTCAGATTAACTTAATTTTCTTCTATGACAGAGTCACTGATTGAGTGGATCAGGGAAATGCTGTAGATATAGTATATCTTGACTTCAGCAAAGCATTTGACAAAGTATCTCACACAATCCTTATTGAAAAAATGACTAAGTATGGAATGGTCAAGGCAACTGTTAGGTGGATTCATAACTGGCTTAGTGATCGGACCCAAAAAGTGGTCGTAAATGGCTGCACATCCAAATGGAAGAATGTCTCAAGTGGGGTACCACAGTGTTCTGTCCTGGGCCCTGTATTGTTCAACATCTTTATCAACGATTTAGATGAAGGAATTGAGGGTAAACTGATTAAATTTGCTGATGACACAAAGCTAGGAGGGATAGATAATACTAGAGAAGAGAAAAGATTCAAAAAGATATAAATAAACTGGAGCAGTGAGCAGCAACTAACAGAATGGTTTTTAACAGGGAAAAATGCAAAGTACTACATCTGGGCAATAAAAATGAAAAAGCATATACAGGATGGGAGGAATAGGGCTAGGCAACAGCACATGTGAAAAAGACTTGGGTGTACTAATAGATCACAGACTGAATATGAGTCAACAGTGTGATGCAGCAGCAAAAAAGGCAAATGCTATTCTGGGATGTATTAAAATAAAATAAAAATAAATCTTTATTTTTATATAGCGCTAACATATTCCGCAGCGCTTTACAGTTTTTGCACACATCATCATCACTGTCCCCGATGGGGCTCACAATCTAAATTCCCTATCAGTATGTCTTTGGAATGTGGGAGGAAACCGGAGTACCCGGAGGAAACCCACGCAAACACGGGGAGAACATACAAACTCCTTGCAGATGTTGTCCTTGGTGGGGTTCGAAAATGTGGCGCCCAAAACTGGACACAGTATTCCAGATGAGGTCTG
This sequence comes from Dendrobates tinctorius, assembly GCF_039654945.1. Classification (NCBI taxonomy): domain Eukaryota; kingdom Metazoa; phylum Chordata; class Amphibia; order Anura; family Dendrobatidae; genus Dendrobates; species Dendrobates tinctorius. The sequence goes on along the minus strand of NW_027361738.1, from coordinate 22,002,186 downwards.
ACCAATGAGGAGTAGAGGGCAATAATGACTTCACATGATCTAACCACTGCTAACCACTGAGCCACCGTGCCGCCCCGTATGTATTAACAGAAGCATACAGTCTAGATCATGTGAAGTCATTATTGCCCTCTACTCCTCATTGGTCAGACCTCATCTGGAATACTGTGTCCAGTTTTGGGCGCCACATTTTAAAAAAGACATCAACAAACTGGAGCAAGTTCAGAAAAGAGCGACTAGAATGGTGACCGGTTGCAAACTCTGTCTTACGAGGAAAGGTTGCAGGATTTGGGAATGTGTAATCTGAAAAAGAGAAGACTGAGAGGAGACCTAATAACTGTCTACAAATATCTCAAGGGCTGTCACATTGCAGAACGATCATCTTTATTCTCATTTGCACAAGGAAAGACTAGAAGCAATGGGATGAAACTGTATGGGAGGAGACACAGATTAGATATTAGAAAAAACTTTTTGACAGTTAGAGTGATCAATTAGTGGAACAGGCTGCCATGAGAGGTGGTGAGTTCTCCTTCAATAGAAGTCTTCAAACAGAGGCTGGACAGATATGTCTGGGATGATTTAGCGAATCCTGCTTTGAGCAGGGGGTTGGATAAGATGGCCCAGGAGGTCCCTTCCAACTCTACGATTCTATGATTCTAAGCTCAGGTCCTGTGCGCACAGCGCTCCTCAATTTCCGCACACCCTGTGTATTGGCGCACGTTTCCTGTTAGCGCCTCCAGGCTTAACCTCAGTGACACTGTCCCCGTGTCACTACATTATCACCGACCCAAACATTTTTGGTGGGCTTTGGGATTCACTGTATGCCATGGACCCACTCCGTGCTCTGTCAGATCGGGTGGCTAACCTGACCAAATTGATGCAGAATCTGTCTGTTGAGCAAAGAGCTTTGGTCACTTCTCACCAACAGGTGCATAGGGAGTTAGCTGATACTGTTATCTCTATTCGGGGTGTCACTTCCCCATCGGGCAATGTGAGTGGTGTGGTGTCAGGTGTCTCTTTGTCTTCTCTTGAACCCTCTGTCAAACTTCCGGATAGTTTTTCTGGGGATAAGAAAGTTCCGGGTATTTAGAGAAAGTTACAAATTATTGTTTTCCCTGCACCCTCGGTCCTCGGGTGATGAGAGCCAAAGGGTGGGAATAGTGATATCTCTATTACGAGAGGGGCTGCAGGCTTGGGCTTTCTTCCTATCTCCCACCTCTCCTGAGAGACTGTCTGTGGATCAGTGCTTCGAGGCCTTGGGTCCAATTTACGATTAACCTGATTGAGTGAGATTGGCAGAGGACACAATTATAAAAGTCTTACCCAGGGAAAGCGCTCTGCTGAGTGGTACTGTTCTGGGTACAGGCGATGGGAACCCGAGGTTTCCTGGAATGACTCAGCACTCAGAGGGCTATTCCGACGGGGTCTCTCCAAGCATTTAAAGGATGCCTTGGACCTGCACCCACTGCCTGATTCTCTGAAAGAGGCCATGACTCAGGCCGTCCGTATGGACCGCAGGCTGAGAGAGAGAGGTGTTGTGCAACAAGATGGTCCTTTGCTGCCAGTGAAACCGGAGCCTTTGTCGTCGGTTGAGCCCATGGAGGTGGGGGCTGTCTCCATGAAGGAAAAGGAGAGGAGACGTCGCAGAGAAAAAACTCTTCTATTGTGCAGAGACGGGTCATTGGATAAAGGACTGTCTCTCCTGTCCCCCAGATTCCAAGGTCTTGGGGAAACAACTAGGTCTAGGTAACTGCCGAGGTTACCCAGACCCACAGGAACATTTTTCCTCAGCCTTCAAACTATTATTAAAAGTGGAAGTTTGTGTGAACAATTGTTTTTTCCCTCTTCTGCTTTTGTGGATTGCGGGTCTTCCGTGAACTTGATTGACTCGAGGTTGGTGGCCCGCTGTGAAATAGGGACAGTCAGGTTGGACAAACCCATGAGAGTGGTGGCTATTGACTCAACCCCGTTCACCAAGGATGGGATCCATTCTGCTACTAAATAATTGGTCCTTAAGGTGGGATCTGTTCATCTGGAGCATATAGCCTGGACAATCTCCCTGCTTGTTTGGTTTTGGGGTTTTCTTGGCTGCAATGTCATAATCCAGTCATTGACTGGGAGGACCAGGAGATTATTAAATGAGGATCCAACAGTGAAAACAAATGTCTGAATTCTGTGTTTGTGTCATCTGTTGGTCTGGAGGGTATTCCGGAGTACATGAAGGACTTCGAGAACGTGTTCTCCGAAAGTTAGGCTGAGGGGTTGCAACCGCACCGTCCTTTTGATTGTGCCATCTGGTTCCAGGGGCTAAATTGTCTAAGGCTCTATTGTTCAACCTTTCTGGTCCTGAGCAGGTCGCCATGAAGGAATATATATCAGAGAGTCTCTGCAAGGGACATATTCGCCCTTCTGTGTCTCCTGTTACTCTAGGGTTCTTTTTTATAAAAAAAAGAGAGAAAAAAAGACGGTGGTCTTCGCCTATGCATTGACTTTCGAGAACTTAATAAAATCACCATAAGGGACACATATCCCATTCCACTCATTCCCGATTTGTGTAACCAATTGTCTGGGGCCAAATAATTTTCTAAGTGGGACTTCCGGGGGGCTTATAACCTGATCCGGGTATGGGAGGGGGATGAGTGGAAGACTGTGTTTCTTACCTCTGAAGGATTATTTGAAAATCTTGTTATGCCGTTTGGTTTGACCAATGCTCCTGCGGTCTTCCAGAACTTCATCAATTATGTGTTCTCAGTATTGACTGGGCAGTTTGTGGTCATATACTTAGATGATCTTTTAATTTATTCATGCAACAAACAAGCCCATATTGGTCACCTTTGGGTTTTTCTCCAGAGACTCAGGGAAAACCAGCTCTTCGCTAAATTAGAGAAATGCTCATTTTTTGTTCAGGAACTATCTTTCTTGGGGTTCATTGTCTCTGGTGAGGGTTTCTGTATGGGCCCCAAGAAGGTTCAAGCTATTGTTGATTGAGTGCAGCTTCATGATCTGAAGGGGCTTCAGCATTTCTTAGGATTCGCCAATAATTACCGAAGGTTTATTAAGGGGTTCTCTCAAGTGGTCAAGCCCCTCACCGATTTGACACAGAAGGGGGCTGGTGCTATGAATTGGTCAGCGCCAGCGGTAGCGGTGTTTCTGTCTTTAAATAAATGTTTTATGACGTCCCCAGTTCTTATTCAACCAGATCCATCTGAATCCTCTGTGGTGGAGGTGGACACCTCGAGGTGGGGGTGGGGGCGCTCAAGGACCCGCCACACTGACCAATCTGAGACCATGCGCCGTCTTTTCTAAAAAGTTCTCCCCAGCAGAAAGAAATTGTATGGGCAATTGGGAACTGCTGGCAGTTAAATTAGCTTTTGAGGAATGGAGGCATTTTTTGGAGGGTGCAACCCATCCCATTACAGGGATTTCTTATCACAAGAACCTGGAGTACATTGAGTCTGCTAAAAGATTGACCCCGAGGCAGGCCCGATGGTCACTTTTTTTCCCCGGTTCCAGTTCTCGATCACTTTTCGTCAAGGATCCAAAAATGTAAAGGCCGATGCCTTGCCCCAGAGTCTGGATCCGGTTTCTCCTCCTGAACCTCCATCCTCCATTTTTCAACCTGGGGTGGTGGTGGATGAGGTTGCGTCGGAGTTGGAACGGGAGATTCGAGAAGCTCAGTCTCAATCTCTCTCATCCAAACTGGTTGATAAACTGTTTGTTCCAATTCAGTTTTGCCTCACGGTTCTTCGGGAGTTCCATGATCCGGCTCTGAGTGGTTATCCTGTGATCTCACCTACACGGGGGGCCATTGCAAGGGTTTTTTGGTGGTCCTCACTTATGTCTGATGTCAAGAAGTTTGTGTCTGCCTGTGAAGTTTATGCCCATGCTAAGAGCTCTCATAACCGTCCGGCCGGGGAACTGGTGCCTTTGCCAGTTCCTGATAGACCATGGACACATATTTCCATGGATTTTATCACCAATCTGCCTCCTTCCAATGATAATACTGTCATTTGGGTGGTGGTGGACAGGTTTTCCAAACAAGCACACTTTGTACCCTTGGTGGCTTTGGCTTCCACAGAAAATTTGTCCAGGTTCTTTGTACAGCATGTGGTTCGTTTGCATGGTGTGCCCTTGAATGTGGAGTCTGATCGTGGAGCACAGTTTGTGTCCAATTTTTGGAGGATGTTCTGCAAAAGACTGAGTGTTGAGTTATCCTTTTCATCCGCATACTTTCCAGAGACCAATGGTCAGACTGAGCAGACCAACCAGTTGTTGGAGCAAATTTTGCGTTGTCTTTCCACTTCCACTCAGGATGATTGGTATGATGCATTGCCGTTAGCAGAGTTTGCATTCAATGTCAATACCTCCACAGGCATTTCTCCATTCTTCTGCAATTGCAGGGAGTTCTCCCGTTTGGACTCCGGTTGCCCTGGGGCTGATGCGGCTGTTCAGCGGTTGGGGGACTTGTGGCGGGAGGTCCAGAGGAATATTGGGGAGGCTCAGAGGAAGTTTAAGCTTTTTGTGGACAGGAGACGGACTGTGGGACACATCCTTCGGGTTGGGGATAAAGTGTGGTTGTCCACCAAGAACCTTAAGCTTAAGGTTCCTTCGGCAAAATTGGGACCTAAGTTTATTGTTCCTATGAGATCACGGCACGGAGGTGGTTAACCTTTGATGCTTCATTTGCGCTTTCAAGCATCTTTTAAGATCCCCAATGTATTCCATAGGGCCCTGCTAAAACCATTGGGGGATGTGGAAGAAGCATCATTGGGTCCCTCACTGCCTGTATTGGTCTATAGTCAGGAGGAGTACGAGGTGTAGTGCATCATGGACTCCCGGTTGGTCCGTCGCTCCCTCCAGTATCTTGTGCACTGGAAGGGATATGGTCCTGAGGACTGATCCTGGGTTCTTGCCCAATCGGTTCATGTCAATCATCTGGTGCGCTCCGTTCATGCCCAATTTCCTGGGAAACCTGGGGGTCCGGTGGCCACCCGTTGAGAGGGGAGTACTGATACAAGGTGTGCACTCTGTGGATATGAGGTAGGTGCAAGCTGAACCTGGAACTTAGTCCAGACGGTCACCCAGTGAAGAGAAAACAGCTGCACTCTGGGAAATTTTGATTTTCAATGCAAAAAAAATGTTATTGTAGACCACACAGGGGAATAGTGCATTGAGGTAACGTTTCGACCCTATGTCGGGTCTTTTTCAAGCCTCACAAGAAAAGACACATGCAAAGATAGACATTAGGCTATATACAGTGATAATCACAAAAATGTACAAACTCTGTAGAGGTTTAAACAGATATACATATTTACACAATTATATATTTACACTATGTAGAAAATCATCATGTACAGGATCATTGTGTGCAAAATCATTGTAGAACAAAATTGTACAAATCAGTGAGTTAGCCCATAGGATATTGGAGTTAGATCCAGTAAATATTGATTGAAGCAGCCGTGGAGCTGGGTTACGGCGAGGCCGGCATAATAGAGGAAATGACATAAATGCAACATAATTAGGCAGTGCAAGCATGGAGACTGACCTTAAAGCACAAGAGAAAAAAGAAGCAATCACAGCAGTATGAATGTGCAGGAGGGGCTGTAAAAAGATGAAAAAAAAACAAACCAAGAGGTTTGGACCAGTATAGGACACTGCAGTAGGGAAAAGAAAGGGGGTAGGAGGGACAGAGGAGAGGCATACCTAAAGTGCCATATGTAAAAGTACGGTCTGGCAGGGACCAGGTAATGCAAGAGTTAGCAGCATGAAAGCATTCTAAAGTAGCTCACAGTGCAACACTGCTGCAGGAGATACCTGGAAGCCTGGGGCAGCAAGCGCCGTCTGTGGTGTAGTGTGCAGGCATTGGAGGTCTGTGGGTTATAGTAGCCTGGAGACCGGAAGTCAGTGGGCGTGTCTGAGGTGTGCTACAGTGTGGGAAACATAAGTGGTGTGTGCTGAAGCCAGGCTTGTAGCGCTGTTGGTGGGGGCGCCTGCGCTGAAGATAGAAACTACAAGGAGAAGACAAGACATAAACAAAAGTGTGCCTGGCATCTGCTAGTAGCACTGGGGGAAGGGAGGGGGAGGGAGAGAGAAGGGAGTGTCAGGCTGAGCCATGGAGCAAGATAGATGAGGAGAAAGTAGAGAGGTAGGGCACAACACAAGGAGGGAGAAGAGGTAGGGAGATAGCACAGAAGTGATAGAGGAGTGGGAGGAGAACATAAAAAGCTGCCTCAGGCTTCCAGGTATGTCCTGCAGCAGTGTTGCACTGTGAGTCCACTTGACAGCCTCCACAGTATACCGCACTTCCAAGCAATACACTTTACTTCGCTTCCCTGGTCGGCCCTCCGTTTCCAGAGCCGCTTCTCACACCGTACTTAATACTAGGGACGTGTCTGCACACACCGTCCCCTCCTCACTCGTCGACGCTCCTGACAGGTCCGTCACTGTGGCCGCCTTAGGCCCGTAAACCAACAGCGCTTCCACTGATCAGTCGTCATGTCAAATACGGTGTCTCACACCCAGTGCCTCGTCCCTTCTGCGGTTCTTCCTGTCAGGACCACCCCCCTGACGTTCTCTCTCAGTCCCCCTGGTTTAGATTCTCCTCACAGTGCACAGATTGTCGCAGTCCTCCTGTCACTGGAGCTCCCCCTGGGGACTGGAACCTTCTGGAACCCTCCCTCAGTATTTATAGCTCACCCGGTTCCTTGAAACTGTCACTGTAACCACGCCCCCCATGACCAACGGTTTCTAAAGCCCTAAGCTGTTGTCAAGTCCTTTGCTCACACTCCTCCCTGCCATCTAATGGTCAACCCAAGGTACTGCACATCCACTACACTTTCCTAGCTGTTTTCCCACTGTAATAACTGACACCTACCCACACTGTGCAAACCTTTCCTTCACTCTGACTAGTCCGTCCGTCCGTCAGGTCACCTTCCCTACACTCTCCCTTCCTTTGTCCATTGTTGTCCTCGACAATCGTCATCCCTGCCTTCGTCGTTCTGAAGCTACACCTACATTCTGTTGTCGGACCAGCTGTTGAGCCAAACCCACTATCTGCGGGGGCCGAACCATACTGGGAGCACTATGCTCTGAGCAGCCTACTGCTACTCACCAGCGCGCACGCCACATGACAACGTCTTTCAAATTGGGCTAGGTACACCCATATTCTCTCTATGGCGTGTACCTTCCCCTACTCTCCCCTACTGTCACCTTCCACTATTCGGTACGCCATGATCGAGGTCTCTTACCTTCCAGATCATTACCAGCGCCCGCCTTCCTCCTTCAGGGGTGTCCGTGGTGTTGGGGACCTGACCTAGGACGGCTGTCTTTCTCACGTCTTCCAACTCATTTTCCCTTCTTTCAATTACATGTCATGGTCGGCGTCCCGGTCTCTCAGACCTCCTCAACTCTTAGATCCCTACCGGATCTCACACTTTCCTTTGGTCCCGCAGACCTTCCCTTACCCGGACCTGTTGCATTTTACTTTGGCATATTATACATTAAACAACTTTATAATAGCACAAGTACCCATTTTTATATATTTTTTTTCATTTTCTTTTGCTTCTAAAGCCAACATATAACAGAAAAAAAAAAACATTGCAAGTCTTCTTTCTCCCCCCTTCCTTGGACCTGAACACTCCTCCACTTCTCCATATCCCCGTTCTGTCAAGTTTCAAATCAGCAAATAACATCCTGTAAGAGGAACATATTAAAAACAAACTCAGCACATCAAACATTTTTTTTTTTTTAAACTAGAACTGTTCTTCAGAAACTGCACTACAGTGCACCGAACTCTCGACAGTCTACTTCACTACGCAGTGGCTAGTAGTGAGGGACCCCACAGCCGTGGAACCCCCGGGGATACTGAGGGTGTCCATTCAAGTCCTCTTCTTTTCCATGCCGGCCTCTCCTTGAGTGTGGAGCAGGTTCCACACTTCCTGCTCCCGGGCCTTCTTCTTCCTGATCACCTCCGCTACCCACACGGAGGGAACAGCATGGGCCCTGGAGTCCGGTGGGCGGGACTCCGCTGAAAAAGACCGCAAGACAGAAACGGCTGAAGATTTCTGTGGCCCAGCAGCCGCTGGGGTCAGGTGGCAAATGGGGACAACCGGGTCCTCGGGGGCTGGAATCACAGGGCCCACTAAGTTGGTCGCAGCCGACTCCAGCAGCGGCATAACCGCGGCCTCAGGACAGGCCGCATCCACTACTTCCAACGAGCCGGAGTAACGGCCGATTTCAACGATGCAGCTGCTATTAGCAGGGGAAGCGCAGCAGCGTCTTCTTTGGGTGAGCTCTGCACTGATGACTCCGGGCGGGGTAGTTCGGGGACATGAGCGGGGTCCTCGCGCAGCTCCGCATACACCACGGGGCCCGTGGTAACTAGGCCTTCCGGTGCGCAGGGGCCGCGTGCTGCAGCAGAATGGTGGGGGCCGCTTGCGGAGGCACTGGTAGGGCCGGGGGTACTCTCACCTTCCCCGGCGCTGCGGCCTCCGTCCCATCATCACGCGGTTTCCCCCGCAGCTTCCGTTCCTTGCTCCACTGTCCTGCGGGCCTTCCCTCCGGACTCGGGGGTTCCGCTGAGAAGTCCTCTGCTGGTATTGGTGGCGGCCGTTCTCGCTGACTCCCCTCAGGCTCCGCTCCCAGGCTCAGCATCCCGCTGCCCGCCCGTGGTTCTGAAGATGACTTCTGGTGCAGCTCCATCTCTCTCCGCCATTGCCACTCTAGGCGGCCAATGCCCCGACACCCGCAGCATCTCATACCGTCCGTTGGGCAGCACTCGAATGGCGTCAGACAGCCGCAACCAAGTTTTTCTTCTGTGCCACTCCTCCTGCTGGGTGGGGCGTTGGCAGACCTTTCCACCCATCTGCCAAGGTCCAGTACATGGGAGCGTCGGCCTCCGGGCACATACTGCTGTCCGCGGGGGTACGTTGGAGGGGGTCCCAGTCCATTCAACGCGACTGCAAACACCCAGACCTCTCCCCTGCGCTGTAGTAATGCCGCCATCTTGCGCAGCTCCTGATACCGCCCCGGATCTTCTGTCAGCACCACGGAGTCACCACAGCGCTCCCAATTTGTAATCCACAGGTAAGCCAATTGTAATCCACAGGTATTTATTATCCAAGCAGCACAGTCCAAGTCCTTCTCCATCCTTTAAGGCAGGCCTGCCGCAGAAGATGATGTTTTAGCGACGGCGATCCTGCCGACTACGCCAAATGTAGGGTCAGTGGGCCGAGCTGGGGGGGTGGTCCCTATTCTTACCGCGCAGAGACGAAACAGAGACAAGATGGAGGCAAGTTCAGGGTGCAACAGGTCCAAGCTTTATTCTCTCGCCGTCCACATGACAGCCTCCATAGTATACCGCACTTCCAAGCAATACACTTTACTTCGCTTCCCTTGTCGGCCCTCCGTTTCCAGAGCCGCTTCTCACACCGTACTTAATATTAGGGACGTGTCTGCACGCACCGTCCCCTCCTCACTCGTCGACGCTCCTGACAGGTCCGTCACTGTGGCCGCCTTAGGCCCGTAAACCAACAGCGCTTCCACTGATCAGTCGTCGTGTCAAATACGGTGTCTCACACCCAGTGCCTCGTCCCTTCTGCGGTTCTTCCTGTCAGGACCACCCCCCTGACGTTCTCTCTCAGTCCCCCTGGTTTAGATTCTCCTCACAGTGCACAGATTGTCGCAGTCCTCCTGTCACTGGAGCTCCCCCTGGGGACTGGAACCTTCTGGAACCCTCCCTCAGTATTTATAGCTCACCCGGTTCCTTGAAACTGTAACTGTAACCACGCCCCCCCATGACCAACGGTTTCTAAAGCCCTAAGCTGTTGTCAAGTCCTTTGCTCACACTCCTCCCTGCCATCTAATGGTCAACCCAAGGTACTGCACGTCCACTACACTTTCCTAGCTGTTTTCCAACTGTAATAACTGACACATACCCACACTGTGCAAACCTTTCCTTCTTCACTCTGACTAGTCCGTCCGTCCGTCAGGTCACCTTCCCTACACATACACTACACTCTATACAACGCACACGATGTGTATGATCTGTATACACCATACACTACACTCTATACACCACACGCGATGTGTATGACCTGTATACACCATACACTACACTCTATATTCTGCTCATGATGTGTATATCCTGTATACACCATACACTACACTCTATATTCTGCTCACGATGTGTATGACCTATATACACCATACACTACACTCTATACACCGCACACGATGTGTATGACCTGTATACACCATACACTACACTCTATATACCACACACGATGTGTATGACCTGTATACACCATACACTACACTCTATACACCGCACACGATGTGTATGACCTGTATACACTATACACTACACTCTATATACCGCACATGATGTGTATGACCTGTATACACCATACACTACAGTCTATATACCGCACATGATGTGTATGACCTGTATACACCATACACTACACTCTATATACCACACACGATGTGTATGACCTGTATACACCATACACTACAGTCTATATACCACACACGATGTGTATGACCTGTATACACCATACACTACACTCTATACACCGCACACGATGTGTATGACCTGTATACACCATACACTACACTCTATATACCGCACATGATGTGTATGACCTGTATACACCATACACTACACTCTATATACCGCACATGATGTGTATGACCTGTATACACCATACACTACAGTCTATATACCACACACGATGTGTATGACCTGTATACACCATACACTACACTCTATATACCGCGCGCGATGTGTATGACCTGTATACACCATACATTACACTCTATATACCACACACGATGTGTATGACCTGTATACACCATACACTACACTCTATAGTCTGCTCACGATGTGTATGACCTGTATACACTATACACTACACTCTATATACCGCACATGATGTGTATGACCTGTATACACCATACACTACAGTCTATATACCACACACGATGTGTATGACCTGTATACACCATACACTACACTCTATATACCGCGCGCGATGTGAATGACCTGTATACACCATACATTACACTCTATATACCACCCACGATGTGTATGACCTGTATACACCATACACTACACTCTATACACCGCACACGATGTGTATGACCTGTATACACCATACACTACACTCTATATACCACACACGATGTGTATGACCTGTATACACTATACACTACACTCTATACACCACATGCGATGTGTTTGACCTGTATACACCATACGCTACAGTCTATATACCGCACATGATGTGTATGACCTGTATACACCATACACTACACTCTATGAACCACACACGATGTGTATGACCTGTATACACCATACATTACACTCTATACACCGCACACGATGTGTATGACCTGTATACACCATACACTACACTCTATACACCGCACACGATGTGTATGACCTGTATACACCATATACTACACTCTATATACCACACATGATGTGTATGACCTGTATACACCATACACTACACTCTATACACCGCACACGATGTGTATGACCTGTATACACCATACACTACACTCTATACACCGCACACGATGTGTATGACCTGTATACACCATACATTACACTCTATATTATGCTCACGATGTGTATGACCTGAATACACCTTACACTACACTCTATACACCGCACGCAATGTGTATGACCTGTATACACCATACACTACTCTCTATATACCACACACGATGTGTATGACCTGTATACACCATACACTACACTCTATACACCGCACACGATGTGTATAACCTGTATGCACCAAACACTACACTCTATATTCTGCTCACGATGTGTATGACCTGAATACACCTTACACTACACTCTATACACCGCACGCAATGTGTATGACCTGTATACACCATACACTACTCTCTATATACCACACACGATGTGTATGACCTGTATACACCATACATTACACTCTATAAGCCACACACGATGTGTATAACCTGTATGCACCATACACTCCACTCTATATTCTGCTCACGATGTGTATGACCTGTATACACCATACACTACACTCTATATATCACACACGATGTGTATGACCTGTATACACCATACACTACACTCTATACACCGCACACGATTTGTATGACCGGTATACACCATACACTACACTCTATATACCACACACGATGTGTATGACCTGTATACACCATACACTACACTCTATATACCACACACGATGTGTATGACCTGTATACACCATACACTACACTCTATACAGCGCACACGATGTGTATGACCTGTATACACCATACACTACACTCTATATACCGCACATGATGTGTATGACCTGTATACACCATACACTACAGTCTATATACCGCACATGATGTGTATGACCTGTATACACCATACACTACACTCTATATACCGCACATGATGTGTATGACCTGTATACACCATACACTACAGTCTATATACCACACACGATGTGTATGACCTGTATACACCATACACTACACTCTATATACCGCGCGCGATGTGTATGACCTGTATACACCATACATTACACTCTATATACCACACACGATGTGTATGACCTGTATACACCATACACTACACTCTATATACCACCCACGATGTGTATGACCTGTATACACCATACACTACACTCTATATTCTGCTCACGATGTGTATGACCTGTATACACTATACACTACACTCTATATACCGCACATGATGTGTATGACCTGTATACACCATACACTACAGTCTATATACCACACACGATGTGTATGACCTGTATACACCATACACTACACTCTATATACCGCGCGCGATGTGTATGACCTGTATACACCATACATTACACTCTATATACCACACACGATGTGTATGACCTGTATACACCATACACTACACTCTATATACCACCCACGATGTGTATGACCTGTATACACCATACACTACACTCTATACACCGCACACGATGTGTATGACCTGTATACACCATACACTACACTCTATATACCACACACGATGTGTATGACCTGTATACACCATACACTACACTCTATACACCACATGCGATGTGTTTGACCTGTATACACCATACGCTACAGTCTATATACCGCACATGATGTGTATGACCTGTATACACCATACACTACACTCTATGAACCACACACGATGTGTATGACCTGTATACACCATACATTACACTCTATACACCGCACACGATGTGTATGACCTGTATACACCATACACTACACTGTATACACCATACACTACACTCTATACACCGCACACGATGTGTATGACCTGTATACACCATATACTACACTCTATATACCACACATGATGTGTATGACCTGTATACACCATACACTACACTCTATACACCGCACACGATGTGTATGACCTGTATACACCATACACTACACTCTATACACCGCACACAATGTGTATGACCTGTATACACCATACATTACACTCTATATTCTGCTCACGATGTGTATGACCTGAATACACCTTACACTACACTCTATACACCGCACGCAATGTGTATGACCTGTATACACCATACACTACTCTCTATATACCACACACGATGTGTATGACCTGTATACACCATACACTACACTCTATACACCGCACACGATGTGTATAACCTGTATGCACCAAACACTACACTCTATATTCTGCTCACGATGTGTATGACCTGAATACACCTTACACTACACTCTATACACCGCACGCAATGTGTATGACCTGTATACACCATACACTACTCTCTATATACCACACACGATGTGTATGACCTGTATACACCATACATTACACTCTATAAGCCACACACGATGTGTATAACCTGTATGCACCATACACTCCACTCTATATTCTGCTCACAATGTGTATGACCTGTATACACCATACACTACACTCTATATATCACACACGATGTGTATGACCTGTATACACCATACACTACACTCTATGAACCACACACGATGTGTATGACCTGTATACACCATACACTACACTCTATATATCACACACGATGTGTATGACCTGTATACACCATACACTACACTCTATACACCGCACACGATTTGTATGACCTGTATACACCATAAACTACACTCTATATACCACACACGATGTGTATGACCTGTATACACCATACACTACACTCTATACACCGCACACGATGTGTATGACCTGTATACACCATACACTACAGTCTATATACCGCACACGATGTGTATGACCTGTATACACCATACACTACAGTCTATATACCGCACACGATGTGTATGACCTGCATACACCATACACTACAGTCTATATACCACACACGATGTGTTTGACCTGTATACAATATACACATACTCTATACACCGCACACGATGTGTATGACCTGTATACACCATACACTACACTCTATACACCGCACACGATGTGTATGACCTGTATACACCGTATACTACACTCTATATACCACACACGATGTGTATGACCTGTATACACCATACACTACAGTCTATATACCGCACACGATGTGTATGACCTGCATACACCATACACTACAGTCTATATACCACACACGATGTGTTTGACCTGTATACAATATACACTATACTCTATATACCACACACGATGTGTATGACATGTATACACCGTACACTACACTCTTTAAACCACACACGATGTGTATGACCTGTATACACCATACACTACAGTCTATATACCACACACGATGTATATGACCTGTATACACCGTACACTACAGTCTATATACCACACACGATGTGTTTGACCTGTATACAATATACACTATACTCTATATAGCACACACACGATGTGTATGACCTGTATACACCGTACACTACACTCTTTAAACCACACACGATGTGTATGACCTGTATACACCGTACACTACAGTCTATATACCGCACACGATGTGTATGACCTGCATACACCATACACTACACTCTATAAACCACACACGATGTGTTTGACCTGTATACAATATACACTATACTCTATGCACCGCACACGATGTGTATGACCTGTATACACCATACACTACACTCTATACACCGCACACGATGTGTATGACCTGTATACACCGTATACTACACTCTATATACCACACACAATGTGTATGACCTGTATACACCATACACTACAGTCTATATACCACACACGATGTGTATGACCTGTATACACCATACACTACACTCTATACACCGCACACGATGTGTATGATCTGTATACACCATACACTACACTCTATATACCGCACATGATGTGTATGACCTGTATACACCATACACTACAGTCTATATACCGCACATGATGTGTATGACCTGTATACACCATACACTACACTCTATATACCGCACATGATGTGTATGACCTGTATACACCATACACTACAGTCTATATACCACACACGATGTGTATGACCTGTATACACCATACACTACACTCTATATACCGCACACGATGTGTATGACCTGTATACACCATACATTACACTCTATATACCACACACGATGTGTATGACCTGTATACACCATACACTACAGTCTATATATCACACACTATGTGTATGACCTGTATACACCGTACACTACACTCTTTAAACCACACACGATGTGTATGACCTGTATACACCATACACTACAGTCTATAAGCCACACACGATGTGTATAACCTGTATGCACCATACACTCCACTCTATATTCTGCTCACGATGTGTATGACCTGTATACACCATACACTACACTCTATATATCACACACGATGTGTATGACCTGTATACACCATACACTACACTCTATACACCGCACACGATTTGTATGACCTGTATACACCATACACTACACTCTATATACCACACACGATGTGTATGACCTGTATACACCATACACTACACTCTATATACCACACATGATGTGTATGACCTGTATACACCATACACTACACTCTATACACCGCACACGATGTGTATGACCTGTATACACCATACACTACACTCTATATACCGCACATGATGTGTATGACCTGTATACACCATACACTACAGTCTATATACCGCACATGATGTGTATGACCTGTATACACCATACACTACACTCTATATACCGCACATGAATGTATGACCTGTATACACCATACACTACAGTCTATATACCACACACGATGTGTATGACCTGTATACACCATACACTACACTCTATATACCGCGCGCGATGTGTATGACCTGTATACACCATACATTACACTCTATATACCACACACGATGTGTATGACCTGTATACACCATACACTACACTCTATATACCACCCACGATGTGTATGACCTGTATACACCATACACTACACTCTATATTCTGCTCACGATGTGTATGACCTGTATACACTATACACTACACTCTATATACCGCACATGATGTGTATGACCTGTATACACCATACACTACAGTCTATATACCACACACGATGTGTATGACCTGTATACACCATACACTACACTCTATATACCGCGCGCGATGTGTATGACCTGTATACACCATACATTACACTCTATATACCACACACGATGTGTATGACCTGTATACACCATACACTACACTCTATATACCACCCACGATGTGTATGACCTGTATACACCATACACTACACTCTATACACCGCACACGATGTGTATGACCTGTATACACCATACACTACACTCTATATACCACACACGATGTGTATGACCTGTATACACCATACACTACACTCTATACACCACATGCGATGTGTTTGACCTGTATACACCATACGCTACAGTCTATATACCGCACATGATGTGTATGACCTGTATACACCATACACTACACTCTATGAACCACACACGATGTGTATGACCTGTATACACCATACATTACACTCTATACACCGCACACGATGTGTATGACCTGTATACACCATACACTACACTGTATACACCATACACTACACTCTATACACCGCACACGATGTGTATGACCTGTATACACCATATACTACACTCTATATACCACACATGATGTGTATGACCTGTATACACCATACACTACACTCTATCCACCGCACACGATGTGTATGACCTGTATACACCATACACTACACTCTATACACCGCACACGATGTGTATGACCTGTATACACCATACATTACACTCTATATTCTGCTCACGATGTGTATGACCTGAATACACCTTACACTACACTCTATACACCGCACGCAATGTGTATGACCTTTATACACCATACACTACTCTCTATATACCACACACGATGTGTATGACCTGTATACACCATACACTACACTCTATACACCGCACACGATGTGTATAACCTGTATGCACCAAACACTACACTCTATATTCTGCTCACGATGTGTATGACCTGAATACACCTTTCACTACACTCTATACACCGCACGCAATGTGTATGACCTGTATACACCATACACTACTCTCTATATACCACACACGATGTGTATGACCTGTATACACCATACATTACACTCTATAAGCCACACACGATGTGTATAACCTGTATGCACCATACACTCCACTCTATATTCTGCTCACGATGTGTATGACCTGTATACACCATACACTACACTCTATATATCACACACGATGTGTATGACCTGTATACACCATACACTACACTCTATGAACCACACACGATGTGTATGACCTGTATACACCATACACTACACTCTATATATCACACACGATGTGTATGACCTGTATACACCATACACTACACTCTATACACCGCACACGATTTGTATGACCTGTATACACCATACACTACACTCTATATACCACACACGATGTGTATGACCTGTATACACCATACACTACACTCTATACACCGCACACGATGTGTATGACCTGTATACACCATACACTACAGTCTATATACCGCACACGATGTGTATGACCTGCATACACCATACACTACAGTCTATATACCACACACGATGTGTTTGACCTGTATACAATATACACATACTCTATACACCGCACACGATGTGTATGACCTGTATACACCATACACTACACTCTATACACCGCACACGATGTGTATGACCTGTATACACCGTATACTACACTCTATATACCACACACGATGTGTATGACCTGTATACACCATACACTACAGTCTATATACCGCACACGATGTGTATGACCTGCATACACCATACACTACAGTCTATATACCACACACGATGTGTTTGAGCTGTATACAATATACACTATACTCTATATACCACACACGATGTGTATGACATGTATACACCGTACACTACACTCTTTAAACCACACACGATGTGTATGACCTGTATACACCATACACTACAGTCTATATACCACACACGATGTATATGACCTGTATACACCGTACACTACAGTCTATATACCACACACGATGTGTTTGACCTGTATACAATATACACTATACTCTATATACCACACACGATGTGTATGACCTGTATACACCGTACACTACACTCTTTAAACCACACACGATGTGTATGACCTGTATACACCGTACACTACAGTCTATATACCGCACACGATGTGTATGACCTGCATACACCATACACTACACTCTATAAACCACACACGATGTGTTTGACCTGTATACAATATACACTATACTCTATGCACCGCACACGATGTGTATGACCTGTATACACCATACACTACACTCTATACACCGCACACGATGTGTATGACCTGTATACACCGTATACTACACTCTATATACCACACACAATGTGTATGACCTGTATACACCATACACTACAGTCTATATACCACACACGATGTGTATGACCTGTATACACCATACACTACACTCTATATACCACACACGATGTGTATGACCTGTATACACCGTACACTACACTCTTTAAACCACACACGATGTATATGACCTGTATACACCATACACTACAGTCTATATACCACACACGATGTATATGACCTGTATACACCGTACACTACACTCTTTAAACCACACACGATGTGTATGACCTGTATACACCATACATTACACTCTATACACCACACACGATGTGTATAACCTGTATACACCATACACTACACTCTATATACCACACACGGTGTGTATGACCTGTATACACCATACACTACACTCTATACACCGCACACGGAGTGTATGACCTGTATACACCATACACTACAGTCTATATATCACACACTATGTGTATGACCTGTATACACCATGCACTACACTCTATATACCGCGCGCGATGTGTACAGCGTCGGACTGGCCCACCGGAGAACCGGTGGATTCTCCGGTGGGCCCTGGCATCTGGTGGGCCCTGGCACCTGCAGGCATACAGGGCCAGCAGTTGCCTAGGGCCCCCGCTGCTCCAGGGGCCCCCAGCCAGTGGTGTGTCGCACACCATGCAGCTGCTATGGGGGCCCCTGCCAGTGGAGCAGCAGCGGTGTCAGGAGGCAGGAGCCCCTGTCCCCGCTGCTAAAGAGAAATGAATATCATTTCAGGTCTCCACCCCCAGAGGCCCCGCCCCCAGCCCAGTAAGCCACTCTGCATCAGGGCCGGCGCCGCCCTCAGTCCTCTCTGCTCCTGGCTCACAGCCAGTGCGCGATGACGTCACTACATCTCGCACCCGCTGTGTGTCTGGCAGAGGGGGCAGCTCCTGACACTGAAGCCGGGATCAGCGTGGGAGCGAGGAGGAGAGGTGAGTATTGTGTTTTGTTTTGTTTTTTATATCTCTCTCGCTCTCTCTATCTGTCTCTCTCTCTCTCTCTCTATCTATCTCTATATCTCTATATATCTCTCTCTATCTCTCTTATATCTATCTATCTTTCTTTCTCTATCTATTATCTATATCTATCTATCTCTATATCTATCTCTATCTATTATCTATATCTATCTATTTCTATATCTATCTCTATCTATCGCTCTATCTTTATATCTATCTTTCTATCTCTACATCTATCTCTATATCTATCTATCTATCTATCTATCTCTATATCTATCTATCTTACTCTATCTATCTCTATATCTATTATCTCTATATTTATTATCTATCTAGCTACCATCTATATCTATCTATCTCTATACCTATCTATCTATTTATCTATCCGTTATCTATCTCTATATCTTTTCTCTGTATCTATCTATCTATCTCTATATCTATTTCTCTCGCTATCTATCGCTCTATCTCTATATCTATCTCTATATCTATCTTTATATCTATATCTATATATCTATCTCTATCTATCTCTATATCTATATCTATTTCTCTCTATATCTATCTCTATATCTCTCTCTATAGCTATCTATCTATATATCTCTATCTATCTCTATATCTATCGCTCTATCTCTATATCTATCTTTCTATCTCTATATCTATATATCTATCTATCTCTATCTATTTATCTCTATATCTTTTCTCTGTATCTATCTCTCTCTATATCTATATCTATCTATCTCTATATATATCTATTATCTCTATATCTATATCTATTTCTCTCTATATCTCTCTCTATATCTATCTATCTATTTATCTCTATCTCTCTGTATATCTATCTATCTATCTTTCTATCTCTATCTATCTTTCTCTATCTATCTATCTATCTATCTATCTATTTATCTCTATCTATTATCTATATATATCTCTATCTATCGCTCTATCTCTATATCTATCTTTCTATCTCTACATCTATCTCTATATCTGTCTTTCTATCTATCTCTATCTCTATATCTATCTATTATGTCTATCTATCTAGCTATCTCTATTATCTATATCTACCTATCTCTATATCTTTCTGTCTTACTCTATCTCTATATCTATCTGTTATCTCTATATTTATTATCTATCTTTATCTATCTATCTCTATCTATTATCTATATCTATCTCTCTATCTATTTATCGATCTCTGTATCTATCTCTCTATATCTATCGCTCTCTCTATCTCTATCTATCTTTATATCTATATCTATCTATCTCTATATCTATCTATTATCTCTATATCTATCTACCTATCTATCTCTATATCTATCTCTATATCTGTTTCTCTCTATATCTATCTCTATATCTCTCTCTCTATAGCTATCTATATATTATCTCTATATCTATCTATATATTATCTCTATATCTATCTATCTCTATATCTATCTATATCTATCTGTTATCTCTATATCCATATCTATCTCTATATCTATCTATCTCTATATCTATCTTTCTATCTAACACCATATCTCTATATCTATCTCTATATCTCATTATCTCTCTATCTCTCTCTCTTTATCTATCTATCTATTGATCTATCCATCTATCTCTATATCTATCTCTATATCTATCTATTATATCTATCTATTATCTCTATTATCTATATCTATCTATCCATCTAGCTATCTCTATCTATCTCTATCTATCTCTATATCTATCTATCTTTCTAACTCTATATCTATCTCTATACATATCTCTATATCTAGCTATTATCTCTATATATATCTCTATATCTATCTTTCTATATCTATCTGTCTCTATATCTATCTATCTCTATATCTATTATCTCTATATCTATCTATCTCTATATATCTCTATATCTATTTTTATTTATAGCCATCTATCTATATATATTTATCTCTATATCTATATATGTCTATATTATTATTATTATTATTATATCTGTATATCTCTGTCTATTATCTATCTCTATCTATTATCTATCTCTATCTATATATCTCTATATCTTTCTATCTATATCTATCTATCTATCTATCTATCCATTATCTATTTTCTATCTATCTCTATATCTATCTATCGATCTATCTATCTATATTTCTTTCTATATCTATTTTTATATCTATCTCTATCTATCTCTATGAATCTTTCTATCTATATCTATCCATTATCTACTTTCTATCCATTATCTACTATCTATCTCTATATCTATCTATTTCTACATCTATCTTTCTATCTATATCTATCTAACTCTATATATCTATATAGCATTATACCCTATGAGGGGGTGCATTATTCCCTATGAGGGGGGCAGTATTATACCCTATGAGGGGGCAGCATTATACCCTATGAGGAGGCAGCATTATACCCTATGAGGAGGCAGCATTATTCCCTATGAGGAGGCAGCATTATTCCCTATGAGGAGGCAGCATTATTCCCTATGAGGAGGGCAGCATTATTCCCTATGAGGGGGGCAGTATTATACCCTATGAGGGGGCAGCATTATACCCTATGAGGGGGTGCATTATTCCCTATGAGGGGGTGCATTATTCCCTATGAGGGGGGCAGTATTATACCCTATGAGGGGGGCAGTATTATACCCTATGAGGGGGGCAGTATTATACCCTATGAGGGGGGCAGTATTATACCCTATGAGGGGGTGCATTATACCCTATGAGGGGGTGCATTATTCCCTATGAGGGGGGCAGTATTATACCCTATGAGGGGGGCAGTATTATACCCTATGAGGGGGTGCATTATACCCTATGAGGGGGTGCATTATTCCCTATGAGGGGGGCAGTATTATACCCTATGAGGGGGGCAGTATTATACCCTATGAGGGGGTGCATTATACCCTATGAGGGGGTGCATTATACCCTATCATTATACCCTATGAGGGGGGCAGTATTATACCCTATGAGGGGGGCAGTATTATACCCTATGAGGGGGTGCATTATACCCTATGAGGGGGGCAGTATTATATTCTATGAGATGGCTGCATTATATTCTATGAGATGGCTGCATTATATTCTATGAGGGGTCTACATTATATTCTATGAGGGGGCTGCTTTATATTCTATGAGGGGGCTACCCCAACTCCTGCTACATAATTAAGACATGTACAACCTTATATTATACCCGGATATTAGTGTGTTTTACCGCACAATTGGTGGTCTGGTATTTAACTCTATGCAGCTACATAGTGGGCCCCAAGAATGATTTTCTCTGGTGGGCCCAAGGTGTTCCAGTCCGACGCTGGATGTGTATGACCTGTATACACCATACATTACACTCTATATACCACACACGATGTGTATGACCTGTATACACCATACACTACACTCTATATACCACACACGATGTGTATGACCTGTATACACCATACACTACACTCTATACACCACACACGATGTGTATGACCTGTATACACCGTACGCTACAGTCTATATACCGCACATGATGTGTATGACCTGTATACACCATACACTACACTCTATGAACCACACACGATGTGTATGACCTGTATACACCATACATTACACTCTATACACCGCACACGATGTGTATGACCTGTATACACCATACACTACACTCTATATACCACACACGATGTGTATGACCTATACATACCATATACTACAGTCTATATACCACACACGATGTGTATGACCTATATACACCATACACTACACTCTATATACCGCACCCGATGTGTATGACCTGTATACACTATACACTACACTCTATATACCACACACGATGTGTTTGACCTGTATACACCATACACTACACTCTATACACCACACACGATGTGTATGACCTGTATACACCGTACTCTACAGTCCATATACCGCACATGATGTGTATGACCTGTATACACCATACACTACACTCTATGAACCACACACGATGTGTATGACCTGTATACACCATACACTACAGTCTATATGCCGCACACGATGTGTATGACCTGTATACACCATACACTACACTCTATATACCACACACGATGTGTATGACCTATACATACCATATACTACAGTCTATATACCACACACGATGTGTATGACCTATATACACCATACACTACACTCTATATACCGCACGCGATGTGTATGACCTGTATACACCATACAGTACACTCTATACACCGCACACGATGTGTATGACCTGTATACACCATACAGTACACTCTATACACCGCACACAATGTGTATGACCTGTATACACCATACACTACAGTCTATATGCCGCACACGATGTGTATGACCTGTATACACCATACACTACACTCTATACACCACACACGATGTGTATGACCTATACATACCATATACTACAGTCTATATACCACACACGATGTGTATGACCTGTATACACCATACACTACACTCTATATACCACACGCGATGTGTATGACCTGTATACACCATACACTACAGTTTATATACCACACACGATGTGTATGACCTATACATACCATATACTACAGTCTATATACCACACACGATGTGTATGACCTATATACACCATACACTACACTCTATAAACCACACACGATGTGTATGACCTGTATACACCATACACTACACTCTATATACCACACACGATGTGTATGACCTGTATACACCATACACTACAGTCTGTATACCACACACGATGGGTATCACCTGTATACACCATACACTACACTCTATATACCACACACGATGTGTATGACCAGTATACACCATACACTACACTCTATATACCACACACGATGTGTATGACCTGTATACACCATACACTACACTCTATACACCGCACACGATGTGTATGACCTGTATACACCATAAACTACAGTCTTGTTGGGTCGCCCTCCCAGGGCCATGGGGTACTCGGTATCGGGCCGGTATCAGTGGGATGTGTCACAGCAGCAGTGACCCGGACCGTGGCCTTGGGCACCCAAGTATTGGGAAATTGTGAATGGTGGAATGTAGTTAGATGGAATAGTTCATGACGCCACCTGTGGTGTTCGGCAAGTGAGATGTTAGGCCGACGGTTCTTGCAGATCCTCTGGGGCTGGTGATGGGTTGCAGCCAAGATGGTGAAGCTCCCCACAGGTGGAGCTGTAGCCCCAGGGCAGGTTAGATGTAGGGGAAGAGGAGAGGCGCAGGCGGTGTAGAAGCTGGTACCCAGATGTAGCAGTGCTGGGTGTGTTGGCGCAAGAATCAATGGAGGACACCAAGGCTTGTAGTTCCAAAGCTTTACTCACAGTCTGTAGCACACACAGGTGTCGACCTCCGTGCCATGTCCTCCAGGTCAGGGACTCAGCCAACCTCCAAGCAAGATGGAATGCTTCCTTCCAACTCTCCGCCAACATGTGCCTTTTTGAACGTCTCCTCTTATAGCGCCTTTTAGTGTGAAGATCTCCTAGTACTGAGTTACACTGGAGTTTCTCCTAACAGATGTTCCCAAGAGCTCTACTTGTACGGCAGACAGCTGTAGCCTGCTTCGGGGACTCCTTACTCCTGAGTCCTGGCTCTCTATCCGTGTTGCTGTTGTGCCCCCAAGTCTTAGATGGAAGTAGTGCATTTATAGCCCACTACTCCACCGGTGTCTGCTGCAGAACCATTAGTGTCCATACAACCTCGGGGACCGGGACCCGGCCTTGCGCTTAGAACTTCTAGGCAGGGTTCTTCCTCTAACCCACGTCCTCTGTGTTCTCTTATTGTCCTGCGTTCCATACTTGTCTTTCTTTCCTATGGAAGCTCAGGCTTCAGTTCAATGTCTTTCTCCTTCTTTCCTTTCCTGTGCCAGCAGACCCGGGTCACTCAGGTCTGCTGCAGCACTCCTTCCTCCATCCCTCTCTCAGGGATCTTCTTTCCTCACTCCTCTCTGAGTGACTTCCTCCCTCAGTCTCACCGACTGACTGACTGCCCTAAATCCTAAACCTTCCCACTCCTTTATGTATTCTAAACTCCACCCACCTCCCAGCACATTTCGTGTTCCAAGCAGGGAGCCACCAAAGGTGCTCTGCTACACTCTAAGCAAGGAGCCACAATGTGGCTTTGCGGAACTACCCTGTTGTGTGGGGTGTGAGTGTTGGAGCCTGGTCAGGAGTTTCCACCTTACCTGGATGGTGGGGCACCACACCTTAGGAGAAGGTGCAGTACCTCTGTGGTGACTGAGCCTCAGGGGCACCACATACCCCCCTGTTAAACACAGCACATCCGCGGGCTGCAAGACAAAGTTGGACAACACAGGAACATACAAATTTTTGTAATGCTGAATAAACATTTCTTATACTAAACTTCCCAATGTGAGAGGTACTCATTCTTGAACGTTGCAAACAAGTCTTAATTAACTATCTAAAGTCTTAATTCAAAAGTGCAATTCTCAATAAATTCAAAGTGCTATTATCTATTACTCACTATCACGTCAGTATTCTTCATCAACACATTTTTTCATCATCTTTCCTTTTTCACACTTTCTACTTTTCTATATACTTGGTTCACCATCTACAATTTCCAAGTTCTGATTCCTTATTCAAATCTCTCATCTCTTTATTAAAACATTCCTACATCTTATATAACAGTTATCATAAGACACATCATTAAATACTTCACATTAAAACTTTCAATAATTCTTATAAATGCTGGACACCGCTCCCAGCCGGGATCTCTTGCAGTGTCCTTTGATTGGAGTTACGCTCCACATGAGGTAGACTTTATCTTCGCAAAGTGTCTATGTAAAAACAAGAGAGGGCACCTAAAGAGGTGCAACTATGTACAAACACAGTTCTGGATCACTCAGCATTCATGATCTCTATAGTTCAAAGTGAAAAGGCTGCCAATAAAACAGGGCAACTCTGGGAAAATAAACTATGACAGGATAACCAAAAATAGGAAACTGGTGCAAAAATAGAAAACAATGGCACAACTGTGTAAATACCCTCCTGGGCAATGAGATTTATTTAACTAATGGCTGTTGTTCCCTCCTGGGGTTCTGGAAGCTGATAATTGGGAACTGCTACCAGATGAAATACTTTTTGTGTCTTCATCCTGCTGCTGATTGCTTGCCAAGCGCATGTATGGTTGTGGCAGCTGGTGTGATTGCCACCCAGGGCATTGAAGCTGTGGTAAAGGGAACCCATGATGCATATCAATGCCCGCCAGCTGCTCTCCATTGGCGGGTGGTTCCGTCGCCCTGGTGCGGGGCCTGACATCTGGGGAAGCCATAGCCTGTTGGCGCTGATAAGCGGCTACGTGGGGGTTTTGCAGCCAAGGGATCCCGAGGTCACTATCCCAAAGCGACCTAGATTCCTCCAATCCCTGAAGATGCCGAATCGTGCGCGCCTGTTCCAGCTTTACCCTCTTCAGTAGGGACCTCCTCCACCTCCCCATCTCCGACAGTCTAGTGCCCCCAGCCGACTCTTCCAACTGCCCCATTTCAAGTTCCCGCAAGCCAGCCTCGGACAACGTGAATTTGGGGGGTAACCCATTAGGAGGGTCGGGGTATATACCTGGTGCCTCCTGGCGGTGTGGGTTCTGCTCCGGTGCAGGCATGGTAGCAGTGGACGCTGCTCGGTGCGTCACCGGGGACGGCGGTGGCGCTAACGGCAGCTCCAGGTCCGCGGGGGTCTCAGTAGGGACCTGCGCAGCCACGTCAGGTACGGGTGGGGGCTTCTTTTCCTCCGCTTCAGCTCCCGGGGCCTCATACAATTCTTCCTGTGGCGGCAGCGAGGGGGATCCGGATGCTGCCGGTGGTGTGATGGCGACGGCAGGCTCCGCGGAACCTGTCTGGGGAAGCTCCGGTGCAGCAGCGGCGGTTACCGCAGGTGTAGGCCCCTCCCGGGCGTGCTGCCAGTTCAGCCTCCACAAGGCCTCCTGCCTCAGTCGCAAACATTGGGTCAGCCGGGCAATCTCCTCCTCCAGCTGCTGGCGGTTCATCTCGGATACTGGGTGGGAACCTTCAGCCATGGCGCCAGGGAGATTCAGCATAACCTCCCTGCGCTCCGCAGGCCTCCTCCCGTCTTCTTCCAAAATGGCATTCTGGCGTTCCTCTTCCTGCCTTGGCCCCTTTCCCACCACTGGCTTCTGCCCCTCCTCCCTGGGGCGGCGTCTTGTTCCAGCGCCTCCATACCAAGCCAGTATACGAACCCCTCAGTGGGTGGGCCATGTTGTTGTCACATAGTAATTCAGGCAGGGGAGGCCCAAGACTGTTCGCGGTCTTTTCCTAGGACCTCCCATATCGTCACGCCCTTCTTCTCTGTGCCAGCGGCCATTTTTAATGTTCATTTTACAGTCTATTAAATTGGGTCTTCTGCACATTCCCAAAAGTTCCAAGTCCAATAAATCTTAGGCGCACAGAACCCGATGGCATCGGGTCTCGTCATCCTGTTTGTGACGCCAAGTTGGGTCGCCCTCCGCTCCCAGGGCCGTGGGGTACTCGGTAACGGGCCGGTATCAGTGGGATGTGTCACAGCAGCAGTGACCCAGACCGTGGCCCTGGGTGCCCAAGTAATGGGGAAATTGTGAATGGTGGAATGTAGTTAGATGGAATAGTTCGTGACGCCACCTGTGGTGTCCGGCAAGTGAGATGTTAGGCAGACGCTGCTTGCAGATCCTCTGGGGCTGGTGATGGGTTGCAGCCAAGATGATGAAGCTCCCCACAGGTGGAGCTGTAGCCCCAGGGCAGTGTAGAAGTAGGGGAAGAGGAGAGGCACAGGCGGTGTAGAAGCTGGTACCCAGATGTAGCAGTGCTGGGTGTGTTGGCGGAAGAATCAATGGAGGACACCAAGGCTTGTAGTTCCAAAGCTTTACTCACAGTCTGTAATACACACAGGTGCCGGCCTCCGTGCCATGTCCTCCGGGTCAGAGACTCAGCCAACCTCCAGGCAAGATGGAATGCTCCCTTCCAACGCTCCGCCAACATGTGCCTTTCTGAACGTCTCCTCTTATAGCGCCTTTTGGTGTGAAGATCTCCTAGTACTGAGTTACACTGGAGTTCCTCCTAACAGATGACCTGATGACCTGAGGTTAGCATCCTCAATAGTCAGAACCTCCCACTCCCGTCTCCAAGACTTTACACGTGCTGCGCCAATTCTATGGAACGCACTTCCCAGGTCAATACGATTAGTCCCCAATCCCCACAATTTTAAGGACAGGGAATTCTGTATGTCCTTTTAATATCAATGTATTTCTGGGGTCTTACATGCATACTCTGTATATGAAAATGCTGTCTCATGATAATGATTACCTATAACCTTATTCTTCATAAGAAATTGTACGTGATGGATAAACTGTTTACTGCACCCAGTTGGACATTGAAACTACACGTCCACATGCTAGGTAGATACTGGGGCCATGAATACTTAGTAAGACAGGTTAATGAGGCTAATGGAGCTATAACTGTCATGAGGATAGATTAATGAGAATAATATTGGGGTCTTGTGTAATTTACCCAAGACCTATTAAAGCTTTCAGCACGTCTACACAAATACTAATAATTAACAGCCGAGTACAATCTGATTGGTTAACGAATATGAATATGATTGGTTGGAACCATTTATGCTTACTGTTGAATGATCAATTGTCCAATGAAATGTGATGATGTAATGTTACCGCCTACTCAAATGAGCATATAAGCTACCTAATTAAATCAGGAAAGGGGGAACATCCTGCAGATACATACCCTGTCTCTGTGTGTGTTTGTTCTCCGCTACTCGAGTAGGCCTCAGACCAAAATCTGGCAACCTTCCAGCATATCGATCTCCCATTGAGAGATAAACATCAAATCACAAACTCATCAGTTGGCGTCTCATTGGGCGGGCTGGTTACAACAGAAGACCCCAGTATCCTGAAATCCGGCACCCGCAGACTGAAGGCCTAGAGGACACACAGATCAAAATCACCGGTGAAGGTAAGAGCCATTGATTCTTACAAATTCTGTGTCTCCCCTCTGCTACATGCTCTGAACCGGCTTTTGGGGTACAGTATAGTCTGTCTTCTTAAATACCAGCGCTAAGAACCGTAGAATATCCTTGTGATACATAATACGTATGCTGGAGGGAGAAACCTAAAAGCTGCTACGTATGATTGCGCATGAATGATTGAACCAACCTTGAGGGTACTAGGAATTCTTTACTGTGCTTTTGCCCCTTGGGAGCGTCTCTCCATGGTAACTGGCTTGCCAGGATTCATGTGAGGACACGTCTCTGGCGGCATACGCATAAAGAAGGCTGCGTACATCCTCTTGGAGAGTGCTAGAGGTACTATTACGGTGTTAAAACGCCGTTACAGACAGGATAGGTCTATCCACCTTCTATTCTGTCTGATACGCACAAACTGCCCTCTAATGGTGCTAAAGAACTTTGAGGTAGTAGGGATTACATTAGCCTGCATACTAATGATAGCTTTAGTCTTCTGGTTGATAAATAAGATCTCTGAGTATACAAGGCTCAGCAGGTTTAGTTGAGGGAAAAGATTTTTACTGGGCTAATAAGAAAATTTGGGTCATATTAGTCTGCCTACAGTTAATTGGATTTGCTCTCTGGTATATATAGGTTTATTATAACTGTAGAGAAGTGCCATCTCATACTGAGTACGTAGAGATTTAGTGCTAGGTGACCAGGTGGGTCACGAGGTCTGGCCGGACCACTAAATAGTTAACCTTCTTATCAAGGTTCCCATGGGTTTGATGCCTATCAACTGATCAGTTTCAGTTTAGGACACGCAAGTTCAAACAGTGAGCGGGAACCTCATATAACAACGGGACGCAGTCTATGTATCGAATTGGTGTAGTACAGTCGGCATAGATATTGCTAAGCAGGAGTGATAATGAAGTAGACTTGTTGAGATGTGGGCACACAGTAATAGCGTATATTAAGAGAATAAGTGAATAGCAACCAGAGAAAGAGGCAGATAGAGAGATATGGTCTAGGTGCGGCCTGTACATTGAGTTAGCGAAGTGCAGTCAGTACGGGTCCGCAAGCCATAGGCATTTTACATTTTAGGACAAGCCAGGAGAATTTTTCGCCCCAATACAGTCAAGTATCAACCAGAAAACATAGATAGGATTTTTAGCAGGAGCACCAGGAGGTAATAAGCTTAAGGAGTTAACAGTTTACTGAATCTGTGTGAAGGAATGTGAATGAGCTTTGAGACTCTCTGCTGATAAGTGGAAGTGCATGATCTCATGTGTAAAATTCTGTTGTATTGCTTGCCGTGTGTGTGTGTGTGCCAGATATTCCATGAGAAAATGTCGTGCCCTAATTGCACATTTGGATTAATGTTGATTATATCTCCTGAAGGTTGGAGAATTGTCAAAATTATACCAGGAGGGTATATCCAACAGCTCACTGGTTTTGGATTTCTGTCAGACAGATTTCCAGAGTATAAAGTGTTTAGGCTCAATGTGCATGGTATTCCTGCAACTCCCTGGGTCGACGGAATTTCATTAAGTGACATAGAAAATTATAATCTTGTCAGATGTCCATTAAATAATGGGCAACCAGAGACGTACCTGGTTGAAGCGCAGCTTGCAGCTTTGCTCACTGGATTCACATTATAGCATAATACGTATTTGTAGAAGGTATACAGCTAGTTTTTCATAATGTCAAGTTTTTTTTTTTAGAATGCATGTTGATAAGAAGAAAAAGGAGAGGCAGATGGTTCAAGGTACAACGTTGCCTTTGACTTGAAGCAGTGTTAGATATCCATGGAAGGCAATTGTCAGGTAGCAAAGATAAGGAATGCTTTTAGTATGTGTTAGAGGGAAAAAAAAAAAAAAAAGAGGAAATCCCGTTATATGTGTAATGGAAATCCACCACTCTGCCCCCTATTCGGTATTAATATGGTGATTTCCAAAGGGGGGGAGAAGAGAGGAGAGTCAGCTATTTTTAAATATTTTTAATCCATAAAGATATCTCTCATTAATCTGGATTTTGAGTTTTTCTTTCCGGAAGGTCCAAGAACCTGGTTGTATGGCGATCACACAGCATGAGATAGTAGAAAGCAGAACCACTCCTCCCTCATAACTCTACAGGGGAGGTGGAGTTGACGGCACTCATTGAGGCGTTTAGGGGGCTTTAAGGTAAGCAAGACACCACATATACAAGTCATTGTTTTCAGGTGAACCCACAACTGCAGCCCCATATGGGGAGAAAAGGTTTTTTCTTACATCAACAGGCCCTGGAAGAGGTTGCCATAGTGGAAGTGAGGGTACATATGAGAAGGAACCCGTGGAGCACGAAGCAAACAAAGTGGCTGGGAATCAGCCAGAAGACCAAGGTACTGGGAGACCCCTGAGGCGCCTCCACTGGTCATGGTGAGCATTAAAGATAACCAGTTAGACTTAAGTATCTTACAGGCTCTGACTCGGTCACCAACCGGGGAAGAGACTGAAGTCTGGTCGGAAGCTGGAGCTCAGAACCGTGGATGGTGGGACAGTGGGTATGTTTGCCAAAATCCTTGCACCATGTGATGGCTCATGACTCAACGCACGTGAGTGAAGACAAAAACTATGTGCTCTGAAGAAAGATGCTGGGTCCACCTGTTTAGCTTTACATTAACATAGATTAGATGCGCACAACACAGATAGACTAGAAAGATGCCATAGACATACACGTGCGCCTGGGCCCTCCTATCCGTTTCAATGACTGCAGATTGACTTCATACAGGCTGCCCAAGGTAAGATGTATGAAGTATGTGCTCGTGTGTGTTGATCTCTTTTCAGGGGACTGGAGGCCTTCCTGATGTCAGAAGCTACCACAACTGAGGTACTCTCTTGTCCACATAGATGTTGTGACTATTTGACAACCCCTGCAGCAGGTCCGGAGTCCAAAAGGGACTCCCATTTGTGTATAAATAAGTTTTTGATTCTATTTTAGTTAATCCAGACATTGGTTGCTGACCAAAAGACACGAAGACCACTGGAGCCACTGGTTGATGGTCCCCGCTAAGCCACATCCGTAGAGTTAAACGGAAGACCGGTCTACACAAGCTACTATGAGGTCCTGGAGTGGAAGAATATGGGTCCTGTCCCTGATGATGTTGGCAGCTCTACTGCAAGAAGGACAACTGGACGAGACACTTCAGAATAGCACATCAGTAACCTTGTGGTTTGACACCAAGGCAGCAACAGCTACATTTAGGGTGGACTTGTGTCGGATAGTGAAGTGTCAATGGAATCTTAAATTTGGGAAGAAGAGTAGCAACCCCAATTATAAATATCTAACAGGAGTTGAAGGGGCGGTGGTATATATCTGTGTAACTAGACCTGGAAATGAGAACTGTAATTCTTGGTCAGATGCAGCTTGGAACACGGGAACGTCATGGGGGTATAAGCCAGAGGAAGCCATGACTCGTGTTAGTTCATCAGGAAAGCCTCTCCTCAAGAGGATGAATATTGCTGTACCCATTCCAAAATGGGGTTGTGATCCAGAGGTTTTGGACTGGAGATTCTCTTGCAATCCTCTCCTTATAACACTGGATGAACCCTCTCTTGGAGATGAAGGTCTCTATGTATTGGGACTGTATACCCCAGGTAGACAGGTTCAGCAGGGAACATTTTGGTTAAAAGCTGTTCCTGCACAGGACAAGGAACAAGAGGAGGACAAACCCCAAAGGTCAGGAGAAATGTTGGATGTTGATGGAATTGGAGAATTAGGCTATGAGGAGAAGTTAGCCGTAGAAACAGGCTACACAGAGAGGAATGAATGGTTGCTATGGATGAAGTATACTACAGAGCAAAATAACAAAACTGATTGTATTGCATGTGCAACCGCTAGGCCCCATTTAGGGACTATTCCCCTCAGATATTCAGAACAGGATCAAGTAGACTTACAGTGTATTCTAGCTTTGTATAATGCCACATATGACCCTAGTGATAATGTTCTGTGTCAATCTCTATCAGTCCGGTATCCAATAGCAAAAATTGATCAGGTACCACCTAGAGTTTATGCATATCCAGGTGACTACACTTGCTTCCTGAGAACAGGACCAGGAAGATGGGTAGGAAATCTAACTTCAGAGTTTTGTCACAACACCATCCCAATAAATACAGATACAGGAGGTTTTAAAGCCAGTTGGTTTCAAAACCAAACTATAGCAAGGAGTGACATATGGTGGTTATGTGGAGATATGAAATTGAGGCCTAGGTTGCCACCAGGTTGGGTTGGCAGCTGTGCTCTAGTTCAAGTGCTCATGCCATTTAAAATAATTTCATCAGAAGAGATTAAAGGAGGTGGAATGAATGTTGAAACCCTACACAGAAATAGAAGGTCAGTACCTGCTGGGTCCTTTGATCCTAGAGTTTATATAGACAATATAGGGGTACCCAGAGGGGTACCGGATGAGTACAAGGCCAGGAACCAGATAGCAGCAGGTTTTGAATCAATTTTCTTTTGGTGGGTGACAATTAATAAAAATGTGGATTGGATAAATTATATTTATTATAATCAGCAAAGGTTTATAAATTACACAAGGGATGCAGTAAAAGGGATAGCTGAACAATTAGGCCCAACTTCTTTAATGACACATCAGAATAGGATGGCTTTGGATATGTTGCTACCGGAAAAAGGGGGCGTGTGCAAGATGTTTGGAACGTTTTGCTGTACCTTCATCCCCAATAATACAAGTCCAGATGGGAGTATCACCAAGGCGTTGGAGGGTCTTACATCCCTGTCCGAAGAATTGGCAGAAAATTCGGGTATCAACAATCCCTTCATGGACTGGTTGGAATCCTGGTTCGGTAGATGGAGTCATCTTGTGTCCAGCCTCCTCATCTCTCTGGCAGTAGTAGCAGCAGTACTTGTGACCTGTGGATGCTGCTGCATACCATGTATCAGAGGACTACTTCAAAGATTGATTGATGCGTCTATTACTAAAACTATGTATATTACAATGAAACCTTACAATAATGATTATGAGCAAATGGTTTGAGGTTGAGAATTAGATATGATCTCCCTTTCCCTATGGGGAATTCGGCAGAAGAAGGGTTAGGAAGTCCGACACTGGCATTAGGCCTTTGAATGTACCTATATGTGAATGGTAGAGTCATATCTGTTCTCAAAAGGGGGGACTGACAGGGAATTCTGTATGTCCTTTTAATATCAATGTATTTCTGGGGTCTTACATGCATACTCTGTATATGAAAATGCTGTCTCATGATAATGATTACCTATAACCTTATTCTTCATAAGAAAT
This sequence comes from Dendrobates tinctorius, assembly GCF_039654945.1. NCBI lineage: Eukaryota > Metazoa > Chordata > Amphibia > Anura > Dendrobatidae > Dendrobates > Dendrobates tinctorius. The sequence goes on along the minus strand of NW_027361738.1, from coordinate 21,967,209 downwards.
TGTACGTGATGGATAAACTGTTTACTGCACCCAGTTGGACATTGAAACTACACGTCCACATGCTAGGTAGATACTGGGGCCATGAATACTTAGTAAGACAGGTTAATGAGGCTAATGGAGCTATAACTGTCATGAGGATAGATTAATGAGAATAATATTGGGGTCTTGTGTAATTTACCCAAGACCTATTAAAGCTTTCAGCACGTCTACACAAATACTAATAATTAACAGCCGAGTACAATCTGATTGGTTAACGAATATGAATATGATTGGTTGGAACCATTTATGCTTACTGTTGAATGATCAATTGTCCAATGAAATGTGATGATGTAATGTTACCGCCTACTCAAATGAGCATATAAGCTACCTAATTAAATCAGGAAAGGGGGAACATCCTGCAGATACATACCCTGTCTCTGTGTGTGTTTGTTCTCCGCTACTCGAGTAGGCCTCAGACCAAAATCTGGCAACCTTCCAGCATATCGATCTCCCATTGAGAGATAAACATCAAATCACAAACTCATCATAAGCGTGCCCTGAAAACGCATTTATTCAGACTGGCCTATTGCCTCAACACATTAACCTAATCTATCCCTGTGTGGCACAGCCAAAAGTTTTACCATAACCAGATTCCCTGCATCATGTTCCCACATGCTTTATGCATCCATTAGACCTCTGTGTTTGTACTGTTACACACTTAACATTATGGTTGGTCCATACAATCAGGGCAACTGTTACCACCCACCTTTCGTGTCTACCTCTTTCCTCATAGACTGTAAGCTTGTGAGCAGGGCCCTCTTTCCTCTTGGTATTTGTTATAATCTATGTGATTATTGTTATGCTGTAATGTCTATTGTCTGTACAAATCCCCTCTGAAATGTAAAGTGTTGCAGAATATGTCGGCGCTATAGAAATTTATTATTATTATTATTGTTAGATGTTCCCAAGAACTGTACTTGTACGGCAGACAACTGTAGCCTGCTTCGGGGACACCTTGCTCCTGAGTTCTGGCTCTCTATCCGTGTTGCTGTTGTGACCCCAAGTCTTAGATGGGAGTAGTGCATTTACAGCCCACTACTCCACCGGTGTCTGCTGCAGAACCATTAGTGTCCATACAACCTTGGGGACCGGGCCCCGGCCTTGCGCTTAAAACTTCTAGGCAGGGTTCTTCCTCTAACCCACGTCCTCTGTGTTCTCTTATTCTCCTACGTTCCGTACTTGTCTTTCTTTCCTATGGAAGCTCAGGCTTCAGTTCAATGTCTTTCTCCTTCTTTCCTTTCCCGTGCCAGCAGACCTGGGTCACTCAGGTCTGCTGCAGCACTCCTTCCTCCATCCCTCTCTCAGGGATCTTCTTTCCTCACTCCTCTCTGAGTGACTTCCTCCCTCAGTCTCATCAACTGACTGACTGCCCTAAATCCTAAACCTTCCCACTCCTTTATGTATTCTAAACTCCACCCACCTCCCAGCACGTTTCGTGTTCCAAGCAGGGAGCCACCAAAGGTGCTCTGCTACATTCTAAGCAAGGAGCCACAATGTGGCTTTGCTGAACTACCCTGTTGTGTGGGGTGTGAGTGTTGGAGCGTGGTCAGGAGTTCCCACCTTACCTGGATGGTGGGGCACCACACCTTAGGAGAAGGTGCAGTACCTCTGTGGTGACTGAGCATCAGGGGCGCCACATATATACCGCACATGGTGTGAAATTAGCCATTTTTCATTAAGCTGGGGCTATATGTCGACTTTGGCCATGAAACAGCGGCTTCTATAATGCATGTGAATGTGGTCGCATTGTGACCTGCTAGGTACCACCACAAAGAATCAGAACTAGTTGGATTTTTTTTTAAACTTGATTGTCACAGTTGCAATACCTTGTGGGTCATAATGCAACCCTGTCAATGGAGCAGCAGCAGCCTAGTGCAATTTTTGGCCATTTGTGTCACAGTCAATGTCACCTTCTTTGATGTAATGGACGTGAAAGGTATATAAATGCTATTCAAAACAATGTACATATTTTATATGACATTTTCTTAGTAAATATTAATATAAAACTGATTAGCTGTGGCGCGGGGGGGAACGAACTTTAGGACCCCCTTAAATCCCCAAATAGTCACTCTACATTAAGGCTATGTGCCCACGTAGCGTTTTCCATGCAGAATATTCCTGAGTGGAAATGCACAAACCTTCCCCCCTGGAAAGCGCATGCGTTTTATGATGCGCTTTTGTAAGGGTTTTCCTATATGTTTTTGCTGTACAATTGAATGTATGCGGAAACGTGTGTGTTTCCGCAAAATTAATGAATATGCTGCGTTTTTTTCCGCTTAGCGTTTCCACAGCGGAAAAAACGCACCATTAGCACAACATGTGCGGATTCCATTATGTTACATTGGAAGCCTTTCTTAAGCGTTTCTGCAGCAGAAACGCGCGTCTAAAAGCGCTGCGAAAATGCTTAAAAAACGCAACGTTGGCACACAGCCTAAAAGAGAGATATATGACCGAACTGCAATACCAGACACAGCCCATAGACAAGAGGGCGCTAACAAAGCAGAACTTTTCATAATCCCATTAATGTGGTGACCTCATATGTGCAGCCACTGGGAATGGGGAACCTGGTACCCCATGGATGATGGGGTCCTTAAGCCTTCTGCATGACCTAATATTAGCTCAATTACTGATCATATCTAGCATCACAAATTAGGATTTAGTTCAGAAATAGCCATAAGATGTTCTGCAGCAGCTTGCACCTGCAAACCAAACCATATCACTAAGTAGAGGACATGGAGCATAGTCCTAATAGTCCAAAACTTTACCTACAACCTCTTCAACTTTTATGGGAATATTTGCTGAATATGTCAATGTTGGCCAAGATGTTCTGCAGCAGCTTTCACCTTTACAATACACACACTGTATCATCAGGTTGAGTTGAGGCCAGGTCTTATAGTCCTACTTGGTAAATTACTGCATCATTTCTATCTACACCAAACTGTAATTGTTCAACTTCTATGGGACTACAAGTCCCAATACATTAAACACTACATGTGGCCAAGATGTTCTGCAGCAGCCACTCATCTACATTTACCAGTATGTCATAAAAAAGTGTCAACTAGACACAGGTTGCAAACCTCATAAAGTGCAACCTTGCCAAGATGTTCTGCAGCAGCAATGGAAGGTATCAATTTGTTAGCAGTCCAAAAGTTACTGTTGTGGGACTATAATCCACAGCAGGTTTCAGGTAATGAGTAATATGCTGTAGCTGCTGGAGAACTAGAAGTCCCAGCATATAAAGCTGGATTAATAGGGAAGAGTAGAAGTGCCTGTGGACTACAAATCCCAGGATATCTTAGATTCACTAGATGCATAGTTTGGAGCTAACCACAGTGACCCTTGGATGATGTTCTGCAGCAGCAGCAGCAAGGTAGCAGTACTCACACAGCTCTGCCAGAATGTCTCCTCCAGGATCTCCTGCTGAACATGGTCCTCAGGGAAGGTGTGGGGATCTCTCGGTGCCCGGAGGTCCCCTGTCCTGCTCTCAGCTCTCTCGTTTCACACAGTCACCTGGAGGCTTCAGACAGCGTTCAGAGGCGTGTTTACATAGCACGCTGTACATGACAGCCTCTGAACCCTGTTTGAACTCCGGCGCGCTGCTGGGTGCCATAGCAACACCAGGGGTCTCAGCCTGCTCTGCAGTGTCCCACCCACCCCCTGTCAGCTGTGTGTGGCCACCTGGCCTGCCGACCTCTCTCAAAGTTCTACTTTCACTGTGCGCCCCTGCTTCTAGGGGGGGAGCTGCCCCACGGTGGGTACGCCCATGGCTGGGACTGGGAGTTCTAGTTCTCCCTGTGCCTCTGTTGCATAGCACTTATCTGACTGCAGGGGGCGGCACCGTGCTGCCGCCCCCTCTCTTCAGAGACTGAGTGCCGCCTGAGCTGATTTCTCAACTTGGTTCATGGATGATGCGGCCCTGCTGCCTAATTATGTTGCATTTATGTCATTTGCTCTATTATGCCGGCCTCGCCGTAACCCAGTTCCACGGCTGCTTCAATCAATATTTACTGGATCTAACTCCAATATCCTATGGGCTAACTCATTGATTTGTAAAATTTTGTTCTACAATGATTTTGCACACAATGATCCTGATGATTTTGTACATAATGTAAATATGTAATTGTGTAAATATGTATATCTGTTTAAACCTCTACAGAGTTTGTACATTTTTGTGATTATCACTGTATATAGCCTAATGTCTATCTTTGTATGTGTCTTTTCTAGTGAGGTTTGAAAAAGACCCGACATAGGGTCGAAACGTTACCTCAACGCACTATTCCCCTGTGGTGTCTTCAATAAAAAATTTTTTGCATTGAAAATCAAAATTTCCCAGAGTGCAGCTGTTTTCTTTTCACGAGAGGGGAGTACTGGGCAGCACGGTGGCTCAGTGGTTAGCGCTGCAGCCTTGCAGCGCTGGGGTCCTGGGTTCAAATCCCACCAAGGACAACATCTTCAAGGAGTTTGTATGTTCTCCCCGTGTTTGCGTGGGTTTCCTCCGGGCACTCCGGTTTCCTCCCACACTCCAAAGACATACTGATAGGGAGTTCAGATTGTGAGCCCCATCGGGGACAGTGATGAAATGTGTGCAAACTGTAAAGCGCTGCGGAATATGTTAGCGCTATATAAAAATAAAGATTATTATTAGTACTGTCATGACTCTGGCCAGGATGGTTCCACTTCCATCCTGGTCAGGTCAGGGTTAATTTTAGTTCGCCTCTCTTGGAGAAATGCCTGTAGAGGGATTACCACGGTTATTGAACGCAAACTCTGCTAACGGCAATGCATCACACCAATCATCCTGACTGGAAGTGGAAAGACAACGCAAAATTTGCTCCAACGACTGGTTGGTCCGCTCAGTCTGACCATTGGTCTCTGGAAAGTATGCTGATGAAAAGGACAACTCAACACCAAGTTTTTTGCAGAACTCCCTCCAAAACCTGGACACAAACTGTACTCCACGATCCGACACCACATTCAAGGCACATGCCGATCATCTGGTGTGCTCCTTTCATGCCCGGTTTCCTGGGAAACCTGGGGGTCCGGTGGCCCCTGTTGAGAGGAGGGTACTGTCATGACTCTGGACAGAATGGTTCTGCTTCCATTCTGGTCAGGTCAGGTTTAATTTTAGTTCACCTCTCTTTCGTTCTGGGTTGGCTATTTATGTCTGGCAGTTCCTGGGTTCAGTGTCAGTGATACTTCCGTCTACTCAGTTCGTGGTCGCTGACCCAGGTTACTCTCTATATTGTTGTTCCTCTGTGTGTGTTAGTTTGCTGTGTTTAACTCGGTTTGCCCCTTGACTATTGCCTCTGTCTTTCTGCTTGGTACTGATTCATCCCTCCTGGTTTTCTGATCTTTGGCTTTGCTCTCTAACTACGTTATTGGTTTTGTCCTTTGTGTTCCGTGCTCTCGGCTGGCTCCCTGTCCTCACGTGACTGTCTAGCTCTGCCCCCTGTGGTCACATGACCGGCTAAGCTCAAGTCCTGTGTGCACTGCACTCCTCGGTCTCCGCACACCCTGTGTATTGGCACACGTTCCCTGTTCACACACCCCAGGCTTAAGCCCAGTAACACTGTCCCCGTGTCACTACAATTTTATTCTCCAGGCATCAGTCTCTCTTTATTTTTCAAGGACCGCTCCATTCACTACATAAATTTCCCATTCTAAAACCTCATTTCACACTGTCTCTCTGCATTTATAGTGCCACAATGACAAGACGCCACCCAAAAAATGTGCTAAACAAAAAATGGGTGTCTCATACAAAAATAGTGACCATAACAGTGACTTCATAGTAATGGTGCCCACCACTTTCAGATGCAACAATAATCCTACCTTAGTACTTGCATATAGCAATGGTGCTCACTTAATGGCCTCACAGTAATAGCGTCTTGACTAATATTACAATTGCCTCAACAAAATTCAGAGCAACACCAAAAGTAATTGTGTCATAATTGGGTGCAAAACAGCGATGTCATTAGAACCTGAGAATGAGCCTGAACCTGACAGTGGCATTTTCAAGGATACCCAGTAGAGAATAGCAAAAAGATTTGCACTACACTGGTCCATTGGTCCACTTCAGTATTCTCTGGCAGTTGTACCACAGAAGTGTGAATCTTTTTGCTTATTTCTAATACGCATCAATGGCAAAGTCACAAATGGATTTATCCTTCTTGTTTAGGTTGATTGACATTATACAACTTGCAGTATTTGTTACAATTTTTTATGATGGTTCAGACAACAGATCCTTTTAATTTCCATTTGAATAAAACTGATACCAAAAAGTTATGAACTTATACATTTTTTAGAATGTTGGATACTATGATGAATGTTCCTGCTTTAGTTGTATGATTTTAGCAGATCATACAGTATATTTTTCTACCTAGACTTGTAAGACTTGGGAGTTTACAGAAGCATAGTATTCGCCGTGTTTGGCCAAGAGCTGTCTATGGGTGCCACATTCTACCACGGTCCCATTCTTTATCACTGCGATAATGTCAGCATTCTCGATTGTGCTTAGATGGTGAGCAATCACTATACATGTTCGTCCATGTCTGGCATTATCCAGAGCTTGCTGCACAATCTGTAAAACATAAAAAAAGCTCTCAGCTGAGACATTGATTTACAATTGTAACACTGCAAATATTAAGTGGTTTAGATAAGGAAAGTAATCATATCAAAAACATACTTTTTTGTTTCATACATAGAAGCCAATGAATATCTCATTATACATCACCACATTTTTTGGACTACAGGATCTTGCTAAAAAGTCCTTGCGTATTATAGTCAAGATGCAGCTCTCCACTCTCGCCCCCTGCAGTGTCAGACCTTCCCTATTGAATCCTCAGTGAACTTGGAGTACACTCAGAGACCTGCTGCTCCCCTGATGACTGACAGCAGAGCACAGCGACATCCATGGCTCTGCAATACTTACTATCCATGCTGGACACTGACCTCTTGCAAGGAAGAAGAGAAAGCAAATCGTTCAGTCTGCTAGACACTCATCTGCCCCTGTGCTGAGCTCATACATACATACAGTGGGGAAAATAAGTATTTGATAACCTGCCGATTTTGCAAGTTTTCCCACCTACAAAGAATGGAGAGGTCTATAATTTTTATCGTAGGTACGCTTCAACTGTGCGAGACAGAATCTAGAAATATACAAAGAAGATTCACCGCGCTATATGAAAAGTGATGTGAGGTATAGGGTTAGGTCTGAATGATCCTATTTATGTAATTGCTAGAAACTAAACTGGACTTATAGTACTCACTTGAGTTTGCTAGTCCAATTAAGGGTCCTGTTGTAAATGCTGGGTGCACACAAGCTCCGCCCCCACATAACGCCGCTCCCCTCAGCGCTGCTTCCGGCCGGAGCACGCGAGGTGCCGGCGTCCTCCACGCGCTGACTCAGCCTCAGCATCCCCACCACTGAGCACCAGAACCCAGCCTGCCTCACTGAGCACCAGCCACCACAAGTAAGTGCACTGGTTCCAGCACCACCTTTATCTAGCAATGGGCATATTATCTTACTCACGTCCATCTGTTACACAGTGCCTGTGCTAGAGCCGCTTATCTATTGGAATAACCACCTTTACCCTGCATTCCAGCTTACTCCGCAGTAAAGGTACTGTCACACTTAGCGATGCACCAGCGATCCCGACCAGCGATATGACGCGGTCAGGATTGCTGGTGCATCGCTAAGTGGTCGCTAATGAGCTGCCACACAGGTAGATCTCACCAGCAACATAGTAGCGGTCGGGGGTCATTACTTACCTGTCACACGAGGCGATCCTAACGTCCTCCCGCCCGCGTCCATGCGTCGCTCGTCGGCACCGCAGGAAGCTGACGAAGAAAAACGGTCCAGGATGTTCTAGCGCGATCATTGATAGCCAGCAGGGGAGCTGGTTGGAGGTAAGTATCAGACATAGCGATATCGCTAGCAATATCGCTGCTGCGTCACAAAAACCAGTGACGTTATAGCGATATTGCTAGCGATATCGCTTAGAGTGACAGGCCCTTAAGTGTGATTCCTATCTGCTAATCAAGCAGCCTTATTTATTATGGTTTCTAATACACTAATTCCAATTGATATATCCTCTTTACAATTAGCACTTTTAATTCTAAGTGCCTCAAACCCTGCCACCTTGGTATCAGCTGCACCCAGCATTTACAACAGGACCCTTAATTGGACTAGCAAACTCAAGTGAGTACTATAAGTCCAGTTTAGTTTCTAGAAATTACATAGAGGTTAATCTGGACAGCCTCACTCTGAGATTCTGGGAGGCTTTTTATAGCCTCATTGTGGGCTCACTCATTGTCGCTTATACTCAGACCCTAGGCCGAGTGTGTGACCCTGGTGTGCTTTGTGACTGTGATACTTTATGCTTGCTTGGTTTTGATCTGGTTCTGTCCCTGTTACGAGTTCTGCCTGTTCCTTTTGTACTTCTCTGCTATTCCCATGTGTGACTCTTTTGCCTTGGACCTGACTACTCTTTGACTGCCTCCCTTGTACTGCGTTGCTATCTCTGTGTATGATTCATTGCTTACATTTTGACTATTCTCTGCTTGTCCCTCTGGTACCACGCCGTCCTCCCCGTGTATGACTTCCGCTTGTCTGACCTGAGTTTTCCTAGCCTTTGCTCCAGGATTCCTGTAGAACCCTATCCTGCAGCAGGATGCTAGGCCACGCCCCCTGTGGTCACATGATCGTAGGTCCTTGTACTGCTAAACTACTTTCAGTTTCGCAGGTCCTGTTGTCTGAACTTTCCCTGCAGTATCGGACCCCGGGTCCTCCCGTAGTCTGGGTGAGTTACCCTGTTCAGCCGCGGCAGCCCACCGGCGCTGGCAGGATCCTGATATAACCCTATACCATTTATTCAGCAGCTTCTTTACACAATGGATTCATAACACCTTTTGACAGTGAGTAACATCTCTGACAGCAAGATCCTCCCCACATCACTTTTCATAAAGTGAGTATCCAACAATCGGATTCCTTTGTATCTCAGTATAGCGCAGTGAATCTTCTTTGTATATCAGCTTAGCCCTTTTTTATCAGGCACCGGCACAGAGCCTGTTCTTCACCAGCTGCATCTGGGATTACCGCTCCTTTCTTTCTCTGTGTGGACTAGAGCCAGTGTGTTAACTGCAATTTAACCCCTTCACTACCAAGGGTGGTTTGCACGTTAACTCCCGGGCCAATTTTTACAATTCTGACCACTGTCCTTTTATGAGGTCATAACTCTGGAACGCTTCCATGGATCCTGGTGATTCTGACATGATTTTCTTGTGACATATTGTACTTCATGATAGTGGTAAAATTTCATTCATATAACTTGCGTTTATTTGTGAAAAAAATGGAAATTTGGCGAAAATTTTGAAAATTTTGCAATTTTCAACCTTTGAATTTTTATGCCCTTAAATCACAGAGATATGGCACACAAAAAACTTAATAAGTAACATTTCCCACATATTTACTTTACATCAGCACAATTTTGGAACCAAAATTTTTTTTGATAGGAAGTTATAAGGGTTAAAAGTTGACCAGTGATTTCTCATTTTTGCAACACCATTTTATTTTTACGGACCACATCACATTTGAAGCCACTTTGAGGGGTCTATATAATAGAAAATACCCAAAAGTGACACCATTCTAAAAACTGCACCCCTTAAGGTGCTCAAAACCACATTCAAGGAGTTTATTAACCCTTCAAGTGCTTCACAGGAATTTTTTGAATATTTAAAAAAAATGAACATTTAACTTTTTTTCACAAAAAAAATACTTCAGGTTCAATTTTTTTTATTTTACCAAGGGTAACAGGAGAAATTGGACTGCAAAAATTATTGTGCAATTTGTCCTTAGTACGATGATACTTGATATGTGGGGGGGAACCACTGTTTCGGCGCATGGCAGAGCTCAGAAGGGATGGAGCGCCATTTGACTTTTACAATGCAAAATTGGCTGGAATTCAGATCGGATGCCATGTCACGTTTGGAGAGCCCCTGATGTACCTAAACAGTGGAAACCCCCCACAAGTGACCCCATTTTGGAAACTAGACCCACCAAGGAACTTATCTAGATATGTGGTGAGAACTTTGAACCCACAAGGGCTTCACAGAAGTTTATAACGTACAGCAGTACAATTAAAAAATCATATTTTTTCCACAAAATGATCTTTTCACCCCCAATTTTTATTTTCTCAAGGGTAACAGGACCCTAAAAGTTATTGTGCAATTTGTCCTGAGTACGCTGATACCCCATATGTGGGGGTAGCCCACTATTTGGGCTCATGGCAGAGCTCGGAAGGGAAGCAGCGCCATTTGACGATTTTGACTGGAATTGAGATCGGACACCATGTCGCGTTTGGAAAGCCCCTGATGTACCAACACAGTGGAATCCCCTGACAAATGACACCATTTTGGAAACTAGACCCCCCAAGGAACTTATCTAGATGTGTGGTGAGCACTTTGAACCCCCAAGGGCTTCACAGAAGTTTATAATGCCCAGGCGTGAAAATAAAAAAATCATTTTTTTTCCACAAAAATGATATTTTTGCCCCCAATTTTTTATTTTCCTAAGGGCAACAGGAGAAATTGGACCCCAAAAGTTGTTTTGCAAATTGTCCTGAGTAGGCTGATACCCCATATGTGGGGTAAAACACTGTTTGGGCGCATGGCAGAGCTTGGAAGGGAAGGACCACCATTTGACTTTTTCAACGCAGAATTGGCTGGAATTGAGATCAGACGCCATGTTACGTTTGGAGAGCACCTGATGTGCGCAAATAGTGGAAACCCCCAATTCTAACTCCAACCCTAACCCCAACACACCCCTAACCCTAACGCTAGCCCTAACCCTAACCCTAGCCCTAACCCTAATGGGAAAATGGAAATAAATACATTTTGTTAATTTTATTATTTTTCCCTAACTAAGGGGGTCATAACGGGGGGTTTGATTTACTATTTATGGCGGTATTTATATTTGGCAGCTGTCACACGCTAAAAGACGCCTTTTATTGTAAAAATAGTTTTTGCATCACCACATATTGAGAGCTATAATTTGTCCATATTTTGACCCACCGAGTCATGTGAGGTCTTATTTTTTGCGGGACGAGTTGACGTTTTTATTGGTACCATTTTCGGGCACGTGACATTTTTTGATCGCTTTTTATTTTGTTTTTTGGGACGCAGAATTTACAAAAACCAGCGCTTCATGAATTTCTTTTGGGTGGTGCGTTTACGCCGTTCCGCGTGCGAGAAAATTGATAAAGCAGTTTTCTTCTTCGGGTCAGTACGGTTACAGTGATACCCCATTTTGTCTTTTTTTGTTTTGGCGTGGGTAGTTAGCAAGACCGAAAAAAGACATTTGTCCATCCAGTTCAGCCTATATTCCGTCAGAAGAAATCCCCAGACCTATGTCCTTCTAAAGAGCCTAATAACTGTAAGATACAATATTGTTACGCTCCAGGAAGACTTCCATGCCTCTCTTGAACCCCTCGACTGAGTTCACCATCACCACCTCCTCAGGCAAGGAATTCCAGATTTTCACTGCCCTAACAGTAAAGAATCCTCTTCTACGGTGGTGGAAAAACCTTCTCTCTTCCAGACGCAGAGAATGCCCACTTGTGACCGTCACCTTCCTTGGTATAAACAGATCCTCGGAGAGATATTTGTATTGTCCCCTTATATACTTATACATGGTTATTAGATCACCCCTCAGTCGTCTTTTTTCTATACTAAATAATCCTAATTTTGCTAATATTTCTGTGTATTGTAGATCCCCCATCCCCTTTATTATTTTTTTTGCCCTCCTTTGTAGTCGCTCTAGTTCCAATATATCCTTCCAAAACTGTACACAGTACTCCATGTGCGGTCTAACCAGGGATTTGTACAGAGGCAGTATAAATCTCTCATCATGTGTATCCAGACCTCTTTTAATGCACCCCATGATCCTGTTTGCCTTGGCAGCTGCTGCCTGGCACTGGCTGCTCCAGGTAAGTTTATCATTAACTAGGATCCCTAAGTCCTGCTCCATGTCAGATTTTTCTAGTGGTTTCCCGTTCAGTGTGTAATGGCGATATTGATTCCTTCTTCCCATGTGTATAACGTTAGATTTATCATTGTTAAACAGCATCTGCCACCTTTCGGGCCAAGCTTCCAACTTATCCAGATCCATCTGTAGCAGAATACTATCTTCTCTTGCATTGACTGCTTTACATAGTTTTGTATCATCTTCAAATGTCAATATTTTGCTGTGTAAACCTTCTACCAGATCGTTAATAAATATGTTAAAGAGAATAGGTCCCAACACCGACCTGTTTGGTAGGTACCCCAATGGTCACAGCGACTCAGTTAGAGAATATACCATTTATAACCACCCTCTGCTTTCTATCACTAAGCCAGTTACTTACCCATTTACACACATTTTGCCCCAGACCCAGCATTCTCATTTTGTGTACCAACTTCTTGTGTGGCACGGTATCAAACTCTTTGAAAAAATCAAGATATACCACGTCCATTGACTCACTTTGGTCCAGTCTATAGCTTTACTCTTCATAAAAACTGATTAGATTGGTTTGACAGGAGCGATTCCTCATAAACCCATGCTGATATGGAGTTAAACAGTTATTCTCATTGAGATAATCCAGAATAACATCCCTCAGGAACCCTTCAAATATTATACCAACAATAGAGGTTAGACATTACTGGCCTATAATTTCCAGGTTCACTTTTAGAGCCCATTTTGAATATTGGTACCACATTTGCTATGCACCAGTCCTGTGCAACAGACCCCGTCGCAACACAGTCCCTAAATATAAGAAATAATGGTTTGTCTATTACATTACTTAGTTCTCCGGAGATTTATCTATTTTAATCTTATTTAGCTGGTTTCGCACCTCTTCTTGGGTTAGATTGGTGACCCTTAATATAGGGTTTTCTTTGTCTCTCGGCATTTCACCTAGCATTTTATTTTCCACTGTGGATACCGTGGAGAAGAAGGTGTTTAATATATTAGCTTTTTCCTCATCATCTACAACCATTCTTTCCAAACAATTTTTTTAAGGGACCTACACTTTCGCTTTTGATTCATTTACTATTGATATAGTTGAAGAACAGTTTGGGATTAGTTTTACTCTCCTTCTCTCCTTAGCAATGTGCTTCTCTGTTTCCTTTTTGGCAGCTTTAATTAGTTTTTTAGATAAAGTTTTTGTCTTCCTATAGTTTTTTAGAGCTTCAATGGTGCCATCCTGCTTTAGTAGTTTAAATGCTTTCTTTTTACTGTTAATTGCCTCTCTTACTTCTTTGTTTAGCCACATTGGGTTTTTCCTATTTCTTGTCCTTTTAGTCCCACAAGGTATAAACCATTTACAGTGCCTAGCTTGGATGTTCTTAATCCCGTCTATTATCTGTATTCTTATTTCTGAGGACATTGTCCCAGTCAACAAGATTAAGGGCATCTCTAAGCTGGTCAAACTTTACCTTCCTAAAGTTCAATGTTTTTGTGACTCCCTGACAAGTACCCCTAGTGAAAGACAAATGAAACTGTACAATATTGTGGTTGCTATTTCCTAGATGCCCGACGACCTGCAGATTTGTTACACTGTCAGGTCTATTAGATAGTATTAGGTCTAAAAGTGATGCTCCTCTGGTTGGATTCTGCAACAATTATGAAAGATATTTTTTCTTGGTTATTAACAGAAATCTGTTGCCTTTATGGGTTTTGAAGGTCTCGGTTTCCCAGTTAATATCCATGTAGTTAAAATCTATTGTAATGGACACAGATGAAGGACCTCTGCAGCCACCTGCACGTTTTCTTAATGGCTACTATAAAGGTTAGTGGTGTCAATGCCATCATCAGCATCACTATTACTGTCATCTACATGCTGAATCACACTTTAAATAGTCTGGGTGAGGTGGTGGTGGTGGTCCTAGGGGAAGAGGAGGAAGCAGAGGAGGATTCCTTTAGAGTTAACAATATCTATAAGTTCAGGTCTGTCAACTCACAGGCAGTTGCCATGGTAGAAACAAATGGAGATGGACCATGAAAAGGACGAGAAGGAAGAGGTGATGGACGATCAAGTTAGAAGATCAAGATGATTATGATTCCATCTATATTGTCCTTGGTGGTCATGAGGGGATGGAGGAAGAAAGCTTAAGTGTTATGCTGCCACCAACACACTGTGGAGTTCGACCTCATGAAACAGACTGACCCATGATCGCCTTCTTACAGCACTATCTGCAGCATGATTGTTACCTGTATAGTTATGATTCGAAATAGTGCCGACTACTGGGTTAGCAGTGTGTTCTATCCACAATACAAAAGTAAATTTTGCCATTTGCCTCTTCCCCCCGGAAAGGGATGCACCCATGCTGCAGTATCAAAACATCCTGGAAGACAATCTTGACAGTGGTTTTCCCAAAGACAGTCGTGAGGCATACAGTTAACATCACAGTAATAGTCTTCCAACCACATAAATGTTCTGTCATCAGCGTAAAAACATTAGCAGCCTTGCAGCGCTAGAGTCCTGTGTTCCAACCCCATCGACAGCATCTGCAAAGAGTTTGCATGTTCTACCTGTGTTTGAAAGTGTTTACTCCCAGTAGTTATTTTTCTACACACACTACAAAGACACGCAGATAGTAAATTTAGATTGTGAGACCCAATGGTGACAGCGCCAGTAATGTCTGTAAAGTGAATAATTGTTGGCACTATATAAATGATGAAAAAAATTGAAATTTATACTCAGCCACACTCATTTGGCACACATATCAGTTTCATAGTTTACTATTGTCAGAAAAATGTAAGGATAGTAACAAGGGTAGTTGACTCAAAGAGAATGGAGGACTGACGATATCGGAGACTTACTGCTACAGGCAATACACATGAAGGAGATCCAACCAGGAGTCTACACATTTACAAAACTTTATTGGCAGACACCAACAAAGTGACATCAATTTCATCACAGTAGAAATAGTATAATAGGGACCGACAGGTCTTCCAATACATTCAACCCAGCAGATACCAAAGCAGGACTGTTTACATTTCCACAAATTAGCAAGCACAGAAGCCCCACTAAAGATATCAGAGACTGCAATTATGTCAGAACAATGCAGCACAGTAAAAACTACAGCATCCAGTAACAGAAGTTGTCAGTTGTCTTTGGATAGAATGTCACATTATTGGTTCACTAGAGCTTTCAGAAACATTAACACCTACCCCCCATACACCTCAAACACCAAACCTAATCCCCCATTCACCATGACCCTGCTTTTTCCCAGTCATGCTGCTCAGATAGTGTGCTAGGAGCACACTATTAGCAACTAAAAATTAGTTTTTTTTTACTTTGCACAACCTCTGCAGGCAGCTGAATATCAGCTGCACAAAATGAGGTGAAATATAGCGTAATGAATCACGGTTCTCACAGAAGAAAGTATTGTTTCAGTGCCAATGAGGCATGTATAACAAAGAAGATCTGCTCCAAAAAATTTTAAAGTGAGATGTTCCCTACAGTATGACGTTAGTAACTGATGACATTTTTAGGGGCCTGTGGATGAGGCGTGTGTAACATTGACTACAAGTTCTAAACAATTTCATAGTGAGATGTTCCCTACAGTATGACATTAGTAACAGAAGAAAGAATTGTGTAAGTGTGGATGAGAGCTGGATGATAGATATGCTCCAAACAATTTTTAGATTTGAGGTCTTCTACTATATGACATCAGTAACCGACAAAATTTTGTGGGGTCTGTGGATGAGGCCTGTATAACATTGACTACATGCTCCAAACAATTTCAAAGTGAGATGTCCCCTAATCTATGACATTAGTACTAGAAGAATTTTTGGGGGACCTGTTGATGAGGCCTGTATAATATTGACTACATGCTCCAAACAATTTAAAAGTGAGATGTCCAATATTGTATCACGTTAGTAACAGAGTAGTGTTTTTTGGCCCGTTAATGATGCCTGTATAACATTGACTAGATGCTGCAAACAATTTCTAAGTAATGTGTCCCCTACTGTATTACGTTAGTAACAGAAGAAATAATTGCTTAAGTGTGAATGAGGGCTGGATGACAAAGAAGACATGCGCCAAACTATTTTTTAATTAGATGTCCCCTACTGTATTACTTTAGCAACAAGAATTTTTTTGGTGCCTTTAGATGAGGCCTGTATAACATTGACTAGATGCCCAAAACAATTTCAAACTGAGATCCCCCTTCTGTATCACATTAGTAACATAATAAAAAAATATATATTTTTAGTGTGGATAAGGCCTGTATAATCTAGAAGATTGTCCATGCTGTTGGAACGCCCTTGTCACGTCGCCGTCAGACACAGGGACTGCTGTTCCTGCTTCGGCCACTGGGAGGCACTGGACTGTCACGTCGCCGTGAAATACAGGGACTGCTGTTCCTGCCTCAGCCACTGGGAGGTGCCGGACTGTCACTTCGCCATCAGATACAGGGACTGCAGTTCCGGTCTCAACCACTGGGAGGGCGCCGGGCAGTCACGTCACCATCAGACTCGGGGATGGCTGTTCCTGCCTCGGCCACTAGGAGGCGCCGTGGTTTCCCCGTGGGTGGTGGTGACAGAGAAGGGGCTCCTGCGCAGGCATCTGGTGGGTGCAGGCTCCGCTCCTCTGTCAGTCATGAAAGGGTTGAGGCATCACCATCTGGACTGGTTCTGGGGGCGGTCCAAATGACATCATCAGACTGTGAACCTGTGAGGGATAACATGATCCTTCAAATACCTTGGGGCCTGCCTTGCAGGCCGCCAGATATAGTCTTGGTTTCCCCAGTGTGCTAGTTGTTATTTGCTCTCTTTGATTCTGACCTTTGCCTGGATTTCTGACTCTGCTACTGCCTAACGATTCTGTACCTCTGCCGTCCTCCTGGTTTATGACTCTGACCTTGGCCTGAATTTGACTCTGCTATTGTCTGCCGTTTTTGTACCTTTCCTGCCCGCCTGGTTAAGACTCGTATTCCTGACTACGCTTTTGGTCCGGTTTTTTAACCCCTCTCTGGTGACCGTCCTGCTCTGGCCCGCTGCTCATATTCAGACAGCGCCTCCTGGGCTCTGCTGTAAATCCAGATCCCTGTATAGGGGTAATGGGTATCGGGGTTGCTCGGGGTGCTGTCTTACTGCAGCCCAGACTTGCTGGCGGACGTTACAGCCCTATTCCCTACAGTTGCTGCTAGTAAGGTGTAGGTTTACTGGAGAAATATGGCCAACGGGTTGTTAGATGAACTGATCAGGAAAAGGGGCATGATGATGGCAGGAATGGAAGCGTACAATAGGATCAATAACAGGGCGTCTATGGGAGGTATGAGATCCAGGATCCAGCCTACAATAATTAGTCATTTACTCAAAACCAATTACCAGAGCGCGTTTGATACTCATCAGAAGATAGGTAAACAAAAAATAATTAATGTGCACAGCTCTGCATACAGAACAGTTTCAACGTTGTTTTACTATTGTATCAAATACTTATTTCATGCAATAAAATACAAAATAATAATGAAAAATCATATAATGTCATTTTCTTGATTTTTTTAAAAATTCTGTCTCTCACAGTTGAAGTGTATCTACAATAAAAATGAGAGACCTCTCCATTCTGCAAAATCTGCTGTGTACCAAATACTTATGTTCCCCACTGTATATTATCTATTGGACAGTATATCAGTAAGGGGAGCAGTTCATGCTTAGTAGCATCAGAAGTAAAACCAGCCCATGAACGTGATGTAAGTGATTCTGCTCTATATGAGCCAAGAAAAGACATAATGAGATATTGTAACAGAATGACATTGGAAGTGGATGCAATCTGATCAGAAACAATATGTAAAAATCGGGTCTAGTAGGGCAAGACAAGAGATTAACGAGGATAACTGAAACTTTGAGAAAAAAATGTGCCTAAACACTAACAGGGAGGTAATTGCTTACTACCTGCCTGTTGTGTTCGGCACCGTTGTTTGCCAGAACAGAGCGGTCACCGGCAATTCAGCTGCTCCCTGTTAGCAGAGCAGCTCTTCTTCCGGGCTGCTCTGTCAATGAGACAGCAATATCAGCGTCATGCTGATTGACAGCCGGCTCCCTCAGTTATGAAGAGGGAATCTGACTGTCAATCAGCATGATGTTGGCATTCTCACGTCACCATGTCAACATAGCAGAGCTGAAAAGAAGCCGCCACTCTGTTGACATGACTTCAGCAGAAACAGCTGTGACTGCTCGGTGCCGGTGAAGAACGGCGCCGAGCACAACAGCTAGATAGTTACCAACCACCTGCCTGTTAGGCACATCTTTTTTACTCTAAGTCCCAGCTATCACCTTTAAGGATGACTTTAACAGTATTATACAATCCCTTTGAGACTATGTGAGAAATGTGATGAAAGCCAAATGTTCTTTAGGCTATATGGTTACTTTGGTCTTGACACCTGTCGCGCAGTCAAAGATCGATAGGTGTTGCTGCTACATTGCATTGCAATACAAATGAACTGGTCACTTTGGGACTCCAAATGGCACTCCAATTTTGACAAGCAAATTACAAAAAATCCAACCAGGTTTGACTTTCGGCAACTTGCTTATTGTGGCTGCCGTACTCTCTAAGATAAACTGCAACCCCATAAGGTTGTATTGCAGTGCAATGTGCAGGGATCCCTAGCAATCTTTGGCCATGCAACAGGCATCACGGCCAAAGCAAACCTTAACCTTAATCTCCCCCATACATCTGGCAATCATACATTATGTATGTTCTGAAAAGAAGGGGACAGATGTAAGCAAATATGATGCAGATGATTTTTTTGTAGTCTATGCCAATGGAGAATCACAGGTCTGCAAAGGGGCTGTAGACATGACACAGTTAAGGCTATGTCCAAAGTTGCTTCATTTGTCATTTAGATGCATAAGGACAGTAAAAATTTGGTTAGAAAGGCATATATAATTTTTATTGCTCGTTTTATTACCTTCTCACTCTCTGTATCAAGTGCAGAAGTGGCTTCATCCAGGAGTAATACCTTTGGTTTTCGTACAAGAGCGCGTGCAATGGCTATCCTTTGTTTTTGCCCGCCTGAAATTTGAGTTCCCTTATCTCCAGCACAAGTTTCATATCCCTACAATATAAAAAGGCAAAAATGGCTAAAATTAAAAGTTCAAGGGCCAGTAGTTTGGAAATATATACTGTGATATTAATAAATTACTTTGGGTAAACTCATAATGAAATCGTGAATATTGGCTGCTTTTGCTGCCTCTATAACTTCTTCATCCAGAACAGATCTACTGTTATCTCCATACTGAATATTTTCTTTGATACTGCAGTTAAAAAGGATTGGTTCCTGTGATACAATGCCAAGTTGATTCCTCAACCGCTTCAAATGAATAGTCTTGATGTCAATCCCGTCAGCAAGCTGAAACATGTCAAGTGAATACATATGTGATTATAGTCATATGGTAGCTTAAACAAACTTTAATTCTGAATATAACAAGTTGTCAAATGCCATTCTGGTTAGAGTCTCCAACCAATTGTCAGAATATAGCATTTCTGTCCCCCAATAAGAGGAATTTAAATGTTGAAGTGCCCTCAAGGTGTATGGGGGAGACAGGAGGGGGGGGGCAATATGTTAAAAAAGAAAAAAAAGTAAAAGCATGAAGAAAAGTTTAGAAAACATGTTTAAATTAAAAAGAAAATAATTACCAGAGTAATTAGCTGCTTCTTGCCCTGCCCCCCCCAAAAAAAAAGCAACATAAAAACCAACATATATCCGATATATAAAAGAAACATAATTAAAAATGTACTTTAGTGGTCTTTTGTTTTAGAAAAAAATGTCAAAAACAGACACCTAGATAACTTAATATGAGCAAGAAAAAAAGAAACTACAAATATACAGTTTTGGCCAAAAGTAAGAAAGGTATATCTGTAATTGAGTTTGTTGACCTTTCCTTAATTATATCCTTCTCTTTGTCATTCAAATATTTTTTTTTTTCCTTTTTATTACTGATGTCAGGCTTCATTTTTATGCAATTTTTACAGTTGTGGCCAAAAGTATTGACACCCCTGCAATTCTGTCAGATAATACTCAGTTTCTTCCTGAAAATTATTGCAAACACAAATTATTTGGTATTATAATCTTCATTTAATTTGTCTTAACCCCTTAACGACCAGGGGTATTTTTGGTTTTACATTTTCATTTTTCCCTCCCCTTCTTTCCAGAGCCATAACTTTTTTATTTTTCCGTTTAAATGGCCATGTGAGGGCTTATTTTTTGCGGGACGAGTTGTAGTTTTAAATGACATCATTGGTTTTACCATATCATGTACTCGAAAACGGGAAAAAAATTCCAAGTGCGGTGAAATTGCAAAAAAGTGCAATCCCACACTTGTTTTTTGCTTGGCTTTTTTGTTAGGTTCACTAGATGCTAAATCTGACCTGCCATTATGATTCTCCAGGTCATTGCGAGTTCATAGACACCAAACATGTCTATGTCCTCTTTTATCTAAGTGGTGAAAAAAAATTCCAAAGTTTGCTAAAAAAAAAAAAAAAAATTGCGCAATTTTCCGAGACACGTAGCGTCTCCATTTTTCATGATCTGGGGTCGGGAGAGGGCTTATTTTTTCCGTGCCGGACTGACGATTTTAATGATATCACTTTTGTACAGATACGTTCTTTTGATCGCCCGTTATTGCATTTTAATGCAATGTCTTGGTGACCAAAAAAACATAATTCTGGCGTTTTGAATTTTTTTCTCGCTACGCCGTTTAGCGATTGGGTTAAGGCTTTTTTTTATTGATAGATTGGGCGATTCTGAACTCGGCGATACCTAATATATGTGTGTGGGATTTTTTTTTTACTGTTTTATTTTGATTGGGGCGAAAGGAGGGTGATTTGAACTTTTAGGTTTTTTTAATTTTTTTTTATTTTTAAACATTTTTTTTTTTACTTTTGGCATGCTTCAATAGCCTCCATAGGAGGCTAGAAGCTTGCGCAACCCGATCGGCTCTGCTACATATGGGCGATGAGCAGATCACCCATATGTAGCAGATTTACTGCTGTGCTTTCAGTGCCGACCACCGGGTGGCGCTGAAAGCCATATGCCTGGAACAACCATAGAGGTCTCATAGAGACCTCTGGTTGTCCAGGCAACATGACGCCGACCCCGATCACGTGACAGGGGTCGGCGATGAGGTCATTTCCGGCCCGGAGGCCGGAAATGCTATTTAAATGCCCGCTGTCAGCTTTGACAGCGGCATTTTAACTAGTTAATAGGCGCGGGCGGATGGCGATTCCGCTCACGCCTATTGCGGGCACATGTCAGCTATTCATAACAGCTGACATGTCCCGGCTTTGATGCGGGCTCAACGCCGGAGCCCTCATCAAAGCAGGGGACATGTCTGATGACGGACTGTGTCCGTCATTAGACATTAAGGGGTTAAATGAAAAAACACAAATGAGAATGAAGCAAAAAGCAAAACATTGATCATTTCACACAAAACTCCAAAAATGGGCCAGACAAACGTATTGGCACCCTCAGTCTAACACTTGGTTGCACAACCTTTAGCCAAAATAACTGGGACCAACCACTTCCGGTAACCATCAATGAGTTTCTTACAATGCTCTGCTGGAATTTTAGACCATTCTTCTTTGGCAAACTGCTCCAGGTCCCTGATATTTGAAGGGTGCCTTCTCCAAACTGCCATTTTTAGATCTCTCCACAGGTGTTCTATGGGATTCAGGTCTGGACTCATTGCTGGCTATCTTAGAAGTCTCCAGTGCTTTCTCTCAAACCATTTTCTAGTGCTTTTTGAAGTGTGTTTTGGGTCATTGTCCTGCTGGAAGACCCATGACCTCTGAGGGAGACCCAGCTTTCTCACACTGGGCCCTACATTATGCTGCAAAATTTGTTGGTAGCCTTCTGACTTCATAATGCCATGCACACGGTCAAGCAGTCCAGTACCAGAGGCAGCAAAGCAACCCCAAAACATCAGGGAACCTCCGCCATGTTTGACTGTAGGGACCGTGTTCTTTTCTTTGAATGCCTCTTTTTTCTCCTACAAACTCTATGTTGATGCCTTTGCCCAAAAAGCTCTACTTTTTTCTCATCTGACCAGAGAACATTCTTCCAAAACGTTTTAGGATTTTTCAGGTAAGTTTTGGCAAACTACAGCCTGGCTTTTTTATGTTTCAGGGTAAGAAGTGGGGTCTTCCTGGGTCTCCTACCATACAGTCCCTTTTCATTCAGACACCGACGGATAGTACGGGTTGACACTGTTGTATCCTCGAACTGCAGGGCAGTTTGAACTTGTTTGGATGTTAGTCGAGGTTCTTTACCCAACATCCGCACAATCTTGCGTTGAAATCTCTTGTCAATTTTTCTTTTCCATCCACATCTAGGGAGGTTAGCCACAGTGCCATGGGCTTTAAACTTCTTGATGACAATGCGCACGGTAGTCACCGAAACATTCAGGTCTTTGGAGATGGACTTGTAGCCTTGAGATTGCTCATGCTTCCTCACAATTTGGTTTCTCAAGTCCTCAGACAGTTCTTTGGTCTTCTTTCTTTTCTCCATGCTCAATGTGGTACACACAAGGACACAGGACAGAGGTTGAGTCAACTTTAATGCATGTCAACTGGCTGCAAGTGTGATTTAGTTATTGTCAACACCTGTTAGGTGCCACAGGTAAGTTACAGGTGCTGTTAATTACACAAGTTAGAGAAGCATCACATGATTTTTCGAACAGTGTCAATACTTTTGTCCACCCTCTTTTTTATGTTTGGTGTGGAATTATATCCAATTTGGCTTCAGGACAATTCTTTTTGTGTTTTTTCATTTAAGACAAATTAAATGAAGATAATAATACCAAAGAATTTGTGTTTGCAATCATTTTCAGGAAGAAACTGAGTATTATCTTACAGAATTGCAGGGGTGTCAATACTTTTGGCCACAACTGTAAAAATTACATAAAAATGAAGCCTGACATCAGTAATAAAAAAGAAAAAAAATATTTGAATGACAAAGAGAAGGATATAATTAAGGAAAGGTCAACAAACTCAATTACAGATATACCTTTCTGCAGAGTATGGTATTATTTAACTTTTATTTTCTTAGCATACAGCTGAGAGAGAATTGTTCCTAATGACCACTCAAATAAAAATATTCTTAATTAAAATCAGTCATTTCTCAATGCAATTTAGGTTTGCAAACAAAATGTACAAACCTTTTAGTGCTGGCAATCAGTCAAGCAAGACCAATTTATATTGGTTAACACATTGAATATAACATTTGGTTTCTCCAAATTCAACAGAAAATGTCACTTTTACTGGCTACTGAACTTACAAAATAATTAAAGCCAGAGATGAGCAGATCTATCCCTAGAGTATAAAATTTGCTATTTCATGCAAATTTGAACATTTCTAAATTTGATTTGAGGTTTGCAAACAAAAAAAAAAGCTTGCCATGCACCATTTCCCACATTGCTGAAGCAATAGAAAGCAGGCAATGTAATTTTGCGTTGCGGCGCAGACCTCCCAATAATGCCCGGCAACTACTATGGCATGTTACGGATTATCATGATGATTATTGGTGCATTGACATACACAGTAAATGCATTATGGGAGCTTGGCATATGTAGCTTGATAAACAATATAGCTTTTGCGTTGCCTTGGAAAATCGTGATGTGGAAATTTTAAAATTTTATGTCTGAATAAAGTTTGCAATTTTTTTGAAGCTGGATTTTTCTTCATTGATTTTCTACGTTTGGTCCCAAGAGATCCACGCTTTAACACCACCAGAGTTTTGGTGAGTTGGTATTCTTTTTTACGTACAGATTACACTGTGTTACCAAGGTTTAGTCCCTCAGACAATTTTGAGTGTTCCTGATTAGAGTTGAGCGAAATGGGTCGGTGACATTCAAAAGTTGGCGACTTTCGCTGAAGTCGGGTTTCATGAAACGAAACCCGACCATAGCGTGAGGTCGGCCACGAGGTCGGCGACCAGAGCGCCAAAGTCGCGTTTCAAATGAGGCTTCCAGTGCCCTTTTTCATCCAATGATGGAGGATGCATACTGTGGGCAACGCGATGACATAGGCATCGGTCACCACCATCTTTGAAAAGGGCATGCAAGTGATTGGCTGGCTTTGTGTGCTGTCACAGGGGCTATAAAAGGGCGTGCATGCCGACCGCCATCTTCTGCCAATCTTAGCATTAGGGAGAGGTTGCTGCTGCTGATTCTGAATAAGGGAGAGCGTTAGGCAGGGAAGAACCAAAAAACTGCTTCTGCTGTTAGCGATTTCCACTTACAACACAACAGTTTGTGTGCAGTGACAGGGGAGGCTATATTTTTGTGCATCAGTTCTGTTGGTTATTAGGCTGCCTTATAAGGCTCCCTGATAGCTGCATTGCTGTTTGTACACTGCTGTGCAAACTGCTTTTTTAAAAGCAAAAATACTTTTCTTCCTCTTTTCTGCACAGTTACCAATCGTTCATTTTTCCACCCTTTTGTGTGCAGCAGTCCTGCTTATTAGGCTGCCTGCGTCCATACTTGGACAGAGAGCATCAATGTCAGCCTCCTAAAATCTCTAGTGAGATCCAAATTCTCATCAATACTATATACACCCTCCACCTTGTCATATACCATCCAATTTCAGCCTGTTAAATTGAGGTGTAATCTATAGTGGGTCTGAGATAATAGTTCAGTCTCCTAAAATCTCTAGGGAGCTTCCAATTCTCCCCAATACTATATACACCTTGTACCTTGTTTTACAGTACCATATAGCTGGTGGTATTTTGGGTACATTTTTCCAAAAATGAGGATGTATGGTGGAAGAGGCCGTGAAAGTGTGGGGGGGTTGCCAGCTGGTACTGATGGTGGTGGGGGTGGGGGTGCTTCTGCTGGTAGTGGCAAAAGCACAATAGCATCTAAGGCAGGAGGTGTTGAGCATGCATCATCGTCTGGCTCCACAAGACCTCATAGGCTCCCTTTTCTGGGAGTAGGTAAACCGCTTTTAAAGCCGGAGCTTCAGGAACAAGTTTGGCTTACATTGCTGACACAGCCTCCAGCTCTATCGCCTCCTCTTCTGAAGTTTCAAAAAATAAAAGCACTGAGTCATCAGTGGAGGCTCAAGGTCAGGAACAACACCTTTCCTTGTGTCCTTCACCCCTACCAAAAGTGAAGGATGCGGCAGGCCACACTACAGATTACTCCATGGAGCTCTTTTCACATACCATGCCTGGGTTATCAAGTCAAATCGTGGATTCCCCAGTCCAAGATGAATCTGACATGGAGTGCACTGATGCACAGCCACTGCTAGATTTTTCTGCTGGTACATTCACTTAGAGCACTGCATTGTCCTCGCAGTGTACTGAGCCAGAATCTGACCCTGATGAAACTCAGGTGCCCCTTCCCGCATACTATACCACCTTACACGGTGACACAGAGGAAGGAGCACATGAAATTGAAGAGGAGGTGATGGATGACCCAGTTGTTGACCCAGATTGGCATCCATTGGGGGAAGAGGGTGCCGCTGCCAATAGCTCAGAAGAGGAGGAGGAGGATCCGCACCAGGCATCAACATCGCAACAGCTGTTATCTGGCAGGCCTGTAGCAGTCCAAAAACGGTTTACAAAAACCCAAAGAGTTGCAGGACAGCTTGGCCAGACGGTCAAATTAGCACAGCGTGCAAGGCCTCAAAATGTCTTCCATAGTAGGAAGAGTGCAGTGTGGCACTTTTTTGAACAAAATCCTAATGATCAGGCAAAGGTTATCTGTAAAAAGTGCGCAAAGACCTTTAGCCGAGGGAAAAATCTGAGAAATTTGAATACCAGTTGCATGCTTAGACATTTAACCACCATGCACTTGCAAGCGTGGACAGACTACCAAACCTCACGTATCACATGTGCACCTGCTTCGAATGAGGGTAGTCAGCAACGCTACATCGCTTCCCCCACTGTAAGCCCACCGGATAGCACACCACCAGCAGCAAATGTTGAGGTGTCGACGCAAGGCCAAAGCAGTCAGGGAATCACAATGTTATTGCTATGAAAGACTTAATCTAGGCCATCAGCAAGACCACCAACACCATCACCAAACCTCTCTCAGTTCACCATGTTCACCGCTAGTTCCACCATATGCAGCTCTCAAGTCCAGCTCACCCTACCAGAGACTCTCAGTAAGACAAGAAAGTACTCATCCTCTCATCCGCGTACACAGTGTTTGAATGCCCACATTGCCAAACTAATCTCGTTAGAGATGATGCCCTACCGGTTGGTTGAAAGCGAAGCTTTCTGCGAGCTCATGGCCTACGCAGTACCACGCTATGACCTACCCAGTCGGCACTTCTTTTCTTGAAAAGCCATCCCAGCCCTCCACCTGCATGTGAAAGACTGCATTGTCCATGCACTCAAGCAATCAGTGAGTGGAAAGGTGTACCTCACAACAGATGCATGGTCCAGTAGGCATGGCCAGGGCCGTTATGTGTCCATCACTGCGCACTGGGTTAATGTGGTGGATGCAGGGTCCACAGGGGACAGCGGTGGTGGATCAGTGCTGCCTAGCCCACGGTATAGGAAACAGTTGGCTGTAGGCATTTGACCCTCTTCCTCCTCCTCCTCCTCCAGAAGCGAAAGCTCTTACACAGAGCGCAGTCGCACGAGCACTCCTTCCACAGCTGCCAGTGTTGCACATGAGGTGACCCACTATTGAACAGCTAGTGGTAAGCGTCAGCAGGCTGTGTTGAAGATTATGTGTTTGGGCGACAACAGACACACCGCGGAGCTACTGGCCGACTACTTGCAGCGACAAACTGAGTCATGGCTGGGCAGGCTACATCTTGAGGCAGGCAAGGAAGTTAGTGATAACGGCCATAATTTTGTGGCAGCCATAGCCCTTTCAAAACTCAGACACATACCTTGCCTGGCTCACACCTTGAACCTGGTGGTGCAGTGCTTCCTCAATAATTATCCAGAGTTAACAGCCCTGCTCCATAAGGTGCGAAGACTGTGGTCGCACATCCGCCAGTCGCCCGTACACTCCAGTCGTATGCAGAAGCTGCAGTGATTGCTCCACCTTCCCAAGCCCCAAGCACCGCCTAATTATCGACGTTGCAACAAGGTGGAACTCCACCCTGCACATGGTTCAAAGGTTGTGTGAACAGAGGCAGGCTGTAATGTATTTGTGGGAGGATACAGGCAGTTTGAAGGCAGACATGGAGTTGTCTGGTGTGCAGTGGTCAAAGCTGAAAGACCTCTGTAAAGTCCTTCAGTGTTTTGAGGAATGCTCACGGCTGGTAAGCGCAGACGACGCCATCATAAGCATGAGCATCCCACTTATGCGCCTGCTCATGCAAACTTTGACGCACATCAAGGAGCAGGCGTCTGCAGCTGAGGAGGAAGAGGAGGAGGGAAGCCTTGATGACAGTCAGCCATTGCCTGCTAAGGGAACTCTCCAGGAAAAGGTGGAGGAGGAGGAGGAGGAGGATGATGGGGATGATTATTTAGGGGAGGAGGATGCTTCTCAGGGGGCAAGAGAAAATGTTGGCGTGGCAAGGTCAGGTACAGGGTTTGTGCGCAACTGGAGGGATGTTGATCTGCCAGAAAGTGCTCCTCCACACAGCACTCGCAGTGCATCATTGACACCTGGAACATTGGCCCACATGTGTGATTATGCCTTGCAGATCCTAAAAAGGGACCCCCGCATTGCCAAAATGATGCACGATGACGACTACTGGTTGGCCAGCATCCTGGATCTATGCTATAAAGGCAAATTCCAAAACATCATGCCACAGGAGAACCTAGAGCTAATATTGGCTAACAAACAAGCAACTCTGGTAAACCGTTTGTTTGAGGCATTCCCAGCACACAGCGGCGGTGATGGTTCTCCCACGAGCCGTAGGGGGCAACATGGAAGAGGTGTTCGTGGTGCACACAGCCAAAGTGGCGTTGGACACAGGGGTTTCATGACCATGTTGTGGACTGATTTTTCAAGTACCACTCACACGACTGGTAATACTGCATCGATTGAAAGTGACAGGAGACAGCAGTTGTCAACTATGGTTACAAACTACTTCTCCTCCCATATTGATGTCCTCCCTCACAGGTCATTCCCCTTTGACTATTGGGCCTGTAAACTGGACACCTGGCCTGAATTGGCACAATATGCCTTACAGGAGCTCGCTTGACCTGCTGCTAGTGTGCTATCCAAAAGAGTCTTCAGTGCTGCTGGATCAATCCTGACAGAAAAAAGGACACGTCTGTCGACCCAAAATGTTGATGATCTAACCTTCATTAAAATGAACCAAGCATGGGTTTCAAAGGATTTTGTCCCACCTTCCCCTGCTGACACGTAGGTTGCCCGAAAAATGGATCGCTTTTGTCCTCCTCTTCCTCGGATTTTTCCAATCCCTCCATTTTCAGCTGCTGAACGTCCAACATCAACATATGCCATTTTTTTCAACCTCCCTAACTGGTCTGCCCCCCCCCCCAGGGCCGGGGTCACCACCTGGCGCACGCACCCGTGCGAGTGCCGTTGACCTGGACAGGTGGGTGGGCCCACTCTTGGGCGGCGGCACTGGCACAGGGTCCCTCATAGTACAATCAAGTGTCTCTGACAGTGGGGGTGCACACCCGCCGTCAGACACACAGGCATCCCCCCCTGGCTTGCTCAGGGCCCCAGCACTTGCAATACTTACCTCTCCCTGCTACACCGCTGTGTAGTCTGGGCTGTTAAATCCTTCACTGGGACTGCCAATACAAATTTGGTGAACTGATAGATGATGGTTAAGACGTAGCTATGCCCTGTCCTGCTGGGCTCTATCTTCAGATGATCAATGGCTTCCATTTGTTATGGATGTCGACTCACAATGAGATGCAGTGGTGGTTTATCATCAACTTTCACGGTTTTCCAACTCACAGACGTGTGACATTCCTGCCCACGTTTTTAAATGTGTCCTCTCATGCCAATCCAATAGAATCGCCTACGGCCTGTGGCTTCTGTCTTTTGCACTCCAAAGTTGCCTGACAGATCATGATAAGCAGTGAGGACAATGTCTTCATCTCTCCCTGTGATCACAATTTGATGGAGATGAGTAACGGTGATAGGATCCACGGTGCTGCGATATAGCAAACCTTTCTTCACAAGAACTGTTTTTGCTGTCTCCACAGACAAAGTAATTGAGGGTCAGCATCGCCTCTGAGAATTCTCCTGGGAGTTTTTCCCGTGATTAGTAATTCCCAAATTTCTGCAATCACTCGACTTTCCGTCTGTACTTGTATCCGTCTCGTTTCCTCTTGCGGAGAGTCTGGACTGTCTTACTGAGACTGAAATATATATGAAGTTTGAAAAATACCCCAACAGTATATACTGGTGTACGCTTCGAATACATTACCCTTTTTCTACTTTTTAGATTCTTGTCTAATCCATACTGAGGCTGTGAGTGTCTTTGTCGGACTACAGATATATACACGGAGATTTTTAATGTTTGAACTATACTATATATACCTGGTATCTGATGATACTGTACCCTTTTTCTACTTTTTATATTCTTGTCTAATCCATACTGAGCCTGTGAGTGTCTCTGTGTGACTCATGAAATATATAGGGAGATTGACAATTATCCTTTGACTGTATAGAGCTGTACGCTTCTGATACAGTACCATATATCTGATGTTATTTTGGGTACATTTTCTCCAAAATTTGGAAGTATGGTGGATGAGGCCACGGACGTGGGGGGACCAGCTGGTACTGATGGTGGTGGTGCATCTGCAGGTAGTGGCAAAAGCACAATAGCAGCTAAGGCAGGAGGTGTTGAGCCTGCATCATGGTCTGGCTCCGGAACGCCTGGAAGGCTACCTTTTCTTGGAGTAGGTTAACCGCTTTTAAAGCCGGAGCATCAGGAACTGGTTTTGGCTTACATTGCCAAAACAGACTCCAGCAAATATGCCCTCCTCATCTGAAGTTTCAAAAAATGCAAGCACTGAGTCGTCAAGTGCTGGCTCCTGGTCAGGAAGAATCCCTTTCCTTGTGTCCTTCACCCCCACCAAAAGTGAATGATGCAGCAGGCCACACTTCACATTAGTCCATGTAGCTCTTTCCCACATACCATGCCTGGGTTATCAAGTCAAATCGTGAATTCCCCAGTCCAAGATGAATCTGACATCGAGTGTGGGTGGCCAGCCAGGGCAGTGGGGTTAATCGGTATCAGGCCGGTGTCTCAGAGGGATGTGTCACGGTGATGGTGACCCGGTCCGTGGGCACGGGCGTCCATGCAAAGGGGTGAATAACGTTTATAGGTGAATGATACGTGACGCCACCTATGGTTTCTGATCAGATTGACCAGCGCTGCAGTGTCGCTTCTCTGGGACAGATGTTGTGGTGCAGCTAAGATGTAGAAGCCCTGCACAGGTAGGGCCGTAGTTGCAGGGCAGATGAAAGAGTTGGTAGATGGTGTGCAGTGCAGGATGTAGCAGAGCCGTGCGCCAGGCACAGGAGAAAGATGACAGACACAATCGTGCAGTTCCTTTACCTATACTTGGTAAGTGCCGTACAGGACCCAAAGTACAGATGGAGAAGGAGTTGGTCAGCCTGGAAGCAAATTAGGAATTCTGTCTCTGCAGATAGGTAGTGCGGCCTCCGTTCTAGTGCTTATCTGAGGTACTCGCAGTACTGAGCTCACTGAAGTTCCCCCTGTTGACTCTCTTTTGAAACTTTCTCGTATGGCAGGCAGCTGTAGCCTTTTCCTTCTGGCTCACACAAGTCGCTGCTGGGGCCTCCGAGCCTTAGTTGGGAACAGACCATTTACAGCTGCTACTTCCTCCGGTTTCTGCTGCAGGACCATCAGTGTCCCTACAAACTCAGAGACCGGAATCCGGACCATGCACTCCAGCTAGGAGTGAGTCTTAACTCTGCTCATCCTCCAGCTCCCCTTCTCACATCCACACACTTCCCCTTCCCTTCACAGACTGCCCTAACTTCCCTCCTCCCGACCACAGAGAGCAGCTCCTCTGCAGTCAGGTTCAGAGCTCTCCCTGCTGGCCTGGAGTGGGTACTGTTTTGTGTGTTGGTTTAACTGCTAGAGAGATCCTTTGTTGCTCCCAAGCATGACATCACACTCCCTAGGAGGAAGGTAATGCCACTGTGGCGACTGTACTCCTGGGGGCGCCACAAGTGCACTGATGCCCAGTCACTGCTAGATGATTCTGCTGGTACATTGACCCAGACCACTACATTCCCCTCGCAATCTACACAGCCAGAATCTGACCCTGATGAAACTCAGCTTCCCCTTCCCGCATACTGTACCACCTTACACGGTGACAAAGAGGAAGATGCAGATGAAAGTGCAGGTTCCTTGAGCAGGTGGGGGGGCATACTCATGGGCGATGGCACTGGCGCAGGGCCCCTAATAGTACTCAAAAGTGTCTCTGCCTGTGGGAGGGCCGGGAGGGCCCACCCGCCGTCAGACACACCACCGTACTATGAGGGGCCCTGTGCCAGTGCCGACGCCAACGAGTGGGCCCCCCCCGCTTGCTCAGGATCACAGCACTTGCAAAGTTGAAATACTTACCTCACCCTGCTCCACCGCCGTGATGTCTTCCACATTTCCTGACAGTGACATTCTGGTCAGAGAGCACGATGACATCACGTCTGTGCGCCCTCTGCCTACACGGTCCAAGTGCAGAGAGCTGGAAGATGGGGACGACGAGGAGTCCAGACTAGTACAGGGATTCCCTAGCGAGGAGACTTATTTAATTGTTTTATAGGTTGGGAGCAATTTTTGGGGAGCACTATACTCTGGAGAATGATATATGGGGCCCACCATACACTGGAGCATTCCAAAGGTCGACATCAGACACTGGAGCAGCATTTACAGGGCCCATTATACACTGGAGCATTAGAAATGGGGACAATTATATATGGAGCATTATTTGGGCCCATAGGACAGTGGAGCTTCATCCTGGGGACCAACATATACTGTAGCATTATGTGGAGCTCGTCATATACTGTATGGAACATTATATGGGACCAATGATTCTGTATGGAGAAATATATGGGCCTCATTACTCTGTATTACGCACTATGCGGTGGCCATAATACTGTATGGAGTAATATACTGTCCGTTTTTGGAGCTATTGGAGAATTTAAAATGGATATCAGTCATGTGACGTAAGAAGTGAAGTATTTTTCATTGTACTATACCGCTATTTCTCTGCCGTATCAGAGGATCCTGAATTGTGGCATGTGTTAAAGGAGCCCAGTGACACTCTTTGGCCCTGGGCCCACGAAAATCTGGAGCCAGCCCTACCCCACCACAACTTTAGCCAAATAACCCCCAGTTTTCAATGCCTAACAATTATTATAAAGTAAATTAAGGTTGACAAGCTTAAGTAATAAGAATTGATGTTTTTGGCATTAAAATGGGCACTGTAGATGTGTTTCCTGTCCTCCACTCACTGCCGACTTTTCTTCCCCATTGACTTGCAATAGGTTTCGTGTTTCAGTCGGCCTTCGACTTTTTGCGATAATCGGCCGATTTCGTTCGACCCGACTTTTGCTAAAGTCGGGTTTCATGAAACCCGACTCAACCTGAAAAAAGGCAAAGTCGCTCAACTCTATTCCTGATAGATTTTTTCATGCTGATTTCAGAAATGACTTCAGATTTTTCTTATCACGTAAGGTTTTTGAGAAATGATACGAAACATTATAATATTCTCTTATAATTCTAAAAACTCATATATGAACGTTTTCTGAAATGGTATATTCTGAATTTCCACTGAAATAACATAAATTGCTTATCTACACATATGTAAGCACTTATTAAGCGAATTCCGTGCAGGCGCAGTGAATCATTTGGCTGACCATGTACAGAGCATACCACATCTCCTGGGCAGGGGAGGAATCAAAAGACAATACTGACATACTTAGAGCATGGCTGAATGGATCACGACCTTCAATGCCGCTTGCTGTCCCAATGATACGGAGAGAGCAGAGAGATCATGTAACAGATTGCTACTTCTGCCTTACAAATGTAACAGGATATTCAGCAAA
This sequence comes from Dendrobates tinctorius, assembly GCF_039654945.1. NCBI lineage: Eukaryota > Metazoa > Chordata > Amphibia > Anura > Dendrobatidae > Dendrobates > Dendrobates tinctorius. The sequence continues at coordinate 21,934,157 of NW_027361738.1, read as the reverse complement.
GAACAAGAAGCAATAGAAAATCCTAATCTTCCTTCAGCCATAAGACAGTGCCACACAATGAAAGTCTTCGTGTTCCAAAGCCGCCCAAAGCCCAAAGTATGGAGAATGGAGGACGACTAAGATGAACTAACAATGTCAGTGGAAAATGAAAATGCTGCAGACCCAGACTCTGAGCCTGCTACATCTAATCCACATCTGTTCAGTCAATCTGATCTGAGTGACTTGGTCAGAGATTTGAAATTGTCAAAGAGGCAGGCAGAATTATTGGGATCCAGGCTACAAGAACGGAATCTCTTATTACCAGGAAAAAGAGTTTCTGTTTTTCACAGTCGTCAAGAAGACCTTAATCAATTTTTCAACCATGTCGACAGTTTAACCTTTCACAACGACATCTTGGGGTTGTTTGGTGCACTTGGATGCGAACATGACCTGAAGGAATGGCGACTGTTCATTGGCTCGTCAGTTTTAAGTCTGAAGGCTGTTTTACTACACAACAGAAATATCTATCCTTCTATACCTATTGGACATGCCGTACACATGAAAGAAACAAGAGAATATGGAGTTACTGTTGACCCACATTAATTATAGAAATTATAACTGGAACCTATGTGATGATCTAAAAGTTGTTGCACTTCTTCTTGGACTGCAGCTTGGATATACCAAGTATTGTTTTTTTATTTGTGAGTGGGACAGTCGTGGACAAGAATTGCACTATTTCAGAAAGGACTGGCCACTCCGCGAAAACATAGTTGCGGGACAAAAGAATGTTAAACATAATCCTCTCGTTGATCCAGCAAAGATATTTCTCCCTCCTTTGCATATTAAACTTGGGCTTATGAAGAATTTTGTCAAAGCAATTGGAAGCCTTTTTTTACAACAGAAATTTCCAAGAATAAGTGATGCAAAGATGAAAGAAGGAATTTTTTGGAACACAGATCAGAGATATAATGAATGACAGTAGCTTTGATGGTCTTTTGCAAGGTGCTGAACAAGTGGCATGGAGAGTCTTTAAAGATGTGACCTTCAACTTCCTTGGCAACAGCAGGGCACCGAACTTTGAACAACTCGTTGACAACATGCTTACAGCATATCATTTGATGAAATGCAATATGTCACTAAAAATGCATTTTCTACATTCTCACGTGGACTTTTTTCTAGTCAATCTTGGTGCCATTAGCGATGAATGCGATGAAAGATTTCACCAAGACATTGCGCTGATGGAGAAAAGGTACGAGGGAAAGTGGAGTACGGCAATGCTGGCTGACTATTGCTGTAATCTTATTCGAGAAGCATCTGACACGGATTATAAATGAAAGTCATCTGCAAAATATTTTTGAACAATTGCTTTTGCTACTGACATCAATGCACATGAGATGTAGTGTCTTGGATGTCATAATGTAAACTATAAATGTTGTTTCTTAAAAACCTTACATGATACAGACTTTTGGAGCCCATATTTGTGTTCAGCATATCAAAATCTATAAGATATAATAACATTTTCTCGGGGACAAGAACTTCCCTGAGATTTGTTACACAGTGTTATTGACGTGCCCGAGGGGATACGGGGTACTCTGTACCGGGCCCGTCGACTTCAATGGGGGATGGTGTCACGGCGGCTGGGACCCGGTCCGTGGCCCCAGGCAGTCAAAGGCAATTGTTTGTGTGGTATTTAAGGAGATGAGAATAAAGTTTGTAGGTGAATAAATACATGATGCCACCTGTGGTATTCTTGTCAGAGGTGACCAGCGCTGTGGTGTTGTTCTCCTGGGACTGTTGGTGTGACGCAGCTGAGGTGACAATGGCTCTCCACAGGTAGAGCAATAGTCCCAGGGCTGTGGAGTGTGGTTTCTGGGGTGATGGTGACAAGCAGATAGGAGGATGTAGCAGTAATGAGTGTTTGTTGTAGAAAGGAGACAAGGACTCAGTTGAATGCAGTTCCAAAGGGCTTTACTCACATTTTTGTACTGCAGTACAGATGCCTGCTTCAGTGCTGAATCCTCTAGGTCAGAGGTCCAGTAAACTCCCGGGTAGATGAGTACACCCCTCTAACACTCCCTTTCAGTATGTTCCTTCCTAGGCCGTCTCACTGTACTGGTTTCCACTCTCCTTCCTCACTTTCCAGCACCTTCACAGTCAGTGTCCCAGGCCAGTTGCTGCGGATCCTGTCAGAATTTGTCACTCAGGCGGCTTCCTGATCCTATGTGGCTGCCTTTCTGGGAAGGTAACTGTGGGATTCGTTGTGGCCCATACAGCAACCACAGCTGTCAGCTTGCTAGTTAAGTTCGTTGTTCACTTTGCTAGGCTAGGGGCTGAGACCCTTCTGCAACCTAATTTCTTCCCCCACCTGATAGCAATCAGCGTGGGACTCTAGAAATTCCTCTTTCCTCCCGGGAGCTTTCCTCCCCAGCCAATCTGTCCAGCAGCTCCTCCTGACAGGAGCTGCTTCAAGTGCATCCTTCCACCTGCTCTCCCCCTGATGGAACTCCCCTCAAATCTCTACAAATCTCCCACTCTTTCTCCAAGCTCCGCCCACTCGCTGTTCCCATTGGCTGCTCTACATCACTCTTTGTAAGTTCCTCCCCTTTCCTACCTTTCCCACTAACCCCTCAACACCCTTTCCTAGCCAGACTGGGATGAGGCCATCCTCCCAAAGGGTACGCCCAGGTGCCCTGACTAACTAGTGTGTGTGTTGAGTGCAGTCTCAAGAGTGTGGTGAGGTGCCCCCATCTTACCCGGTCGTGAGATACCACACCCCAGACTGAGATGCAGTACCTCTGTGGCGACTGGACCCGCAGGGGCACCACATTATCATACTTTGTACAGTGGTGGTTAATACTTGGGCCATCACAGATCAGCAGTTCTCAATGGAGCACAATTTTTACGACAGAGTCATTTTCAATCTCCAAAGTTTCTCTTTTCTGTAGAGTGTAAGTGCTTATGGTCAGTGTAGTCGTTTCTCTTGCCTGTAAAGTGTAAGCTTTTATGGTCAGTGGGGTCCTCTCACTATCTCTTCTAGAATATAAGCTCTTTTTATCAGCAGGGTGTAAGGTTTCTCGATGTTCCATGGAGCCAGTTTTGCCCTCGTCAAAGATGGAGTCTGGTACTTCGCCCTATCCTTGAACTTCCCGTCAGTCCTGTTATTTAAGTCTGGGTCAGGAAAGACTCCTTGACTGAGTATTTTGTTGCTGGTGGCTTCTGAGCTTCCTCCTGACGTGCTTTTGGTGTTCCAACTTCAGTTCTCTGCTTCCTGATACTGACTGTGCTTACCTATTGTCTAGACCTCTAAAGAGAGGAGCTACACATCTCTGGAACTGCTGTGATCATAGAATCATAGAATCGTAGAGTTGGAAGGGACCTCCTGGGCCATCTGGTCCAACCCCCTGCTCAAAGCAGGATTCGCTAAATCATCCCAGTCAGATGTCTGTCCAGCCTCTGTTTGAAGACTTCCATTGAAGGAGAACTCACCACTTCTCGTGGCAGCCTGTTCCACTCATTGATCACTCTAACTGTCAAAAAGTTTTTTCTAATATCTAATCTGTGTCTCTTCCCATTCAGTTTCATCCCATTGCTTCTAGTCTTTCCTTGTGCAAATGAGAATAAAGTTGATCCTTCTACAATGTGACAGCCCTTTAGATATTTGTAGACAGCTATTAAGTCTCCTCTCAGTCTTCTCTTTTGCAAACTAAACATTCCCAAATCCTGCAACCTTTCCTCATAAGACAGGGTTTGCAGACCGGTCACCATTCTGGTCGCTCTTTTCTGAACTTGCTCCAGTTTGTTGATGTCTTTTTTAAAATGTGGCGCCCAAAACTGGACACAATATTCCAGATGAGGTCTGACCAAAGAGGAGTAGAGGGAAATAATGACTTCACGTGATCTAGACTGTATGCTTCTGTTAATACATCCTAGAATTGCATTTGCCTTTTTTGCTGCTGCATCACACTGTTGACTCATATTCAGTAAGACTTTGTCATTATTATTATCTGAGTATTTACTACTGGAACTGTGTCTGTGCGGGCTGCGATGCTGGACTTAAGAGGGACTTTTTTTAACCCTAAAAGAAGTACACTGGGAAACCCTTCCCCTTTTTGTTCACCATCTGCATATTTCTGGACTTCCATGAAAAGTGCCGACTTCACTGTTTTCATATTCTAGGACTACCACGTATAAGTGCAGGTCACACTCTTGCTGCATATAAATTCTGGACTTGCTTGTATTAGCGGTCGTGCTCCGCTAGCATAGTTGCTAGACATTTCCGTTTGTGCTGTTTGCACTTCATTTTAATTTCAGGAGTTATTCTGTTAGTTTGTGTTAAGGATGGAGGAGTAGGGGCACAGGATGGTGTAGATGTTGATACCCAGATGTAGCGGTGCTGATGCGGGAATGAATGGAGGACACCAGAGCTTGCAGTTTCAAAGCTTCGCTTCGGTACCGTGTCCTCTGGGGCAGAGGCCCAGCCAACCTCCAGGCAAGATAAGACTCTCCCCGCCAGCACCCCGCCAACATGTGCCTTCCTGAACGACTCCTCTATTGCGCCTTTTAGTGTGAAGAGCTCCAGTACCGTGGTTACTCTGAAGTTCCTCCTGTCAGATGTTCCTAACAACTCTCTCACTTGTACGGCAGACAGCTGTAGCCTGCTTCGGGGACTCCCTTCTCCTGAATCCCTGCTCTCTATCCATTTCGCTGTTGTGTCCCAAGTCTTGGTTGGGAGTAGTGCATTTACAGCCAACTACTCCACCGGTGTCTGCTGCAGAACCATAAGTGTCCATACAACCTCGGGGACCGGGCCCCGGCCTTGCTCTTAGAACCTATAGGCAGGGTTCCTATCCAACCAACTACTCCTCTCTGTTCTCTCTCCACTTTGTTCCGTGCTTGTCTTTCTCTCTCTTATGGAAATGCAGATTACAGTTCTATGTCTCTCCTTCTCTTTCCTTTCCCGTGCCAGCTGGCTCAGATCACTCAGGCAGCTGCAGCACTCCTTCCTCCATCCCTTCTTCCAGGGACCCTCACTCCTGTCCGAGTGACCTTCTGACTGTGCTCTGGGACTCACCCCAGACTGACCACCGTCAGACTGACCTGTCCGAGACAGACTGTCCTTCTCCCTGTAAATCTATCTTTCCCCGTCTTTTATACTAACTCCACCCACCTCCACGAAAGGTGCTCCTTCTACACCCTGAGCCTAAAGCTGCAATGTGGCCCTGCTGAACTATCCTGTGTGTGGAATGCAGGTGTTGGAGTGTGGCAGGGAGTTCCCACCTTATCTGGATGGTGGGGCACTACACCTTAGGAGAAGGTGCAGTACCTCTGTGGCGACTGAGCCTCTGGGGCGCCACACAAGCTTCAGCCACTTTCTTCAAATTCCTCCAATTATTTCAATGGGGTTTAAGTCAAGTGATTTTGACTGTCACTCAAGATTCTTTCAGGACTTCTGAAACATTCTGAAATCTTTGCTAGACTTTGAGGCATGCTTGGGATCATTTTTCTGTTTCATGGTCCAATGTTCCCCAAAATTCCTAATATAAGGCATAATGTTTACTCCTAGGATTTACTGGTACTTGATTAAATCCATCTTGCCCTTCACACACTGCAGGCTTCCAGTGCTAGAGGAAGCAAAGCAGCTTAAATGCATCATTGAGCCAGTGGCATGCTTAACTGTAGGCATCACACAGCCATCGCCATGCTTTACTGTAGGCACCACTGTGCTACAGCTATGCTTCACTGCAGGCAGGGTCTTTTTTAGCATATGGTTATTTCATCCTAGTCCAGACATGCTGCTAATCCATAAGTTTGAAAATTAGCAGTTTTCTTTAACTACTCTACAGAAAAGAATACCAAAATTTTGAAGCTTATTGATAGTGTTGAGCATATTGGAGCTGACTTTTCTTAAGCTTAGAATTTGAGCATCTAGACAGTCAGTGTTTAGTATGCACCTTGCTTTCCTAACAGAAACATCAGTGTCTACTACCATCAACTTTTGCTGTAGGTCTATTGCTGTCACTTGAGGTTTTTGACCACCCATCGCCTCAGGAATCTGGTGGCAGATGATTAAATCTTCTTATGCTTCTAATGTATCACTAGGAACATGTGATGCATTTGTAATTTTTTTTAAATCTTTTTATTTTTTTCTGTACGGCGAACATCACATTTTTGCCATGCAAGAGTGGCTCAGTCAGTGACTTCATCTGAAACCCTGAAAAATAGGATTCGGGCATATTCCTAGACAAAAAATTTCACGAAGCAGACAGAGTCACTCTGTGCTTTCTATAAACTAATTTTTGTCAGTGCTGTCTAGTTTTTGAGGCAGACACAAGATCACAATCAACCATTAAGTGTCTCCATCTGGTTCATTAAAGTAAATAGCCCCATCATCATTTGATACACCTGAATCTCATTTTTAAGGGCTTAAGACGGAAGCCTCAATGGAACCACTGGCTAGTCGTGACTAAAATACATTGTGAACCCAAGCTAAGGCAGTGAGCTTTTTCAATGACTCTGTAGTCAGTCCAAGTATTTAATGTGTTTTATCTCAAGCACATCTGATGCAACTACTGAAAGCCTTGATTAGTTATATCAGGTGTTCTTCCGACATCAGATTTCCAAACGTGTGCTCCTATGATGAATTCAGTTTTGGGGTTTGAATAATTTTGATACTGTAGTAGTCATTAGTAGTCATGGCACTATATGTACTCTTTCTTCTCTTCCCTCACAGTTTCTCATGCTAATAGCTAAGAAAAACTATGCACGGGAGGAGTCTCAACAATATATCAGATATTACTTGACCCCTGTCTAGATGACTATTTGACACATTTGTATATGAGCAAATTGGAAAATATTCTGGAGAAATCTATATCACCTAATGTTTGGCAAGGAAGACCGGGAAGAGTGACAAAGATACCCAATTGCTTTGTCTATAGTGAAAATCAATATTAATTACTTATGTTTTGGTATCATACCGCCTCCCTGGTACATAAACCCAACGCTAACATTTCAAATTGTTGTTAGAGATGTTGTAATGGCGGTGGAGATTTACCTAATTTGATTTGGTCATGTACCGGTATTCAAGGCTTTTGGGATATTGCTAAAACTCTTAATTTCAATGTTATGGGTCTTTGTATCCCCTTAGATCCTAAATCTTATTTACTTTATATCCCACCATATAAACACAGATGCAAGATGTCTAATAGCATGCAAGTGGAGGTTGGTTCAATCCACTTTAGACACTGAATTACATGCTCATATAAAAGGTATATGAGGCATGGAATATCTCACAGCATTATTAAATACACTTGAACACTTCAAAGCGGTGTGGAAGCTTTGAGATATGTATTGAGTTCAGAGAGATTGTTAACCGATTTGGTCATGAAAGGGCAGTTGTCAAAGTCTGTGTTGAACTGGGTATATATCCTCCCTTCTGCGTCAGTGTCCTGTCAATATATTTATCAAAGTATGAATTTAAGATGTAGGCACCTGAGTTTTGGATATATTTATTGTTGACGGTAGTGTACTTTGTACAGTGTCCATTTTAGGACATGATCATATATCAAAGTCAAACATCAGAAATACTCTGTCTGATACCTGATTCTGATATTTGATACCTGACTCTGATACCTGACTCTGATACTTGACTTTGGCACCTGAGTCTGAAACCTGAGTCTGAAACCTGATTTTAATACATGAAACATTCAAACACCAAAATCAGAAGGTTTTTCTGATACTGTTATGCGGGGCTTAGGTCAAAGGAGGCTGACAAACCCGGGCCCCTGCGGAGTCCCTCAAACTAGGGAAAACCCTGTCTGACCCTCAACCCAGGGTTTTTGCTAAAGGTGCAAATGCCTGAGCCTCCAGCCTCTCCTTATCTCCTGCTCAGCCCTAAGCTGAACCCTCCACCCTCCACCCAGTGAGTTGTAAAACCACCAAAGCCCACACCATAATGACAGACAGGGAGAACTCAAACCACACCGCGCCGCAACCACACAGGACAATACTATAATGTGAACAGGGCAAAACAAAGCACAAATATAGGAAGGCGAAAAGGTAACAACGGATCATACGACACCAGATATGAATTTCTCTCTCCAACACCTCCTCTCCAGCCCGGAACCACTTGGCACAAAACACAAGCTATAATCGGCGACGCCCACAGGCCAGCATGACTATTTAAAGACCGTGGGCGTGACCAAACATCCCACCTGATTTCCAGCTAGATTAACCCCAGATAACCTGAGTAAAATCAAGCCGGCGCCACTGAGGCTATAGTGGACAGAGATGGAACTACCGCTGCCTAACGGACGCTGTGGTGTGAACAGCGTCCGACATGACAGATACTCTTAATACATTACTTGAATGGATCATCTCATAAGTGAAGAAAAGAGATTTGTTCACTGCCAGTTGAGCTAATGGCTGCGTAGTTAAATGCCTGGCTTATGGAACAGAAAATGTAAGTTCAACCCAGTTGAAAGTAAACTTTGTGTTTGTAACTTATGCACACATTCCTCTATGGTTTCCCTTGTTTCACTGTGATGAGTGAAGAAAGACACATATATGTCAAAATGAAAATCCAAATGATTTTTCAACTCACTGAGAGTTTGAAAAGCAGATTTTATTATCAAAGAAAATTAGTGCTTGGTAACACTTGAGCTTGTGGTACATTGGTAATTCTGCCAGCTGCTGTCTCTAAAGTAGAGCTTTGTATGGGTTCAAATCGCATGTTAGAATTTTTTTTTTTAGGTTATGCAGGCTACCACACAAACTCCAAATTTATTCCACTTTTAGTATCTGGCATTCTTATTATCTTCCTGACTTGTAATAAAATAATCTCTAGCCTAATAGTGAAGCATCTGCATTCCACTTTTAATATCTGACATTCTTATTATCCTCCTGAGTTCTAATAAAATAATCTATAGCCTATGAGTGAAGCATCTGCATCACAGATAGGTTTGGTTTAAAATAATAAGAAAAATAATAACACAAAAAATTAAGTTCCATTGCTGGGATTTGAACGCAAAGCTCCCTGCTTATATGACAGCACAATTTACTACTGCGCTATACTGACATTTGGGAAAAAAAGCAGTCTTCTCTTTCTTATGACTGTCGATTCAAACATGTAGCTCCAAATCACATACCATAGAAGAGAAAAAGCAGGACAAAGGCACAGCTGTATGACCTCGGGTTATTGAAGCTGCACACACATTAGGGAACACGGGTGCCACTTCCAAGGAAAATAGTGTCAGGACCACCGCACTACACCTGCTCACTGAGTCATTACGCATGTCCTGAGTATAAAACTGTGCACAAAGATACCTGTGGAATGGGGCAGCAGTGGTGACGATGCATGCTCCAGGCTCACAGGACCTGAAGCATGTGACTGCTGAGGGCGTGGTCTAAACTCCAGAGAGCTAGGAGCTGAGGAAAACTCCTAGAAAGGTAGCTACAGGACAATGTTACCAAGGGGCATAGACAGAGACAGAAACCAGATCAAGCCAGGGTCAAAGCACAAGATAGCACAACAGTACCAATGGGTTAGGCAGAATGGATAGTCATGACGTAGCAATACGTAGCAATGTCTGGGTATCTGGCGTGGAAAGCCCACACCAGACGATCGGCATGCACCGAAGTGGCCGGAAACCATGACCGATCCTCCAGAGAGTACCCCTTCCAGTGTATCAAATACTGGAGTCTCCGGTGCACCCAATGGGAGTCAACAACGCACCCTACTTCATACTCCAGCTGCCCCTCTACCAGCACTGGTGGAGCATTGGATGAGGAATCCTCTCTCACAGTCCCCACAGGCTTTAACAGGGACCTGTGTAAGGAATCAGAAATTTTAAAGGAGGTGGGCAGCTGCAGTCGGTAGGCTACTGGGTTAACAGCCTCCACAACTTTGTATGGGCCAATAAACTTGGGGCCCAGCTTTATAGATGGTATCTTAAGCTTGATATTTCAGGTGGATAGCCACACCTTCTCCCCTACTGCAAATGCTGGACCTGGCCCCCTCCTCCTGTCAGGAAACTCCTTATAATTTTCCTGGACCTTGGAAATATTCCTCTGAACCTCCCTCCAAGGAATTCTAAGACGTTGTGTCATATCCTCAGCACCAGGACAACCTGAATCCATGCGGGAAAAATCTCCAAAATGTGGGTTAAACCCATAGTTGATCTGAAAGGGAGATTTCCCAGTGGATTGGCTCACACGACCGTTGAACGCAAACTCTGCCATGGGCAATACCTCACACCAGTCCTCCTGCCTGGAAGAGGCCAAGCATCTCAGAATCTGCTCCAATGATTGGTTCGTGCGCTCAGTCTGTCCATTAGACTCTGGGTGATAGGCAGAGGAGAAGGACAACGAAATCCCCAGCTTTTTGCAAAAAGCCCTCCAGAACCTGGCCACAAACTGCACCCCTCTGTCTGACATCATATTCATAGGCACTCCATGCAACCGATTTATATGCTGAATGAATAAACAGGCCAGGGTTTCAGCAGATGGTAACGCGGGGAGAGGTACAAAGTGGGCTTGTTTTGAAAACCTATCCACCACCACCCATATCACCGAGTTGCCCCTGGAAGGAGGTAGATTTGTGATAAAATCCATGGGCAAATGTGTCCATGGTCTATCCGGAATTGGCAAAGGCACCAACTCCCCGGCCGGCCGGACCTGAGAACTTTTAGAATGAGCGCACACCTCACATGCAGTCACAAACTTTTTAATATCTGTTACCATAGAGGGTCACCAGAAACCCCTCACAATTGCCCCCTGGGTAGCTGCAATCCCAGGATGAGCACTCAACATAGAATTGTGAAATTCCTCCATAAGTCCGAGACGAAAACGTTCCGGTACAAACAATTTACCAGGGGGTTTACCACCCGGAGCCCGAGCCTGGGCTTCCAAAATCCCTCTCTGTAACTCAGATGAGATTTCGGCCACCACTACTCCTGGCTGAAGAATGGAGGAAGGAGGTTCTGGAGGGGACACCGAATCAAAGCTTTGGGATAAGGCATCAGCCTTGATGTTTTTAGATCCCGGGTGGAATGTGATGGTAAACTGAAATCGAGAAAAAAAAAGCGCCCACCGAGCCTGCCTGGGGGGTCAATCTCTTGGCAGACTCGATATAAGCCAAATTTTTGTGATCAGTGATGACTGTAATGGGATGAACGGGCCCCTCCAGGAAATGCCTCCATTCTTCAAAAGACAACTTTTCCGCCAATAACTCTCTATTGTCGACATCATAATTTCTCTCGGCAGAGGAAAATTTTTTAGAGAAGGCGCAAGGTCTTAGATTAGTAAGGGTAGGAGGGCCCTGAGACAATACTGCCCCCACCCCTACTTCTGAGGCGTCAACCTCCATGACAAAAGGTCTTGACGGGTCGGGTTGTACCAATACAGGGGCTGAAGAAAAGCATTTTTTTAATGTCATGAAATAATTTTTTGCAGCTACAGACCAATTTTTTACATCATCTCCCTTGAGAGTGAGGTCTGTTAGAGGCTTTACCACCTGCGAGAAGCCCATAATAAATTTCCTATAGAAGTTGGCAAAGCCCAAAAATCGCTGCAACCCTTTCAATTCATGAGGCTGCACCCAATCTGTAACAGCCTGGACCTTCTAAGGATCCATGCGGAACCCCTCCCCTGACACAATCAAACCCAGAAAGGATAATTCTTGCATGAAAAATGAACAATTTTCCAACTTGGCATACAAATGATTCTCCCTCAGTCTCATGAGAACCATCTGCAAATGGTGCAAGTGATATTGACTGTCCACCGAGTACACCAGAATGTCATCCAAATAGATAACCACAAAACGACCAATCAAATCAGAGAAAATTACATTAATAAAATTCTGAAAAACAGCAGGAGCATTGTTGAGACCAAAGGGCATAACCACCAAGTTTTCAAACAGCCCTTCAGTCATCAGGAATGCTGTTTTCCATTTGTCACCTTCCGGGACTCTTATAAGGTTATGTGCCCCACGTAAATCCAGTTTAGAGAACCACTTGGCCCCGGTGAGTTGGTTACATAGATTAGGAATTACGGGGAGAGGGTATGTATTTTTCACAGTAATTTTGTTTAATTCCCAAAAGTCGAGGCACGGCCGCAAACCACCATCTTTTTGCTTAACAAAAAAGAAGACCGCTGCCACAGGTGAAACAGAAGGCCTAATATGCCCTTTGCGGAGACTCTCGGCAATGTACTTCTTCATGGCTAGACGTTTGGGCCCAGACAAATTGAACAGGTGAGCCTTGGGTAACTTGGCTCCAGGGACTAGATTAATGGCACAATCAAAGGGTCTATGTGGTGGTAGCGCCTCAGCCTCACTTTCGGAAAATACGTCTTCAAAATCTTTCAGGTACTCTGGAATACCTTCCAGACCGACAGACGACACTGATACAGATTTTACGGGGGTGACAAGAGTTGTCAAGTTACAACATAGACCATTAGCCATACAATCCCACTGAATGACCTCCCCCGTGACCCAGTCAATAGTAGGATTGTGGCGTTGAAGACAAGGCATACCCTGTACCAGTCCAGCCAGCAAATTATTTAGAACAAACCACCTTACCTTTTCTCTGAAAGTGGGTTCCACTCACGTGGAAAAATTATCAGTCAAGAGACAAATTCCCTCCCGGGTGATAGGAGAAGAATCAATTGCCACAATTTTAACAGGATCTTTTAACCTGACTGTCCCTATCTTATGAAAAGTCACAACTTTGGCATCGATCAGATTAATAGAAGAACCACAGTCAACAAAGGCGGTAGTCACAACCGGACCGCCTGCAAGTTCTAGTTCCACCGGAAGCAGAATTTTAGTAAGCGAGGAAAAAGTTACTTGGGACTCTGGGCAACCTCCTCGATTGTTACCCAGACTCAGTCGTTTTCCTGATGGCTTCACTGAAGAAGGGCAAGAAGGACAGTTCCTTCTCCAATGTCCAGAGGATCCACAGTAAAAGCACAGTTGGTTGTTTCTACGGCGTCTTCTCTCTTTTTCCTTCAAGGACGTGGCACCAACCTCCATGGGCTTGGGACTAGATGCCGAGTCTCTCAGATTGGAGAATAAAGAGGTCTCCTGCAGCATGACCCCTCTCGCCCGCAGCCTACGGTCCATGCGGACAGCCTGGATCATAGCGTCCTCCAAAGAATCCGGTGGAGGATGAAGGGCCAGGGCATCTTTCAAACGTTTGGACAGGCCTCTACAGAAAAAACCCCGGAGGGCAGCATCATCCCAGGAGATCTCTGCTGCCCAGCGTCTGAACTCAGAGCAGAACTACACGGCCGAGTGTTTCCCCTGGCACACACTCATCACCATATCCTCGGCTAGCCTCACACGATTGGGTTCATCGTAGATGTGCCCGAGTGCCTCGAAGAATGCATTCACTGACATTCTCTCAGGGGAGGTAGGGGGAAGGGAAAAAAGCCCAAGCCTGAGGGGAACCCCTTAACAAAGACATAATGACCCCAACCCTCTGATTCTCTTCCCCAGAGGAGTGTGGCCTTAGCGAGAAGAAGAGTTTGCACCCCTCCTTAAAAACCTTAAATGTTTTTTTATCCCCAGAGAAAAAGTCAGGCAATTTAACAGGTGATTCAGGGGAAGCTAAGGAAATATCTGTGGTACCCTCACCCTGGGCCCCAGAAGGAAAAGAACCCTGCATGGCATCAGCAACCTCCCTCTGAACATGTTGCTGCGACTGAGCCAGAGTTCGCTGCTCCACAGACAGGTTTTGCATCATTTGAGTGAGGCTATTCACTTGCTCAGAGAGAGCATGCAGAGGATCCATGATTCAAGAAAAAAAAAGTGCAAACCTCGTTTAAATGTTTAGGTCAGCTATAATGTCAGGAACACCGCACTGCTCCTGCTCACTGAGCCAGTATGCGTGTCCTGAGTACAAAACTGTGACAAAGATACCTGTGGAATGGAGCAGCAGTGGTGATGATGCATGCTCCAGGCTCACAGGACCTGAAGAATGTGACTGCTGAGGGCATGGTCTAAACTCCAGAGAGCTAGGAGCTGAGGAAAACTCCTAGAAAGGTAACTACAGGACAATGTTACCAAGGGGCATAGACAGAGACAGAAACCAGATCTAGCCAGGGTCAAAGCACAAGATAGCACGACAGTACCAAAGGGTTAGGTAGAATGGATAGTCAGGACGTAGCAATAGATCAGAAAACCAGAACGGGCAATAGACGGTACAATAGGGACAAACTGTAATGGAGTAACGATAGCCAAGCCAGGAGGTCAGAACCGGAAAAGACAATAATACCCAAACGAGAGACGAAGTACAGAGTGAGGTGACAGACTGGGTCATACACAGGAAGCAAACAAGCAATGCAGTGCACACGCACACCAGGGGGCTCAGACACACAATCAGAACAACAGTATAGCTGACAGAGAACCCTGGTAAAGAGTGAATATAAATACCCCTCCCAGATCCAGAAAGAGGCCACGTACACTTAATCCTGTGAGTGCAGGGCAAGAACTCTGTCCAAACCATGACAATAGTCTGTATATCCATAGAGAAGAAAGGGGATAGGCACAATCCGTCCCGCGCAAAATAATCCTTTATTATGGCATCAAGTGACCAACAGCAGGCAGATAAAACCATGGAGCAAGTACAGACGATGATCGTTTCGCGCTTACATTGCGCTTCAACAGGTCATCAACTTTCTTCTCTATGGATATACAAACATGTAGCTGTAACTCCTAGCTGTGTGATTTCAATGAAAGAGTCTGATACTTGACTTCAGTCAAACATCAAAATCAAAATGTTTTTGTCTGAGATCTGACACTTGACAGCTTTCAAACATCAAAATCAAAATGTTTTTCAGATACCCTCAATAAAGTACTTAAATGGTTCATCTCATAAGAGAAAAAAAAATGGATTCCGTCACTGCCAGTTGAGCTGATGGCTGAGTGGTTAAGCTACTGGTTTATGTAATAGAAAACTTGAATTTGAGCCCTGTTAAAGTGAACTTTGCCTTTTTTTGAATTGATTTATTTTTTTAATTATGCAGGTTACCACACAAACTCCAATCATGCTCCACTTTTAATATCTGACATTCCTATTATCCTCCTGACGTGTTAGCAAAGAGTTTCAGACGTGCTGCGTATTTACATGGTAAATTACATGGCCAAAGAAATTGGGTGGGAGGCACTAATCTAATATATAAAGCTCAAGTGTGTGAATGTATGTATGTATGTATGTATGTATGTGTGTGTGTGTGTGTGTGTGTGTGTATGTCCGGGATTGTCATCCGCACCGTCGCAGCTACAACCACAAAATTTGGCACAGTCACACGTCTGGACCCGAGAGTGTCCTAAGCTATGTTGTGAAGCGAAATTTTAACCCCACGTGTTCCAATTCACCAAACAATTTTGCCCCTATCTACATAATGGGGAAAAAGTGTGTGTATCAAGCCCCGCCCCTCATTATGATGTCATAATGGTTGCCATGGCGACGCTGATGTCATCATAGGTTGCAAGCCCCGCCGCTCATTATGATGTCATAAGGGTTGACTATGGGATGGAGGATGTGTGATGGGTATATGGGCACTGGACTATGGGATGGAGGATATGTATGACGGGTATATGGGCACGGGACTATGGGATGGAGGATGTGAGATGGGTATATGGGCATGGGACTATGAGATGAAGGATGTGTGATTGGTGTATGGGCACTTGACTATGGGATGGCGAATATGTATGATGAGTTTATGGGCATGGAACTTTGGGATGGAGAATATGTATGATGGGTATATGGGTATGGGACTGTGGGATGGAGGATGTGTGATGGGTATATGGGCACTCGACTATGGGATGGAGGATATGTATGATGGGTATATGGGCACGGGCCTATAGGATCGTGGATATGTATGATGGGTATATGGGCACGGGACTATGAGATGGAGGATAATTATAATTTGCTATTACTAACCACAGTTAGTTACTATGCCCGGGCAGTGCCGGGCTCTTCAGCTAGTTTACTATATATCTTTTTCAAGTGACTGCACATTTACTTAATGTCATAGCAAAGGGTCTAATGATCAAATTACTTTATAGAACTTTTTTGTTTGCATCCACCCAAGAACAGGCTGCAAACTCATGAGCACTAGGGGTCTCACTAATCCACTGTGTGCAAGGCATGGTTCTCCTGTAGCAGCAAAAAATGGAGCTATGGGTGTGTCTGATTCTGCAGGGGATGGGCAAATGTTCATTGCCATCTCACAGATCAGCGGACCATTGTTTCTCTCTGTAAGGCCGGCATCGCACTACTGTAGAATATGGCGGAGTGCTATGCTATAAAACATCACATAGCACTCGGCCCAGCATTAATCTATGGGGCAGCTCACATCTGCGTTTATCTTCTCGGGTGTATTCAGTGTGCATGTAAAATCACTGAATGCTGCAATTGTATTTTTATGCACCGGTGTCCTTTGAAAATTCATGTGCCGCGTACAGTAAAATCAAACTGACAGATTAGAATAGAATAGATAAATATGCATAATAATAATAATAATCTTTATATAGCGCTAACATATTCCGAAGCGCTTTACAGTTTGCACACATTTCATCACTGTCCCCGATGGGGCTCACAATCTAAATTCCCTATCAGTATGTCTTTGGAGTGTGGGAGGAAACCGGAGTGCCCGGAGGAAACCCACACAAACACGGGGAGAACATACAAACTCCTTGCAAATGTTGTCCTTGGTGGCATCCAAACCCAGGACCCCAGCGCTGCAAGGCTGCAGCGCTAACCACTGAGCCACCATGCTGCCCTAATGTTGTATGTGTGCATAATCAAGGCCACACCTTGATTATGCATAAAATATATATATATATATATATATATATATATACAGTATGTGTATATATAGATGTCAGTGACACACACATATATATATATATATATATATATATATATATATATATATATATAGAGGACATGGATTACTTACAGTAAATACAAATAGAATAGGTAGATGTACAGATGTCAGTGACAAATACAATGATTACAGTGTGTGTGCAGCTTACTGTATATGTATTCAAATAATAAAAGATTATTTTTCGAACAAAAGTGGCGTGAGCTCCCGTGCAATTTTTGTAACCCGCAGAGGGGAAGCCGACAACTGAGGGCTGATGTTTACAGCCTGTCATCAGTTCACCTCAGGATGAGGCTGTGCGGAGTCCCCTGGCTGACCTGAGGTGAACGAGGTGAACTAATGAGCGTGGAAAAAAATGCAGAAACTTTCCCACGCTCATTAGTTCATCTTCGGGCAGTCAGGGAGGCTGCGCAGAGATGAAATAATTCATTCTGGCAGTGGTTTACATGGGGCTGGTCGCATTAGCACCGGTCCCTGTGTAAACCACTTAACCCCTTCTGATGGATTGCAGCGGGGGATGTGACTGAGCAGCGGAGAGGTAAGGATATGGTTGCTTTTTGTTTTATTTTTGTTACAGGTCGATGGTTTATTTTTGGATTACCAGAGCAATAAATCTTGTAAAAAATTAGGTGTCTTTAATTCATCAAAATAATTTTTAATTAATGTCTGTGTGTGTCTTTTAACAGTGCAATAGTCTAGGGTTAATAATGGATGAGTGTCTAATTGACACCTCTCCATTATTAATCGGCTTAATGTCACCTTCCAATTGCAAGGTGACATTAATCCATTAATATTAACCCATTAGCCACTGCTACAGGGCAATAGGAATAGAAAGGATAAGTGCCAGAAAAGGCGCATCTTATAGATGCGCCTTTTCTGGGGTGTCTGGGGGCAGATTTTTGTAGCCTGGGGGGGGGCAAAAACAATGGTCTCTCTCAAGGCTATTAAAATCTGCCCTCACTCACCTGCTTTACTTCTCTGGTTTCGATTTTGCTGCAGGAGCCCACATATTTTTTTCCAACAAATTAACCCCTTAATTTAACACCTAGACGTCCCAAATTTTACACACAAATCATAATCTAATTATTAGTCAGGGACATATAAAAAAATTACATAAAATGAAATGGTTTACTGTATGTAAACCATGTGTCATTTCATGTCAGGTTTTAGAATGATTTTACCGAAGCCGGCAATTGAATTAGCGGCTATTCTGCTATATAGTACTCTATGAAATGTAAATATACTGTGTATATATATATATATATATATATGTGTATATATATATATATATATATATATATATATATATACATATATTCTATGTGTATATATCTATTCTTTCATTTGGGTTTAAACCTGTCCATTAAATGTCCATTTTGCAAGCCTGTGAGAAAATCTAGGCATATGGATGCCATACGGATTACATAAGGATGCTTACATGCGCAAAATACGCGGCCACACCTTGATTACGCGGCCACACCTTGATTACTGGATGACATATGGATCACTATTTAGGGCACATTTCTCCGTATCATGCATGGAAAGTACGGACCGTATTTATCGTCCGTTAGTGTGACCCCAGCCTAAGAAGTTACCCCAAATTCTCTATTGATCATGGCAAAGGACATTTTTTGCATAGGTAAATATAGGAAACATATTTTCTATTTTTCTAAAGATATTATATCCACACAACCTTTTCTTCTTAAGGGTAAATTAATCTATATTTGATAAACTTCTTGTCTACTATTCCTTGAACTTTGTTCAGATTTTTGATACACAGTTCTTATGAACTTGCGGCCAAATTGGACTGCATACTGTACGCCCCTGCTTTCTAAAAAGAGAAACTCTTTCTTCTCTAGAAGTCACATCCTTCTCAATACAGCATATATACAAAAATGTTATATGCGGTATTTGTAATATATTTTAATTAAGAGGGTTATTTTCATGTTAGACTTTTGTAGCATCCAATTTTTTATAAGATTGCATTAGTCAGATTTACACGCAAGTGTAAGGGCCCCGTCACACATAGCGACTCACCAGCGATCCTGACAATGATATCACTCTGTCAGGATCGCTGGTGTGTCACTACATGATCGCTGGTGAGCTGCCAAACAGGAAGCTTCACCAGCGACATTCGGGTAACAAGCGACGCACGTCGCTTAGTTACCCGCAGTGTATCTTAGTTACCAGCGCGCTGATGCATTGAGCTGGTAACCCAGGTACACATCGGGTTTCTAGGCGCCAGGCGCCCCTTAGAATCCCGATGTGTACCTTGGTTACCAGCTCCTGCTCGCTGGTCGCTGGTCTCCTGCCTGTCACACGCAGCGATGCGTGCTTGCCAGTGGGAGACCAGCGACCCCAAAAATGTCCACACGTTTCAACAACGATCAGCGATACCCGGCAGGGGGGGCGGTCGCTGATAGCTGTCACACACAGTGATCTCGCTGGTGAGATCGCTGTTGCATCACAAAACTTGTGACTCAGCAGCGATCTCGCTAGCGAGATCGCTGTGTGTGACGGGGGCTTAAGTGAACCCTAAAGAAGAGGGATCTCCTACCCCCCTCTATCTCATCCTTCCAGGTGTTGCAGTTGCTATCAGTGGAGAGGTGGCCATATA
The DNA here is from genome assembly GCF_039654945.1 of Dendrobates tinctorius. Classification (NCBI taxonomy): domain Eukaryota; kingdom Metazoa; phylum Chordata; class Amphibia; order Anura; family Dendrobatidae; genus Dendrobates; species Dendrobates tinctorius. Next base: position 21,914,674 of record NW_027361738.1, on the reverse strand, counting down.
TGAGCAACTCTCCCCACTAACTTCGGTTGGAAAACAATCCTTCTTCAATATCCAGAACTCCGTAGAAGTCAGTGGAGCAAGTTGTACTTTTAGATCAGCTGAGATCTAATTACTTCTATCCAGGGGTGGGATTCAGCGGGTTCTCCCCGGTTCGGTGGAACCGGTTGTTAAAAAAGCAGCCGGTTCCCCGAACCGGGGAAATTCATGGCCGCGATCCGGTACTTTGTGTTCCTGCAGCAGCCGACAAGGAGCAGGAGACAGAGGAGGACTCTTGCTCTGCTTCCTAGTCCCGCCCGCCGCGCCGGATACCGCACACTGATACGTGCAGCCGGCCAGCCGCAGGGACTGAGCACACCCCGCCGGACCCCAGCGGCCCCCGCGCACTGATACTAACCAGTGTGAGCTGCGCGTGGTCTGCGTGGTCTGCGACCTGCCTTCCTAGTCACCCCGGGCCCGGCCTGCCATCTTCATCATCCTGGACTGGTCGGTGCTGCTGTGTCAGGTCAGTATGTGCTGCTGCTGCCTAATGGGGACATGTGCTGCATATTGGGGACGTGTGCTGCCTAATGGGGACATGTGCTGCATATTGGGGATGTGTGCTGCCTAATGGGGACGTGTGATGCCTAATGGGGACGTGTGCTGCCTAATGGGGACATGTGCTGAATATTGGGGACATGTGCTGCATATTGGGGATGTGTGCTGCCTAATGGGGACATGTGCTGCCTAATGGGGACATGTGCTGCATATTGGGGATGTGTGCTGCCTAATGGGGACATGTGCTGCATATTGGGGACGTGTGCTGCCTAATGGGGACGTGTGCTGCCTAATGGGGACGTGTGCTGCCTAATGGGGACGTGTGCTGCATATTGGGGACATGTGCTGCATATTGGGGACGTGTGCTGCCTAATGGGGACATGTGCTGCCTAATGGGGATGTGTGCTGCCTAATGGGGACGTGTGCTGCCTAATGGGGACGTGTGCTGCCTAATGGGGACATGTGCTGCATATTGGGGACGTGTGCTGCCTAATGAGGACGTGTGCTGCCTAATGGGGACATGTGCTGCCTAATGGGGACGTGTGCTGCATATTGGTGACATGTGCTGCATATTGGGGACGTGTGCTGCATATTGGGGACGTGTGCTGCCTAATGGGGACATGTGCTGCATATTGGGGACGTGTGCTGCCTAATGGGGACGTGTGCTGCCTAATGGGGACATGTGCTGCATATTGGGGACGTGTGCTGCATATTGGGGATGTGTGCTGCCTAATGGGGACGTGTGCTGCCTAATGGGGACGTGTGCTGCCTAATGGGGACATGTGCTGCATATTGGGGACGTGTGCTGCATATTGGGGACATGTGCTGCCTAATGGGGACGTGTGCTGCATATTGGGGACGTGTGCTGCCTAATAGGGACATGTGCTGCATATTGGGGACGTGTGCTGCCTAATGGGGACGTGTGCTGCCTAATGGGGACATGTGCTGGATATTGGGGACGTGTGCTGCCTAAAGGGGACGTGTGCTGCATATTGGGGACGTGTGCTGCATATTGGTGACCTGTGCTGCCTATTGGGGACGTGTGCTGCTTATTGGGGACGTGTGCTGCCTAATGGGGTCGTGTGCTGCATATTGGTGACGTGTGCTGCCTAATGGGGACGTGTGCTGCATATTGGGGACATGTGCTGCATATTGGGGACCTGTGCTGCCTAATGGGGATGTGTGCTGCATATTGGGAACCTGTGCTGCCTAATGGGGACCTGTGCTGCATACTGGGGACCTGTGCTGTCTAATAGGGACCTGTGCTGCCTAATGGGGATGTGTGCTGCCTAATGGGGATGTGTGCTGCCTAATGGGGACCTGTGCTGCATACTGGGGACCTGTGCTGTCTAATGGGGACCTGTGCTGCCTAATGGGGACGTGTGCTGCATATTGGGGACGTGTGCTGCCTAATGGGGACATGTGCTGCATATTGGGGACGTGTGCTGCCTAATGGGGACGTGTGCTGCCTAATGGGGACGTGTGCTGCATATTGGGGACATGTGCTGCATATTGGGGACCTGTGCTGCCTAATGGGGATGTGTGCTGCATATTGGGAACCTGTGCTGCCTAATGGGGACCTGTGCTGCATACTGGGGACCTGTGCTGCCTAATGGGGATGTGTGCTGCCTAATGGGGATGTGTGCTGCCTAATGGGGACCTGTGCTGCATACTGGGGACCTGTGCTGTCTAATGGGGACCTGTGCTGCCTAATGGGGACGTGTGCTGCACATTGGGGACGTGTGCTGCCTAATGGGGACATGTGCTGCATATTGGGGACGTGTGCTGCCTAATGGGGACGTGTGCTGCCTAATGGGGACGTGTGCTGCATATTGGGGACGTGTGCTGCCTAATGGGGACGTGTGCTGCCTAATGGGGACGTGTGCTGCATATTGGGGACGTGTGCTGCATATTGGGGACGTGTGCTGCATATTGGGGATGTGTGCTGCCTATTGGTGACCTGTGCTGCCTATTGGGGACGTGTGCTGCCTATTGGTGACCTGTGCTGCCTATTGGGGACGTGTGCTGCCTATTGGGGACGTGTGCTGCCTAATGGGGTCGTGTGCTGCGTATTGGTGACGTGTGCTGCCTAATGGGGACGTGTGCTGCATATTGGGGACATGTGCTGCATATTGGGGACCTGTGCTGCCTAATGGGGATGTGTGCTGCATATTGGGGACCTGTGCTGCCTAATGGGGACCTGTGCTGCATACTGGGGATGTGTGCTGCCTAATGGGGATGTGTGCTGCCTAATGGGGATGTGTGCTGCCTAATGGGGATGTGTGCTGCATATTGGGGATGTGTGCTGCTTATTGGGGACCTGTGCTGCCTAATGGGGACGTGTGCTGCATATTGGTGACGTGTGCTGCCTATTGGGGACCTGTGCTGCCTTTTGGGGACCTGTGCTGCCTTTTGGGGACCTGTGCTGCCTATAGGGAACAATGCTGTCTATTAGGGACCTATGCTGTCTATTGGGGACCTGTGCCTGCCTATTGGGGACCTGTGCCTGCCTATTGGGGACCTGTGCTGCCTATTTGGGAACAATGCTGCCTATTAGGGACCTATGCTGTCTATTAGGGACCTGTGCTGCCTATTGGGGACCTGTGCTGCCTTTTTGGGACCTGTGCACTGTTCTGATCTCATTCCAATTTATTATTATTTTTTTTTAACTGTTTGACTGCGCCCCTACTTTTATATGTTTGAGGAAAAGGTGTGTGTAAATGGGTGTGGCTTAAAAATGGGTGTGGCTTAAAATGGGTGTGGCTTTCCTACACACAAACACAGAACCTGTTGTTAAAAATTTGAATCCCACCACTGCTTCTATCCATATATAGAATTATATACACACAAAAGGATTTTGCACCGTACGACTCTACTGTAGACTGATAAAAGTATTGTTCTATTACATTTTCACATATATTGTAACAAAAAGATTACCACATGTCCTTCTGATGGGTCATAAAATCTCTCCAATAGCTGAATCACTGTGCTTTTTCCACAGCCGCTGCTTCCAACTAATGCAAGAGTCTGACCTCTAGAAACTTTGATGTTAAATCCCTGAAGAATTGGAATATCTGGTCTTGTTGGATAAACAAACTGGATGTTTTTAAACTCAATATTTCCTTCCATTTTGTCCTGTAAAATAAATATTACAATGATCATACAGAAACGTAGTCTTTCTGACAGTACTGTAACAATATCAGTGTAGAAAGAAGATAACATATACTCTATAATGTTCAGACCCATGTGGTACTAGCAGGTACGCGGGATGCAGTGACGAGACGCGAAACGGTTTTGTGATTTTTGGCAATAACTTTTATAGGTTCGTAGGTAACTATCCGCAGGGGTAGTCTAAGCAACTGAGCAAATAACAAGAATTGTCCTCGCAGGGCTCAATACATGCAAACACGGAAATATAAGAACACGACTACCGGTCACTATAGGGCCGCGGTATGGCCAACTACGGGTCCTTGACTATACAGTGTCACTTAACCGTCCCGACGTTCCTCGGCGTCCTGAACGATGGTTCTTCGGCGTAGCAGCCGCTGGGCCCAGCCGCTGAAGATCTGTGGTAGTCTTCGAGCGTTCCGACGCTCTGGTGAAGCAGGGGCACAACAGGCCCGGAGGAGTTTTTGGACAGATGGGCCGCAGCCCCTGGATAGGGGCAAGCAATGTCGATGAGTGGTGGTGGTTGGCAGGCCACCTGCGCAGCCAGCGGCTGCAACAGGGGTTCCGCGGTGAGCAACAGCCCGGCCCTTGCTGCGGACTGGAGCGGGACAGTGGTGGCCGCTGACGGTGCTGAACTAGCCGTGGCCACAGGTGGAAGCGGGGCGGCTGCGGTCAGCGGGAGACAGGTCACAGCCGTGGGCTGGAGTGCGGCGGCAACGGCCACTTGGTCCCGCGGGCAGGCCACAGCTTTGGGTAGGGGCAAGGCGGCAACGGCCGCAAGTGACCGCGGGCAGTCTCACCTGTCCGTCCCTGAATTCTGTCCCCCGGAAACAGTTTCCCCCCGGAACTCGGTGACGGTGCCCTTGGTTCCGACCCGGACACTTGGCGGGGACCCTCTCTCCTAGACTCCCCCGCCCTGTATGCTCACCAGTCCCCGGGCGAGGGCTTTAGTAGACTCGAGTTAGTCTTTTGAGATGACAGTGTTATGGAAATATATATGTATATGTATTTCATCTAGATCTCACTTGCCTGCTATAGGCTATATGCTATATACTTAAGTACTCTTATATACTCATATAAATTCTATATATTCATATGCACACATAGATACCTTCACAGCTCTCTTGAACTTTATAATCTGTGGCTAAAATGGATAATCTTGTCGCCATATGAACTGGTCCTGTTCGTAGCGTTCAGGGGGTTTGCCAGCTGTGGACCGCTCGGAGCGCCTAAGTTCGGGTGTGGTGGAGCTTTCTGGGGTGGTGGATGGTGGTCGGTTGGTAGATTCTGGTGGGGTGGCTGGGTCCACTACGATGTCACTACTTGGATGGCCCGTGGATGCGGCTGGGGAGTCCTCCTCATCATCTAGGTCCCAGACAGTTGACGGGGGGGTCGGGGTCCTGAGTGGTCGGCTCGGATCACAGGGACGTAGCATGTTACGAGTGACAGACGTGTCATTTGCTTCAAATTGTATTTCATACACAGGTCCATCGGGGCTTATTCGGCGCAACACTCGATACGGGTTTTCCTCCCAGTGGGGTTCTAACATGTTCTGGGGGCGTTGATCTAGTACGAGTACCCGATCCCCAGTTTGAAAGTCAATAGGTGGCGGTAGCGCTCCCCCCTGGTGTTCTAGGTCCTGGAGCTTTGTATGGACGATTCAGTGGAGGGTTTGTAGTCGGTGCCGGTGGCTTCGGACCCAAGAGGATACTCTGGTCCAGGGTTGAGGTTCCTCTGGGTTTAACTCCACTTCTGTGATTCCTTTGCCTTCTTGTCCAAACAGCAGTGAATAGGGGGTATAACCGGTCACCTGGTGCACTCGGTTGTTGTAAACCCACACCAGTTAAGGGACATACTGAGGCCAGCGGGCCTTTCGGTCGCTTTCCAGGGTACGCATCATTGGAATTAGTGTCCGATTAAATCATTCGCAGGCTCCGTTCCCCTGCGGGTGGTATGGTGTAGGCCGAGACTTATCGATACCATAGAGATGATGTAATTCTTCCATGACTCTTCCTAGGATGCAAGCCCCCTTGTCCAAATGTATTCGTTGCGGGCAGCCGTACACTTGGATTAAGTTTTTACAAATCACATAGGCGGCTGACTCTGCAGTTTGGTCTCGGGTGGGGGTGACCACGGCGAATTTGGTGAAATGATCCACCGTAACGAGACAATGTTCATACCCCTGGTATGCAGGACCTATGGTCAGATAGTCCACCGTGAGGAGCTCGAGGGGAGCTGATGTTACGATTGTCTGCATCGGGGCTCGTTGTGCGGGTGGTTTGGCAAGCTCGCATGGGCGGCAGATTCGGCAAGCTTCTTCCACGGCAGCGTGCCAGCACGGGTGGTAGACTATCTGCTGTAACCTTGGCAAAGTCTTTTGAGCACTGAAGTGAGCCCCTTTTATGTGGGCTTCCAGCTCCAGTTTGCCTAGGTGGGCTCCGGGCACGACCACCTGCCACGTTGTTGCAGCCGTCGTCCGGGACACAGCCTTTCAATATAATAGCCCCTTTTGGATGACCAGTTTTTCCCATTGGCGTAACATTAGCAACATATCCTGGGTCAAAGTCTGTCTCTGTGTACCAGTGGGCAATTTGCCGTTGGCCACTCATCGGCGCAGGAGTCCAATTTCTCCATCTTCCTGCTGCTGTTGGATCCACCTGTCGCGTGGCTGTTTCAGCATCCCCTGTGGGGGTCCTGGATGGGGCGCTCCCTGCACGGCAGCTGTAAGCACGGCGGTGGTGAGGGCAAACAGCGTCTCTTCTCCTTCCAATTCGTCATCTTGATTTTTCCCTGGGGTGGTGTGCCGAATCCTGGAGATGGCATCAGCGTGCACGTTTCAGCCCCTCTCTTATAGATGATCTTATAGTTGAACTTAGCCATCCAAGCCACACACCGCTGCTCCAGAGCCCCCAGTTTGGCATTCTCCAAATGGGCTAGTGGGTTGTTGTCAGTCCGCACCACTACTTCGGAGCCCGCCAGATACTCTGCGAACCGCTCCGTCATTGCCCACACTACCGTGAGGAGCTCGAGCTTAAAGGAGCTGTAATTGTTAGGGTTGCGTTCGGTGTCATGCAGCGACCGGCTGCCATAGGCGATCACCTTTTCTCGGCCATCTTGAACCTGTGACAACACAGCCCCTAGTCCATGGAGGCTCCCGTCGGTATGCAGTATGAACGGTTGTGAGACATCTGCATACGCCAACACCGGGGCTTCCGAGAGTGCAGCCTTATGATCTTGAAACGCGTCCTCTTGCGGTTGCTGCCACTGGATCTTCCGCCCATTCGTCCTGGCAGGAGCCCCCTTTAGCAGGTCCTGCAGGCCTCGGGCTCAGCGTGCAAAATTCTTCATGAACCGACGGTAGTAGCCGGCCCACCCCAGGAAGGCTCGCACGTCTTTCACCGTCTCGGGGGTAGGCCACCCCTGGATGGCGGCAACTTTTTCCAGAGATGGTCTAACGCCCTGTGCCGAGACGACATGCCCCAGATATTCGATCTGGGTGTGAAACAGGTGGCATTTCTGGGGCTTTACCTTCAACCCGTACTTTTGCAGCCGGCTGAGCACCTGCCCCAACCGCCGCAGGTGGTCCTCGAACGTGGCGGAATAGATGATGATACAGTTGTGGCCAAAAGTATTGACACCCCTGCAATTCTGTCAGATAATACTCAGTTTCTTCCTGAAAATGATTGCAAACACAAATTCTTTGTTATTATTATCTTCATTTAATTTGTCTTAAATGAAAAAACACAAAAGAGAATGAAGCAAAAAGCAAAACATTGATCATTTCACACAAAACTCCAAAAATAGGCCAGACAAAAGTATTGGCACCCTCAGCCTAATACTTGGTTGCACAACCTTTAGCCAAAATAACTGGGACCAACCGCTTCCGGTAACCATCAATGAGTTTCTTACAATGCTCTGCTGGAATTTTAGACCATTCTTCTTTGGCAAACTGCTCCAGGTCCCTGATATTTGAAGGGTGCCTTCTCCAAACTGCCATTTTTAGATCTCTCCACAGGTGTTCTATGGGATTCAGGTCTGGACTCATTGCTGGCCACCTTAGGAGTCTCTAGTGCCTTCTCTGAAACCATTTTCTAGTGCTTTTTTAAGTGTGTTTTGGGTCATTGTCCTGCTGGAAGACCCATGACCTCTGAGGGAGACCCAGCTTTCTCACACTGGGCCCTACATTATGCTGCAAAATTTGTTGGTAGTCTTCAGACTTCATAATGCCATGCACACGGTCAAGCAGTCCAGTGCCAGAGACAGCAAAGCAACCCCAAAACATCAGGGAACCTCCGCCATGTTTGACTGTAGGGACCGTGTTCTTTTCTTTGCATGCCTCTTTTTTCTGCTGTAAACTCTATGTTGATGCCTTTGCCCAAAAAGCTCTACTTTTGTCTCATCTGACCAGAGAACATTCTTCCAAAACGTTTTAGGCTTTTTCAGGTAAATTTTGGCAAACTTCAACCTGGCTTTTTTATGTCTCAGGGTAAGAAGTGGGGTCTTCCTGGGTCTCCTACCATACAGTCCCTTTTTATTCAGACACCGATGGATAGTACGGGTTGACACTGTTGTACCCTCAGACTGCAGGGCAGCTTGAACTTGTTTGGATGTTAGTCGAGGTTCTTTATCCAACATCCGCACAATCTTGCGTTGAAATTTCTTGTCAATTTTTCTTTTCTGTCCACAACTAGGAAGGTTAGCCACAGTGCCATGGGCTTTAAACTTCTTGATAACACTGCGCACGGTAGACACAGGAACATTCAGGTCTTTGGAGATGGACTTGTAGCCTTGAGATTGCTCATGCTTCCTCACAATTTGGTTTCTCAAGTCCTCAGACAGTTCTTTGGTCTTCTTTCTTTTCTCCATGCTCAATGTGGTACACACAAGGACACAGGACAGAGGTTGAGTCAACTTTAATCCATGTCAACTGGCTGCAAGTGTGATTTAGTTATTGCCAACACCTGTTAGGTGCCACAGGTAAGTTACAGGTGCTGTTAATTACACTAACTGGAGAAGCATCACATGATTTTTCGAACAGTGCCAATACTTTTGTCCACACTCTTTTTTATGTTTGGTGTGGAATTATATCCAATTTGGCTTTAGGACAATTCTTTTTGTGTTTTTTCATTTAAGACAAATTAAATGAAGATAATAATACCAAAGAATTTGTGTTTGCAATCATTTTCAGGAAGAAACTGAGTATTATCTGACAGAATTGCAGGGGTGTCAATACTTTTGGCCACAACTGTATCATTCAGGTATATCAGTGTGGCTTCGAAGTTGAGATCTCCTAGACACCGCTCCATCAACCATTGGAAGGTTCCTGGGGCATTGGCCAGCCCGAACGGCATACGATTGAACTCAAACAGCCCCATGGGAAGAATAAATGCCGTCTTGGTTCTGTCTTCTCCCGACATCGGCACCTGCCAGTACCCACTAGCCAGGTCTAGGGTTGAGAAGTATGCTGCATTTCCCAAGGCGGACAGAGACTCTTCTATGCGGGGCAGTGGATACGAATCCTTGATGGTGCAGGCGTTCAACTTTCGATAGTCCACACAAAAACGCAGGGTGCCATCTTTTTTGTGGACCAACACAATGGGGACCGCCCAGGGGCTCTGGCTTTCTCGTATGACCCCCTTCCGGAGCATTTGGGCTAGTAGGGTTTTCACCTCCTGGTATAGCTGTGGAGGGATTTGCCGATATCGTTCCCAGATGGGGGCCGCTCCTGCCGTGGGGATTCCATGTGTGATGTCCATGGTGCAGCCAAAGTCATCCCCGTGTCTGGCGAAGACACTGTAATACTGTCCGAGAAATGTCTCTACCTGGCGGAGTTGAGCTGGCATTAGGCCGGAGAGTTCGGCCCGCATTCTCTCCAGGATGGTTTGACCTTTCTCCTGGGTCGAGGATTCGGCAGTCTGTAGTCTTCCAAGTTGACGCAGCGCACCAGGATGGTCACTTCCCACCCCGTGGCCAGGGAGCAGGCTACCAGGATGCCAGGGTGCAGGCGCTCCGAGTAGCATGGCTCCTCCTGCATCTCCACACCCTCCAATGGCATTGGGGCACGGATCGGCAGGGCCACCACTGTCTGCCCTGGGGGAAGCACGAGCGGGTGAGCCGCCGGCGCGATGACTTTGCCAAGCTCCTCGCCATCCTGGCAATCCTGGAGCACCTGCGCCTCCCAAACCAACTGCAGGAAGATCCGCCCTTGGGCCATGCAGGAACCCCACTGGCTCAGGGTCTCCTGCGTGGGGTCATTGAGGAGTATATTACCGAACTCCCATAGTATGTTCATGCCCAAGATAACTGGATGGCAGCTGTTAGTTTCTCCTTGGGTCAGGACCACTCTCCGGCAGCCAAGGGGTTTTCCACACAGAGTCATTTGGAGCCATACCACTCCGACGACAGGAACCGGCAGTTGGTTTGCAGCTACCAGCTTTATCAGGTATCCCCACTGGGGCCTTGCTGCCTCCGGGAAAGTAGGTTGCAGGCATGGTTGTTACTTGTGACCCCATGTCCACTAGGCACCGTACAGCATGGCCCTCGACTTCTGCCCATACTACTGGACACTTGGCGACCAGATCTTCGGGACTTCCACCACCCCTTGTTGTGGCTTCCGGCTCTGAGCGGCGTCCCCCCTGCCCGGAGCCCTCTAGTTTAATCCCCGTCGGGGTGGGTATCTCCCATGCCGCGGACACTCTCGTGCAAAGTGGCCCGGTTCTCTGCACTCATAACACCGGGGCTGCGAGGCCCGGCCACCCCGGGCATTGAAGCCAGGCCGCCCAGACGTGGGCTCAGTTTTCTTCCTTACTTCGGCCAGCTCGCCTCAGATACTCTTCAACTCCTGAGTATGTGTATCAGTGTCCAGCTGCAGCAATGAGACTCATGGGTCTTTCCATCTGGTAATCAAGTACCTGCACGGACTGGATTAGGAGTAGATCCTTCAATAGGAGAACAAAAAGGAAATCCAGCAAGAACTCAGCAAACCAGGATTGGAGTAAAATGATCCTTTTCTTTATTTCTTCAGCAAGGTATAAAAACGACCCACAAGAATCAGAAACCAGAGTACATGGCAGAAATGAGCGCAAATGGGACTACGCGTTTCGGCGGCCTAATCCGCCTTCTTCACGGTCCAAACCTAATCTGCTCCTTGTATGTGGAGCCATATAAAAGGCAATCCTGAATAAAATTAGTGCAAATAATTACAAACATATGTGCAGAAAAAGGGTTTAACACATTCGCTACTGTGGATTAACTAACAGCATTGCTGCAAAAAAGATTCTTGTGGGTCGTTTTTATACCTTGCTGAAGAAATAAAGAAAAGCATCATTTTACTCCAATCCTGGTTTGCTGAGTTCTTGCTGGATTTCCTTTTTGTACTCTTCAACTCCTGTCTCACTTCCTCAATCCACTGGGGCTCTCCGACAGCGTTCACGGAGGCCTCCATGCCCCGGGCCTTCCCCACGGGGACCGTCATCCCATGCTCCTGCTCTCGTACCCGGGCCTGACTTCCCACCTCAGAGAAAGCTATACGTTGGTTCACTCGGATCTGCACCCGCAATGTCTGTTTTATTAACGGGTCCCGGAGTCCGGTCACTAACAGGTCACGTAGGGTAATGTCGATAGGTCCTACTCCTACTCCGTCCTTCCGCTCGATGGCTGTGTATAACTCCTGGAGGACATTCATATACTGGGTGATGGTCTCTCCCTCCCCCTGCATTCGACTGAACAACCAGGTCCTCAACTCTCCCATGTTTGTTTGATCCCCATGGGTTTCTTCCAGAATCCGCAAGATCCTAGCAAAGGTGTTGCGGTGTCCCGGGGGTCTCAACATTACTGAATTCCGGGCTTCCCCATCTAACACCATGAGAGCTACCTCAGCTTCTAAATCAGGGATCATTTGATGCATGCGGAAGAGCCCCCGCATGCGCTCTGTCCAGCTCCACAACAGGGTATTGGAGCCGAAAAACCATGGCAGGTTGCTTGGCATAGCCCCCAAAGAAATGCTGGACCGGGGACCCCCATTACTGGTGGCACCTGCAGCCCCACTTTGGTAGGGAGCACCGCTGTCTGCGATCGGAGACTGCACCCTACCGACTACGCCAAATGTGGTACTAGCAGGTATGCGGGATGCAGTGACGAGACGCGAGACGGTTTTATGTTTTTTGGCAATAACTTTTATAGGTTCGTAGGTAACTATCCGCAGGGGTAGTCTAAGCAACCGAACAAATAACAAGAATTGTCCTTGCAGGGACTCAATACACGCAAACACGGAAACATAAGAACACGACTACGTCTGGTAAAAGTCGGTCACTATAGGGCCGCGGTATGGCCGACTACGGGTCCTTAACTATACAGTGTCACTTAACCGTCCCGACGTTCCTCGGTGTCCTAGATGATGGTTCTTTGGCGTAGCAGCCTCTGAGCCCAGCCGCTGAAGATCTGTCGTAGTCTTCGAGCGTTCTGACGCTGTGGTGAAGCAGGGGCACAACAGGCCCCGGAGGAGTTCTTGGACAGATGGGCCGCAGCCTCCGGATAGGGGCAAGCAGCGGCGATGCGGGGTGGTGGTTAGCAGGCCACCTGCGCAGCCAGCGGCTGCAATGGGGGTTCCGTGGCGAGCAACGGCCTGGCCCTTGCTGCGGACTAGAGAGGGACAGTGGTGGCCACCGACGGTGCTGAACTAGCCGCGGCCACAGGTGGAAGCGGGGCAGCTGCAGGAGGCGGGAGACAGGCCGCAGCCACGGGCTGGAGTGCAGCGGCAACGGCCGCTGGGTCCCACGGGCGGGCCGCAGCCGCGGGCAGGGGTGAGGTGACAATGGCCACGAGTGACCGTGGGCAGGCTGCAGCCGCGGGCAGGAGTGAGGCAGCGGCCGCTGGTGGCCCCGGGCAGGCTGCAGCAGCGGGATGGAGTGAGGCGGCAGCAGCCACTGGTCGTCGTGGCTCAGTGGTTCTCGGACGGTCATCTCGACGCCGTCCCACTGATGTCCCGGGTGAGTGTCTCTCCTGCCTCTGCCCTCCTTTCTGGCTCCGGTAAGTCGCTTTGGCTCTCAGTCACTCCCACGGTCTCCTGCTCCTTCTGTCCCATTCAGCTGATTCACTGTGACTCTCATTCCCCGCCCCTTTTATACCGGCTCCTCCCCCAGCTCATCTGTCAGACTCACTGGTCCGTCCCTGAATTCTGTCCCCCCGGAAACAGTTCCACCCGGAACCTAGGTGACGGTCCCCTTGGTTCTGACCCGGACACTAGGCGGGGACCCTCTCTCCTACACCCATAATAAATAATAAACCTCTAAGCTAAGTTTCCATGGTGAGTTTTTGGTGAGTTTTTTTCATCCTGCAAATTTCCCTGCACCACATCTTACAGTTCTAGAAAAGTTAATGGGATCTATAGAAATCTCATATCCTCTGTACTTTTTTACGCTGTAGAGACTGATCTGCGCTGTGATTTTGAAATCTGCAACATATACATTTCTCTTGTTAAATATGGTTTTCTATTTGCAGATTTTCCACATTGACTTGAATGAGATTAGGAAAATCCACAAGATTAAAGACACAAGTAACTTAAATTAGCTAATTAGTGCAGAAATGTGCCAGAAAATCTGTAACATCAAAGATGCATCAAATACCCATCTTGGAAACCTAGCCTACGGGGTTTTTTCAGAATTGGTAAAAAAAAGAGTGTCTTTATTTCTGGAAAAATTGCCATGGCTGATCTGAATCCAACGGGTAATGTTTCTCCTTACAGAGAGTGACATGTTAAGCCTGATGTGCCAAGGTGAGGAGGCTTTTAAGCCTTTTAAACCTTGCAATGCTCCTCTGGGAAATATGCAAATTGTCTCTTCAGAGAGGAAGAGGACTAGAACTCTAGTGCCACCTATAGGAAGCCGCAATCCTAAAAGTCAGTATGGACACTCTAATGAGCCTTGTCACATGACTTGTCTTTTAGCCTAAGTCATGTGACAAGGCTCGTTAAAGAGTTCATATTGACTTTTAGTATGGCTACTTTATCTAGGTGGCACTAAAGTTGTAGTCCTCTTCCTCTCTGAAGAGACAATTTGCATGTCTGTCCTGTAGCTTTGCATCATGATTCAAGTGTACAGAACTGATGTGCAATACCAGACATATGCCAGGTGCTATTTTTATGAGGAAAAGAAAGCTGACACTTTTTTTTCTAATTCTGGACAATCCATTAATCCTTTGCAATGAATATCTATATTTCAACCCCATATTATTTTAAAGCCAGCATTTTGTGCTTTTTAATTTTAATACAATTCATAATTGTTCAATACCTGACACATAGCTCTAAGTCTCTTGCTTTCATTAAAGGAAATCTATCAGCACATAGACCCTGATTCTATTAACTTGTCAGTTTCTAGAAGGTGTTTTGAGGTTTCAATAAAATCAGTGTTTTATCAGCAGAAAATTATTACTACAGGACTAGGTGTTTTGTGCCTGCTGGTCCAACCTCACCCCAACATTGATTATCAGTTTTCTGTCAATATTCAATGTATACAGAAATCTGTCAGTCAGTAGTGTGGGTGGTGTTATACAGAGTTCAGCATTACGAGCACTGCAAGATCTGCAGCAGCAAAAACTGAGTCTATCACAACTGCTGCACCCAGTAAACTAAGTAATTCATTGCTGTATCATTGCTGACAGATTCACTTCAACCCCTTAATGACCAGGGGTATTTCCATTTTTGCATTTTCGGTTTTTGCTCCCCTTCTTCCCAGAGCCATAACTTTGTAATTATTCCATCAATTTGGCAATGTGAGGTCTTTTTTTTGTGGAATGAGTTGTACTTTTGAACGGCACATACCATATAGTGTACTGGAAAACAGGAAAAAATTCAAAGTTCAGTGAAATTGCAAAAAAGTGCAATTCCACAAATTTTTTTTTATTTTTACTTACCATGTTCACTAAATGCTAAAACTGACCTCATATTATGATTTTCCAGGTTATTATGAGGCCAAGGAGGAGGAGGAGGAGGTGCAGGAGCTGTAGACTGGGGGGCAACCCAGATTGACATAGGGCCCGCAATACTCGGGGTTGGGAGGACATGCACCATACCAAGGTCGGAGTGGGTCCTGGCTTCCACTATGTTAACCCAGTGTGCCCTCAGTGAGATGTACCATCGCTGACCACATGCACTTGTCCATGTGTTTGTGGTTAGGTGGACTTTCCAAGTAACAGCATTGTGGAGGGCACGGGTAATGTTGTAGGACACGTGCCTGTGTAATGCTGGGACTGCACACCGGGACAAATAGTCCCGCATGTTCGTGGCCACGGGGTGATCCTCAACTCTGCCCTCTCTTTCAAGCTACCTATCAGAGCCCTTGCCTCCTCCTGCCCACTACAACTCAAAAATGTTTGGCCTTCCCTCTAGCACTCTTGTACCACTCAAATCTTTCCAAAACTCTGCTGCCGTGTAATCCAACTCTCCCTCTGTTATTCCCCAGCCTTCCCTCTCTGCCAGGACCTTCACTGCCTTCCTATTGCCCATAGGCTACAGTTCAAAACCCTAACTATGACATACAAAGCCTTTCACCTCCACACATCTGTGACAAGGTCTCCCAGTGTCCAACTGGGTCATGACTTCTTCTACGCTAACCCATTGTGCTGTCAGCGAGATATACCGTCCCTGCCCACAAGGACTTGTCCACGTTTCCGTGGTGAGGTGCACTTTCCCTGTAACACCAATGCTGAGGGCTCGGGTATTATGGGACACGTGCTTGCTTGTGTAATGTCGTGACGGTAGACATGGAGAGATTGTGGCGGGTGGGGACCGAGTACCTTGTGACGGTCACCACCATCAGGTTGCGGAAAGCTTATGTCTATCATGAGCCTAAAATGCAACATTTTGAGCGCAAGCAGATGAGAAAGGTGTGAATTTAGTACTGTGGCATTGGCTGCGTATTTCCGCTTGTGTTCCAAGTACTGGCATATGGACAACTGAAAGCTGTGTTGGGACAAGGACTTGGACGTGCTTGTTAATAGTGCTAGTTGAGTTTGGGTGCAACTACAGATGCAGGGCAGGAGGCATCTTTGAATGCACCATGGACAGGGGATTGGCTTGCATGCACAACAACGGAAGAAACAGTGGTATCATCCACAGACACTGTTCATGGAGCCTGGTGTTCAACCAACAAAGTCGGGTGCTTTTCTGCCATGTGCCTGATCATGCTGGTGGTGGTAAGGCTGGTAGTTTTGCTACTCCTGCTGATGCGTGCATGGCCGGTGGTGCAAATGGCCTTTTTGGGGTTATCGGCCGAGTCTTTAAAAAACAACAAGACTGTTAGGTGGACATTCATTGTCTCCCTCTCCCACACCACTTCCTCACCTCGACACCTGTTTTTCGGTGTTCCCCAAGGCTCAGTTCTAGGACACCTACTCTTCCCCCATCTACACCTTCTGCCTGAGACAGCTGATGTAATGGCACAGTTTGCAATATCATCACTGTGCCAATGAAATGCAAATCTATCTGTACCTTACATCACCTCCTATCAGACCAAAATCACACGTCTTCCCTCAATATTATCATTCTTTTTTGCTCGCTTTCAAAATGTGGACATGGACAAATCAGAATACATCATCTTTCAATCATCTCACATTGAGTAGACATGAGAGCTGTGTATGCATCATTCGGTACCACTTTAGTAAGAGGGAAACTTAATGTATGGGCATTCCAAGTATAGATGAAACGCTCCTTTGTAATGTGAATTTTTTATGAAACCCTCCCCCACGTTTCTTCCAAGCGGGATTGTGGTGCGTCCACGTTAGGGCCAGGCCTTGCATTCACTTCATGGACAAACTTTATGGTAATAAAAAAAATAATAATGGAAACTTTTGTTTCATGTGGCCATCCAGTACTCGGGTTCAAAGGCTTATTGGCGGGCATATGACTTGGTAGCAGGGCAGGCCTTGCAGTCAATGCATAAGAAAAGATTTTTGGAGTACAAAATGAATAACGTGAAGTGAATTTTCCTGTGCCCATCCAGTATGTGGGTTCAAAGGCTTATTGGGGTGGATATGTCTTGGTAGCAGGGCAGGCCTTGCAGTCAATGCATAAGAAAAGAGTTTGGGAGTATGAAATGAATAATGTGAATTGGATTTTCCTGCGCCCATCCAGTAGCTGGTTTCAAAGGCATATTGGGGTGCATATGACTTGATAGCAGGGCAGGCCTTGCTGTCAATGCATAAGAAAAGAGTATGGGAGTACCAAATGAATAATGTGAAGTGGATTTTCCTGGGTCCATCCAGTATGTGGGTTCAAAGGCTTATTGGGGTACATATGATTTAGTTGCAGGGCAGGCCTTGCAGTCAATACATAAGAAAGCAGAATGGGAGCACAAAATGAATAATGTGAAGTGTATCTTCCTGTGCCCATCCACTACCTGGGTTCAAAGGCATTTTGGGGTGCAGATTACTTTGTCACCAGGGCAGGCCTTGCAGTCGATGCATGAGAAAACAGAATGGGAGTACAAAATGCATAATGTGAGGTGGATTTTCCTGGGGCCATCCATTATGTGGGTTCAAAGGCTTATTGGGGTGCATATGATTTAGTTGCAGGGCAAGCCTTGCAGTCAATACATAAGAAAACAGAATGGCAGGCCTTGCATTCAATGCAACAATTTTTATTGAAGTCCTCCTGGACATCTCATGAAAGGGGTATTGGGGTGCGTCGTAAATCTTGGCAGCCCATCCATTCACTGCATAGGCTATAACCGTTTCGGAGACTCAATGTTTAATAATGGCCCTTAAAGCAGATTAATGCTGCCTGATGCCCCTGTAAAAATAGGCTGTGTGACTTCATAAAGGAAACAAGATATGTCTGCTTATATGTCAAACACCACATGGCCAGCTATGGTTGGTAAATGTTACAATGACATTTCCCAGTGAATGCATGTGTTTTGGTTGAAGGCAATGTTAAAGTTGAAAAACGCTTCAAAAACGCTGTGTCTGGACATAGCCCAAGTGGTGGAGGAACATTTTGGTCTGGGGTTATTTATTTTGCCTTATAGACAAGTCATTAACCTGGAAAAGATGTACCTTAACATATTTCCCAGCAAAATCTGTTTTGGTTTTGTTTTGGTATGTTTTTTGGTGCATCGGTAAAAATGGCATGAAACTCTGACAACATTGTTTAAAGCTGTGAACTAGGAGTCATGAATGCTTCCAGGGGCGATCCCCATGATGTCCCTGTGTCATTTGAGCAGTGCTTCCATCATTTTAAGATGTTTTTAGACCTTAAAAGGACCCCCGGGGGGGATTGAGGTAAAAATGCTCGGGTCTCCCTTAGACTTACATTGGGCTTGTTGTTCAGTCTGAGTACCCGAGTATTCCAATTTGCTCGACCCGAACAACGAGCACCCGAGCGTTTTAGTGCTCTCCCATCACTAGTAAAAACGCATGCCAATCCGCAACAAATCCGCACAAAATCCACAAAAAAAGTGTGGATTTCAAAATGCGTTTTCTGGAACGAGATGCAGAATCCGCTCAGGAAATTCCTGAGCCCAATCCGCAA
Organism: Dendrobates tinctorius; assembly: GCF_039654945.1. Lineage (NCBI taxonomy): Eukaryota > Metazoa > Chordata > Amphibia > Anura > Dendrobatidae > Dendrobates > Dendrobates tinctorius. The sequence continues at coordinate 21,896,451 of NW_027361738.1, read as the reverse complement.
CGTGTGCGCATACCCGAAGTTGATGAAAAATTGATATTCACTCTTTTCAAAAATTTAACCAAGAAAATTTGCAGCAAACAAACTGGGCAGAATTTATAATATTACTCTCCAGAGTTTTAGCACATTTTTTGCCATTTTTAATTTAGACACATTTATAAAAGTCTTGTGCCATTTTTAAAGCATTTTTGTTATTTATTTTGAACTGCTCTAAAGAGGCAGGTCCCCAGCATTTTCATAGTTTTAGCCATATTTATGACATAAGACATTTTTAAAATGTCACATTGTCAATGTCAATTGTTGCAAAGTCACCAACAGTAGAGAAATGGAAGAAAAGCTGAAAATCAGTTCTATAGTTCTAAATATAAAACATTGTCATACTTGCTTAATTTAAGAATCATGTTGCCTGGCAATTGTTACCACACAATGAAAGCTATGAAGACAAAACCCAAAAACCATGTCGGATTTGCTTTTATTTCACTATCAAATCCGATTTGGATTTTTTTTCCATTTTTTAGTATATTATATGATAAAATAAATGGTGTTTAAAACTACAACTCATCCCGCAAATAACAAGTCTTTATATGATTATGCCAGTATTATTATTATTTATTTATATAGCACCATTGATTCCATAGTGCTTTACATGAGAGGGGATTACATACAAATTACAGATATCACTTACAGTAAACAAACTAACAATGACAGACTGATATAGAGGGAAGAGAGGACCCTGCCCTTTTGGGATTAAATTCTACAGGATGGTGGGGAAGGAGACAGTAGGTTGGGTGGTTGCAGCAGCTCCAGTGATGGTGAGACGGTAGCTCCAGTAGTGGTGGGGAGGCAGCGGGGATAATTGCAGGCTGTAAGCTTTCCTGAAGAGATGGGTTTTCAGGTTCTGTCTGAAGGATCCGAATGTGGTTGATAGTCGGATGTGTTGGGGGCAAAGAATTCCAGAGGATGGGGGTATTTGGGAGAAGTCTTGGAGCTGGTTGGGTGAGGAGTGAATAAATGTGGAGGAGAGAAGGAGGTCTTGAGAGGACCTTAGATTACGTGAGGGAAGATATCAGGAGATTAGTTCAGAGATATATGGAGGAGACAGGTTATAGATGGCCTTGTAGGTCAGTATTAGTAATTTGAATTGGATATGCTGAAGGAATGGAAGTGTCATGAACCACGTTGGATTATGACAGATAAATGCACTAGTAACCTTTTTTTTTCCTTAAGCTGTGTGCTTAAAGATTGTTTTGCCCCCGGTGGCCATTAGGGTCATTGCACTGTGGTGGTTTCAGTTCTAGTTTTGCCCCCGGTGGCCATTAGGGTCATTGCACTCTGGTTACTTTAGTTTAGTGCACGTCATTATAAAGCAGGTGTGATTGCTCTGGCTCTGCTATAAAAGAGTGTCAGGTGTTGCAATCACTGTTGGTGATATTGCTCATTTCCAACCAAGTCTGGTGGAGGAAGGAACTACAGAGAGGTGTTCCTTGCAGCTCTGAGAAAGCTTGGAGAAGTAGCAGCGATTCAAGAGGAAAGCTGCATTCTGGTGTTGGACTCTGTTGCTGGGAGCAAGAGCAACAGAGCAAAGCTAAGTGGTGTTATCCCTGTTTGTGACTTCCCTTATGTGTGTTTCAGTGCAGTGGTGGGATTAGTTTCTGCACCATCCATTTCATTAAAAAGGGCTAGGTGCAGGGCGAGCTAGGGTTCTTAGGTTCCAGCTCAGTGACAGGTGCGGAGCCTGTATAGGGACTGTTAGGTGTGTAGAGACTGGCTCAGGTGAGTGCAGGCGGTCTACACGTCCCCATTCCCTATCGCAGGGCCCTCCATTGTATCGGTTTCCCTGGTGTTTACCCTTATTATTTAAATTCGCCCTACTGGAGGCGGTGTATTCAGTTTCACGTGTAATTCTGAAATTCGCCTGCTGGAGGCGGTGTATCCGGCTGCACGTTATATTATTTAAATTCGCCCTACTGGAGGTGCTGTATCCAGGGTCATGTGTGTGAGAGACATTCGCTCTGCTGGAGGCGGTGTGTCCAGCCACACGTTGACCATCACAGGAAGTCAGTGAAGAGATTTGCAGAGGGAAGAAGCGGAAGAGTAGCGAGGAGAGAGATGAATTAGTCGGGCGGCAGGGTTAAGGATGGACTGGAGAGGTGTGAGGGTGTTAGCAGGGAGGCCACAGAAAAGGTTGTTGCAATAGTCAAGGCTGGAGATTATGAGGGCATAGACAAGCATTTTAGTAGATTGAAGGTTGAGGAAGGGACGGATTCTGGAAATATTTTTAAGCTGGAGGCGACAGGAGGTGAAGAGAGCTTGGATGTGCGGTTTGAAGGACAGGGCAGAGTCAAGGGCTACTCCGAGGCAGCGGACCTCTGGTAAGGGGGAAAGTGTGATGTTGTCAATTGGTATAGATAGGTCGGGTAAGGAAGATCTGTGAGATGGGGGAAAGATGATCAGTTCAGATTTGTCCACATTGAGTTTGAGGAAGCGAGAGGAGAAGAAGGAGGATATGGCTGATAGACACTCTGGGATTCTGGACAGCAGAGAGGTGACGTTTGGGCCAGAGAGGTAGATCTGAGTATCATCGGCATAAAGGTGGTACTGTAATCCATGGGACTTTATGAATTGCCCCAGGCCAAGTGTATAGATTGAGAAGAGTAGGGGTCTTAGAACAGAGCCTTGGGCGACTCCAATAGAGAGAGGGTGGAATGAGGAGGTACTGTGGGAGTGGGAGACGCTGAATTTGCGGTTGGAGAGGTATGAGGAGATCCAGGATAGGGCGAGGTCTTTGATGCCAAAGGAGGAGAGGATCTGTAGGAGGAGGCAGTGGTCAACTGTGTCGAAGGCAGAGAACAGGTCTAGAAGGAGGAGTATAGAGTATTGTCCGTTAGCTTTGGCTGTAAGTAGGTCGTTGGTAATTTTGGTCAGGGCTGTCTCAGTGGAATGATGGGGACGGAAACCAGATTGTAGATTGTCAAAGAGCAAGTTAGATGAGAGGTGGGAGGAAAGTTCAGCGTGGACATGCTGCTCCAGGAGTTTAGAAGCGAATGGGAGCAGCGATAATGGGCGATAGCTGAACGTGGCTGTTGGGTCGAGGTTTGGCTTTTTAAGGATAGGTGTGATTGTGGCATGTTTGAAAACAGAAGGGAAGGTGCCAGAAGTTAATGATTGGTTGAAGAGGTGGGTTAGGGATGGGATAAGAGTGGTGGTGATGTTGAGGAGGAGGTGGAATGGGATCGGGTCAAGTGCACAAGTGGGTGTGATTTGGAGCGAAGATGAGCAAGCTCCCCTTAAGTGATGTTAAATCGGGAGGTTATGGGGTTTGGGCATTGGTCTGGTGTGCAAAGGGGTAGTGGTGCTTGAGCAATAAAGACTTGCCATGTATGGTCTATCTTGTTTTTGAAGTGTGTGGAAAAGTCCTCGGCCGAGATTAGGGAAGTCGGAGGGGGCAGTGGTGGGTGGAGGAGGGAGTTAAAAGTATTGAACAACTGTTTGGGGTTGTGGGATATGGAAGATACAAGGTATGTAAAGTAGGCCTGTTTAGCAGAGGTGACGGTAGATTTGAATGCAAGTAGAAAAATAAATCAAAATTGTGGCTTACAAAAGAAGGTGATGAAAAAACAAAAGGTGTTAATGTCAACTGTTTGACACTGCAGGACATTTCAATACTTACTGACAAGATCCTTTTGTTAAAGGATCCCCTCCAACAAGGTTTAAGCAGACAACCAGGAAGCTTCTGCATGGTAGCTGAGTTACAAATTAAAGCGATTGTCCAGTACTTTAATATTGATGACCTATCCTTTGTCATAGGTTATATTATCATATTAGTGGGGCTGCAACACCCTGCACCCCCCAACCGATCAGCTGTTCCCAATGCAGGTTGGATGTGATCAGATGAAGAGCAAAACATCACAGCTTCATCAACTGTGTAGTGTCAGCAGCATTGCACATTAGATCCACCCATAATATTTTGTATAGGGGCAGATGATCAGTTCTTGTGTCCACTATGCACTGCAGTTGGTGGAGCTGTGCTGTGCAGCTCCGCAACAGATCACATCAGGGCGCCGCCAGCATTAATAACAATTGTTTGGAGGGTGTGCCGGGTGTCTTACCCCCACAGATCTCATACTGATGTCCTATCTTAATATTAATCTACCTGACAACCCCTTTAATTTGTTCTATTTCAAAAGTAACTGTACTTTCGTAAAATACTTGTAACAGAGCTCTGCACAATGTTTTTCTATCTCCCTCTCTTTTGTTCCCTTCCCTGTGTCTCCATTCTCCTCCCTCCTCCGCTGTCCATAGAGGATAACGGGCTGTGTCACATGACATCTGCATTATGTTTCCTACAAGCAGGGCGAACTTGAACTGCTTTTTCAAAGTGAATGACAAGTTTAGGAGACAGTGGGAGGGAAAGAAGTGTCTGATAAGTGGGGAAGGAAGCTGATTTCTCTGGTAAGATGCACTGCAAAGTTTGCAATGTTTCTGATAACCGCCTGTACTACTGATTTATTCTGTTTGTTGAAAGTACAGTTCATTTTTAACTCTTATTATGAACAATTGGGCATCGGAGCATTCCAGTAAAATTACAATGGTGTTTGATAATCCAGCACCTTGGTGGTCAAAAGCATCCAAGATCATCATATTTTTACCATATTTATATTGCCATAACATATTACACTGCTTTTTATGATTGCTTAATGTATGTCAGTCCCTGCCCCTAAAGCATTACATAATACGCTAAAAAGACAAATATATATTTACCAAAATTTCTTCTTCTTCACTGTTGATGTCAATAGGGGGTCTTCTATCCAGCAGCTGAAAAATCCATTCTGCTGATAATTTTATTTTTCCAAAATCTATTGTAAAACCGTCGGAATGCCCCACATGTAATACAGAAATTGCAATTGCCTGACTTATTCTAGAAAAAGGCACATTAAAAGTAATCATCAATAACAAGTTAACATAAAAGTACTGGTAATGCATACTGTAATAACAAATATTTACCTCTTTTTACCTTTATCCATAGCATCTCATGAACAGTCCTACAACTTATTTCCATCAAAAAAATGTTTTACACTGCACAACAGTTATCCGGCTACAGAACATGTTGGAGATTGCAGCAGAGCCACATTCAAGTAAAGAGAGTGCCACTTAACACAACATTTATTTGATAATCAGACATACAATGATTAAGCCCTTTACGGTGGTTTGCATGTTAATGAAAAGGCCAATTTTTACAGTTCTGACCACTGTCACTTTATGAAGTAATATCTCTGGAACGCTTCATCGGATCCTGGTGATTCTGGCATTGTTTTTTCATGACATATTGTACTTCATAATAGTGGTAAAATTTCTTTGGTATGACTAACTTTTATTTGTGAAAAAATGGAAATTTGGCAAAAATGTGAAAAAGTTAGCAATTTTCCAAATGTGAATTTTCATGCCCTTAAATTACAGTGATGTGTCACACAAGATAGCTTATAAGTAGAGTTGAGCGAAACGGGTCAAAAAATTTCAAAAGTCGCCGACTTTTGGTAAAGTCGGGTTTCATGAAACGAAACCCGACCCTAGGGTGAGGTCGGCCACGAGCTCGGCGACTTTAGCACCAAAGTCGAGTTTCAAAAGTTTGTTTTCCGCCCTTTTTCAGCCAATCAGGATCCACGGACACTGTGGGCAACGTGATGACATAGGCAGGGGTCACCACCATCTTTGAGAAGGGCATGCAAGTGATTGGCTTGCTTTGGGGGGCGTCACAGGGGGTATAAAAGGGCGTGCACGCTGACCGCCATGTTACTCATGCTGATCTCTGAATAGGGAGAGCTGCTGCTGCTGCTGATTCTGTAGGGAGAGCGTTAGGCAGGGAGGAAGACACCAAAAACTGCTTCTGCTGCTAGCGATTTTGCCTGTACAACACACCAGTCACTGTGTGTGCAGTGCAAGTGGAGGCTATATTTTGCTGGATCAGCTGTGTTGGTTGTTAGGTTGCCTTATAAGGCTTCCTGATAGCTGCATTGCTGTTTTCCCACTGCTGTGCAAACTGCTTTTTTAAAAGCAATCCAAATTTTTTTTTTGTCCTGGTGAGGTACTGAGCGTGCATTTTTTCACACCATACAGCGGTGTACGCTCCTCACACAGTACTGTGTAACGGCTGTTATCACGGCCACAGTGAAGCTATCTGTGTGTGACTCTGTAAGAATAAATCGAGCACATGTTCCGTTCTTACAGACCTCCACCTTCTAGTTTTGTCTGGTTTTCAAACAGTTAAGTATATTTGCTGTTTGATCACAATCAAAACTATAGAGAGACAGCGTGTGCCAGTCCATATACTTAAAAAACACGGAGCTTGACAATTTTACGGACACAGGACAGTGGTGTACGTGCACGCTCCTCTCTCAGTACCGTGTAACGGCTGTTATCACGGCCACAGTGAAGCTGTGTGTGACTCTGTAAGGATAAGTCGAGGACTTGTTCCATTCTTACAGACCTACACTCTAGGGAGATTCCTATTCTGCCCAATTCTATATACACCTTGCAGTTTGTCATACACTAGCCAATTTCTGCCTGTGACATAGCGGTGTGATATTCACTGGGCCTCACACAATCCAACAGTGTCCACAAGTGTGTTCAGAAATCTACATCTCCCCTGTCCTATAGTGACATTTTTCACACCAACGACATTGAGTCTGTGACATAGCGGTGTGATATTCACTGGGTCTCACACAATCCAACAGTGTCCACAAGTGTGTTCAGAAATTCTACATCTCCCCTGTCCTATAGTGACATTTTTCACACCTACGACATTGAGCCTGTGACATAGCGGTGTGATATTCACTGGGCCTCACACAATCCAACAGTGTCCAGAAGTGTGTTCAGAAATTCTACATCTCCCCTGTCCTATTGTGACATTTTTCACACCTGCGACATTGAGCCTGTGACATAGCGGTGTGATATTCACTGGGCCTCACACAATTCAACAGTGTCCACAAGTCTGTTCAGAAATTCTACATCTCCCCTGTCCTATAATGACATTTTTCACACCTACGACATTGAGCCTGTGATATAGCGGTGTGATATTCACTGGGCCTCACACAATCCAACTGTGTCCACAAGTGTGTTCAGAAATTCTACATCTCCCCTGTCCTATAGTGACATTTTTCACACCTACGACATTGAGCCTGTGACATAGCGGTGTGATATTCACTGGGCCTCACACAATCCAACATTGTCCACAAGTGTGTTCAGAAATTCTACATCTCCCCTGTCCTATAGTGACATTTTTCACACCTGCGACATTGAGCCTGTGACATAGCGGTGTGATATTCACTGGGCCTCACACAATCCAACAGTGTCCACAAGTGTGTTCAGAAATTCTACATCTCCCCTGTCCTATAGTGACATTTTTCACACCTACGACATTGAGTCTGTGACATAGCGGTGTGATATTCACTGGGCCTCACACAATCCAACAGTGTCCACAAGTGTGTTCAGAAATTCTATATCTCCCCTGTCCTATTGTGACATTTTTCACACCTGCAACATTGAGCCTGTGACATAGCGGTGTGATATTCACTGGGCCTCACACAATCCAACAGTGTCCACAAGTGTGTTCAGAAATTCTACATCTCCCCTGTCCTATAGTGACATTTTTCACACCTGCGACCTTGAGCCTGTGACATAGCAGTGTGATATTCACTGGGCCTCACACAATCCAACAGTGTCCACAAGTGTGTTCAGAAATTCTACATCTCCCCTGTCCTATAATGACATTTTTCACACCTACGACATTGAGCCTGTGATATAGCGGTGTGATATTCACTGGGCCTCACACAATCCAACAGTGTCCACAAGTGTGTTCAGAAATTCTACATCTCCCCTGTCCTATAGTGACATTTTTCACACCTGCGACATTGAGCCTGTGACATAGTGGTGTGATATTCACTGGGCCTCACACAATCCAACAGTGTCCACAAGTGTGTTCAGAAATTCTACATCTCCCCTGTCCTATAGTGACATTTTTCACACCTGCAACATTGAGACTGTGACATAGCGGTGTGATATTCACTGGGCCTCACACAATCCAACAGTGTCCACAAGTGTGTTCAGAAATTCTACATCTCCCCTGTCCTATATACACCTTGTACCTTGTTTTACATTACTATATAGTTTGTGGGATTTTGTGTACATTTTTACCAAAAATGAGGAAGGCTGGTGGAAGAGGCCGTGGAATTGGGCGGGGGTTGCCAGCTGGTAATGATGGTGTTGGTAGTGGATCTGATGGTAGTGGCAAAAGCAAAATAGGACCAAATGCAGGAGGTGTTGAGCCTGCGTCATCGTCTGGCTCCACAAGGCCTCGAAGGCTTAGTTTTCTAGGAGTTGGCAAACCGCTTTTAAAGCCAGAGCTTCAGAAAAAAGTTTTGGCTTACATTGCTGTCTCAGCCTCCAGCTCTATCGCCTCCTCTTCTGAAGTTGTAAAAAATAAAAGCACTGAGTCGTCATTGGAGGCTCATGTTCATGAACCACACCTTTCCCTGTGTCCTTCACCCCAACCAAGATTGAAGGAGGACGCAGGCCATACAACTGATTAATCCATGGAGCTGTTTTCACATACCATGCCTGGGTTATCAAGTGAAATGGTGAATTACCCAGGACAAGATGAATCTGAAATGGAGTGCACTGATGCACAGGCACTGATAGATGATTCTGCTGGTACATTCACTCAGAGCACTACATTGTCCTCGCAGTGTAATGAGCCAGATTCTGACCCTGATGAGACTCAGGTGCCCCTTCCCGCATACTATATCACCATACACGGTGACACAGAGGAAGGTGCACATGACATTGAAGAGGAGGTGATGGATGACCCAGTTGTTGACACAGATTGGCATCAATTGGGGGAAGAAGGTGCTGCTTCCAATAGCTCAGATGAGGAGGAGCAGCATCCACAGCAGACATCGACATCGCAACAGCTGTTATCTGGCAGGCCAGGAGCACTCCAAAGACAGGTTCCAAAAATCAAAAGAGTTGCTGGACAGCTTGTCCAGATGGTCAAAATAGCATAGTGTGCTAGGCCGCAAAATGTCTTCCAAAGTAGGAAGAGTGCAGTGTGGCACTTTTTTGAACAAAATCCTCATGATCAGGCCAAGGTTATCTGTAAGAAGTGCGCAAAGACCTTTAGCCGAGGGAAAAATCTGAAAAATTTGAATACCAGTTGCATGCTTAGACATTTAACCAGCATGTACTTGCAAGAGTGGACACAACACCAAACCTCAAGTACCACATGTGCAACTGATCTCAAAGAAGGTAGTCAGCAACGCTACATTGTTTCACCCACTGTAAGCCCACCGGTGAGCACAGCAGCAAATGTTGAGGTGTCGTTGCAAGGCCAAAGCAGTCAGGGAATCCCACTGTTATATCAACGAAAGACTGAATCTAGGCCATCAGAAAGAACACCAACTCCATCACCATCATCAACCCTCTCTCAGTCCGCCCTGTCCACCGCTAGTTCCACCATATGCAGCTCTCAAGTCCAGCTCACCCTCCCAGAGACTATGAGTAGGTCAAGAAAGTACTCAGTCTCTCATCCGCGTACACTGGGTTTGAACGCCCACATTGCCAAACTAATCTCGTTAGAGATGATGCCCTATCAGTTTGGTGGAAAGCGCAGATTTCTGCAAACTCATGGCCTATGCAGTACCACGCTATGACCTACCCAGTCGCCACTTCTTCTCTCACAAAGCCATCCCAGCCCTCCACCATCATGTGAAAGACCGCATTGTCCATGCACTCAAGCAGTGAGTGGAAAGGTGCACCTCACAACAGATGCATGGTCCAGCCGGCATGGCCAAGGCCGCTACGTGTCCATCACTGCGCACTAGGTTAATGTGGTGGATGCAGGGTCCACAGGGGACAGCGGTGGTGGGACAGTGCTGCCTAGCCCACGGTATAGGAAACAGTTGGCTGTAGGCATTCGACCCTCCTCCTCCTCCTCCAGATGCGAAAGCTCGTTCACAGAGCGCAGTCGTACGAGCACTCCATCTGCAGCTGCCACTGTTGCACACGAGGTGTCCCCTTATCGAGCAGCTAGTGGAAAGCGTCAGCAGGCTGTGTTGCAGATGATGTGTTTGGGCGACAGACACACCGTGGAGGTGCTGGCCGAGTACTTTCAGCGACAAACTGAGTCATGGCTGGGCAGTATACATCTTAAGGCAGGCAAGGTAGTTAGTAATATCGGCCATAATTTTGTGGCAGCCATAGCCCTTTGAAAACTCAGCCACATACCTTGCTTGGCTCACACCTTGAACCTGGTGGTGCAGTGCTTCCTCAACAATTATCCGGAGTTAACAGCCCTGCTCCAGAAGGTGCGAAGACTGTGCGCGCACATCCGCCGGTCGCCTGTACACTCCATTTGTATGCAGAAGCTGCAGCGATTGCTCCACCTTCCCAACCACCACCTCATTATCGACATTGCAACAAGGTGGAACTCCACCCTGCTCATGGTTGAGCGGCTGTGCGAACAGAGGCAGGCCATAATGCATTTGTGGGAGGATACACGGCCAGGCACTTTGAGAGCAGACATGGAGTTGATAGGTGTGCAGTGGTCGAAGCTGAAAGACCTCTGTAAAGTCCTTCAGTGTTTTGAGGAATGCACACGGCTGGTAAGCACAGACGACGCCATCCTAAGCATGAGCATCCCACTTATGCGTCTGCTCATGCAAACTTTGACGCACCTTAAGGAGCAGGCGTCTGCAGCCAATGTTGAGGAGGAAGAGGAGGAGGGAATCCTTGATGACATTCAGCCATTGTCTGCTCAGGGACCTCTCCTGGACGAGGTGGAGGAAGAAGAGGAGGAGGAGGATGATGATGGGGATGATTACTTAGGGGAGGAGGATGCATCTCGTGGGGCAAGTGAAAATGTTGGCGTGGCAAGGTCTGGTACAGGGTTTGTGCGTGACTGGAGGGATGTGGATTTGCCAGAAAGTGCTACTCCAACCAGCACTCGCAGTGCATCATTGACACCGGGAACATTGGCCCACATGTCAGATTATGCCTTGCAGATCCTAAAAAGGGACCCCCGCATTGCCAAAATGATGAGCGATGACGACTACTGGTTGGCCAGCATCCTGGATCCACGCTATAAAGGCAAATTACAAAACATCATGCCACAGGAGAACCTTGACCTAATATTGGCTAATAAACAAGCAACTCTGGTAAACCGGTTGGTTGAGGCATTCCCAGCACACAGCAGCGGTGATGGTTCTCACACGAGCCATATGAGCCGGGGGCAGCTTGGAAGAGGTGTTTGTGGTGCACACAGCAGAAGTGGCATTGGAGACAGGGGTTTCATGACAATGTTGTGGACTGATTTTTCAAGTACCGCTCACACAACTGGTAATACTGCATCGATGGAAAGTGACAGGAGACAGCAGTTGTCAACTATGGTTACAAACTACTTTCCCTACCATATCGATGTTCTCCCGCACAGGTCATTCCCCTTTGATTATTGGGCCGCTAAACTGGACACCTGTCCTGAATTGGCACAATATGCCTTACAGGAGCTCGCTTGCCCAGCTGCAAGTGTGCTAACGGAAAGAATCTTCAGTGCAGCTGGATCAATCCTGACAGGAAAAAGGACCCGTCTGTCAACCCAAAATGTGGAAGATCTAACCTTCATTAAAATGAACCATGCATGGATTTCCAAGGATTTTGTCCCACCTTCCCTTGATGACACATAGGTTGCCAGAATAATGGCTTGCTTTGGTCCTCCTCCTATTCCGCGAACTTGACCTATTTCGCCTTTTGCAGCAGCTGAATGTCCCACATCAACATATGCCACTTTGTAAACCGCCCTAACTGGGATGCCCCCCCCCATGGCCGGGGTCACCACCTAGCGCATGAAACCGTGCAAGTGCCGTTGCCCTGGACAGGTGGGTAGGCCGACTCTTGGGCGCGGGCACTGGCACAGGGTCCCTCATAGTGCAATCAAGTGTCTCTGACGGTGGTGGTGCATACCCGCCGTCAGACACACCGCCGTACTATGAGGGGCCCAGTGCCAGTACCGACGCCCACGAGTGTGCCCCCCTTGCTTGGGCAGGGCCCCAGCATTTGCAATGTTTACCTCTCCCTGCTCCTCCGCTGTGTAGTCTGGGCTGTCAAATCCTTCACTGGGAGTGCCACTACAAATTGATTGAACTGAAAGATGATGGTTAAGATGTAGCTATGCCCTGTCCTGCTGGCCGGGCTCTAGCTGCAGATGATCAATGGCTTCCATTTCTTATGGACGTCGACTCGCAATGACATGCAGTGGTGGTTTATCATCAGCTTTCACAGTTTTCCTACTCACAAACGTGTGACATTCCGGCGCACATTTTAAAATGTGCCCTCTCATGCCAATCAAATAGAATCGCCTACGGCCTGTGCCTTCTGTCTTTTGCACTCCAAAGTTACGTGACAGATCATGATAGCCAGTGAGCACCATGTTTACATCGCTCCCTGTGATAAAAATTTGATTAAGATGAGTAACAGTGATGGAATTAACGGAAGTGCGATACAGCAAGACTTTATTCACAAAAAAATGTTTTCACTGTCTTAACACACAAATGAATTGAGGGTCAGCATTGCCTATGAGAATTGTGATGGAAGTTTTTCCCGTGAATAGTAATTCCTAGATTTCTGCAATCACTAGCCTTTATGTCAGTAATTTTATGCATCTCATTTCCTATTGCGGAGAGGCTGGACTGTATCACTGAGACAGAAATATATATGAAGATTTAAAAATAACACCAAAAGTATATAGTTGTGTACGCCTCAAATGCATTTCCTTTTTTCCACTTTTTAGATTGCTGTGTAATCCATACTGAGAAGTCGGAGATTTTACATGTTTAAACTATGCTATATATACCTGCTATCCAGTGATAAAGTACCCTTTCTCAACTTTGTACAATCTGGTCAAGTCCATACTGGGCCTGAGAACATCTGAGTCTGCCTCCTGATCTATAGACATATATTTTTAATGTGTAAACTAGGCTACATATATACGTGTTATCCGGTGAAACTGTACCCTTTATTAACTTTCTACAATGTTGTTGAATCCATACTGGGCCTGAGAACGGCTGCCGAGCTATTAAGCAGGCTACAGCACCTGTGGATTGGACACGTAATTTTTTCAGGAATGACGGTTAGGCCTAACTCCGGAATTGCGGTTGACTTGAACTTACTGGGAAATCATCGTTCGCGGGGAATAATCTGAATCCCAGATCCCCATCACTAACGGAGTTCAGCAGGTTATCTGCACCTGTAAGCGACAAGAGCTGGTCCTTTCAGTGTAGCGTGCATGCAGCCCTGGACATGTACGGGAATGCTGGACCTGTTATTGCTCGATCTCACGTGCCAGAGCCTCGCTTATCCCTCTAGTAAGCTTGACGCATACTGCGGGGGCATGCCGGAGTCTCGGTTGTTAACGGAATAAAGCTGAGAAATCGCTAGCACAACTACAAACACACATACCACACCACACACAGAATCGACAAAGCTTTCAAAGTGTGCATCTTTTCTTTAGGTGGCATGGTTGTGGTTTCCCGGGTGGAGTCCAATTAAGCCACAGGCTCCACTCCTGGTGGTGCCCTTTTGGACATTCCTTTAAGGTTCAGCTTTGCAATCATACTGCCCCCGGAAACCAAAAACTTTGCCTTCATGGACGCTGTTTGGAGGTTCGTGGGAATAACGCCGCCCGATCAGCAGTCGGCATATGGGTCGCCCTCCCAGGGCTGTGGGGTACTCGGTACCGGGCCGGTGTCAGTGGGATGTGTCACAGCGGCGGTGACCCGGACGGTGGCCCTGGGCGCCCATGTAAATGGCGTGGTATAATGGTAAAGAGTTTATATAGATAGTTTGACGCCACCTGTGGTGTTCGGCAACATAGATGTTAGGCCGACGCTGCATGCAGATCCTCTGGGACTGATAGTGTTGTGCAGCAAAGATGGTGAAGCTCCCCACAGGTGGATCTGGAGTCCTAGGGAAGTGTAGATGTAGTGATGGGGGAAAGGCACAGGCGGTGTAGGTGCTGGTACCCAGATGTAGAGGTGCTGGAATAACGGTAGGACACCAGAGCGTGCAGTTCCAAAGCTTTACTCACAGTCTGCAGGTTACACAGATGCCTGCCTCCATGCTGTGTCCTCCGGGTCAGGACCTCAGCCAACCTCCGGGACCAAAATGGAAAGCTCCCTTCCAACACTCCGCCAACATGTACCTTCCTGAACGTCTCCTTTCTAGCGCTTGTGGGGGAAGCATTCACAGGACCGTGGTTCACTGAAGCGCCTCCTGTCTAACAGATGTTCCTCAGACTTTACTTGTATGGCAGACAGCTGTAGCCTTTTCCTTCTGGCTCCCACATGTCGATGCTGGGGCCTCCGAGCCTTAGTTGGGTACAGAGCATTTATAGCTGCTACTTCCCCCGGTTTCTGCTGCAGGAACGTCAGTGTCCCTACAAACTCAGAGACCGGAATCGGGACGATGCGCTCCAGCTAGGAGTGAGCCTTAACTCTGCTCATCATCCAGCTCCCCTTCTCACGTCCACACACTTCCCCTTCCCTGCACAGAGTGCCCTAACTTACCTCATCCCAACCACAGAGAGCAGCTCCTCAGCAGTCAGGTTCAGAGGTCTCCCTGCTAGCCTGGAGTGGGAAATGTGTTGTGTGTTGGTTTCACTGCTAGAGAGATCCTTCGTTCCTCCCAAGCTTGACAACACACTCCCTAGGAGGAACATAATGCCACAGTGGCGACCGTACTCTTGGGGACGCCACAAGTGCACTGAGGCCCAGCCACTGCTGGATGATGCTGCTGGTACATTGACCCAGACCACTACATTCCCCTCGCACTCTACACTGCCAGAATCTGACCCAGAGGAAACTCAGGTTCCCCTTCCCACCCTTCCCACATACTATACCACCTTACACGGTGACAAAGAGGAAGGTGCAGATGAAAGTGCAGGTTCCTTGAGCAGGTGGGGGGGCATACTCATGGGCGATGGCACTGGCACAGGGCACCGCATAGTACGCAAAAGTGTCTCTGCCGGTGGGAGGGCCTAAACAGCCAAGTGCAGTGAGATGGAAGATGGGGACGACAAGGAGTTCAGAGTAGTGCAGGGATTCCCTAGAAAGGAGTCTTATGTAATTGTTTTCAATGTTGGGACAGCAATTTTTGGGGAGCACTATACTCTGGTGAATGATATATGGGGCCCACCATACACTGGAGCATTCCAAAGGTGGACATCAGACACTGGAGCAGCATTTACGGGGTCCATTATACACTAGAGCAGTAGAAATGGGGCCCATTATATATGGAGCATTATTTGGGCCCATAAGACAGTGGAGCTTCATCCATTGGGACCAACATATACGATAGCATTATGTGGAGCTCATCATATACGGTTTGAAACATTATATGGGATCAATGATTCCATATGGAGAAATATATGGGCCTCATTACTCTGTATAGTGCACTAAGCGCTGGCCATAATACTGTATGGAGTTATATACTGTCCGTTTTTGGAGGTATTGGAGAATTTAAAATGGATATCAGTCATGAGTAGTGTTGAGCATTCCGATACCGCAAGTATCGGGTATCGGCCGATATTAGCTGTATCGGAATTCCGATACTTAGTTCCGATACTTTTTTCATATCGAATACCGGAATCGGAAGTTCCCATAATGCTAGGAGCCCGCTCGATTTGATTCAGCCAATGGGGATCCTCAGAAGTGTGGGCACATCCTGTTAGGCATGTAGGCATGTTAACTACTGGCATGGCTGTGATTGGCTGCTGAAATGATGTCATGATGCACTATAAAAAGCGCTGCAGCCGCCATTTCTGGTCACTCTGCTGTGAATTCAGTTAGGGACAGGCTGCTGTTGAAGACTGTGAGGGACAGTTAGAAATAGCGATTCCACAAAACATATAGTGCTTAACCCAGGCTACATAAACCACCACTGTAACTTGCTTTTCCCTAGCAGTGCTGTTTTCACAGCTGTCTGCAAGGGCTGTGTGAGTGCAGACCCATGCTGTGTAGTGTGTCCTGCAGGCACGTCTGCTTGTAGGCCGCCCAGCGTGTGTCTCTGCCTCATACACATTTTTCTTTTATTGCTGCTTTTTTTTTCTCCTGTATAGTGTGCTTCCATACGTATCCTTATACGTTGGTTGCAAACACTAAAGGAGTGGACAGCGGAGCCTTTCAGCAGCCTTTCAGTGCTATAGCCCATTTCTCTGCACTGTTTTTGGCTGTCTGATAGGTCTCTCTGTGTGTGAGTACAGCTCACGTTGCAGTGTGTTCTACAGCCACCGCTAGCTGTAGTCCGCTCAGCGTGCGTCACTGCCTCATACATAGTCCTTTTTTTGCAGCTAATTTAGCCAGATTTTTGCTCCTATATTAGTGTGCTTCCAACCACATCCATTGTCATTGGTTGGTTGCAAACACTATATAGGATTAGATAGAGGAGCCTTTTTGCTGGCTTGTGCCCTTCAGGGCCAGCCAGGCTAGTATCACCCTATTTTTTAGAGCCTCATTAATTGCATTGTAGGTTAGCTTCCTGCATTGTAATCGCTCCAAAAAGTTTGTGATACTATAGCTTTCAAACTTTGGTCACATCCTTTCCTTCCCCCCCCCCAAAAAAAAAGGAAATAAAGTTCACCAAACACTCCACTTTACAGTTGTCTAGGCCACATTAGATCATATTAAAGTGTAGTACACACACTCTTAGCCAAATTAGTGTTTCTTATACTGGTTAGCAGGTGTTCAGGAATAAGAACACTAAGCCACCCCTTTTTTACTTTTCTGCCTATCTTTATCAGTCTACCAAGATGAAGAAGGCAGGGAGTAAGGCACGTTGTCGTGGCCGTGGAGTTTCAGCAGGGAGAGGACGGGGGGATTCAGCAGGGAGAGGACGTGGGGATTCGGTGTCTGCTGCGGCCACCAGTGACCCGGCATCCCCCACTTTTACCAGGCAACAGTCCTTCATGCGCAGCTTTGTAGGACCTCGCCGTACCCCACTGCTGCGTGACGAACAAATTGAAGCCGTTGTCGGATGGATGGCAGCTAACGCATCCACTTCAATGACTTCCGCATCCTCCCAAGGCCAGAGCACTGAAGAGCAACCATCTGTCTCTTCACCACCTGTCAAATTGCCCAGGCAGTCTGAGAGCCCTGGACAGGAGCCATCTCAATCTTTACTTCTGTTCTCAGAATCTGTTGGCTTGGAAAGAGGTGGCCAGCCAAGCAGCATTCTAGAGCGTGAAGAAGAGGGAGTATGCAGTGATGCGCAACTGCTTTGTCCCTCTGAATCTGAAGAGACGGGTGGGCCAGTGCCTATTGTCAGCACACCTCAGTGCTCATCTGATGATGATGAGACTCAGTTGCCAATTTCTGGTGCGTACGGTGCTGGCGAGACAACCCAGGACCAGCCGGTGCTTGAAGAGGGGAGTGGAGATGATGAGGTCCTTGACCCATCATGGCGTCAGCCACAGGAAGGTGGTGGGAGCAGCTCTGAGGAAGAGATTCCCCGAACGGCCAAAAGAGGAGGGAGAGGGCGGGGGCAGACTTGGTTGCCTGTAGCCTCCACTTTGGCACCCGTGAGGAGCAATCCTCTTCCAAAACACAAAACGGGCGCTCCCAGGACTTGCAGTGCGTGGTATTTTTTTGACACAGTTGCAGATGACATTTGCTTTGTCAAATGCAAGCTGTGTCATCAGAAAGTGAAACGAGGGAAAAATGTGACCAACCTCAATACCACAAATATGTGGAAACATGTGCGTACCAAGCACGAGGTGGAGTTACACAGACACACTGAAGATGTAGGCCAACCTTCAGCAGCACCTACCACCTCTTCAGCTCGTGTTGGGGCCTCTTCCTCCAGCTCACACACAGCTGGTTCGGCTTCCTCCCTGGAACGCCATGGAAGAACCACTGCCACTGTTGTCCAGAGACCCAGTGAAATTCCACCCACTGAACCACGTTGTCAGTCATCAGCACACTCCCAGGCCACTCACCAGCAATCGGTAGCACAGGCATGGGAGAAAAAGCGGCCATACTCGGCAAACCATCCCCGAGCACTGGCTCTGAATGCCGGCATTGCCAAACTACTGGCCCCTGAGATGCTGTCATTCAGGCTGGTGGAGACTGACACCTTCCGGAACTTTATGTCATTGGCAGTTCCACAATACAATGTGCCCAGCCGCCTTTATTTCAGCAGGCAAGCCGTCCCTGCCCTGCAAAAGCATGTGGAGTGAAAAATTAAAAATGCGCTACTAAATGCCGTCAGTAGCAAGGTCCACCTGACCACCGATGCGTGGACCAGTAGCCATGGACAGGGACGATACCTTTCCCTCACTGCCCATTGGGTCAATGTTGTGGAGCCGGGTACAGATCTGGAGAGTGGCTCTGTACGTATTCTGCCAGCTCCAAGGATTGCAGGAATGCCGTCTGTACATATTGAGTCCTCCTCCTACTCTAGTTCCTCGGAATCAGCACTGCGTGAGCCTGTTAGGCCAGATATGAGCACAGGTGTGGCCAAACGTCAACAGGCCGTCCTTAAATTAATTTCTTTGGGGAATCGGAGCCACACAGCACAGGAGCTCTGGAATGCCATCAAGCAGGAGAGCGATGTGTGGTTTGTGCCAGCGAATCTCCAGCCAGGTTTGGTAGTGAGTGACAATGGCCGAAATCTAGTGGCAGCTCTGGGCCTAGGCAACCTCACTCACATACCATGTCTGGCACACGTGCTCAATTTGGTCGTGCCGAGCTTTCTGAGGGACTATCCGGATCTTGATGCACTGCTGCACAAGGTTCGCCTAGAGTGTGCTCACTTGCGGCGTTCCAGCATGGCAAGATCGCGCATTGCATCTCTGCAACGCCGATTCCGCCTGCCAGAACATCGCATCATATGTGACCTCCCCACCAGGTGGAATTCAACATTACATATGTTGGAGCGGTTGAGTGAGCAGCAGGCAGCAGTAATGGAGTACCAGCTGCATCAGGCGCAAACAAGTCGCACTGTGCGCCGGACACACTTCACCACCACTGAGTGGGCCACTATGAGGGACATCTGCCAAGTTTTGTGTGCCTTCGATGACTCCATGCGGATAGCCAGTGCAGATGATGCACTAATCAGCATGACTGTCCCCCTCATCTGTCTGCTTCAAAAAACCTTACAAGCACTAAGTGAGGAGGTTTTTGAAGAGGTCGAGGATGAGCAGTCCGAAATGCCATCTGCTTCTGGCAAGTCTGCGCAACGTGATTCCACACAAAGGCCCAGGCAGGGGACACTTAGTGAGGAGGATGACGAGGAGTCAATGGAGGAGGAGGAACACATCTCTCCAGAGGAGGGAGGTACACAAGGCTCTAGTAGTCAGTGTGTACAGCGAGGGTGGGGTGATGCTGAGCAGGCATAGATGCTGCCTCAAGCTGGGGACAGCGTTTCCAGTCCAGTTGGCAGTCTGCAGCACATGGTTGATTTCATGCTGCAGTGCTTGTTAAATGACCGCCGCATCGCCAACATTCTCCACACGGCTGATTATTGAGTGTACACCCTCCTAGATCCTCGCTACCGGGACAACTTACAAAGCCTCATACCACAGTTGAACCGGGAGCGAAAAATGCGGGAGTCCCAAGAAACACTTGTGCAGGCCATCATGTTCTCCATTCCCCCCACAAGTGTTGCTGGTAGTGCTTTTCAAAGCAGCCATGTGGGTAGAGGCAGTGGAGGAAGCTCTGCACAAAGAGGTAGCAGAGGCAGTGCCGCAGGACAAGGCAAGGCCAGTATGGCCCAAATGTGGAAAAGTTTTGTGGGACCGCCACAAACGGCTACACCATCACAGACGGCTCCAGTCAGCAGGAGGCAACGTTTCCGTCAGATGGTGACAGACTACTTGTCGTGCCCTGTTAGTGTTCTCCCAGACGGCTCTTCCCCGTTCAAGTATTGGGTCTCTAAGCTGGATACATGGCCAGAGCTTAGCCAGTATGCATTGGAGGTGCTGGCTTGCCCTGCTGCCAGTGTATTATCGGAACGTGTCTTTAGTGCTGCAGGTGGTGTGGTAACAGACCGTCGCACGCGACTATCCGCCGATAATGTTGACCGGCTTACTTTTGTGAAAATGAACAAGGCCTGGATCTCACCTGAATTTGCCAGTCCTCTTCCAGAATAAATAATTGGCTGGCAACAGGATCCAGGTCTCCTGTTGTGTTCATGTTTCTATGACCTGAACTTTATTTCCTGGGCTACAGCAACGCCCGTTGTTGCTCAGAAGTGCTGTACGTTGACAGTTAGTAGTAGTCTAGAAACAATCGCAAACTGCCACCAAGTAGGCCTCGGCCTACTACCTGATTTTCCCTGGGCTCCGACACCGCCAGTTGGTGCTCAGAAGTGCTGTCCGCACAAACAAAACACTCGCTCATGTGTAAGTGGGGTTCAGTAATGTCAGCTGATCCCCTGCTGTGTGTATGGCAAAGTGTCCTGCTCCCTCCACAGTCAAACAACCTCAGATTTACACCTGGCTCCAAGTAGGCCTCGGCCTACTACCTGATTTTCCCTGGGCTCCGACAACGCCAGTTGGTGCTCAGAAGTGCTGTCCGCACAGACAAAACACTCACTCATGTGTAAGTGGGGTTCGGTAACGTCAGCTGATCCCCTGCTGTGTGTACGGCAAACTCTCCTGCTGCCTACAACTTCTGACTACCTCTGATTTAATATGTTCTCTGATTTGCCCTCTGTCTCCACTCTGTTTTGAGTATTTCCTCCGGCCTACAACACCGCCTGTTTCTGCTCTCAAGTGCCGTCTGCACAATCCACACTTGTTCCTGTGGTACCTGGGTCCTGTAACATCTGCTCATCTCCAGAGTTGAGCACGGCAATGTCTCCTGCTTTGTCTACATTCCCACTACTTGTAGTGGAAATGTGGACAGAGCAGGAGACATTGCCTGACTCACCTCTAGGGAGAAGCTGCTGTTACAGAACCCCAGTAACACAGGAACAAGTGTGAGTTGTGCAGACGGCATTTCAGAGCAGCAACTGGCGTGGTTGGAAGCCAGAGGAAATACTCGAAACAGAGTGAAGACAGAGGCCTAATTGGAGTACGTTGACAGTTAGTAGTAGTCTAGAAACAATCGCAAACTGCCACCAAGTAGGCCTCGGCCTACTACCTGATTTTTCCTGGGCTCCGACACCGCCAGTTGGTGCTCAGAAGTGCTGTCCGCACAGACAAAACACTCGCTCATGTGTAAGTGGGGTTCGGTAACGTCAGCTGATCCCCTGCTGTGTGTATGGCAAAGTGTCCTGCTCCCTCCACAGTCAAACAACCTCAGATTTACACCTGGCTCCAAGTAGGCCTCGGCCTACTACCTGATTTTCCCTGGGCTCCGACAACGCCAGTTGGTGCTCAGAAGTGCTGTCCGCACAGACAAAACACTCACTCATGTGTAAGTGGGGTTCGGTAACGTCAGCTGTTCCCCTGCTGTGTGTACGGCAAACTCTCCTGCTGCCTACAACTTCTGACTACCTCTGATTTAATATGTTCTCTGATTTGCCCTCTGTCTCCACTCTGTTTTGAGTATTTCCTCCGGCCTACAACACCGCTTGTTTCTGCTCTCAAGTGCCGTCTGCACAATCCACACTTGTTCCTATGGTACCTGGGTCCTGTAACATCTGCTCATCTCCAGAGTTGAGCACGGCAATATCTCCTGCTTTGTCTACATTCCCACTACTTGTAGTGGAAATGTGGACAGAGCAGGAGACATTGCCTGACTCACCTCTAGGGAGAAGCTGCTGTTACAGAACCCCAGTAACACAGGAACAAGTGTGGGTTGTGAAGACGGCATTTCAGAGCAGCAACTGGCGTGGTTGGAAGCCAGAGGAAATACTCGTAACAGAGTGAAGACAGAGGCCTAATTGGAGTACGTTGACAGTTAGTAGTAGTCTAGAAACAATCGCAAACTGCCACCAAGTAGGCCTCGGCCTACTACCTGATTTTCCCTGGGCTCCGACACCGCCAGTTGGTGCTCAGAAGTGCTGTCCGCACAGACAAAACACTCGATCATGTGTAAGTGGGGTTCGGTAATGTCAGCTGATCCCCTGCTGTGTGTATGGCAAAGTGTCCTGCTCCCTCCACAGTCAAACAACCCCAGATTTACTCCTGGCTCCAAGTAGGCCTCGGCCTACTACCTGATTTTCCCTGGGCTCCGACACCGCCAGTTGGTGCTCAGAAGTGCTGTCCACACAGAAAAACACACTCGTTCATGTGAAAGTGGGGTTCGGTAACGTCAGCTGATCCCCTGCTGTGTGGAGGGCAAACTGCTGCTGCCTCCAAATTGCAACTACTTCAGATTTAAACATTCTCTGATTTGGCCTCTGTCTCCACTCTGTCTCTAGTATTTCCCCTGACCTCCAACACCGCCAGTTCCTGCTCACAGTTGCCGTCCACGCATTCCACACGTGTTCCTGTGTTACTGGGGTTCTGTAACGTCAGCAGATCCCCCAATGTGTGTCCGCCACTGTCTCCTGTGCTGTCCACCTTCCCACTGCAAGCGGTGGGAATGTGGACAGAGCAGGAGACAGTGGCAGACACACATCAGGGGATCTGCTGACATTACAGAATCCCAGTAACACAGGAACACGTGTGGATTGGGCAGACGGCTGCTGTACGCATAAATTGGCGGTGTTGGTGGTCACGTGAAATCCTGGAAACAGAGTGGAGACAGATGCCTAATTGGAGCACGTTGACAGTCTGTTGTAGCCTACAAACAATCTAAAACTGCCACCAAGTAGGCCTCGGCCTGCACCCTGGTTCTCCCTGGGCTCCAACAACGCTAGTTGGTGCTCGGAAGTGCTGTCCACACAGAAAAACACACTCATTCATGTGAAAGTGGGGGTCAGTAATGTCAGCTGATCCCCTGCTGTGTGGAGGGCAAACTGCTGCTGCCTCCAAATTGTAACTACTTCAGATTTAAACATTCTCTGATTTGGCCTCTGTCTCCACTCTGTCTCTAGTATTTCCCCTGACCTCCAACACCGCCAGTTCCTGCTCACAGTTGCCGTCCACGCATTCCACACTTGTTCCTGTGTTCCTGGTGTTCTGTAACGTGAGCTGATCCCCCAATGTGTGTCCGGCACTGTCTCCTGCGCTGTCCACCTTCCCACTGCAAGTGGTGGGAATGTGGACAGAGCAGGAGACATTGGCAGACATACATCAGGGGATCTGCTGACATTACAGAACACCAGTAACACAGGAACACGTGTGGATTGGGCAGACGGCTACTGTACGCATAAACTGGCGGTGTTGGTGGTCATGTGAAATCCTGGAAACAGAGTGGAGACAGATGCCTAATTGGAGCACGTTGACAGTCTGTTGTAGCCTACAAACAATCTAAAACTACCACCAAGTAGGCCTCGGCCTACACTATGATTGTCCCTGGGCTCCAACAACGCCAGTTGGTGCTCGGCAGTGTCTTTGGCACGGGGACTCCCTGTTGCCCAGCCTGGTTCCAGCACGCCTGCTGTTTCCGGGTAGTGTCAAGGTCACTATGCCACCAATCCGTTGTCCTGTCATCTTGCGGCCGGGTTAGCCGACTCTACGGTGCCTGCAGTTTAGGTGACTCCTATGTGGGCTGCGGGAACTGGCACTGAAGGCTGGATCCGTTGTGCCAATGGGACATGGACCCCCTGTAGGACTGTGGGTTTCGGTAACTGCGGCCGGCTTGCGGCCTGGCTACTTTGCTTTGAATGGGTACCTTCTGCTACCCACCCGGGTTCCAGCACTGTCTGCTGGTTCTCGCCAGAGCCTTTGGCCTAGGTGCCTCCATCTCGGTATCCGAGGTCCATCACCGTCAGCTGGTCCTTGGTAGTGCTTTCTAGCACAGGTACCTCCTGCCTAGTAACCGTGGTCCAGCACCGTCAGCTGTTCCTCGGTAGTGCCATTGGCTCTTGTAGCTTTTGCTACCCATCTGGGTTCCAGCACTGTCAGCTGGTTCTCGGCAGTGTCTTTGGCACGGGTACTCCCTGTTGCCCAGCCTGTTTTCAGCACGCCTGCTGTTTCTGGGTAGTGTCAAGATCACTATGCCACCAATCCGTTGTCCTGTCGTCTTGCGGCCGGGTTAGCCGACTCTACGGTGCCTGCAGTTTAGGTGACTCCTATGTGGGCTGCGGGAACTGGCACTAAAGGCTGGATCCGTAGTGCCAATGGGACATGGACCCCCTGTAGGACTGTGGGTTTCGGTAACTGCGGCCGGCTTGCGGCCTGGCTACTTTGCTTTGAATGGGTACCTTCTGCTACCCACCCGGGTTCCAGCACTGTCTGCTGGTTCTCGCCAGAGCCTTTGGCCTAGGTGCCTCCATCTCGGTATCCGAGGTCCATCACCGTCAGCTGGTCCTTGGTAGTGCTTTCTAGCACAGGTACCTCCTGCCTAGTAACCGTGGTCCAGCACCGTCAGCTGTTCCTCGGTAGTGCCATTGGCTCTTCTAGCTTTTGCTACCCATCTGGGTTCCAGC
Organism: Dendrobates tinctorius; assembly: GCF_039654945.1. Taxonomy (NCBI): domain Eukaryota; kingdom Metazoa; phylum Chordata; class Amphibia; order Anura; family Dendrobatidae; genus Dendrobates; species Dendrobates tinctorius. The sequence continues at coordinate 21,871,932 of NW_027361738.1, read as the reverse complement.
ACCGTCAGCTGGTTCTCGGCAGTGTCTTTGGCATGGGGACTCCCTGTTGCCCAGCCTGGTTCCAGCACGCCTGCTGTTTCCGGGTAGTGTCAAGGTCACTATGCCACCAATCCGTTGTCCTGTCGTCTTGCGGCCGGGTTAGCCCACTCTACGGTGCCTGCAGTTTAGGTGACTCCTATGTGGGCTGCGGGAACTGGCACTGAAGGCTGGATCCGTTGTGCCAATGGGACATGGACCCCCTGTAAGACTGTGGGTTTCGGTAACTGCGGCCGGCTTGCGGCCTGGCTACTTTGCTTTGAATGGGTACCTTCTGCTACCCACCCGGGTTCCAGCACTGTCTGCTGGATCTCGCCAGAGCCTTTGGCCTAGGTGCCTCCATCTCGGTATCCGAGGTCCATCACCGTCAGCTGGTCCTTGGTAGTGCTTTCTAGCACAGGTACCTCCTGCCTAGTAACCGTGGTCCAGCACCGTCAGCTGTTCCTCAGTAGTGCCATTGGCTCTTATTCCTTCTGCTGCCCCTCCGGGTGCCAGCACTGTCAGCTGGTCCTCGCTATTTCCATTTGCTCTTGCAGCTTATGCTACCCCTCCGGGTTCCAGCACCATCAGCTGGTTCTCGGCAGAGCCTTTGGCCTAGGTGCCTCCATCTCGGTATCCGAGTTCCGGCAACGTCTGCTGGTCCTTGGTAGTGCTTTGTAGCACAGGTACCTCCTGCTTAGTAACCGTGTTCCAGCACCGTCAGCTGGTCCTCGGTTGTGCCATTGGCTCTTATTCCTTCTGCAGCCCCTCCGGGTGCCAGCACTGTCAGCTGGTCCTCGCTATTTCCATTTGCTCTTGCAGCTTATGCTACCCCTCCGGGTTCCAGCACCGTCAGCTGGTTCTCGGCAGAGCCTTTGGCCTAGGTGCCTCCATCTCGGTATCCGAGTTCCGGCAATGTCTGCTGGTCCTTGGTAGTGCTTTGTAGCACAGGTACCTCCTGCTTAGTAACCGTGTTCCAGCACCGTCAGCTGGTCCTCGGTTGTGCCATTGGCTCTTATTCCTTCTGCTGCCCCTCCGGGTGCCAGCACTGTCAGCTGGTCCTCGCTATTTCCATTTGCTCTTGCAGCTTATGCTACCCATCCGGGTTCCAGCACCGTCAGCTGGTTCTCGGCAAAGCCTTTGGCCTAGGTGCCTCCATCTCGGTACCCGAGTTCCGGCAACGTCTGCTGGTCCTTGGTAGTGCTTTGTAGCACAGGTACCTCCTGTTTAGTAACCGTGTTCCAGCACCGTCAGCTGGTCCTCGGTAGTGCCATTGGCTCTTGTTCCTTCTGCTGCCCCTCCGGGTGCCAGTACCGTCAGCTGGTTCAAGAGGACAAAGAACAGGAAGACAACCACCAAGATGCAGAACAACAAGAGAGAGAAGACAAAGAAGCATAAAAAAACAAAGCAGAAGAACATTAAGCATAAGACTAATACTCTGAGCAAATGATATTATCTTATTTATAAGCAGAAGAAGACTAAGCAGTGTATGGGGGTGAGTCCGTTCCTCCTCGTGGTGCCCCTGGAAAAGGCGTGCTGCTGCAGGCCAAACTGAACGCGGACAAATCCTGTTGTAAATCTTTTGTGACAGGCAGAACGGAAGGTGTAAACTTCTAACTTTTCTAGATAACAACTACAGGAATGCCTGACACAAATAAGAATATGATCAAGAAGAATAGGAAGAAGATGAAGAAGTTGAATATGTAGAATAATAATTGTTGAATAAGAAGAATATGAAGAATGTAAGAAAAGGAAGAAGAAGAAGAATGTAAAAAAAGGAAGTAGAAGAATTTAAAAAAAGGAAGAAGAAGAAGAATGTAAAAAAAGGAATAAGAAGAATGTAAAAAAGGAAGTAGAAGAATGTAAAAAAAGGAAGAAGAAGAAGAAGAAGAAGAAGAAGAATGTAAAAAAAGGAATAAGAAGAAGAAGAAGAAGGTAAAAAAAGGAAGAAGAATAAGAAAGAAGAAGAAAGAAGAAAGAAGAAGAAGACATACATGTCTGGCAAAATATAAATGAGGCTAACATAGTCAATATCTTTGTAACTCCTAACGTCTTTAAAAAAAAAGTTTAATTCCTGCTATTCCATTTGATTGGGCTAAACCTCTATGGCTTTAATGTCTCCTCCACCTCCCACAATACATTCTACATTATTCTTAGTTGTTTTTCTTCATGTAGAATTAACCTACAAGGAAAGAAAGGGTTTTTTTATATTCCGATATTTTGGCCCCATTGACTTGCATTGGTTCCCGGTATCGGAATCGGCGATACCGATACTTTTTTTTAAGATCGGCCGATCCATTCCGATCCGATATTTTCAAGTATCGGCTGGTATCGCTCAACTCTAATACTCACTTATAGGCTCCCTCTTCCTTAAAGACCAGCACAGCACTTTTGGAGTTACCATCGCCTGACTCAGCAAAGCACCCTTGGATAGTACCTCTACTAGCCATCTCTTTCTCCTTTGAATTTTTGATGAAGTTGGAACATATATTTTTGTCATGTCTTTTGTTAGTATGTATTTCTGTAATGATGCGGACAGCAATTAATGCCTTGTTTTTGTTCTTTTTTTGTATGTATATTTCAGTAAATGAGATTTTTCTGATGAAGGTCCTGTGCTGGACCGAAAACGTTTAAACCTTTCTGTCTGGATGCACAAAATAAAAGTGTCTGAATATTTCACATATTGAGTGCCAAGATTTTTGTCATTTTTGATTGATGGGTTGGATACCCGACTTGAGCACCAACAACCAAGCTATTCCTGAGTGCCGTGCTCTCTTTATAGGATTATAATGTGTTCTATTTTATATTTAAAGAGGAACCAAGCCAGTCAACCAACGCAACATCCCCTTATAAGTATAATAGTTTGTTCATATTTTGGCCCCATACAAATTTTCATTGATCTTTCCACCATTTTGTGGCAATGACCTTATATATATCAATAAAATGCATTAGATTCAAATAAATCCTTTTGAATGGTACCCTTAACACTAGCACCTATACATAGAGCTTTAACTCCTTGCCACAAATGAACATACATATATATCCTGATTAGGAGTAATTTATGTAATCAAGTTTGACAGATTCACAAGACTCCTTAAGATTGACAGCCCATCACTCCCCATGAATGTGATGATTAGGTGACGCTGGGTTACTATGGAAAACAGGGGCATTACATTGACCTTCATGTCTGCCAAGTATGGAGGCCTATTAGATTCTGCCAAAAGCTATAATACTCTGCACTATATGAGAAGTACAGTGTATTATCACAGAGAACAATGAATAGCATGTTCAAATCCACTTTCCTATGGGACTAAATAGTGATTGTAAATACTGTAAAAACAGTTTTAAGTGTAAGAAAAATCCCACTTTATGGGACTTACAAAGATAGACAAGTCTTGTGCTCAATGATCCAATATAGAATCCAATGCAAAATGAATGGAAAGCTAGTGCACATTGTTTACAACTACTCAATTCACACAAAGGATACCGGATGTCCAATCTCAAGATGGTTGATAAATTAATTTATCATCTCCTCTATTTATACATGTAAGTGAAAAATATTATTTGTGGCCAAATACTTTAAAGGGGTTTTCCTCCAAACAAAATACACTTTAATTAATAGATCTTGGGAAAAAAAAATTGGTTTCACAGCTTGATGTGTTAAATAAAATGTAAATGTGTTGAGATAAACTTATAAATGTGCCCCTGCTATGTACTGGCTGTCTCTGACCATACAGGAACATGGTCTGATGATACCACAGCTCCTGGGCAGGGGAGGAAAAAAAGAGAGTACACAGACAGGACAGCAGGGTTTCGCAGATGCTCATTTCTGTAATAAAAAAAATATTTCCCTATTTAAAAACTTGTTTTATCTTGTAGATAAAATCAGCTGTGATCCCCTGCTGTAATGTCTGTGTTGAATGCTAGCAGGAACATGGGATGCAGTGATGAGCAGGAGGCATAGCAAGAGTTAACAGGCACTTTATGCAAAATAATGTGCAGTCAATCCTCCACGCAGGAAGTTTGCAGTAATGATACAGTACAAATGTAGGGAGGAGAAACAGTGGATAAAACATGTTAACAACAAATGGCACGAATCGATTCAACTTATCAGTCTGTAGCTTCCGGACGGATGAGGTTGAAAGATCCCACGGTGGCGGCGCAGGTGCCGCGAGACGTCTCTGAAGCAATCCCGGATGAAGTTAAGGCACTGTCTCTGTACCGCAACGGCGTGGCCTGGCTCGTCTCGATGTAATCCCTCAGTCCTGGAACACAGTGTTATGTGACACATAGGAGTTGGCTCAACGAAGTCCTGGAGTGGAGGCCACAGCAGGACCCTGAGGACAGGCGTGCACTGTAGGGTCGGCATAGTACAGTAAGTCAGTAGTCACCAGGGGTGCTGACCAGTCATGACTCTCGGAAGCTAGAGTCTGCGAGGTGCTCAGTATTGTAGGTGCGCAAGTAGTGTGCGAAGGGGCAGACAGGCTGCAGAGTAATCCCGCTGGTTGGTCAGAAGCTGCAGAGACGGAGTCAACCTTCTCCTTCAGTGTGTACTGTCTTCCCGCCAGAAGCCTCATTTTCGCGCACGGCTCCTTTTATGTCCACCCCACACCCATAGTCGGGTGCAAAGGACTGCATTGGTCAGAAAAGTCCTACAGGAAGCCCTTCCTCCCAGCAACACTGGTGACAGCCTGGTGAAGCTGCCCTAGCCCAGTCCATCCTCCTACATTCCCTCACTCCTTTCGCTCGCCATTCCATGGGCAAGGCTTCATGGGAACCACGTGGGCATTTCTCATTCTTCCAAATTTTCCGTTGCCAAACAAATTGGTCTTGTTCATAATGAATGGGGGGTTTGCCAGCTGTGGTAGATTCGGAGCGCCATAAGTTGGAAGGAGTAGGAGTCCTCGGGAACGGTAGAGTCCAGCGGCACTGCAGAGAGCCTAGAAGTGTCTGTACTTTCCGAGATGTCTTCCTCAGGAGCCTTGGGCTCCTGTTCTGTATTTTCCTCATCCTCTTCTTTTATGACAAGGACTAGCTTGACAGTCTCTGGTACCTCTTCCACTTGTACAGGATCTTTGGACAAGCAAGGCTGAAGCATGTTTCGATGAACCACTCGAGTAGTAGAGCTCCCGTTCCTCTCAGACTGTATCTCATGCACAGGGCCTTCAGAACCAATTCGTTTCTTTATCCGATATGGGCTCCTCTCCCAGCGGTTTTCCAATTTGTCTCGTGAATGTTTGTCTCTCACTAAGACGCGGTCTCCAACTTGAAGATCTGTGGCCCGTGGTGTGGTACTTTCAGCATGCTCTAACTCACGTAATCTAGTCTGTACTATCCAATGCAGGGTCTGTAGATGGTGTCGATGTTCCCGGACCCATGACGATACTCCTACTCATGAGCAATCTTCCTCTAGCTCCAATTCTGAATCAATCATTCCTTTGCCATCTCAGCCAAACATGAACGAATAGGGAGTGTAACCGGTGGTGCTGTGCACTCGGTTGTTATAGACCCAGACCAACTCTGACACAAACTCAGGCCACCGGGCCTTCTGATCTTCCAAAGTTCTCAGCATTTGGATTAGCGTACAGTTGAAACGTTCAAAAGCACCGTTACCCTGTGGATGATACGGTGTAGTGCGAGATTTGTCAATTCGATACATGCAATGTAATTCCTCCATCACCTTTCCCAGGAAACAAGCTCCCTGATCAGAATGAATCCATTTCGGACATTCGTAAATTTGAATTAAATTTTTGCAAATGGCGTATGCAGCTGATTCCGCAGTTTGATCTCTGGTAGGGGTCAAAACAGCAAACTTTGTAAAATGATCTACCATTACTAGACAATGCTCATATCCCTGGTGAGCCAGCCCAATGGTTAAATAGTCTATCACCAATAACTCGAAGGGGGCAGATATCACTATAGTCTGGATCGGAGCTTTCTATTCTGGCGGTTTTGCCAATTCACACGTCCGGCTGGCTCTGCATGTCTCTTCAACTATTGTCTTCAGGATGATAAATGAACCACTGTAACCATTGAAAAGTCTTTTCGGGGCTAAAATGTGCAACTCTTTGTGGGATTCAGTTGAGATTTCGGATAACAGAGTCCCTGGAACCAGGACTTGCCAGGTGACCCCCAGCTCCATCTCAAGTTGCACCTTTCGATAAAGCAAACCATTTTGCATCTGGAGACGTTCCCATTGTCGAAGTATCCGCAGGGTTTCCGGAGAAAGAGTGTCCCTTTCTGCATGACTGGGGAGCCTCTTTGAAGTTACACACCATCTCAATAAAGCAAGTTCTCTATCTTCTTGTTGCAGCTGGATCCATTCATCCTGGGTTCGCCCCAGAACACCTCCCGGGATCTGTGTTCGCATGTGGTCCTGCGTTGCCACCACCGTCCAGGCGGGCTCTAGGAACCTGGGATTCTCCACACTTTCCAATTACTCATCTCTATTTTGCCCAGGCCCCTGTTGTGTACTCCTGGATAGAGCATCAGCATGAATGTTCTCCGCTCCCCTCTTGTACATGATTTTATATAGAAACTTTGCCATTCTTGCCACCCATTGTTGCTCCAAAGCCCCCAACTTTGCATTTTCTAGATGAGCAAAGGGATTATTATCTGTGCCTACAAGGACTTCTGACCCGGATAAGTATTCCGTGAACCTCTCTGTCATAGCCCACACCAACGCCAGCAGCTCCAACTTGAAGCAACTGTAGTTGTCCGGATTACGTTCAGAGCCATGAAGGGACCGACTTGCATAAGTGATCACCCTCTCTCTTTCACCCTGTGTCTGCGACAACATAGCCCCAAGTCCATGTAGACTCCCGTCGGTGGGGAGAATGAATGGTTGAGAAAAATCCATGTAAGCCAATACAGGAGCTTCTGTCAATGCTTTCTTCAAATCTTGAAAAGCATCCTCTTGATGTTCTTTCCAGCAAAGATTCCAATTGCTTGCGCCTGAGGTGCTCCTTTCAACAGTTCTTGTAGCAGTCTGGCCAGGTGGGCAAAGTTTTTCACAAAACGGCGGTAATAACCAGTCACTCCCAGAAATGCCCGAACATTTTTCACTGTCTCGGGAATGGGCCAGTCTTGTATTGCAGCGATCTTCTCTCGAGAGGGCTTCACCCCTTCAGCAGACACAACATGACCCAAGTATTCAATCTGAGCGCAGAACAGATGACACTTTTGAGGTTTCACCTTCAGTCCGTGTTTCTGCAAGCGACTCAACATTTGTTCCAGACTTTGCAAGTGTTCCTCAAACAAAGCAGCATAGACTATGATGGTGTCTAAATAAATCAGCATGGCTTCGAAATTCAGATCACCCAGGCACCTTTCCATGAGACGCTGAAAAGTTCCGGGATCATTAGTCAAACCGAATAGCATCCGGTTGAATTCGAATAGGCCCATGGATAGAATAAATAAGAGTCAGTGATAAGCGGTCATAGAGGAGCGCTTAAGAAGCAACCCAGGGGCAGACAAAGATGTCAGGTCTCCACCGCAGCTCCAGCCGAAAACCTCGAATGGAGGATAGGAGCAATGAGAAAATGGAAACGGTCTTAGGAGCGCAGGAAAGAGACTCAGACAAGAGATGGGTTTAAACCACAACGCGTTTCAACGGAGGATCCATCTTCATCAGGTGGAAGTTCCACCTGATGAAGACGGATCCTCCGTCTAAACGCGTTGTGGTTTAAACCCATCTCTTGTCTGAGTCTCTTTCCTGTGCTCCTAAGACCGTTTCCATTTTCTCATGAGTAGAATAAAGGCAGTCTTTGCTCCGACCCATTCTGATATTGGTACCTGCCAATAGCCACTGTATAGGTCCAATATTGAAAAGAATTTACCCTTCCCAAGTGCGGACAAAGACTCTTCAATCCTGGGTAATGGGTATGAGTCTTTCACAGTACAGGCGTTAAGTTGCCGATAGTCTACACAAAAACGCAAAAACGCAGAGTCCAGTCTTTCTTTCGTACCAAAACTATTGGTGCTGCCCAGGGACTGTAACTCTCTCTGATGACACCTTTCTACAACATTTGTCCCAGCATACTCATAACCTCCTGATATAGTTGTGCTGGAATTTGACAGTAAAGTTCTCTTATGGGCGCCGTATTTTCCGTGGGTATCCCGTGTGTGATGGCCGTCGTGCAGTCAAAATCATCTTCATGATGAGCAAACACGTCCCTTTATCGTCCTAATTGAGCTTCCACCTGCAGCAACTGTTCTTGAATGAGTTCAGTCAATTCAGCTCACATTTGGTCTAGAATAACTCGCCCCTCTTGAATATGTTGAGACACTGATGTTGCCAAAGAATTCACTGTTACGATTCAGGGATCTTCTTGGTGTACTTCCAACTGCATAGTCTGAGGTAGCATTATCTCTTTGGGCATGCCCACAACTCGGGCCACTTCACTTCTGGGACAAACTATGATATCTTGGTCTTCTAGATTAACACATCGTATGGGTACTACCCCATCTCGCACAGTGGCTAATGTACGAGCCACCAAAGATCCCCAGGGTAGTTTCTCGGAAAAGGAACGTTCAATCTGAATCTCCACTCCCTCTAAAGGTATACGAGCTCGAAAAGGCTGAGTAAGCACAGTTTGCCCTGGGGGCACAGTGAGTTTAGTAGCGGAACGATCACTTTTCCTAACACTCCTCCTTCGAGGTTCGACACTTGCGCTTGAGCTATATGAACCAGCTGCTGGAATATTCTTCTTTGAGAGGTATGGTGACTCCACTGCTTCAGGGTCTCATTGGAGGGCTCATTAATAAGAAGACTGCTGAATTCCTTTAGGACATTCATTCCCAACATGTCTGTGTCCGCTGTTCGCTTCTCCCTGGGATAGCACCACACGTCTACAACTCAGATCCTTGCCACACATGGAAATTTGCATCCATGCCACTCCTGCAACCGGAATGGGCAATTGTTTAGCAGCCATCAACTTTATCACTGGGCCCCACTCAGGCCATCTAACTTCAGAAAAATGTTGCCGAAAATGAGCATCTGGCATCGTTGTGACCTGGGAGCCTGTATCCACCAGTCATCCCACCGCATGGCCGTCAAACTCAGCCCAGACCAAGGGGCACGTAGACGTTAAATTTGTGGGACTTCCACTACTCCTCTGCTTCTGCTCTGGCTCCAGGCGGCGTCCCCCCTGACTCGGAGTCCTCTAGTTTAACAGATGTCGGGGTTGAACTCTTCCCCGGCATGGACACTCCTGTGCCATATGTCCATTCATGCCACAGTTAAAGCAAGTGAGGGGCTTTTGTTGGTGGAATCCTCTGGAATCCCGGCGAGACTCCGGGCCTCCACTGGCCCTTGGAGTATTTGCAATGGCTTCGGTCTTTTTCTTAATGTCAGCCAACTCTCCTTTCAGGTTCATAAGTTCTTCTTGTAATTCTTCTACCCATAGGGATACAATGTTTGCATTCATGGACAAATCTGCACCCCGGACCTTCCCCACCGGGACTGTCAACCCCTGCTCCTGTTCTTGCGTGCGCGCTTCACTTCCTATCTCAGAAAAAGTCAAGCGAGGGTTCACCCGCATGCGCTTTCGCAGGGCCTGTTTTGTTAGCCTATCTCACAAGCCCATCACTAAAAGGTCTTGCAGCATTATGTCCGTAGGGCCTACACCAATGCCAACTTTTCTGACAATCACAGTATGTAACTCCTGCAGTGCATTCATGTACTGGGTCATGGTCTCCCCTTCCCTCTGTATGCGGCTAAAAAGCACGTGCTCAGCTCCCCTACGTCAGTGGGGTCTCTATGAGTCTCTTCCAAAATCTGGAGTACCTTGTTAAAGGTGTCTCGCTCCCTGGGGGCCCGTAATATAACTGAGTCTCTAGCTTCACCATATAATGCCATAATCACTACCTCAGCTTCCATGGCAGGAGTCATGGGGGTGCATTCTCATCATATCCCATACGCGTTCAGTCCAGCTCCACAACATGGTGTTGTTACCCATAAACTTCGGCAAATTATTTAACATTGCCTCCAGCGAGATGCTGGACCTTGGGCCACACCCAACTGCTTGGTCTGCCACCTCTGTGCTGTTAGACTGCATCATGCCGACTACTAAATCACAAAAAATTGCCCCAATATAACTGTCAATATCTTTTCAGCTAAAGGAAACCATATACCATACAATAAACTGTATCACTATTGTGGTAACTATAAAATAAAAATAAGGTGCCACACAATAGTATATTAGATAAAAATTAAATACTTTATTAATTAATAAAAAAATAAATCACAAGTTAAGGTGCAAGACAAAAAATGTAGATGGTCATAAACAACCATAGGACACCGACTACATAAATATCATGTCATGATCCCAGTGCAGGTTTTTGAGCTGCACGTCAGGGGTTAATGTCTGGAACTCAGTGCAGGTTTTGACCTGCACAACTGGGGTTAATGATTGTGGCCTCTCTTTGGTTATGGGAGAGCTTCTTAAACCCCTGGGAAGCTCCAATCCCTGTCAGTTATACTTTTGCCTTTGGCCGAGTGTGGTGACCTCTGTGTGCCTGTTTGTTGCTATAGCTTGTTTATATGGTTCTGACCCGGTTCTGTTTCCTGTTGTGAGTTTGCCTGTTGATTCTGTACTGTGCTATCCTCTCTGTGTATGACTCATTGCCTGTGACTTGACTACTCTCTGCTCGCCCCTCTTGTACCTTGCAGCTATCTCTGTGTATGACTCATTGACTACGTCCTGACTATCCTCCCTGTCTGTGCCCCTTGGTAACTTTGTCTTGCAGTTACCCTGCTAGGAGTTCTCTTGTAGCTCCTAGCTCTCTGGAGTTTAGGCCACGCCACCAGCAGTCATGTGCTTCAGGTCCTGCTGTTCTGAAGTACGCACCTACTCGGCTGCTGCCCGCTCCACAGGTATCTTTGAGCACAGTTCGCTTTACTCAGGACACGCGCACTGGCTCAGTGAGCAAGTTCAGTGCGGTGTTCCTGACATATCACCAGCCAAGTAATAAAGAAACTTATTCCAAATGCAAATAAAATTTGCTTATAATACTAATCAGTACGGCAACCTGCTAAAGAGTCCTTAATAACAATTACCCGTGGCTCTCATGACCATCGCAATAACTAGGACACAAGGAAACAGCAGTCCTATATCTATAAATGATTATATGCCCACAAAGTGCATTGTGTAATTAAAGTGACACTTAGGGTTAAAAATAGACATACCGACTGGCTGGTGAGTGGGGTCCCCAGACGCCCCACTGCCCCGACGCGCGTTTTGCTTAGCTTCTTACATAATTAGCCCTATGATAACTCTATCCACTAACTGTAAATTGTGTGTACTAAGATGCCCCCCATCTAGTGGCCAATCCTACACACTACACTTACCCTATACTTATACAATGTAAAACAATATACATTTAACAATAATGGTAATACACCAAGTGATGTAGCAATACCAATTGAATAGACAGAGGTAATACACTATAAGTGTAGCAGTACCATAATATAATAACATATATACATTATAGTAATATATTCAATGTCAGGACCTGTTAAGGAGGAAAAGTAAAAGGGGACATCATCCTTCACCCCCTTACAACTGTATCCTCTCTTTTGATTCCTTCCCGGCCAGTTCATATGGTATGATCAGTCCATGTCCCTGTACAGTGAGACACGGCCATTACACACTACACAGCAGGGTAACATTTGCAAGATTATCTCAGCACAGGAACATTTTTTTACCACATCCAATTGTGGAAATTATTTTTAGTCTTAAATCTATTAATTGAAATGTACTTTGTTCATGGGAAAATTCCTTTAAATATTTGTAAACTTTGTTTGGACTATATATTTCAATATGACACAGAAATAATGGAATGCAGAAGTAATCTGTTGACTAGAGTTGAGCGAAACGGGTCGAAAAATTTCAAAAGTCGCCGACTTTTGGCAAAGTCGGGTTTCATGAAACGAAACCCGACCCTAGGATAAGGTCGGCCACGAGGTCGGCGACTTACGCGCCAAAGTCGCGTTTCAAAAGTTTGTTTTGCGCTCTTTTTCAGCCAATCAGGATCCACGGACACTGTGGGCAACTTGATGACATAGACAGGGGTCACCACCATCTTTCAGAAGGGCATGCAAGTGATTGGCTTGCTTTGGTGGGCGTCACAGGGGTTATAAAAGGGCGTGCACGCCGACCGCCATCTTACTTCTGCCGATCTTAGCATAGGGAGAGGTTGCTGATTCTGTAGGGAGAGCGTTAGGCAGGGAAGAAGAAAAAAAAACTGCTTCTGCTGCTAGCGATTTTGCCTGTACAACACACCAGTCACTGTGTGTGCAGTGCAAGTTGAGGCTATATTGTGGTGGATCAGTGGTGTTGGTTGTTAGGCTGCCTTCTAAGGCTTCCTGACAGCTGCATTGCTGTTTACCCATTGCTCTGCAAACTGCTTTTTTAAAAGCAATCCCAATTTTTTTTTTTTGTCCTGCTGAGGTAGAGCGTGCATTTTTTCACACCATACAGCGTCAGTGGGCCTCACACAATCCAAAAGTGTCCAGTGTCCACTAGTGTCTGCAGAAATTCAAAATCTCCCTTATCCTGTAGTCACTTTTTTCACACCTGTGCCATCGAGCCTGTGACATAGCGCTCTGATATTCAGTGGGCCTCACACAATCCAAAAGTGTCCAGTGTCCACTAGTGTCTGCAGAAATTCAAAATCTCCCTTATCCTGTAGTCACTTTTTTCACACCTGTGCCATCGAGCCTGTGACATAGCGCTCTGATATTCAGTGGGCCTCACACAATCCAAAAGTGTCCAGTGTCCACTAGTGTCTGCAGAAATTCAAAATCTCCCTTATCCTGTAGTCACTTTTTTCACACCTGTGCCATCGAGCCTGTGACATAGCCCTCTGATATTCAGTGGGCCTCACACAATCCAAAAGTGTCCAGTGTCTGCAGAAATTCAAAATCTCCCTTATCCTGTAGTCACTTTTTTCACACCTGTGCCATCGAGCCTGTGACATAGCGCTCTGATATTCAGTGGGCCTCACACAATCCAAAAGTGTCCAGTGTCCACTAGTATCTGCAGAAATTCAAAATCTCCCTTATCCTGTAGTCACTTTTTTCACACCTGTGACATCGAGCCTGTGACATAGCGCTCTGATATTCAGTGGGCCTCACACAATCCAAAAGTGTCCAGTGTCCACTAGTGTCTGCAGAAATTCAAAATCTCCCTTATCCTGTAGTCACTTTTTTCACACCTGTGCCATCGAGCTTGTGACATAGCGCTCTGAAATTCAGTGGGCCTCACACAATCCAAAAGTGTCCAGTGTCCACTAGTGTCTGCAGAAATTCAAAATCTACCTTATCATGTAGTCACTTTTTTCACACCTGTGCCATCGAGCCTGTGACATAGCGCTCTGATATTCAGTGGGCCTCACACAATCCAAAAGTGTCCAGTGTCCACTATTGTCTGCAGAAATTCAAAATCTCCCTTATCCTGTAGTCACTTTTTTCACACCTGTGACATCGAGCCTGTGACATAGCACTCTGATATTCAGTGGGCCTCACACAATCCAAAAGTGTCCAGTGTCCACAAGAGTCTGCAGAAATTCAAAATCTCCACTGTCCTATAGACACCTTGTACCTTGTTTTACATTACTATATAGTTTGTTGGATTTTGTCTACATTTCTACCAAAAATGAGGAAGGCTGGTGGAAGAGGCCGTGGAATTGGGCGGGGGTTGGCAGCTGGTAATGATGGTGTTGGTGGTGGATCTGATGGTAGTGGCAAAAGCAAAATAGGACCGAATGCAGGAGGTGTTGAGCCTGCATCATTGTCTGGCTCCACAAGGCCTCGAAGGCTTAGTTTTCTAGGAGTTGGCAAACCGCTTTTAAAGACAGAGCTTCAGGAAAAAGTTTTGTCTTACATTGCTGATTCAGCCTCCAGCTCTATCGCTTCCTCTTCTGAAGTTGTAAAAAATAAAAGCACTGAGTCGTCATTGGAGGCTCATGTTCATGAACCACACCTTTCCTTGTGTCCTTCACCCCAACCAAGATTGAAGGATGACGCAGGCCATACTACTGATTACTCCATGGAGCTGTTTTCACATACCATGCCTGGATTATCAAGTGAAATGGTGAATTACCCAGGCCAAGATGAATCTGACATGGAGTGCACTGATGCACAGCCGCTGATAGATGATTCTGCTGGTACATTCACTCAGAGCACTACATTGTCCTCGCAGTGTACAGAGCCAGATTCTGACCCTGATGAGACTCAGGTGCCCCTTCCCGCACACTATACCACCATACACGGTGACACAGAGGAAGGTGCACATGACATTGAAGAGGAGGTGATGGATGACACAGTTGTTGACCCAGATTGGCATCCATTGGGGGAAGAGGGAGCTGCTTCCAATAGCTCAGATGAGGAGGAGCATCCACAGCAGACATCGACATCGCAACAGCTGTTATCTGGCAGGCCCGGAGCACTCCAAAGACAGGTTCCAAAAATCAAAAGAGTTGCTGGACAGCTTGTCCAGACGGTCAAAAGATCACAGCGTGCTAGGCAGCAAAATGTCTTCCAAAGTAGGAAGAGTGCAGTGTGGCACTTTTTTGAACAAAATCCTCATGATCAGGCCAAGGTTATCTGTAAGAAGTGTGCAAAGACCGTTAGCCGAGGGAAAAATCTGAAAAATTTGAATAACAGTTGCATGCTTAGACATTTAACCAGCATTCACTTGCAAGCGTGGACACAACACCAAACCTCAAGTGCCACATGTGCAACTGATCACAACGAAGGTAGTCAACAACGCTACACTGTTTCCCCCACTGTAAGCCCACCGGTTTGCACAGCAGCAAATGTTGAGGTGTCGTTGCAAGGCCACAGCAGTCAGGGAATCCCACTGTTATATCAACGAAATACTGAATCTAGGCCATCAGAAAGAACACCAACTCCACCATCATCAACCCTCTCTCAGTCCGCCCTGTCCACCGCTACTTCCACCATATGCAGCTCTCAAGTCCAGCTCACCCTCCCAGACACTATGAGTAGGTCAAGAAAGTACTCAGTCTCTCATCCGCATACACTGGGTTTGAACGCCCACATTGCCAAACTAATCTCGTTTGAGATGATGCCCTATCGGTTGGTGGAAAGCGCAGCTTTCCGCGAACTCATGGCCTATGCAGTACCACGCTATGACCTACCCAGTCGCCACTTCTTCTCTCGCAAAGCCATCCCAGCCCTCCACCCTCATGTAAAAAACTGCATTGTCCATGCACTCAAGCAGTCAGTGAGTGGAAAGGTGCACCTGACAACTGATGCATGGTCCAGTCGGCATGGCCAGGGCCGTTACGTGTCCATCACTGCGCACTGGGTTAATGTGGTGGATGCAGGGTCCACAGGGGACAGCGGTGGTGGGACAGTGCTGCCTAGCCCACGGTATAGGAAACAGTTGGCTGTAGGCGTTCGACCCTCCTCCTCCTTCTCCTCCAGAAGCGAAAGCTCGTCCACAGAGCGCAGTCGTACGAGCACTCCATCTGCAGCTGCCACTGTTGCACACGAGGTGTCCCCCTATCGAGCAGCTAGTGGAAAGCGTCTGCAGGCTGTGTTGCAGATGATGTGTTTGGGCGACAGACACACCGCCGAGGTGCTGGCCGAGTACTTGAAGCGACAAACTGAGTCATGGCTGGGCAGTGTACATCTTGAGGCAGGCAAGGTAGTTAGTGATAACGGCCGTAATTTTTTTGGCAGCCATAGCCCTTTCAAAACTCAGCCACATACCTTGCTTGGCTCACACCTTGAACCTGGTGGTGCAGTGCTTCCTCAAAAATTATCCGGAGTTAACAGCCCTGCTCCAGAAGGTGCGAAGACTGTGCGCTCACATCCGCCGGTCGCCTGTACACTCCGTTCGTACGCAGAAGCTGCAGCGATTGCTCCACCTTCCCAACCACCGCCTCATTATCGACATTGCAACAAGGTGGAACTCCACCCTGCACATGGTGGAGCGGCTGTGCGAGCAGAGGCAGGCCATAATACATTTGTGGGAGGATACACGGCCAGGCACTTTGAGAGCAGACATGGAGTTGACAGGTGTGCAGTGGTCGAAGCTGAAAGACCTCTGTAAAGTCCTTCAGTGTTTTGAGGACTGCACATGGCTGGTAAGCGCAGACGACGCCATCCTAAGCATGAGCATCCCACTTATGCGTCTGCTCATGCAAACTTTGACGCACCTTAAGGAGCAGGCGTCTGCAGCCAATGTTCATGAGGAGGGAATCCTTGATGACATTCAGCCATTGTCTGCTCAGGGACCTTTCCTGGACGAGGTGGAGGAAGAAGAGGAGGAGGAGGATGATGATGGGGATGATTACTTAGGGGAAGAGGATGCATCTCGTGGGGCAAGTGAAAATGTTGGTGTGGCAAGGTCTGGTACAGGGTTTGTGCGTGACTGGAGGGATGTGGATTTGCCAGAAAGTGCTCCTCCACCCAGCACTCGCAGTGCATCATTGACACCGGGAACATTGGCCCACATGTCAGATTATGCCTTGCAGATCCTAAAAAGGGACCCCCGCATTGCCAAAATGATGAACGATGACGACTACTGGTTGGCCAGCATCCTGGATCCACGCTATAAAGGCAAATTACAAAACATCATGCCACAGGAGAACCTTTACCTAATATTGGCTAATAAGCAAGCAACTCTGGTAAATCGGTTGCTTGAGGCATTCCCAGCACACAGCAGCGGCGATTGTTCTCACACGAGCCGTACGGGCCGGGGGCAGCTTGGCAGAGGTGTTCATGGTGCACACAGCAGAAGTGGCGTTGGAGACAGGGGTTTCATGACAATGTTGTGGACTGATTTTTCAAGTACCGCTCACACAACTGGTAATACTGCATCGATGGAAAGTGACAGGAGACAGCAGTTGTCAACTATGGTTACAAACTACTTTTCCTCCCATATCGATGTTCTCCCACACAGGTCATTCCCCTTTGACTATTGGGCCGCTAAACTGGACACCTGGCCTGAATTGGCACAATATGCCTTACAGGAGCTCGCTTGCCCAGCTGCAAGTGTGCTATCGGAAAGAGTCTTCAGTGCAGCTGGTCAATCCTGACAGAAAAAAGGACCCGTCTGTCAACCCAAAATGTGGATGATCTAACCTTCATTAAAATGAACCATGCATGGGTTTCCAAGGATTTTGTCCCACCTTCCCCTGATGACACATAGGGTGACAGAAAAATGGCTTGCTTTGGTCCACCTCTTCCTGGGACTTGACCTATTTCGCCTTTTGCATCAGCTGAATGTCCAACATCAACATATGCCACTTTCTAAAACTCCCTCACTGTGCTGCCTCCCCCCCCATGGCCGGGGTCACCACCTAGCGCACGACACCGTGCGAGTGCCGTTGCCCTGGACAGGTGGGTAGGCCGACACTTGGGGCCCAGTTCCAGTACCGACGCCCACGAGTGGGCCCCCCTTGCTTGGGCAGGGCCCCAGCATTTGCAATCTTTACCTCTCCCTGCTCCTCCGCTGTGTAGTCTGGGCCGTCAAATCCATACTGTGCCTGACACCGTCTGAGCCTGCTTCCTGATGTATAGACATATATTTTGAATGTGTACGCTATCCATACATGTTATCCTGGGATACGGTACCCTTTCTCACTGTCATGATCCAGTGTTGGATCTGGCGGTATTAAATTGCACTGGGTGAACTTTTTTTACTTTGGAAAGTTCCAAGGTGTCTTGACTGTCCCCAGTGGTGGTTAGCAGTATTGCACTTTAGGTTTTTGTGCACTTAATTAGGGATCAGGTGTGACACCCTATAAAGGTGTGCTAGGGGGTGCAATCACTGCCTGTGATATTGTGAGTTTGTATTCACTCTGAGTTGGAGAGCCTGGAGGAAGGATGGAGCTGGTGAGGAGTCCTGCGCAGCTTAGCCAGGGGGGACGTGTTTCAGCTATGGTGTCTGGACGAAGGGCTGGCATGGCGTGGTGGGGTCGCAGTGATGGAGTCAGCGGGAAGTGTCTGCATGGTCTGGTGGAGTGGCTACTATGGAGAGTGGCACTCACCATGTGGGACTTGGCCGCTGAGCTGGACTCAAGCATGCTTGACTTCGTGTCAGAGGCTGAACTCATCCTTGGGACTCTGGTTCTAAGCAGCTGCAACTGGTGGTGGACTCTGCTCCAAGGCTGCACTAAGGTGAAGGATCCTGTTATGGTGATGGATCCGGGTGGAGGAGAAGATGCATGCAGGTGGTGGGCTCTGTTGCTGGGAGCGCACGCAGCAGAGCAAAGCTAAGTGGTGTTACCCCTGTATTGTCTCTTTCCTCATGTGTGTTATTAGTGCAGTGGTGGGATTAGTTTCCGCACCGACCTATTCCCTAGTGAGGGTTTAGGGTCAGGGCGAGCTAGGGCGTTGAGGTACGCGTGCGGCGCCTGGTGCGAAACTGGCATAGGGAACGTTAGGAGTGCAGGGACACTGGCTCAGGGGAGCTCAGGAGGTCTCCAATTCCCTTTTCCCTATTGCAGGGCCCACCATTGTTAAAGTTTCCCAGGTTCCCCCTTTATTATTTGATTATTGTATGTATAACGTGTAATACCTAAATTCGCCAGGTGGAGGCGGCATATCCACCTGCACGTTTTTATTATTTAAATGCGCCCCACTGGAGGCGGTGTATCCAGGGTCACGTGTGTTATGGGTTCGCCTTGCGGCATCATCTGCGTCCTGACACACGTGACCATGACACTCACCTTTGTGCAATCACGTGCAATCCATACTAGGCCTAACACCGTCTGAGCCTGCCTCCTGATGTATAGACATATATTTTGAATGTGTACGCTATCCATACATGTTATCCGGGGATACGGTACCCTTTCTCACCTTTGTGCAATCACGTGCAAGCCATACTGGGCCTAACACCATCTGAGCCTGCCTCCTGATGTATAGACATATATTTTGAATGTGTACGCTATCCATACATGTTATCCGGGGATACGGTACCCTTTCTCACCTTTGTGCAATCACGTACAAGCCATACTGGGCCTAACACCGTCTGAGCCTGCCTCCTGATGTATAGACATATATTTTGAATGTGTACGCTATCCATACATGTTATCCAGGGATACAGTACCCTTTCTCACCTTTGTGCAATCACGTGCAAGCCATACTGGGCCTAACACCGTCTGAGCCTGCCTCCTGATGTATAGACATATATTTTGAATGTGTACGCTATCCATACATGTTATCCGGGGATACGGTACCCTTTCTCACCTTTGTGCAATCACGTGCAAGCCATACTGGGCCTAACACCGTCTGAGCCTGCCTCCTGATGTATAGACATATATTTTGAATGTGTACGCTATCCATACATGTTATCCGGGGATACGGTACCCTTTCTCACCTTTGTGCAATCACGTGCAAGCCATACTGGGCCTAACACCGTCTGAGCCTGCCTCCTGATGTATAGACATATATTTTGAATGTGTACGCTATCCATACATGTTATCCGGGGATACGGTACCCTTTCTCACCTTTGTGCAATCACGTGCAAGCCATACTGGGCCTAACACCGTCTGAGCCTGCCTCCTGATGTATAGACATATATTTTGAATGTGTACGCTATCCATACATGTTATCCGGGGATACGGTACCCTTTCTCACCTATGTGCAATCACCTGTAATCCATACTGGGCGTGAGAACAGCTGGCGAGCTTATAAGCAAGCTACAGCACCTGTGGTTTGCACACGTAAGTTTTTCATTTTTTCAGGAATGACGGTTAGGCCTAATTCCGGAACTGCGGTTGACCTGCACTTACTGGGAAATCATCGTTCGCGGGTAATAATTGTAATCAGTGATCCCCATCACTAACGTTGTTCAGCGGGTTATCTGCACCTGTAAGCGACAAACGCTGGCCTTTTCAGTGTAGCGCACATGCAGCCACGGACATGTAAGGGCATGACACACCAGTTATTTGCCAATCTCATGTGCCAGAGCCTCACGTGTCCCTCTAGTAAGCCAGACTCGGACCGCGGGGCATGACGGAGTCTCGTTCGTTAACGGAATTAAGCTTGCAATGTGTGCATCTGTTCTGTAGCTGGCATGGTTGAGGTTTCCCAGGTGGAGTCGAATTTAACCGTAGGCTCCACTCCTGGTGGTGCCCTTCTGGACATTCCTTTAAGGTTCAGCTTTGCAACCATACTGCCCACGTAAAACAAACACTTTGCCTTCATGAACGCTGTTTGGAGGGTCATGACTCGTGGGAATAATGCCGCCCAATCAGTTAACCTGCTAGAGAGATCCTTCGTTGCTCCCAAGCATGACATCACACTCCCTAGGAGGAAGGTAATGCCACTGTGGCGACCGTACTCCTGGGGGCGACACAAGTGCACTGATGCCCAGCCACTGCTCGATGAATCTGCTGGTACATTGACCCAGACCACTACATTCCCCTCGCACGCTACAAGGCCTGAATCTGACCCTGATGAAACTCAGGTTACCCTTCCCATATACAGTTCCATCTTACACGGTGACAAAGAGGAAGCTGCAGATGAAAGTGCAGGTTCGGCCCACCCGCCATCAGACACACCACCGTACTATCAGGGGCCCTGTGCCAGTGCCGTCGCCAATGAGTGGGCCCCCCCTGCTCACTCAGGATCACAGCACTTGCAAGGTTGAAATACTGTGCAGTGAGATGGAAGATGGGGACGACGAGGAGTCCAGACTAGTACAGGGATTCCCTAGCGAGGATACTTATTTGATTGCTTTCAATGTTGGGACAGCAATTTTTGGGGAGCACTATACTCTAGAGAATGATAGATGGGGCCCACCATACACTGGAACATTCCAAAGGTGGACATCAGACACTGGAGCAGCATTTACAGGGCCCATTATACACTAGAGCATTAGAAATGGGGCCCATTATGTTTGGAGCATTATTTGGGCCCATAAGACAGAGGAGCTTCATCCATGGGGACCAACATATACTGTAGCATTATGTGAAGCTCATCATATACTGTTTCAAACATTATATGGGACCAATGATTCTGTATGGAGAAATAGATGGGCCTCGTCATGAGATGTAAAAAGTGAAGTATTTTTCATTGTACTATACCGCTATTTCTCTGCCGTATCGGAGCATGATGAGTTGTGGTATGTGTTAAAGGGGCGCTCTTTCGCCCAGGGCACATGAAAACCTGGAGCCAGCCCTACCCCCCCCACAACTTTAGCCAAATAACCCCCATTTTTCAGTGCGTAACTTGTATTATGAAGTTAATTAAGGTTGACAAGCTTAAGTAAGAAGAATTGATGCTTTTGGCATTCAAATGGGCACTGTAGGTGTGTTTCCTGTCCTCCTCTCACTGCCGACTTTTATTCCCCATTGACTTACATTGGGTTTCGTGTTTCGGGACGACCCCGACTTTTCCCTATAATCGGCCGATCTTGCTCGACCCGACTTTTGGAAAAGTCGGGTTTCACGAAACGAAACTCGACCCTAAAAAACCAAAAGTCGCTCAACTCTACTGTTGACCACTTGTAAACAAAAACTGGTGGAAAGTTTGAACAGGATGAGTAGGGGGAAGAAAAGGTAACACTGTTTCTTTTTTAATTTTACTTTAGAAACTTGAGGACTAGTTTAAAGAACTTTATAATGCTGCCTAAATTATTATATTAAAACAAATGATAATAGAAGTACAAGATATATTTTACTAACACAGTTTCAGTGTGCAGTAGTGAATTATTTAGGAGCTGAAAGAATTAAAAGGGACATGATTAAGAGTTATAAAAATTATTTTAAAAAAATGTTAACTTTATACTAAATTACCAAATAAGGAAATTCCAAAACTTACGTGAAAACTTTTTCAAAATATAAATAGCAATGTGCGACAAGCCATGCCCCAAATCTGAACACTGCGCAATTCAAAAGCAAGGGCATTGACTGCAATATTCCATATGTGATTCCCTGAATAAATGCCATCTTAAATAAATTCCTGAAAGAAACAAAAAGTATATTAAAGCAAAATAAGTATTTGAAAATATACATGAACATATATTCAGTATGTGAGTGACCTATTAGTATAAAATAACAGTTTTCTCTGCATATTGATAATGATAGTCCATTTTCCTTTCCTATATCCATGAAACATTACTCTCATAGAACTCTATGGATTCAATTAATATTCCTAAGACTGGGTACAGATGATTGTGTAGTCTCTCATCCAAGAGAATCGGTTTGATTATGCAAATGACACTCTGATCAAACTCTAGTTTAGAGTTTGATCTAAACTAGAGTTTGATTAGAATGTGATCATAGTGCGATCTGATTCTCTAGGATCAGGAGAAGATGGAGGAAATATTTTTTACACCACTTCTTGTTTTGGCTGTAATAGGTTCCTTTGGTCATTTGTAGTGATGGGCAAACCCATGAATGTTCGGGTCTGGTGGGTTCGGCTGATCATTTAAAAAAAGTTTGGTTCCGGCAGTTGATGGCTGTGCGCTATAGCCAGGACCTGCTTCTAACAATTGAGCTATGTTGCTCCTATGATTGTTAATCTATTAAATATTGGTGTCAAACTCTGACAGCAGCATTTAACATGCGCCGGCATGGATTTACATTATCCCATGCATCCACTGTGGAACCAGGGGCAAGGCAGCCAGGGGTCTACTGAAGACCTCCAATGCTTGTCATTACAGAGCTAATTTGAAACCCTGTCTGTGGCCGGGCTTCAAAGGAGACCATGATTTCTGCTATTTGCATTGCTTTATATAGCACAAGCGATCAGATGATCATAGCTTCAAATCCTCTGAGGGGATTAATAAGAACAAGGGAAAGTATAGAAAAAACTTTTAAAAATATGAAAAGTATAATATAAGCAAAAGTTTTCATAAACCCCTTTTTCGCCCATTAAAAATAAAGATAATAAAAATATAAACAACATACACACATATATATATATATATATATATATATATATATAGTATCTTTGCATTCAGAAAAGTCAGATCTAACAAATTATAAAAATAATTAAGCCAATTCTTAAACACCATAAATGAAGAAAAAAATCAAGAATGCCAAAATTATGTTTTTTTGGTTGCTGCGACTCCACAAAAAAATGCTGTAACAGGCGATCAAAACTATCCCAAAATGGTATGGTTTAAAACTTTGTCTCTCTGCAAAAATAAGCCATTACACAGCTACATTGACAGAAAAGTAAAAACATTATAGGTCTTGGAGAATGGTGACACAACCCAAAAGAATTTTTTGCAAACTTCTGATTTTTTTTCACCACTAAAATTATAAAAAAAGCTGGACGTTTGGTTTCACCTGATGAGCAGAATCATAGTTGAGGTAATTGTTACCACAAAATGTATACCATAAAAGCAATTCCCAAAAAAGAGTGTCAAAATTGCATTTTTTTTTCACAATTCCCCCTTGGAATTTTCTATTACACTATGTGGTAAAAACGGAGAGTGTCATTCAAAAATACAACTCATCCCACAAGCCCTCATATGTTTATGTTGATAGAAAAATAAAAAAGTTATGGCTTTAGGAAGGAGAAGAAAAAGCGGAAACGCAAAAAACGTAAATTGGCCATGTCGAAGGGACCCTGCACTGTCTGAAATGTACCATGGGGTATATTAATAACCTCTCTTTCAACTGTTTTTTGGCATATTTTATGTCATTTTTACTGTTTAAACACTTATAAAAGTCATGTGTAAGTTTTATTATAAGCTAATCAAAAGAGATAGGTCTCTGGAATTTTTACATGATTTAGGCCTGTTTCACACTACAGTTTTTTCAAATCAGTCAAAATCTGCCAAAAAGTGAAAATGGCGGATCCGCTTTTCTTGTGGCGGATCCGCCATTTTTTCCCATTGAGATACATTAGTGGCGGATTGTGGCAGATGGTCGTCAGTTACGTCTGCTATTCGGCGGATCCGCCACATTCTTGGCGGATTCTGTCTGAGGAGGCTGGAGCTTGCAACGTTTTTTGGCGCCGTCAAAATAGCGGACAACGGCGGATCCACCGTCGTCCGCCAAGCGGTAGAATGGGCGCCTATGGGCGGCGGATCCGCCGGGATCCGCTATTTTGAGGAATTCGCCGGCAGAATCCGCTAAATCGCACTGAGCATGCTCAGAAAAAAAGATACTTTTCCAGACAGTCCCAAAACTATTTAAGGTGGGCTAATTAATCATTGGGCCCAGACAACAGGCACTAGCCAGACTAAAGAGTCAGAGCCAGAACCAGACAGACAGCACCTGCCCAGAAGAGAGAGAGCCTTCCAGCCTGCCATACCCCAGCTGCAAGAGGCCTGCCAGCACCTGCCCAGCTGCCCAGCCACAAGCCAGGACAGAGAGAGGCCTGCTTGCTACCAAGCCACCAAAAGCCTGCAATTGTGTGAGTATTAAAACTATTTGTGTGGGGCATGTCTGTGTGTGTCCTTTGCTTGTCTGTCTGTGTGTGTGTGGCCTGTTTGTGTGTGTGTCATGCGTGTTTGTGTTTTTTTTCATACTTTAATTGTTTTTGTTTTTTTCATACTTTAATTGTTTTTCTGTTGCATGTGTACAGAATTTTATTTTCATAGTACTGTAATTTTATTTTAATATGTGCAAGTATGCTTGGATTGTGTTCTGTGTGCATTGTATTTGGTGTAGCTGGTATTGTATGTGGTGTACTTGGTCCCAGACATCCGGCACCAGCCACACTGAAAACACAGAGCCAGACATCCGACACCAGCCAGACTGATGGAAGAAGACCGAGCTAGAGCTATAAAACCTGCCTGCCCAGCTGCAAGTCTTCCACCTGCAAGACCCCTGGAGCATGTCTGTGTGTGTGTGTGTGTGTGTGTGTGTGTGTGGCCTGTCTGTGTGTGTGTGGGCATGTGTATCATGTGTGTTTGTGTTTTTTTTTCATACTTTAATTGTTTTTCTGTTGCATGTGTATAGAATTTTATTTTCATACTACTGTAATTTTATTTTAATATTTGCAAGTATGCTTGGATTGTGTTCTGTGTGCATTGTCTTTGGTGTAGCTGGTATTGTATGTGGTGTATTTGGGCCCAGACATCCGGCACCAGCCACACTAAAGACACAGAGCCAGACATCCGACACCAGCCAGACTGATAGAAGAAGACCGAGCTAGAGCTATAAAACCTGCCTGCCCAGCTGCAAGTCTTCCACCTGCAAGACCCTGGAGCATGTCTGTGTGTGTGTGTGGCCTGTCTGCGTGTGTGTCATGCGTAGTGTTGAGCATTCCGATACCGCAAGTATCGGGTATCGGCCGATATTAGCTGTATCGGAATTCCGATACTTAGTTCCGATACTTTTTTCATATCGAATACCGGAATCGGAAGTTCCCATAATGCTAGGAGCCCGCTCGATTTGATTCAGCCAATGGGGATCCTCAGAAGTGTGGGTACATCCTGTTAGGCATGTAGGCATGTTAACTACTGGCATGGCTGTGATTGGCTGCTGAAATGATGTCATGATGCACTATAAAAAGCGCTGCAGCCGCCATTTCTGGTCACTCTGCTGTGAATTCAGTTAGGGACAGGCTGCTGTTGAAGACTGTGAGGGACAGTTAGAAATAGCGATTCCACAAAACATATAGTGCTTAACCCAGGCTACATAAACCACCACTGTAGCTTGCTTTTCCCTAGCAGCGCTGTTTTCACAGCTGTCTGCAAGGGCTGTGTGAGTGCAGACCCACGCTGTGTAGTGTGTCCTGCAGGCACGTCTGCTTGTAGGCCGGCCAGCGTGTGTCTCTGCCTCATACACATTTTTCTTTTATTGCTGCTTTTTTTTTCTCCTGTATAGTGTGCTTCCATACGTATCCATATACGTTGGTTGCAAACACTAAAGGAGTGGACAGCGGAGCCTTTCAGCAGCCTTTCAGTGCTATAGCCCATTTCTCTGCACTGTTTTTGGCTGTCTGATAGGTCTCTCTGTGTGTGAGTGCAGCTCACGTTGCAGTGTGTTCTACAGCCACCGCTAGCTGTAGTCCGCTCAGTGTGCGTCACTGCCTCATACATAGTCCTTTTTTTGCAGCTAATTTAGCCAGATTTTTGCTCCTATATTAGTGTGCTTCCAACCGCATCCATTGTCATTGGTTGGTTGCAAACACTATATAGGATTAGATAGAGGAGCCTTTTTGCTGGCTTGTGCCCTTCAGGGCCAGCCAGGCTAGTATCACCCTATTTTTTGGAGCCTCATCAATTGCATTGTAGGTTAGCTATCTGCATTGTAATCGCTCCAAAAAGTTTGTGATACTATAGCTTTCAAACTTTGGTCACATCCTTTCCTTTCCCCCCACCCAAAAAAAAGGAAATAAAGTTCACCAAACACTCCACTTTACAGTTGTCTAGGCCACATTAGATCATATTAAAGTGTAGTACACACACTCTTAGCGAAATTAGTGTTTCTTATACTGGTTAGCAGGTGTTCAGGAATAAGAACACTAAGCCACCCCTTTTTTACTTTTCTGCCTATCTTTATTAGTCTACCAAGATGAAGAAGGCAGGGAGTAAGGCACGTGGTCGTGGCCGTGGAGTTTCAGCAGGGAGAGGACGGGGGGATTCAGCAGGGAGAGGACGTGGGGATTCGGTGTCTGCTGCGGCCACCAGTGACCCGGCATCCCCCACTTTTACCAGGCAACAGTTCTTCATGCGCAGCTTTGTAGGACCTCGCCGTACCCCACTGCTGCGTGACGAACAAATTGAAGCCGTTGTCGGATGGATGGCAGCTAACGCATCCACTTCAATGACTTCCGCATCCTCCCAAGGCCAGAGCACTGAAGAGCAACCATCTGTCTCTTCACCACCTGCCAAATTGCCCAGGCTGTCTGAGAGCCCTGGACAGGAGCCATCTCAATCTTTACTTCTGTTCTCAGAATCTGTTGGCTTGGAAAGAGGTGGCCAGCCAAGCAGCATTCTAGAGCGTGAAAAAGAGGGAGTATGCAGTGATGCGCAACTGCTTTGTCCCTCTGAATCTGAAGAGGCGGGTGGGCCAGTGCCTATGGTCAGCACACCTCAGTATGCATCAGATGATGATGAGACTCAGTTGCCAATTTCTGGTGCGTATGGTGCTGGCGAGACAACCCAGGACCAGCCGGTGCTTAAAGAGGGGAGTGGATATGATGAGGTCCTTGAGCCATCATGGCGTCAGCCACAGGAAGGTGGTGGGAGCAGCTCTGTGGAAGAGATTCCCCGAACGGCCAAAAGAGGAGGGAGAGGGCGGGGGCAGACTTGGTTGCCTGTAGCCTCCACTTTGGCACCCGTGAGGAGCAATCCTCTTCCAAAACACAAAACGGGCGCTCCCAGGACTTGCAGTGCGTGGTCTTTTTTTGACACAGTTGCAGATGACATTTGCTTTGTCAAATGCAAGCTGTGTCATCAGAAAGTGAAACGAGGGAAAAATGTGAGCAACCTCAATACCACAAATATGTGGAAACATGTGCGTACCAAGCACGAGGTGGAGTTACACGGACACTCTGAAGATGTAGGCCAACCTTCAGCAGCACCTACCACCTCTTCAGCTCGTGTTGGGGCCTCTTCCTCCAGCTCACACACAGCTGGTTCGGCTTCCTCACTGGAACGCCATGGAAGAACCACTGCCACTGTTGTCCAGAGACCCAGTGAAATTCCACCCACTGAACCACATTCGCAGTCATCAGCACACTCCCAGGTCACTCACCAGCAATCGGTAGCACAGGCATGGGAGAAAAAGCGGCCATACTCGGCAAACCATCCCCGAGCACTGGCTCTGAATGCCGGCATTGCCAAACTACTGGCCCTTGAGATGCTGTCATTCAGGCTGGTGGAGACTGACACCTTCCGGAACCTTATGTCATTGGCAGTTCCACAATACAATGTGCCCAGCCGCTTTTATTTCAGCAGGCAAGCCGTCCCTGCCCTGCAAAAGCATGTGGAGGGAAAAATTAAAAATGCGCTACTAAATGCCGTCAGTAGCAAGGTCCACCTGACCACCGATGCGTGGACCAGTAGCCATGGACAGGGACGATACCTTTCCCTCACTGCCCATTGGGTCAATGTTGTGGAGCCGGGTACAGATCTGGAGAGTGGCTCTGTACGTATTCTGCCAACTCCAAGGATTGCAGGAATGCAGTCTGTACATATTGAGTCCTCCTACTCTAGTTCCTCGGAATCGGCACTGCGTGAGCCTGTTAGGCCAGATATGAGCACAGGTGTGGCCAAACGTCAACAGGCCGTCCTTAAATTAATTTCTTTGGGGAATCGGAGCCACACAGCACAGGAGCTCTGGAATGCCATCAAGCAGGAGAGCGATGTGTGGTTTGTGCCAGCGAATCTCCAGCCAGGTTTGGTAGTGAGTGACAATGGCCGAAATCTAGTGGCAGCTCTGGGCCTAGGCAACCTCACTCACATACCATGTTTGGCACACGTGCTCAATTTGGTCGTGCAGAGCTTTCTGAGGGACTATCCGGATCTTGATGCACTGCTGCACAAGGTTCGCCTAGAGTGTGCTCACTTGCGGCGTTCCAGCATGGCAAGATCGCGCATTGCATCTCTGCAACGCCGATTCCGCCTGCCAGAACATTGCATCATATGTGACCTCCCCACCAGGTGGAATTCAACGTTACATATGTTGGAGCGGTTGTGTGAGCAGCAGGCAGCAGTAATGGAGTACCAGCTGCATCAGGCGCAAACAAGTCGCACTGTGCGCCGGACACACTTCACCACCACTGAGTGGGCCACTATGAGGGACATCTGCCAAGTTTTGCGTGCCTTCGATGACTCCACGCGGATGGCCAGTGCAGATGATGCACTAATCAGCATGACTGTCCCCCTCATCTGTCTGCTTCAAAAAACCTTACAAGCACTAAGTGAGGAGGTTTTTGAAGAGGTCGAGGATGAGCAGTCAGAAATGCCATCTGCTTCTGGCAAGTCTGCGCAACGTGCTTCCACACAAAGGCCCAGGCAGGGGACACTTAGTGAGGAGGATGACGAGGAGTCAATGGAGGAGGAGGAACACATCTCTCCAGAGGAGGGAGGTACACAAGGCTCTAGTAGTCAGTGTGTACAGCGAGGGTGGGGTGATGCTGAGCAGGCAGAGATGCTGCCTCAAGCTGGGGACAGCGTTTCCGGCCCAGTTGGCAGTCTGCAGCACATGGTTGATTTCATGCTGCAGTGCTTGTTAAATGACCGCCGCATCGCCAACATTCTCCACACAGCTGATTATTGGATGTACACCCTCCTAGATCCTCACTACCGGGACAACTTACAAAGCCTCATACCACAGTTGAACCGGGAGCGAAAAATGCGGGAGTACCAAGAAACACTTGTGCAGGCCATCATGTTCTCCATTCCCCCCACAAGTGTTGCTGGTAGTGCTTTTCAAAGCAGCCATGTGTGTAGAGGCAGTGGAGGAAGCTCTGCACAAAGAGGTAGCAGAGGCAGTGCTGCAGGACAAGGCAAGGCCAGTATGGCCCAAATGTGGAAAAGTTTTGTGGGACCGCCACAAACGGCTACACCATCACAGACGGCTCCAGTCAGCAGGAGGCAACGTTTCCATCAGATGGTGACAGACTACTTGTCGTGCCCTGTTAGTGTTCTCCCAGACGGCTCTTCCCCGTTCAAGTATTGGGTCTCTAAGCTGGATACATGGCCAGAGCTTAGCCAGTATGCATTGGAGGTGCTGGCTTGCCCTGCTGCCAGTGTATTATCGGAACGTGTCTTTAGTGCTGCAGGTGGTGTGGTAACAGACCGTCGCACGCGACTATCCGCCGATAATGTTGACCGGCTTACTTTTGTGAAAATGAACAAGGCCTGGATCTCACCTGAATTTGCCAGTCCTCTTCCAGAATAAATAATTGGCTGGCAACAGGATCCAGGTCTCCTGTTGTGTTCATGTTTCTATGACCTGAACTTTATTTCCTGGGCTACAGCAACGCCCGTTGTTGCTCAGAAGTGCTGTCCACACAGACAAAACACTCGCTCATGTGTAAGTGGGGTTCGGTAACGTCAGCTGATCCCCTGCTGTGTGTATGGCAAAGTGTCCTGCTCCCTCCACAGTCAAACAACCTCAGATTTACACCTGGCTCCAAGTAGGCCTCGGCCTACTACCTGATTTTCCCTGGGCTCCGACACCGCCAGTTGGTGCTCAGAAGTGCTGTCCGCACAGACAAAACACTCGCTCATGTGTAAGTGGGGTTCGGTAACGACAGCTGATCCCCTGCTGTGTGTACGGCAAACTCTCCTGCTGCCTACAACTTCTGACTACCTCTGATTTAATATGTTCTCTGATTTGCCCTCTGTCTCCACTCTGTTTTGAGTATTTCCTCCGGCCTACAACACCGCCTGTTTCTGCTCTCAAGTGCCGTCTGCACAATCCACACTTGTTCCTGTGGTACCTGGGTCCTGTAACATCTGCTCATCTCCAGAGTTGAGCACGGCAATATCTCCTGCTTTGTCTACATTCCCACTACTTGTAGTGGAAATGTGGACAGAGCAGGAGACATTGCCTGACTCACCACTAGGGAGAAGCTGCTGTTACAGAACCCCAGTAACACAGGAACAAGTGTGGGTTGTGCAGACGGCATTTCAGAGCAGCAACTGGCGTGGTTGGAAGCCAGAGGAAATACTCGAAACAGAGTGAAGACAGAGGCCTAATTGGAGTACGTTGACAGTTAGTAGTAGTCTAGAAACAATCGCAAACTGCCACCAAGTAGGCCTCGGCCTACTACCTGATTTTCCCTGGGCTCCGACACCGCCAGTTGGTGCTCAGAAGTGCTGTCCGCACAGACAAAACACTCGCTCATGTGTAAGTGGGGTTCGGTAACGTCAGCTGATCCCCTGCTGTGTGTATGGCAAAGTGTCCTGCTCCCTCCACAGTCAAACAACTTCAGATTTACACCTGGCTCAAAGTAGGCCTCGGCCTACTACCTGATTTTCCCTGAGCTCCGACACCGCCAGTTGGTGCTCAGAAGTGCTGTCCACACAGAAAAAAACACTCGTTCATGTGAAAGTGGGGTTCGGTAACGTCAGCTGATCCCCTGCTGTGTGGAGGGCAAAGTGCTGCTGCCTCCAAATTGTAACTACTTCAGATTTAAACATTCTCTGATTTGGCCTCTGTCTCCACTCTGTCTCTAGTATTTCCCCTGACCTCCAGCACCGCCAGTTCCTGCTCACAGTTGCCGTCCGCGCATTCCACACTTGTTCCTGTGTTTCTGGTGTTCTGTTACGTGAGCAGATCCCCCAATGTGTGTCCACCACTGTCTCCTGCGCTGTCCAACTTCCCACTGCAAGCGGTGGGAATGTGGACAGAGCAGGATACAGTGGCAGACACACATCAGGGTATCTGCTGACATTACAGAACCCCAGTAACAAAGGAACACGTGTGGATTGGGCAGACGGCCGCAGTACGCATAAACTGGCGGTGTTGGTGGTCACGTGAAATCCTGGAAACAAAGTGGAGACAGATGCCTAATTGGAGCACGTTGACAGTCTGTTGTAGCCTACAAACAATCTAAAACTGCCACCAAGTAGGCCTCGGCCTACACCATAATTGTCCCTGGGCTCCAACAACGCCAGTTGGTGCTCGGAAGTGCTGTCCACACAGAAAAAAACACTCGTTCATGTGAAAGTGGGGGTCGGTAACGTCAGCTGATCCCCTGCTGTGTGGAGGGCAAAGTGCTGCTGCCTCCAAATTGTAACTACTTCAGATTTAAACATTCTCTGATTTGGCCTCTGTCTCCACTCTGTCTCTAGTATTTCCCCTGACCTCCTGCACCGCCAGTTCCTGCTCACAGTTGCCGTCCGCGCATTCCACACTTGTTCCTGTGTTTCTGGTGTTCTGTTACGTGAGCAGATCCCCCTATATGTGTCCACCACTGTCTCCTGCGCTGTCCAACTTCCCACTGCAAGCGGTGGGAATGTGGACAGAGCAGGATACAGTGGCAGACACACATCAAGGGATCTGCTGACATTACAGAACCCCAGTAACACAGGAACACGTGTGGATTGGGCAGACGGCCGCAGTACGCATAAACTGGCGGTGTTGGTGGTCACGTGAAATCCTGGAAACAGAGTGGAGACAGATGCCTAAATGGAGCACGTTGACAGTCTGTTGTAGCCTACAAACAATCTAAAACTGCGACCAAGTAGGCCTCGGTCTACACCATAATTGTCCCTGGGCTCCAACAACGCCAGATGGTGCTCGGAAGTGCTGTCCACACAGAAAAACACACTTGTTCATGTGAAAGTGGGGTTCGGTAATGTCTGCTGATCCCCTGCTGTGTGGAGGGCAAACTGCTGCTGCCTCCAAATTCAAACAACGTCTTATCTTAAACTGCCTCCAAGTAGGCCTCAGCCTACAAAATGACTATCCCTGGGCTCCAACATCGTCAGTTGTTGCTCGGAAGTGCTGTCCACACAGAAAAACACACTCGTTCATGTGAAAGTGGGGTTCGGTAACGTCAGCTTATCCCCTGCTGCGTGGAGGGTAAAGTGTCCTGCTCCCTCCAAAGTCAAAATACCTCAGCTTTACACCTGGCTCCTAGTAGGCCTCGGCCTGCACCATGATTGTCCCTGGGTTCCAACAACCCTAGTTGGTGCTCGGAAGTGCTGTCCACACAGAAAAACACACTCGTTCATGTGAAAGTGGGGTTCGGTAACGTCAGCTGATCCCCTGCTGTGTGGAGGGCAAACTGCTGCTGCCTCCAAATTGTAACTACTTCAGATTTAAACATTCTCTGATTTGGCCTCTGTCTCCACTCTGTCTCTAGTATTTCCCCTGACCTCCAACACCGCCAGTTCCTGCTCACAGTTGCCGTCCACGCATTCCACACGTGTTCCTGTGTTACTGGAGTTCTGTAACGTCAGCAGATCCCCCAATATGTGTCCGCCACTGTCTCCTGCGCTGTCCACCTTCCCACTGCAAGCAGTGGGAAGGTGGACAGAGCAGGAGACAGTGGCAGACACACATCAGGGGATCTGCTGACATTACAGAATCCCAGTAACACAGGAACACGTGTGGATTGGGCAGACGGCTGCTGTAAGCATAAACTGGCGGTGTTGGTGGTCACGTGAAATCCTGGAAACAGAGTGGAGACAGATGCCTAATTGGAGCACATTGACAGTCTGTTGTAGCCTACAAACAATCTAAAACTACCACCAAGTAGGCCTCGGCCTACACCATGATTGTCCCTGGGCTCCAACAACGCCAGTTGGTGCTCGGCAGTGTCTTTGGCACGGGGACTCCCTGTTGCCCAGCCTGGTTCCAGCACGCCTGCTGTTTCCGGGTAGTGTCAAGGTCACTATGCCACCAATCCGTTGTCCTATCGTCTTGCGGCCGGGTTAGCCGACTCTACGGTGCCTGCAGTTTAGGTGACTCCTATGTGGCCTGCGGGAACTGGCACTGAAGGCTGGATCCATAGTGCCAATGGGACATGGACCCCCTGTAGGACTGTGGGTTTCGGTAACTGCGGCCGGCTTGCGGCCTGGCTACTTTGCTTTGAATGGGTACCTTCTGCTACCCACCCGGGTTCCAGCACTGTCTGCTGGTTCTCGCCAGAGCCTTTGGCCTAGGTGCCTCCATCTCGGTATCCGAGGTCCAGCACCGTCAGCTGGTCCTTGGTAGTGCTTTCTAGCACAGGTACCTCCTGCCTAGTAACCATGGTCCAGCACCGTCAGCTGTTCCTCGGTAGTGCCATTGGCTCTTGTATCTTTTGCTACCCATCTGGGTTCCAGCACCGTCAGCTGGTTCTCGGCAGTGTCTTTGGCACGGGTACTCCCTGTTGCCCAGCCTGGTTCCAGCACGCCTGCTGTTTCCGGGTAGTGTCAAGGTCACTATGCCACCAATCCGTTGTCCTGTCGACTTGCGGCCGGGTTAGCCGACTCTATGGTGCCTGCAGTTTAGGTGACTCCTATGTGGGCTGCGGGAACTGGCACTGAAGGCTGGATCCGTAGTGCCAATGGGACATGGACCCCCTGTAGGACTGTGGGTTTCGGTAACTGCGGCCGGCTTGCGGCCTGGCTACTTTGCTTTGAATGGGTACCTTCTGCTACCCACCCGGGTTCCAGCACTGTCAGCTGGTTCTCGCCAGAGCCTTTGGCCTAGGTGCCTCCATCTCGGTATCCGAAGTCCAGCACCGTCAGCTGGTCCTTGGTAGTGCTTTTTAGCACAGGTACCTTCTGCTTAGTAACCGTGGTCCAGCACCGTCAGTTGGTCATCGGTAGTGCCATTGGCTCTTGTTCCTTCTGCTACCCATCCGGGTGCCAGCACTGTCTGCTGGTTCTCGCCACAGCCTTTGGCCTAGGTGCCTCTATCTCGGTATCCGAGGTCCAGCACCGTCAGCTGGTCCTTGGTAGTGCTTTTTAGCACAGGTACCTTCTGCTTAGTAACCGTGGTCCAGCACCGTCAGTTGGTCCTCGGTAGTGCCATTGGCTCTTGTTCCTTCTGCTACCCATCCGGGTGCCAGCACTGTCTGCTGGTTCTCGCCACAGCCTTTGGCCTAGGTGCCTCCATCTCGGTATCCGAGGTCCAGCACCATCAGCTGGTCCTTGGTAGTGCTTTTTAGCACAGGTACCTTCTGCTTAGTAACCGTGGTCCAGCACCGTCAGTTGGTCCTCAGAAGTGCCATTGGCTCTTGTTCCTTCTGCTACCCATCCGGGTGCCAGCACTGTCTGCTGGTTCTAGCCAGTTTCTCAGCCTTCTTGTACCTTCTGCTACATTTCCAAGATCAAGCTTTTTGAAATTGTCTTTGGTAATCCTTATTGATCTCCATGACGACGACCCTGATGACGACGACCCTGAAGACCACACCAAAGAAGACCAGAAATATGACCCTAAATAATAAGACCAAGAGTACAAAGAACATGAAGACAACCACCAAGATACAGAACAAAAGACAGAAGAACAAGAAGCAGAAGAAGCAAAAGCAGAAGAACAGAAAGCAGAAGAACATTAAGCATAAGACTAATAATCAGCATAGAAGAAATCAAAATTATAAGCAGAAGAAGACTAAGCAGTAAATGGGGGTGAGTCCGTTCCTCCTCGTGGTGCCCCTGGAAAATGCCTGCTGCTGCCGGCCAAACTGAACGCAGACAAATCCTGTTGTAAATCTTTAGTGACAGGCAGAACGTAAGGTGTAATCTTATAACTTTTATAGATAAGTACTACAGGAATGCCTGTCACCATAAGAAAATGAAGACAAAGAAGAATAGGAAGAAGATGAAGAAATAGCATATTAAAATTGATAATAGCTGAATAAGAAGAATATGAAGAATAGAAAAAAAAATTAATGGGAAGAAGATGAAGAAGAAGAAGATGATGATGAATAAGGTGAAGAAAAAGTTGATGAAAAAAATGCTACTGCTGCGGATCATGAAGGAGAAAGTGTGGGAGAAGTACAAAAGAACGTGAAGAGCATGGAAGTTGTGAAACATACATATCTGACAAAATATAAAAAAGGTTAACATAGTCAATATCTTTTTAACTCCGAACGTACTGAAAAAAAAAATTGGAATTAATGCTATGCCATGTGATTTGAATAAACCACTATGCTTTTAATGTCTCCTCCACCTCCCACAATACATTCTACATGATTCTTATTTGTTTTCAATTATGTAGAATTAGCCAACAAGGAAATAAAGGGCTTTTTTTAATTCCGATACCGGAATGGGACTTCCGGTATCGGAATCGGCGATACCCGATATTTTTTTTCGTATCGGGCGATACCATCTGATACGATATTTTTGGGTATCGAACGGTATCGCTAAACACTAGTTATGTACCATAAAGTTACATTAATTTTTGGGTTTTGGTATACAATTGTGGTTATACTCTCAAGTGAGAGATTGCAATTTATACATTCATACACTTGTGTTTACTCTCGGTGAGAGTTTTTAAGGGAATTTAAAGACATGCAAACACAAAGTGGGTATACACAGTAATTACACACCTTAAATCACTGTGGTTACACTCTCGGTGAGAGTTTTTCAGGGAATTCAAACACATGCAAACACAAAGTGTGGGTATACACAGCAATTACACACCTTCAATCACTGTGGTTACACTCTCGGTGAGAGTTTTTCAGGGAATTCAAACACATGCAAACACACAGTGTGGGTATACACAGGAATTACACACCTGAAATCAGTGTGATTACACTCTCAGTGAGAGACTGTAAGGGAATTTACACATGCAAATACTTAAAACTGTGCGTATACTGAGTTTCAGGGAATTACACACATTACATACCAAAGAAGATTTATTTTTTTATGCTATTTAAATTTTTTTTTCACTTTCATATCATATCAGGAAGGACCGCACACCCGCCAGTCCTCAGGAAACCCATCAGGCTGCATCCAACCCACCAGGCCGCAGCAGACCCACACAGAAGAGTGGAATTTTCTCAGTAAGCATAAAGACCTGAAAGCTTGTGATATCCTTTGTATAGTAGCTTAACAAGTGTCTTTATAATTGCAGATCACTTCAGGAAGGCCCACACCCCCGCCAGTCCGCAGGATACCCACCAGGCCGCAGCAGCAGACCCACACAGAAGAGTGGAATTTTCTCAGTAAGTATAAAGGCCTGAAAGCTTGTGAATTCCTTTGTATAGTAGCTTAACAAGTGTCTTTATACTTGCAGATCACTTCAGGAAGGACCACAGATCCGCAGCAGCAGCCACACCGCAGCTGACCCGCAAGCCAGACAGCAGGAAAGTCTTCTCCTGAAAGCTCCCTCTCACATCATCAGCGAACTGAGGTAAATAATTTTTTTTTTTTTTAACTCTTATTTACTTTTTTTTTAAACCCTATATCCATGTATTATATTTTCACAGGAAGCTGATTCAGAGGTGCTTCCAGGAGGAGACATGCAGGGTGGAGAGACACAAGGAGGGGGCGCGCAGAGTGTAAGTTTAGCACATACAGACATACATAAATAATGCTACACCCAACACAAACATTCATCACAGCGCACACACAATAACTACGAATCCATCCAAACCAAATTTTTTTTTTTTTTTTTTTTTTTTTACAGTCTTCACAATCTGGTGCCCGCACTTGAGCGACTCCCAGGACATCCCAGGGTCGTCGAGGTGATGCCTCTGGTGGTCGGCAAACGGTAAGTAACCCTATTTGGCTATTTGAGTAATGAACATCATGTGTTTTGAATTGAATGTAATTTTTTTTTTTTTTTGGTATTTTTTTTCTTCACAGGTTTCACAGCGTGCTCCCCAGAGACCAGTCGAAGAGGGTCTCATAATCGAGACGGACGGCCTCATCCATGAGGTTGAAACACGGGAGCCGCTGTGGAACATGGGCAACCGTTTGCATGCCGACCAACCGACGGCTCTGGGATGAAGTGTGTTCTGCGGTTATAGAGAACTGGGAGGAGCTCAATGTGAGGGCCAGGGATTTAGTGCGTAAGTATTACAAATTCAGTAACTTATATTCCAGCATGTGAAGTGTTGAATACTAAACACTTTTTTTTTTTCTTCACAGGTGACAGGGTTATCACATGGTGGCGGTCGCTCAGGGATCGCTTCAAGAGGGACTTCAACAAGGAGATGCAGGCCCCGAGTGGATCGGGAGGACACCGGGGAACCCAGTATAAGAACTACAGAGCCCTGAGGTTCCTCCAGTCGACTATGGTGTCCAGAAGGTAAATATTCCACAAACCATTTCTGTTGTACAAATGTTTACATGTTTAACCAATTTTTTTTTCAGCACAGTTACATTAAATATCAATATCTTTAATATATTTTTTTTTCTCTTTTTTTAGCACCATCTGCAGCACTCGAGAGCCTGCATCAGAGTTGCCTCCCTCTGGAGTGATCCCTTGTGAGACCGCCCCCGGTGACCACATCGAAGTATCCGACCCCTCTCTACCTTCCCTCTTGTCTCGTCCCTCTATCCCCTCCACCAGCACTGGAGCAGCAGGGCAGACTTCATCACATGAACTGCTGGTGACAACTTGTACCCTGTTCCCCACCCCTCAGACACTGCCGCAACATCTCGACCAACTTTTGGCTCTGGTCGGCAGCGTCTGAGGAGTCAGGAAAGGATGACCTTGTCTGACTGTTTGAGTCTGAACTCATCTGTCCAGCATGGTTTCCAGATATATGGACAACAGTTATCTTCTGGGTTGACCTTGCTCAATCAAAGTATCATGGACCTCAGAAGGTATATGGAACAGATGAATTTAGAATCAAACCAGACGCCGAGACATATTTTTTTTCAATCCGTTGTCCGGCAAATGGAAGGTTTAAGTACTCACCAACAGATGCGTGTGATGCAAGCCTGTCACAATGCTCTAGTGGAAGTATTGTCCAAAGCATCCCAACCTCCCCCTGTCCATCCTCCCCCTGTCCATCCTCCCCCCTGTCCATCCTCCCTCTGTCCATCCTTCCCCTGTCCATCCTTCCCCCGTCCATCCTTCCACCACCATCCATCATACAGCCGTCCCTCCTCCTACCATTCTCTCTCATTTCTCTAGTTCCCCATTCCATTCTTCCCAGTACCTTCCTTCCCCATTGCATTATACCCCAATGCCCTCACCATACCCACCCCCACATATACCTTCAATGTACCCACAAACCTTATCTGTCCATCCACTCCTGTCCCAACCACATGATTTCAACCCCCTTTCCACTTCTGATCCTCACCAACTCCCTTCACAGTCCTCTACCCCCCCTCGATGTGGTCAACCCTGTTAACCCCTCTGATACTATCTCCACCCAACAGTACCAGCATTTATAATGTTTTAAATTTTGCTTTTTTTCTAAAAAAAAAAAAAAAAAAAAAAGTGTAAAATGTATACCAAAAAAAAAGTTTTACAAAATTTAACAAGAAAAAGTTAAATATATACCAAAAAAAAACAAAGTTTAAAAAAAAAAAAATAACTTTGAAAAATTCACTAATAAACAATGTTTTTTTTTTTCAAAGAACTTTATTGTGTAGTTTCTTTTTTGTTCTTTATTTCTTGGGAATGGTTCAAAGTACACCGGTGGTGTAAAAGGTAAACAAAACACAACACTTGGTAGCACAACACTTGGTAACATTTCACAGTACACCGGTGGTGTACAAGGTAAAAAAAAACAACACTTGGTAAAACCCAACACTTGGTATCATTTCACAGTGTAAAAGTTTAAAAAAAAACAACACTTGGTAACACAATGCTTGGTAAAACCCAACACTTGGTATCATTTCACAGTGTAAAAGTTTAAAAAAAAAAACACTTGGTAACACAATGCTTGGTAAAACAACACTTGGTATCATTTCACAGTGTAAAAGTTTAAAAAAAAACAACACTTGGTAACACAATGCTTGGTAAAACCAAACACTTGGTATCATTTCACAGTGTAAAAGTTTAAAAAAAAAACAACACTTGGTAACACAACTCTTGGTAACACAATGCTTGGTAACCCAACACTTGGTATCATTTCACAGTGTAAAAGTTGAAAAAAAAACCAACACTTGGTAACACAACGCTTGATATAACCCAACACTTGGTATCATTTCACAGTGTAAAAGTTTAAAAAAAAACAACACTTGGTAACACAATGCTTGGTAAAACAACACTTGGTATCATTTCACAGTGTAAAAGTTTAAAAAAAAACAACACTTGGTAACACAATGCTTGGTAAAACCAAACACTTGGTATCATTTCACAGTGTAAAAGTTTAAAAAAAAAACAACACTTGGTAACACAACTCTTGGTAACACAATGCTTGGTAACCCAACACTTGGTATCATTTCACAGTGTAAAAGTTGAAAAAAAAACCAACACTTGGTAACACAACGCTTGGTATAACCCAACACTTGGCAACATTTCACAGTACACCGGTGTTGCAAAATGTAAAAAAAACACAACACTTAGTACCCACAATTCGTATTTTAAAAAAAAAAATTAGACCATTTCATCTTGCCAGTCAAGTTTTCCCTCTGGTGTCAGAAAATAATCTGCAAAAGTGTCCCTCATTCTTGCCACTGGCCCAGTACTCCTAACAGTTGGTTGCTGATAATCCCACAAGGTGGTTTCAGAAAGATTTTCTTCTATGGAAACAGGTTCCTTTGAAAGTACAAAGTTGGGCAGGATGACACACGCCTTCACCACCTCATCCACAGTCTCTGTTTTCATTTTTATGGCCGTTAACAGGACTCTCCATTTGACAGTTAAAATGCCAAATGCACACTCCACCACTCTTCGCGCTCTGGTCAATCGATAGTTATATATTTTTTTGCAGTGTGTCAATCCACGACTACCATATGGCTTGAGTAGGTGTTTGGAAAGCTGAAAAGCGTCATCACCAACGCACACAAATGACATTGGTGGGCCTGTTGTTCCAGGGAGTGGTCTTGGAGGTGGGAAGTCAAAATTGTCTCCATACAAACGACGGCCCATTGCAGACGTCTTGAAGACCTGAGAGTCATTTGAACGCCCATACGCACCAATGTCCACGGCAATAAATTTGCAGTTGGCATCTGCAATGGCCATAAGTACAACGGAGAAGAATTTCTTGTAATTGTAAAATTCAGATCCAGATCCGATGGGTTTCACAATCCTGATATGCTTCCCATCCACGGCACCAATGCAATTTGGAAACTGGCAGATTTGTTGAAACTTGTCGGCAATCTCCAGCCACCTCTCCTGTGTTGGCTCTGGGATGTATTCCTCGTGTAGAGAATCCCACAATGCCAGACAGGTCTGTTGGATAATTCCAGAAATAGTTGAAATCCCAATCCGGAACTGGTAATGGAGGGAGGTGAATGATTCTCCAGTTGCCAGGAATCTGGTAAAAAAAGGGAAAAAAGTAAAATTAATACAAACCACAAGCCATAACATAACAATAAAAGCATGCAGAATCTGAAACATTTTAAAAAGTAGATAACTTACCGAAGGGTCACCATCAAACGCTCCGCCGGTGATATAGAAAACCGCATGTAGGTGTCCTTTCTCCGGATTTATTCTCCAACACACTCCACCAATAGCTCAAACAAGTCCTGCCTCATGCGCACGTAGTTGAAGAACTTGTCCGGATTATCCTTCAATTCCAGGTATAGTGTACAAAACACACCACGGGTAAACCTCTGCGCATTAATTGGATGAATCCACTGCCGTCGTCTCCTCTGACGCAGGATTTGCAGTCTTCTTTTCTCCCTCTGGACAGCAATAGTTGCCAACCGATTGCAGTGAAGATCAAATTCCACACAGAAGCTGTCAATGCTCGCAATAACTCCTTCCATACTTGCACTAACTGCTTCCATCGCTGCCACTAGCTCTAAAACCTTTCAAAGATTTTGTATAATAACACCCTAGATATAGTTGTCCCTAGTTTCCAGTATCCAATCACATTTGGGAGCATTTTCCAAGAGCCAGTCATATTTGGGAGCATCCCATTTTGGAGGAGTGGAAAAATGAATCCGCCAGAAAACGGATCCAACAGATGGGAAAAACGGATGCCAGCGGATGGAACGGATCCGTTTTTTGACGGATCCGTACAAAAATCAGTATAGAGGATCCGTAAAAAAACGGATCCGTACCATCAGCTGGCATCTGTTTTTACACAATTTTTGCGGATCCGCCATTTTCACTTTTTGGCAGATTTTGACTGATTTGAAAAAACTGAAGTGTGAAACAGGCCTTAGCCATATTTCTAACATGCGACTATTTTATAATATCACACAAAAAGTCACAAACTCACTCCCTTAAGGGCTGGCATAAACAGCAGAATAACATTTGTAGGGAGATTTTTAATATTCTTAAGATACATTGAATTTCTAAAACATCATGAAAGCGTTA
This sequence comes from Dendrobates tinctorius, assembly GCF_039654945.1. Taxonomy (NCBI): domain Eukaryota; kingdom Metazoa; phylum Chordata; class Amphibia; order Anura; family Dendrobatidae; genus Dendrobates; species Dendrobates tinctorius. The sequence goes on along the minus strand of NW_027361738.1, from coordinate 21,830,178 downwards.
GAGCGAAATTAGATGCAAATAACCGCAATGTAACTGTAAGGAAATGGACCGGGCTAGGGTGGCTTCTTGTGTGCTGGAACTGTCGGGGCTGTCACCATTGATGCTGGGGGAAGGACTTTCTGACCAGAGCAGGCCTTTGCACCTGTCTGTAGGGGGCGAAGTGGACATAAAAAGGGCTGAGCACGCAAAAATGGGGCTTCTGGCAGGAAGACAGTATACACGCAAGGAGAAGGTTGACTTCGTCTTCGCTTTTCCACGCCAACCAGCAGGCCTACTCGGTGGCCTGTCCTCCCCTGCACGCGCAACCTGTGCACAGACAGAGCTGAGTACCTTGCAGACTCCTGAACCCAGTCAGCACCCCTCACAGTGACTGACAAGCTTCACAGTACTGACCTTGCATTACACATGAATAAGACCGGTTAGGTTGAAACGCGTTGGTTATACCACCTGAGACACCACTTGCTACTATGTCCATCTATTCTATATATTTTTGAGTTTACTTTTTATTTTTTCGAAAAAAAAATTTTCAATAATTATTTGCATTTTAAACATTCATCCAGTGCTGGAGATTCTTTCCTCATGTTTTTGCCTTTGACAACGCCGTGATCCAGGCGGCTCCGTGCGCATGGAAGGAATGGACAGATACTGAAGACTGGGTGAGCTGACCTTTCCCTTTTCCTTTTTCCTGTCATATGTACCTTCAAATTAAGGCTTCTCCTCCAATATGGAGGTGCCTGAGCTACGTTGTTAGTTTGCTAGTTGGCAGGTTCCCCAGGTCTGCCTGTCTGCATGTCTACCCTCTACACATTAGCTCTTACCTGTCTGTGCCCATCTGCTCATACCTGTCTGTGCTCTTCTGTCCATCAGAAGGTCCAAATCGCACCTGCCTGTCCATCTGTCTAACACACGGTCCAGCCTGCACCTGCCAGTGCTTTTCTTTTCCTCAGCCGGTCCCATCTGCACCCATGGTTCCAGAGTCCCTACAGTGCCTGCCTGCATTCTTCATCCCTCTTTTGGACCATAGCAGCTTACCTACTGTAGCGGGTCAGCCATGGAGTAGCTCCTGTTGCCACCTCTTTGTCCCTTCTTGGGTCGCAGTTGTCGCCTGCTGCCACTTGTCTGAGTAGTGATTTGGTAGACCACCTAGTTACGCCCCTGCAGGCTTTCAGAGGGATACGGCATAGTGGTTCCACCACCTTGCCCGTTACATTCTCCATCTGCTGGGTTGGCTGTAGTGGAAGAGGTGTCAGTCCCCTCTACACTATTTCTACGCTATTGCAATTGATGCCACTTTGTTGGTGTCTGCCACTTTGTAAATGTGTAGACATCTGGTTGGGTCTCCTTCATGCGTGTTGCCTGTAGCAGTAGGTCTCCAAGACCATCAGGCCTCCACTTCTTTGGAGTCAACTACCCGTGTTATCATCCCTAGATTTTTCTGAAAATAGTAGTGTACAAAATTTATATGATCTTTGTGCCACCTGAGTGTGGCTGAGCATGAAAGCAGGTTGAGTTGTTGCATGTAGTATCAGGGCTCCCAGCATAGGAGGCCTATACCGATCCCTCACCTACCTTGTCTTACTGTGACGTTCAATTGAAAGCTGTAAATGCTGGCCCAGACCCTGATACCTCATGCATGACTTATTGCTGCAGTGCCATGCTACAATTTGTACTGTGGATGAATTGAGGTCACTTTCCTGGTGTCTCCCCATAATTTGATGTGTTTTGGCAGCTTTTGGAGCCATTATAAGGTGTCGTGCATGTGTTTGCTTTTGCCTCCCATTTCCTTGAATGGCATTCGGTTATGTTCGGTGAATATTCGACGAATAAATTAGCAAATATTGCAAATTCGGCGATCGTAATCTGAACCGTACATTGAAAGATTCACTGATCTCTAGTGGGGAGCTGAAACCTGCAGTCTATAGAAGGCACCTTTCAAACCTGACACAGCTGGAGTAGTTTTCTCACAACGAGTGGCCAAAATATCTGTGGACAGGTGCAGAAGTTTATTTGAGAGTTACATAAATCGTTTGTTTTCAATAATTGCTTCAAAAGGTTGTGCATCAAGATATTAAGTTAAAGTTCTCATCAGTTTTGTCCAGGTCAATTTCTTTTTTTTTCTGTTAAACCAAATGTAAAAGCAATATCTGATTTACCAAAAGTACTGAACTGCTGCGCTATAAGCATACACCAGGTAGCAACCGATAGTAAATAGAGAATATACACATGATTGAAATTCACTTACTCTTGAACACAGTAGTTGCCTCGAGGGTTCGGTGTTGAATAACCTCCATACAGTAAGCGGAGAGCCCTGGGAGTGTCCTCCCATTGCTGAGGCTCCCCTCGTTTGTGCGGAGATGCAGGAGGTAAGTGTGGTGCCCCTGAGGCTCAGTCGCCACAGAGGTACTGCACCTTCTCCTAAGGTGTGGTGCCCCACCTTCCAGGTAAGGTGGGAACTCCTTACCACGCTCCAACACTCGCACCCCACACAACAGGGTAGTTCAGCAAAGCCACATTGTGGCTCTTGCTTAGAGTGTAGCAGAGCACCTTTGGTGGCTCCCTGCTGGGAACACGAAACGTGCTGGGAGGTGGGTGGAGTTAGAATACATAAAAGAGTGGAAAGGTTTAGGATTTAGGTCAGTCAGTCAGTCGGTGAGTGAGCAGTCACTCAGAGAGGAGTGAGGAAAGAAGATCCCTGAGAGAGTTGGAGGAAGGAGTGCTGCAGCAGACCTGAGTGACCTGGGTCTGCTGGCACGGGAAAGGAAAGAAGGAGAAAGACATTGAACTGAAGCCTGAGCTTCCATAGGAAAGAAAGACAAGTACAGAACGTAGGAGAATAAGAGAACACAGAGGACGTGGGTTAGAGGAAGAACCCCGCCTAGAAGTTCTAAGCGCAAGGCTGGGGCCCTGTCCCCGAGGTTGTATGGACACTAATGGTTCTGCAGCAGACACCGGTGGAGTAGTGGGCTGTAAATGCACTACTCCCATCTAAGACTTGGGGGCACAACAGCAACACGGATAGAGAGCCGGGACTCAGGAGTAAGGAGTCCCCGAAGCAGGCTACAGCTGCCTGCCATACAAGTAGAGTTCTTGGGAACATCTGTTAGGAGGAACTCCAGTGTAACTCAGTACTAGGAGATCTTCACACTAAAAGGCGCTATAAGAGGAGACGTTTAGAAAGGCACATGTTGGCGGAATGTTGGAAGGGAGCATTCCATCTTGCCTGGAGGTTGGCTGAGTCTCTGACCCGGAGGACATGGCACGGAGGCCGGCACCTGTGTGTACTACAGACTGTGAGTAAAGCTTTGGAACTACAAGCTCTGGTGTCCTCCATTGATTCTTGCACCAACACACCCAGCACTGCTACATCTGGGTACCAGCTTCTACACCGCCTGCGCCTCTCCTCTTCCCCTACATCTACACTGCCCTGGGGCTATAGCTCCACCTGTGGGGAGCTTCACCATCTTGGCTGCAACCCATCACCAGCCCCAGAGGATCTGCAAGCAGCGTCGGCCTAACATCTCCTTTGCCGAACACCACAGGTGGCGTCACAAACTATTCCATCTAACTACATTCCACCATTCACATTTCCCCATTACTTGGGCGCCCAGGGCCACGGTCCGGGTCACTGCTGCTGTGACACATCCCACTGATACTGGCCCGGTACCGAGTACCCCGTGGCCCTGGGAGGATGACCCATAAGCTCCGGCCTGAAGCGCTGCCGTAGCATTAGCTAGGTTGGCAGGTGATGTGGAAAAAGATGATGTCACCTAGTGCTCAATGATAGGGATGTGGTGGGGTTTTGAAATCAAATTTACTTTAGGCTCTATTGCGGTTATTTGCTCCAAATTTATCAAAATGTTGCAGAATGTTTTATAATCTTGACATATAACACTTTTTACTCAACCCACCTACTAGAGTAGAACTGCAATGTTTATAATAATAATCTTTATTTTTATATAGTGCTAACATATTCCGCAACGCTTTACAACTTGCACACATTATTCGGCACTGTCCCCGATGGGGCTCACAATCTAAATTCCCTATCAGTATGTCTTGTGGGAGGAAACCGGAGTACCCGGAGGAAACCCATGCAAACTCTTTGCAGATGTTGTCCTTGGTGGGATTTAAACCAAGGACACCAGCGCTGCAAGGCTGCAGTGCTAACCACTGAGCCACCGTGCCGCCCACACATTTGGTGCAACATATTAAAAAGTCACAATTCATAAATCTGGTGAAGCCTTATTTTCATAGCTCAGCACATCACATATTTGGCATACTGTGTACTGCATCAAAATTAAAAAAATATAAGATTTTGCAACATCAACAATCAATATTACATTTAGGTTCTGCAATCTCTGCTTTGTTAGATAGATGGATTGCAGATGGATACAATGAATTGTTAGAAAGAAGGTTGACACTATTAGAAAGGTGCAGGTGATGAGTGTAGATATTGGGACCCCTCTTGTTCACCACCTCTCTAGGAGTGTCGTGCTTTATACACAGCTTATTTGTAGACATGGTTTGAATAGATTCACAGAACCTAGTCCAACAGTCATATTCTTAATTTGTGGCCACTGGACGAGAGCCCTGAGAACTGCCTTTTTGTCTGACAAGATTCACAGTCTTCTCTTTTGATTAGCTAGCCTTGCCTGTCATCGTTGCAAAGATACACATGCGGTGTCGTACCAAGATACCACAAATGAAGAACCATGGATGCTCCAAGGTAGTCCGACAAACACAGATTCCTGATTAAATTTTTTTACTGATCTTTTTGGAGACGCCCATGATGTTAAATTTGGCACATTTCAGTCTCTGGCCCAATAAAGTGACATTTGTCAAAAACGCATCATATTTAACATGGAAATACCGGCTGAAATTAGAGCTGAAATACCATACATGGAGCAGTTCTAAGATTCTATGATTTTTAATGGAAAAAAATTGCCTTCTATTCAACTTCTGCATCACAATTGTCTGTAAATATGAAATCTTGAAGAAATAAGGAACCATTTTGAGGTATACCCAATTGTTTTGGGAATGTTCTGCTACAACTAGCTGACTACTAGATCTTTTCATTTCTAAATGTGGATCAGTACAGTTGATGTCAGTTCTGCATACACTGTAAAGACTGAAAAACCCATACAGGACTACAGTAAAAGTATTGAATAGCAGTACAGCACTTTCAAGATACAGAGTTTGGCATACCTGTAGGACTCTGATAGACAGTCATTATATTTTTGATAAAAGACATCTTCTTTGTTCAGTGACACCACTGTCCTGATATTTTCAATGACTTCTGTCGACATCTAAAGATCAGGGGAAAAATGTTTAAAATGCACGTAAGGAACAAAAGACATCTTAGCTTATACCCTGTAGGGAGAACATACCCTGCAGGGATTGGTGGCCAAAGGGCTAAATTCTATCCTTGAGGACAGCATAAGTTTTAATAGGCAGACTTGTAGGCTATGCAATACTCCTCTGGGAATTTAAAGGGAAGCTACCATCAGAAAATGAACAATTGTTCTTTAATCATGTTTTTGTGTTACATGTGTTCTTAAAATAAAATTAGCAGTTTTTTTAGATCTCAGTCTTTATTAAGTAAAATGTAAGCTTAGGTTTCCCAAAAATTTTAAATGTCACGGGTCTCGGAAAATGAACATGGTATATAAAAAAACCCCAAAACAATTGTGGAATTGCACTTTTTTTGCAATTTCAATGTACTCTTTACAAACTTCTGGTGCATTACTTGATAAAATGAATAATACCATTCAAAAGTACAACTGGTCCTGCAAAAAACAAGCCTTCATAAGTTTATGTGGGCGGAAAACTAAAAAACGTAGGGCTCTTGGAAAAAGGAGAGAAAAAAACTAACATTTAAAAATTTTGGGATATGGGGCTCATTTTTTGCACCCTGAGCTGACATTTTTATTGATACTAGTTTGGGGTAGATACAATGTTTTGATCACTCCTTATTGCATTTTATTGCAATGTTGCAACTGCCAAAAAATGTACCTTATTTTGTGGACTATAAGACTAGAAATTTTGGGATGAAAATAGAATTTTTTAAATAAATAATATGGTGTTGCGACTTATAGTCCAGTTTTACTGTAGCTTACTGTGGGGGCAGCAGCAGTAGAGTGGGGTCACAGGAGGCAGAGTCGCTGCTGGAAGAAGCCGATAGCGGCAGCAGGAGTGGCGCGATGCTGCAGTCCCTGGGATGGGAGGAGGAAGTTTTTACAGCAGTGGGAGGCTGTGGGCCTTGGGCTTTTATAAGATGTTGGTGGTGCTCATAATCCCCTGCTCATTGATTTCCCTGAGGTGGGCTTCGGGAAAATGGTGACGCATGTGCAGATTGAGATCTCAGAATACAAGAAATCAATAGGCAGGGGACTACTCTCGCCACCGGCATCTTATCAAGACCTAGGGACTGCAGCCTCGCACTGCTGGGTCACCCCCTCCTCCCAGCACAGGGTCTGCAGCATCGCCCCACTCCTGCCTCCTGTGACTCTGCTCCACCATGCCGCCAACCCCCCTGCGGTAAGGTACCTTTGAATTATAAGATTCACACCCATTTTTCCCCACTTTTGGGGAAAAAAAGTGTGTCTTATAATATGAAAAACTAGATTATGGCCCGATGCTATCGCATCGGGAGGATGCGATAGCATCACACCTCTTGCTATGTTAACCCTCAACACACACACTCCTCAACACACACTCCTCTCACCTTTCACCATCTCCACTCACTCTTTCACTCCACATACGACCCCTTCTCTCACTCCGTCTCTCATACTCACGCCGTCATCGCCGCTGCTCCACGATCCCCGACATCTTCCTTCGCCGCCGCGATCCTGGATCCAGACGTTCTCCAGGCCGCCGACATGTTCTTGCGGCGACGCCATCTTGGATTTCGTGAAATCCCGCGATATTCAAGATGGCGTCGCCGCAAGAACATGTCGCCGGCGTGGACGACATCGGGATCCAACATGGCGTCGGCGTAATCTCGCGAGATTTCGCCGACGCCATCTTTTTGGATCCCGAGTCGTCCACGCCAGCGACATGTTCTTGCGGCGACGCCATCTTGAATCTCGCGGGATTTCACGAAATCCAAGATGGCGTCGCCGCAAGAACATGTCGGCAGCCTGGAGAACGTCTGGATCCAGGATCGCGGAGGCGGAGGAAGATGTCGGGGCAGCGACGATGACGGTGTGAGTATGAGAAACTGAGTGAGAGAAAGGAACGTATGTGGAGTGAAAGAGTGAGTGGACGTGAGTGGAGGTGAAAGGTGAGAGGAGTGTGTGTTGAGGCGGTGTGGTGTGTTGAGGGTTAACATGTGCGTGTGTGTGTGGTGACGTCACCGGTTACAACTGGACGGAAGTTGTTACAACCGGAAGCTGCTTAGGGCATTTATTATTATAGATACAGTAATTCTTTGGTTTTAATTTTTTTCTTATTATGCTGCTTACTGATCAGATTAATTTATTTTAGATTTTGATAAACCTGACTTTTAATACAGCAGAAAAAAATGTGTATTTTTTAGATGTTTTATTGCTCATGGAGCAAATGGGGGGTGATTTGAAGTTTTGTATTTTTTATATATTTTTCATATTTTGAAAACTTTTTTTCACTTTTACTGTATTTTTTAGTCCCCTTAGGAGACTTGAAGCTGCAGTCATCTGATTGCTTGCATCATCACTAATGCATAATGAAAATTATGATCTCCTATGAATTTTTATTGGAGTCAATGGGAGGCAAAAGCAAACACATACACAACACATTCAAATGGGCCCAAAAGCTGCCAAAACACATCAAATTAGGTGCAGACACCAGGAAAGTGGCCTCAATCGACTCACAGTATACATTTTAGAATGGCATGGCAGCAATCAGCCATGCATGAGGTATCAGGGTCTGGGCCAGCATTTACAGCTTTGATTTGAACTTCAAATTAAGACGAGGTGGGTAAGCCATCGGTGTAGACCTACTGTGTTGGGAGCCCTGATACCACATGCAACAGCTCAACATGCTTTGATGCTGAGTCACACTCAGGTGGCACAAATATCAAATATCATATTGTAGACTACTAATGTCAGAAAAAAGTAAAGATAGTAAGATGTTAGTTTACTCAAAGGTGGAGGTCTACTGCAACAGGCAACACACATGAATGAGACCCAACCAGGAGTCTACACGTTCCAAATATTAGTGGCAGGCACCAACAAAGTGGCATCAATTTCACCAGAGTAGAAATAGTATAATGGGGAGCGACATCTTTTCCCCTACAGCCAACCCAGCAGATGGAGAGACCCAATCATGAGTCTCCACATTTCCAAAAATTAATGACAGACAATAACAAAGTGGCATCAATTTCACCAGATTAGAAACAGTATAATAGGGACCAACACGTCTTCCACTACAGCTGCCCCAGCAGATGGAGATGCAACCAGGAGTGTTCACATTTCCAGAAATTAGGGGCAGACACCAACAAAATGGCATCAATTTTCGCAGAGTAGAAATAGTATAATAGGGACCAATACGTCTTCAACTGCAGCCAGCCCAGCAGATGGAGATGCAACAAAGAGTGTTCACATTTTCAAAAATTATTGGCAGACACAAACGAAGTGGCATCAATTTCACCAGAATAGAAATAGTACAATAGGTACCGACTTGTCTTCCAATAGAGCTAACCCAGCAGATGGAAATGCAACCAGGGCTACTCACATTTCCAAAAATTAGTGGCAGTCACCAACAAAGTGGCATCAATTTCACCAGAGTAGAAACAGAATAATAGAGACCAACATGTCTTCCACTACAGCCAACCCAGCAGATTGAGACATAACCAGGAGTGTTGACATTTCCAAAAATTAGTGGCAGACACAAGCAAAGTGGCATCAATTTCACCAGAGTAGAAATATTATAATAGGGACTGAAACCTCTTCCACTACAGCCAACCCAGCAGATGGAGACCCAACCAGGACTGTTCATATATCTACAAAGAAGTGTTAACATCTGCAGCAGCAGCAACAGCAGGCACAGAAGCCCTACTAAAGATTAGTGATGAGCAAATTTGTTCAAAAAACGATTGCCAAACATAAATTTGGCATGAATATGGGATATTTGGATTTGTGATCGGAAACACAAGCAAAATTTTATAAAATCTGAAAAAATCGGTAACATTTGGTAAAATGTGCGGGAAAATATTTGTGTTCCCACTAAAGTTTTTTGTGCACTTTGGCTAGGATAGTGGTAGTGTATGATGGGTGTGGGGCACATGCTTGTTGAGGGTAGGGGGGATGGCAGAGCTCCGAGGAGCAGCATGCTTGTTAAAAAAAATTTCTAACTTTATATTTGCACGTTGTGGCTAGCCAATCAGGGTGCAGGAAACATCCATAATGTCCTGGCATAACAGCTTGTTTCATTGGCTGCTGAAATCAAATGTCCCTCATATAAAGAGCTGACATCTTAATTTAGTGCCATTTTGACAATCTAACAGTGCAGTGAAGCTGCTCCTGAGGCTGGGACTGGTTGCTAAGACATTTAAAGGGGTTGTCCGGGCTTTTCACATAATCTCAGTGCATATCTGGGCTGCAGAATGCTGACAATAAGTAATTTACCTTCTGTGGTCAGTTTGCAGCGTTTGCTAGATATCATCTCTTGCTTGTAAGACAAACGTCCAGAGGGGTGTGTTCTGGCATTGAAATGAGAACTGGTCGTTTCCTCCTCAATAGTTTCACTTTCCATAGATCAGTGTTCAGCGTGTGTCTGGGGGAGGAGCAGCTGTGTGGTTCTGCTCTCTGCACTGAGGCTGCTAGAGGGGGAGGATTTGTTACTGTGTGAGGAGGGATAGGCTTGTTCATGTGGTCGGGGAGGGGTTGTTGCTACAGACGGCATGATTTTAGTAGAGTAGGAGGAAACGACCAGTTCTCATTTCAAAACCAGAACACACCCCCCCGGACGATTTTCTTACAAGCAAGAGATGATATCTAGCAAACCCTGCAAACTGGTGACAGAAGGTAAATTACTTATTGTCAGCATTCTGCAGCCCAGATATGCACTGAGATCATGTGAAAAGCCCGGACAACCCCTTTAACTAGTTAAATAACAATGATGAACTTGGCACTCAAATTTGTGAAAAAATTAGTTCCACTATTATTGGCATCCAGATAACATTTAATCTAAACGTTTTCGGTACAACACAGGACCTTCATCAGAGAAGATTTACTGGATGCTGCTTTTGTAGCTATGAGTTCTATATAGCCCTAAAGTATTGTGACATACGTCGCTGTGGAATGGCGCTGCGATGGTGGCCCCTTTAGGCGTGCGGTATGTACATTCCACAGCGACGTATGTCGCAATACTTTAGCGCTATATAGAACTCATAGCTACAAAAGCAGCATCCAGTAAATCTTATGACAATCTCTGATGAAGGTCCTGTGTTGGACCGAAAACATTTAGAATAAATGTTATCTGGATGCCAATAAAAATGGAACTAATTTTTTCACGAATTTGAGTGCCAAGTTCATCATTGTTATTTATATTATGGGCTAGATACCCTACTTGTGCACCTCCTACAGACCTTTTGATTTTTGAGTGCCTTGTTGTTCTCTACTACATTTAACTAGTTATCTAGGTGGTTGTTTCTAAGTCAGATAGTTTAGATAGCTAGGTTCCTGTGTGGCTGTGAAATCAACCTTCCAGCATTTTTTTGGTGCCTTTACTGAGGTCCACAGACAAACACAGCAGGGCACATTTCATAGAAGTGTGTAGTGCTCTGCTTCTATTGTGCTCCATGCAAGAGTAGACCTTTCCAAATCTTATTTTTTCAGCTGCTAAATGTGATACAGCAAGGCATATTTCACCTTGTCATTTAGTGGTCATGACATTATTCTGTGATTTGAACTGTTGGCCTGGAAAAAAAATCATTTTTTGGTCCGTTGCTACCGTGATTCAGTGTGCCATATCTCACCTTATCATTTATTGGTGGTAAAATTCAACTCTCTGTATAGCTCATGCAGATTTAAAAAAAAATGTTTCTGTTGCTAAATGTGATACAGCCCGCCATATCCCATGTTGTAAATTTGTGGCGGTGAAATTGTTCTGTATGTAGAGCTGTCGAACAGTAAAAAAAATTTTTTGGCTATTGCTAACGAGATTCAGCACGCCATCTCCCAAGTTGTAATTTTGTGGCGGTGAAGTTAAGCTCTCTGCGTCTCATACAGATTAAAAAAAAATTCTGCTGCAAACGTGATTCAGCCTGCCATATCTCACATTGTAATTTTGTGGCAGTGACATAGAGCTGTCTGCAGAGCTCATGCACATTACAAAAAAAAATTCTGTTGCTAAACTTGATATATCCCAACATATCCCATGTTGTAATTTTGTAGTGGTGAAATTGTTCTGTGTGTAGAGCTGTTGCATAATAAAATTTTTTTTTTTGGCTGCTGCTAATCTGATTAAGCACCCCATATCCCATGTTGTAATTTTGTGGCGGTGAAATTAAGATGTCTGCATAGCTCATCTAGATTAAAAAAAAAATGTTTTTTCTTGCAAAATCTGATACAGCTCACCATATCCCACGTTGTAATTTTTTGGCGGTGAAATTGTTCTGTGCGTAGAACTGTTGTACAGTTCAAAACTATTTTTTTCTGTTACAAATGTGATACAGCACACCATATCCCACATTGTCATTTAGTAGCAGTGAAATTCAACTATCTGCAGAGTTCATGCGGATTAAAAAAAACAAACAATTCTGCAACAAACGTGAAACAGCATGCTAGATCTGAGCTTGAAATTGTTTTGAGCACATATTCGATTGTATACAGGCCTTATCCACAGTTAAAAAATACTTTCTTCTGTTAGTAACGTTATACAGCAGGCTAGATGTCAGTTATAAATGTTTGATTGCTGATATTGCTTTCCATACAGTCATACACATCATAAAATCAAAATTGGTTTTCTTTCTATCTTGCTACCAAAAGCAGGCTACATTTCATCTTTTCATACTTTGGTGCACATGTTTTTCTCCATACAGGGATACATATGATAAAATATAAATTTGTTCTGTTAATACTGTGCTCCAAAAATGAGGCCATGTCTGAGGTTGTCATCCTTTTGTGCTCATATTCTGCTGTATCCAAGGATCTTCCACAGTAACAAATATGATATTTTCTGTTACTGCATAAAGCAGACCACATTCTATCTTTTAATTATTTTGGGTTGGAATTAATTTATTATGCTTTGCTTACATAGCACTATCTTATTTGCGGGAGGAAACTAAAGTAAACAAATGCAAACAAGGGAAGAACGTACAAACTCCTTGCAGACGTTGTTCTTGGTGGGATTTGAACCCAGGACCCAAGGATTGCAAGGCTGCAGTCCTAACCACTGCGCTGTCCTAGTGTGGTATTGTACTGGTATTGTGCTCCAGCAGGGAGTCCACATTTCAGAATATAATTCTTTATGCTGATAATGTGGTCCTTAAACCTTGCCACATTTAAGCATTGGACATGGCTTGGAGCAGTATTTTTTACTTAAAGTTTGATCAGTAACTGGTGGATGAGTGACAGGTGTAGGCCTGGTGCTGTAAGAGTTGTGCCAAATTCAGGCAACAAAAATGAAGGAGATTCAACTTGGAGAGCAAATATTTCCACAAATTCTGAGCAAATAACACAAAAAAGTGGCTTGAATTTCTATTTATTTATTTTTTCATCACTAATATAGCGCCAATAATTCCACATCTTTACAGACATTACTGGCACTGTCCCCATTGGGACTCACAATCTAAATTTCGTATCAGTATGTCTTTGGAGTGTGGGTAGAAAAATAAGTACTGGGAGGAAACCCTTGCAAACACGGGGAGAACATACAAACTCTTTGCAGATGCTGTCCTTGATGGGGTTGGAACCCAGGACTCCTGCACTGCAACTGTGCAGTGAGTACAGTGTTCCCAGTGTTGGAAGCCTACAGGTGGTACAGAAAGTATTCAGACCCCCTTTAAATTTTTCACTCTTTGTTTCAATGCAGCCATTTGGTAAATTCAAAAAAGTTCATTTTTTTCTCATTAATGTACACTCTGCACCCCATCTTGATTGAAAAAAAACAGAAATGTAGACATTTTTGCAAATTTATTAGAAAAGAAAAATTGAAATATTACATGATCATGAGTATTCAGACCCTTTGCTCAGTATTGAGTAGAAGCACCCTTTTGAGCTAGTACAACCATGAGTCTTCTTGGGAATGATGCAACAAATTTTTCACACCTGGGTTTGGGTATTCTCTGCCATTCTTCCTTGCAGATCCTCTCCAGTCCTGTCAGGTTGGATGGTGAATGTTGGTGGTCATCCATTTTCAGGTCTCTCCAGAGATGCTCAATTGGGTTTAGGTCAGGTCTCTTGCTGGGCCAGTCAAGAATGGTCACAGAGTTGTTCTGAAGCCATTCCTTTGTTATTTTAGCTGTGTGCTTAGGGTCATTGTCTTGTTGGAAGGTGAACCTTCGGCCAAGTCTGAGGTCCAGAGCACTCTGAAAGAGGTTTTCATCCAGGATGTCTCTGTACTTGGCTGCATTCATGTTTCCTTCAATGGCAACCAGTCATCCTGTTCCTGTAGCTGAAAAACACCCCCATAGCATGATGTGGCCATCACCATGTTTCAATTGTGGGATTGTATTGGGCAGGTGATGAGCAGTGCCTGGTTTTCTCTACAGATACTGCTTAGAATTATCACTAAAAGGTCTATCTTCATCTCATCAGACCAGAGAATGTTATTTCTCATAGTCTGGGAGTCCTTCATGTGTTTTTCAGCAAACTCTATGCGGGCTTTCATATGTCTTGCACTGAGGAGAAGCTTCCGTCGGGTCACTCTGCCATAAAGGCCCGACTGGTGGAGGGCTGCAGTGATAGTTGACTTTGTGGAACTTTCTCCCATATCCCTACTGCATCTCTGGAGCTCAGCCACAGTGATCTTGGGGTTCTTCTTTACCTCTCTCACCAAGGCTCTTCTCCCATTGCTCAGTTTGGCTGGACGGCCAGGTTTAGGAAGACTTCTTGTGGTCCCAAACTTCTTCAATTTAAGGATTATGGAGGCCACTGTGCTCTTGGGAACCTTGGTTACTGCAGAAATTCTTTTGTAACCTTGGCCAGATATGTGCCTAGCCACAATTCTGTCTCTGAGCTTCTTGGCCAGTTCCTTTGACCTCATGATTCTCATTTGGTCTGACATACACTGTAAGCTGTAAGATCTTATATAAACAGGTGTGTGCCTTTCCAAATCAAGTCCTATTTAATTAAATACATCTGGACTCCAATGAAGGAGTAGAACCATCTCAAGGAGGATCACAAGGAAATGGACAGAATGTGACTTAAATATGAGTGCCTGAGGAAAGGGTCTGAATACTTATGATGATGTGATATTTCGGTTTTTCTTTTTTAATACATTAGCAAAAATTTCTACATTTCTGTTTTTTTGCCAGTCAAGATGAGGTGCAGAGTGTACATTAATGAGAAAAATGAACTTTTTGGAATTTACCAAATGACTGCAATGAAAAAAAGAGTGATAGGGGTCTGAATACTTTCCATACCCACTGTTTCACTGCGATGCACACTGTGTGCCTCACTGCTGTTTTGTGGAAAACCACTGTTGAGATTGTGTTCCAGAATGTTTTGATACTGCAGCATGAGCATATGCCCTTCCAGGGGGGAAGCAACTGGCAAAATTTACTTTTTTATCTTGAATCGAACAGACTGGCAACCCAGTAGTCATCACTATTTTGAATCCTAACAAAATGGAAAACAATCATGTTGTAGATAGTGGTGCAAGAAGGCACTCATGGATTGGTCTCTTTCATGAAGTACAAGTCCATAGTGTGCAGGTGGTGGGATTATTCTCAAGCTTTCTTCTGCCATTCCTTCCTTGCAACCACGGACAACACAGAGGGAATTGTTATCCTCTTCATCTTCTAACTGTTGCGTGTCCGGCCCCTCTTCCTTCTCATCCTTCTCCTTGTTCTTCTCCATTTGTTCCTCCCATGATAACCGCCTGTGAGATGACAGACCGGAACTTAGAGATATTGTTAACCCCTTCGCATCCTCCTCTGCTTCCTCCGGCACCAGCACCACCTCCTCACCCAGACTATTCAAACTGTGCTCCAGCATGTAGATGACAGTAATAGTGATGTTGATGATGGCATTGTTAGCACTAACTATCTTAGTAGCCATTTCGAAAATGTGCAGAAGGGTGCAGAAGTCCTTCATCTGTGTCCACTTCCCAAGTGTGATTTGCACCACATCTGTACTGCGTTGTGCCAGGCTATGTAAAATGTCATACTACACCAGGTCTCGATGCTGCTGCCACAGTGGCTGCAACATGTGCAGAGTTTAATTCCATGGTGTAGTTAAATCGCCTACCAACCAGTTAACTGGTAAACTAAAAGGTTTCTATACCAACTTAAGTGGAATGGGGGAAGTGAGCACATAACAACAGTGGTTTCTGCATAAGTGCATCCAGGCTGGGACAGTGGTGAAGGAATTGCTGTACCATCAGGTTGAAGATGCGAGCCATACAAGGCACGTGTGTGAGGTTGCCACGGTGTAGGGCCGCCACCAGGTTTGCACTGTTATCGCACACAGCCTTCCCTGATTCCAGGCTGAGTGTAGACAGCCATTGCTCAAACTCGGCATGGATAGCTGTCCACAACACTTCGTCTGTATGACTGCGATCTCCATGGCATATTAATTTAAACACTGACTGATTGCGGTGAGCCCTGGCTGTGCAGTACAGAGGTGGTGGGATTCTCTCTGCATTGTTGGAACGTGTATCTCATTAAGACAGGGGTTGAGGGTACAGGTGGAGGCCTTAATGGAGGTGGAGAAGGTAGAAGCACTGGAGGAAGTGTTAGATACAGAGGTTTGTCAGGCAAATCCTTGGGAATTCCAAGACTTGGTGTCTAGTGACACATTGATGTCTAGTACTTTAGTTATTTATCCCATGGTGTGTACTAGTTTAGTTCTGCCACCCCTGTTGTCTATTAGTTTAGTTGTACATGTTCTGGTGTTTTTTTTTTGTTCTCCAACCTTAGCTGTTTAGTAAATTAAAAGGAGAGGTCCATGCTAATTAATAAAAACATATTTTATTGAAACTATTAATTGTAAATACAAACATACAAGTGCATATGCAATGGGCCCCCTGAGGAAGCAATCAAAAGTATGTTGGGGACAGCGGGCTGGAGTGCTACTCTAACTAAACTAATGGGTAATTGATGCTGCATTTGATGTATGCTCTCTGTTTGTTACCATACGTTACTTAATTTTCATTATATGCATTCATATGCTATGGGTGGTATTGTGCATGTTACTGTATATGTTTTCAGTGCAGGGGCAAAACTGGAAGTGCTGTTACACATTATTTAGCTTCAACATGGAGATTATTGAACATCCTTTATCTACAGTATATACTCGAGTATAAGCCGACCCGAGTATAAACCGACCCCCCCTAATTTTGCCACAAAAAACTGGGAAACTTATTAACTCGAGTATAAGCCTAGGGTGGGAAATGCTCCATAGATTATTCCCCCATATGCTGCCCCCATAAGAAGCTCCTTAGATTATTCCCCCATATGCTGCCCCCATAAAAAGCTCCTTAGATTATTCCCCCTTATGCTGCCCCCATAAGAAGCTCCTTAGATTATTCCCCCTTATGCTGCCCCCATATTATTCCCCCATATGCTGCCCCCATAAGAAGCTCCTTAGATTATTCCCCCTTATGCTGCCCCCATAAGAAGCTCCTTAGATTATTCCCCCTTATGCTGCCCCCATAAGAAGCTCCTTAGATTATGCCCCCATGTGCTGCCGCTGCTGCTGCATGTAAAAATAAAAAAAATGACATGCTCACCTCTCCGTCGCTGGGTGTCAGGTGCCGGTGTCACCGCTGGCACCTGAGATACTCACGTGTCCTGCATCCATGGCTGCTCACCGCTATCTGCACGTCATCGGTCAGTGACGTTCAGACTGCAGGGGGCGCGGCACGCACTAATCACGTCACCGCGCCCTCTGCTGTCTGAAGTCACTGACCGATGACAGCAGCAAGCAGCCATGGACGCAGGACAGGTGAGTATCGCTACACTTACCCGTCCTGACGCTGTCTCTTGAGCCCCCAGCTTCTCCGCGCTCTCTCTTCCTGCATTCAGCGGTCACGTGATACCGCTCATTAAAACTTATGAATATGCGCATATTCATGAGTTTTAATGAGCGGCACCACGTGACCGCTGAAGGCAGGAACAGAGAACGCGGAGAAGCTGGGGGCTCAAGAGACAGCGTCAGGACGGGTAAGTATGACCTGACACCCCCGCCCCCCCTCCCCCTCTGACCCCCCGGTGTATATGACTCGAATATAAGCCGAGAGGGGGACTTTCAGCCCAAAAAATTGGGCTGAAAATCTCGGCTTATATTCGAGTATATACGGTATATACTGTATAGCGCTGCACTGAACATTCGCAAGTACATCTGCACTCATCTACCATGTATATTACTACCTTGATTACTCATAGGATGGTTAACCTACATGCTTCTTGTTGACTGCTTTTCATGCACTAACCCTTGGTCATATAATACAAATTACACCTCTGGCTCCCTTTACTCTGTCACTGTTTCACCCCTTAGCTTGCTCATTATTTATGTGTTTGTATGTTTTCTTTTACAATGTATTGTTTCAATAAAATATGTGTTTTTATTAATTAGCATGGACTATATCCTCTCCTTGTTTCATTATCTTTCAAAGTCGCTATTGTACTCAATTGAATGGCACTTTTTTTGCATATATATGCATAATCTACAAAATGTTGATCAAGAGAGCTCTTCTAGGTGTTTAGTATTTTAGTTCTCCAACCTCTGTCTAGTAGTTTAATTCTCTACCTTATGGTGTGTATTTGTTTTGTTCTCCAACCCTATCTGTTTAGTAATTTAGCTCTCCAAACCCTGTTGTCTAGTATTTTAGTTCTCCATCCTATGGTGTGTAGTTGTTTAGTACCCCATCCCAAAGCACCCTGCAAGCCTTGGGGATTCCAAGACTTGTGGAGCAGCCCCTTCGCCGACTGCCCCCAAAGCCACCAGAGTGTCCAGTCAGCGAGGTGTATTGCTCCTGTCCATGCTTGCTCTTCCAGGTGTCAGTGTTGAAATTCACCCTGACATAGAATTTTTCAGGGAATGGGTGATATCTGCGACATGCTGGTCTAGCGCAGGCATATCTTTCCAAGAGAAGTAATAGTGATTGGGCAACTGGTACTAGGGGGCTGCAACAGCCATCAGCTTTTGGAAACCATCTGTATCCAAAAGGCGGAAAAGCTAAATTTCCGTGGCCAACAGATTGGATTGGACATCCAATAATCATAGAGATCACAGGCCATGAGTCACGCAGAACCACCCACTGTGATCTTTGGAGCGAAGAGCTCTCAGCTGGCCCCTATCTTCCAGAAAATTACATGATTGGGCATCTATTAACCGAGGAAGCCGCAGGCTGTTCACAATAATTCATTTTCGGAAAACTAAAAGTGAGCATATGGGATATCCACCTCCGGATTACAATACATGAAAATATGTGTATATGCCGCCATACAATCATTGCTAACTCCACAATAACCCCACACTCCTCGCTGTCACCAACATTCCTGTTTTTAAAAAAATAAATACAGGCCCATTGGACTCCATTCTTCTTTGGAGGTTCACACCATCAGGGTCTTCTATCCTCTCTCCCTCCGAGTACCTATGAGTATCATCGCCCGGCTCACTCACCAACTTCCTTGACCACTTTTCTGAGAGAGGGCGAAGTACGGTAAACCGGACAAACTGTTGGACCGTGAGTGAGTGCAGGTGGAAATGTTAAGGTGTATTGATAAAGTTGTGGTATGCTCGTTTTCTAAGATCGGTCAAAAACAGCAGGCATGTCCGCTTCCATAACAACTGACGGGCTCTCACTCAGCCTGACTGGAGCGGGTAAAGAACTGGAGGTTCTGGGTCCCTCTACTCAGTTTGTTTTTGCAACATTGGTAGATAATGTGAGTTGGCTTATCCTATGCAGTGTCAAAAAAAGCCCAGGCTAGGCAACTCTTTTCACCTCTGCGAGTGGCAGAACGAGGAACGCTGCTGACCACAGCCACAGTTGTGACTAAGGATGCAGTGCTCATTGTGGTTGCATTATTCCGTGTCTACTCCATACGGCTTAACGTAACCGCCTTGTCTTCCTCCTCCACCTCCTCAGATGACCTACTCAGCTGCCTGCCTCTGTGTTCACGCCATGTGGGATTTACAACATCATCATTATTCCCTGTGTTATCTCATTCATTGCCCTCAGAGTCACCCTCCTCCTCTTTCTGTCATGTCAGCACAGTACAGTCCATGTGAGCCTCAAATATCTGAGTCTCATCAGGATCACCTCACCCCCGGGGGTTATCGTCTGGTGACGAGGTTCAGGATGCTGCTCGGACCCTACTTCGTCTTGCCCCGATTCCAAGCTAAAAATAATTCCCCTTTCCATCACGATCTTGCTTTTTCCCAGTCATGTTGCTCAGATAGTGTGGTTGTAGCACACTGTTAGCAACAAAAAATTTTATTTATTTTTTACTCTGCATCAGCTCTGTACACAGCTGAATTTCATAGCCAGTAAATGACATTGTGAAATATGGTGCGCTGAATAATGTTAGCAACTGAAAAAAAATCATTTTTTTTACTCTGCAACAGCTCTGCAAACAGCTGAAGTTCAGCGGCACTAAATGTCAAGGTGAAGTATGGCGTGCTGAATCATGTTATTAACAGAAGAAAGTATTTTTTTAGTGTGGATGAGGCCTGTATAACATAGAAGATATGCTCCAAACAATTTCAAAGTGAGATCTCCTCTACTGTATCACATTAGTAACAGAAGAAAGAATTGTTTCAGTGTGGATGAAGCCTGTATAACAAAGATCATATGATGCTCCAAACAATTTCAGAGTGAGATCTCCCCCCACTTTATCACGTTAGTAACAGAAGAATGAATTGTTTCAGCGTGGATGAGGCCTGTATAACAAAGAATATATGCTCCAAACAATTTCAGACAGCAAATTCCCCTATTGTATCACATTATTAACAAAAGAAAGTATATGTTTTTTTGTGTGGATGAGGCCTGTATACATTAGAATATATGCTCGAAGAATTTCAAACTTAGATCTAGTGTTTGTCACAGGAAAAAAATAAAATTTTTTACTCTGCACGAGCTCTGCACACAGCTGAATTTGAGCGCCACAAAATGAGAAGGTGGAATATGGCGTGCTCTATCAAGTAAGTGGCAGAAAAATATATTTTTTTTTACTCTGCAACAGCTCTGAACAAAGATGAATTTCATTGTCACTAAATGACAAGATGAGATATAACACGCATATTCACTCATCTCTGATAGTTAGATCTAAGGTGGGTTCCGCTTGTTTGCTGCAGGCTCCAACAATGAGCCTGCAACCATTCCGGCACATGTCAGCTGATTTCAACAGCTGACATGTGCCCATAAAAGCGGCAGGTGGAATCACGATTCACCCGTGGCTGCTAACAGCGGCATTTAACATGCTTGCGCCAGAAGTACGTCACTAATTAGGCCATGTAGATCTTTATGGTTGTTATTGCCAGATTGGTATGAGTGCCACCTAGTGGTCGGCTCTACATAGCAAGTGAAGTGATCATTTTAGCTGCTTAGCACAGGGCTGAAGCCCCGCTCTGTATAGCACAAGCGATCGGATAATCATAGTTTCTAGTCTCCCAGGGAGATTATTGAAGCAAGTAAAACAAAATGTTTTTAAAAATATAAAAAATTATAAAAGTTCAAAT
Organism: Dendrobates tinctorius; assembly: GCF_039654945.1. NCBI lineage: Eukaryota > Metazoa > Chordata > Amphibia > Anura > Dendrobatidae > Dendrobates > Dendrobates tinctorius. Next base: position 21,809,353 of record NW_027361738.1, on the reverse strand, counting down.
CACCCCCCATTCATCTCATTCAAAATAAAGCAATAAAGAAAAAACCCCCACAAATTTGGTGTCGCCGCGTTCTTAATCGCCCAATCAATCACTATACCGATCTGATTAATTATTTTTGTAAACGGCATAATGTTAAAAAAAAGTCAAAACCCCAATACATGTTTGGTATCTACGAACTCATAATGACTTGGGAAATCATAATGGCAGGTCAGTTTTAGCATTTAGCGAACATGGTAAAATAACAAAACAAAAAATCAATTGTGGAATTGCACTTTTTTTTTTGCAATTTCACTGATTTCCAGTACACTATATGGCAAAACCAATGGAGCTATTCAAAAGTGCAACTCGTCCCACATAAATCAAGCTCTCACATGGCCATATTGATAGAAAAATTTAAAAGTTATGACTCTAGGAAGAAGGGAAGCAAAAACGGAAACTCTAAAACTGAAGAACCCAAGGTGGTGAAGGGGTTAAATATACAAAGCCCCATTCAGAGAAAAAGAGAACAAGGACTCTAGTACCACCTATTGGAGGTAGCAATCCTAAAGTCAATATCAATCCTTTAACAAACCTTGCCACGACGTAGAGTAAGAAGCCAAACCAGAACCTTCATTTGCCGTGGTCCAGCAACATGTAAGTGTTAATATCAGCAATCAAAATCACTGCTGTTATAGGCAGATGCTGACTGCCTGCACTCCATATTCTTACACCAAAAATGCTAAACACATGTTGGAAAAGGCTTAATTGTAAACTATAGTTTTTTGGTCTCCCTAAGTATACAGTATAGAGCTAAAATAGCAATCTCCTATGAAGTCTTTTCACAAAAGTACCAATACAACAGCAATGGGAGCCTTTACCAGGCCAATGGTTGAAAGGGGAACACATAGGCAATCCACCATCATGAAATTTTATTTATTGACTGTTACCATGGAAACACAAAATCTGCATTTAAGTATTATTTTTTTTTAATGCTTGTACTCAAGGTTGCTTAAAATAAAAAATTGTGACTTTTGGCATTTTTAGGTTAGTCCTAGTAGACTCCAGCAACGTTTTGTCAAGAGGGTAGAGCTCGACTGAGACAGGGATTGGCCAAACACGTCTCAGAAAGTCATTATAATATAAGCCACAAAAGTGGTATAAATTATGACAGAAATTTATGCGAGCCCTTGACTACCATACATCTCTTGAAGTGACACGTGGCAGCTGAAACATGCACTAAATTAATTTATGGGGCACTCTTCCTGAAATGGTGCATTAGTCATTTCATTTTGTATGTAGAGAGGATAAAATAATATTATTGACAAATATGTGCATATGTGTAAGTTTAATATGTGTGCCATTGAAATAACTATGACCTTTTAAAAAAAAAAAAAAAATCAAATTAACTAATAGTCAAGAAGATTGGATTTTTGACTGGTACATGAGAATGACAGAAATATTAATGTACCCTTCCAGCTTCCTCCAGGGCCTTGCGATCACTGGAAGCGTAATGTAAGGCAGCCTTATCCTTAATAACGTTGACTGCAATTACTAATGGACCACATACAAAGATGAGTAGTGACAGTTGCCAGCCATATACAAAGGAAATGATGATTGCAGAAAGCAGAGTGAACACATTCATTGTTTGTATTCCCAGTTGCTTTCCAGTAACCTAGAAGATAGAAATGTTATTGAAGTTAAGAAGAGGACAATGTCTTGTGTCAAAGCTGAAAATGAAATCATCCAGTGTAGTAATATACCTTATTTTATAAATATATTTGGTACACTTGTATGACTGAACATTGAAGTAATGTCAGAAATAATTACAGTATTCAACATTTCATCAAAATGTCAGAAATTCTCAATGACTTCTCTGCAGTTGACCAGTAAGACACAGCAGATGACATATTGTATGGAAAACCTATTGATGTTTTTAGCCAGCAGGGAAAAAAATATGCTCTTTTGTGTATGAGAGGTTATACAATTGCCCTTACTAGTATACTTAATTATTTAAATTCTCTCCAATGTTCCAATTTAAGTTCCCTTTCCCTTTTCCCGGTCCTGGCATTTCCTAGTCTGTGTTGTTTTAAATCGCATAGAAGCTAAGGTCATCTCTAATTTTTGGCTTTTGCTTCCAAATAGTGTACATAGTTGTGTTGTTCCACTCAGTGCCAACGGACCTGAAAACAGCCAATTGGTGGGGATGTCAGGTGTCTGACCCCAACTAACTGATATTATTGGCCTATCCATAGGATAGGTCACCAGCCAGTTCAGGGCTAGGCTATTTTCTCCTGTTCTCGTCCAGTTATATTTTTTGAGTACTATCGTACATGGTCGCTTATGTGTCTACTTTCATATTGCTTTATTGTTTTACAACCAAAAATGACAGTCAAAAAACATATGAAATTGCTTTACCCTTTCCATACAAATTATTTTTATCTATACTTTTTCCAACAGAACCAGAGCTAGAAACAGCGATCAGACTTTATTTTGCACACTGCCTCCCCTCCATGGTCTTAAAAGACTTTAGGCAATATTTTAATTGTTGATTTCCTCTTTAACTCTGGCAGCCATATTAACCCACGTTAAATGGGAAATAAAGACATAAGATCCTGTGCTATCCCTACACTCATATGATTGCTAGGTCCAGAGGAGGAAGCACTCTGTTTCCTAATCTGTATACACAAGCACTGGTTCAACGTTATGTATACATCAATTGAAAAGGTAAGCATGGTAATAAACCATGTTTGCCTTCTACGTTGGAAGTCTCGCTGTTTTTGGCAACCGACTCCCTGCCCCATAGCTACATGATCTCAAGCAAGCTGCTTACTCTACATTGACATGTTAGAAATTCAGTGCAAAGCAAAGTGCAGACCGCCAGGATGTTTATAGTCTATGAGGAGGGTAAGGGGGTCCAGAAGTAGTTAAAATTAAAATAGTGGACCACCCTTTTTATAAGCATGTTTTCTTCAACCTTATAAAGCAGGTGCATTTAGTTGTAAAAATCACATCAAAGTAGCTGTAAAATTAAAATGAGCATGTTAAGAATCAATCTAAAGCTGGACTCACCTTAACGCCTTAGTGACATAGCCAATTTGGTACTTACCGTAATGACCAAGCCAATTTTTACCATTCTGACCACTGTCACTTTATGAGGTTACAACTTTGGAACGCTACAACGGATTACACTGATTCTGAGAATGTTTTTTTCGAGACATATTGCACTTCATGTCAGTGGTAAAATTTCTTTGATATAACTTGCATTTATTTATGAAAAAAATGGAAATTTGGCAAAAATTTTGAAAATTTTGCAATTTTCAAACTTTTAATTTTTGAACCCATAAATCAGAGAGCGGTGTCACACAAAATAGTTAATAAATAATATTTCCCACATGTCAACTTTACATCAGCACAATTTTGGAAAAATATTTTTTTTTGTTAGGACGTTATAAGGGTTAAAAGTTGACAAGCGATTTCTTATTTTTCCAACAAAATTTACAAAACTATTTTTTTTAGAGACCACCTCACATTTGAAGTGAGTTTGGGGAGTCAATGTAACAGAAAATACCCAAAAGTGACACCATTCTAAAAACTGCATCCCTCAAGGTGCGCAAAACCTTATTCAAGAAGTTTATTAACCCTTCAGGTGCTTCACGAGAACTAAAGCAACGATGAAGGAAAAAATGAACATTTTACTTTTTTCACAAAAAAAATTACTTTGGAACCAATTTTTTTTATTTTCGCAAGGGTATCAGGAAAAAATAGACCACAAAATTTGGTGTGCAATTTCTCCTGAGTATGACAATACCCCATATGGGTGGGAAAGCCACTGTTTGGGTGCATGGCAGGGCTCAGAAGGGAGGGAGCACCATTTGACTTTTTGAACTCACAATTGGCTGGAATCAATGGTGGCGCCATGTTGCGTTTCGAGACCCCTAATGTGCCTAAACAGTGGAAACCCCCCAATTCTAACTCCAACCATAACCACAACACACCACTAACCCTAATCCCAGCCATATTCATATCCCTAACCACAACCCTAACCCCAACACACTCCTAACCCTAATCCCAACTCTAACTTAACTCTAACCACAAACCTAACCCTAATCCCAACCTTAGCCCCAAACCCAACTTTAGCCACAACCCTAACCTTAATTTTAGCCCCAACACTATCACTAACTTTAGCCCTAACCCTAACTTTAGCCCAAACCCTAACCCTAACTGTAGCCCAATTCACTTTAACCCAATTCACTCGGAAAGGAGGTAAGAAAATTTCTAAAACAATCTACAGGGAGGAGATTGGAACAAAACAAAATCCTCTAAACTGCATGCTTGCAAACGCCAGAAGCCTGACAAGCAAGATGGAAGAACTAGAAGCAGAAATATCTACAGGTAACTATGACATATTAGGAATAACCGAGACATGGATAGATGAAAGCTATGACTGGGCAGTTAACTTACAAGGTTACAGTCTGTTAAGAAAGGATCGTAAAAATCGGAGAGGAGGAAGGGTTTGTCTTTATGTAAAGTCTTGTCTAAAGTGCACTTCAAGGGAGGATATTAGCAAAGGGAATGAGGATGTCGAGTCCATATGGGTCAAAATATATGGAGGGAAAATAGTAACAAAATTCTCATTGGGGTCTGTTACAATCCCCCAAATATAACAGAAATCATGGAAAGTCTAATACTAAGGCAGATAGATGAAGCTGCAACCCATAATGAGGTCTTTGGTATGGGGGACTTTAACTACCCGGATATTAACTGGAAAACAGAGACCTGCAAAACCCATAAAGGCAACAGGTTTCTGCTAATAACCAAGAAAAATTATCTTTCACAATTGATGCAGAATCCAACCAATGGAGCAGCACATTTAGAGCTAATACTATCTAGTAGACCTGACAGAATAACAAATCTTATAGGCCCCTTTAAAAATTGTGAGGAAAGAATGGTTGTAGATGACAAGGAAAAAGCTAATATGTTAAACACCTTCTTCTACACGGTATTCACAGTGGAAAATGAAATGCTAGGTGAAATGCCAAGAGACAAAGAAAACCCTATATTAAGGGTCACCAATCTAACTCAAGAAGAGGTGTGAAACCCGCTAAATAAGATTAAAATAGATAAATCTCCAGGTCCGGATGGCATACACCCATGGGTACTAAGAGAACTGAGTAATGTAATAGACAAACCATTATTTCTTATATAGCGACGGGGTCTGTTCCACAGGACTGGGGCATAGCAAATGTGATACCAATATTCAAAAAGGGCTCTAAAAGTGAACCTGGAAATTATAGGCCAGGAAGTGTAACCTCGATTGTTGGTAAAATATTTGAAGGGTTTCAGAGGGATGTTATTCTTGATTATCTCAATGAGAATAACTGTTTAACTCCATATCAGCATGGATTTATGAGGAATCGCTCCTGTCAAACTAATCTAATCAGTTTTTTGAAGAGGTAAGCTATAGTCTGGACCAAGGTGAGTCACTGGACGTGGAAAAATCTTGATTTTTCCAAACCGGTTGATACCATGCCACAAAAGAGGTTGGTACACAAAATGAGAATGCTGAGTCTGGGGGAAAATGTTTGTAAATGGGTAAGTAACTGGCTTAGTGATAGAAAGCAGAGGGTGGTTATAAATGGTATATTCTCTAACTGAGTCACTATGACAAGTGGAGTACCGCAGGGGTCGGTTTTGGGACCTATTCTCTTCAACATATTTATTAACGATCTGGTAGAAGGTTTACACAGTAAAATATTGATATTTGCAGATGATACAAAACTGTCATGAACTCATTTTCTGCTCCACCAGTTGAGAGTTCCCCTTCCATTCTCCCTCTGGTGGTGACAGGAGGTAGTGTGGTTGGTTTAAGTGGTAGTGATCTGCCACCTGATGAGGAAGATAACGATTGGATCTCTGGAGTATCAGACTGGATATAAGACAGCCGACGCCCTATCTGGGTGTTGGTGATTCAGTCTGCTTCTCTGGTCCTGGACTTCAGCTCTCTTCCAGTCTTCTCAAGTTAAGTTTGTTTTTTGCTATTGTTCACACTTGCGCTTGTTGATCAATTCAGTTTGTTGTGTAATCAGCCTGCCCCTGCTGGAGCTATGCTGAAATTCCACTCCTATTATTCAGTATTTGCCAATCTGCTTTTTGTCCCTTATTAGATAGGCCTCTTTTTTGCTCTGTCTCAGAATATTTCAGAGTGCTGATATAGGTTTAGAAGTCTAGTGACTTCAGGGTTAATTTTGCTATCAGAATTGTTGGACAATATTTTTGTAGGTTGTTTTTGGCAGATTGCAGACAGTATCTTTCCTTTTCTGTCCTTTTTAGTTAGCCGGGCCCCATCGTTTGCTCAGCCTATTTTCCTGCCTTTGTTTGTATTTTCATCTTGATTCACCGTCAATACATGTGGGGGGCTGTCTTTCCTTTGGGGTCTGCTCTGGGGCAGTTAGTTTTCCTCTTTTCCTGCTTTAGGCTTACGTAGTTCTCCGGTTGTGACGAGGCGTCTAGGACCATCGTAGGAACGCTCCACGACTGCTTGTAGTTGTGCGGTTAAGATCAGGGATCTGCAATCTGCATAGTTACCAACTTCTCTGGTTTTCTGAGACTTAGCTTGTTGTTTTGTTTTTCCTCCTCGGTTTCCCATTCATAACACAAAACTATGTAAAGCAGTCAATACAAGAGAAGATCGTATTCTGCTATAGATGGATCTGGATAAGTTGGAAACGTGGGTCAAAAGGTGGCAGATGCGGTTTAACATTGATAAATGTAAGGTTATACACATGAGAATAAGGAATGAATATCACCATGACAAACTGAATAGGAAACCACTGGGTAAATCTGACATGGAGAAGGACTTAGGGATCCTAGTTAATGACAAACTTACCAGGAGCAGCCAGTGCCAGGCAGCGCCTGCCAAGGCAAACAGGATCATGGGGTGTATTAAAATGTTAAAAGAGGTCTGGATACACATGATGAGAGCATTATACTACATCTGTATAAATCCCTGGTTAGACCGCACATGGAGTACTGTGTACAGTTTTGGGCACAAAGGAGGGCAACAAAATTAATAAAGGGGATGGGGGAACTGCAATACCCAGAAAGATTAGCAAAATTAGGCTTATTTAGTCTGGAAAAAAGAGACGACTGAGGGGCGATCTAATAACCATGTATAAGTATATAAGGGGACAATACAAATATCTCTCCGAGGATCTGTTTATACCAAGGAAGGTGACGGTCACAAGGGAGCATTCTCTGCATCTGGAGGAGAGAAGGTTTTTCCATCAACATTAAAGAGGATTTTTTACTGTTAGGGCAGTGAGACTCTGGAATTCCTTGCCTGAGGAGGTGGTGATGGTGAGCTCAGTTGAGGTGGTTCAAGAGAGGCCTGGATGTCTTCCTGGAGCATAGCAATATTGTATCTAACAGTTATTAGGTTCTTTAGAAGGACGTAGATCTGGGGATTTATTCTGATGGAATATAGGCTGGATGGACAAATGTCTTTTTTCGGCCTTGCTAACCATGTTACTATGATACTAAGTTACTTTATCCCAACTCACTTTAGCCCAACTCACTTTAGCCCAACTCTAACCCTAATGGTAAAATGGAAATAAGTACATTTTTACTTTATTTTACTATTTTTTTTCTAACTAAGGGGGTGATAGGGTTTGATGTACCCTTTTTCATTTCGATCACTGTGATAGGGTCTATCATTGTGATCAAAATTAACCAATTAGAATAATTTCCTATTGCTGCCGGGTGCCAGCCGGCCGATCTCGGTGGGCGCATTTACTTTCCAGATGAAGACGCTGGCGGCCCGGGAGACTTCACGGGGGGGGGGGTTGCAGGGACAACAGAGGTACCAAGGGGATCGAGAGGACCCTATTCCTCTCTTCTCTGATGTGTGATCACATCAGAGGAGAGAGAAATTAAATGGAAAATAAGACTTTATTTTGTGGACGCCGTTATGCCGTAAATAACGGTGATAGCAACGCCAGGGTCGGTAAAAACCAACCCAAATCATGTTCTCTGGGGTCTCAGCTACCCCCGGTAGCCAGGATCCTGGAGAAATTCTGAATCTGGGGGGTGGTACAACCTTATTCCTCAGCCCCATTAAAAAGTGGTGCTGTGGTTTAGGTACTCTTAACTGCCATCGTTAAAAGGCGTATCGGCGGTCGTTAAGGGGTTAATATTAACCAGGAAAATCTTCAAATAGGCATATACAAGCTCCAGTTTTGCATTGACTTTCAAAGTAAGTACACCAGCCTCATAAGAGTCTAAGTGAGCTGTAAAATAATGTATGGTTTGTATTGTGAAATCTGATTATAGACTCTTGCTTTCATACTTACCCCTGTAATCTGAGAGGCATTCATTGAAAGTCTTGTGAGAAGGACTCCAACAGAATTTTTTTGTTCATCAAAATAGGCCATATCCTATTGGTGGAAAGTGAAAAGGATAGTATATTATTAAATGCTCTTCAATATGATATTTTCTGAGTTTTAAGGATGCAAAAGCTCTCCTTAAAAAAAAAATCCCACAAAGATCTGGAAGTTTAGCAGTTTAAAGGTAAGTAAATCTTTGGTGTTTGGTGCTTTTACTGGATTTTTAGATTAAAAATTTTTCCCCAACATTGAAATTTAAATGACAGGTGATCAACAGGAGTCCAACCCCTGGGACCCCAGCCAATCCTGAACAGGACTCTGATATACACTGTTGGAATGAAGGGGTGGCAGCACATCCTATGGATTGGTAATGATGGAAAATTCAGATGGTGGAAATTTCAGAGAGGCTAGGCTCCTACTGATGGGATTATAATTTTCAATTATAAAAATAATACTTTAAATGGGATCTGTTAGCAGGATTTCAGAACCTAAACTATCTATATACACATGTAGCTTTTTCAAAGACAAGTCCAGCAATGCCTTTACACGGCTAGTCCATTCCTCCATTACTGGGAATTCAGCATTTGAATTGCTATGAATTCCAATAAATATGAATTTATATTGACAGATGGATCCTTCGTCTGCAGTCATGCAGCATAAAGACTGTGTCACGATCCATTTTTGGATCTGTGTCAAAGTCTGGACTCTCTTATATAAACCTTTTTCCTTTCTGGCCCTCGGGGGTTAATATGGGTTTTTGCCCCCGGTGGCCGCTGGTGTTACTATAAGTTTAGCGAGTCTGCTGCTGGGTTTCCCCCCCGGTGGCCGCTGGTGTTACTACATGTTTAATCAGTCAGCAGGTGTGACCACTCCCTCCTTCCTATAAAGGGTCATCAGGTGCTGCACTCACGGTTGGTGATATTATTCATTTGGAAACCAACCAAACTGGACTCAGGAGCATGCTGTGTTGCAGTGGAGCTCCAGCTATCCCCTTGTTCTGGTGCCTTACTCTGCTGCTCGGAGCATTAGCAGCAGAGAGATGCTAAGTCTTGTTTTTTAGTTTATTTTGCCCTTAGGTGTCTTTTGTATCTTTCCTTGTTTGTTATTTGGTGCAGTACACGTTTTCCCTGTCTCACCTCCTGGGGTTGGGGGTTTAGTTCAGGGCTAAACAGGAGATAGGGACAGGTCGGAGACTTGGGCCTCACTACCATCAAGTGTACCCCCAAGTTAAGGAGAGTCAGGACATCCCCTTAGCCTGACGGGCAGTTCAGGGGCCCAGGTTCCACGTCTCCTCTTTTCCCCCAACTGCCCCGTGACAGACTGTCAGTCAAGCAGGAAGAGGGGATGCTGGGCGGGGAATAGAGCTGAAGTAACAGAGGCTCCAGATCTACCATAGTCCTTCAGCATCACTTGCATATCAATTCAAATGCTGATTTCTGAGTAACAGACGAAGGGACTGGCCATGTAAAGGTATTGCTGGACTTGTTTTGAAATAGCAAAATGCACATATAAATTGATTTGGGGGTAAAATCTTGCTGACAAATTCCCTTTAAGGATGGAGTGGCACTTTAAAATAGCTTTTTATCTCTACTTTCTCTCTAGTATAGTCTTATCCCTGTGTCCTCAAGGGCAAAAATATACTCAGAGTTCTAGGACCCACCACACACTGATGTTAACCCTACCTGGAAATATCTGCAATGAACCTTGCCTCTATGAAACACTGCAGGCAAAAAAATGTTTCTGTTAAAAATATATACTAACCAACGATCTCTCATAATAGCTTTTGCTCAACATGGAGCAAATTGATAATGATGCCTCCTGACTTACAAGGATCCATTAAGTTTTTGTTGGGACTCGAGTAATTTTTATTGGAATAAAAGGGCTACAAAGTGCACTATTCTGGCCATTAAATAAATCATACACACTGACAAATTGGCAAAAATATCATAAGTTATATAAAGAACCTGTGTAGCACCATAGTAATATTCAGAATCTAATATTTATTATCAAGAAGAAGCATAGAAACAACTACGTTACCTGTCGAAGAAGTGCCTTAAATGACAAAGATCTGAGCCTCATTGCTAGACTTTCCCCAGACTTTCCAAGCATGAAACCCTGAAAAATACATTATGTGAGAAAACATTTATAGTATCTTTTAATTCTAGTTTATTCAGAATTACAGTGGCATGTAAAAGTTTGTGCATCCCTGGTCAAAATTACTGTTATTGTGACCATTTAAGCAAGTTATAGTTAAAATGATCTCTAAAAGGCCTAAAGTTAAAGATGCTTCCTTTGTATTTTAGGCAAATATATATATATATTCATCTTTTTCATTTTAAAATTTATAAAAAGGAAAATGGGCCAATGCAAAGTTTAGGCATCCTGCATGGTTAGTACCCAGTAGCACCCCCTTTTGAAAGTATCACAGCTTGTAAATGCTTTTTGTAGCCAGCCAAGAGTATTTCAACCTTTAGCTTGTGCCTTTTGAGGCAGGATATTGTGTATTTAGACATGTCTCTTAGGACCATTTTTCATTACTATGTTTGCATCAAGAATTTGTTGAAATTTCAATGAATTTATTCTTCCCTCTACCAGTGAAATGTTCCCCTTGCCTTTGACTGTAACACAGCCCCAACACATGATGGATCCACCCAAAAGCTTCATGGTCGGAGATAAGTTCTTTTCCTGAAATTTTCCTGCCCTTTTTTCTCCACACATAGCTTTGATCATTGTGGCCAAACAGTTCTATTTTAACCTCAATGGTCCACAGGACTTGGTTCCAAAATGCATCAGGGTTGGTTAGATGTTCTTTTGCATACTTCTGATGCTAAATTTATGAGAAGGACGCAGGAGAGGTTTTTTGCTGATGACTCTTCCATGAAGGCAATACGAGGTGTTTCTGAACAGTAGAAGAATGTGGAACAATGTACCAGAAGTCCAGAGTTTGTTACAACTTTCTGAAGGTCTTTTTGCAGTCAAGTTGGGGTTCTGATTTGCCCTCTAGCAATCTTTCAAGCAGCTCTCACTCAAATTTTGCTTTGTCTTCCAGACTTTATCTTGACCTCCACTGTTCCTGTTAACTGCCATTTCTTAATTACATTTCGACCTTAGGAAATGACAACTTGAAAACATTTGCAATCTTTTTATAGTCTTTTCCTGCTTTGTGGGCCTCCACCATTTTCATTTTCAAAATGGTATTCAGCTGCTTAATCTCTTTCCAACCTGTGATGCCACGTAGGTGTCATGAAAAAAGGTGCTTTCTCGACCTGTGATGCCACATAGACGTCATGGCGGGATCGCATTCCTGCCGGTTGGGTGACCAGGGTCACAGAAATGTCACCCGACCTGCAGGTAAGCCAGGCACTATACTTGACCCCAGGGGGCGGAGTGAACTATGGCTGCCCTTGCTCTTCAGCTTCATACCATCCATGGAAGCTGAAGAGCGAGGTCTCTGCCTGCTGCCCTGCTGCTGCCGCCTGCCATCCAGTACTCCTCTCTGCTGCTCTCCGTTCCTCCGCCATCCGATTCCACCCCCCTGACCTCAGCTCCCTCCCCCACCCTGGCGATCACCCCCTGCCCCCCTTCCCCAGTGATCACCTGATGCCGGCTGCCTGCATCTCCTCAGCCCCCCCTGCCCCCCCATGCCTGACAGCCCCCTCCTGCCCCCGGTGATCACCCCCCTGCCCCAGTGATCACCCCCTGCCCCAGTGATTACCCCCCTGCCCCAGTGATCACCCCCCTGCTGCTGCTGCTGCCAGCTCCTGCATTTCCTCAGCCCCCTTCTGCCCCCCGCACCTGATAGCCCCCCTGTCTCGCTTGTCCCGCTCATTCCAGTCTCAAAGGGTATACTCAGATGAGGAGGCATATGCCATTATTGCCTCCAAAACTGATAGTGAGGGAGAGGACCCCACTTTTCTCTATTCCTCCTCCTGACACAGACGCGCTACTATGAAGACGGGAAGAAGAGCCAGAGGCTGGAGGAGAAGACCCACAGCCAAGTGTGAGCAACCCCCAACCTAGTGTTAGTCACACCCATCCTAGCACTAGTGCCCCTTTCTGACCCCCATGCCTGAAAATTGATATTTTATATCAAACTTCAATATTTGGCATGGTTATGTTTTGCAACCGTTTTGAGGTGATTCATAAGTTTCTCCATTTTAGGGACAATACTGACAGCCTTCCCCGTGATGACCCGAATTTTGATAGGCTGTTCAAAATTTGTCAGGTCATCGAACACTTTAGCAACAAGTTTGCTGAAGTGTACATTCCTCAAAGGGAAATTTGTGTGGATGAATCCCTCATCCACTTCAAAAGGAGACTTCAATTCCCTCAGTACTTGCCCTGTAAGAAGGTGAGGTACGGGATAAAACACTATAAGCTGTGTGAAAGTACATCAGGGTACACTCACAGCTTTAGAGTTTATAAAGGGAAGGATAGCAGGATCCAGCCCCCAGAATGCCCACCTGCTCTGGGGGTGAGTGGGAAAATAGTGTGGGATTTGGTCCACCCACTTCTTTATAAAGGTTACCATCTGTATGTTGATAACTTTTATACAAGCATCCCACTCTTTCAGTCTCTCTCTGCCAGAGTTACCGCAGCTTGGGGTACTGTGCGCAGAAACCAGAGGGGTCTCCCTTTGTCACTAATTGAGCAGCCTCTCCCAAAGGGTGAGAGCCGAGCCCAGTGTAGTGGCAAAATGATTGTGGTCACGTTCAAAGACAAAAGGAATGTCTTTTTCTTGACAACAATCCATGGTACCGGCATCACTGTCACCACCGTTAGAGGTACCCCAGCACAGGTCCACAAACTGGACTGTACCATGGGGTACAACAGACACATGGGGGGAGTTGATCTTTCTGATCAAGTCCTCCAGCCCTATAGTGCCATGTGGAAGGCGAATGTGTGGTATAAAAAAATGGCTGTGCACATCGTACAAATGGCACTGTATAAAGCATACATGCTATCACGATGTGCAGGCAAGACCAACAACACCTTCCTGCAGTTCGAGGAGGCAGTGATAAAGGCCCTGATGTTTGGAGACGAGGAAGGAGTGGGCCCGAGCATCCCTGGAACTCAAGTTTCCCGTATGGTACAAGAGCATTTTCCCCGTGAGAGGAGAGCAAAAAAAAGTGCCGTGTATGCTATAAAGTTGAGATAAGAAAGGTAACTTGTTTCCAATCTGAAACGTGTCCTGACAAACCTAGACTGTGTTTGAATGAATGCTTCAGAATTCACCACACGTTCGTGGACTAAACACATCCCGACATTCCCCTACAGAACTCGCCCACACCAGCCTGACATACACAACACCACACACACCAACCTGACGTACACTAAACCACACACACCAACCTGACATACACTACACCACACCAATGTGACATACAGTACATCAGGTTGGTGTGTGGTGTGGTATAGTGTACGTCAGGTTGGTGTGTGTTGTAGTGTACATCAGGTTGTTGTGTGTGGTGTATACTACACCACACACACCAACCTGACGTTCCCTACACCACAACACACACCAACCTGACATACACTACACTATACCACACCGCACACCAACCTGATGTACACTACACCACACACCAACCTGACGTAGTGTATGTCAGGTTGGTGTGTGGTGTATGTCAGGATGGTGTGTGTGTGTGGTGTATACTACACCACAAACAACAACCTGACGTACACTACGCCACACCAGCCTCACATACACTACATACTTTCCATATGTGACATGGTGTCCGCTAACGATTGCAGCTAATTTTCCATTCAAAAAGTCAAATGGCGCTCTTTCCCTTCTGAACCCTGCCGTGTGCCCAAACAGTGGTTTATGACCACATATGAGGTATCTGCGTGCTCAGAAGAAATTGTCCAACAAATTTTAGGATCCATTTAATCCTGTTGCCCATGTGAAAATTAAAAAACAGGCTAAAAGAACATTTTTATTGGAAAAATTAAAATGTACATTTTTTCCTTCCACGTTGCTTTAGGTCCTGTGAAGCACCTGAAGGGTTAATAATCTTCTTGAATGTAATTTTGGTAAGCTTGAGGGGTGCAGTTTTTGGAATGGTGTCACTTTTGGGTGTTTTCTGTCATATAGGCCCCTCAAAGGGACTTCAAATGTGATGTGGTCATTAAAAAAATGGTTTTGTAATTTTTCCAGGAAAAATGAGAAATTGCTGATAAACTTTGAACCCTTATAACTTCGTAACAAAAAAAAGTTTTTTCCAAAAATTGTGCTGATGTAAAGTAGATACAGTATGTGGGAAATGTTATTTATGAACTATTTTGTGTCACATAACTCTCTGGTATAACAGAATTAAAATTCAAAATTTGAAAATTGAAAAATTGAAAAATTTTCTCCAAATTTATGATTTTTTTCACAAATAAACGCAAAAATTATCGACCTAAATTTACCACTAACATGAAGCCCAATATGTCACGAAAATTTTTTCTCAGAATCACTATGATCCGTTGAAGTGTTCCTGAGTTATTACCTCATAAAGGGACACTGGTCAGAATTGCAAAAAATGGCTAGGTCATTAAGGTCAAAATAGGCTGGGTCGTGAAGGGGTTAAAATAACCCATGGCTGCTGTTTTTTGGCACAAGTTTAGAGGAAGCTGGGTTTCTATAGAGCTGGAAATTTACATCACCTGACCTTTCCTAAGGATGATAGTCAACAAGCCGTAACATTAAAAGGCTAATTAAGGTCTGAAACCTTGGTCAAAGTTATCTGAGCACAAAAATCTCCTAGGTTGCTCAAACTATTGCATCAGCTCATTTTCCTATTTGTAATTTTTAAAATTTAAAAGATGAAACTACATTTTTTTTCAAAAAATACAAATTAAATGTGTCATCTTTAATTTTAGGCCTTTTGGAGATCATTTAATCTTCAACTTGCTTAACTGTTCACAATAACAGTAATTTTGACTAAGGGTGCTACTTTATACTGTGATGGTGAAGTGCTGCAAACTGACAGGTGAACTCAGGTGACCTGTCGGCGGAGTGATACAATGCGGAGGATTATCTCCGTCATTGTATCATCAGAGCCTCTGGAGAGCGGTTAAATCAGCTGTTGTGACAGCTCCTCACGGTAGATCCTCGTTGGACAATCATTATTAATGGAATTACGTTGGACACGGACACAGGGAGTATATTGTTGTTTATTTTTTTAATTTTTTTTGCAGGTGAGCGAGGGCTTCGGAGATTAGGTGTAGATGGTGAGTATGAACTATATATGTGTGTATGTATTTTTTTTTTTTTACATTCAACACATTAGCTGGATGATGGGACTACTATTGTCCCATTATTGGCTAATGTGTCACTCACTGTCACTGCAGCAGGCATAGCCGGATGGGACTTGTAGTCCCACACAGCCCCGGCAGACCCCTGCACAGCCCCGCAGACCTCCCGCACAGCCACGGCAGGCCCTCGCAGACACCGGCACACACATAAAAACGCACACAGTCACCACCCACACTCCGTCCACACTCCGCCCACACACTTCCCTCTTCCCGATCTGCAGCGTTTTTTTCCATCCGCGGTTTTGCTGCGGATTGGACAAAATCAATGGAGGTCAATGGGTGCAGAAACGCTGCAGATCCGCAAAAAGAATTGACATGCTACGGAAAATAAAATGCGATTCCGAGCAGATTTTTCCCCAGCATGTGCACAGTGTTTTTGGATTTCCTGTTGGTTAACATTGAGTGCACTCTGCACTGCGGATTTGATGCAATTCAGCGCGTCCAAAAACGCTGCGGAAACGCATCAAAATCTGCAACGTGTGTACATACCCTAAACCAATAAACATTAGGAGGAATCTTTCCTTTGTTTTATGATATTTTTTGGCACATTTTGTTTCATTTCAATTTTTTTTTTACAAAGATTCATAAAAGTCGTGTTCCATTTTTAATGAATCTTGTACCTTAGTCCTTAACCTTTTTCATTGCATCCTAAACTCCAAACTACTGCTACTGATCTGTGTACTGAGTGAGATTGCTTCAATGGCTCAGCATTATGGCATAAAACAAATCATTCTTGTTTATCCTGCTGATGTGTACTGAATCTGGACTGTTTCTTTACTATCCTTGTTTCACCATACATTTCTTCTTCATGACAGTTTTAGCCATTTCACTTTAACCTGTTCCCAATCCTTGATAGTGATGCCCTTACTATCTTACTAATGCTTTGCCTGCAGTTGGGCAAAGCATACTGCGCATGCCCGGGAGGCAATTTGAATTGTCAGCCGAAGAAGCGGCTGTTACCGCGAAACGCGCGTTGGGGTCTCCCTGACAGCAGTACCCCGTTTGGCTGACATGATGGTATGTTATAACCTTGCATATGACAATTATACTAGGCAAATGTGCATGATTTGATTAGGTAGCTTCTCTTCATTCATTTACCTTACTATCTAGGATTATTATATTTCCAGGTGACTACAGTTATTGAATGTTAGAGAGTTTCTTTCTCATAGCATATACTGCTTATTGCCAGTACTATAAGTGTGATATTTTTGGTGGGAACATACCCTGCTATACCATGGGCTCTACTGCTTAAAGGGTTTTTTCTTTTGTATCCGGCTACTAATGACACTGGTTTTGTATACCTGATTTTAATCAAGTGCTTTCACTGCTTCTGCTCCCTGTTGTTTGCCTTTCTCAATAATAAAGATGCTAATTTGTATGTAGTTTTGGACTCAAGTTCTCCTTTGTTATACAAGTTTCTTTGAGTCGTTCCTACCTTTAAAAATTTGGGGCATTTATGTGCACTGGCACAGTATGAACTAGAATGTATTGTAAGGGTTTTCTTTTTGTCCCAATATGCCATACCTGTCCGTTGTTCTGTCCCACGCCGTAATCCATGTCTGGGGGATAAACAATTTTCAACCTGGATGGTGCCAAGATGCGTCCGTCCAGGCTGAAAACCACTGATGACTGAACTGCTGCGAGCGCAGCCTCACAGGCCAGTGGTGACATCATCGAGTTTACCTCCGGTCAGTGAGGCTCCATTCCCAGCCAGGCTGAACTGCCGTGACCTCAGTGCCATTCCCGCTAGCACCATGAGAGTTTTTCTCACAGTGCTAGTGGGGGACTAGCGAGTCACTGGAGGCCGGAGCTGGTGGCTGTGGCTAACACTGTGCACGCTGTTAAAGAAAATTACCGTAATATTCACTGCTCCCCATGCCCATAATTCCTTCCATCTGTCTGCACTGAAGCCGTCGTCGAGAGGTGGGAGGGACTATGGGCATGTGGAGCAGTTAATCTTCATCTTCTTTAATAGCAGGCATACTGTTAGCCACAGCCCCCGACTTCCTGCAGTGGCTGGACAATCACGTGTGCCCGCTATTACAGAGAATGAATATTAACTGCACGCCACACCCGTGGGAACACTGGAGCTGAAGAGAAGGCCTGTTTCAGGGAGACAAAGGTGCATTCGGCCTCCGGAGATCACACCTTAGGATTACACTAGTGATGAGTGAATGTGCTCGATTAAGGTGTTATCAGAGCATGCTCATGTGCTAACCGATAGTCACTTTGGAATGACATGCAGGGATTTATTGTTTGTTAGGAAATCCCTGCATCTGTTGTGGCTGTCGAACAGCTGAGAGACATGCAGCTGTGGGAACTCTAACATTTTTCAAGCACAGTGAAGTCACTCATGATCACTAGTGATGAGCGAGCATGCTCGGATATCATGTTCTCCGAGCATATTCTGCTGTTATTCGAGTATCATGGACATGCTCGAGTAATATGTTTGATTCCTCATGGTTGCATAATTTGTGGATGTTAGACAGCTCCCACACATACGGGGATTTGATGCAATTCCGCGAGTCCAAAAGCACTGTGGAATCGCATCAAAATCTGCAGCGTGTGCACATACCCTAACTAACAAACATTAGGAGGAATATTTCCTTTGTTTTATGATATTTTTTTGGCACATTTTGTTTCATTTAATTTTTTTAACACACATTCATAAAAGTCATGTCCCATTTTTAATGAATCTTGTGCCTTAGTACTTAACCTTGTTCATCGCATCCTAAACTCCAAACTACTGCTGCTGATCTGTGTACTGAGTTAGATTGATTCAATGGCTCAGCATTATGGCATAAACCAAATCATTCTTGTTTATCCTGCTGATGTGTACTGAATCTGGACTGTTTCTTGACTATCCTTGTTTCATCATACATTTCTTCTTTATGACAGTTTTAGCCATTTCACTTTAAACTGTTCCCAATCCTTGACAGTGATGCCCTTACTACCTTTTTAATGCTTTGCCTGCAGTTGGGCAAAGCATACTGCGCATGCGCGGGAGGCAATTTGAATACACACGCTCGGGACCTGTACGGGGACAACGCTATTCACAGAATGGAATGCGGGAATGCGTACAGCACGCCAAATTGGGGTGGAGATAGGGACCAGAACCAATGCCCAACGGACTGGATCAAGGATATTACCATACCGCGTGTGAGCAATATGAAATGTTTTTATGGGGGATTCATGGGGAGTCAGGGGGTTTCACAAGTAGTTGGGGAATGTATAGCTCACACTCTATTAGATTATTAGATTATATTTTTAGTTGATAGGCCAAAAAACTGGTGACAGATTCCCTTCAATGAAAACCTGTCATTACAATTCAAGTTATTAAACCAGGGGCTAATGCTGTGTCAAGTGAGACATCAAGCAAAAATAAGTGGTCGCAAGGAGATGGAGACTAATCCCTGCTGCAGCACATCCTCCATGACAGGTACGAGTATGGTGTGTATTAAGGACACAATTGATTTCGAGCTGTTCAAAACCTGTGACCCTCAAATCATGTGATTATTCATTAAATAGGTTTCCAGCACATAGTTGACAATAAAATGATGTTACTTAACAAATAAAACCCTTTCCGATTTTATGCTGTCACCAATGGTACCACATGCAGGAGAAATGTCACAAGACCAAAGAAACAAAATAATTTATTTGCACAAGAGGTGAAGGCTACAAGGAGATAATCAAAGCTTTACTTATCAGTCAGAATACTGTAACAAAAGTGATACAAAAATTTAAATCAGTTGGAATTGCAACCATCTAACAGAGACACCCAAGCCAACCATGAAACTTAACACCTAAACAGGAGCATCTTCTGATGAGAAGGGTTGAAGTAAATTGACAAAAATGTTCACTGCATTTAGAAAATAAGAAGAAAGCCAAACCGGAAGGAGTGTTTTCCCTTGACACAATACAGCATGCACTGCAGTGGAACAGCATGCATGGGTGTCGTCCACGAAGGAAGCTCTTCTAAAGTCCATTCGCAAAAAAGCATGCTTACAATTTGCCAGAGCCCATGCTGAAATATCTGAAGACTACTGGGCTCGATATTCTGTAGTGATGATTAGAGATGGGCGAACCCAAACAGTAAAGTTTGGCATTCATAACCAACACCTACTGTTCGGGCATGGACACCGAGCACAGACTTCACCAGGAAGTCCGTGTTACTGTTCGGGTTCAGCTGCCCAAACACTGGGTGTTTGTCATGCTGTCATGTGCATGGCAGTGCGGCAAACACCGCTTCTGATCGGTGGTGAAATCATCCTGGCCGGTCAGAGAGCCGCGGTTCCCACGCTGTCAAAAGACAGCATGAGTGCTCAGCTGTGATCGGAGGCATAAACTTTACCTGGCACTTTGTCCAGCTCTTCCCACTTGCAAGTGGGGTTCATATTTGTGGGGCTGATGTGACCTTTGTATTGTCAGGTGACATCAAGCCCACAGCTTAGTAATGGAGAGGCATCTGTAAGACGCCCATCCATTACTAATCCTATAGTTGTATGGTAAACAAAGACATAGCAAGAATAAAGTCCTTTATTTGAAATAAGACTAAACATAGTTTTCCATTTTTATTTAAACACCTAATTCCAGTGAAGCCCCCGTTCTCCTGTAATAAAAGTAAAATAAAAAACAACAATATACCATACCTGTCCATTGTTCTGTCCCACGCTGTAATCCATGTTTTGGGGATAACCAGTTTTCAACCTGGATGGTGCCAAGATGTGTCCGTCCAGGCTGAAAACCACTGGTGACTGAACTGCTGCGAGTGCAGCCTCAGAGGCCAGTGGTGACATGATCAAGCTTACCTCCGGTCAGTGAGGCTCCATTCCCAGCCGGGCTGAACTGCCGTGACCTCGGTACCATTCCCGCTAGCACCATGAGAGTTTTCCCAGCGAGTCACTAGAGGCAGGAGCTGGTGGCTGTGGCTAACACTGTGCACGCTGTGTGAAAATTAATATTCACTGCTCCCCATGCCCATAATTCCTTCCACCTGTCTGCACTGATGCTGTCACTGAGAGGTGGGGAGGGACTATTGGTGTGTGGAGCAGTTAATATTCATCTTCTTTATTAGCAGTCACACTGTTAGCCACAGCCGCCGACTTCCTTCAGTGCCTGTGCACTCACGTGTGCCCGCTATTACAGAAAATGAATATTGACTGCACCTCACACCCATGAGAGCACTGGAACTGAAGAGAAGTCCTGTTTCAAGGAGACAAAGGTGCTTTCGACCTCCGGAGATCACACCTTAGGATTAGCACTAGTGATGAGTGAATATGCTCGATTAAGGTGATATCCGAGCATGCTCATGTGCTAACCGAGTGTCACTTTGGAGTGACATGCAGAGATTTATTGTTTTTAGGCAATCCCTGCATGTGTTGTGGCTGTCGAACAGCTGCAAGACATGCAGCTGTGGGACCTCTAACATATTTTTCAAGCACAGTGAAGTCACTCATGATCACTAGTGATGAGCGTGCATGCTCGGATATTATGTTCTCCGAGCATGTTCTGCTATTATTCGAGTATCATGGACATGCTAGAGTAATATGTTTGATTCCTCATGGCTGCATGATTTGTGGATGTTAGACAGCCGCAACACATACAGGGATTGCCTGTTTGTCAGGCAATGCCCCCATGTGTGGCGGCTGTCCAACAGCAGCGAAATATGCAGCCATGGCAACACAGACATATTTCTCGAGCACACTCAAGATACTCGGATAACATCCGAGCATGCTCACTTAACACAATATCTAAGCCCATTTGTTCATTACTAATTAGCAGCCTTACAAGTTATGGCAGAAATTACGGCGGTCCGAATGGAGAATTGTGGTATTAACTGGCAGTAGTAATTGGCAAATCCCAGAAACCACAGAATTGCTTAAAATTGCTTTCAACCTTTGTGGGGTTCATCCTAAGACTGGTCTCAGAAATAATGTATCCCAGGAAGGACAAAGCGGTTTGCTCAAAGATGCACTTCAGGAACTTGGCATACAGACAGTTCTCCCTCAACCTCAGCAGGACCTGGTAAACCTCTCTCCTGTGTGTGGGCAGATTGGGAGAGAACACCAAGATGTCACCTAGGTAAACCACCTCACACGAGTAGAATAGATCCTGGAAAATATTGTTCACCAGTTCTTGGAAGACTGCTGGGGCACTGCTGAGCCCAAATGGCATTACGGAATACTCGCAATGGCTGTCCTGGGTGTTCAAGGCTGTCTTTCATTTTTCCCCCCAGTGCATTAGGATCAGGTTATATTCCGTCCACAGATTAAGCTTAGTAAGCACCCTGAACCTCTGAGGTGATCAAACAACTCCAAGATGAGGGGCAGAGGATTCTTATTCTTGATTACAATGTGATTGAGATCCCTGTAGTCAATACAGGGACAGAGGGAGCTGTCCTTCTTAACAAAGAAGAATCTTGCTCCTGCTGGGAAGGATGACTTTTGGATAAATTCTTTAGCCAGATTTTCATTAATGTATTCGGTCATGGCTTGGGTCTCTGCCTGAGACAGAGTATAGATATGGTCTCGAGGAGGGGAAGAACCCTTGAGAAGGTCAATAGGGCAGACGTACGGCCTATGTGATGGTAACGTCTCCACTTCCTTCTTATTGAAGATGTCTGTGTAAGATCAATAAGAGTAAGCCAGCCAGGTAAATTTAATGGAGTGGCCAAAGGTCAGGCGGGATGGATGGGAAAATACATTTCTTGTGAAAGAACTGACCCCAGCGAAGTACCTCTCAAGATTTCCAATCCAAGACAGGCTCGAGTCGTATCGCACGAGATGGGACAACACAGATGGCACATAAAAGGTGATCTTCTACTGGCGTAACATTCCTACCCAAAATTCTACTGGCTCGAAAACTAAAAGAAGGGCTTCATATAGAGGTCTCCCATCCATGGCTGATATCACCAAAGGACTCTGAAGACGTTGTATAGGAATCTTAAACTTATCCACTACAGCCTTTTGAATGAAATTTCCTGCGCACTCTGGTTCGGATGGGCTGATTCAATGAAATAGTTGTTGCCACAGGAAGTGGACACTGACAGAGTCAGAGGAGAGGAGGAATTCTCACTCAGGGTGATCTCTTCTACTGACCCTAGGCTCTGAAGTTTCACGGCTTCTCAGGACAAGAGCAAATGAATTGTTCGAGACTACCGCAGTAGAAGCAAATACCCTCAGAATGACAGACCTCTTGGCGATGCTTGGCCAGCTTCACGAGGTCAACATGCATAGATTCATAAGGTGGTGTAGGAGCTGAGGTCTGCTACAAGATTGGCCTTTAGAAGGTAGGAGCCAGGCTCATATCATGATAGCCAGGGATACCAGGTTATCTACAGAGGCATGAACATTTCCACCAGCCAGTTCATTCTTAATTCTTCCAGACAGGCCCTTTCAGAAGGCGGCTAGAAACACCTCGCTATTTCAGGTGAGCTTGGAGACAAGGGTACAGAAACAGAAAGCATACTGGCATACATTGAGATTTCCCTGGAGCAGCCTGAGAAGGGAGGATGAGACATGGCCCAGCTGATCAAAGACCTTGCAAAAAGGCCTCATGGAAGGTCTGGAGGTTGGAGATTAGAGGATCCCCTCTATCTCATAAGAAGAGCCTCACCACTAAGATCGGACATGATAAATGCCACTTTGGTCTGGTCTGATGAAAATTCATGTGCCAGTAGCTCAACGTGCAGCATGCACTGATTGAGAAAACTGCAGCATTGTGTAGGATCACTGTTATGAAATGGTAGCCGAGGAGGAAATAAAAAACAACACAAGCTAAGTCTCAGAAAACAAAAGAGGTTGGTAACTATGCAGACTGCAGACCCTGATCCTAACACGCAACTAGCAGCAGTCGTGTAGCGTTCCTAAGGTGGTCCTAGATGCCTCGCCACAACTGGAGAACTAAATAAGCCTAAAGCAGGAAAAGAGGAAAACTAACTGCCCCAGAGCAGACCCCAAAAGGAGAGGCAGCCCCCCACATGTATTGACGGTGAAGCAAGATGAAAACACAAACAAAGGCAGGAAAATAGGCTGAGCAAATGATGGGGCCAAACTAACTAGAAAGGACAGGAAAGGAAAGACACTGTCTGCAGTCTGCCAAAAAACCCTACAAAATGTCCAACACAACTGATAGCAAAATTAGCCCTGAAGTCACTAGACTTTTCCCACTATATCAGCACTCTGAAATATTCTGAGACAGAGCAAAAAGAGACCAATCTAATAAGGGACAAAAAAAGGCAATTTGGCAAATAAGAGTGGAAATTCAGCACAGCCCAGCCGGGCTAGCTGACCACACAAAAAACTGAAAAGACCAACAAGAGCAAGTGTGAACATTAGCAAAAAACAAACTTATCTTGAGAAGACTTGAACAGAGCTGAGACCTAGACCTGAGAAGCAGACTGAATCACCAGCACCAGGATAGGGCGTCGGCTGTCTTATATTCAGTCGAATACTCCAGTGATCAAATCGTTATCATCCTCACCAGGTGGCAGATCACTACCACTTAAACCAACCTCACTACCTCCTGTCACCAACAGAGGGAGAATAGAAGGGGAACTCTCAACTGGTGGAGCAGAAAATGAGCTCATAACATTACCCCCCCTTGAGGAGGGGTCACCGAACCCTCATCCATGCCACCAGGCCGATCAGGATGGGCCCGGTGAAAAGCACGAACCAATTTATTGGCATGAATATCAGAGGCAGAGACCCAAGAATTATCCTCCTGGCCATAACCCTTCCATTTGACCAAATACTGGAGTCTCCGTCTAACCAAACGAGAATCCAATATTTTCTCTACCTCATATTCCACATTGCCTTTAACCAACACAGGGTCAGGAGGTGCCGACACAGGAACTACTGGCTTAACTAACCTCTTCAACAGTGATTTGTGAAATACGTTATGGATTTTGAAAGTAACTGGAAGAGCCAATCGAAAAGAAACAGGATTAAGAATCTCCAAAATCCTATAAGGTCCAATAAATCTTGGCTTAAACTTTGGAGATGCAACCTTCATAGGAATATTCTTAGACGACAACCAAACCATATCACCCACTTTAAACCGGGGACCAATGGTCCTATGCCGGTTGGAAAAATGCTGGGCCTTTTCCTGAGAGAGTGACAATTTATCCACCACTTGGTCCCATATCTGCTGCATTCTCACAACCACAGTGTCCACACCTGGGCAGGACGAAGATTCTACTTGCCCTGAAGAGAATCGAGGATGAAACCCAAAATTACAGAAAAAGGGTGACATCAAGGTGGCAGAACTAGCTCTATTGTTCAGCGCAAATTCGGCCAAGGGCAAAAATGAGACCCGATCATCTTGATCAGCAGATATAAAACATCTTAAATAAGACTCCAAGGTCTGGTTTGTTCTCTCAGTCTGCCCATTGGTCTGGGGATGAAACACGGAGGAGAAGGATAACTGAATTCCCAGATTGAAACAAAAGGCTTTCCAAAATCTGGAAACAAACTGGACCCCTCTATCGGACACAATGTTCTCAGGAATCCCGTGTAACCGAACCACTTGTTTTAAAAGCAAGGGTACCAACTCAGCGGAAGATGGCAACTTTGGGAGTGGTACAAGATGGACCATCTTCGAAAATCTATCACAAATTACCCAGATAACAGTCATTCTCTGAGAGACAGGAAGATCAGAAATAAAATCCATTGAGATATGGGTCCATGGCCTCTTGGGCATCGGCATGGGCATCAGCAACCCACTAGAACGAGAACAGGGTTTTGACTGAGAACAAATCTCACAGGACTGTACAAAATTCCTGACATCACGAGATAAGGCAGGCCACCAAAACGACTGACTCACCAAATCTCTGGTACCAAAAATACCTGGATGACCAGCCAATGAGGAGCAATGGACTTCAGACATCACTCTCTTTCTCCACTGGTCCGGAACATACAATGTTCCCATAGGGCAATGCTCAGGTTTATCCTCCTGAAATTCCTCCAGGGTGCATCTCAAATCGGGCGAAATGGTAGAAAGAACTACGCCCTCACCTAGGATAGTAGTAGGCTCAGTCACATTAAGAGAATCAGCAAAGAAACTCCTAGAAAGGGCGTCTGCCTTAACATTCTTTGTGCCCGGAAGAAAAGAGACCACAAAATTAAAACGCGTGAAAAACAAGGCCCATCTAGCCTGTCTAGGATTCAAGCGTTTGGCCGACTCCAGATAAGTCAGATTCCTGTGATCGGTGAGGACCACAAATTGATGTCTAGCTCCCTCCAACCAATGTCTCCACTCCTGAAATGCCCATTTCATGGCCAACAATTCTCGATTCCCCACGTCATAGTTGCGTTCAGATGGGGAGAACTTTCGAGAAAAGAAGGCACATGGATTCATTTTAGAAGTCACAGGGTCTTTTTGGGACAAAACAGCTCCTGCACCAATCTCAGAAGCGTCTACCTCCACTTGAAATGGAAGTGAGACATCAGGTTGCCGTAAAACTGGAGATGAAGTAAACCTCCGCTTAAGCTCCTGAAATACTGAGACAGCCTCAGGAGACCAATTCAGCACATCAGCTCCCTTCTTGGTCAGATCAGTCAGTGGTTTGACAATACTAGAAAAATTACCTATAAATTTACGATAGAAATTAGCAAAACCCAAAAACTTCTGAAGAGCCTTCAAAGAAGTAGGCTGAACCCAATCATAAATGGCCTGTACCTTGGCCGGGTCCATTTCAATAGTCGATGGAGATAAGATAAATCCCAAAAATGAAATCCTCTGTACACCAAAGAGACATTTCGATCCCTTAACAAACAGGGAATTCTTCCTCAAAATCCGAAACACAGTCCGGACATGTTCCACATGGGAATCCCAATCACTAGAAAAGATCAAAATATCATCCAGATAGATGATCAAAAACTTATCCACAAAGTCTCGGAAAATATCATTCATAAAGGACTGGAAGACAGAAGGGGCATTGGAGAGCACAAAAGGCATCACCAGGTACTCAAAATGTCCCTCCGGAGTATTAAACGCCGTCTTCCATTCATCCCCGTGCTTGATGCGAATAAGATTATATGCCCCCCTGAAGTCAAGCTTAGTAAACCAGCAGGCACTCTTAACTCTGGAGACTAAATCAGTCATCAGAAGTAACGGGTACTGATATTTAACTGTCATCTTGTTAAGGGAACGATAATCAATACACGGTCTTAATGAACCATCTTTCTTGGCCACAAAAAAACCCCCAGCACCTAAAGGTGACGAGGATGGTCTAATATGACCCTTCTCCAACGACTACTTAATATAGGATCGCATAGCATCATGTTCGGGTACAGATAAGTTAAAAAGCTGACCCTTGCAAAATTTACACCCAGGCATCAACTCAATTGCACAGTCATAACTCCTATGAGGTGGCAAAGACGCAGACTTACTCTCACTAAATACATCAGAGAATTCATCCAGATAATCAGGAATATCATGAGACTGAGGAGAGGTGGAGAAAACAGGAGCATCCCTAGGAACACACTGACAACCCCAACTCACCACAGACACAGATTTCCAATCCAAAACTGGGTTATGAGTTTGCAACCAGGGGAACTCCAGAACAATAGTATCATGCAAATTATGCAGCACCAAAAATTTACAATTCTCCTGGTGGTCTGTGGCAACTCGCATTATCACCTGGGTCCAAAACTGAGGTTTATTCTCTGCCAAAGGAGTGGCATCAATACCCCTCAAAGGAATAGGCGCCTGCAGAGGCATCATGGACAAACCACAATGTTTAGCAAAGTCCAAATCCATCAGATTCAGAGCTGCTCCTGAATCCACAAAAGCCTTAGTGGAAAATGTGGACAAGGAGCAGATCAGAGTAATTGCCTAAAGGAACTTAGGTTGTATACTGCCCACAGCAAATGTGTGTGCAAAACGTTTCTCTCGTTTAGGGCAGACAGAAATAGTATGAGAGGCGTCTCCACAGAAAAACACAGCTTATTACGCCTTCTTAACTCCCGACGTTGCGCCCTAGACAAAACCCCATCACATTGCATAGGTTCAGACATTTGTTCAAAAGGTAGCAGTGCCTCCCGTGTATTTTTACGTTCACGTAAACGCCGATCAACTTGAAAGGCTAATGCCATAGAGCAGTGGTCCCCAACCTTTTTTGCACCAGGGACCGGTTTCAAGCAAGACCATTCTTCCATGGCCCGGCAGGGCGGGGATGGAGGTGTGGCAGGGGTGGGGCTTTGGTCATAAGGGGGCGGGGCTATGGACACGGTTGTAGTGTAGCAGTGCATACTTATAATTAAATAACATTTATAATGTGACTCAACTCACCATAGGTTTTGAATAAGTGCTCCATCACCCCCTCCTCCCCATCATTGCCTTCACCCCATCATTGCCTTCACCCCATCACTCCCTTCTCCCCATCACTGCCATCTCTCCATCATTGCCTTCACCCCATCACTGCTGTCTCCCCATCATTGCCATCATTCCATCACTGCTGTCTCCCCATCATTGCCTTCACCCCATCACTGACGTCTCTCCATCATTGCCTTCAACCCATCACTCCCTTCTCCCCATCATTGCCTTCACCCCATCACTCCCTTCTCCCCATCATTGCCTTCACCCCATCACTCCCTTCTCCCCATCATTGCCTTCACCCCATCACTCCCTTCTCCCCATCACTGCCATCTCTCCATCATTGCCTTCACCCCATCACTGCTGTCTCCCCATCATTGCCTTCACCCCATCACTCCCTTCTCCCCATCATTGCCTTCACCCCATCACTCCCCTCTCCCCATCACTGCCATCTCTCCATCACTCCCCTCATGGCCTTCTCCTCATGTCCCCATCTCCTCCAGGGCCAGGCTACACAAACACAGACCAACACACACACACACACACACACACAGACACACACATTATACATACACACACACATTATACATACACACACACACCACCTCTCTCCTCTCACCTGCCCGCCGCCCGCGCTTCCTCGCTCTGCCACAGCAGCCGTGCTCTCCTCTCTGTGTCAGTCAGAGACAGGAAGCGCGGGCGGCGGGCAGGAAGCTGGACGCAGTGGACGGGTCCTTGCAGCTCCGCTCCTGCTATTCCCTCTTGCAGGCAGCGGAGCTGCTTGGATCGCTCCCTGGCCGCTGCTAAGAACTGCTGCGCGCCGCCCCAGCCCCCGCTACGCCACTGACCGCCCCTGGCTCCCCTTGTGTCCGCGGACCGGCAAGGGCACTGCAGCGGCCCGGTGCTTCGCCGCGGACCGGCGGTTGGGGACCCCTGCCATAGAGCCATCCAGACCAGAGGGAACAGGAAATCCCACCATAACATCTTTTACGATCTCTGATAAACCTTTCCGAAAGAGGGCTGCCAATGCACTACATTCCATGTAATAAGGACCGCCCACTTTTGGAATTTTTGACAATATAACTCTGCAGGATCCTGACCCTGGTTTAATGCCAACAGGGTTCTCTCAGCTTGATCAACGGAATTAGGTTCATCATACAACAACCCCAAAGCCTGAAAAAATGCATCCACATTAGTCAGAATAGGATTTTCAGGTGTCAGAGAAAACGCCCAATCCTTGGGATCGCCGCGCACCAAGGAGATGACAATTTTAATCTGCTGCGCAGAGCTTCCCGATTAGTTAGGCTTCAATGCAAGAAATAATTTACAATTATTCTTAAAATTCAAAAATTTAGACCGACCCCCAGAAAACACATCAAGAGTAGGGATTTTGGGTTCAACAGCATGCGATTGAGCGAGATAGGTGGAAATTCCATTAAGGAAAAAATCCTCCTACGGCCCCAGAGAAGAAGAGGAAAAAATGCATATAAAAAATATTTAAAAAAAATTCTGACACTTTTTTTTTCCCCCCTGCTTTTGAGTACCCTAGAATCTGCGGTAAGGCTGGTGATTCTGTTATGAAAGGGTAGCCGAGGAGGAAATAAAATACAACACAAGCTAAGTCTCAGAAAACCAGAGAGGTTGGTAACTATGCAGACTGCAGACCCCTGATCCTAACACGCAACAAGCAGCAGTCGTGGAACGTTCCTACGGTGGTCCTAGATGCCTCGTCACAACTGGAGAACTAAATAAGCCTAAAGCAGGAAAAGAGGAAAACTAACTGCCCCAGAGCAGACCCCAAAGGAGAGGCAGCCCCCCACATGTATTGACGGTGAAGCAAGATGAAAACACAAACAAAGGCAGGAAAATAGGCTGAGCAAACGATGGGGCCAAACTAACTAGAAAGGACAGGAAAGGAAAGACACTGTCTGCAGACACTGTCTCTGCCAAAAAACCCTACAAAATGTCCAACACAACTGATAGCAAAATTAACCCTTAAGTCACTAGACTTCTCCCACTATATCAGCACTCTGAAATATTCTGAGACAGAGCAAAAAGAGACCAATCTAATAAGGGACAAAAAAAGGCAATTTGGCAAATAAGAGTGGAAATTCAGCATAGCCCAGCCGGGCTGGCTGACCACACAAAAAACTGAAAAGACCAACAAGAGCAAGAGTGAACATTAGCAAAAAACAAACTTATCTTGAGAAGACTGGAACAGAGCTGAGACCTAGACCTGAGAAGCAGACTGAATCACCAGCACCAGGATAGGGCATCGGCTGTCTTATATCAAGTCGAATACTCCAGAGATCCAATCGTTATCTTCCTCACCAGGTGGCAGATCACTACTACTTAAACCAACCTCACTACCTCCTGTCACCACCAGAGGGAGAACGGAAGGGGAACTCTCAACTGGTGGAGCAGAAAATGAGCTCATAACAGTTCACTGTGAAATTGTCGTGCAGCAGACAGATGGGGTGCGGTACCAGAAACGTAACAAGTAGCCTGGAGAGTCACATCTGAGGTTGCCGCAGCATGGACAGGAGCGAATACAGCCGCAGATGTCAGCAAATCCAAGAGGGTACTGTCTTCAGATAGGACATGATCTTGTCCTGCTGGTCTTTCTGGTGGGAGATCTCCTGGTACAGCTCAGAGACAGGAGATTGGGAGCCAGCGGGTTCCATGGCCTGAGCAACCGGTAATGCATGTGGTGGGGAACCACTGTGCCATTTACCAAAGAGACTCTGGAGAGTCTTGAATAGGTGAAAATCTGACCTCTTCGCTAGAGCCCCTGAAGGTATGGATAAACTTGGCTACAGATGAATGCCAGGTACTACTCAGGACAGACATGGGAAACACAAAAGTAGACCTCCAAAGGGGGTAGGAAACGGGAGGGGCCAAGAATGGATGAGAATGAATGACACGGAAGGCACTGGCAGGCACGAATGGTAAAGAAGATACAGCAGACCCAGGTGGTATACAGACTGGCACACAGGTGCTGGCAGACACGGCTGGTGTACAGGCAGGCACAGCAAGTGCAGGTTGATATGACTGGTATACAGGCAGGCACAGCAGGTGCTGGTAGAAAAAGCAAGTACACTGGAAGGTACGGCTGGTATACAGGCAGACACAGAAAGTGCAAGTAGACATGGCAGGTACACTGGAAGAAACAAAGGGAATACAGGCAGACACAGCAAGTGTGTGTAAATAGGTCAGAAATACTGGGATACAAGCACTGTGGACCTGAGAACTAGCAAGCATGCAGACAGTCTGACAGAACAAGTTGCACAAGCACCTCCCAACATGTGATGGTGCCTTAAATAATAAGTGTCTCCCAGCTGTTGGCTGGTGGCACTTTAGGAAAATGCGCACTGTCTCTTAAAGAGACTGAGGGTGTGCACACGTGAAGCGATGGCTGGGGGACCACCACAATGCAGGGACACTATGGTACACAAGATGAGGTGCAAACAACAAACTTTTAATTTATTTACAGGCAAGGAATGCAGTGTCAGGAAAGTGTAAACAGGGGTATGCAATGACATAAAACAATTTACAAAAGTGATATTCTCTAGCTGGGCCGTACAAATGGCACGGTGCACCAACTATTACAGTTCAGTGTATTCTTTCAAAAGGCAAAACAATATAATAAAGTACAGTTTGCTGCTACTCTTAACTATAGCCTGTCTGGCCGCTGCTACTCCGGATGCACGGCTACCGTGCTCTGTCTATTGCAGCTTATCCTAAGCCCTAAACATGTGCGCACACGGGGTTAACACTCACAGTAAAGTTGGTGTCTCAGTTCCTTCCTGGGGGCCCCCTGCAGTTCTCTGCAAGATGATGCGATGTCCTCCCTGGCAGCTCTGTGCAACGTGGTCTTGTCCTTGTGTGGCGATTCCGAACCTGTTCCTAGAAACGGTGAACTCCCTCTTCTGAATTCCTTCCTTGTATGTCTTCGTGGCTCCTCATAGTATCACAGGAAAACCACTTTCGTTATCCCCAGAAGGGTATATACAATCCCACAAGTTCAGTCAGTTCTAAGCTGTACGCTTTTCTCCTCATCAGTCTCCTGCAGACTCCCAGCTCCAAATACTCACTGGGAAAACAGCCCCTCCCCTCTCCATAGCTAGAAGAGCAAACCAAAGCAGTCTTTTGAAGGGTAGAATAGCATGTACTATTGCATCAGCCAAGGGGGTGCTGTCTCTTAAAGGGGCAGAGTGTCTCTGCTGTCCATAGCAATGTCAGCCCCTTAAACACGCACCCTAAGCGCATTGCTTGGGGATCTGCCAGATGTGTGCAGACCCTGGGAGACTGCAGCAGCAGGAGGAAATATGGGGCGAGGGCCAGAGCGGTGAGTGAGGGGAGGATGGGTATCACATTGGTACACTGGCACTACACATTGGCTTAGTCTCTGGAGAGTTTCAGATTGGCTGTTGACTAGGAGTCACAATGATGAGGTAGGCGGTTTGTCAGAGATGTTATAAAGAGGTTGTCTGGCCATTTTATCTCATTACCCCGGTGAAGCTCATTAGGGCGAAATATGTTATTGAGGCTTTTTTCTAATTTAAATAGTGCTCTGCTCTTTTGAATCAGCTATTATAAACCACTATACTATAGGTGGTCATCTAAATCCTGAGTAATAGAAGACAGACTGCAGCCATTTCTGTCTTGTGTTAGTTGTCTATTAGTGATATTCAAGATATTAGGATTACCTAGAGAAATGAATGCAGCTATTAATAATTAAAATTATTTAGAGACACCCATTTCATTTGACTAATGGTCTGAATATAAGACAAAGCATAGCTAATCTATTTTCTGAGAATGTTTGTCTACTTCTATTTAAAGCAAATACACCTGACCTCCCCTTGCACTTGTTGGTCAGATGTACAGGCCCTTGAGTGTCCTAAATCCTATAAGGATATAAGCGTTGCCCCCCCTTCCCTTTTTTGTAGTAATGTCCTCCATCCTGTACTAAGTGTCCTCTACCTAGGGCCCTTTTCAGGTGTGTATGTTTTCCATCCTTGTATATATGTCTCTCATCCCGGTATATATGTCCCCCATCCTAGTATATGTGTCCCCCTTCCTGGTATATATGCCCCCATCCTAGTTTATATGTACCCCATCCGGGTATATGTGCCCCACATCCTGGTGTATTTGTCCACCATCTGTGGCCACCTTGTATTTGTGATGGGGTGGTTGTAGACAAATCTGTGCTTTTATACATAACATGGTGTGCTTTATTACATGAAATAAATTAAGATTTAAATATTTCTTACCCAAATAGTAAGTCCTGCTAAATAGATAAGTCCCAAGATAATAAAAATTATTGATAAGAAATTAGTCATCTGTATATGTTTAGTGGCATCTTGTTCCTTAAAAGCCTGAAAATTAGAATCAAGAAGAATGTTGTTAAATTATAATTAATTATAAGATGGTTACCGTATATTATAATGAGTTATTTTCACAATGAGCCTAATTAGTAGACTAAATATTAAAGTTTTACATCTACAAATATGAACCACAACTTGTCAAATTAGATTAGGTAGCTAGTGATGTCGAAACATTGCAGCCAGACAATCTTCCTTCCAACAGTTTAATGCTGATGATAAATTTGTATATAGGGAGTTTTTATATGATTTAAAAACTCTACATTGCCTATGCAAGTTGCCAGATACTCAACCCCCTCCCTCCCCGCTATGCCTTTGTCTGTAGTTTTCTGTATAGCCATCGGATATTTATGCCTATTTACATATTGACAGTGATTAGGTTTCTGTTGTTATTATGCTACCAAATTTTAACTGATGGGCAGGGGTGGGTCATGTGGGGTCCCTTGATATTTTTGGAAGAAAGTGAGACAAGCTAGATAGGCTAAGAGGAAGATTATTATACATTTACAATGTAAGAAAACATTACATAACAGCAGTCCAATCACAACAAAACGCAATTGAAAAAAGTCCCAATTTTTTCAAGAATGTCCCATCAACCAAAATGCAGCAGAGGTAAAATTGGTTCATGTTGGTGTTTTGGGGCATTTAGGCGAGGGCGTAAGAGTTAGGGTGTGACCACATCTGGATCCAGAGCACAGAGAGTCCACAGATGGCCAGTGCTGTTGTTAGCTCAATGTGCGTCCTTAGTTGCATATCTAATTGAAAGCAATTGGGTCCAGAATAGGCAACATTTTGCAGACTTTATCGGTGTATGGGTTCAAGGGGGACTTTACTTTATGAAGTCATAATGGGAAACATTATTTATGTATGGTGTCGCAATGTGTAACATTATTAGATGATGGGGCCAAACTGGAGAATATTATTAATAATGGGGCTACAAAGTACGTTATTAATAATGTCTCTGTGTGATCCCATACTTTAATAATGTATGAGGAAACAATGGGGTACATTACAAGTATAACAAAACATAAAACATTTCTATTATTGTATTTGCCAGAAAAGAAATATACTGTATGTCCCCAATCCTGGGATATATGTACCCCATCATGGCATACATGCCCCCCATCCTGGTGTATTTGTCCTCCATCCTGACATGTATGTCCCCTATCCTGGTATACAGGTCTCCCATCTTAGTATATATGTCCTCCATCCTGGTACATAACTCCTCCATCCTGGGCTAGTCCTGGAATACATGTCCCCCATCCTGGTATGTATGTCCCTCATCCTACATCCATCAAGGTATTTATGTCCCCCCCTTTTGGGCCCATCCTGCATGAGCACCACTGAGAAAAGTGGCATTATTTCTGTATTTGGGCACAAAGGTGGTCTTTACTACTATATGTATGACAAAAAGGTGGCAGCAGACATTAGCAACTCAAGACATCCCATTAAGGAGACATAAGCATCCCGAGACAAGTCCAGAGGAGCAACAGTAAACATCTTAGAGAACTCATTGATGCATTGAGGCTCCTCCTCCTGGTCAGATGACAGAAAGGACCTGGAAAGCGCATCTGCCTTGATGTTCTTTTCCGCTGGCCGGAAATGGAGAACAAACTCAAAGCAAGCGATAGGATAAGTTCTTGTGATCCTTATAGATAATTACAGGATGACTAGCTAGCTCCTTCAAGTAGAAAGCATCACTACTTAGAAGGCACTGTAGTGTAATGGTAGCACTGGAGATAAAGACAAGGCCTGTTTTAAGTAAAAAAAAAAGTACTTTCAGCCATTCCTTAGGGTTATCACCCTTATGGGTCAGTGCAGAAACTGGAGAAGTCTGAGAGAAGAAATGTGGGATGAACTGGTGGCAGTAATTTGCGAACCTCAGAAATGGACAGCATGTGACTTAAATAAGAGTGTCTGGGCATGTGATATTTCATTTTTTTCTTTTTTAATAAATTTGCAAAAATTTCTACATTTCTGCTTTTTTCAGTCAAGGCGGGGTGCAGAGTGTATATTGATGAGAAAAAAATTAACTTTTTTGAATTTAAGAAATGGCTGCAATGAAACAAAGAGTGAAAAATTTAAAGGGGTCTGAATACTTTCCGTTTCCACTGTAAATGGAGATCTTCTCCAAGTTCAACATTCTTACCCGGAGTTCCTGACTCAGAGAAGAAGAAACCAGCTTCAGATAGATGTCCCCCTTCCATAGATTATACCATCAAAGGCATTGAATGGAGATCTGATACCGATTCGCCACATACAGTTGTATGAAATTTCCTGCGGAACCTGAATCCAGATTGGCCGATTCAATGAAACGGGTATTGCCACATGTAATTGACACTGACTGTGTCAGTGGAGGAGAGGAGTAGTTCTCAATCAGGGTAGCCTCTCCTATTAACCCTAGGCTCTAGAGTTTCCTGCCTTCTCAGGACAGGAGTGAATCAAATGTTCGGGATTGCTGCAGACGACCCTCCCCCTTCGCAATGCCGTACCTCCTGATGATGCTTAGCCAATTTCACTCGGTCAAGTTGCATAGGTTGACACAAAGGTGTCAGAGTTGAGGTCTGCGGCTTGATTGGCCTTTGGAAGTTAGGAGCCAAGTGAATGAAACTGTTAGGAACGGCGGAACGCACTAAATAAATAAATAATAAAGTGCATTCGCCGCTCGGGGTCCACCATGCAGTAGGTGTTAAAACCGCTGCTAAACAATGGCAGACTCGCTATATGGCGGTATAATGCACTCGGGTTCAACGTCACGTCGTTAAACTCACAGAGGCGCTGTAACAAAAGCATACAAGTATACACTGAGACAGTTAGACTTCACCGGACTCAGTGAAATTGCACACATGGTATCTGGTCACAGGACACGGTTCCAAGACAGGGGACGGTGTCCGTCTAGACCTACCGTGTGTGCGGCGTCGCTGCTGCACACGCCAGTAAGTGCTGTTACATGCAGCACGGCGGCAGACACAGCCGCTAAGCGATGGTGGCTTGAGAGACATTACACCACCGGACGCTAGTGTAGAGGTGCGGTGTGCACAGTGGCCTATGGCTTGCCACTGACTGGCGCGGACTCTAACTATAGTTCCCTATCCACATGCGTAATATCAGAGGGAGGGGAATCTTAATGAGTCAGTCACCAGAATCATACATCCTTCACCATTCACACATCTAGCAAGAATAGCCTATACTAGCGCATGGCCGAACGGCCATGCGGCCCTTTTATAGCCTTGCGCTGCCGGGACCTTCCAGATCTCTGAGATGGACCAATCAGATCAGGAGAAGGACCTGAGCACGTGCCTGCCGACCTCCAATGGGAGATCGTCTCATGAGCATGCTCAGAGGAGCGGCAGAGGGACATAGCCTCAGGAGTAACTTGCTGTGAACCAGTATGTGCGGCTCTGGACTCCTGCTGTGTAGCCGCAGGAATCCGACGCCTAACAGAAACCTAATGCCCATGAAACCTAATCACTGTATATGCAATATAATCAGGTCAATTTGTGGCAGCATTTGTCTCATGTATGTGGTATTGTGAATATATTAGTCTTGGTATAGTAGGTTTTGTTTAGTTAAAGGATGGTGGTTACACCTAGACACTATATGGTAGTGATATATGTGAAGACACAGTATGGTCAGAGTATGGCACTATTAGTTATCCTTAGTGATATTAGGGGGAATATTGATCTTGATATAGTTTCATAGTTTTTAAGGTTAAAAGTAGACATAAGTCCATCGCGTTCAACCAAAAGCCTAAAATATTTAGCTAGATGACGGGAAAAACCCCATGAGGCAGATGGCAATTGCCCCATATTAGGTGAAAAATTCCTTCCTGACTCCACATGTGGCTGCACTAGTCACTTGAATAGAGGCAAAACTATGCTCTTGTTATGAGCATCTATGCCCCTTTTAATGTATACCATTATTTTATTTTCTTTGGCAATAGCTGCCTGGCTCTGGTGACTAAAGGTAAGTTTGCCATCTACCCAAGTTTTTTCAGTGACAATATTAAATTATTCATGTCTGTGTTGATTACCTTGCAGAGTTTAGTATTACTTGTAAATATTGAAATTAAACTCTGTATTCTATATTCTACAAAATCATTAATAAATATGTTAAAAAACAAAAGAGCCCAATACAGACCCCTGTGTTACTCCACTGTTAACTGTGACCCAATCATAGTGTGTTCTATTAATAACTAGAGATGAGCAAATATTTCAATATCTGGTTTGGTTCACGATAGCCAAATTTGCAATATTAGCCGATTTAATCGCCAAATATAGCCGAACATAGACAGCACAAAAGCAATTGTTTCCCATGTTGCTTGGGAAACACTGGTCTAGTGCTTCTGGTCGACGATGAAATCATTCCCGACGGTCGGAGAACCGTGGTTCCAATGCTGTCAGAAGATAGCGTGAGCGCTCAGCTGTGATCGTAGGTATAAAGTTTACCTCCAGTCACTAGTGTCAGCTGATGGGACTACAGCTCCCATTAGCTGACACCAGCTGTCACTAATAACAGTGAGAGCAGGAGCAGCGGATGGGAGTATTCATCTGCTGCTCCTGCGCTGTAAATAAATAATAAAAAAAACCCTGCTTGCGCTCCCCTGTATTTTTGATAACCAGCCAGGTAAAACTCACAGTTGGGGGCTGCAACCCTCAAGAATAGAGAAAAACAGCATGAGATCCCCCCCATTTATGACAACCAGCCTTGCTAAAGTTCACAGCTGGGGGCTGATATTCTCAGGCTGGTAGATCACCATGGATATTGCCCCCCAGCATAAAAATAGCAGCCTGCAGCCACCCAGAAAATCCACATCTATTAGATGCACCAATTCTGGCACTTTGCCTGGCTCTTCCCACTTGCCCTGTAGTGGTGGCAAGTGGGCATCATATTTGTGGTGTTGATGTCACCTTTGTATTGTCAGGTGACATCAAGCCCACGGCTTAGTAATGGAGAGGTGTCTATAAGACACCTCTCCATTACTAATCCTATAGTTACATGGTAAATAAAGACACAGACAGAATATAGTCCTTTATTAGAAATAAGACTAAACACAGTTTTCTAATTTATTTAAAAATAACAAACAGTTATACTCACCTAACGCCTAATTTCACCAAAGCCCTCGTTCTCCTGTAATAAAACTAAAATAAAAAAAAAAGCAATATTTCTCACCTGTCTGTTGTTCTGTCCCATGCCGTAACACATGTCTGGGGGATAAATAGTTTTCAACCTGGAAGGTGCCAAGATGCAATCGTCCAGGCTGAGAACCACTGGTGAATGAGCTGCTGAGAGCGCAGCCTCAGTGACTAGCGATGACATCATCGAGGTTACCTCCGGTCACTGAAGCTGCATTCCCAGCAGGGCTTAACTGCCATGACCTCAGCACCGTGGGAAAAAGTCAGTGAGGCGGTCACCAGAGTTCAGGCTCAGTGACTTCACCGCAGATAACGGTGAGGATCACCTGTACCTTTGAAAGATGACTACTCCAGTCAGGTCTGAAGACGACAATGTCAACCAGGTAGGCTGCGGTATATTTCTTATGTGGAGCCAAGATCCGATCCATCGCCCTCTGGAGGATAGCTGGAAGGTAGCTGGGGCATTCTGTTGTACTAGAAACACCCATCCGGCATCGAGAAGGCCGTGTTCTCCTTGGTAATTTGGGACATGGGCATCTGCCAGTAGCCCTTCATCAGGTCCAGGGTTGTGATGCACCTCACGGGCCCAAGTTGCTTAATGAGTTGGTCCATACGGGGCTTCGAATACGCATCAACACTTGGGGCATAAGGTTCACCCTTACATGCGGCTCTGTTAACACATCGTGTTCCACCACCTGTGTACACCCTGGAAACTCTGAGAGTAGGTCATGGTTATGCTGCAGCAATTCTCAACACTGTTGCTTCTGGGTAGACGTTAGAGTCTCTGTGATTGTGACCTCCTCCACCACTTTGGCTTTGGGATGGGCCCTCAGGCAAGGAACTTCCAGAGATTCCCAATCCCGCCATGGTTTGAGCAAGATGATGTACCTTGTAATTCACATCACTCAGTTTTTCCACCAGCTCGTATGAGTCTTGCCACTTGGCTAGGAACTTGCTCTTCACTGTGAGAATAAGTACTAGCACACGATCCCAGGGATGAAACTGCCTCAACCTCGCTGATAGGTTATACACCCTCGCCTGTGTGTCCTATGCCTGGAGATGTTCCTTCATGATAGGGATCACATGCACCATCCTCTCCTGCAACTGGGTGACATGCTCAATGACATTCCTGTGTGGTGTGACCTCAGCTTCCCAGGTTTCCTTGGCAATGTCCAGGAGTCCTCACGGTTGTCGACCGTACAGGAGCACGAATGACAAGAAGCCAGTGGAGGCTTGTGGGACTTCTCTGATTGAAAGAGCTGACATGAAATCAGATAGTTCCAGTCTCGACCATCCTTCTCAATGACCTTCTTGAGCATGGCCTTCAAGGTCTTAATGAAACATTCCGTCGGTCTGCAGATGGTAAACTGAGGTTCGCAGCTGGGCAATCTGGAGGATTCTACACAGCTCCCTCATTACTTTGCGCATGAAGGGTCTTCCCTGGTCCATCAAAATCACATTTGGCAGGACCATACTTGCAAATATATGGACAAGCTCCTGGGCAATACTCTTAACCGAAGAGTTTCTTAGTTGCACCGCTTCAGAGTACTGGGTCGCATAGTCCACGACCACTAGGATGCACTGATGGCCCCAAGCAGATTTAACTAGGGGACCTACTAGGAGCATGGAAATCCTCTCAAAGGGGACTTTTATCACAGGTAACGGGACTAAGGGGCTTCAGAATTGAGAAGTAGGAGTGGTTATCTGACAGGTGGGGCAGGACCTACAATAATTTAGTATCTCTCGGTAACATCCTGGTCATTAGAACCTCTGCATTACTCTCTCCCGAGTCTACTCTACCCACAGATGTCCCCTCAACACATGCGAATGGGCCATGTCTAAAACCCTCCTCTGGTAGGGTCCCAGAATCTAACAACTGCTCCACTATTTCACCTCCACTCAGTTTGGTCACCCGATACGACAAATCGCCATTGACTGCAAAGTGAGGGAGTCTGGTGTCATCCCCCAGCTCTTGAGCAACCCCATTACATATGGTAACATTATCAAATGCCCCCTTCAATGTAAGATCTTTAAGTTGAGCAATTCCAAGTTCTCTTTGGGCACTTCTAACTCAGGGAATATGGGCTCTTCTGTCACCGTCTTGTCTTCCTCTCCAGCGAGGACACATAGGTGAAATTCCTCCATCTTTACTTTTGACAGAACCTCTTTGGGAGGGACCTGACTTTTGACCGGGACACTCTATGCAGCCCCCTTTTGCCACAAGTTTGAAAACAGAAAAAAATCCCGCCCCAGAATAACAGAATGTATTAAGTTTTTTTACTACCCCAACCTCATGGGACTTAGTACCCCAGTCTCTATGCGTGTTACTGGAATGCTGCCCGCATTCAAAACACCTTGTGTGAGGGGTTGGCTCACTCAGCTGCTTTCCAAGGTAGACACAGGAAAGCTTCTTGTGGTAAAACACCTGCTGGTTTATTGAGGAACAGCATAACTCACAGCAGGGTTCAGCAAAGTAAACATGGCCTTATGGCAAAATAAAAAGATAACGTATAATAAAGTCTGAGGGATTCGCCCTCTCAGGCTACTTTCACACTTGCGTTTTTTTGCTGCGCTTTTTTTGCGCACACAAACGCATGAAAAAAACGCATCATGCGTTTGTGTGCGTTTTTTGCGGGTTTTGGTGCATTTTAAAAAAAACGCATGCTTTTTTTGCGCATATGTGCGCATTACAATGTGCACGTATGCGCACCCATAGACTTTAATGGGTGTTTTGCTGTAAAAAAAAACATTTTTTGGGTGCAAGTCGGACGCACAAAAAATGCAATAGGATGCATTTTGTGCACCCGAGCGCACACTAAAAAAAAATGCATGCGCATACAAACGCGTGCAAACGCATGTGTATGCGCACATAAGCGCATCCATGTTAAAGTATAGGGAAAAAAACGCATGCGTTTTTTGCGCTAAAACACAGCGCAAAAAAACGCAAGTGTGAAACCAGCCTCAGACCACCATGTGTCTTCTTCTCCACCTGGAGCCACCGTTTGAGTCTTTCCTCTCCAAAAATAACACCCAGACTGCCTCTCAAGGCCAGCCATTTAAACCAAGACCATGTGACTGATCACATGAATGTGATGTCACACAGGTCCTGGTAGCACATGGCTGTACTGACTCTGCAAGTGGAGATATGGTGGACATCTATAGAGTGGGTAGGAAGGTGTCCAACATATAGAGATATGGTGGACATCTTCCTACCCACTCTATAGATGTCCACCTAAAACCAGCCAGTGTCTGCAACTTTAATTTAACCCTCACAACTAGAGTTGAGCGACTTTTGGTTTTTTAGGGTCGCGTTTCGTTTCGTGAAACCCGACTTTTCCAAAAGTCGGGTCGAGCAAGATCGTCCGATTATAGGGAAAAGTCGGGGTCGTCACGAAACACGAAACCCAATGTAAGTCAATGGGGAATAAAAGTCGGCAGCGAGAGGAGGACAGGAAACACACCTACAGTGCCCGTTTGAATGCCAAAAGCATCAATTCTTCTTACTTAAGCTTGTCAACCTTAATTAACTTCATAATACAAGTTACGCACTGAAAAATGGGGGTTAAAGTTGTGGGGGGGAGGGCTGGCTGCAGGTTTTCATGTGCCCTGGGCGAAAGAGCGCCCCTTTAACACATACCACAACTCATCATGCTCCGATACGGCAGAGAAATAGCGGTATAGTACAATGAAAAATACCTCACTTTTTACATCTCATGACGAGGCCCATCTATTTCTCCATACAAAATCATTGGTCCCATATAATGTTTGAAACAGTATATGATGAGCTCCACATAATGCTACAGTATATGTTGGTCCCCATGGATGAAGCTCCACTGTCTTATGGGCCCAAATAATGCTCCAAACATAATGGGCCCCATTTCTAATGCTCTAGTGTATAATGGGCCCTGTAAATGCTGCTCCAGTGTCTGATGTCCACCTTTGGAATGTTCCAGTGTATGGTGGGCCCCATCTATCATTCTCCAGAGTATAGTGCTCCCCAAAAATTGCTGTCCCAACATTGAAAACAATCAAATTAGTCTCCTCGCTAGGGAATCCCTGTACTTGTCTGGACTCCTCGTCGTCCCCATCTTCCATCTCACTGCACAGTATTTCAACTTTGCAAGTGCTGTGATCCTGAGCAAGCAGGGGGGGCCCACTCGTTGGCGACGGCACTGGCACAGGGCCCCTGATAGTACGGTGGTGTGTCTGATGGCGGGTGGGCCGAACCTGCACTTTCATCTACAGCTTCCTCTTTGTCACCGTGTAAGATGGAACTGTATATGGGAAGGGTAACCTGAGTTTCATCAGGGTCAGATTCAGGTCGTGTAGCGTGCGAGGGGAATGTAGTGGTCTGGGTCAATGTACCAGCAGATTCATCGAGCAGTGGCTGGGCATCAGTGCACTTGTGTCGCACCCAGGAGTACGGTCGCCACAGTGGCATTACCTTCTTCCTAGGGAGTGTGATGTCATGCTTGGGAGCAACGAAGGATCTCTCTAGCAGGTTAACTGATTGGGCGGCGTTATTCCCACGAGTCATGACCCTCCAAACAGCGTTCATGAAGGCAAAGTGTTTGTTTTACGTGGGCAGTATGGTTGCAAAGCTGAACCTTAAAGGAATGTCCAGAAGGGCACCACCAGGAGTGGAGCCTACGGTTAAATTCGACTCCACTTGGGAAATCTCAACCATGCCAGCTACAGAACAGATGCACACATTGCAAGCTTAATTCCGTTAACGAACGAGACTCCGTCATGCCCCGCAGTCCGAGTCCGGCTTACTAGAGGGACACGTGAGGCTCTGGAACATGAGATTGGCCAATAACTGGTGTGTCATGCCCTTACATGTCCGTGGCTGCATGTGCGCTACACTGAAAAGGCCAGCGTTTGTCGCTTACAGGTGCAGATAACCCGCTGAACAACGTTAGTGATGGGGATCACTGATTACAATTATTACCCCCGAACAATGATTTCCCAGTAAGTGCAGGTCAACCGCAGTTCCGGAATTAGGCCTAACCGTCATTCCTGAAAAAATGAAAAA
This sequence comes from Dendrobates tinctorius, assembly GCF_039654945.1. Taxonomy (NCBI): domain Eukaryota; kingdom Metazoa; phylum Chordata; class Amphibia; order Anura; family Dendrobatidae; genus Dendrobates; species Dendrobates tinctorius. Next base: position 21,765,822 of record NW_027361738.1, on the reverse strand, counting down.
CTTACGTGTGCAAACCACAGGTGCTGTAGCTTGCTTAACAGCTCGCCAGTCGTTCTCATGCCCAGTATGGATTACACGTGATTGCACAAAGGTGAGAAAGGGTACCGTATCCCCAGATAACATGTATGGATAGCGTACACATTCAAAATATATGTCAATACATCAGGAGGCAGGCTCAGATGGTGTTAGGCCCAGTATGGATTGCACGTGATTGCACAAAGGTTAGAAAGGGTACCGTATCCCCGGATAACATGTATGGATAGCGTACACATTCAAAATATATGTCTATACATCAGGAGGCAGGCTCAGACAGTGTCAGGCACAGTATGGATTTGACGGCCCAGACTACACAGCGGAGGAGCAGGGAGAGGTAAAGATTGCAAATGCTGGGGCCCTGCCCAAGCAAGGGGGGCCCACTCGTGGGCGTCGGTACTGGCACTGGGCCCCTCATAGTACGGCGGTGTGTCTGACGGCGGGTGTGCACCACCACCGTCAGAGACACTTGATTGCACTATGAAGGACCCTGTGCCAGTGCCCGCACCCAAGAGTCGACCTACCCACCTGTCCAGGGCAACGGCACTCGCACGGTGTCGTGCGCTAGGTGGTGACCCCGGCCATTGGGGGGGGAGGCAGCACAGTTAGGGAGTTTTAGAAAGTGGCATATGTTGATGTTGGACATTCAGCTGATGCAAAAGGTGAAATAGGTCAAGTCCCAGGAAGAGGTGGACCAAAGCAAGCCATTTTTCTGTCACCCTATGTGTCATCAGAGGAAGGTGGGACAAAATCCTTGGAAACCCATGCGTGGTTCATTTTAATGAAGGTTAGATCATCCACATTTTGGGTTGACAGACGGGTCCTTTTTTCTGTCAGGATTGATCCAGCTGCACTGAAGACTCTTTCCGATAGCACACTTGCAGCTGGGCAAGCGAGCTCCTGTAAGGCATATTGTGCCAATTCAGGCCAGGTGTCCAGTTTAGCGGCCCAATAGTCAAAGGGGAATGACCTGTGTGGGAGAACATCGATATGGGAGGAAAAGTCGTTTGTAACCATAGTTGATAACTGCTGTCTCCTGTCACTTTCCATCGATGCAGTATTACCAGTTGTGTGAGCGGTACTTGAAAAATCAGTCCACAACATTGTCATGAAACCCCTGTCTCCAACGCCACTTCTGCTGTTTGCACCACGAACACCTCTGCCAAGCTGCCCCCGGCCCGTACGGCTCGTGTGAGAACCATCACCGCTGCTGTGTGCTGGGAATGCCTCAAGCAACCGATTTACCAGAGTTGCTTGTTTATTAGCCAATATTAGGTCAAGGTTCTCCTGTGGCATGATGTTTTGTAATTTGCCTTTATAGCGTGGATCCAGGATGCTGGCCAACCAGTAGTCGTCATCGTTCATCATTTTGGCAATGCGTGGGTCCCTTTTTAGGATCTGCAAGGCATAATCTGACATGTGCGCTAATGTTCCCGGTGTCAATGATGCACTGCGAGTGCTGGTTGGAGGAGCACTTTCTGGCAAATCCACATCCCTCCAGTCACGCACAAACCCTGTACCTGACCTTGCCACGCCAACATTTTCACTTGCCCCACGAGATGCATCCTCCTCCCCTAAGTAATCATCCCCATCATCCTCCTCCTCCTCCTCTTCTTCCTCCACCTCGTCCAGGAGAGGTCCCTGAGCAGACAATGGCTGAATGTCATCAAGGATTCCCTCCTCCTCTTCCTCCTCATCAACATTGGCTGCAGACGCCTGCTCCTTAAGGTGCGTCAAAGTTTGCATGAGCAGACGCATAAGTGGGATGCTCATGCTTAGGATGGCGTCGTCTGCGCTTACCAGCCGTGTGCATTCCTCAAAACACTGAAGGACTTTACAGAGGTCTTTCAGCTTCGACCACTGCACACCTGTCAACTCCATGTCTGCTCTCAAAGTGCCTGGCCGTGTATCCTCCCACAAATGCATTATGGCCTGCCTCTGCTCGCACAGCCGCTCCACCATGTGCAGGGTGGAGTTCCACCATGTTGCAATGTCGATAATGAGGCGGTGGTTGGGAAGGTGGAGCAATCGCTGCAGCTTCTGCATACGAACGGAGTGTACAGGCGACCGGCGGATGTGCGCGCACAGTCTTCGCACCTTCTGGAGCAGGGCTGTTAACTCCGGATAATTTTTGAGGAAGCACTGCACCACCAGGTTCAAGGTGTGAGCCAAGCAAGGTATGTGGCTGAGTTTTGAAAGGGCTATGGCTGCCACAAAATTACGGCCGTTATCACTAACTACCTTGCCTGCCTCAAGATGTACACTGCCCAGCCATGACTCAGTTTGTCGCTTCAAGTACTCGGCCAGCACCTCGGCGGTGTGTCTGTTGCCCAAACACATCATCTGCAACACAGCCTGCTGACGCTTTCCACTAGCTGCTCGATAGGGGGACACATCGTGTGCAACAGTGGCAGCTGCAGATGGAGTGCTCGTACGACTGCGCTCTGTGGACGAGCTTTCGCTTCTGGAGGAGGAGGAGGAGGAGGGTCGAACGCCTACAGCCAACTGTTTCCTATACCGTGGGCTAGGCAGCACTGTCCCACCACCGCTGTCCCCTGTGGACCCTGCATCCACCACATTAACCCAGTGCGCAGTGATGGACACGTAACGGCCCTGGCCATGCCGACTGGACCATGCATCAGTTGTGAGGTGCACCTTTCTGCTCACTGACTGCTTGAGTGCATGGACAATGCGGTCTTTCACATGATGGTGGAGGGCTGGGATGGCTTTGCGAGAGAAGAAGTGGCGACTGGTAGGTCATAGCGTGGTACTGCATACGCCATGAGTTCGCGGAAAGCTGTGCTTTCCACCAACCGAAAGGGCATCATCTCAAACGAGATTAGTTTGGCAATGTGGGCGTTCAAACCCAGTGTACGTGGATGAGAGACTGAGTACTTTCTTGACCTACTCATAGTGTCTGGGAGGGTGAGCTTGACTTGAGAGCTGCATATGGTGGAAGTAGCGGTGGACAGGGCGGACTGAGAGAGGGTTGATGATGGTGATGGAGTTGGTGTTCTTTCTGATGGCCTAGAATCAGTCTTTCGTTGATATAACAGTGGGATTCCCTGACTGCTGTGGCTTTGCAACGACACCTCAACATTTGCTGCTGTGCTAACCGGTGGGCTTACAGTGGGGGAAACAATGTAGCGTTGCTGACTACCTTCGTTGTGATCAGTTGCACATGTGGCACTTGAGGTTTGGTGTTGTGTCCACGCTTGCAAGTGCATGCTGGTTAAATGTCTAAGCGTGCAACTGGTATTCAAATTTTTCAGATTTTTCCCTCGGCTAAAGGTCTTTGCGCACTTCTTACAGATAACCTTGGCCTGATCATGAGGATTTTGGTCAAAAAAGTGCGACACTGCACTCTTCCTACTTTGGCAGACATTTTGCGGCCTAGCACGCTGTGATCTTTTGACCCTCTGGACAAGCTGTCCAGCAACTCTTTTGATGTTTGGAACCTGTCTTTGGAGTGCTCCGGGCCTGCCAGATAACAGCTGTTGCGATGTCGATGTCTGCTGTGGATGCTCCTCATCTGAGCTATTGGAAGCAGCACCCTCTTCCCCCAATGGATGCCAATCTGGGTCAACAACTGGGTCATCCATCACCTCCTCTTCTATGTCATGTGCACCTTCCTCTGTGTCACCGTGTATGGTGGTATAGTGTGCGGAAAGGGGCACCTGAGTCTCATCAGGGTCAGAATCTGGCTCTGTACACTGCGAGGACAATGTAGTGCTCTGAGTGAATGTACCAGCAGAATCATCCATCAGCGGCTGTGCATCAGTGCACTCCATGTCAGATTCATCTTGGCCTGGGTAATTCACCATTTGACTTGATAATCCAGGCATGGTATGTGAAAACAGCTCCATGGAGTAATCAGTAGTATGGCCTGCGTCATCCTTCAATCTTGGTTGGGGTGAAGGACACAAGGAAAGGTGTGGTTCATGAACATGAGCCTCCAATGACGACTCAGTGCTTTTACTTTTTACAACTGAAGAAGAGGAGGCGATAGAGCTGGAGGCTGAGTCAGCAATGTAAGACAAAACATTTTACTGATGCTCTGGCTTTAAAAGCGGTTTGCCAACTCCTAGAAAACTAAGCGTTCGAGGCCTTATGTAGCCAGACGATGACGCAGGCTCAACACCTCCTGCATTCGGTCCTATTTTGCTCTTGCCACTACCATCAGATCCACCACCAACACCATCATTACCAGCTGCCAACCCCCGCCCAATTCCACGGCCTCTTCCACCAGCCTTCCTCATTTTTGGTAGAAATGTAGACAAAATCCAACAAACTATATAGTAATGTAAAACAAGGTACAAGGTGTCTATAGGACAGGGGAGATTTTGAATTTCTGCAGACACTTGTGGACACTGGACACTTTTGGATTGTGTGAGGCCCACTGATATCTGAGCGCTATGTCACAGGCTCGATGGCACAGCTGTGACCAAAGTGATGAGAGGATAAGGGAGATTTTGAATTTCTGCAGACACTTGTGGACACTGGACACTTTTGGATTGTGTGAGGCCCACTGATATCTGAGCGCTATGTCACAGGCTCGATGGCACAGCTGTGACAAAAGTGACGAGAGGATAAGGGAGATTTTGAATTTCTGCAGACACTTGTGGACACTGGACACTTTTGGATTGTGTGAGACCCAATGAATATCTGAGCGCTATGTGACAGGCTCGATGGCACAGCTGTGACCAAAGTGACTAGAGGATAAGGGAGATTTTGAATTTCTGCACACACTTGTGGACACTGGACACTTTTGGATTGTGTGAGGCCCAATGAATATCTGAGCGCTATGTGACAGGCTCGATGGCACAGCTGTGACCAAAGTGACTAGAGGATAAGGGAGATTTTGAATTTCTGCACACACTTGTGGACACTGGACACTTTTGGATTGTGTGAGGCCCACTGATATCTGAGCGCTATGTCACAGGCTCGATGGCACAGCTGTGACAAAAGTGACGAGAGGATAAGGGAGATTTTGAATTTCTGCACACACTTGTGGACACTGGACACTTTTGGATTGTATGAGACCCAATGAATATCTGAGCGCTATGTGACAGGCTCGATGGCACAGCTGTGACCAAAGTGACTAGAGGATAAGGGAGATTTTGAATTTCTGCACACACTTGTGGACACTGGACACTTTTGGATTGTGTGAGGCCCAATGAATATCTGAGCGCTATGTGACAGGCTCGATGGCACAGCTGTGACCAAAGTGACTAGAGGATAAGGGAGATTTTGAATTTCTGCACACACTTGTGGACACTGGACACTTTTGGATTGTGTGAGGCCCAATGAATATCTGAGCGCTATGTGACAGGCTCGATGGCACAGCTGTGACCAAAGTGACTAGAGGATAAGGGAGATTTTGAATTTCTGCAGACACTTGTGGACACTGGACACTTTTGGATTGTGTGAGGGCCACTGATATCTGAGCGCTATGTCACAGGCTCGATGGCACAGCTGTGACAAAAGTGACGAGAGGATAAGGGAGATTTTGAATTTCTGCAGACACTTGTGGACACTGGACACTTTTGGATTGTGTGAGGCCCACTGATATCTGAGTGCTATGTCACAGGCTCGATGGCACAGCTGTGACAAAAGTGACTAGAGGATAAGGGAGATTAGATTGCTTTTAAAAAAGCAGTTTGCAGAGCAGTGGGTAAACAGCAATGCCAGCCTGTCAGGAAGCCTTAAAAGGCAGCCCAACAACCAACACCACTGATACACCACAATATAGCCTCCTCTTGCACTGCACACACAGTGACTGGTGTGTTGTGCAGGCCAAATCGCTAGCAGCAGAAGCAGTTTTTTTTTCTTCTCAGCAGGACAAAAAAAAAAAAATTGGGATTGCTTTTAAAAAAGCAGTTTGCGGAGCAGTGGGTAAACAGCAATGCAGGAATGTCAGGAAGCCTTAGAAGGCAGCCCAACAACCAACACCACTGATACACCACTATATAGCCTCCCCTTGCACTGCACACACAGACTGGTGTGTTGTACAGGCCAAATCGCTAGCAACAGAAGCAGTTTTTTTTTCTTCTCAGCAGGACAATAAAAAAAAATTGGGATTGCTTTTAAAAAAGCAGTTTGCGGAGCAGTGGGTAAACAGCAATGCAGGAATGTCAGGAAGCCTTAGAAGGCAGCCCAACAACCAACACCACTGATACACCACTATATAGCCTCCCCTTGCACTGCACACACAGTGACTGGTGTGTTGTGCAGGCCAAATCGCTAGCAGCAGAAGCAGTTTTTTTGTCTTCTTCCCTTCCTAATGCTCTCCCTACAGAATCAGCAGCAACCTCTCCCTATACTGAGATCGGCAGAAGTAAGATGGCGGTCGGCGTGCACGCCCTTTTATACCCCCTGTGACGCCCACCAAAGCAAGCCAATCACTTGCATGCCCTTCTGAAAGATAGTGGTGACCCCTGCCTATGTCATCACGTTGCCCACAGTGTCCGTGGATCCTGATTGGCTGAAAAAGAGTGCAAAACAAACTTTTGAAACGCGACTTTGGCACGTAAGTCGCCGACCTCGTGGCCGACCTCATCCTGGGGTCGGGTTTCGTTTCATGAAACCCGACTTTGCCAAAAGTCGGCGACTTTTGAAATTTTTCGACCCGTTTCGCTCAACTCTACTCACAACACGTAGTATGCTGGAGGGAAATATTCTGGTTTCACATCACTGATGCCATTTTGCGCAGTGACACATATCTCCACTTCTCCCCTCATATACCGTGCCAGTGACCCTGTCACACCAGTTACAAATATTTACCCCTAGTCCCATTACTTTCATTTTATGTACCAACTTTTTTGTGTGGCAGCATATGAAAATTGCTTTTGTGAAAAATTCAGTTAGACAACATCCACGGCATTATCCTAGTCCTGTCTGAAACTTACCTCTACATAGAAGCTGACCAGATTAGTTTGACAGGATGGATCCCTCATAAGCCCATGATAATGTTCACTCATAACTAAGCTTATTTTTATTGAGATACTCCAGGATAGCATCTATTAGAAAACTCTCCAAGATTTTGCCTACATCAGAAGTTAGTTATCAGCTTAAAATTAGCAGTGTATATTGTGGCAGATTGGCTCACTCAGGTGTACACGGAGGTAGACACGGGAACACTGTCTCTTTAAGAACTTAATTTGGTTTACTATATGGCATAAACCAAGGTGAAGTAAAACAAACACAGCCCTCTGTACAAAGCTGGAAACAAAACAAAATGGTAGCATAAAGCACAGTTCTTGTGGTAGCAGGGATCCCCACGCTCACAGTTAGCAAAACAGAAACAGTTCAGGTTAGTCCCAGCACAATCACTGCCTCTGGAGGCTGACTACTTAGGCTCCAGACCACACCCTGGGGTGGAGATAATGTGAACAACTTCCCACCCACTCTATGGTTTCCACAAAAATCCAGCCCTTGAACAAATTGGCTATTAACTCCTCGCAACACTTAATGTGCTGGAGGAAAACTTCTGGGTTGTACCTCGCTGAAGCCATTAACTTCAGCAAAACATATCTCCCCTCTAGCACCTTGACAGTGACTTTTTCACATATTCCCTCACCCCCCCTGCCCAAAGCCGAGGGTTTTGGCACCTTCATTCACTAGACAGGGAAGTCTGGGCAGGGCATCTGCTTTACCATGTAACTTCCTGGGCCTGTGCTCCACATGAAAACTAAAGTACTGGAGCGCTAGAAACCACCTAGTCACCCAGGCATTCTTCCCCTTCTTTTCCCTCATCCATCTCAGGGGCGCATAATCTGACTCTAGCTTGAACTTTCTGCCTAAAAGATAGTATCTCAGGGTGATGATTGCCCACCTGATGGCCAAGCACTCTTTCTCTACAATAGCATAGTTTTTTTTCACAGGGGGAGAGTTTCCTACTCATGTATAGGACTAGTTGTTCATCTCCATCTATTTGCAGGGACAACACAGCTCCCAAACCGACCTGGGTGGCGTCCGTCTGGAGCACAAACTCCTTAGTAAAGTCAGATGCGACCAAGATCGGCTGTTTGCATAGGGCAATGTTGTGAGTTCATTTTCCCCTTCACCGTCGATGTCTGTTGAACTCCCTCTTCTGGTGAAGGAAGGTAGTGAGGCTGATTACCAAACGCCTGATCTGGTAGATGATGACTGGGTAACAGGAAATTCTGACTGGATATAAGGCAGCCGATGCCCTTCTGAGTCGCTGATGATTTCTCTGCTGGATTCTTGGAGACCAGTCTGATTCCTGCTTCCCACAGATAAGTTTTTGCTCTGCTATTGAACTTATTAGTTTTGTTTTGTTTACCTTGTTTTTTGGAGTTCAGCCATCCCCGGTCGGGGGTGTGCTGAGTTCCATTTTTTTCTCTGATCAGTTTGTCTCTTTGCTCTGTCTTCAGAATTTATCCGAGTGCTGATATAGTCTTTTTGAAGTCCTAGCGACTTCAGGGCCTGTTTTTCCTATCAGACGGTTGGGACATTTTTGGTAGGGTTTTTTACGGATTGCAGATAGCAGCTTTTCTTTCCTGTCCTTTTTAGTTAGCTTGGGCCCCATCGTTTGCTCAACCTTTCTTTCTATCTGTGTTAGTGTTTTCATCTTGCTTCACCGTCATTATATGTTTGGGGCTGCCTATTGCTTTGGGGTCTGCTCTGAGGCAGTTTAGATTTCCCCTTTCTTTCTTTAGGCCTAATTAGTTCTCCGGCTGTGATCGAGGGCTGTAGGGCATCATAGGAACCCTCCACGGCTACTGTTAGTTGTTGTGGATAGGATCAGGGGTCTGCAATCCGATAGCTACCAACCTCTCCGGTTTTCTGGACATAGCTTGTATTTTTGTTTTTTCCTCCTTCGGTGACTCATTCATAACAGAATCAGTCAGAATTTCCTGTTACCCAGTCATCATCTACCAGATCAGGTGTTTGGTAATCAGCCTCACTACCTTCCTTCACCAGAAGAGGGAGTTCATCAGACATCGACGGTGAAGGGGAAAATGAACTCACAACAGGGCAAACTTCAAGTCCTGGAGTGCCATCTCCACTTCAGAGGACCATTTGGCCATTACCATCTTTCTGCCCTTACGATCAGTCAGGGAGCTGCTGTCATAGCGAAGTTTAGGATAAATCGCCTATAGTATCCTACGATACAAAACGCTCATTCTTGCTTCTTAGAGACCGGTTGCAGCCCTTCTGGATTGCCTCCACCTTTTCTAGTTGTCACTTTATTTTACCCCTCTCAATGATCTAGACCAAGTATTTTGCCCATATTTTTCCAAGGCGCACTTCTTTGGGTTCCTGGTAAACCCTATGTTTCTCAGTGCATCCAGTGCTGCCTGGACCTTCTGCAGGTAACTTCCCCAGTCAGGATTAAATATCACAATGTCATCCAGATAAGCTGTGGTGTTCTTTTTGTGATAGGCTAGGATCTGGTCCATGGCCCTCTGGAAGGTAGTTGGGGCTCCCTGCAGACCGAATGGCATCCTCGTATACTGAAAGCACCTGTCAGGTGAAGAGAAGGCTGTTTTCTCTTTGGAATTTGGGGACAGGAGAATTTGCCAGTACTCTTTCGTTCGGTTCAGGGTGGTAATATATCTGGCTGACCATTGGGAGAATGTCATATGGTCTGATGATTCCAAAGTATAACTGTTTGGTAGAAACAAAACTTATCGTGTTTAGAGGAGACAGAATGCTGAGTTGCATCCAAAGAACACCATACCGACTGTGAAGCATGGGAGTGGCAACTTCATGCTTTGGGGCTGTTTCTCTGCAAAGGGACCAGGATGACTGATCCATATACACGAAAGAATGAATGGGGCCATGTATCGTGAGATTTTGAGTGCAAACCTCCTTCCATCAGCAAGGGCATTGAAGATGAAATGTGGATGGAACTTTCAGCATGATAATGATCTCAAGCACACCGCCAGGGCAAAGAAGAAGGGCCTTTGTAAGAAGCATTTAATGGTCCTGGAGTAGCCTAGCCAGTCTCCAGATCTCAACCCCATAGAAAACCTTTAGAAATATTTGAATGTCCGTGTTGCCCAGCAACAGGCCCAAAACATCACTGCTCTAGAGGAGATCTGCATGGAGGAATGGGCCAACATACCACCAACAGTGTGTTAAGAACAAATGGTAGCAAAGTGAGCCGGAAAACCTAGTCAACCACATATTATCAATGAATGTACTGGTGACCACCATAAAGATATCAGCACATCATGAGACAGTGCAGGACACACTGTATATATATAATATAAACACCAACGAAAGACAGTGTAACAAGTCCAGTATATAAAATTTGAAATAGAAATCTTTATTGTAAACAGATGAGGCACAATAGAGCTAAAAAGTGACACTACAAAAATAGCAGTGTATAGTGAGCCACAAGTAAACAGATATTAGATATATAGCTAAAGTAACCCATTGGGAAATGCAGCTCAGTATACACAGCCGTACCCCTGCATTTCCCATTAGGTATGTGATCATATTAAGTCAATGTCTAGGCAGTATTTCCACTTTTGATGGTCTAGCCAGGGATTGCTCCCTTTATTTGGATGGCATTTCTATGTATCATTTCTTGCCTATACACTATTTGTTCCCACACTGCCAATGGGTTACTTTAGCTATATATCTATTATCTGTTTACTTGTGGCTCACTATACACTGCTATTTTTGTAGTGTCACTTTTTAGCTCTATTGTGCCTCATCTGTTTACAATAAAGATTTCTATTTCAAATTTTATATACTGGACTTGTTACACTGTCTTTCGTTGGTGTTTACACCAACAGTGTGTGCCAACCTTGTGAAGACTTATAGAAAACGTTTGACCTCTGTCATTGCCAACAAAGGATATATAACAAAATATTGGGATGAAATTTTGTTAATGATCAAATACTTATTTTCCACCATAATTTGAAAAATAAATCTTGCCAAATCAGACAAAGTGAATTTCTGGATTTGTTTTCTCATTTTGACTCAAGTAGTTGTGGTCTACCTATGATGTCAATTACTGGCCTCTCTCATCTTTTTAAGTGGGAGAACTTGCACAATTGGTGGCTGACTAAATACTTTTTTTCCCCACTGTATGTGATATAAACCAAGGTGAAATAAAGCAAACATGGTCCTCTGGACAAAACCAGAAACAAAACAAAATGGCAGCACAAAGCACGGTCCTCGTGGTTGCACAGGGATCCCTCCTCTCACAGCAAAACTCAAATGCTTCACTTTAGTTCCAGCACAAAACACTTCTCTGGATTTAACCTCTCCTGTCACACTGAGAAATCACTGCCTCTGGAGGCCAACTATTTAAGCTCCAGACCACACCCTGGGGTGGAGATAAGATGGACAATCATCCACCTGCTCTATGGTCGTCCATAATAACTCACCCCTTGAAAAAATTGTCTGTTAGCCCCTCGAAATGTGCTTTAGGAAAACTTCTGGGTTTTACATCACTGAAGCCATTAACCTCAGTGAAACGTATTCCCCCTCCAGCACCTTGCCAGTGACTTTGTCACAATATGTATTACGCATACATACCCTATGGTCCTGGCTCAGAAACCGGCGAATCCCTGCAGCACACAATGCATGCGGTAGGGAGATTCATAAGTCTGCAGTAACACCGAATGATTGCAGACTTATAGATTTGGACAGGACAACCCCTCTAAGCAGGTTCAATTTAATGGAGAATTTCTAGCATCCCTAATCATGTTACCTGTCATGAGTTTTTCCTTGTGTAAATATTGTAGTGTCTAAGGTGTTTAGTAAATAGACCTTTTAAGTTTCTTACTGTTCTTACTGAAGAATATTATTGTATTATTTTTACTTTCTTTGACAATGAGCCTCTCCTTTGCAATCTTTGCTGCCTTTACTTGATTTTTTTCTCTATAGTTATTCAATGCCTCATCACTACCATCTTGCTTTTATTCCCTAAACACTTTTCTTTTTGTCATTTATTGCTCCCCTTACAGCTTTATTTAGCCATAGTTGTTTCCTCCTATTTCTCACTTGTTTATTCCCATGGGTTATATATTGTGCACAGGTTCCTATTCAGGGTGCTCATAAAAGTGTCCCATTTGCTTAGTGTATTTTTGTTTTCAAGGACATTGTTCCATTTGATGGCACAAGATCCTTTCTTTGCAGTTGGAAATTCACCTTCCTGAAGTTTAGTGTCCGTTTAGCTCTCACTACTATACATCTTATTAAAGGATATGTAAAATTTATTATTTTTTGAACACTTTTATCGTAATAACCCCCAACTCAAACATTTGATATTCTGTCTGAGTAATGGTTAAAATTAGACCTAGAAGAGCCTTCTCTTTTTAGGTCCTACTCCAGATGCGAACGATTATTGTCTTTCATTATTGGAAAAATCCTGTTTCTTTTGCTGCACTTGCAGGTTTCTTCTCCCCAATATATATCAGTGTAGTTGAAGCCCGAAATAATAATTACTTTTTACTGATTTGCTGCCTCATCTATTTGCATTATGACTTATGAGGAAATTTTCTGCCACTTCCATTATATTTGGAAACTTATAAAAAAAAAAACCTTTTAGTATTTTCTTATTCTTTCTCCCTCCCCTTATCTCCACCCACAGGGACTCTGCATTTCCCTTGGCCTAACATATATTATCAGATAGGATGGGTTTTAGGGATGATTTTACATACAGGCAAGCCGTCACATATTTGTACATTCATTACTAAGCAGACTATAGCTCTGTTAATTATTAGCCCAATCATAGCTGTCATCCAGCCATATACAGTGGGTTCGGAAAGTATTCAGACCCCTTTAAATTTTTTACTCTTTGTTTCATTGCAGCCATTTGGTAAATGCAAAAAAGTTCAATTTTATTTCTCATTAATGTACATTCTGCACCCCTTCTTTACTGAAAAAAATAACAGAAATGTGGAAATTTTTACAAATTTATTATAAAAGAAAAGCTGAAATATCACATGGTCAAAAGTATTCAGACCCTTTGCTCAGTACGGAGTAGAATCACCCTTTTGAGCTAGTACAGTCATGAGTCTTCTTCTTTTTCACACCTGGATTTGGGGATCCTCTACCATTCTTCCTTGCAGATCCTCTCCAGTTCCATCAAGATGGATGGTGAACGTTGGTGAACAGCCATTTTCAGGTCTCTTCAGAGATCCTCAATTGGGTTTAGGTCAGTGCTTTGGCTGGGCCAGTCAAGAATGGTCACAGAGTTGTACTGAAGCCACTCCTTTGTTATTTTAGCTGTTTGCTTAGGGTCATTGTCTTGTTGGAAGGTGAACCTTCAGCCAAGTCTGAGGTCCAGAGCATTCTGGAAAAGGCTTTCAGCCAGGATATCTCTGTACTTGGCCGCATTCATGCTTCCTTCAATGGTAACCAGTCCTCCTGTCTCTGCAGCTGAAAAACACCCCAATAGCATGATGCTGCTAGTACCAAGTTTCACTGTTGAGATTGTATTGGGCAGGTAATGAGCAGTGCCTGGTTTTCTCCACACATACCGCTTAGAATTATAACCAAAAAGTTCTATTTTCGTCTCATCAGACAAGAGAATCTTATTTCTCATAGTCCTGGGAGTCCTTTATGTGTTTTTTTAGCAAACTCTATGCGGGCTTTCATATGTCTTGCACTGAGAAGAGGCCTCCATCTGGCCACTCTGTAATAAAGGCCCGACTGAAGGAGGGCTGCAGTCATAGTTAACTTTGTGGAACTTTCTCCCATCTCCCTACTGCATTTGTGGAGCTCAGCCACAGTGATCTTGGGGTTCTTCTTTATCTCTCTCACCAAAGCTCTTCTCCTACAATTACTCATTTTGGCTGGACGACCAGGTCTAGGAAGACTTCTGGTGGTTCCAAACGTCTTCCATATAAGAATTATGGAGGCCATTGTGCTCTTAGGAACCTTGAGTACTGCAGAAATTCTTTTGTAACCTTTGCCAGATCAGCGCCTTTCCACAATTCTGTCTCTCAGCTCCTTGGCCAGTTCCTTTGACCTCATGATTCTCATTTGGACTCCAATGAAGAAATAGAACCATCTCAAGTAGGATCACAAGGAAATGGACAGTATGTGACTTAAATATGAGTGTCTGAGCAAAGGGACTGAACACTTTTGACCATGTGATATTTCAAATTTTCTTTTTTGATAAATTTGCAAAAATGTCTTCATTTCTGGTTTTTATCAGTCAAGCTGTGGTGCAGAGTGTACATTAATGAGAAAAAAATGAACTTTTTTGCATTTAGCAAATGGCTGCAATGAAATAAAGAGTGAAAAATTTAAAGGGGTCTGAATACTCTCCGAACCCACTGTATGCAGTTGTCCTCATGATGTCATAATTTTCTTCCAGCAATATAAATTTAGTTCCTCCATCTTGTTGGTGAGGCTCTTGGAGTTTGTGTACATTCAGTTTATGTATTTCTCAGTACCTCTATTCCTTCTGTATTGATTGTTCTAACCCCTTCCCCTATGAAACCCCCAATTTCATTAGTTATGCCCAGGTCATGAGCTACACTTTCTTGACCTCCTGTATAGTAATTGCCCTCCCCCTATCCCTAGCTTAAACACTCCTCCAACCTTCTTACTATTCTCTCCCCAGCACAGCTGTACCTTCTCTATTGAGGTGCAGCCCATCCCTATTGTAGAGCCTTTAGTTAACAGAGAAGTCGGGCTAGTTCTCCAGGAACCCAAAAACATCCTTTATACACAAAGTCCTTCCCCACCCTATCTGGCTTATTGCACGTGGTACATGCAGTATTTACGAAAATACTTCCTACGAAAATACTTCCTTCCTTCAAACTATGTTTGACGAGTGTGACCAACCTGTCAATCAGTTTTCCAAGTGATGCTACAGATCACTTGGAAAATGCTAGCATTCTGCAAGCTAATTATGCTTGCAAATTGCTAGTTTTTCCGCGGGAAATAGGTGGAAATGAAAATGCGATTTGCTCTCATATTTCCCACGGAATGGAATCCAGGAATTCCCGTGGAAATTTTCGCGGCAATTCTGCAATGTGTGCACATAGCCTAATAATGGAATCCACAACTACACCATCTCTACAGCCTGCTCTGTGCTCCCATTTCCCCCCTTACTGGAGCAGACACAGGCTTTCAGAGGATGTATCTTGCTGCAGCAGTGCTACCTCTGTACTGACACCCCTCTACTCTATCAACTTGGCAAACTTGTTGCAGTGTGCCATCCCTACACTCTTCCCTCTATACCTCCTTCTGTCACCCAGCTAGCGTTCTCACTTTCCTGAACTTCTATACTGTGATTGTGCCCCCAATCTACTTCAGCGATCACCTGCTCAGTGAATAGCAAACGCCTTTCCATATTGTCTATGGATCTCAGTGTTGCCAGCTGGTCATTTAGATCCAGTGCCTGGACTTCCAAATGTACAACGTGCACACATCTTGCACATCTTAATGCACTCTCACGTGGCTGTGAAGGATTGCATACATGCAACAAAATGTTCGCTGGATAGCATTATCAATGGTGAAGCACATTTTCTTAATGTCAAGTACAAATAATTATCAACACATAATTATAAACATGCAAACAGAAACAGTGAATTACTACAAGTTACTACCTCCTAAAGTCCCTGAATCTAAAGTCACTGAATCACAAGTCACGCACTTAAAGGGGTTGTCTGGCCAAAATGATAAGTCTGCAGTCACTCTGTGTGACTGCAGACTTATGAATGCCCTCAGCGCACGCACTGCAAGCTGTGGGGATTAGCCGGTTTCTGAGCCAGGACTGGAAGATACGTGAATCGCAGCACCACAGAGTGCGTGTGCTGGGGGATGCATAAGTCTACAGTCACATAAATAGTCTGAAGACTTATCATTTTAGACTGGGCAACACTTTTAAACAAAATTACACTTAGGAACAAATAACTCACAAACTCTTTCACACTCGCTATATAAGATGATTTCAATGCAGTTGCTTTTCTCTTAGCTGCAATACAATCTGTTACTCACTGCAGTGTCACCCAATGGCAATAATGTCTGTTCTGTTATGTATTTCCAGTCAAGGATCACAGTCCTTGGATATCTCCAGGCTTGTTTATTACATGAGACTTGTGATACATTCCTCCGTTACAAGATGTCTGCTAACAACAACTAACAAACAAGTTCTTACACTCTATAGTACACACATCAAAGTAGTAAGACCCCTAGAGGCCACATCAACATATAACATATTGCTACATCCTTTCTCTTTTAACTGAAAGAACAATAAAATTAATAAACAATGTATAGCATGACCAAGTTAGAGCTATAACATAATAAGTCCAGTTAGATATAATCCTTGAGGTGCGCTGGCTTTCTGATAATTCTGCCAGCTCTAGTAACATAAGATGTGTCACTGTCTACATCTGGTAGCTCTTCTGATTCTGGTAATATGCCTTCTGATATTATCTGTCTCTGGCCAGAATCCTCACCCTGATGGTCAGCTGTCACTGTTGGTACTTGACTTGTACTTGCTGCCTCATTGTCTTGGGTGTCAGGATACTGCTCAAAAGGCCATGAAAATGAATTATCTTTTTCTTGTGATTTCCTCAGGTATCTCCGATTTCTCCTTAGTCTTCTTCCTTCCTCTGTTAGAATTTCGTAGGACCGAGGTCCTAGTTTGTGGACAACTTTTGCCTTTTGCCAGTGTTTGTCAAACGAGCTGCTTGGCTGCAGCCGAATGTTGTCATTTCTCTGGAGCTCAGGCAGATCCTTTGCAGATTTATTGTAATAGAAAGCTTGCCTATCTTGATTCTTCTCTAGTTTAGCTTTGATGTTTCCCAGCAACTTTGGCTTTAACAGATGACTAGCAGCTGGTAAGAGTGTCTTTGTACTCCTACTCATGAGCCTCTGTGCTGGACTGCTGTCTAGGCCTTGAGTGGGTGTGTTTCTATGATCCAGTATGGACAGATATACATCAGTACCTGCTTGTTTTGCTTTCTGCATGAGTCTTTTGGCTGTTTTTACTGCTGACTCTGCTTTCCCATTACTCTCAGGATATCTGGGAGAAGACGTCTGGTGTTCAAATTCCCATTTCTTGCTGAAGGTTTTGAACTCTTCCGAAGTAAACTGTGCCGCAATGTCCGAGAAAACGACATCTGGAATGCCATACCTGGCAAAATGGGCCTTGAGTTTTTTAATCACTGTTCCCGCCCTTGTGTCCTGCAACAAATCAACCTCCCAGAAGTTAGAGAAATAGTCCACTGTAATCAGGTATTCTTTGTCATTCCATGTGAACAAGTCCGTTCCTATTTTTGACCATGGCCTACGTGGAATTTCATGTGGTTGCAATGTCTCCTTTGGTTGTTTATCACTGTAGGATGCTCATATTTCACATTGTGCTATATAACTTTTAATGTGGTCATTCATGCCTGGCCAATAAACAGATTCTCGCGCTCGACGTAGACATCCTTCCATGCCTAAGTGGGAAGAGTGCAATGTTTTCAGTATGTCTCTTCTGAGAACTTCTGGTATAACCACCCTGTCTCCTTTAAAGATGATTCCTTGCTGCACTGACAATTCTTATGTGGAAGAATGGTGAAACTTCCCT
Source organism: Dendrobates tinctorius (assembly GCF_039654945.1). Lineage (NCBI taxonomy): Eukaryota > Metazoa > Chordata > Amphibia > Anura > Dendrobatidae > Dendrobates > Dendrobates tinctorius. The sequence goes on along the minus strand of NW_027361738.1, from coordinate 21,748,268 downwards.
TGGAGCATGTTGATTGCATTTTGGCCAGCCCTGCAGGATGACAGTCTTTAAACTCTGGAGACATTTACCCTTCTCCTCCATGCAGATCTCTAGAGCAGTGATGTTTTGGGCCTGTCGCTGGGCAACACGGATTTTCAAATCCCTCCAAAGGTTTTCTATGGGGTTGAGATCTGGAGCCTGGCTAGGCCACTCCAAGACCTTCATATGCTTCTTACAAAGCCACTCCTTTGTTGCACTGGCGGTGTGCTAGGGATCATTATCACGCTGAAAGTCCCATCCACGTTTCATCTTCAATGCCAATGCTGATGGAAAGAGGTTTGCACTCAAAATCTCACACTACATGGCCCCATTCATTCTTTCATGAATATAGATCAGTCATCCTGGTCCCTTTTCAGAGAAACAGCCTTAAAGCATGATATTGCCACCCCCAAACTTCACAGTAGGTATAGCATTCTTTGGATGCAACTCAGTATTCTGTCTCCTCCAAACATGATGAGTTTTGCTTCTATCAAACAGTTCTACTTTGTTTTCATCAGACCAAATGACATTATCCCAATACTCTTCTGGATAATCCAAATGCTCTCTAGCAAACTTCAGATGGGCTCAGACATGTACTGGCTTAAGCAGGGGGACACGTCTAGCACTACAGGAGTCCCTGGCGGCGGATTGCATTACTGATGGTAGCCTTTGATACGGTGGTCCCAGCTCTGTGCAGGTCATTCACTAGCTCTTCCCGTGTGGTTCTGGGATATTTGCTCACCGTTCTTGTGATCATTTTGACCCCACGGGGTGAGCTCCAGATTGAGGGAGATTATCAGTGGTCTAGTATGTCTTCTATATTCTAATTATTGCTCCCACAGTTGATTTCATCACACCAAGCTGCTTGTCTATTGCAGATTCAGTCTTCCCAACATGGTGCAGGGCTACAATTTTGTTTCTGGTGTCCTTCAACAGCTCTTTGGTCTTCACCATAGTGGAGTTTGGAGTGTGACTGTTTGAGGTTGTGGACAGGTGTCTTTTATACTGATAACAAGTTCAAACAGGTGCCATTACTACAGGTAATGAGTGGAGGACAGTGGAGCCTCTTAAAAAAGAAGTTACATGTCTGTGAGAGCCAGAAATCTTGCATGTTTTTAGGTGACCAAATACTTATTATCCACCATTATTAGAAAAATAAATCTTGCCAAATCAGACAAGATGATTTTCTGGATTTGTTTTCTCATTTTGACTCTCATAGTTGTGGTCTACCTATGATGTAAATTACTGGCCTCTCTCATATTTTTAAGTGGGAGAACTTGTACTATTGGTGCCTGACTAAATACTTTTTTTCCCCACTGTTTATTGACCCCCTCCCAGTCTAAAAACATCAGCTCTCAGCCGCCACAGAAAGGCGCAATAATAAGATGCACCAATTCTGGCACTTACCTCGCTCTTCCCACTTGCCCTGGTGCAGTGGCAAGTGGAGTGATAGTATTGGCGTTTACGTCACCTTTGTATTGTCAGATGCCATCAAACCCAGGGGTTAGCAATGGCGAGACGTCTATAAGATGCGCTGTATAGGCGTCTATAGGATAACTAACCCCATAGTGATATTGTAAAAAAATACACACCCTGAATAAAATCCTTTATTTGAAATAATGATACAAACTCCTTTCATGAATCTACATTTACCAAAAACATGTATACTCGCGTCAACGCCCCCTACACTGACGCCAATGTCTCCTGTAACAGAATTAAAATAATAACTAACCATATTCCTCACCTGTGACGATAATAATCCATTTGTCTTGTGAAGTGTTTAGCTCTTATACATCTAGCATTGTTGCATGATGCAACTGTACAGCCTGCCATCCAGCAGAGACACTGAGCTGCACATGCTTGCTCAGCTCAGTGTCTCGCGGCGAACTCCTTTCACCTCGCTGACATCAAAGCAAGCATGAGAAAGTTCTCATGCTGGTGATGCCATTAGATAGGTCCTGAGAGTTCACAGATAATGAACTCAGTTCAACTCACTCACGTCAGCACAAGCACTGTTAGAACTTTTTCCAATAAAAAAATATATGTGTAGTAAGCTACACAAGCACTGTAGTAGTTATATATGCCACTGACTTTTTTATATATGTCTATTCTATGTGTGTATACAGTATCTATTATATCTATTCTATTTGGTCAGGTCAGAAAAATTGCCGGCTTTTCAAAGTACTGTATATACTCGAGTATAAGAGGACCAGAGTATAAGCCGATACACCTTATTTTGCTTCGAAAAACTGGGTAAGCTTGTTGACTCAAGTGTAAGCCAAGTATGCATTGTCCTCTCATTCCTATCCTGGTATGCATGGCTCCCCTGTCCCTGTCATTGTATGCATGACTCCCCCATCCCTGTTATTGTATATGCATGGCTCCCCCGTCACTGTCCTGGTATGCATGGCTCCACCGTCCCTGTCATTGTATGCATGACTCCCTCGTCACTGTCCTGGTATGCATGACTTCCCCATCCCTGTCCTGGTATGCATGGATCCCCCATCCCTGTCATTGAATGCATGGCTCCCTCGTCCCTGTCATTGTATGCATGGCTCCCCTGTCCTGTCCTGGTATGCATAGCTCCCCCGTCCCTGCCATTGTATGCATGGCTCCCCAGTCCCTGTCCTGGTGTGCATGGCTCCCCCGTCCCTGTCCTGGTATGCATGGCTCCCCCGTCCCTGTAATTATATGCATGGCTCCCCGGTCCCTGTCATTGTATGCGTGGCTCCCCATTCCCTGTCACTGTATGCATGACTCCCCTGTTGCTGTCCTGGCATGCATGGCTCCCCGGTCCCTGACATTGTATGCATGGCTTCCCCGTCCCTAACATTGTATGCATGGCTCCTTATCCCTTATCCTTGTATGCATGATTCTTGTTAAGAAAAAAATCCTATTGTCATAACTGCGGCTGCTGCCGTGCCTGTCATGATTACACTCACAGCCACCAGGGTCCCGGCATCTCCCCTCCACTCTGTGGGCATCACGTCCGACGGCGGACCTGCGCATGCGTCTTAGGCAGCGGCCGCACGCTCTGCCGGCCCTTTAATGTATCGCACCTGATCTGGACTATCTGCAGTCCAATCAGATGCTTTTGCTGGCTATATCAGGCCGCCCTCCCTTAGGGGAGATGCCAGATTATTGTGTGTGTACTCTTGTGTACTGAATCTAGGCCGTCTCTGCGGGTGCTCGCCCGCTGTTACTAATTAACCCTTTATTTGCTTCAGTCCTCAGCTCCCTTGTAACTCAGCCTGTGGTTCCTGGTCCTCTGCTGTCCTGGTGGTCCTTTGTCTCCTGGTCCTGTCCAGCGGTCCCCGTTCCTCTCTGTCCTAGTCCCTTTCCTGGTGCCACAGGACCCACTCTCCAGTATCGTGAACCTGTTAGGCCTTCCAGGCCCCTATTCTCTAACTTTCCCTATCTACTTTTTGTCTCTCAGCTTCACTATGAGCTTTCCCTCTTGATAGCGGCTGTCACGGTACCTGACCCCCCGGGCCTGCCCCTAACGATCCCTGTATAGGGGTTGATTCTACCTGGTATGCTCACCCGGGAGAGGTTTGGTGCCTCAACCCAGAGGGTCCACTCCTGGAAGCTAGCCCCGCCTAGGTGTCAAACCTGTTTACCGGCCTTTGCACCCTCGCTTGCACTACATCTTATTCCGGCGCCAGCATCTCTTCCGGCCAAGCGATCATGTGGCCCCACTCATTAAGGTAATAAATATGCACTCCACGCCTATGGGAGGGAGAGGCATACATATTCTTTACTTTAATGAGCAGGGCCACGTGATCGCTCGGCCGGAAGAGCTGCTGGCGCTGGAACGAACGAGATGCAGTGCCAGCGAGGGCGCACAGGAAGGTGAGTAGGATGTGTGCTGGAAGCTAGTGGCTGCGGCTGGCACTGTGCGCTATTACAGCAGCGGCATAGGCTTTAGCCACAGCCGCTGCTCCCCCTTCCCCCACTGTCTTTCTGGCACAATTGACTCGTGTATAAGCCGAGGTGGGAGTTTTCAGCACAAAAAAATGTGCTGAAAAACTCGGCTTATACACGAGTATATATGGTACATCGGTGTGTAAAAATTGGGTTGCATTCACATGCATTGAGTACAGAGCGATTTTTTTATCACACCCAATGATTCGCATTGGCAAGTCTCGTCTGAGTGAAGGGGACAACCGCAGCGTGCTACAATTTTTTTTCTCATCCTGACCTGAGAAAAAAAATCGCAGATGAGCACGGACTCATAGATTGACCTTGATCAAAACGCAATCCGATTTTTTATCTGACTACACGCAGATGAGTATGAGCTCTAATAAGATCATCTCAGCAAAGGGGTATTTTTTTAAACACATTCAGTTGTCGAAATTATTATTATTCCAAGATTTATTGATTAAAACGGACTTTTTACATACTACTGTATTCCTCCGCCACTGTAAAAAAAAAAAGTCCCTAGTCTCACTTTATGGCAAAAGCTGCGTGGGAAATTTCTCACACAGCAATGCCATAAAATGAGACTAGGGACTTTTTTTACAGTGGCGGAGGAATACAGTGTGGATTCCTGGAGCCCGTAGAGAACGGTAGCATCAGCTGATGCTGCTGTTCTCCACGCAAGATCGTCGTGGGACACTCGTGGACTTCTGCAGATCAGGGGTAAGTATATTGGTGGTTTTTTATTTTAATATTTATTCCACAGATGACAATGGCTTCGGGGATCAAAGTGACAAGTGATGGTGAGTATATACTCTATGTTAAATGTACTGTATGTCTATATGTATGTATTGTATGAATGTATTGTATATAATATATATTTATGTTGCATGCATGTAGTATATACGTAGTATGCATGTTGCATGCATGTTGCATGCATGTGGTATATATGTAGTATGTATGTATGTTGCATGCATGTAGTATATATGCATGTTGCATGCATGTAGTATATATGTAGTATATATGTAGTATGCATGTTGCATGCATGTGGTATATATGTAGTATGTATGTAGTATGTATGTTGCATGTAGTATATATGTAGTATATATGTATGTTGCATGCATGTAGTATATATGTGGTATATATGTAGTATGCATGTTGCATGCATGTAGTATATATGTTGTATATATTTATGTTGCATGCATGTGGTATATATGTAGTATGCATGTAGTATATATGTAGTATGTATGTAGTATGTATGTATGTTGCATGCATGTAGTATATATGTAGTATGTTTGTTGCATGTAGTATATATGTAGTATATATGTATGTTGCATGCATGTAGTATACATGTTGTATATATGTAGTATGCATGTTGCATGCATGTAGTATATATGTTGTATGTATGTATGTTGCATGCATGTAGTATATATGTGGTATATATGTAGTATGCATGTTGCATGCATGTGGTATATATGTAGTATGTATGTATGTTGCATGCATGTAGTATATATGTAGTATGCATGTTGCATGTGGTATATATGTAGTATATATGTATGTTGCATGCATGTAGTATATATGTGGTATATATGTAGTATGTATGTTGCATGCATGTAGTATATATGTTGTATGTATGTTGCATGCATGTAGTATATATGTGGTATATATGTAGTATGCATGTTGCATGCATGTAGTATATACACTCACTGGCCACTTTATTAGGTACACCTGTCCAACTGTGTGTTAAGACTTAATTTCTAATCAGCCAATCACATGGCGGCAACTCAGTGCATTTAGGCATGTAGACATGGTCAAGACAATCTCCTGCAGTTCAAACCGAGCATCAGTATGGGGAAGAAAGGTGATTTGAGTGCCTTTGAACGTGGCATGATTGTTGGTGCCAGAAGGGCTGGTCTGAGAATTTCAGAAACTGCTGATCTACTGGGATTTTCACGCACAACCATCTCTAGGGTTTACAGAGAATGGTCCGAAAAAGAAAAAAAATCCAGTGAGCGGCAGTTCTGTGGCCGGAAATGCCATGTTGATGCCAGAGGTCAGAGGAGAATGGGCAGACTGGTTCGAGCTGATAGAAAGGCAACAGTGACTCAAATTGCCACCCGTTACAACCAAGGTAGGCAGAAGAGCATCTCTGAACGCACAGTGCGTCGAACTTTGAGGCAGATGGGCTACAGCAGCAGAAGACCACACTGGGTACCACTCCTCTCAGCTAAGAACAGGAAACTGAGGCTACAATTTGCACAAGCTCATCGAAATTGGACAGTAGAAGATTGGAAAAACGTTGCCTGGTCTGATGAGTCTCGATTTCTGCTGCGACATTCGGATGGTAGGGTCAGAATTTGGCGTAAACAACATGAAAGCATGGATCCATCCTGCCTTGTATCAACGGTTCAGGCTGGTGGTGGTGGTGTCATGGTGTGGGGAATTTTTTCTGGGCACTCTTTGGGCCCCTTGGTACCAATTGAGCATCGTTGCAACGCCACAGCCTACCTGAGTATTGTTGCTGACCATGTCCATCCCTTTATGACCACAATGTACCCAACATCTGATGGCTACTTTCAGCAGGATAATGCGCCATGTCATAAAGCTCGAATCATCTCAGATTGGTTTCTTGAACATGACAATGAGTTTACTGTACTCAAATGGCCTCCTCAGTCACCAGATCTCAATCCAATAGAGCATCTTTGGGATGTGGTGGAACGGGAGATTCGCATCAGGGATGTGCAGCCGACAAATCTGCGCCAACTGTGTGATGCCATCATGTCAATATGGTCCAAAATCTCTGAGGAATGCTTCCAGCACCTTGTTGAATCTCTGCCACGAAGAATTGAGGCAGTTCTGAAGGCAAAAGGGGGTCCAACCCCTTACTAGCATGGTGTACCTAATAAAGTGGCCAGTGAGTGTATGTTGTATATATGTATGTTGCATGCATGTAGTATATATGTGGTATATATGTAGTATGCATGTTGCATGCATATGGTATATATGTAGTATGTATGTATGTTGCATGCATGTAGTATATATGTAGTATGCATGTTGCATGTAGTATATATGTATGTTGCATGCATGTAGTATATATGTGGTATATATGTAGTATGTATGTTGCATGCATGTAGTATATATGTTGTATGCATGTAGTATATATGTAGTATATATGTATGTTGCATGCATGTAGTATATATGTGGTATATATGTAGTATGCATGTTGCATGCATGTACTGTAATATACATGTTGTATATATGTATGTTGCATGCATGTGGTATATATGTAGTATGCATGTAGTATATATGTAGTATGTATGTAGTATGTATGTATGTTGCATGCATGTAGTATATATGTAGTATGTATGTTGCATGTTGTATATATGTAGTATATATGTATGTTGCATGCATGTAGTATATATGTAGTATGTATGTAGCATGTATGTAGTATATATGTGGTATATATGTAGTATGCATGTTGAATGCATGTGGTGTATATGTAGTATGTATGTATGTTGCATGCATGTAGTATATATGTAGTATGCATGTTGCATGCATGTAGTATGTATGTAGTATGTATGTAGCATGTATGTAGTATGTACACTCACTGGCCACTTTATTAGGTACACCTGTCCAACTGTGTGTTAAGACTTAATTTCTAATCAGCCAATCACATGGCGGCAACTCAGTGCATTTAGGCATGTAGACATGGTCAAGACAATCTCCTGCAGTTCAAACCGAGCATCAGTATGGGGAAGAAAGGTGATTTGAGTGCCTTTGAACGTGGCATGATTGTTGGTGCCAGAAGGGCTGGTCTGAGTATTTCAGAAACTGCTGATCTACTGGGATTTTCACGCACAACCATCTCTAGGGTTTACAGAGAATGGTCCGAAAAAGAAAAAAAATCCAGTGAGCGGCAGTTCTGTGGCCGGAAATGCCTTGTTGATGCCAGAGGTCAGAGGAGAATGGGCATACTGGTTCGAGCTGATAGAAAGGCAACAGTGACTCAAATTGCCACCCGTTACAACCAAGGTAGGCAGAAGAGCATCTCTGAACGCACAGTGCGTCGAACTTTGAGGCAGATGGGCTACAGCAGCAGAAGACCACACTGGGTACCACTCCTCTCAGCTAAGAACAGGCATCTGATGGCTACTTTCAGCAGGATAATGCGCCATGTCATAAAGCTCAAATCATCTCAGATTGGTTTCTTGAACATGACAATGAGTTCACTGTACTCAAATGGCCTCCTCAGTCACCAGATCTCAATCCAATAGAGCATCTTTGGGATGTGGTGGAACGGGAGATTCGCATCAGGGATGTGCAGCCGACAAATCTGCGCCAACTGTGTGATGCCATCATGTCAATATGGTCCAAAATCTCTGAGGAATGCTTCCAGCACCTTGTTGAATCTCTGCCACGAAGAATTGAGGCAGTTCTGAAGGCAAAAGGGGGTCCAACCCGTTACTAGCATGGTGTACCTAATAAAGTGGCCAGTGAGTGTATGTAGTATGTATGTAGCATGTAAGCATGTATGTAGTATGTATGTTGTATGTAGTATGTATTTTTTTTTTGTACATTCAACACATTAGCCGGATGATGGGACTACTACTGTCCCATCATTGGCTAATGTGTCAATCACTGTCATGGTAGCAGGCATCGCCCGATGGGACTTGTAGTCCCATCGGACGATCCTGCACAGACCCCCGCAGCCTGCACAGACCCCCGGACAGTCGGTACAGACCACCGGCAGGCCGGCACAGCCCCCTGGCAGGCCGGTACAGACCCCTGGGCAGTCGGCACAGACCCCCGGACAGTCGGCACAGACCCCCGGCAGTCCAGCACAGACCCCCGCAGCCTGTACAGACCCCCGGACAGTCGGTACAGACCACCGGCAGTCCGCACAGACCCCTGGGCGGTCGGCACAGACCCCCGGCAGGCCGGCACAGACCCCCGCAGCCTGCACAGACCCACGGACAGTCAGTACAGACCACCGGCAGTCCGCACAGACCCCCGGGCAGTCGGCACAGACCCCCGTAGCCTGCACAGACCCCCGGACAGTCAGTACAGACCACCGGCAGTCCGCACAGACCCCCGGGCAGTCGGCACAGATCCCCGGGCAGTCGGCACAGACCCCCGGAAGGCCCGTACACACCCCCAAGAGGCTGTACAAGGACAGAAAAGGGTTTTTCTTATTCCGATACCGGAAGTTCCATAGACGATACCCGATACTTTTTCGTATCGGGCCGATACCATCCGATCCGATATTTTAGGGTATCGGATGGTATCGCTCAACACTATTAGTGAGACAACCCCTTTAATGTTTTCTGTATATTATTGGAAAAATATGAATAAATATTGTTCAAACCTATTTACGTATTGTTATGTAATATACATTACAAATCCCAAACAACACTCAATTTGCAACACATTCAGTACATAAACTGTCACATAGATACGGTAACTATCGTTCCAGAAAACCATAAAATAACTGTTTTATCAAATATATGTCACATAGAGCTTAGACACCTACCCCAATAGACTTTGCAAGTAAAATTGCAAATATTGGAATTATAACCCCAGATATAGCAGCAAATATCAGTCCAATCAGAATGCATAGCCACTCTGGTTTGTTTAACTTTAAAATTCTCCTTAGAAGTGCCATGGATGCATCACACTCCTGAAAGAATAAGCAGGAAACAATAGATCAAGACAACAATGAAAATAGTATTATGCTATTATTACTACTAATATTACTATTGTTAAACTAATTATAATGACCAATGTTATTATTAGTAAGAAGACACTCATGCAGTATGATCTGAACTGTTACAATTGTAGCTGATCTCTATATATAAAAATCATTGTGTGTGTGTGTGTATCACCAACCAATCACGAAGCATCTTTCATTTTACCAGAGCTGTTCATAAGAAGCTAAGCTGTGATTAGTTGCTATGACTAACAGTTTTCCTTGCAACCAATCACTAAACATCTCTCATTTCACCAGAGCTGGTTAATAGTAGCTGAGCTGTGATTGGTGGCTATGCGCTAGTTTTCCCACTTAACGACACCTCAGCAGACACTGACATAGTGGGAGAAAACTAGCATCCCCAGGAACATAAGCTCCAGCCATCGTCTGTCCCCCAGAAAGGAGCAGTGAGTACATGAAAGAAATGAATCTCCCCTCCTGTGTGGTATCATTAAGTGACACACATGAATGTAGGAAAGTGCACATATTAAATGTCATGTGGATTTAATATTTTCTCACAGACACTTTTATGCATTATTGATGTGCTACTGTGCTCTGATGCTGTCAGTTTTTTTAAAGTGCTACTTTCCCCATAATTCACCTGAATATACCCATATAACACGTAATGCTTTTCCCATAACAACCCAAAAAATATGATACTATACTGCACACAGATGCTGTACATCCATGAGCAACTCAGCCTGACAAATTACAAGTTGACCTGGGATCTTAGTGAACCATATTTCTGTGCAATTTCACTATTCTTTTACTGGCTTTGAAAGGATGATGTGGGATATTATAGTGAATGTGGCTATGCGGAGTGGGCGGGGCTCTACACTCAGCTTTATATATATAACGATGGGGGATATTAGGGCTAGTAGTCCGGTGGCTCTGGCTGATGGGATGATGTGGGATATTAGGGGTAGTAGTCCAGCGGCTGTGATGGGATGATGTGGGATATTAGGGGTAGTTGTCCGGTGGCTATGGCTGACGGGATGATGTGGGATAATAGGGGTAGTAGTCTGGCAGCTGTGATGGGATGATGTGGGATATTAGGGGTAGTAGTCCGGTGGCTATGGCTGACGGGATGATGTGGGATACTAGTGGTAGTAGTCTGGTGGCTCTGGCTGACAGGAGTATGGGATATTAGGGGTAGTAGTCCAGTAGCTCTGGCTGACGAGATGATGTGGGATATAATATAATAGTGAATGTGGCTATGCGGCGTGGGTGTTGCTATACACTAAGCTTTGCACACTAACTAACCGTAACCGTATTTAGTTACTATGCCCGGGCAGCGCCGGGCTCGTCAGCTAGTGTACTATAACTGCTAGATTGCAGCATTTAATATGTGGTGGTAGAAAATTGAGAGGATTGTGTCAAGTGAAATGCATTGCAAAAAAGTTATTTCAGCTTTTTCTAATTTTGCTGGGCAACATGTCTACATTTTGGGCGTTCTGTCCAATATGTTATGTTGAAGGCATCATTTTATTAAAGCCTCATTTATATGTCAGTCATTTTTCTCGTATGCAAAAAAGACCAGTTTCTAATCACTATTTTGGATCTGATCTCCATCAATTTAAAGCTTCTCCTTTCAAGCAACCATGATAAAAGGGCACAGAAAGTATAAGAAGGGAGGGTGCACACAGAACTATAAAGTACATAAAAGATTCTTTATTGGATCAAAATACAACAAAAATAAAAACATTCAAAAACACGCAAAGTAAGCCCAAATGCTCAGTTGTGAGCCAAAAAATATTGTGGCACCAGAGCTGAACAGGGACCAATAGTACTACAGCAGCATAGAGATGTTGTGCAGAAATATACTGCTCAAAAAAATAAAGGGAACGCTAGACACTCTTACTGAGCAGACTCATGGATGTTAGTGACCTTCCTATGATTTCTACCTGTTGTTTATTCCATTGACACAACAGCAGGAGAATTTGAATCACAATCAGTGTTGATTTCACAGAAGTGTGACTGACTTGGAGTTACATTTTGTTGTTTAAGTTTTCCCTTTATTTTTTTGAGCAGTATATAATTACAGAAACACACCAAAAAGTAATGACAGTAGGCCTGTTTAAACCAAATTAAAGCCAATAGAGTTCCTCACGAAACATATAATGAATGTTCCCTTCATATCATGAAAATCAGAATACCAAAATACAAAAAAAGAAGGAGCAATGATCAAGAAATAATAATAAATAATGCCATTTTTATTCATTATATAATGAGACAATTACTAAGACAGCATTAAAACATGGACTACAATTTCATGGGACATGATAGTAGAAAAAGTAAACAGCAGACGCATGACTCACTCAATATCAGGACATTATGGTTAATCAAAAAGAGCTCATGGGATATATTATTGAGTAAAAATCGATATGTATACTAGTAGTAAACCCAGGCGATACTTAGTTGTGCAACCAAAATGTCGAGTACAAGTCAGTATTACTATGGTACAGATACAATGGTAATGTGGGGCAGTATCATGCCTATTGGCATATAAAGATGCTGTTAGGGACAGTCAAATATACTGTACAATTCATAAGTGCACTAATCTCAATCCTCAACTCAAATCACCAGCAAAATGTTAATTTGTGTACACATACTATAACTTATTGATATCATGTACCTGTAGCTATAGTGCAAGGAGTATGCAATATGCTACCAAGGAAGTACACCACCTTTGCAGTTTTGTTGGGAACAAATCAAATAATTTAGAAAGTGCATAGTGCTTAAGGCTACAGCAGTGGGCAAAAAACAAGGTATTAACTAACATAGCATATAGTGCTGCAAAATTTTATAAAATTACGGCTTACCTGTAAACAGCCGTGGTGCCACATCCCCTACGCACGTTTTGGCATGGTGAACTTTTTTGTCCACTGCTGAAGCCTTATGCACTATGCATTTTCTAAGCAATTTGGTTTAAACAGACCTACTGTTGTAAATACTTTTTGGTGTATTTATGTATCTATATTTATGCACAGCCTCTCTCTGCTGCTATAGTACTATTGGTCCCTGTTCAGCTGTGGTGCCACAATATTTTTTGGCTCACCACTGGGTGTTTGGGCTTACTTTGTGTGTTTTTAATGTGTTTTCATTATTGCTGTATTTTGATCCAATAAAGAATCTTATATGTACCTAATAGTTCTGTGTACGCCCTTCCTTCTTATATGTTCTGATCCTTTAGGCGCTGAACTCCAGTATTCAGCAGTCCTATATCTCAGTGCCCATATGATACCTAATTTATATGATTTAGTTTAGGAGTCATTGTTTGTCTATGGAGATTTACTTTTGTTCCATGATAAAGGGGCAGCACAAGGTTGCATTTTACATGCCACCAGTGTGCAGCCTGAATTTATCATGGACGCTTAGAGGTATTTGGGTGTGAGGTTCCTGCTGCTGCACAGCAGGAATCACGAGCCTTGCATTTGGCGGTCTCCCATTCCCCTTCGGCCGCAGAGGAACCTGCTCAGCAAACTCGTCGATCCAGGTGCTCTGCTCAGACCAGCTCTGTGGGCTTGGTTGCTGCTACCACCTCTGGTCCAGCTATAGCAACGCATGCTGGTCAGCAGCGAGCTACTCCAGGGACTAAGTCCTCCTTTCAGTCCACTGAGCATGTCCGTGGGACGATCTCTCATTGGAGATCGGAGGTCACATGAGCAGGTCCTTCTCCAGCTCAGATTGGACCATCTGAAAGGTCAGGAAGGTCCCAGAAGGACGCTGCTATAAAAGGTTTGCATGGCTGCTCGGCCATGCGCTAGTATAGACTGCATTATCAGACTATGAGGAGTGAGTGCTGTATGCATGTATGAATGTCTCTGGTGAATGACTCATTGGAAACCTCTACCCTAGGGACGCATGTGTTGTGCAGCCTAGCCTGTTAAGCACCCAGGCTTAGGTGTAGGTAGGACAGAGTCTGAGACAGGCATCAGTGTCCACCGATGGCTCGGCATGCCTCGATACTCCATAGTCAGTGTCTATAGTGGCGTCGGCAGGTGCGACGCCGTGCGCTCAGAAGGTCTAGAGGGAATCTGACCCCATGTCCTTGGGGCAGAGTTCTGTGACTGCTTTCTATGCACTCCGTGGCCAGGCTTTCTGAGCTAAACCAGCATTTATGTTCTGCGGTAGCGCGGCTCTGTGAGTTAACAGAGTTTGCTTCTGTTCGCACTGGGTGACGTTAACCCACGTGTGACCTTCTGTACACCGCTTTATACTTCCGCCATTACTAAGCAGCAGTTTACCACCCCTGCACGGTGGACGCCGGGCTGCGAACGCACCTTACTATTATTTTATTATTTGGCAGTCCTAATATTATACTAATGCCAGGGTCAGGCTAGTAATGGCGGACAAACAGCGACTGCAGCGATTCATCCAGCAGCTGGAGGGTAGATTGGCGGCTCTCGAGCGTACAACCACAGCCGTGGATGTTACCACAGTTGCTGCTCAGGCAGCTAGCGTGGCTGCAGCTACGTTGTCCACTGCCATCCCTGTTACGGCATTATCCCGCCTCCCGCTGCCAGATAAGTTTTCTGGTGATAGCCAGTCTTGTAGGGAATTCGTGAGCCAGTGTGCAATACACCTTGAGCTCCTGGCAGCACCTTTTCCCTCAGAGTGGGCCAAGGTGGGATTCATAATGTCCCTCTTGTCGGACAGGGCGTTGGAGTGGGCCACGCCATTGCGGGAGCGCAACGATCATGTGGTGCAGAGTGCTCCGCAGTTTCTGAGCACTCTGAAGCAGGTCTTTTTGGGACCTCGAGTCACCCACGATACGGCACTCCAACTGCTGGCATCTACACAGGGTTCGTCCATGGTCAGCCATTTTGCCGTCCACTTCCGGATTCTAGCGTCTGAGCTGGAGTTGCTGGATAAAATCCTCATTCCGATTTTTTGGAGGGGACTGGCTGATCATGTGAAGGATGCCCTGGCCACCAGGGAGATTCCCACCACACAGGAGGAGCTTATAGCAGTTTCCACTCGCATTGACCCTCGTTTTAATGAGCGGGGGTTGGAGCAACCCCACTGTAAGCGGAGGTTTCGGCTGTCTCCCACCTTCACCAAAACTCTGGAATCTCGTGGCCAGGCGTCTGAATCACATGAGGCCATGGCGGTGTTGCGAGCGGGTTCTAAGTCCCGGACCACTCGTGCACGCATGGTTTGTTACATTTGCCGGCAGTCAGGACATCTCGCCTCTAGATGTTCTCGGCTTTTGGAAGAATGCCCTCGTTTAGTGTCCTTAGGAGCTGGTTCACTAGACGCAGCGGTGCCTTCTTCTAAACAGACATTTAAGGGGACAATTAACATTGGCCCATCCACCCATATGGTAGAGCTTTGCATGGATTCCAGGGCGGAGGGCAACTTCATGTCTTCTACCTTTGCCCGACGGCACGCAATTCCACTAGTTATGCTTGCCAAGCCAGTGACCATTCGGGTCATAAATGGGTCGACACTACCATCGCAGATAACCCATCAGACCGTCCCTTTTACTCTATACATGTCTCCTTCCCAGGGAGATCATCTCCCTGCTTGTCATTCCCGAGGGAATTGACGAGGTCCTCTTAGGGATGCCGTGGCTACGGTATCACTCCTCTCATATAGGAGTGGTCCTCAGGGAGAATTCTGGGATGGAGCAAATCCTGTGTTGGTAGATGTCAGCTTTTAACACCAGGGACGGGCATTATGAATACCTGGTGAAGCCCTTCGGGCTCGGTAATGCTCCTGCCGTCTTCCAAGACTTTGTGAATGACATCTTCTGGGATATGCTCACCACCTCGGTTGCAGTCTATCTGGATGATATCCTCATCTACTCTCCAGATATAGACTCCCACCGGAAGGATGTTTGCAAAGTCTTCGATCTCCTATGGGCAAACTTCCTATATGCCAAGTTGGAGAAGTGTGTGTTTGAGCAGGAGTCCTTGCCTTTCTTGGGCTATATCATCTCGGCCCAGGGGTTGGCCATGGATCCTGCCAAACTACAGGCGGTGATGGATTGACAGGAGCCTCACTCAAAGCGGTGCAGCACTTTATGAGATTTATTAACTATTACCGCCAATTCATCCTGCACTTCTCGACTTTGGTAGCTCCCTTGGTTGCCCTCACCAAGAAGGGAGCGAATCCTAAATTGTGGTCAGAGGAGGTCTCCAAGGACTTCCTCTCCATCAAGTCCCACTTCGCTAGTTCTCCCATTTTACATCGCCCCAATGGGATAAGCCATTTATTTTAGAGGTGGATGCCTCATCCGTTGGTGCTGGAGCAGTCCTGTTCCAAAAGGATGCTCAAGGTCGGAAGCATCCTTGCTTCTTCTTTTCCAAGACCTTCTCGCCGGAGGAGACGAACTATTCCTTTTCTGAATGGAGACACCTCCTGGAGGGGGCTCACTATCCCTTCCAAGTTTACACTGACCACAAAAACTTGGTCTATCTCCAAAACCGCCCAGCGGTTAAATTCTCGCCAAGCCCAATGGTCTCTCTTCTTCTCCCGATTCCACTTTACCCTACATTTCCTTTCCGGTGAGAAGAATGCCCAGGCCGGTGCGCTCTCTCTCCGTGGTTTCAGCGGAGGAGGAGCCTCGGTTAATTGTACTCTCTGAGAGCCTGAGGATAGTGGCTCCGGTCACCATTGAGTCTGTACCCCCGGGCAAGACTTTTTTCCCTGCCAGTTTGTATCTGGACATCCTCTCTTGGGCTCACGCATCCAGGGTGGGTGGACACTTTGATACTAAGCAGATAGTTGAGCTTTTGGCAAGGACGTACTGGTGGCCGCATATGGCTTGTGACGTCAAAGACTATATTCAGGCGTGCATCTCCTGTGCCAAGAATAAGCCTTCCCGGCAATGACCCACTGGGTTACTTTACCCCTTACCGGTGGCAGACAGGCCCTGGGAGATTGTTGGCATGAACTTTGTGGTGGGTCTACCCAAGTCCAGTGGCAGCACAGTTATTTGGGTTGTCACTAGTGTTGAGCATTCCGATACCGCAAGTATCGGGTATCGGCCGATACTTGCTGTATCGGAATTCCGATACCGACTTCCGATATTTTTTCAATATCGGAAGTCGGCATCGGAATCGGAAGTTCAACGTTGATTGACAGCCTGACGTCATCATGATGCGCGGTGTGTGCGCATCATGATGCGCCGTCATTTTGGGCCTTCCGGGGGTCTCTGCCGGCCTGCCGGGGGGGCTGTGTGGACTGCCCGGGGTCTGTACCGGCCTGCCGGGGGGCTGTGCCGGCCTGCCGGTGGTCTGTGCACCCTGTGGGGGTCTGTACCGGCCTGCCGGGGGGCTGTGCCGGCCTGCCGGGGGGCTGTGCTGATGTCCGGGGGTCTGTGCAAGCATCGTCCGATGGGACTACAAGTCCCATCTGGCGATGCCTGCTACCATGACAGTGATTGACACATTAGCCAATGATGGGACAGTAGTAGTCCCATCATCCGGCTAATGTGTTAAATGTTAAAAAAAAAAAAAAATACTACATACATACTACATACATACTACATGCATGCTACATACATACTACATGCTACATACATACTACATACATACCACATACATACCACATACATACTACATACATACTACATACATACTACATACATACTACATACATACCACATACATGCTACATACATACTACATACATACCACATACATACCACATACATAACACATACATAACACATACATACTACATACATACTACATACATAACACATATATACTACATACATGCTACATACATACTACATGCTACATACATACTACATATATACTACATACATACTACATACATACTACATGCATGCTACATACATACTACATGCTACATACATACCACATACATACTACATACATACTACATGCTACATACATACTACATATATACTGCATGCTACATGCATGCTACATACATACTACATATATACTACATGCATGCTACATACATACTGCATGCTACATGCATGCTACATACATACTACATACATACTACATGCTACATACATACCACATATATACTACATACATGCTACATACATACTACATACATACTACATACATACTACATACAATACATTCATACAATACATACATAGACATACAGTACATATAACATAGAGTAACATACTTACCAATACTTGTCACATTGTTCCCCGAAGCCATTGTCTTTTACGGAATAAATATTAACATAACAAACCACAATATATGTAGTATGTATGTAGTATGTATGTAGCATGTATGTAGTATACACTCACTGGCCACTTTATTAGGTACACCTGTCCAACTGTGTGTTAAGACTTAATTTCTAATCAGCCAATCACATGGCGGCAACTCAGTGCATTTAGGCATGTAGACATGGTCAAGACAATCTCCTGCAGTTCAAACCGAGCATCAGTATGGGGAAGAAAGGTGATTTGAGTGCCTTTGAACGTGGCATGATTGTTGGTGCCAGAAGGGCTGGTCTGAGAATTTCAGAAACTGCTGATCTACTGGGATTTTCACGCACAACCATCTCTAGGGTTTACAGAGAATAGTCCGAAAAAGAAAAAAAATCCAGTGAGCGGCAGTTCTGTGGCCGGAAATGCCATGTTGATGCCAGAGGTCAGAGGAGAATGGGCAGACTGGTTCGAGCTGATAGAAAGGCAACAGTGACTCAAATTGCCACCCGTTACAACCAAGGTAGGCAGAAGAGCATCTCTGAACGCACAGTGCGTCGAACTTTGAGGCAGATGGGCTACAGCAGCAGAAGACCACACTGGGTACCACTCCTCTCAGCTAAGAACAGGAAACTGAGGCTACAATTTGCACAAGCTCATCGAAATTGGACAGTAGAAGATTGGAAAAACGTTGCCTGGTCTGATGAGTCTCGATTTCTGCTGCGACATTCGGATGGTAGGGTCAGAATTTGGCGTAAACAACATGAAAGCATGGATCCATCCTGCCTTGTATCAACGGTTCAGGCTGGTGGTGGTGGTGTCATGGTGTGGGGAATTTTTTCTGGGCACTCTTTGGGCCCCTTGGTACCAATTGAGCATCGTTGCAACGCCACAGCCTACCTGAGTATTGTTGCTGACCATGTCCATCCCTTTATGACCACAATGTACCCAACATCTGATGGCTACTTTCAGCAGGATAATGCGCCATGTCATAAAGCTCGAATCATCTCAGATTGGTTTCTTGAACATGACAATGAGTTTACTGTACTCAAATGGCCTCCTCAGTCACCAGATCTCAATCCAATAGAGCATCTTTGGGATGTGGTGGAACGGGAGATTCGCATCAGGGATGTGCAGCCGACAAATCTGCGCCAACTGTGTGATGCCATCATGTCAATATGGTCCAAAATCTCTGAGGAATGCTTCCAGCACCTTGTTGAATCTCTGCCACGAAGAATTGAGGCAGTTCTGAAGGCAAAAGGGGGTCCAACCCCTTACTAGCATGGTGTACCTAATAAAGTGGCCAGTGAGTGTATGTAGTATGTATGTAGCATGTAGTATATATGTAGTATGCATGTTGCATGCATGTAGTATATATGTAGTATGTATGTTGCATGTAGTATATATGTAGTATGTATGTTGCATGTAGTATATATGTAGTATGTATGTTGCATGTAGTATATATGTAGTATGCATGTTGCATGCATGTAGTATATATGTAGTATGTATGTTGCATGTAGTATATATGTAGTATGAATGTAGCATGTATATAGTATGCATGTTGTATGTATGTAGCATGTATGTAGCAATTTTTTTTTTTTTTTTTTTTACATTCAACACATTAGCCGGATGATGGGACTACTACTGTCCCATCATTGGCTAATGTGTCAATCACTGTCATGGTAGCAGGCATCGCCCGATGGGACTTGTAGTCCCATCGGACGATGCCTGCACAGCCCCCCGGCAGGCCGGCACAGCCCCCCGGCAGGCCGGCACAGCCCCCCGGAGCCTGCACAGCCCCCCGGCAGGCCGGCACAGCCCCCCGGCAGGCCGGCACAGCCCACCGGAGCCTGCACAGCCCCCCGGCAGGCTGGCACAGACCACCGGAGCCAGCACAGACCCCCTGGCAGGCTGGCACAGCCCCCCGAAAGGCCCGTACAGACCCCAGAGAGGCTGTACAAGGGAAAAACAGGATTTTTCTTATTCCGATACCGGAAGTCCCATAGACTTGAATGGGACTTCCGGTATCGGAATCGGCGATACCGATACTTTTTTTTAAGATCGGCCGATACATTCCGATCCGATACTTTGAAGTATCGGACGGTATCGCTCAACTCTAGTTGTCACCGACCATTTTTCTAAAATGGTGCACTTGGTGCCTCTCTCTCGGTTACCTTCCGCATGGGGCCTAGCAGTGTTGTTCATCAAACATGTTTTCCAGTTACACGGCATACCAGACAAGATTGTCAGTGACCGGGGTCCCCAGTTGGCATCTCAGTTCTGGAGAGAGCTCTGTCGCTTGCTCAGTATTGAGCTGAATCTCTCCTTGGCCTATCATCCCGAGATGAACGGGTTGGTAGAGAGGGCCAACCAGACCCTGGTCACATAGCTCCGACATTTTGTCTCGGCCAGGCAGGATGACTGGGCATCCTTGTTGCCGTGGGCAGAGTTCACCTTGAACAGCACTGTGGCCGATTCCACTGGCCAGACCCCATTCCTCCTTAACTACGGCCAACATCCTCGTGTCCCTGTGCCCATGCCGTGTCATCCACTGGAATGGAATGCTTGGGTGCTCGACCCAAACAACGAGCCCAATGTAAGTCTATAGGAAACTCGAGCAGTTTTCCAGCTGCCCCTCTGCGGTCTGCAGAGGGAGAACAGTGCTCAAATGACATGGGAGCAGCATAGGGAAGACCCCTGGAAGAATATCTGACTCCCAGGTCACTGCTGTGAACAATGTTATCAGAGTCTGACGCCACTTTTATAGACTCACAATAAAACATACAAAAACGAAACCAAAATGGATTTTCCTTGGAAATATGTTAAGGAACATCCTTTCCAGAGTAATGACTTGTATATAAGGCAAAAAAATTACCAAAAACAAAAATGATCCTCCACACCTTGGGCTATGTTCACACGTAGCGTTTTTTATGTGTTTTTGAACTTTAGCATTGCTTTCAAGCAAGACAAATGCATTCACTGGGAAATGTTATTTCAACATTTTACAACCTTATCTGGCCATGTGGTGTGACACATCATCAGGTGCATCCTGTTTCATTTATGAAGGAGGGACTGAAAGTCACAAAGCCTATTTTCATAGGGTCATCAGGTGGCCTTTACTATTTTTAGAGTGCTATCAGCCGGCTATGCTTTGTGGTTCCCATTATTAAACAGTGCTTCTCCTATATTGTTATTGCGCATGCAGTGAGTGTCAGGGTTGCCAAATATTTTAATGCACTCCAATACCCCTTTGAAGAGATGTTCAGGAGGGCCTCCTGGAAACAATGTTCCCATTTTTAGGAAGTAGGTCTCCCACACTGCCTTTACCGTGAATGCAAGGGCTACCAAAAATTTGGAGGTACTCCTGTCATGTGCCCCGTCCTGAGTGACACGGCCAGCAGGCCGGTAACTGACACAACAGGACGCGGCACATTTATTTGTCCAATGTGACACGGCCCGAAGGCCGGTAACTAATACAATAAGACATAGGGGTAAAGGGGAAACGTGGGTAACAATAACAATGGTGGCACTGCAATAGGGAATGGGGACGTGGAGACCTCCTGCACTTCCCTGAGTCAGTGTCTCTACACTCCTAGCGCTCCGTATGCCGGTTTCGCACCGAGCGACGATCAGGATACCTTTTAACCCTAGCTCGCCCTGCACCTAAACCCTCACTAGGGAATTGGCCGGTGCGGAAACAAATCCCACCACTGCACTAAACACACATAAGGAAAAGTGACAAAACAGGAGAAACGCCACTTAGCTTTGCTCTGCTGCTTACGCTCCTAGCAACAGAGCCCACCACCTGCGTGCATCTTTTCCTCCACCGTGTCCGACATCTGGGTGCACTGTCCAGAAACAGACCTTCTCAGCATTATAGTGCAGCCTTGGAGCAAACAGAGTCCACACCTGCGTGCAGCTGTCCAGAAACAGAGTCCCGCAAATGAGTCCAGGTTTTCTGCCAAAAAGTCCAGAATGCTTGAGTCCAGCTCTCAGCAACCAAGTCCAGCACCGTGAGTGCAGTTCTACACCGCAGCTGCCACTCCACCAATCCATGCACGAACTCCTTGCTGACACCATAACTGTGACTCCACTGAGCTGCCCGTGACTCTCCTTTAACCCATCCTTCACCCAGGCTTGCTTGCAAATGAATATTTTATCACCAACAGTGATAAACACACCTGATACTCTCTTATAGAGCACTCACACCTGTAACATAATTACGTGCACAAACTAAGGTAACCAGAGTGCAATGACCCTAATGGCCACCGGGGGGAAAACAACAACTGAAATCACCACAGTGCAATGACCCTAATGGCCACTGGGGGCAAAACCACCTTTGGCACACAGCCAAGGGAAAAAAAAAGGTTACTTTGTGCATTTACTCTGTCAGATCCAACCTGGATCATGATAACTCCAATACCCCTTTGAAGATACGTACAGGAGGGCTTCCTGAAAACAAAGTTCCCATTATTAGGAAGTTGGTCTCCCATACTGTTTGCCTATGCAGTGAATGCAAGGGCTGCCAAAAATTTTGAGGCACTCCAATGCCCCTTGGAAGAGATGTGGGGAGGGCCTCATAAAATATTGTTCCCATTAGAAAGGAGCGGGTCTCCTATATTTGTAATGCCCATGCACTAAGTGTACGGGCTGACAAACAATTATCCCTGGGCGGTATACATGAACATACTGTATACCAATTTTTTTACGGACATCATAAACACCTTTTAAAAAAAATTATGTGGGTGTTGCATCACGGACCATAGTTACCATGGTGATATGGTGGTGTAGGAGAAGGAGGAGGACAACAGCAAACAGCCAAAATCAGGAAGCGTATACCCATGTGTGGGTGTGAAGAGGTGCAAGGGAATAGACCTAAAAAAAAGACATTGGATTTGAGTTTATGTTACGCTGCTATCATTTGGTGGTGATGAGAAATCTGGCCCAATCCAACCCTTGTTCACTTTTATAAGAGTCAGCCTGTCAGCATTTTCAGTTGACAGGTAGATGTGCTTATTAGTTATAATTCCACCAGCGGCACTAAAAACCTGCTCTGACAAAACGCTAGTGGCAGGGCAGGCCAGGACCTCCAAGGCATAGAGAGCCAGTTTATGCCACATGTCCAGCTTGGATTCCCAATAATTATAAGGCACAGAGGAATCACGGAGGACGTTGGTACGGTCAGCAAGATACTCCCTCAGCATCTTCCCAAACTTTGCACTCCTTGTGAGAGTACCCCGCGCCTCAGGGCCTGGGCGACGGGAGGGTCTGAGAAAACTCTCCCAGAACTTTGACAGTGTTCCCCTGCCTCTGATGGATTGGAGTTGTGTGTCTCTCTCACTTGCTGTACTCCTTGGTTGTCCAACACACTGTTACCTCTGCCAACAGCGTTTTCAGATGGGAATTTTTTTAATAATTCCGCAACAAGGGCCTTCTGGTACTGCACCATTTTAGTTGACATGTCCGTCTCGATTAACAAGAGATAGAAAGTTCCCCTTGCAGCGTGGGTCTAGAAGTGTCACCAACTAGTAATGACGGTCACCCAAAATTTTGAGAACTAGAGGATCACGGGAAAGGCAGTGTAGCGTAAACTCAGCCATGCGTGCCAGACTGCTAACAGGCAAAACTTCTGTGTCATCACCAAGAGGATGGCTGACCGTGCTCTCCTCCTCCTCCCTGTCCTCAGGCCATCCATGCTGAACAGATGCTATGACAGTTGTGCAGGTAGTACTATCTGTAGCACTTGAAACTAGCTCCTGTCCTTCCTCCTCCTGTTCTTCATTGTCACCTAATCCATGTTGGGATGAGATGAGGCTGGGCTATGTGTAATCACCCTGTATGGTTCATTGCTCCATCTCATCGTGCTCCGCCTGCAATGCATCCTTTTTGATTGTGAGAAGAGAGCATTTCAGAACACAGAGAAGCGGGATGGTGACGCTAATTATGGCATCATTGCCGCTCACCATCTTGGTGGAGTCCTCAAATATTTGAAGGAAGGTACATATGTCTGACATCCATGTCCACTCTTGAGGTCTTATGTGTGGAGTCTGAACAGAATACAGACGGCCTTGTTGATGCTGATAGTCAACAACTGCCCTCTTCTGCTCACAAATCCTTCCCAACATCTGCAGTGTAGAGTTCCAATGTGTAAGGACATCACACACCAGTCGGTGAGCCAGAAGCTGCAAACACTGCTGAAGCACGGCAAGGGAGGCGGGAGCTGTAGCTGACTTTCTAAAAATGGGTAAACAGGTGGCGTACTTTGACAAGCAGATCCGGCCGCTCCTGTTAGGTTTTGAGAAACCATTAAACCACGAGGTGAAACCCATGGGCCAGGTATGGTACGTGTGTGAGCTCGCCTCAGAGCCACCACCAGGTTCCGGCCATTGTCATAGACGACCATGCCTGTCTGTAGGTTCAGCGGTGTCAGCCACAGATCTGCCTGGTCTTTCAGAGCTGTCCACAACTCTTCAGCATTGTGAGGTTTGTCCCCTAAGCATATTAGCTTCAGCACAGCCGGTTGCCACTTGGCTGAGTCTGTTCTGAAGTGCTTCCAGCTTGAGACTGATGTGGTCATTTCTGTCTGCGGCCACCACACTGCTTCTTCTTGCCTGTTGGGGCGCTACGCATCCCTCCCCCTGTGTGTGCTGCTGTCCTCGCTCTGCATGTCTTCCTGCCAGGTTGGCTCAGTTACTATATCATCCACCACCTCGTCTTCAACTTCTGCACCCTGGTTCTCCTCCTGACTTTCTGGCAATTGTGTCTCATCATCGTCCACCTCTTATGACATGTTCCCACCGTCACCTTCATGTGACCATGGTGGCTCAAATATTTGGGCATCGTTACATGTGATCTCCTCTTGCCCCACTTCAAGTGGACCAGGCGAGAGGCCCGAATCTATAAATGGAAAAGTGAGCGGCTGATCAGAGTGTCCAAGTGTGGGATCAGTTTTCTCCATGCACTCGGCATGGTGGGAGGAAGGAGTATCAGGGTGAGGAATATGCGGTCCAGACTCATGGCTACTGAGACTTGACCGTGTGGAAGACAGGGTGGTGGTTGTGGTGAAAAATTACTGGAAGCATTATATGCTATCCAGCCAACAACCTTTTGACATTCCTCTGGGTTCAACAATGGTGTGCTGCGGTCCTCTAGTAATTGGGACAGGAAGGTCAAGTGAGAAGATGTGAGTGTTTGTTGTGGCACAATTTCAGCTTGCCCATAGCCTCGGCCTCTGCATAGAGGCACCATCACCATCATGTCCAATTCCCTGTCCCTTACCACGTGCCTTGCCCATGTTAAATGGAGGGCAATATTTTCCACATTCACTACAAATGGCTGAATTTGGAGAGCACTAATATGTGATCCCGTGTGACGGACAAACCACAGTTTTAAAAAGATGGATTTTTAGCTCTGTAATATAGAAAGGATTTGGCTGCATTCTACAGTGCCAATAAGCAAATGGAGCAGAAAAACGATGTTCTCTGGATTGCTTTTTAAGCAAATAATCAGGATTAAGATAAAAAAAATGTTTCCTGGCCCCTGATACCCAGGGCCATGTCTATAAATATCTGTAAAAGCAGCAGCAGCAGACACAACTGGAATGAACCCTTTCGTTATAGGCACTGCAGTTTCAGAGGACTAATCCAGCTACATAGATATCAGTGCTAGCCATGCAGGCAGTGCATGTGGCAGACTGCAGTTTCATCCCATTGCTTCTAGTCTTTCCTTGTGCAAATGAGAATAAAGATGATCCTTCTACAATGTGACAGCCCTTGAGATATTTGTAGACAGCTATTAAGTCTCCTCTCATTCTTCTCTTTTGCAAGCTAAACATTCCCATATCCTGCAACCTTTCCTCATAAGACAGGGTTTGCAGACCGGTCACCATTCTGGTCGCTCTTTTCTGAACTTGCTCCAGTTTGTTGATGTCTTTT